>NC_141226.1:14332500-15757500 GCF_054856515.1 Filicampus tigris | reverse complement strand
ATGTTTTTATTCAATTTACTCAATTTTTTTACGTCAAGTGCTTACTCAAAAAAAATTACCTCGATCCAGATACATTTTTAAGTTGATTTATAGTCTACTTAAAAAACGTATGCAACCACTTGATGACATAAAATTGAGTAAATTCAACAAAAACTTTTTTCAGTGTAGCTTTAAGAGTGCATGCGTTCCAATTAAAATTGCACAACGGTTTCATTGTTGTTGTTTGTTTTTTAAATTATTCCCCATTAGCTCAACTGGAAACATTGCAGAAAGTATCTGGTGATTTCTGGAAATGTTAATTTCTCAGCGACCAGTACTTACACATAAACAGCTCTGAAGTAATACTACATTTTTACCTTTTTTCCCCACTTATTATTGTAGAGCATGTCACTTCAATTTGTTTCTGGGCTACACTTAATTGACCCATGTCTGCAGATCTCAGAGCCCAACAGGGTTTATATTCCATCAGCATTTCTTAATATATTCAGGACCCAAAACAATCAGTGATTTATAGACCAGTAGCAGAATTTAAAATCTATTCTACAGCTAATTGGGAGCCAGTGTAAAGCCTTGACCGAATTGGAGTAATATGTTCTGATCTCTTTCTTGTGGTCAGAATCCGAGTTGCAGCGTTCTAAATGAGTTGCAGCTGTTTGAAGCTCTTTTGACGGAGTCCGGTAAGACGACCGTTACAATAATCAAGTCTACTGCCGATAAAAGCTTGATACGAGCAATTTGTGGCGTTTTTCCACATTTTAGCCACAAAAAGGATTAGGTCAATGTTTTAATGTTGTATTAAGCATCCGAGTATAAATTATACGTATCACAACAATGAATGGAAACTTCAATGCGGTGTTTAACTTTATGATAGCATGAGCGTTTGTTCTTTCGAATTGTTGCAGGGGATTGTGTTTACCGAAGGAGCTGGCCAGGGAGTGTCATTTGATGGTTTCCTTTCTGTTGTGCAGACAAGATGCTTGTGTGAGTCTGAATGGTTTGTGTCCAGGGGGTGTAATTGTTTGTATACACAAAGCATTTCTTTAATTTAGCTTAGTGAAGCATGGGGACTTGTGTCTTGCATCAGTGTTCATTCATGTCATACTCCCATTTGGATTGCAACATTCAGAATGCAGATGAGTTTGCACGCTGGTGGTATAGTGTGGAACTTGATGTTTGGCTTTGTCCTAATGAGAAATCACTAAATGGTTCCATTAGGATGGATCCAGAGCTTAAAGACTTGTCACGGCGGTGATACACACATAAATTTCCAGCTGCGATTCCTCATTTTCAATCTGCAGATAAAACTCTTCTCATTAGGTATGAAGAGGACATGCGGTATAGATTTTCTTTGGGGGTGGGGGGCGGGGCTATTTGAAAAAAAAAAAAAAAGAAAATCCTCCTCATCCTTGTGATTATTTCTTCCCATTACTACTCTGTTTTGCGGCACTACGAATGAAGCTGCACCCTGTGGGACCGACAATAAGGCATGTACACTTCATCTTAGGCTCGCATACTTGCACTCTCCTCTCAGAGATCCCCTTGCCACAACTCGTGTGGATTGAGATGAGAGGGATCGATGATAGTTATCTACCCCTCCTGAACTGCACTCATGCGCTCTCTCACCTACACTCCAGTTTCTTGCAGCTGTAAGGCAAACAAACAAACAAAAAAAACAGAATTGAAATACCTACTCTGAAAAATGTCTGCGGCTTTTCACGCTCCACAAAAGTGCTTGAAATGTTGTATTTAAAATGTTAAACGTAGAAGAGTCTGATCTTGATCAAAATAGTGAAAGAGTGGTCTAGATTTCTCTCAAAACACTTATGTCCTCTGGAGCCACTCGCCAAAAAATCATGTCATGGAAAAAGACAAATATAAATCTGCTGAAATAAAAAATACGTTTGAATTGAAAACTCAAAATCTTCGATTTTCCATTCTGATTTTTTACATTCTCGCGGAACTTCCATAGACCGCCACTAATCCATCATAAACTGTATTTAAACATTATACACACACTGCTTCATTAAATCGTTAAAATGTGTCATTTTTAGCTTCCATGTAAAATGAGGCCCAATTCTCTCAGTAGCTTATTGTCATTATTATTATTTTGTAGTCATTTGAAATTAAATTATATTGGGAATGCATTTGAAGGTGAACATTTTTTTCCTTAATTCTTGGGACATTCAATATACCACTTAGTAAAAATGACAAGTCTATTCGAGGAACTTTGTTGCTTGCGCCATGTCCTTAATGTGCATATTGTGTTCTTGGATATGTTTTGTGAAACGAACTGATATTGACATATGATTGATCAGATTTTTTTTTTTGTAATGCATTACTCTAATATCGTGATATGCAACAGTGTTGCTGTCGATACACCAGTAAAATAACATGTTCATAGTCTAATCAAAATAGCATAAGCACATTTAGTCTCATGTACTAATAATGTGTACTCACAAATTCGTGCTTAACCGTCCATACGCATGTTTAGTACACAGAAATATGTTCGTATTTTGATTTTGCGTGCTCTGCCAACAAATTTAGAAACTTCTGTTATGGTTACATTTCATTTTTGTTCTTTGGGTTGGAATCCAGTGGAGTTGGTGCCGCTCATTTAGAGAATGAGTGTCACCTGTGTGGAGCCGCACACCTGAGGGGGAGGGCTAATCAAATGTCATGCAAGTTGTAAGAGAAAGTGACCAGGCAGTCTATAATTAAACTAAAGGAAAACGAAAACTATCACTGACTGATGATGTATTCTTTCATTCATATTAGATGGTTTTTAATAGTAGTATTTATGGATAGGCAAGCAATTACATTTTTGACCTGGCACAAAATGTTATTAATAAAAGTAATCAGTATGTTAGGATCCAGTATTTTGGGGGAAAGCAATTATGAAATGATCACTGGAGTCGAGTGATGAAATTCTTTGTGAACACGGGCCCTGATCTGTGTGCCGTGTGTTGTTTTAGCAAGCAATAATGTTATCAGTAATAACTAATGGCAAATAATCAAAGAGGTCTTAATTTGGACTGACAATACACTGGGAAGATTCCATTTCCGAGTGTACCTAAATCAAAGTACGGTGAGGCCTGCTATCGCGTGAAAGTGTTTGCCCATGGGAAAATCTATGATCTGTTATTAGTAACAGAAACACAATGTTGTTCATAAAGAAAGAGCTTATTAAACATCCTTTTCTCCAGGGTGGGAAACATCATGTTAATAATCCCCACCCTCAGAAAACAAAACAAACAGAGGGACAGGTTACCTTTTTAGAATTTGCACCACAAATGTGATGTGTTTTCCAACTGTGACTTTCTCATTAAAATGCAGAGGCTACAAAGCTGACACAGTCCAGCTCAAGTGCATCCAAACTCCGCTGTTAGCACCATCATGATTCATTAACCTAGAAGCGAGTGGTGCTCACGGGCCTGAAGGCTCTCACACAAAACAACTCCTCAGTTCACTTCTGGTTCTGGAGGCTGTGCTTTAAAAAGAAAATCTTCACATTGCTTCATTAGACCTTCAAACACTCCCATTGATAGACACGCTCAGGTCTGTATTCTAACAGGCCTTTTGCTGTTTTTTTTTGCTGAAAGATGGAATCCGATGAGCCCATGTGATTTTTGTGTGTTGCTCACATCACAAAATATTGTACAGTGAAAAGTTAAATGCAGGGCTCGGGGGGGAAAAAATGTCTAACTTGATTAATTCGGCCAGAAAAATGTGTTGGCCCAAACGTTTCTGCCTCAAAAGTATAATTAATAATGTTCGTGGTAAAGCGGAACCAGTGGGTTGCCACTTTCGTGTTTCTGCATGAAAATTTGTTGCTGACGGACCATGTTTGACTTCCTTCCTTCCAATGGAATCATTCGCAAAAATTCAAGCAACGCCTAAAGTTTGGGGTTGCTTTAAACTAAGTACAAAGAATTTCTAAGCTTGGAAATGGCAACACAAAACATGTACGTGCGAATGCTGCTTGAGGTATATAACAACTCCGCTTTGCTGTTAAATTAGCAGTTAGCATTAAACAAGCGGAAGCCTCAGCACTGTATGTCTCATCACTATTTATGCGAGCCAAGCGTCTTACACTAAATTGTTTTGAATGGCTTCTCCAGCTAATTTAGCATACTTAGCATAGCTTGGTCCCTGTGTCTAATCAAAACATCGCCAAGCAGTGATTGAATGCGAGCGTAAAATGACGAGTAGTGATGAGTAATCAATGGGATAGTCAATTCTAAAAGGATTCGTTGGGCAAATGTCACATAATTCAACAAAGAACAAACTGCCACACGGCAAGATCAACACATCACGCACAAACCGACGAGATTCTCACATCAGAAAATCTCGCAAAACCGGGCCCTCGAGATTAAACGTGACTTCCGAGTAAACAAACATGGCGGACGAAGAGGCAGCAAGGGGACTCAAATCGTTTCTTGACGGTGGCGCTAGTTTGTGAATTGTTTTTAGCTGAAATAAGCGACACAAAAGGAAAAGACATTGGGCTCTGTTGCGCCAGGACTGTTTTGATTTTGGATTCCCACCGTGCTTCTTCGCCTCCCCGTCACCTCGCTTTCTGATTGGCTGTACGTCACTGTCAAAAGGGCTGCGTGCTCGTTTGTTCTCGGGGCACACCACACACGGTGCAAAGTCGGGCCAAAACAATCCAACATGTTGAATATCCCCAATTTTAGGTAGGCATCCTTCTGAGCGGTCGAGACCCATCCGAGCACACCGCGCAGGATTATCTGCTAAAATTATCTTTGGGGCCATTACGAGAATCGGTCCCGACCTAGGATTGTCGGGAGGGAAGATTTGGGGCAAATTCAAGGCCGATAATCCTGTCGTGTGAACCGGCCATTACTTATTTTATGATCACGTGACTGTTACCTGTGCACTCAGTAAAGGATTTTCTGATTACGACAGTGAGACACTAGAATCTATTTTTATTTTTTATATGTTCTATGGTAAAAATACTGAAGTCGACCAGCAACCCAGAGCAGATTGGTTTTGACCACTAAGCTTCCACTGTATACACTTTTCAATACATCTATTATAATTATTGCCCTAATTGGTTTCCATGTATCACACCATGGATATTATTGAAGAATTAAAGTGTGCTCATGTCTTGGCAAATTATTTAAACGGTACATAGCAATTCCAGGTCGCCATTTCATCCACTACATGTTCACAGTTTCCTTAAGTTAACATTTAAATGCTGACAGACTATAACGTCTCATTCAGTCTTATCACTGTCGCAGGAAAAGCAATTTCAAGCCAATTTTCTTCCTCCTCCTCTTTCGCGTTTCGCCACTCGTTTGGCTTGGGCTTGTGACAGACTCGCATTCTGGATGTTCAGCGACTAATCAACAGCAAAATTGGCCACCGTGCGATCATGACATACATGTGGGGATAGGGGCATCAACTTATTTGTTCCTTGATTGGATTTACACTACATGGTTGCTATTCTTTACTCCTCACATTGCCTGATACAGCGCGAAGAGAAAAACAAAAAATCTTCATTGGATTGCTGCAGATCAGAATTGGGTCTCTTCCAAATGTGGATGAAAAAAATCTTTATATTGTATACTTTCAGTGTGAGCCTAACATCATAGTCATAGATATGCAATCAATCAAAATTTGTAACTTGGAATTTGGGAATGTGTACATGCAGATTGTTTTAAGTGTTAAGTTAATGTAAACACACACTCTTAAAACTGCTGGGTCAAAAGTAACCCAAATTGGGTGAAATAACTAACCCACCGTTGTGTCTATAATAAGGGACCGAGGCAAAGTTGGGTTATATATACTTAGCACATTGGGTTGAAGATTTGACTCAGCACGTTGGGAAGAGTAAAAACGACCCATACTGATGAGTTAAAGCAGGTAATGGGTTATCGAGTGATCAGTGTAGCCGTGAGACATCCAGCCCACCGCCGACAGTTCTAAGTATGCCCAAATCCAGTCTTCAACCCAATCTGATGGGTCAAATTAATTAACCCAAATGTGGGTAAAAGTTACCCATTCAAATTCACAGCAGCCCAGCAAGTGGGATAGGAAAAAGACCCAGCATTTTTAGTGTGCAGTAATATATAGTCACTTGAAAATAGACAATATGTAGAAATTCCAAAATAGCCCACGAGAACTTGATCCCTTCGACTTTCAGTGTAAATCCATCTGAAATTGTTTAGCCTTTTTTTTTTTTTTTAACCAGAGGACAGTCTCACCCCAAATCATCACTTTGTTCATTTTAAAGGCATTAGTGCTTGTGGAATTGGCTGTCATCTTAAAAGTGACATCTCTTCAAGTTAAGTCTTGCACTGAACTCTTAGCCTGGGCAAATTCTAAAGTGAAAATCAACTCCTAATCCCAAATCCTAATCCTCAACTGCTGACTCAGCAGTGTGCAACAATGACTGGCTAAAATGACCGCACTGCCCAAAATAGTCTTAAACTCAAAGTGGCATGAACAAAACAAAAGTATACACTCCCACACACGCACACACCCCCCACCCCCCCACACACCATAATCCTGATCCATTTTGCAGGCAAGGGTTTGGACACACTTTATTCTCTGGACAGCATAAATTTACCTCCGCTGCCTCCAGTGAACTAAGTATTACATTATAGTGGATGAAAGTGGTGCAGGCATGTACACTGGATGTGCTGCTTTTCCAGATATTCAATGAATGAAGCATTGGTTAATGAGGACAACAGGTAGCGGTGCAGGAGAGGGACAGGATTTCCATATAATGACTTGTGCTGCAGACAAGACGGTGTACTGAGGGACAGGAAAAACATTGTGACTACGTGCTGACGCTCTCGGATTTTTAACTAACTGCTGGGAAGACAAACAGGAGTGTTTACAACATTCCCCCGTAGCCAGGTTTCAGACAGTTTGAAGTAAGGAGAAGAAGCCACGGCACAGATTAACAGATAACTACACGCAGAGCCGCATCTGAGCACATGAAACGGACGAAGACTTAAAATTCAAGAGGCTTAGGTTGAGTCAAAAACTATTTTTAGTTTCTTTCGGTTGTTTTGAAAGGCTGACAGCGTAGATTAACCTGACAGTGTGAGGGCCACAGCCAAAGTGTTTGAGCACCAAACAGCCGCTCGTATCAATAATTCCATCAGACTCCACTGCAAAGTAGATAACACTTGGAGAGAAAAAGCAACAAATCTCAGGAGTTTATCCTTGAAAGTCGAATTTTACAATCCATTTCAAAATGGCTATTAGCTAATTAGCGCTGCTTAGTACAGCCTGACAACAGCCTCTGGACTTCTGACCTATATCCACAATCGTCATTAAGACATCAAGGCTTTTGATGGCGAGCTCCAAAAACGTACAGGGAAAGGGACACAAAAGAGGCTTATTTTTTATCATATTATATCTACGGAGGAGCAATACGGGAGGACGTAGAAATGACGCGGGGCTTTTTGATGTCCTCATTTCATGGAGACATCTATGAAAGATGACGTCATGTCATTGCCGCGTGTTAATAAATGAACAGGATGAATTACTACTATCATCACAAATCTCCACTTTACACTTCATACTCACTTTGAAGTCCTCGGATGTCGCCGGCTTGGTTTTTGTACTCTTTTCGGCCTTGTCCACACGTACCAGGGTTTTTTTTTGCAAAAAGCGGATATTAGCCTGCGGTTAGCCCTATCATCCGCATGTCCCTGGAGTTTTTTTTCATTGAAAATGTAAAACTCCGACCACAGTCGAGGTTTGTGGATATTTCCAGACTATCGTTTGGCTGTGAACAGTTAGACCTGGAGATTTACGTCGTCACTACGCGACAAAAATGCTCTGGCGTCAATTGCACAACTTGTGTTTTCAAGAGAGTCAGCATGATGTCCGCGGATCTGCGTTGGTTAAAGCCATTCTCGAGGCGCTTTTTGCTTACTTATTTGTCTGCAACCAACTACTGCTTCTCGTTGAAAGGTTTAAAAGCAGTTTTGACCTCTTTTCGGTCCTCGCGAAGGAGCCTGGCGCCGTGTTTTCGGTTTCATAGAAGCGATGTCAAAGGACAGAAGTTCCTTCTGAATGGACAGTATTTGGCAACTACTGCCGCCTAGAGGATTGAAAACGCACTTCCGCGGTGTAGTGTCGTTTTTTTTAACAAATGAGGATGTGTATTCCAACACAGAGTGGGGGAGAAATATTCGGTTGTTTAAAAAAAAGGCCTTCATCTTAATCAATTCAAATTATCGAGGAAATGTATTTTGTAGGTAGTAATTTGTGGACTTAAGAATGCAAAAACATATTATACAACTTGAACGAAGCAGTCCCTGGGAACTCAAACAAGCTGACGTTTTTTTGGAGGTTAATGTCAATAAGTGTTTGCGGCTCCCAGTGCTATCTTTTCTGTGGAAACCGGGTCGAAATGGCTCTTTGAGTGTGAAAGGTTGCCTACCCCTGTGCTAGTGGTACGTTGTTAAGGAACCATTCTCCCGCATCTGGCAGAATAAGGCTCCACAGCTGCGTCTCGATTTTTCTGGTATTTGATACAAAACACAAGTTAGGGTTGCAGAATTGGAAGATAAAACCCACTCCCATCTCATTTCAACCATCTACTCCCTTTTAGGTGTACACAAAAATTGCTTACTTCTGCTTACCTTATTTGTGTGTACCAGCGAGCATAAGACCACACGTTCATGGCATCAATTGAAAAGTAATGGGGGAACTTCTACTGGTCTTTTTATCTTTAATATATTGTCAATTGAACTATTTCAGGGATGCCAGAAAGATTGAGAAATGGCCGTGGAGCCTTATTCTGCCAGATGCGGAAGAAAGTCTGATTTGTCCAAAATGATTCCTACTTTTTATACTGTCTTGGCCACCCCCACACAGGAGGGCTTATCTGCCTGGCCCATGTGACAATGTGTCACAATCTTAACTGGATTCAACTGGTAAGTAATCAAGGGTGAAGATAGAGACAGAAGAAAGGTCACAGCGTCACAGCTCAAATCACCTATCTACCTACTGTATATGCCAAAGATGTCAACCCCAACATGTGGTCCAATTGAACTCATCGACTTTTAATCTTGGTCAGACTTGTAAAAAAAAATAATAATACTCCATATGACCCCAAAGGTCTTTTATGCCTGGCAAGTTTCATCAGCTGCTTATAGCTTCTATTGTTGTTTTTCTGACTCTGGCTCTCTTATCTAGACATGAATGCAAATAATGTTTACCAAGCTCTCGGGGGCTCCTCGTTAAGACAGACGATGTGCTCCATACTAATACATATATCATATTACAGGTAAGGACGGTCCAGTACCACCTTGATGAGAGACATGTACCGGTAAATGTAAACAGCATTTTCTAGTTAATCTAAATTTGCTGCAGTACGATTGCAGCTACGATTGCAGTAGCTCTGATAAAATTGTTGACCCCTCAGTGATTTAAGTTTCCCATCCCTGTGTTAGGTATATATATATATATATATATATATTTATATATCTTGAACCTAAATGTCTGTTATATTTTTTTTGGTTTTTGGTACACTGCCAAGGCAACCATATAATATTCCCTTCCATGTTTTCACCTCGTTGATAAGCAGTTCGATTTCAGTCGCCCGAAATTTCGTTTCTTCCTTTTTTTTTGGCTTGTGGCCATGATTTACCAGCATGGACCATTTATATTTGTGTGCTGCTTTGCATTGAGCATATGTGGTTCACTTTTGGCATCTAGAGAACGGAATACATCTGTGCAAGAGAACGGTGACTTACTAAGATTTGTACAGGTGTGCATATGCACAGTTTGATAGGTCTGATTTTTGATTCAGATCTAGAAATATGAACACAAAATGGAAGATTAGCCTATATTTAAATGTTGACCTTCGCTGAAACATATGTTTCAAATAAGATCCAGATTTAACTTTTGAATATTACTTTTCAAAGCATTTAATAATGGTCCAATCAATTCCACACCGTATCTGATAGCAAGAAAAAGAATATTTATTATCAGGTCGAGTTCATTGTTGTTGGGTTGTTGTTGTTTATTTCAGATATGCATTCACCCATTATATGAACGGCTTTATCCTTTCTTTTTTAAAATTAGAATTAACCTTCAGTCTTCCCTTTATATCTAATATATTATGAAATCCCTGATTATAAAATGACCTAGGTTTTTTTTTTTACTCTTCACATGCAGAGAACTGCTTGCAGGAGGCGGCACTGCCTCACTTGCCTACCCGGACCACACATCCCTGCTCTTTGATAAAGGCAACCCCTGGTCTGTTGACACAAATACTGAACTCATTGCCATGCTTGCCAGATGTCACCTTCGGAGCAAAGCAGACACCTCTCATTACCTGGTCAATACCATCCTTACAGTGAATCACGGTGTTGGCAGCATCATGCTGTGGGCATGTTTTTCAGTGACAGGAAGTGGAAGACCAGTCAGCATTGAGAGAAAAGATGAATACGGCAATGCACAGAGACATCTGAAAACCTGCCCCAAAGCGCTCTTGACCTCATACTGAGGTTGTTGATCATCTTTCAGCAGGACAATGATCCGAAGCAGGAGTGGCTTTTGGACAACTCTGTGGATGTCCTTGAGTGGCCGAGCCAGTGCCCAGATTTGAATCCGATGGAAAATCTCTTGAGAAATCAGACAGTGGCTGTGGAATGACGTTCATGTCTACTGGATTGTTTGATTGGCAAATTCGGGCTGATGGCCTTATGAGGGATAGTCGACAGGAAGCAGCTTATTCCATTTGCGCGCGGCATGACAGCCGAATGCCGTTTCACCATGTTTGCTTTGAACTCCCAGCTCCACTAACGGACCCGAGTCTGCAGACCTCAAAGCCTGGTATCTGGTTTATATTCAATCAGCATTTCTTTAATGTATACAGGTCCCAAACAACTCTGTGATTTATAGACCACTAGCAGATTTGTTAAATCTATTCTACAGCACAGTAACACATTTTTAAAAAAACATATGAAATGACTGCACTGTATTAAATATAAATATCAGAAACAAAGAAAAATAGTGCTCCCTGACTGAGTTTCCACTGAATCCATCACGGTAAAATATGATCTTGGGGTGTGTAAACATCTGTAGCGAGCTTTAATAATGTACATACATTTTTACTTTTATGACTAATTCTATTTCGTTATACAGTATTTTCTTTCACTGACGGGGCTGCTTGAATTAACAAATATTCGTCCTCTTGTAATTGGATGCTCTTGAGAATTTGGTCTGATACTGTATGTAAATCAACATGTGAGCTACTGTACATATCTAAGGCATATTGTCATTCTTCTGATGGAGGGCATAAACAACCATGAAACACTATTTGCGCAGTTTATTAAAAGTAACACCGCCGTATGAATCTGTGAAAATGCACCATCATTACTCAGATGTGTTTTTTTTTTTGTTTTTTTGCATGAATATATGCATTGTTGTTGAATACCAACCACCCTTCCACCAGTGCTGCATTAAGGAGATAATTTAATATCTGGGAAAGCAGTTTCATGTTTCTTATGGATTTGCCACAAATTACCTTTCCTGCGCACAGATGTTCATGTCTTGTTTTGTGTGACAGCCTTTTAGTATTCTAGGTCGGCCCCTGCAATGCCCCAGTGTGACTCAAGAATGAAAGGGCATGCACAGGGATGGAACAAAAATAGCAGCTGGGCCACAGAAGCCAAAGATTTGACAAAGCCTCGGACATATGTGTTTCCTGACCTGAATAACTAAGAGAGCGGCAGCTCGTTCAACCACGTTGACCCCGTACATGTTGGAGAATGGCACTACTTTTCCTCTTTCATCCATTTGCACTTCTATTATTATTATTTTTTATTTATCCCCTTTCCTCACGAGCAGAGCTGAAAACATTGTCTGGAAGCTTGTTTAGCACAGAAAAAAAAAATGTTGCATTTGTTACACAAGGCAAGGCAAATTTATTTGCAGAGCACATTTCATGTACACGACAATTCAAAGTGTTTTGCATAAAACATTAAAAGCATGACAGAAAGAGAAACTAAGTTTTAAGACATTGCAAAAATCATTATAAAATCATCAGATAATTTGATTGAAATGATGAAAACCAAACATCAGTCTAGATCTTGGGTGCCAAGTCTGGTCCTCAAGAGATGATTATCAGCAGAACAGAAAGCGCTGAGAAGCCCGATTACTATCCTGATCATTTGAATCAGGCGTCTTGGAAGAGGAATACATCTAAAACAAGCTGGATAGGGGCTTTTGAAGACCAGACTTTGGCACCTTTTACACTCAAAGAGCCATTTCGACCCGGTTTCCATGGAAAACAAAACACACACACTATATATATATATATATATATATATATATATATATATATATATATACGTGTGTGTGTTTTGCTTATGAACTCTATGTAGTCCATCCATGTTTCAGAAAATTGAATTTTATTTATTCAATGAACACATTTTGAACTCTAACAAAAAAAGCGCAAAGTTGAAGGTGTCTTTCAAATGAATGAAAAAGCTGAATTTAAATGATTTAAATGGGAAAAAAGAGCACTAGCACTAAAGAGAGCACTATTTCACTGAACAATGAAAATAAATATTTGCAAAATAACTGCCTGAATATTTATTTTCCTGGTTAATGTGACTTCTGCTCCCAAACCTTTGCGCACATGCAGCGTCTGCAAATCAGGGCTGGAAAGTAATTTTCATCTTCATGCAGGACTGTAAGCGGCCGTCTTTTTACGAAAAATATTTTGTTTTGTGTGTAAGCATTCATATTACATTATAAATGCGACCTCGGTCTCTTTTCTTGTGTGAACACAATTGCGCCCCTAAAGTGACCCGCGTTCACAGAAGAAAAGACGGTTGACGTCACTGATGACGTTGTGTTTACGGAAGTGAATGTAGTGCACCGTGTCGGAGCACTTCGACAGTGGAGCGATTCGGTCGGAGGTAGAAATGCCGTATTTGGGGGGTAATGATAAGGCGAGGCTTTTTCGATGTCATTTCATGGAGACGTCACTTAAGATGACGTCAAAAATGAGCCGATCGAGCCGTGGCTGAATTCCTACGATCACCATAAATGTCCACTTTATGCTTCATGTTTCAAGTGGGATTATATTAAATTCAATACTGTTACTCAAAACAACTGCAGAGTCGCTGTCAGCACTGATGCATCCGACCGCGCGGAGCGTATTTTGGGCTCCTGACATCGATGTCGGATGTATGCGACCTGGAGGTTCAGACTGCGGTCTCATTGCAAAAAAAAAAAAAAAAAATCCGATAGGTATCCAATATAGGACCACACATGAAAGTGGCCAAAAACTGACTTACTAAAGAAGACATGATGCATGTTTTTGAGACAAATAACATGCACTTCAATCTAACACTTTTAATTTAATTTCCCAAGCCACACAGAGCCACCACATAAGGATGAAAGAGCCGCATGTGGCTCCGGAGCCGTGGGTTTCCGACTCGGTCTAGATAAATTAAAAGATAGTGTGCAAATGGGGATTAAAACAAGAGAATAAGGGATGGATTAGTGACAATTCTGCAGTCAACAATATTTTTTTCAGACCTGATTTAATTGAACTGACAGTTTAAGCAAACCTCAGGTGTTTGGGGAGTAACTAAATGTTGCTTCACTTGGTTTGGTTCTTGTTCTGGGAACACATAATAGACATGCAGACAGCCTGAGGGGTCTGGATGTTTTGTAGGGAACTAGTAGGCTACGTCTTGCATGTATTTTGGTCCAAGCTCATTTAGAGATTCATAGACCAGCAACAATTTTTTAAAATATATTCTTTGACACAGAGAAAGCCAGTGTAGTGAATTGAGAACACGTGTTATGTGGTCTAATTTACTCTAGTGGCAGCATTTTGGATCAACTGCAGCTGCCTGATTGTTTTTTTTGTTTTTTTTGTTTTTTATGTTAAGACCTGTAAAGACACCATTACAGCAATCTAGCCTACTGAAAATAAAAGCACGAACAACACAAGTGGGTCACACATAAAACTGTAATGAATTGATTTCAATAATGGCAAGTGCATGTTTAATGTGCTGCTAACGTGACAGCCTGCTCGCACATGAAGGTGAGAGGGCATTTGCAATTTACTGCGGTTTCCAAACAGCCTTTCCTCAACTAATCAGTGTCTTTACTCCAGTGGTGAATAAAATTATGGCTTTTAAGACCAACGCCTCCTCCCCATCCCCTCTGTCACATTCACAACCTGCCAGCATATGTTGCATTTCCATTTTGGAATGCCTATCTGTGGAAAATGGGACTGCAGCACAAGTATGGCCATGGATCTGCTTTACAGCGCCGTGCTTATCAGCAACAATTTATCCTTTCACAATACGAGGTTTCAAGGAAGCAATTACTCAGTAAATCACACTAAGTGTGGCTCAAACAGCAATGTGGCGCCAACAGAAAACACAACTCCAGAGTTCTTGAGCAAACAAACTGAGATGATGCCAAGCAACAAAAGTCACAGCCACAAATAGAGACGTGTGCGTTCTGCCAAAGCTGTTCACATCACATAAGGTGCACTTGAATCTGTCGTCGTTTCCCACCCACAATCTTTTCTTTCTAACATGGGATGAAATCACACTGCCATTCCTGGCTTGTCATTACTTTGGCACATTGCATGTTAGCGAGCTCGGCACATTAGTGCTCAGGCAACTCTGCTGCCATGTCAGATCTTTTCACGTCATGTTCCTGGATTAAAGTCACTTTCTCGCGCCATTTCCTCTCTGCCGGCCAAAGTTGATTCAGCTTCATGGTTGGTGCACGTGTGATCAAAACCGTGTACAGCCATCCTAAAGCTCAGCAGGAAGCCACGGCGAGCAGAAGAGGAGCACGAGGGAAGGGGGGGTGGGCGCTAAGAATGACTCAAATAAGAGATGACAGAGAATTCAAATAAAGAGGAAAAAGGCAAGAGGCTGAAGGAACACAGTGCGGAGGAGAGAGGGAGAGGATTGCTGGCTGGTGGAGAGAGGAAGTTGGGGATGTCAGACAAGGAAATCAGGATATAGAGAGCATGAAGGAAGCAAAATAGTGAGGCGAGAAGAAAGAAACTGAGGGGGGTGGGGTGGGGGGCGCTGGAACTTTTCAATTACAGCACTCGCAGACAACAAAGACCCAGATTTCTGGAGACTATAACAGTCTGCTGCCCAGAGGGAGAAGCTCATTTATCCTCCTTCATTTCTTCTATCTTTTCTCTACACAATTTACAAGTTGGAATATTTAAAGTGTTCCTTTAGTTACACAAGCAAATGCAGGCATTCCTCTCATTACAACTGTCCCGACTGCCAGAACTAGATACTGTGGGAGGCAAATCTTGTTCATCTAAAAAAAAAAAAAAAGGAAAAGAAAAAAAAAGAAAACAACTCAACCGCTTCCTCCATTCTGTATTCAGTTCCAGCATTTTGTTTGTGAGACCGTGTAGCTAAGTGAGTCAGTCCATGAGTCTGTCAGCAGAACTGACAGCAACTATCGCTATTTAGACTTGGAAGATGTGACCTCTTGATATTGAATTGACTGCGCTAATTTGAGATAGAGGCTGGGGGGAAAAAATCATTCCCTGTCTTCCTGAGGGGTTCCTGCCAAATAACATTAACGCTAAATCGGATCGATGCAAGCAGACTATTGATTGCACCTCGTCATGGGTAACAGACGCGCTTCTCGCAGCCCATTTAACACTGTTTTTCACTGAAAATGACATGCGTAATGACTGGAAGGCTCAAGACAAAGGAGTCTCCTGGCAAACATCACATGTAAATGGAGCGACAACCTCCGCTTACGAAATTACCTTCTCTATTGTTGTCAACACCGCGGATCAAACACAAGAGTCTAATTAGAGATTGATTTGCTGTACTGGTCCATGTCAACACACACGCAGGGCTGTAAGCAGCTATAGTATGAGTACCTCACAATCTGGACATCTGTGATTAATGTTTATCTCTGACTTTATGGACTTTATCTTATTGTTTGTTTTGATTTCATTTGCTTAAAGCGGGAAATCAACCCAAACAGATCCTTTTCAAGAATATGCTCTATGCAAGCCCACTAGTTGAAACACGGCATTCTAATTAATATTGCGTTTGTGGAATATGAGTTAAGCAGAAAAATCCCCCCTTTTTTAGCCATCCCTTGGTGCGGCCATTTTGTCACTTCTGTCGACTGAAAATGACATCAGAATTACTCAGGGCTTAGGTAACGACCAATCACGGCTGACCTGTTTTTTGAAGCTGAGCCGTGATTGGTCGTTACCTAAGCCCTGAGTAGTTGTGATGTCATTTTCAGTGGACAGAAATGACAAAATGGCCACCCACTGAGATGGCTAAAAACGGGTGGATTTTTCTGCTTACCTCATATTCCACAAATGCCATATTAATCAGAATGCCGTGTTTCAACTAGTGGGCCTGCTTGGAACATATTCTTGAAAATAATATGTTTTGGTTGATTTCTTTTAAGCAAACGAAGTCAAAACTAACAATAAGAATTAGCAAAAAGGAGAGAAGTAAAGGTGTGGAACTACAGCAACTGGCACATGATTTTGTCCAGTAGGGGTATTCACTTCACACTCCACATGTTGACAGGGATTACTTTTTAGCGGAGGTCCGCTGATAGTGTAGTGGTACACACGCCTGAGTTGTGTGCGGGCAGCGTGGGATCAATTCCCGCTCAGTGACAGTGTCTATGTGTGCCCTGCGACTGGCTGGCGACCAGTTCAGGGTGTAGTCTGCCTTCGCCCATTGACGGCTGGGATAGGCTCCAGCAACTCCCCGCGACCCTGTATAGGATAAGCGGTTTGGAAGATGACATGACATGACTTTTTAGCGGTAACATATTGTGTGTAACAATAATACAACAAAAAATATAATAGTGTACAACACAATTAAAAGAGCTTATTGATCCAGTCTCCCGACATAACGCGAGCAAGAAATATTGTGGCCTTATATGGTGCTTTTTATAAATATAATTTAAGTTGAGTCAAAATGTAAGAAAGCTAAAATCGTTTGTTTTATCAAATTACATCAGTAGTTGTTCTCAGAAATAAAGGTTGCGTACAATTGCAGCCGTTTGATGAGGGTAAATATGCTTTAGTGTCATCTGAATAGCTTGGAAGTGGCTTTAAACAGTTTTGTTTGTGCTGCACTATGCTACGCTTCTTTCACAGACTGCACCAATACTCATTTTGGCGTTTTGCGTGTGACGTTCTTCCAATGGCATATGGCCCGCCATGATGTCCGCCAGTCAGACACTGAGCTGCATTTTGTTTGTTTACAGGCTAGGGCGTGAGGCAGTTACACATCTTGCCCCTTTCACTTGCCACACACAATGACATGAAGCATCACATCTGGCCAACGGGCCTTCAGTTTGAAACCTGTATTCTAAAGTGTCGCAAAGTGTTGAAATCACGCGTAAAGCCCCAGAAGACCAATCCGACATCGGCCAAATGTGACGGACGCCTCCCCCCTGCGCTGGAAAAAATGACAAAAATACACCGCAAAGGCAAACAGCGACGCTGACCATTAAGTAACTTTTGCGCATGCGTGAGATGTAATCCCGCTCAATACCTTCAGCGGCGGTAGCCACTATTCCTCATGGTTAGAAAAAGCCAACCGGAAAACAATTGGCGGGGGCATAATATAAGAACATAAACAATGCTGACACGCCCGCCAGACGTTCCCAACAGGATCCGATGTTACGATGGTGTTCGCTAAATCAATCAGATGGTGCAATCCGACGCTTCCGACGTTGGATTGGTCTATCCAGGCCTTAACATCCAAATCTCGTGTGGCAGCCAGCAGTGCTGAAAAATCTATTTGTTACTCAGACCAGATATAGAACAAAATCCAAACTGTGAATAGAAAAAAAACATTAGTTGGATGAACTTGTGCAGTGATTCTCAAAGAGTGGTACAAGTACCACTAGTGGTACGTGGGCTTCCTCTGGTGGTATATGAAAGACTCACTGAAATAAATGTTGAAACCTTTTTTTTTTTGTACAGTTGTTAAGTACAGTTGAGATGTTTTTAACTTTTAAGTACACACTATTTAATCTTTTAAAACGCGTTGCCTTGAAACATTTATTCAGTTCCAATTTTTGTTTAGCTTCCTTAATAAATAGTAATAATTGTAATACATTGTAAATGAATCGTGATTTAAGTACAGTTTCTTCATTTCCTATATTTAAATGCAGTGTTAATGTTCAAACCGTGCATACAATATGTTATAGTGATTTAAATAAATATCAAACGTACTTTCTTGGGAATGAAACCACCTTGTTTTTGATTATGGCAGTACTTGGGGAGCTACATGCTAGTTCTTCTTGAGGTGGTACTCGGTGTACAAAAATATCACCAGACCAGTTGGAAATATTCCATAATTTTGCCATTTGGATCATATCGTGGGCCGCTCTTTCTCACCACAAACAAACCACAGCAGAACTTGTTTGGAATGCCACAGGGACCACCTAGAAGACTGCGGTTGATTTGATTCTCGCCAGAGTTTGATTACTGTGTTCACACCTGATCAAACAACCGCACCAAGGAGGAAAATGAACTGCAGTTTGATTAAACCGTACTAAGCACCTATAGGAGGCATTAAAAGAGAAGCGCAGCGAGAACAACAACACCCTCAAAAACACAGTTCAATCACAAAACCTGTGCCATAAAGTGCTCCCTGAACACAACCAGCATGTTACTCTGATTAGATGCCACCTTTTCAAAATGTCCATTTAAAAAAAAAAATAAGATAAAATTCTTGCGTGATTTTTGTTTTCCAATTAGGAGACAAACCTATTCAGGGATTTTAAATGGTACACTTTAAAATGTTGCATAGGGTGCGCTTTGTGTGCACGGGGGAGCTTAATGGTGTGGCAGGTGTAAGCTCTCTGCCACAGAACACTGAAATCAACTTCTCATCGGGCAGGCTGATGGATAAGTCTGACGGGTCGGCCAATACACGAAAAAGAAAACATATACCAGCCTGATTGCAACATGCCAAAGAAATTGTTTGGTGGAGGAAGATTAACGCCTCTGTGAGCCAGGCCTTCTTGTCCAACATCAAGGATCTCAGGAGTATACTTGTGGATGGAATGATAAAAATTCACACAGGAGAAAAATTCCAAGACAGCTGGCTGTGTTATTGCTGTTTGGCATTCGCAATTTTGCCCATCCAATGTTTGCTGTTGTCAGGCCAAGGAATTGTTGGAGTGAGTTGAGGAACTTAAATGCTGGAGTCGGCCCACAATTTATTTATTTTTATCCATTCTACTGGGGGAATACATAGGACCATGCACTTCCTCACCAGATGTATGACAAAAATTTTATTACAAATATAGACAAAATAAGTGCTCGTGCGCAAAAACGTGCTCTTAATACATTTTAGTTTTGAATACATTTGTAATACATGTGTAAAAGATCCACTATCATAACCCAACAACAAAGGGTGTAAAGTAAACAACAAAATAACCACATATTGTGATTTATTATTTTTTTCATTGCAAAGGGCTCTTCTGTATAAAAATGTGCATTCAAGTGCGGTGCAAATTGAACAAGAAACCAACATTACGACCCACACATGTTGTAATATGAGGCGGTATAAAACCCAGTGTACATGTTAACTACGACGTGTGTTTCAACTAATGGTGATTAGTGATATTACAACTTAAAACTACAAGCTGCATATTCGTAGTCCGGCACCCCTGTTTTCAAGATATTTAGATTTTGAATTCTCTGCTCCATTATTCATGGAAAACATGTACATAGGATGTTTTCCACTGTTTTGGGAAGCTTTTGGGGGCCAAAACAAAATTTCCCCCCAAAACATTTCAAGCGGCCGCCAGTTGCCCATCTCATCTTTATATGTATTCAGAATGCCGTAAAAGCTTCTCTCAGTATAATTGTGTAGCTGACCCAATGCTTTCACTTAACTATATAATACGTATCTTGCAACTTTCACATCTCAAAGATTTAGCAAGTGATATCGCTGCAAGGAAGGTAGAAAATATCTGCGTGCACACCTGCTCCTACAGCTGTCTCACGAATCGCCATCATGGGGCGGGGGGGGGGGGGTTGGGGGGTGGGAATATGCACTTTATAAGCAGCAGACACTTGATAATAGCCTTTTTAGAGATTTTTTTTTTTTTTTCAAACCTGGACTTTTTCTCAAAAGATGGAGGCAAAATGGGAATTTTAAAGAAATGAATTAGCATTGAAGCGCTGATTAACTTGAATGTGTCAAGAAACCCACTGTCTGATAATGACCAATAATTACTCTCACTGGTAAATCTAGCACTGTCATCTTCACATGAGGTGTCTTTAGTCATGCAAGCCCTCGGCTGTAAAGCTGTGGCACAGGACAATAAAATGGAATAATAGGGGGGGGATAATGAGCCTATTACAAGACTCATTTTAACACATTTATACGCCCGTGGAACACGCTGTGATCCCAAATAATGAGGACGAATCATGTGAAGGTGCTGTTGACTGATAGAAGCATTTCCTGATGCTTATCCTGCTGTCCTTAGAACTGCAATCCACTGAGACTGTACACATCACCCTCTCCCTCACTGGCTCGGGGAGAGGTGGTGTTAGATGGGGGGTGGGGCGGGGAGGGCGGTGGGGGGCTGGTTAGGGTGGTGGTGAGGAGAAAAAGCTCTCTGTGTTGAAGCAGCCGCTCATTCACCAAGCAGCTCACACAGCAGAGGGAGGAAGAGGAGGAGGAGGAGGAGAACAGCTGCTGCAGCAGTGTGCGCGCAGAATTTTGCATGAAAATAGGAGGAGGGGGGGGGGGGGGAAACAGGAGATTTAACAACAGCAATATGAGACTTATGTGGGGATGAAGCCAACGGATGCTTGGACCTCGGGAATAAAGTGTGTGTTTAAGACTTGACCAGTGGAGCGATGCGCGGATACTTGGGGGCTGCATCCTCTTGACAAAGTTGAGCTAGAGCGGAAATCAAGTTGAAAGAAAGAACTCACTGCGATTTCAGCGCCTTTTGTATTCACTGGTTTCATTTCCAAAAGAGTCCATCATTTGGTCCTCTTTGCAAAGTCAGGTGAGTACAATGATTTGAAATACTTTTTTTTTCTTTTATTTTTCTTTTATCTGTCTCTGTCGCACACTTCTCAGCAAAATGTTTTGTTCAACCCTCCCAGTCCGGAGAGAATGAGGTGTCGTTGGGTGAAGCATGAGCCGTCAGAGAATCAGTCATAAGCGGCTGTCTCTGCTATGGACGAGTGCGGCTCTCGGCCTCTGGCTCTGCTGCTGCTGCTGCCGGACCTTGCGGGCCGCCGCCACCGGAGACGAAGCCGCCGGAGCCGCTGGAGCGGCCGGCGGCTCCTTCGGCGGCTCGCTAGCATGGCTTCTGTCGGATAAAGGACCCTTTCACCATTCTTTGGAGTTCACCGAGGCTGCAGAGAGGCATCATCAGGGCTTTAGCACCAGATACAAGATCTACAGGTGAGAGAGGTGTGAGTGAGCCAGTGTGTGTGTGTGTGTGTGTGTGTGTGTGTGTGTGTTTGGGGGGGGCATATAAAATTGATGCATTTTGGGTCAGTGCACCGTGTGTGCGCGCAGTTTCTCATTTCACCTAACATGGCACTGAAAACCAGAGTGGAATTAATCAGTGAGGGCAGCTGCTGTCGAGATGTACTGAAAGCCTGCCCACTCTCAGGATTGCCCTCGCAGGTATCACACCTGCCAACACTGAGCTATGTGAAATTCAGCCAAGCTGTCTTTACATATGCGGACTGAAAAAGAGCAAGAAGATTCCACATAACTTAAGTGAGCTCTTAGGTCTTTTGGGATATTACCACAATGCCAGCAAAACTGTGTCTTGTGTTTTCTTTTAGGAAACAAAATGACTGTTGATGCTCATTTGCATCTTTTGGTCCTTTTTTAATGTATTCCATAATAAGATATAGTAGATATTTATCATTGACAACTGAAATTGAACTGGGAGGTCCGAAATAGCACAACTGTTCAATGGTAAAATAATTTTCTTCTGTTTTCTTATTTTAAACCTCAAGCCATTAACTCCAAATGAAGGGCCCGATTAGATTGTAAGCAATGATGCTGTATTGCATTATAGACAGTGTTTCAATGCAATTTATGCAATTTACAGTGAATATCTTTCAAATACATTAGAGAACAAAACAACATGACAGTGGCATAAAAAAATACAGTTGTACGAATTATGATTCTATTGAAACAATTAGGTATGTTAAATAGAAAATTAAAAAATGGACAAAAATCTGTAGTATTTCTATTATCACATACATATGATTAAGAACATTTAAGGATGCTCCACAGGTTCTCAATAGGATTTAGGTCTTGGGATGAAATGAGGACTTGCATGTGGCCACACTGTGAATTTTTTTTTCTTCCTTTCTACCCACAGCAGCTAAAGCATCAGTGGCCATTTGTGCAGCGTGCGATGATGCATGAGCATTATTTGACAGCGGAAGACTCTGTTCTTTCGTCTTTATTTTACTGTGACGTGAACTGAAGAGTTAGAAACTCCACACATTTTGCAGAGGCCATTCTGACACCTTCAGGCACCCTGAAGGCCTACAATATCGTTCTCCTTTATTCCTGCCAAAAAAAAAAATCACTTTGTGCCCTCCTGGGACATTTTTTACTTTGTATTTTTTATTGAATATCCTGATAATTATCACTCGAGGGGACATTCAATTTACGCTCTGCTGTGTATATTTTGCGCTGCACACCACACACAGAACCAAACACAGAGTGAAATGGGCGCACAAACACTGCTGTACCTCTTGAGCTAGGGGCTGGTGGGTGAACGTTGCCTTGCTCAAGGGCACCCTGACAATAGCCAGGGAACAGACAAGCATAGTAGCATCAAGGACAACATTGCAATCCATCAACATCTCAAATCGTATGACATGTTATTCAAACTGTTTGAAAATGAGTCTTAATGTATCTGGGAGCCGTGCAAACATTTGTCCTTGTGAATTTGGGACTAAGGGTGGACGAAATACAGATTTATGTCTTTGGGGGATCATACATTGAGAGCTTCTTGCGACTCCAGGGACACACAGCTTTGAATACCTGCCTCACCCTCATCAGCGGATTTTTATCGGCCGCTTTCAAAATATGATGCTTTTAGCTGAGAGAAAGTGTCCTTAATACACTTTCTGAGGCACACACAAATTATTTAACACTGCAATGATTTGGCTTATTTAACTTTCTTTGCTTTTCAGTTATTGTGGCTTCAGTCTATCGCAGTGTTTTCAGTTGTGACCAAAATTTCATCTAGTGCGGGTTTAACACATTATTTCACGTTGGGTTTTTTTTCACAGATTTTAAAAGATAGAAGAGCTTTGAAGCTTTCATTTACTGTGCAGGCCATCATCATGTTCATCTCCATAACTATGTGCTAGAGCACCGACTCACACCCACATTCTGCATTTGCTATACCCGTTCATATTAAGAAGCGAATACAGATTGAACTCAAATCAGTTACTCTTTGTACTTCTAATTGTACTAATTCTCCCGAAAAAAACACTTCATTAGTCCAACAAATGAAAACCTAATTTGGCCAAAATAGTAAATTATTTTATCTGCACGACAACTGTGTCCAAAGCGCTTTATAAAGAGTATAGAACCAGAGTGTTTGCACTGGTGCGTTGATGAAGCAACATTTAACCCATTAAGGCCTAAAGCGCCTGTCTCAACAGCTCCCCAAAACCTAAGGTCGCCTATGGAATTACCCTTGAAAACCTGACGTTTTCCCAGAAATTCAACACGTACAAAATAATTAATATCTCAGCCCCTGTTGCAGACAGAAACATAATTCTAAAAGAATTAGAGAACTTAGACATGTGGCTTTCACACAGGCAGATTTTATTATTATTTACTAGTAAATAATAATGTACTATTATGTTTCAATCGAAGATGTAAAAATAACGTGTCAGTGCAAGAGAAGCACTATTTTAATTTTTTTTTTAAATCGAGTGGTAATTACCATCCTCTATTTTGTTACAAAGATGTCAATATCGATCATTGTCGACAAGCCATATCACATCACGTTGAACTGGTTCCACTGGTTCCACTGGTTCAAAGTCCACAAGCGCGTCGTCTATATGTCACTGCCGTTACTTATTTCAGAGCTCAGGGCGATCGACGGCGTCCGCCATTAGCCTACGGCTCGAAAAAAATCTGCGACATTTAAAGGTAGCTTTAAAGGTAGAATGAGGCAACAGCGCTCCCGGTTCTAGTGGTAGAAACGCGGTTATGCGCTCCCGTCTTGAATGGGTTAAGTTAACCAATGGAAATTTTTCCTTTTTAATTTAAAATAGCTTACTTCAACTTCCAGGATGCCTCGTCGAATCCTGGCCAACGATAGAATCCAGGATGTTTTTATTGCTTTGGTCCAGTAAATCACCTGCATTGTGTCATACAAGCTAGCTACCGCTAAGCTAACCTGTAGTCTCCCGGCCTTGATACCCATCTAGCTGGGTTTTTTAACTGACTGATTAACATCTGAGTTTAATGTTTATTAGCCAGATAAACATTCTATTACACAGACAAATGATTGGATGGCTCAAAGGCAGTGCGCTTCATGTGCCACTCCCACATACACTACATCACACATAACGAGACGTGAGTGTGGCCATTCAACATTCCTCGGAGACGCGACCCGCTCTGACTTAAATGGGACGATTCTGATTCGGTGTACGTTGTCAACAGCCAATTCGCTACTCAATTGGAGTCACCACCCATTCATGCATAGCTGTAGCAAATACATAAACAAATCAAAAGGTCAACCACAACGTGGGTCACCTGCGAAAAGTGAGGTAACACTGTAATGCATGATAACTGGGAACAGAGTATTCATTGCATTGGTGCATCAGGAAAACAGATGCTGTCTCTTTAAATCATAAATAGAGAGAAGCACTTTCAAGAATTATAGTTGGGTGGTCTCCTCAAAGGTACTGTTTTGGTTCTATTGACACTTGACTTTTACAGTCATACCTGAAAAAGGTGCCTTGGAGTCCAAATTATCCTTATGGAGTCCTTCAGTGTACCCAAAGGGATAGATATGGATTTCTACTGACGGAGTGTCCAATATGAAGCTACCTTGGGGCTAACATTGCTCTGCTACCTTTCTGACCTCTGCGATGTACAATTTACTGAGCCAAATATGTTGCGCTAGCCAGCCATCCAGCAGCTTCTGATTACGTTGTCTATTGGCTCATGGGATGTTCTCCCATTTCACCTTTTCTCTCTCCACTGAGTTGTTTTCATCACAATTGATTGCTCACAATGCATGTAATAATCTGTCATGTTCAGAATGGAGTACATTCCTTTATCAAAAAAAAAAATCCCTGCTTGCCATATGTGTCTACTATGGAATAGCTGTCAGCAAAAAAAAAAAAAAAAAAAAAAAGAAAGGGGTGTCTTCTTCATTGCCCATCTGTCCGTCAAAGGCGGACTGTCTGTCCAGTCGTTATGATAATTAGCCATAATGGCATACTCCGCATTGTCCTGGTCCGCCAATTATTTCTCTGCTGAGCAGTTTTTCTTATGGCAGTGATTACCTCCCAGAAGGAGAGAGAGTTAGACACAGCAAGCAGCTAGTGACACTGTGGGAGTAGAATACGGTGCAATAACAGATTTCATTCACTGACATTTGTGTCCAAGAAGCGCATAAATGAGACGTGTTTACTTGCAGCATTATAATATTTTCAAACCTTCCATAGTCTATGTGCACATGTGGCAATCGTGTAGCGAGTACACCAATGGAAGCGGAAAGACTGCCTAGTGGGATGCTTGTATCCCCGGGGATGCTCGTACAATCCCCAATTACATCCAACACAGCTTGTTCCCTGATTTGACTCAATGAGGACAGCTGATAGTGAAACACTGACTTGGGGCTATGTTTTGACACAATCTTGTAAAAATGGGACTTTTTGTGTCATTCAAGTTTGATGTATAGACAACAACATCGCCGAAGCAATTTCAGTTTACACAGAGAGGCAGAAACAACTAAACACTCATATGCAGCAATTGTTCGTCCCGCCGGCAAAATGTTTTTTTTTTTTTAATAGTCGACTCAGCGTATATTTGGATTGACAATAAGAATTGTGGGTTAATGTGACACTACGAGACACAGTAGTTGAAGACTTTTTCAGGAGGAGCTTTATCAAACTCATCATGAGTGGCATATGGCCCTATTCCACTATAGATGAATTGAATTTGACATACGCAAGCATTTCCGCATTCTCGTTTTTCGCAAACAACCCTTTTGCAGTTCAGACGACAACATAAAAAAAAAAAAATGAAAAAAATCCACTTTGATACCTGTTTACAAAAGCTTGTCCCGGACTGAGATATGTGAAATTGTGCATTCAGTCGCCGAACTGATGTTGTCAAATTGTTAGCTTAACAGCATAATTACCCAAGTCATCTTTGAATGTTTACAGAAGACAAGAATAAAACATAACAAATTCAACAAACAAGAAGAGTCTGCTTAGATTGTGACTCAACCTGGATGAGTGAGGATATAAACTGACATAAAGAAAGAGCACATTTGTGTTGTTTATTGATATTATGAAGTTAAAAATGACTTAGGATATCAATATCCAGAAGCAGTCAAGATGTTTTTTGTTTCTCTCTAAAGACTACCATTTTATTGCCAAAGTTGCCTCGTTCCCCGCCTCACCATCCAAAAAAAAAGAAGATATATTTTCAATATCCACCTATTCCACTTTGGTTCAATTAACAAATGCTCTTTAGCTGGAATGGGCTAAACTTAACGAGCTGTTTTATATGCATGATTTGAACATCCTAAAAGTTCTATTAAACTCTTTTCACCGTCAAATGGGGTTGAGGGCTTTGGCTAGAGGTTTTGTTTTCTTTGGCCTTGATGTCGTTTTTGAGCAAGCTTTGAGGTATGTGCCAAAGGATCCTGCTCAAAGAAGTAAACAAGTGAGTGCAGCTCATCTCTGCAGTATTTGTATTTAATTGGCATTTTGTTCATCCTGACGCAGGGACACCTTCTTGCTGCGCCCATAAATGCCAAACTTGGATTCGTCAGTAAATCCGGTGAGCTCATTCCAACGCAAGGCAATGGTTCGGCCTTGTTTCCCCTCCAAAGACATTTTCAAGATATAATTATCCTCTGAGAACACTATTATAAAATGTTCTTCTAATGACAATTTAACTAACTGGACTCATGCGCTCTTCATCTCGATTGAAGTAGCTTTTATGTGAATGGACCATGATCTAGTAATCATTTTAGAATGTGTCCTTTTGGACCGAGCGTTACAACTAATCAATTCTCCACAAAGCCTTCCAGAGTGGTCTGCAGCACTCCATTAGAAAGCCTAAGCATGATTTGCTGACGAGAAAGACTAACAATTTGACTTCACTTAGTTCTGATGCCATGTTCCCACAATCACAGCAGCGCATTATAATCAACGTTCACCTAGAAAATCGAGGCTGGGTCTCACTTTTGATGCCGAATGATGACTGCATGCTAATTCACCTGAATCTCATCAGCCCATGCTTGACTGGAAGAGATAAAAACCCAAGAAAATCAATCGTTTAGTTCAAAGGAGTTTAAAGGATTCAGGTCCAAAAATAAGCCTTAAGTTACAGATCTGTTACTTTAGAAACTGCACAGGAGCTTAAATGACTCCATTCAATTATTTAGTCTTCATTTTGTGTGTATAATCAACATTGTATAGTTTAACATTCTGCATATCTTTTAAAGTAAGCAAATATTTTATTTAGGGTTATTTCAACTTTGAAGTCAATAGACTGATGAGGAACTGATTTGTAAAGTCATTTAAATGAAATAAATAATAATAAAAGATTGTACGCTGGCTATCAAAGAAGTTAAAAGATGCTCTTTGAAGTAACTAAATACTGAGCCGCAGTAAGCACATGGTATACTCGTCATTAAAAGCCATTATATATTTTATTTGAGTTATATTACATAATTCCTCTCTATTTTTGTCACACTTTTGGATTCAGCTCTTGGTTTACACAGCTAACGTTAGAAATCCACTGGGAGAAACCAAATTAAATACGACCTTTAAAGCTAGTACAAATAATTCAGTACAGTTTGCCAATCTCTTGATGAGGTGAGATGTTGTGTGTATAAAATGAGTGTCGAAACATGTACTGTGTTTCTATATCCTCCGAAGCTTACAATATTTCACTGCAAAATCAATTACTAAATTTAAAAAAAGCATAATATACATGAAAAACCTCACAATAGTAAAATACCATTGACATAAATTTAATTACACTATTTGCTTGTTGTTTGCTGCTTTTTTACGGGCAGAACCACAGAGAAAAAGAAATGTTTAAGATGTTTGCATCCACTATCAAATTCAAGCCCTCACAATCATTGGAGAGAGATTGCCATCAAATGGATAGATGGTGTCCATTACTGTCACTTTACATTCCTCATCTAGTGTCAAATTTGGCTAAAGTTAAACTGATTACATTGCAGCTTCAACTCATTCGGTTTAATCCGAAAGGTAAACTCCTGCGACCTGCTGGGAAGAATAAGGAAAGCAAACCTTACAATTTGTTTTTAATTGGATTGGAAAGATGGTGGGAGGGAAAAATAGATGTACAAAATATAATAGAAAAGCATCAGCCGCCCACTATGACCTCTGTAACATTGACTTCATGGAGTGACTAGGAGGTGACAAATGCAACGATAGGCTGCAGCCAAGTAAGTGTAGATGTGTGTGTGCGTGTGCGTGCGTGTGTCCAGGGAGTTTGGTCGATGGAAGGTCAACAGCCTGGCGGTGGAGAAACGAGAGAGTCTCGGTGGCAGTCGTGGTCTGGCTCTGCCCCTCGACCCCGAATTCATGCACACCATCCGCCAGCTGGGAAGACGGCCGAGCCTTCGCGCAATTACCGAGAGTCTAATCAAAAAATATGGCACCCATCTCCTCCTCTCTGCCACACTGGGAGGTACGCTAAAACACCCGGGCCAGCATCTCTCACATTTCAGTATATAGGACACCACTTTTTACCATCTATCTTTCTTCCAAACAACAAAGCATATAATTGTTGTTTTTTTTTTTTTTGGGGGGGGGGTGTTGATTGGGTCAAGTTAAAACTACCAAGAGTTGGAATAAGCATGAAACAAATGTGTGCATTTTTTGGTCTTGTGTCATAAACAACATGCAACCGTAAATGGATATTCTTCACTGCTATTGTCTCTTATTGAACAAGTCTAGGGTGTACTTCTCCCCTTGTCTAAAAGGTGATGGGGTAAAACCCAGCTAGGTGATACACTAATCATTAGAAGTAGTATAAGAAATGAATGGTAGGATGGAGATAAGCACATTTTCTCATTGTAGCCTACAGTTTTTGTTGTTTGCATATTGATGCCTTATCCAAACCAGATTTTTGCACTAACACTAATGAGGTGAGGTGACTGATGTGATTACGTTTACTGTTGAAAAGAAAAGACAGCGACAGTGCTATTCTTACCAAAGATTTGTTTTTGTATAGACACATCCATTGTATTTTGGGATGGATCAGATTTGCATTGGTACCCAGTACCACGGAATGTGACATTATGATAATAATCAATTGGCTTTGATTAATGATGATGAATAAATAATCTGTTCCTTTTCTGTGACTTTGCCTCAATTCATCCTAACTGTCAGTTCCTCCACAGTACTTAATTACTACTTTTCAATCTAATATGTAGAGATGCTAATGAAAGGTGATTAGTGTTGCTCTGTCAGAGCTAATGAAGCTTGCTTTCGCTCTGTGTGACTGCCACCAGGGGAAGAATCCTTAACCATATTTGTGGACAAAAGGAAGCTGGGTCAGGAATCTCCGGTGGTGG
Organism: Filicampus tigris; assembly: GCF_054856515.1. Taxonomy (NCBI): domain Eukaryota; kingdom Metazoa; phylum Chordata; class Actinopteri; order Syngnathiformes; family Syngnathidae; genus Filicampus; species Filicampus tigris. Next base: position 15,727,668 of record NC_141226.1, on the reverse strand, counting down.
GGGCTGAGGGCACTAAAAGCAACAACACTACCGGGGCAATTACGCTGGAGGCGCTTCACCAGCTGGCAGCTTCCTACTTCACAGACAGAGAGAGTACCCTACGCAGGCTTCACCACCTCCAGATTGCTTCGACTGCCATACGGGTGTGTAGACACATGTAAAAAGATGACAAGTGTGATGGGAGATGGAGCAGCTCATCTGCCTGCACCACCTCAAGGCGGCCGGGCTGCTCTCCAGCTCAATTCTGTTGGCGGCGTATTCCATTTGCGTGCAGCAGAGCGGCTAAATGCTGAGGCACCATGTTTGCTTTGAACTCTGGGCTCCACTAATTGACCCGAGTCAGCAGACCTCAGAACCCTACTGGGTTTATATTCAATGAGCATTTCTTTAATGTATTCAGAACCCTTAACATACCTCAACCTTAATCCCTCACTGTCAGTGTCAATCAAAGCTAGTTATTATATATGTGTAAGGTACCACATTTGTTGCAACCCTAAAATTATTTTTGTTTGGGGTTTTTTCTCTCAGCATACTGAAAATTACCAAATATACGTGAAACAAGTAAAACCGTGTAAACATCCAGCGTATCTGCAAAGACCTCTTAAAGAGTAAAAAAAAAAATCAAAGTGAAATCACTGAAAATCACCTTTGGTTGACTGTGTCATCTTACCACTTAAGGCGAACTATTTCTTTACCTGTTAAATCAGGAAGGCTGAATACTATTAGGCAATTGTAAATAGACACATGTATGTTTACTGAGTGTGCCTGACAGGCGGTTACATTTTTAAGCCGTGTCTGCCTCTGAGATGTACGTATAATGTATATCAGTTAACAATGTTTGTCAGCTCAATCCTATAAATGTATAGCCAAAAAGTTAACTGTTACATTGAAAGGAATACTTCATTGTTCAATTCAAATGCAAATATATGGCCTTGCCACCCCCAAAGGAAAGCCTTAAGCGAAGTGGACGAGTGCAGCGGTTTCAAGGCCTCACAATGAAACACCAATCATCCGTTTTAACATCTCAAGTAGCTATTAGAGAGAACGCATACATCAACCCCAGGGTAAAACATAGATGCTAAAGTGAGTAGCTGCTGATGAAGACAAGTGCCACCCCACAAACATCTGCTTATGGTTATCTGTCGGCTTGATCGATTAGCAATAGCATCCCATTAATTCCCAGCCAGCCTGTTCTCCATTTAGTGAAGAGCAGATGAGGAAGACGGGGAGGTGAGGGGTGGGGAATGAATATCACTCTTTATGAGGGATGTAAAAAAACAGCAGCTTCCATTGATATCCTTTCATTAAAATCATACAATGTTGGAAATGCCAGGAAGGATTTGTAACTTAAGCTTCAGTAGATTTGTGCTTTCAAATTTCTAGATTCGACAGCAGGGTCAATTACTGGAGGAATGAAGTTAGGAGTGAATCGGTCTGATGTTAGGTGGCCAGAGCAAAGTGGATTTCCTCCCTATAATGGTTCACTCTGAGAAGAAGAAGCTGCTAAATTAAAGACCTTTTGGGGGATTTCATCACAGTGTAGTTGCATTCAAATGTGATTTGAGGTATAAAATGCTTTTCATGGGCTGTTCCGGTTATTTAGATGCACAAGCCCAAGTGAATCAACTTTTGGATGTCAAGGTGGCTAATAACCCTAACTATCTACACAAGGGTGCACATTTTGTTGAGCAGATTCATTACATTCAGTAAGCAACAAATGTATAACAATCCATCGCACATGTATAGAAAGGACAAAAATAAATAAACATGCTAACGTTAGCTTACTTTGCTGTTGTACTTTGGCGCTGGAAGTGGGAGTATTTTACTTCTGCATTGTGATTGTTTGTTAGCGTGTCTCATTCCAACTTATGCAATCTAGGTGTATGGTTTTTATAGTCTACTGTCATTCTATTTTGAAGTGGAAAATTGACTGCACCAGAACCTAGGCGAGTACAGCTGAGCAGTACTGTGCAGTGAAAATGTGGCACTGGTAGGCTGTCGCTAGCAAAACTGCACCTCTTCAGATTGTAGGCTACATGAAATACATAGGCTATAGGCTAATCCCCCTCCAAAAAAAGACATTGTGACATGACAAAAGATTTTTTTTTCCCTTCTTTTTTCTATTTGTACATGTATGCAGGTAACAGAAACCAGGACTGGGCCACTTGGATGCAGCAACTATGACAATCTGGACACCGTTAGCTCTGTTCTCGTTCACAGTCCAGAGAACAAGGTTCAACTACACGGTAAGAAAATGGCCCATTTTGTAATAAAATGAATATTTTGGCAACGTATGTATAAATACTGTATATTGCACATTTGTATAAGACGTTATACTATATTAAAACATCATTTGTCATTCAAAATCAGTTGTGCTTTAGCTGGCATGGCTCCGCTTCAGTTAGCCACTCACAGTTGGCTAAACCCGTAGCATAGGTCATGTTAGCCTATCTTCACTAGGTTTCTCATAGATAGGTTTTAGTCATGGGTTGTTGAGGCCTTACACAAGTACCGCTATTTTTTCTCTTTAGTTTGTACTTTTACACTCTTTTTGTTCTTTAATGTTGTACGCCATGAGGGCCCATTGTTGACTGTTTTTGGCCATGATATTCATTGGAGGAGATTATCGGCGTATGTTGTTTTGCGCCTAAACACAGTGATAGGACACCGATACGAATGAGGGTGGAAAACATCTGCGCTTTTTGGACTGTCCCTGCTTGACTGCGATGGCACTTGTCGCTTTGCACCTTAACGGCCAGCATTCATGCATTAAAAATGTAATCAACACATTAAAAAAAAAAATTGAAATCTGAGATGCAAGTACCGGTAAACTTTGAGATTTTATTTTTGAGGTGGGCGCTGATTCCAAATCGGCCCTAATTTTTTCTCTACATCAACACGTTTTAATAATAATACTATTAATACTAATACCACTAATAATAATAATAATAATAATAATAATACATTTTGTAATATCTATGCATGAAGGGTTAGGTTAGGCAAAAGGTGGATTTTTTATAGGCTTTTATAGGCCAAGCTTAAAAAAAAAATGAAAATATCTCCCAAAAACAATGTGCTTGAAAAAACGGAAAGACCTTTAAATCAGCATCAAAAATACTTTTAGGGACACATTAAAGACATCTTTGATTAAAATTATGGAGAAGAATGAGGGTCGGCACAAAAAAAAAAAAAAGTGAAGTATGAGTGACGACTAGATGGGACAACAAAATTTGACCCGATTTTTCTGGGTGTTATTTGCCAACAGATGAACTACTGCCTGTTAGAAAACTACAGTTGCTTGTTTACTTGCAAACCCAGCCGGTAGCAAACCGTGAGTGACATCATACACTCTCTGATCGCGACATCTATGATCCTGACGCCCTCAGGCGGGTCAAAGAAGACTTCAATCTTTTGCTCCTCTCTCATCTGCTAAAAGCTGAGCTTCAAACATGTGCCACGAGAGGGAAAAAAAACACTGCACTGCCTGTATGACAAGTGCCAATGTGAGCGGAGCTAAAGTGTATTTTCATTGGAGAACAAAATGTGTCTGATTAGTTGTGATTGTATTATTTATTATCATTATCATTTTACTTTTTCTGTATATGTTTTATGTTTTACTTCATGGAAAGTTTTGTGTAGATCACACTGTAAAGTTTGTTGTGTATTTAAAGCACAAATCAAAATCCTCCCGTCAAATGTAGCGATACAGCGCGCCCCTACACAAATCATATGGCACGACAATGCATCAAAACACTTAAACTTGTAAATGAAAACAACAACATTTTCTCCAGCTGTAAAAGTGCTTACCTCCCCATGAACATCACAAGAAAAAGGGGAGTCAAAGGTGTGAACACAACTTAAAAGTGGCAGTGCCACATTAATTATTAAAGTAGGGGAACACGTGGAAAATGTTTGTTCCACCCTTTGGTTAAGGAGGATGACCAAAGAATCAATGAGAATAGAATAAAAAACACGTCAGGTATGGATTCACAGATTTAGTGTAATTAATAATGTCGTACAATAAGTACTTCCAAGTTTTTTTTCCTGTCTCTGTTACACACACACACATTTATATATATATATATATATATATATATATATATATATATATATATATATATATATATATATATATATATATATATATATATATATATATACACACACACCACACACCTACAGTTAACACCGGTTTCTCTCTGCAGAAAAGCAACGCCATCTGACCATTATTTGAGGAAAAATTGTCTTGCTGCTTTCAGGGTCATCTCTCTCATTGCACTGTATTCAAGAGATTCTGACAACTACGCTGAGAGTGCATTGATTTTAATGCACCCAAATGTAGAATTTGCCTTTTAAAAAGTCAATTCTAGTACAAAGTCCATTCTCTAGCATAAGTGTAGGTAATAACTCGGGCTATTTTCGTCAGAACATTCAGTAGCTTTTAGTAAGAATTTCTGGCAGCGGGTTGGTGTAAATGCGATGGCGTCAAAATAAACTGCTGTGCCCATGTTACATATAATGAATTGAACACCGAGGTGAAATAAATATTGGACCTAAATCGGTCATCAGGCCTGGCTGTAAGCATACAATTAGTTTGTCGCGGTTGTCATGCCATTTGTTGATGATAATTATAAGCAGCAGCCTCATTCTCTCATCTTTCATGGGGCAGTATAATAATTGCCTTGGTCCTGTCTTTCACGCTCCACAGGGCTGCAGGTCGTCCTCCCGAGCTACTTGCAGAGCCGCTTCATTCAGGCGGCTCTCAACTACATTGGCTGTAAATCCGAGGGTCATTTTATGTGCCAAAACGGCGAATGCTGGTGTGAGTGCACTGTGGAATTTCCACAGTGTAACTGTCCTCACGCTGACCTGGACACTCTGGAAAACAACCTTGCGCGCATGAGAGAGGCCTGGAGACGGACCAACCAGGAGTTTGAGGCATCCGGTGAGTCAGGGGTCATGATTTATTGTTGCCCTTAGAAGTCATTTGAAAATGTCAGCGTGACACCAACGTGCAATCAACAAGCGCCAGTGGGAGCGCCACTGCATGAAATGGTTGTGAACTTTAGGCGCTTGTTATCCAGAAGAAGCAGAATCGTACTCGGATTTGAGTGCTAACATGAACAGAAAAGCTATGTCTTGTTCTCGTTCTAAACTCTTGTTTGGCTGTCAAGTGGTGCCAGTCTGAATCAAAAGACCTGCCACTCAAAAGTGTCACATCTCACGGTGCGGCTCTCAATAGGCGCTTGAGCTTGGACTGGGTGGAACACAAGGCCACTTAAAGTTCATTTTGTCATACCAAAGTGTTAATGCGAGTCACTAATCAAAACATCTAATTAATGGACTAATTCAATCTGAAATATCTTTAACAAAGTCATGCCGCTGCAGTTCGAACATGACTGCTTATCACCAGGATTTGCAAATATACCTGTAACAGCGTGGCGCTTACTAATTGATTGTGGCCACCACTAAGAAGTCTGCTGTCCTCATTTTGTGCCCCTCTTGTAATTTGCCACAGCTTTGCATTGAGCAAATTGGCTTGTGCGCAAATAAACGCTCCACCGATCAAACAAAGCACGGCTCCCGTTCTAGGACCTAATAATGTAATATTGTATCATTTTGAAACAAAGCTATCATTACCATAAACACAACATACCCGTCCCTGATTGGATTAGCAGCCTCAACTGGCGTTTAGCGAGCAATATACCTAGAGGTTTGCAGAAAGTCTCATTTAATCTGTTTTGCGGCACGAATAAAAAGGCATAACCTAAAATTCAAGGTTATCCCACCCCTTGAGTATGATGGAAGAACACTTTAAAGGATTTGTTGGGATTTTAGGCAGGATGATGCATTGCAAATGCACCTCACACTTCTGACATTGAGGGTTCAAATCCGGGCTCTGGCCTTTCTATGTGGTGTTTGCCGAAGGTGGGAGCATCAGTAAAATTAGCCGGCCCGTCATTCGTCATTTGCCAGCGGCCGAGACACCCGTCCATCATGCGCAGTCATCATTATTTCAAACTATACCAAACTGTAATTGTCCGTCCGTCAGTCTGTTATCTTTATTTCAACCGTGCTTCCATCTTCGCTAAATTACAGTTCGTCACTGCTATTGTAGGACATCAGCAAATTTCACCGGTCCACAAGTCCATCAATCGTCAGTCCGTCAGAAAAAAACAAAACACATCATAGCCCAACAAATGAAAAATCCATCCATCCATCCAATTTGATTAAAATACTAAATGGAGGGCACTATATATCAGTGTATCAACATCATACGGAGCTAACCAAAGAGTTTTACACAACACTTATTTGCACAATCTATTGAACTGTAAAGTACAGCGGGAGCACGTTGCTGGCTACCTGTTTTCAGTTTTTCTAAATTTAAAACGACTGACTTTAACCAGGACCCCGCTCCGCATTGTGGCCAAGGTTAGAATCCAATCCAAGTCGGTCACACTCATGCTCCCGTCTCTCCTGCTCCTTTCTATAACTCTATCCATGATCTGTCACACCGAAGGCGATCTTTTTCTTTCTCAGTTCCTTCGTCCATCTCCCGTCCTCCTTCTTCTTCTCTTAGTTTATTGGCAGATTGCAACTCTTTGGTGCATACCGCCACCTACTGTACAGGTAGAATGTGTTTCCGTCAGTGACTGACTGTGAACTTGGTCCGTACTTGACCCGGTTAGCTGCAATTACATTGACGGACGAAAACCCACTTCCGTCAGTGCTCAGTCCGTCTTTTTTTTTTTTTTTTTTTTTTTTTAGTTTCTCGTCTTACATCATCCGTCGGCAAAACGGGCGTCCGTCTGTCCTGACAGAATGCCCAGCTCTGGTGTTTGCATGTTCTCGCCGTGCTCGCCTGGGTACTCCGGCATCCTGCGTAGCAAAAACATGCCTCTTAGGTTAAATGAAGATTCTAGAAATGAAGATTCTTAAATGAAGATACGTGCCCTGCAGTTGGCTGGCGGCCAGTTCGAAGTGCAGCTAGCCTCTTGGCCAAAGTCAGCTGAGATTCTAGCTCATCCGTGACCCTAGTATGAATAAGCTGTATAGAAAATTGATGGATGTCAGGATTTTATGCAAAATGTTGAAGGAAGGTGCTATTTAAAGTGGAACAATTTGATTTGATGCACTGACATCCTTTAAAACAAGACGGATTTTCCAATTCAAATGGGTTTTGGTTTCAACCCTTATACACACTTTATGTGCTCTCTGTTGGTATTCCTCTTGAGTTGTTTGCTTTTCTGGGACAACCAATGAGAAGTAGTCAGTATTTTAGTTCAGATTGTTATTCTCTGGATAATATCCACCAGCATATTTTGCACCTTGATGCTCTTCTCTCCTTCCAGAGGAATTCCAAAGCTTTGTTGGAAAGCTGCCAACGCATTACGCTGTAAACACATCTGTTGTGGAACACTTATGGAGGACAGATGCCAGCCTGCTCCAGCGCTACAGGCAACTGGAGACCAGCAGCCAGCAGCTCTTCACCAAAGCTCGCCGCACCGTCAACAAGCTCTTCAGCCTCAGTAAGAGGTGCCGTAAACAGCCCAAAATCGTCCTGCAGAGGCCGAGGTGAGATGCAAAATAGAAATAAGTGGAATTTTTAATCAGTTTCCAAGGCGCACGGTGGCTGCTTTTACACAATCGAGTATATTTTTTTTGTTTAATTGTATTTTTTAAAGGCTTATACGCTTGATGATATGTCACAACCATCCCTAACCAAAATGACTGAATCACTGTTAGTGTACAGGCAAGACCAGATATCACATTCATCATTTAAGTATATACATCTTACCCTATCGGCGGTCAAAAACATTCGAATGTATTCCTGAGAATAACATCAGATTCAACATATTCATTTGTTATATGCGGGGTAAAAACACAACGGTAGCACTGAGCAATGAAATTGTTACTTTGCCAGTCTTCCTTCACTTATACACAGAATAAAAATAACGAGGCATATGATGACATGTATGCCAGGTTGGTCAGTAAAGAAGGTGAGAAAGATTTTTTACAGGTTGTCCAGACAAAGAGCTAGAGATGGGAAAAAATGTGCAGCAGGTAGAGATGGAAATGTGTTCACTGATGCCAGTAGTGTACAGGAAAGATGGAAAGAATACTTTGCGGTTATCAGTAAGCAAAACCATCTGAAATTAGTCATCATCAGCCCACTGCAAACATTTCTCCTTGGAGGCTCCTGCAATGAGAGCTTCTTGGGACTCCCGAGACACCAAATGCAAAAACCCATCAGTGACTTTTTTTTCATCTGCTTTCAGCTTAACAACTTCATATGATGTATTAGCCTGACAGAAACTTGCCTTAGTTAGCTTTATAAATAACCCTTTTTTTTTTTTTTTTTTTTTTTTTTTACTATGGTGATTTTCTTGATATCTGGTATTTTCATTCCTTTTGCCATCAGCAGTGAGATCCCTTTTCCCCACATAATTCACATTACAAACTGTGACTTTCTTAATAATGTGCGGCAACAGCCTTAAGTTATTTTCCTTTAATCAGACTCATCTGGGAAAATAATTAGCAATTTTGTCTGAGATTTAGATCGTTCATCCGAACAGAGGAGAAACACGTTTCCCCGCAAAAACTAAAACCCAAGTGTTCCTATACGTCTTATAATTGGGACCAGTGTAAACGTCACTGACACGGAGTGGGAAGATGTAGTCTTCCTGCTAATATATCCAATGTGTGAAGGTAACAGAACGGGATGACAGCTGTGCAAATGACAAATCCCGGAACAGCGGATCAGGGTGGGAAGTTTCAATTTCTCCTACTGGCATACTTCACACCAGATGCTGGGTCGAACGTCATTACACAACTAATTTCCAGATTGGGTGAAGCCGTGTCACTGCGAAAAAGGCAATATCCTGTCTTTATTGGGTTCAAACCAACAGGAGGGAAATTAAAAAAAAAACAAAACAATCAAAATGCAAGTCCGTGTAGAGAAGACAAGAATGTCTCCAACCTATAGTTTTCTTCAACAATTTGCAAAGGCGAACATTCAATCACATGCCTCATTCAGAGTCCTTCTAACAATAATATTCCATGTATTGCAACAAACACATCAGGACAAGTGTTCATCTGGTTGCCAAGTATCTCGAAATTTCCGGTTCAATTCCCAAATGTTGTCAAAGTAGTCCTAAGCCAGGTACTAATAGCGACAGTTGCAGCTTAAGCTGCGACATGAGTGTGTGGATGAGCCATATACTTTATTTCTATGTCAGCCAGCATTCGCCATTACTGTTTGCGAGCACGTCAACATTGTAAAAGCACTCAGAGTAGTTTCAAGTTAGAAAGGTGCTCTATAAATGCAGTCCATTTACCGTTTACCATTTTTTTCAAGAATTTCAGCTGCGGCTACGCTGTTGGTATCCATTACTGCTCTATCTATTCTTTTTTCTTGCGACAGCTGCTGTTTCAGCACAGATCTCACCTGGATGCTTATCACGGCCACTGTGGTCATGAGTGCGGTCGAGTTGTTGCTTCTTGTGGGAGGGACATTAATGAAATTGCACAAACCACCAGCTTACCAGTCAAAATTAGGCAGTGCCTCAGTCTGAAATCCAATTACACTTGTTTATTACACACTCGCTGCTTGTAAAATAAAATAAGGCAATATTGGTTTTGGGTCAGTCGGTACATCTGTTTCTTTTATTGTTTGCGTCCCTCTGAAGCATTTATTTTATAGGTTTATTAAATTTTCCATGTGCTTACAAGTCTTATTGTATATTTAAAGTCCAATAGATGTTTTTAATGTGAAGTATGTATCGTGTAGTAATACGTAATAGCAGTTATTAGACAAGCATATAAAGTGTAATTGTTTGTGCGCGGGTGTGTTTCCATCTGTTGCTTCTCTTTGATTCGATCTCTGAAAAATATCGTCTTTATAAAATGCTAAATGGTCTGTTAACTGTATGATTCGAATCAGTCGGAATAAGAATCGAAAATGCACACCCATTACCCTTCTCTTGTATATATTTACAAGATATAAAACCAGAGACGAGTGGTACTTGTAATTTAGAAGGACCGTGAAGGAATCAAAGTGTCTTAATGGTTCTCTTTTAGCAAAATGCATTTAAAAAGAAAAATCCTCAATGGCAAACTAATTGAGGATAGTATCAAAGGCAAGGCAAAGCCATTTAGAGGGGAGCTAAGAGTCATTAGCCACAGATATACAAAAAGGATGCAAGAAAAGAAGAATGGAGCGCATTTGATCAAATCCCACACTCACAAGATGTGATTTTCTCCTAGGTCTCTGCACTTCTGGTTGAGCTACACCCTCTCCATCTTGTACTGCAGTGAGAACAACCAAGTGGGCATCTACAATGATGAGAGTCGCAGATGCTCCTGTCCCTATAGTCACCCGCCTTGCCAAGGCCTCATCCCATGCCCCACGGGTGACGGACCTCGCTGTTCATCTTGCTCGGCTGAGAATCGCACCCGATGCTCCAGCTGCAATCCGGGCTTCACCCTGAACCAGGGGTCCTGCAGGCACGCGGTGCCCGACCCCACGGAGCCTTACCTGGGTTTGGAGAGTGATCAAGACTTGCACGACATGGAGCTTCGCTACCTTCTTCAGAGGCGCGATCCACGCATCACTCTGCATGCAGTGTTCGTAAGCAACGACGTGCGAATAAACACTTGGTTTGACCCGTCGTGGAGGAAGCGGATGCTGCTGACCCTGAAGAGCAACCGGGTTAAATCCAATCGAGTTCACATGCTCCTTGGACTCGCCTTGCAGTTTTGCCTCACCAGGAACAGCACCCTCGAGCCAGCTTTTTCGCTCTTTGTGAACCCTTTCGGAGGCAGCCATTCAGAGAGCTGGACGATGCCTATCGGCCAACATGGCTATCCCGACTGGGAGCGGACCAAATTGGACATTCCCTTGGACTGTTACAACTGGACTTTGTCTCTTGGAAACAGATGGAAGAGCTTTTTCGAGACGGTGCATTTTTACTTGAGAAGCCGAATCAAGGAGGGCACGTCATTGGGATCCAAGAACGCTTCAGTGGACTATGAGCCTCCGGAGGCGACAGAGCCGCCCAACAACGTAGGTTATATGAAAGTGAACAGCATGCAGCTGTTTGGATACAGCATGCATTTTGACCCTGAGGCAATCCAAGACTTGATTCTGCAGATCGACTACCCGTACACTCAGGGATCACAGGACTCGGCTCTGTTGCAGCTGGTGGAGCTGCGCTACAGGGTAAACCGCCTCTCGCCTCCAGGGGCCCCCCACGTGGATCTTTTTGCCTGTCTGCTCCGCCACAGACTTAAACTCTCCAGCGCAGACGTGACCAGGATCCTCACTGCCCTGCAGAATTTCAGTGCCAGACAACCGAGCTACGTGGAGTATGAGGCGACTAAACTATGTAGCTAATGGCTAATTTGTTTTTTATTTTCTTGCCACATACAGTACACAGTACAGGCTTGCATTCTCTTTCAGCTGGATCCATTTGTTGTCAAGTGAATGGTACATTGTTCAAGGCTTTGTTGTACATAAGCTGTGTGCAATTAAAATCAATGCTAACGTCAATGTAGTTTTATGAATAAAGGATGTTTAAATCTTCGGTTGCAATTATATGCTTCTCATTGGTATTAAATAGCCACAGACAACAAGCACACTCAATCAATTCCATGCACACCATGTGAGGGGGATTCGATCCAATTCGATTGACAACCAAGGTACAAAAGCAGCGTCTTTTGCTCACAATAGGGCCTAATTGTTTTGGGGTGTTGCTCAAAGCTTCGCCTGCAGTCGTGAAGTAAAATATAAATCAAGTGTTGTATTTGTTGACAAACTGACCACGGCGGACAAAAAAAACAAATGCAAAAACCAAGAATCATACTTGCAAATAAACTCTCACCTTTGTAATTTGTTTCAATTTTTAAACATGAAAGGCATCAACACAAATGTCAAATGAAATGAGCAGAAATTGAAAAACGACTGTTAATAAGTTTAAAATGACAAACTACAAATGAATTATTTAGATTACAGACCTAATCATTTGTTTTTCTGCCAGTCTCTACGAAGAAACGTAATAAGCCACATTCATAACATGTCAATACAATTCAAGCATTAGCAAATTTGGATTTTTTTTTTTTCATTTCTGACTTGTTCTGTGATGCTTCATTTCATCATTTTGGCAACCAGTTCCAGGGTGTACCCCACCTACTGCCCGAAAATAGCCGCGATAGGCTCGAGCACACCCGTGACTCTCGTGAGGATAAGCGGTTCCGACAATGAATGGATGGATGATTCCCAGTTTCTTCGTCTTTGCGACAAACTCATGTACACATGCCATCTCGGGCAGCCTCATAATATGTGCAATGTGTGTATGCGAGTTTGTCACCATTATTATAGACCACGAAGGAAGGTGATCCGTAGTTGCCATGGCAATGACAAAAAGACACGTCTGATACAAGCCAGCGTACCATTAAAATTCTTCTGAAGCTCTTTAATTGAATTGAAATCATAGCACAATGCCACCATAAATAGTCATAATAAATACATCGAAAAACATCATAGATATTTTTCTTTGAATATTGATCAGAAAAAGCGCTGGCCATTTTCATCACAATGTTACCGAGCACCAGCATATGAGCTGTCTTGCACTGTTAATATCTTCCCCACTGGAAAGCTGCAGATGTGTGTGCTGTTGTTGTTGTTGTTGTTGTTGTTGTTTTAATCCCATCTGGAGCCTCAAAACACAAGGTCTCCATTCTCCTTTCAGGGACTAGCCTTGGCACAGATTTCTAAGTATATAGTTAGAGAGGGGGAGGGTTGGAAGGAGCCCTCCTCTGATCCTCTGCCGTCCCTGACTGCCATTCACACTTACTGTGATAGATGAGCTTGGTAGGCAGTGAGACATGACCGGCATCAAACAGCAGAAAGTTAGCTATCAGTGACGAGGATGGTGCTCTGGGGTAGCATTGGAGGGACAAGAGCCAATTGGACCAAAAGGAAAATGATCTTAAATTCCCCAGAGGCGGCCATTGCAGGAGCCACCAGCATACAGCACGGCTTTGATTCAGATCTTTGCATCTGAAGACATAGACAAAGATTAATCAAGATTCCCTGAACATGCTTCTCCACAGATTAAAGATCTTGTGGTATGACTCACATTGAATACAAAGAGGTTTGTATGTATTACGATTTGACAGAGGCGATGTTGAGTATGCTCTGTTAATGTACTAGCTTCACAGAGGAGATGCGGTCGAGCTAGTTGTGTAAGATTTTGAAACCACATTTTGGAATTGTACTCCAAAATGATTTCAGGTGGAAGTCATGAGTAACATGGTAAAACATAACTCGCTGGCAGAGATTCTTTTAGCTGACCACAGGCAGGAATGGCTACTTCAAACATCCATCCATCCATCCATTTTCTCTGCCACATGTCTGAACCAGTCACAGGGTGCTTTTAGACAAGTATCCACACTCACACCTAAGGCCAATTTTGAAGTCTTCCATAGAACTAAAAGGCCAATCTCACTGGCCTGCAGACTAGTTAGTAACCTGATAGTGATCCGAGTCCCCCGCTGGTTGAGACATCTCCGCGACTTACCCTGTAGACTAGCCGAGTCGCCAAGTTTGATTTTTTTATATGGCAACCTTCTGGAGACTTTTTGTGACTTGGGAGACAACGCCACAAGGTCCCTACGACATCCCCGAAGCCTACTGGAGTCCAGGGAGATTGAGGAGACATTGCTGAGATGTCTGTGCTAATTCATGGTGCCGTCTACATAACAACACTTGAGCCACTAGACCATGTGACTGAGAGACAATGTGACTGAGCCCGCAATCAGCAGTAAGGCCAAGGCCTCCTTCTGCTCATCTTCCAGGTTGGGGTCCAGCTCCAATAGCATATCAGCTTCATTGTGGCTGTCCAGGGTGAGAGTTCTCGATGCATGTATGAAAAGAGAATGATTTTTCTAGTTGTATACCGGGGAGAAGTCATCTCAGTGAAGACTTCCGGGCAATTTGGTCTCCGTCAGAAGTCGCCCTGGTGATGGTGAAAGCAATATTTTGGGCTCCTGAGTCACCAAAGTCGAGGCGAAGTTCCTGCCAGTGAGATAGGCTCTCAACATGCATTTTTTTTTATGTGGGGAATACGAGTACCCGGGACAGGGAAAACACTCCACACAGATTCAAACCCGGAACTGCTCACCGATTGCACCATACTCCTTCATTCATTTAAATTTAGCTAAGTTATGTGGGAAAAGCAAGTTATTATTGTACACTTTTAAATCTTGCATATGGTTTTAAGGTCCAAAACATCACTATATGGTACCAAAGGGACACATAGCTCCACAGAGCTCCTGTTAATGTTCTTCCAGTAAAAAAAAAAAAAAAAAAAGTTGGTGACTTCTTATAAAGAATCAATGGGTCTCATTAAAATATGTCTTTTCATAAGCCTGATCTTAACAAAAGTCGATAGACGTAGACCCCCCAGCACAACGCCTGAAGTCAAGAAGGAGCTTACTCAGCCATGTCCATCCCCTAACAAGATCCCGGGAGGATACCAGACTGCAGCTATGGTTGGAAAAGCCTCAAAAGGTATCCCACCAGTTGAGGTGCAAATACCACCTGCTGAGGAACGCCCTCCTGGCTCAGATGCACCATGGGTCCAATGGAAAACCCTGAACTGCCTGAGAACAAAAACAGGTTGATCCAAGGTTGCTATAAACAAAGGGCCTACAAGACTAGAACAACCATCTGTGAATGTGGAGAAGCAGACCGGACAATGGAGCACTGTCTCATCTACCCTCTACTACCCAACCCGTCTAGCCAGAAAGACCTTGCAGAGTTCAACTCACATGCGAAGATTTGTGTGAAGAAATAGTAGACTGCTATACAACACAACTTTAAAGACACTAAAAGAAGAACAAAAGTCAAATCCTGAAGAGTTCTTCAATGATAGTCCACTCCTCACCTTGTGAAAAGAACAAATCTTACAAAGTCTTAATATCATACCAAATGTCAAGTTTCTAACAAAGATAATGGTGGTAAACTCCATCATTCCTTCTCTGAACTGCTTATGCTGGTGTAAACTCCAAAAAACTGCAATTAATACAGTCCAAAAATCAAGACACAAAGTAACACATCTAATACAAGTGACAGACTCCCCACCAAAGACAATGAAACGAGACCGACTAAAAGAAAACAGCAAATTAATTAGTAAATTACAGAGACTGACGCTGCAGAGAGGCACATCTGGGCAAGTCACAGTGGCGGGAGCGAGCTGACTGGCAGACGCAAGGAGCAGGACTGATGAGACCCAGTGGAGTTGAAGACATTAAGAGCAGACTAGGACTAAGGCATAAACAAAGGACAAAGGAAAGCAAGACATAAGACAAAATTAATTTAAATAGAATTAAAACAATGCAAAAAAGCAGACTGTGGAATTTAAACAGATTTGAATGCCACATTTGTTTTGTACAGTACAATATCGGGTTTGCTCACTCTACACCAAATGGTCAAATGATTCCAATTACAGAATCATCTAGAAGTGTGCGTCCCTCCACAAAATTTGATATGATTCTCGATAGATCGGCATAATCCAATTTAAAAATGTAACAATTCGATATGGTACGTCTGTAGCTTTTGTCATGTTTTGTCATGTCATGTCATGTTTTGTCTTTGTCAAAGTTCTCCAAAGCCCAAATTACCACAGTTAATTAAATTCAAAGAAACGACAAATCATCATCACCATCAAACCGATATTTACAGTATATCTGGTGTGCGTCTCTCATAAAAGACGATTTGACATGCATCTCGATACACAAGGTGCCATACGATCCAAGGTTACAACGAATTTAAACTGTAACAATTCGATTCAGTCCGTCAAATAAAAAACGATGTCCCGGTTCAAATCTGGTTTTGTTACACCCCTAGAATCAGCATTATAATTTTCTTAAATAAATTACTCAAAAAATTTTCAGAAAACTGTAAGGTTAAGAGAAGAAACCGTTACTTTTCGGTGAAGACTAGAAATGTGTGAAAACTTGAAGTCATTAATGATTGCCAATGACAACAGAACCAAAGCTTTTCGGTCTTGATGGAGTTGTTGTTATTTTGGCACTGTTGTTGCTGTTGTTCCCTAAGATGTCCGACTGAACAACCCCATCTCCCGGAAGAAGGGAGACGTCACATGGTTTTCTCACAGGTCCTCACAAATTGACTATGTGTTGTCAAGTGCGTGCTTTATAGTGTTGGGTGAAGTGTTCTATCCTGGACAGGTGTCATCCATTTTTTTCTGGTAGGCTTGATGGTGACCTGACCGGGTGAACTTGGAAGGGCAGGCGTCAAGAGGGTGAGCATGTTGCAGTGTGTTTTTTTTTCACGTGATGGGATGGCGAGTGATATGATTATGGATTGCGCCAATCAAGATAGGACTGCCACTGATGTGAAGAGAGTATTTCTGTGCGGTCGTGATGCCTGGGTTTTGTTTTGATCTTTCCTGCCGTATGTAGGTAATCTGCCAAGTAGTGTAGTGGGTGGTCTGTGTTTGTGGGAGCTGCTTCTTGTGTTTGTGTGCCGCTCATGTCAAGATGGCCTTGATGACTGAGTAGGTGGGCTGTAGGTGCAGTATTTGTGCAGGTTGTGATTCACCTCAAAGCTTGCCGTGTAGTTTGCGAGGTGTTCGGATAGCCATAGCCCATATCGCTTGAATACTGTGGTTTCTTTGTTGTGTCCGAATGTTGATTCGGCCTGTGATCTCAGCGAATTCAAAAATTGTGGGTGGCATGAGCGTGATTCCTGTGTGCCTTTCTGCACAGGAAGCAACTGGATCTGGTGCAAAAAGGACGATGACATTCTTGCGATCTCCTGTGATGGTTCAAGTAGTCCATTATCTTTCTGAGTTCTTTTATTTTTTTTTAACTCAACAAGGCTGGATTTAAGTGTCCAATTAATATTTGATGTCTCTATCTGATTTTAATTTGACTATTTACATGTACCGTATTTCACGGACTATAAGCCGCTACTTTTTTCCTAGGTATTGAACCGTGCGGCTTATATAAAAGGTGCGGTTTATATCCAGAAAACACGGTATATTTCAAGTAATACCTACACTATATTGCCAAAAGTATTCACTCACCTGCCTTGACTCATATATGGACTTGAACTGTAAGCTTCAGCGTGTTCAGCCTATCAAGATATTTTGGACAATTCCATGCTCCCAACTTTGTGTTTATTTGTGTTGTTTGAGCTGTCGACCGGTGTATTTCAGTGAAGTTAAGCTTGCATTACTAAGTGTATTCTATCTGTCCGTGTATGCTGCAGTTACTTTGCGAGATCTGATATGAATCGTATTTTCATCCACATTTGGAAGAGGCCTGATTCCGCTCTGAGATTATTTGATTTCATGCGTTTCGGAATTGTGTGACTTGAACACTGTCGTGTAAATCCAGCCTCAATGTTCAATTATACATACATTTCAGTTTTAACATATGCTCTCTTTTAAATGGCTAAGTAACAGCTGCAAACCAATTAGAGTTACTTTTAAATAACAACCAGGATGCACACTTTCTCTTACAACTGGACAGAAACGAGACCATAAAGATTAAATCATTGGGCGAAGTACCAAAGCTTTAATTGGAACAAAAAGGTTTTTTTCTTTACTAATTGTCGCATATGGCTCAAGTCCTGGTGTACGTGTACCTTGGGCACTTTACTGGACTCTTCCCGAAGGCACTGACTTTTTATAGTCTCGGGATGAGATGCTGTGATCTATCCTGCTTACATTTCAGTTCTTGATTTCCAAGTGGTAATGTTTTTAATACAGTCTGTAGATATGTTGTCCATTTCATGTGACCTATGAGGGAAAAACGTGAGAATTCATTGACATGGACTTCAAAGTGATATAATCTGTTATAAAAGTTTACTTATATCAAACACGACCTTCTTAACACTTCTTGTGCTGAAGTCTGCATATAGTCGCTGTCTGGCGGAAACCTCATATGTCCAAATATGGTCAAATTATTTTCTTTTTTTTCACGAATTGATACTAATGGTCCGTCGCAGCATATGTTTCAGTGTTGCTGCGGTGTGGCAATACTACTTCTGTTTCCTCATTCTGCGGAAACCATGTGTCATAATTGTTGCCTCTATTTAACGTCTGGGTTTTTTTTTTTAGTTAACGATAAGTGAAAATAGTAAGGGTTGTCCATCCATTTGATGCTTCGTGGCAGACGTGTGTCACGGAATCAAGTCTCCGTTTCATATTGCTATCCACTTAATAGACAGGCTTAGTTGGCTCATTGTTTTATTTATTGCATCACTCATGGCTTTTGACCGTTTTGTGAAGACGTTTGCTTTTGACGTTTTCAAATGCTTTTTGCACGATGGGGGCTTCACATGATCGCGGAATATCTTCATCAATGCCAGCGTTAAATTTAATGTCTTTTTTTAGCCAGTATTATGTTGATGTGAGTGTGCAATAGCAATATAAGGTATTACACAACTTGAACAAAGCGATGCCTGGGAACTCAAAGAAGCTGGCTTTTTTTTTTTTCACCTCCTGCAAAGTTGTCATTGTGACACTACAGCGACGATATACTGTATGCTCCAATAAACCATCTATCACCTGAAGAATTTGCATGTGTCTACACAAACTAATGGATTCCGGGTGCAGTCCTTAACTATTTCAAACATGCAATACACTGGAGATGAACAATACTGCAATTTGGTAAAAGGTGAACCTGCACATGGGGGGTTTATTTGAGGGCAGGAGTTATAAATGCGTGCAAGCAGCTATGCACACATGCTCGCTTGTACACTCAAACACAGGGCAGAGGCTGAGTGATAAGCGGCTGCTTTGGCTTGGCAGTTGTGTGGGTCTCAGAGGAAACATGAGCTCGACTAATGTGAGTGTCTGTTTAACAAGCATACCGGTGAGCGGAAACAGGGGCTCAATGAAGGGGGAAGAGTTTGTGGAGAGGACAAGCCCATGGGAGGCATATGGAATAATAGCTGATGATACGTCAGAGCCACCCAGATAACCAGCTTTAAGAGGACGGAGAGGCATTAGTGGTGTTTGCATTTTAGTATTTTGAATCTACATGGCGTGTGTTGCTAGTGTATGGAAGCGTGGAACCGGCTATGTGGAGAAAAATTTGTACATTTGTATACCACATGACTCCCCACTGTGTCACGGTTTCCAGTGGGAACTGGAAGGGGGTGGATCCCAGAAATGTATTTAACAAAATTTATTTACGGAAAAAAATAATTTCACCACAGCCGCAAAAGTTCATCACAGGTTGCTGGCGAAATTTGCCAGGAGAAAAACAATCAACAAGAAGCGCTTGCAAAACAAAAGCAAGGAGACTACAAATGCAAAATAACCTGTCAACTGCGGGCCAAGAAAAATTCCAATCTCAAAAAAAAAAAAAAAAAAAAAAAACGTCAGAAGATCAGACAAACATTTTTATGCACGAAAAACACATGACCAGAACGAACGACGAACAGGAACTATAGGAAGGCAATAACCCGACATGGGGCAGTTGTGGAAGCAGTCCTTATAAAGGTCTTGATCAGTGATTCACCACAGGTGCGGTGTCAGAAGGCACGCCCGCCAGTCCCGCCGCTGCCTGCAACAGATCAGACTCCTGACACACTATGTGCTGTTTTTGTTCATTATACTAAATTCCAAACTCATTTACATTCAATCTTTTATTTCCTAGGAACAATTATAATAGCATCTATTTATTCATCCTCCTGTCATCCATTTTCTATAATGCTTGTCCATCAGTCACCGGTCAATCACAGAACCATAATTGGAATATTATTGAACAAAGCCGAGGCTTTGTTGCAGCAAATAAATTGTGCCCAATTAAAATCAATGCTAAGGTCATTACAGTTTTATGGATCAAAGATGTTTAAATCTTCGGTTTCAGTTCTATGCTTCTTAAAGATATTACATCACACACACCCGATCAATTCCATGCACATGATGTGGGAGAAATGTTCTCTATTTGCACGCTTTTTGTATCCTGACAGCCATGAAGTAAAATCAAATGTCATATTAGTTGACAAGCTGACCACTGTGGTAAAAAATACATACAGTAAACTTTGCCCCGAAAAAAAACACAAACAAACAACTTACGAATTAAATGTTGAACTAAACACCGTCTCATCAACTACTTGGAAATGAACACAAATATCACATCTTGATTCAAAATGAACCACAAGTAAAGAAATGTAGAAAAAAAAAAATTAGTAAACACAGACAACATTTATTCCTGAGATTCAGAGGTGGGTAATCCAGGTCCAGAAAGTAAAAACCCTGCCACAGTTTGGCTTTAGCCACAGGTGCTTCTAGTCAACTGAGCTCGTTTACCTGCCGGTTGAGTAGAAACACCTGTGGCTAAAGCCAAACTGTGGCAGGGTTTTTACTTTCTGGACCTGGATTACCCATCTCTGATGAGATTACAGACATTGTTCACTCACGTTTCAAGGCAACTCTGAACTGCCGTCCAACTTTATAGCGCTCCAGGTTCTCAATAGGGTTAAACTCAAGATATGAAGGTGGCCACACTAACTTTTCTTTATTCTACCCATAGCAGCTAAAACCTCAATAGTATTTGTTTTGCAGCGAAGGAAAAGGTCATGGTGAAAGTCTACATCGGGGGTGTCAAACCTGCATGTCTTAGAGGTTTTCCTCCTGCAACACACCTGATTCAAACGATCGGGATCCGGCCCCTGCAGAACTCGCTGATGAGCCGATCATTTGAAACAGGTGTGTCGCAGCAGGGAGAGATGGAAAACAGGCAGGACAGCGGCCCTCGAGGACCGGAGTTCGACACCTGTGCTCTACGCCCTGTGTTTCCCAGATTCTACAGCAACTTGAAATAACTGCATCCTCCTCATAAGTGGCTTTTAACAGCTGTTCTTCCTGTTGTAACGAGTTGTAGTGAGCTGAGGGAATACTTAGTCATGGACCGGTGTTTTTGGATAGCCGAAGGAGCGAAGACTTCTTGATATTCCGCAAGCCGTTGTTTAATTAGCAACAAAACAATACTTCCCCAGCATACCGGGCGCTACTTAAGAACATCGCGGTCGGGTACACCCGACCGAGTCCATGGCAAAAGGTGCACTGAAGTTTAGGGAAAAGGAAGTGACTAATTGACGTAATAAACCAAAGAGGCGCCACCGTGTGGCGAGACACCGTACCACAATAACTGACTGTTACGCTGTCATACATTTTTGCCTGACAAAAATTGTACCTTCTTCATCTTTATGGGAATGGACACATTTAAGTGACTCACACATCATTTACCAGTATGAAGATTTTCTTGAAATGTCAAGTGATTTCATTCTTTTCGCAAGCCACTCTTTTCATCAGCAGGAACAGCCTTCTTTTTGTCCATTATGCATGCAAACTGTGACTTGCATAGTAATGCGGAACATCAAATTTTTCCTTTAATTAGGCTCACTTAGCAAAAGGAGCATAGCACTAAATTCTGAACCCGAATATATAAATGTCCAGAAGGGCCTTCACCCCTCGTTGACCCCCAACACACACACACACACACACACACCCTGTAGTCTATCCAAAAGTTGTTTTACCATGGTTTGTGACTTGTGTTGTTTTAAGTTTGAGTCCACAGAATTGGAGGGCCTGCCCTTTAGGCCTATTAGCTCCACCAAAAGTAGACTAAAACACAACTATTATTTCTATCAATTTTATCTTTCATGATTATTTTTCACTTTTGCAGATTTTCAGTGACCAAACGATGTGAGGAACACACCGTGAAGGAAAGAACACAAGTGAGTGACATTCGATGGAGCACAACGAACACGACACTTTTGCCAACCATCGCAGCAATGTTTGAAGATAAAATGTTTAAAAATTCAAACATTTAGGAACTTTTATACTGTATATTCATTTACATGAATTAGTGCTGGGGTGGGGTATTTTTTCTTGGGCGGGGGGGGGGGGGGTCCTTCAATTGTACGCTTCCCCTCTTAGTCCGCTAAATTTAATTTCCACAGTACCTGGACGGACGGACGGACGGACGGATGGACAGATAGATAGATAGATAGATAGATAGATAGATAGATAGATAGATAGATAGATAGATAGATAGATAGATAGATAGATAGATAGATAGATAGATAGATAGATAGATAGATAGATAGATAGATAGATAGATAGATGGATAGATAGATAATAAAATGTCTGAAGGAAACAAGAAGGCCACTGAAAAAGCTACCAAGACAGACTTAATATTTAGAGGAATTTTAATATGGGCAAATAAGTGAAAACATAAATACTGTATGTATTATGTAAATACAACGTCATCTTCCAGAATTTTACCGGCCAGGGAGACACAATCAAATAAAATAGGACATGGACCGCTGTAAACCAAATATTTCCTCCATGCCTCAACAATGCAATATATGGATTTGTTGCCCTCAAGGATGGACCTTTGTGCCATAAAAGCAAATGAAGTTACTGATTAGATGCTTCGGAATAATTCAGTCCTGGCCATTTGCTCCTCGCTATCAGCCATAATCAACACCATCATCTTATTTCATTTGGAGAGCTGTGAGCTGCACAATAAAATGCTGAGGATCACTTCCTTGCCATGATTAACAACAACAGAGGCTTTTGGATTTACATAAAGTCTTTCCATAACGAGTCATTCTGTCGCGCGCGCACACGCACACGTATGCGCACCCGGGAGTAATACAAAGCGAAGGTTGCCGTACTTTACCCCGCCCGCTCATTATTGCCGGAGCGCTAATGACACAGTGAGGATCAAGGAGCTGTATGCAGATGAAAGAGAAGATGGAGAGGATTTACAATGCTTCGCAGATCTCTGATACGCACGGCATAAACAGGAGTGTGCCTGGGGTTCGCACCACAAGGGATTTGGGATTTAGTCTCCTGATTCAGCGTCATCCTCTTTTAACTCTCGGCATTAGAGCGAGAGAGAGCAGAAATCCTGCTGAGGGCCACCGCAGCTCCAACCTGCAACATCTAAGAATACTTTTTATTTATTTATTTTATTTATTTATTTATTTATTTATTTTTAAAGCACTTGGTTTGTCTCTCGTACACAAGAAGTACGCCCTATCTGGCTCTCATTTTCTCTGGAAAGCCCGATTTTTCCTCCAAGTGGCTCTTCAGCGCAATAGTATAATCATACATGAATAAGGATCCGGAGAACGCTCGTCTTCAGAATCGGTTTATTATGCCGGGTAATCAAGGCTCGCGCTCGCTTATGTTACTCGGTTCGCGTAACGTAGATATAACGGAACTTCAGCGAGAGTGACACATGACACATGGCGTTTAATGTCTAGCGATTGTTGTAGGGCATTTCGTCATCTCATTAAGATCTTTGCCGCAGCAGTCCCCTCCCCTTTCAAATGTTTACCCCCCCCCCCCAAAACACATTATAAGCCGCTTAAGCTTTAAAAAGACATTGTTTTCTTTTTCTTTGGGGGGCAACATAACTCCAGCAAAACAAAATACTTCTAATGCGGCCTCGCGACTAGCGCGGTAAAGTCTTATACGATAGCACGCTGGCTTACATATTTGTCCCGTGCGGTGTTTGCAGCGAACGGCTCCATATACTGTGTGCTGTATTTTTAATGGTATTAATGTGCCAATTCTCATACAAACAATTAGTATGGCTCATTTGTTCAGCATTGTTGGCTGCCTGCAGCCCGGCAGCACTTTCTGCACTCCCTGATCACATTAATCAAACTGTTCCTTACTCATAAAAAAAATAAATAAAAATAAAAAATAGCATCTGAAGACCATTTTGTGATTAGGCGGGAATAAGCTCTTTAATAAAAGCCATTGGAATCAGCACTTCCAGCCCATGGGGACTGTTAGAAAGCAGAAGCTGCCATATCTGGACGGACGGTAATCTCATAGCTGGGGACCTGGTGGCCAATTATTGGGAGGAAAGCAGCATATCCGCGCCGAGCTTAGAAAACCTGAGCTGGATGTAGTAATTACGTCTCAAAATCACAAGCCATTGATCTCTCCAAATGTGTTGTTCGCCAGCAGAATCACTGAGCAGATGAAGATTGTTTCGTCACGTGCCGTTGTGCTGAGGTGGCGCTGAAGCCGGGTCACTTAACCGTCGGCGGGCGACAAATCTCACCTCCGGCCAAAATAAACTACCTGAATGCCCTCTGAAAGTTGTTGCCCCCCCCCCCCCCACTCGCTCGCTAAGGCTGTCTCTGCAATTAAGAGAGAATTCACTACAGCCGAGCAGCAAAGACTTCATTTTAACTGGGTCACAGTAAATCCGGTCATATGGTCCAGGCACTTCGTGTCTTTTGCTGGTGGACCGGGTAATGCCACTGAGCTTTAGATCAGCGGCACACGCACTGAGTCACACACACACGCACACACACAGGCAGGGCAAGTCAGGTTCACATAACCTGAGGAAGGGCAGAGAGATGTAAGCATTGACTTTTACTCTCTTTTAACATTCTGCAGCTACAATGTGCAAGCAGCCAAGCATAATCACATCGCTGCTGTTAACTTCGGAACATTTGTGCCGAGTGTGAATAAGTCGTTTCGGAACTGATCGGAATCGACATCGGCTCACTTGCCTTTGATGGCGTTAATAACTAGGGGTGTTACTTGCCTGATTTAAAAAATAAAATAAAATGAAAAACAGTTACGAAGTGATTCATTTCTTGGCTTCATAAGACGTTTTCTTAAAAAAATGTGCCTCAAAAATCAAACATACTTTGAGTTAAAACCGTCATCACGCATGACATAGCAAGAAATTTGCAATTCCGTGTTTTTTCAACCGATTCGGAACCAGGGACCACATTCGTGACGAAGAAGCAACCCGGGGACCGTTTCTGTTCGGAATAAGGACAAGTGTTGAGATTAGTTTTTCTTTTTTTTCCTTCTTGTGCGAGTGCAATTTCTGGCCGTGGGTGGGCTGCACATCCTCTTTCTATTCTTGGCAGCAATAGTGCCAGACAGGGCCAGCCTAATTCTCTTGCCTCGGCTTGCCCTCAACTTATTTTTCCCAAATGCGGAAAATGTACTTCCACAAAGGGGAAAGCCGGCGAAAGCGGTTGCAAGGGTTAAAAAGCACGAGTGGATCTGTTGCAAGCTCTGGAAATTTGACTAGACATCTTATCCATAACTTAAAAAGCTTCTGTATTATACTGTATATGCACCTTTTGAATTTAGTCCTGGCTTTTGGTTTCTTCTTCCTCTTATGTTTCCTGCGAAGTCGAAGCTTTGTCTGAACAGCATGCGGCAGAATCTTAATCGACTTCCACCTCTGTTCACAGCTTGTTTTTTCTACAATGAGCCGATCCATGACGGTGCTTTATAGACATCCGTCCATTCATTTTTTACAGCACTTATCCAATCCAGGGTGAATGGAGCTTTGCCAGCTGACTTGGACGAAAAACGGACTACGCCTGGAATTGGTTGCCCCTCAATCACAATGCGCGTAAAGAAACAAGACAACTATTCACTATCATTGAGTGGGAATTCTGAGTGGGACTTGAAGCCATTGTCCCCCCCGTACAAAAGTCACGTAAGTGAACTGTTACTCTATCAGACGATCAAGTTAGTGCAGCTGCAAAAAGAAAGCAACCTTGTGTTATGCTTTCGGGGGGGTGCAGACCACCAGATGAACAGGTCCGAATATAAGGAATTAATTAATTTCACAAGTGGGTGTTGCTTTTTTGGTTTGTTTGTTTTTTAATGTAGTTTTAACTGACTTAGTGTCTGGCTGCTCGGTACGATATAAACAACCCAGTCATTTGATATCAATTACCGTACATGTATTGATTTTCCCCAGCAGATGCAGACATAAATATACTGTAGCTGAGGCATAATGGCTGAGCACCAGCATGAACGTGACCAGTAAAGCTTGCCAACACTTTTACTGTGATGAAACATGCAGTATATTATTTCAAAGGCAGCAATATTAACATATAATCACCTAATAATGCTGTGAATCGGGGGGGTGGCCAAATAATTTTGCAAAGGGGCCATCCAAGAAACTGGAACACTTGCAGAGGGCCAAGCCGACATGCTAACCTCAGTTTTGTTCTATATTATTTGTGGATATCATATATATTGTTATCATTACCAAATACAATTTTTAAACCAAATTACAAGCAATTACACATTTGGATTTAGACTTAATGGCCTCTGTAAGGGCCAATCAGAGACTATGGGCGGGCCGAATGTGGTCCCCCGGGGCTGTGCTTTGGCAAGGTCTGATATAGATGATGCAACCACAAAGCTCAGGGTGTTTTCTTCAAAAGATGCAATTATTAATTGCACAATACCTATAAAAATGCCAGTAGTTGACAGTATTGATCTTCTAGCATGCCCGGATCCCGTTCCATTACAGTCAGGCTGTCCCTGATTTGTGTTTTTGTTGATTTCGTTTTGTCATGCTTTCCCTTTGTCCATTTTGTTATGTCCTGCCTTGCTTGTTGTTCCCACCTGGAGGCCGTTTCACAAAGCAGGTTCATTGAAACTCAGAGTCTGCTAACCCTGAAATGAGGGAAACTCAGAGTTTTCCATTTCAAAAAGGGAGGCAACTCAAACCAGAGAAAGAGGGGCAACTCTAGCTAGTTTCAGAGAGAGAGAGGTCATTTAAGCTCCCGGTCTGTTACCGCAGTAACAGACTCTCATATGGATTCCGATGATTTTATTTTGTGCAACCACCTGACGAAATATAAGTGAGTAAATTCAACCATTTTTTTCAGTGCACCACCATGAGATTATGCCGAGGTCTTAACTATTTGAACAATGTTTTTATATTTCATTTCATACCGAAATGAAATTAATTAATAGGCTTCCATTGAATCCGTTTTCCCCTGTTATATCATTGTGGTTGCAAAGGACTACATTGAAATTTACCCACCTCTTCCCCGTTGCCATGGTGACTCATCGAATCGGGGCTCCATTGATGCTGTCTTTTCATAGTGCCAGCTGAAGACACTCCCAGTTGAGTGAACTGATTCAAATCAGCTGTTCTGGAACCGGAAACTCTGAGTTTCCTATCTCAGAGTAGATTAAATTCAGACTTCAGATTAGGCTCAGAGTTTGTTGAACCTGCTTTGTGAAACGGACCCCTGTTCTTCAGTCACCCTTTGGTCACAGTTCAGTTGATTATTTGGGGACTTTGTTGATTTAGTATTTTGATTATTCCATGTGTCTAATTTGTTTTTGAAAATAAATGCCTTTCTTTTGAGCATTCCAACCCCACAAAATCCCTCAGTTTGTGGAACAAACATCTTATATAGTTCTAATTTAGTACACTGAGCCCTTGTACCAGTCTAATTCAGTGAAGATTCACAGTTTCTATGCTCTGGGACAGCAAACGAATAAATTGAACAGAGTTTGACAAACAGATTCACATTTTGCAAACCAAATCAGAGTGAATTTACCAGATAAGTGACACTCCAGTGACAGGAATGAACAGCTCAAACAAGTATTTGGTGCCAAACTCGCAACAATCCTCGCATTGCAAATGTCTTAGATTTGACACAACATCAATTAACTGTCAAGTGCACGGACCGTTAAGAGAGTAGAGATTTTTAACAAGTTTGACACATGCATATTTGCAGCAGCCGATGTGTGGAAACCTGCTGTGTTCCGCCACTTCAGATGGAATACATACAGTATGGGAAATGATCCTTTCTCCACCTGTCACAGAGGCTTCAGATGGTTGCAGGGATTGAATCAAGTGCTGGAGATCTACAACAGCATTTACTAGTTTAATAGCTGAATTGATATTGGAGTCAGAAATTGGTTTAAATTAACAAAGTTATTATACATTTGTGTCACTAAATACTAGGGCTGTAACGGTTAGACGAAAACCGATTTAAAATCGAATCGCCTCAATTAATCGATTCGATTAATCGAAAATCGAGTTGATTCAATTCATCTAGAAAATGATGTCTTGAAACGTTTTTTCATTCCAGGTGCATAGCACATTTTGAATGTGTAGATCAAATTATGCTTTTGCGCCAACCGTCATTGCGTATTGCGTTTATGGGTGGCTGCAGGACCACACTAGTGCACAGAGACAGGCATGGTAGCAATTTTTAAAGAATCGAATCATAAATCGGGCTTGAGTGAATCGTTACAGCACTACTAAATACTGTGAGAAAAGCCACAATTTGAAACAGATGTCAGAATGATGTTGTGCAGTTCTTCATGACGCTTATTCCTCAAAACAGTTTCTGATATTGACAAATTGGCGTTAATCCAGGGAAAGTCGACCCAGAGGTCTGCCATGGAACTCAGTATCAACAAAACCTTGGTTGGGCATATGCTTTGGAGAGTGTTAAAGCTTTAAATGTTCCAACTTTAGGTTGTTGAAAGCATTGCAAGTGCAAATGCTTTAATAAATAAAGGTTCAATAAAAAATAAAAAAAAAGATGATGCTCAACAACCTGAAGTCGGGACGGGAAAGTTGCCATGAAACGCATACCGTAAATTGTACTGTGTGTTGGAGTAGGGGGCCACACAAAGTGTTTCAAACTGGCACGGAACTGCAGTCGGGGAGAGAAAAATCTTTTGCCAGGCGGCAATTATGCAACGCTTCACCAATGTCAACTGGCAAGCCATGTGCAAGGCAATGCTTACAAAAATCACAAAGCCGAAGCTGTGAAATTCTGACCGCCTCTGCTCTCTGTCCGAATGATATGAACAATGTAGAAAAAAGTAAGTGTAAAGTTTGTTTTGGGACAACCTTTATATTAAATGGAACAACGTGAATGTATTCATATTCATATTCGCGAAATCCGTTTCCGTAGATAGTCATGATCTGGGCTCCTCTGACTCAAAGATGATTTCTGGGAGGAAAAATAGACAATGTCTAAATCAACCGCACTTTTTTTACTTACTGTTGCCATGCATTAGCTTCAGGAGTTGCTGATGAAATCATCAAATTAGCCATAAACAAATCTACACCACACACTATTAGGAGGAGAGATGAAACATTCCATTTCTGTCCCTTCAAACAAGTACAAATATTCCCAGTAGGACTAATTACTGGACTGCACTGTATGTTCCCAAGATGGGCCCCAGAAAGTCAATGTCAAGAGCGGAATCAGCAAAACCTTTGTCAGTGTGGGTGTCAGACTCAAGGCCCTGATACACCAAAACGACGTTCACCAACAGTGACAGACGCTTACCCCCTGTGGCGTCCGACAGGCTGTCGGCACGTCACGCTAGCAAAACACACCGCAACGACAGACAGTGACGCTGACCACTAAAGTACCTTCTGCGCATGCATAAGATGTAATACCATTCCATACCATCGGCGGCGGTAGTCACCATTTTTCATGGTTAGAAAACTCCGACCGGAAAGCGTTATAACAACGTAAACAATGCGTTCGGCTCTATTCTTCGCTCACGATGAACTCCTACGCGAAGTAAACCCTCACGTTCTTGACACGGTATTGTGAAATACTTACATTGTCAACCCTCGCTCTGGTACTTGTAAAAAGATTAAGGCAGCGAAGGCGCGCTCACTGTTTATCCGCATTTGTCACATCCCGTTGGTGCTCCGATCGCTGATTTGCTAGCTAACAGCCAATCAGAGTGACCAAATGTCACGGCTGGCGATGCCGATTCAACACGCGTAAACGTCCCCCAGAGGCTTAGAGACGGGTTACAACACTACGACGGTGGTCACTACGCCAATCAGACGGCACTTAAAGTCGCCACGACGCTTCACGACCTCCGACGTCGGTTTGGTGTATCAGGCCCATCAGAGCGCATTTGGCAGAGGGGCTGTTTCTATACTGTCTGTGATGTTACGTTAAGTCTCTGTCATGGTTGTTGTTTTTTGTTTTCTCTCTCTCTCTCTCTTGTTTCAGCCCAGCTGGAGTGGGGGGTGGGTACTTCCTTTCAGCCGCGCACCTGGTGCTGATCATAATCAGCAGGGTTTTAAAGGACTCCATGCTCCACCATGATTTGTCAGATTATTGACCTTGCTTGCCTCACAGCTCAAACTCATTTTCTAGAGGCCACATTCTCGATCTTAGTCTCGTTTTTCCTTTATATAGTTTTGTTGCTCGTTTGATAGTATTTTCCGCGCCACTTTGACTGAGCGTATTATGTTTTGTTTGATTGGAGTTTGTCTATCTCGGTTATACTTTGCGGTTCTGCTATTTCCCTTGCTTTTGATTTGAATTTGATATTTCCTGGTTTTGTTTTGTCAGCGCTTTTTGTGCTCGACACCTCTTGTTCCGTTTTTGGGATCCACACAACATTGTCCGCTTCAGTTGGACTTGTCAGTCTCTCTCAGTTGTTGATGGTTTAGACCGCAATAGTGGTGCGAATTTCTTTAAACTATGGCATTTCCGAATGTATATGCATTTAAGCTAGCAGCTAGCAGACTTACGATATTTTAGGTGCATGGTCATGGTCCGGCAGTGATGCTGTCTTGAAGCAGGCATAATGCCTCTCATTAAGTGAACTGTTGTTAGCTAACTGCTAAACTAAACACTGTCGCCTACTTCCAGGGCAGAATATAGAGAAAACAGAAATTGCCAATTTCTTATTGTAAGAAATAAACAAGTGGAAATTGCACAAATTAACACTTAAGTGAAAATAATGCTAGTGATTCAACAAAATATGAACAGCACAGTATGAGAAATGACCAATTTAAATGCTTTAATGCGAGAACGATCATGAGCAGGTGAAATTTCATAATAGAGATAAGCAAACAGAATGTTGGTGAGTTAAAGAGAAGCTACTGTAACACATCTTGGTTTAAACCACATGGGGTTAAAGCTGGGGCAAAAAATTGAGACTAATAGTCCAAACCTTAGGGTACTTTATTTATTAATGTGATTTAGAGTTGTTTTTATTTGATCTGAATTGCGATCCTTGTGAGAATAAGCGGCTTGGATAATGGATGAATGGTTTTCTGAGCTTCTGTGGTCACATGTTCAGTGGTGTCCTGACTGAAATGCATTCACGGCACAGTTTTACATACAGTAAAACCTCTAAGTTTAGGCCTTCTGGACTTTTTGATTTGGTTTCTGTTCAAGTTACAGAGCTCTTGTTTTCTCTGCCATCTGGAAGCTTCTTGGACTCATTCAGCTTCATGGCAAGTTTCTTACTCATTCTGTACCCTCTAGTAGCATCTCTATTCCCCTGAGGATGACAAATGATTCAGTGATTGTTTTTGACTGAGGGAATCGCATCATTCTTTCACATTTCCCATCAGCCTTTGACACACCCCAAACTGTTTCAGACCACCTTGAGCATTTGTCAAGGGGAATGGCCTTCAGTGATTCTAATATCTAACAGTAATCTGTAATTGATATTGATAATTGGTATTGATATTAATAATTCATGAATATATTAAGTACAGTAGGGATGTAACGATTCACTCAAGCCCCGATTAGATTCAATTTTTAAAAAAATTGCTACCATGCTTGTCTCTGTGCACTAGTGTGGTTCTGCAGCCATCCACAAATGCAGTACGCAATGATGTTTGCCGCAAAAAGCATAATTTGATCTACACATTCAAAATGCGCTATGCATCTGGAATGAAAAAAACATTTCAAGACACAATTTTCCAGATGAATTTAATCAACTCGATTTTCGATGAATCGAATCGATTAATTGAGGCGATTCGATTTTAAATCGATTCAAAGATTAATTATAAAGCATACGCAGACACCACCCCTGCTTTGCTTCCTGGTCTTGTAACCTGTTAAATGAGCTAAAATGAGCACATGAAATAGTTGCAGAAAAAACATCCTACAGCTAAACCAGAATAAAAGTTGGTTTTTTTTCCTGTAGGTTATTTTAAACACTGCAACAAATACTCAGGGGCCACTAACACTGATCGTGAACTCCACATCATATGATAAATACATCAAATCTGTTGTCAACATTTGATAACTTTTATGCGTGCTCACTTGCAAAGTTATTCTTTTTGCTTTGCGACAGTTGCAGTTCTCTCTGTAGGATTCCGTCAGTCGCCTGCAGCTTGTTGTTAATGCAGCGGCTTTGACTGCTCGCTGTTGCTGAGAGACCGCGGTGCTCATGTTCTATCCTCTCATCGCTGGTCACAATTTCAATTTACTTTCAAATTATTTTATTATTAATAGTTAATACCGACAGGACTGGCACCATATTATGTCCGTCTTAGATTTTCAGTCACCACAAAGCCTTCTAGATTCATTCATTTTTTTACATATACATTTTCTTGGCCTCCTGTGGGGTTAAGATCAGGGCATGTTGTTAATACTTGTCAACTGAGAAACCCTTTGAGACTCTTTTGTGATTAAAGGATGTATAAATAAATTTGACTTGACTTGGATTTTTCATTACAATTAGTTTTTACTTCATTTTGACAAATTATGTCATGTCATGTCATGTCATCTTCCAAACCGCTTATCCTATACAGGGTCGCGGGGAGTTGCTGGAGCCTATCCCAGCCGTCAATGGGCGAAGGCAGACTACACCCCGAACTAGTCGCCAGCCAGTCGCAGGGCACACATAGACACTGTCACTGAGCGGGAATCGATCCTTTGACAAATTATATATATATATATATATATATATATATATATATATATATATATATATATATTCAGTTCGTTCTAGTTTGTATTGCTTTTTATGTTTTTGAAAAAGCTTTGTTTTTAGTTTAATTTGTATTAGTGTTAGATTTTTCAATATGGAGTATTTGCACATGGTTAAAAATGTAATTTTAAAAAATTGTCATGAATTGTACAGTGAAATACAATTCTTAAACAACTGTTTGACCTTCCTTCTTCTGAACAGGCTACCAAAATAAATGTATTTCAAATGAACCCCGAAAGCTCACGTTTGATATTAATAGATAAAGATGAAGGGTGAGAGGATTTTCACGATAATTCGAGTTTTATTTAGCTTTATAAACGTGAGAGGTCATTTCAGTTCGTGTCCTATTTTGTTGTTGTTTTCATTTCATTGACAAATGTTGTCTTTTTCAATTTGAATTACTTTGTTAATTTCTGTTAACTGTAATACTCTTGAGATTTACCCG
Source organism: Filicampus tigris (assembly GCF_054856515.1). Taxonomy (NCBI): domain Eukaryota; kingdom Metazoa; phylum Chordata; class Actinopteri; order Syngnathiformes; family Syngnathidae; genus Filicampus; species Filicampus tigris. The sequence goes on along the minus strand of NC_141226.1, from coordinate 15,694,635 downwards.
TCGCTTCTCTTACTTGCACAAGAACAGGATGTAAGAATTTCACCCTGAGTCATTTGAATGGCATGCTGGCAGGAACCCCCTCGAGTGGTCTTTCATGTTGGTGGACCAGCTGCCGTTGACGAGAATGTTACTGTTGAGAGTTGCGTGCAGTGTTTGTACAAACGTTTCAGTAAAACTACGAACACAATTGACCAGTTTCTATTTCAAAATATATTGCGATATTATATATTGTATAAAAACAGCATGAAACAGTTTTTTTTTTTTGTTATTTTATTTTGTGTTCACTTATTTTGTTCAAATACAGAAATCGGATCAAATATGCAGCTAAAAAAATAAATAAACAGAGTCAGTCCAAGTCAGTTACACACCTGTATATTGTCCAGTTGGAAAGCAGTGACAATGAAGAATCAATTTCACATGATTATGTAAATGGGACTGGTGCAAAAGTGACAATTAGTAAGACAACTGCTAATAGGGAAGGCTTTTACAGGTGGTTGTCACCGTCAATTTTCCTCTCCCCACCCTCTCTGACTCATTCCTGGTTAATTTTTGTTTTTTTTCACCAATGGTGCACATATGGCCAGTGCCATCTCCAGTACAAACTGATTGTCCTTTTGTTGTTTACTTCTAAATGAGCAATAAGCATATTACATTGATCTAAGTCAAACACATCCCAAAAAAAAACACAAAAAAAAAAATTAAGGAACACTTTAATCACTTATACCAAGGGTGCCCAAGTCCGGTCCTCGAGATCCCCTTTTCAGCCTGTTTTAGATGCATCCCTACGGCAACACGCCTGATTCAAATCATCAGGATCCTTATCAGGCTTTTTGCAAACCTTGCTGATGAGCTGATCATTTGAATCAGGTGTGTTGGAATAGGGATACCTAAAACAGGCTGGATAGGGGCTCATGAGGACCGGACTTGGGCACCCCTGATCGAAGTGTTCCTTTTTTAATCTTTTTTTTTTTTTTTTTCATGGCAGTGCAATTTCTCCCTGCCTCCATCTCAGGAACCCATAATGTTATTTATTAACATTCTCACAAGGCATAGTCTACAATGTAAGCGATTCCACTTGTTCAGGTATTTTCATCTCTCAAGATGAGGAAACAGTGGAGCTCCTCTTATTGCTTAAATTCTGTTACCGTGACAACGGACTCCTCCACGCAGGGTGCAGGCACCCAGTTTCACCATTTGATGCTTTCGTCCTTAATTTTACCTCTCATTAATCAAGGCCAATAAAAAGGATGGTTACAGTGAAAATAATCCTTGCCCTTTCCTTTGGAGTGCGCGTGAGCGCTTCGTGTGTGCGCGAGCGTCGTCTTCTCATCTGCTTCGAAACAATGGAGGCCGGTGACGAGCGCTAACAAGGAGTAAAGTGGTTGAAGATCTTTGAAAGTAAGACATGTCTATCCTCTCCGCGGCGAAACACGTCTGCACTGTGAGCATGCACTTTTTTTTTTTCTTTCTTTTTTTTAGATGATGAAGAAAGAGTGGCTCGAGTCCTCGTGGAGATGAAAGAGATGTCTGCTCCTCTCTCTGGATTCATTACTCTCAATTCAGGTGACTTTTACACACTCTGGCCAACGCTTGCCTTCGCTGCGCCCGTCTACCCTCAACCCCACATTGGTACGGTGATGCAAACCCCCGCTCGTGTGTCACATGCCTCTTTGTGGCTCACTGAAGTCATCTTCACACAGAGACGTGCGCCCAGTGGATCACAAGGATGCTCAAAGAACTCTGGTGGGCAAATGGAGACAAATTGGCTGGGTTTCACAGATGCTGGTTACGTTTCACTGACTGGCTTCCGTGGAGCACAACTCGACAGTGAAGCATTTAACTCTTCAATGAACGCCCAACATGCTAACAGAGTGTGGAGGGCAAGTCTCTTTTGAGGTTAGCCTTTCACACCTGGAGAGTTATGCATAATAGTATTTGGGCTATTTTCAAGTGTTTGAATGTTTTTTTTTAATGAATTTTCCTTTGTATCCCACTTTCTTTTTTCTACTATTATGACACAATGGTGACACGTTGAAGGATACTCTGAAGAAAGACGTGTTGACCACAATATACATTACAGGGGCGGAGCCAGAACTATCAGGGCGGGCCTGAATATTTCTCTCACTGAGCACAATCCTCCTATCATATATTCAAAGTGAATATGAAGTTCAGATCTTCCTTAGTCAACCACGATTATGCCATTCTTAATAGTCAATAAAAAAACACACAATGAAACACAAATTAAAAATGTTAAAGTTTTTTTGTTTTTTTTTTTAAATCTCACAGAGTGGGCAGTCTGTGAATCATTGCTCCGCCCCTTACATACAACCGAGAATGAATGTAATTACAAATGGTTTACACTTAATGTTTACATTACAGCAAGGTTCGCACCCTTAGTAACACTAACGATCCTGAAAGCGAGATCAAACTCGTAAAAAGCTTCAGGTGTCCTGGAATCAGACTCCTTCCATGGGTGCAAACCAAGTCAGTTTGTAGGAAAATGATCGGATAACCGAAAATATGCAAAAGGAATTCATCATCATTGAAAGCATCATCATGTCCAACATGGCAGAGGCAATTTTTCCGTAATCACAAGAATCCTCACATTTTCCAAATACATCTGGACTTAAATGTAATTATTAAATCATGCAATCTTATCTTTACAAACACAGCAGTACTTTGAGGAGGCGTACATGTAGGAGTCCAGAATTTGGTGCTACGGCCCTGTTTGAATGTAACGTTTACTCCATCATCTGACTACCGCAAGGCATCATCTGCAGCCTTGACACAAATACTGAAAAACAGATGAGCGTATTTTCTGCCACAGTACATTGGCCTAAGGATGTGTGGCCCTTTTTTCTCCATGGTTGAGTTGGATGATAAAAGCACAGTTGGTGTGAAACTCTGACCAGTCTCTGAATAGTCCTGTGAGTCCCGTATTTATTTTTTCTTTTTAGTCACACAGGTCAAAAAATGTATCACAAAGAAGAAACAAAACATGAATAAGTCACACTGTTGTCACATTTGCAGGGAAGGAGGACCCAAATGCAGGGAGGCAGGAGAAGCAGCTGGTACTGAAGAAAATATTTATTAACCAAAACGAGCACAGACAAATCTAGAAAAGTCCAAAACTCAAAGTAGCAAAGAAACACTAAGAAACAAAACATAACGCTGGGAGAAACAAAACAACCTGACGGCGACAACGATCCGACAAGGACAGAACAAAAACTGGGAATTTAAATAACAAGCATACTGACAAGACAACGAGAAAGGCCTGGACGAGACACACACACACGCAAGCTAGGGGGGAGCTGATTGGCTAACACAAGGGGGTGGAATGCACACAGGTGGACACAATCATTGACGAGACAGACCCAGAAGTAATGAGAAAACAAAACTAAAAAAGCCCAAACACAACACTGCACTGCAAGTCACATTTAAAATGACTTACCTTAACTAGAATGCTGTGTCAAATTGTGGCCAAAGATAGACCTCTGGTGCGTAATGAACTATTATGAGTCACACCTGAGTGAGTAAGTCACAGGACTAGCCAATCGATGAAAAAAATGTGACTTATAGTCCAAAAAAATACGGTTTATGAATTGGTACTAGAACTATACAGGAAATATAATTGGAAACTGTGTAAAAAGTGCTAAGCACATAGTTGAGGTTACGAGTGAGAAAAGTATCCTGTTTGACAAATGCTGTCAGGCCGGCAAGGTTTTGTTTTTTTTACATTTGATAATGTACAAGAGCACATAATGCTGGGAGAAGGTATCCAAAATGAGCAAAAAGTCACGTGCTGCCTTTGTACATGCCGATGAAGTTTGACTAACCAGCGGTTAGCCATGCATGATCCATTCTCAGTCGGCACCCAAAATTTGGATCCCCTTTTGATCCCCATCGTAACTCCGCTGCTGCCACTGGTCACTCCAAGAAACGGGTTTTGTTTTTGCCGCCACATCACGTCATCAACTCATGGCTGGCTTTCCCACCGTCACTCTCTCCCCCTCGAGCCGAAATCTATTAAAACACTGTCTCCATTCGGTTTCATCTCCAAGGCACTGATGTGGTGGAAGAGTTTGATGAGGAATTAAAACCATTTGTCACACCAGCCGCTGTTTCTCTTGACAGCAAGACACCTATTCTAATCATTATCCTGCGGGATACCGCCGCAAAAAACGTCCTCCCTTTTTCAGATCTCACTTACTGTGGTTTCTAAATTTCAATATGGAAAACATCAAAAATATTTCTTCAAAAGGTAGAAATGTTTGACTATAGGTGCAGGTGTTATGATCTTAAAGCAGAAGTCAACGCACACATATTTTTTTTCAAGAATACGCTCTATGCAAGCCCACTAGTTGAAACAGGGCATTCTGATAAATATTGCGTTTGTGGAATAAGTGTTAATCTACTCGTTTTTAGCTCTACGGGGGCGGCCATTTTGTCTTGTGTCGACTGAAAATGACGGCTCGGATTCAGAAAACAGGTCAGCCATGATTGGTCGTTGTGAGCAGTTGTGATGTCATTTTCAGACAAAAGACGAGACAAAATGGCCGCCCCCGGAGATGGCTAAAAACGAGTGCATTTTGCTGCTTAATTTATATTCCACAAACGCAAAACCTATCAAAATGCCGTGTTTCAACTAGTGGGCCTGCTGGGAACATATTCTTGAAAAAAATATGTTTGGGTTGACTTCCGTTTTAAGTTACTGTAATAACCTAACAAGATTTTTTTTTTTGCTGTGCTCTTGCCCCTCCTTGCCTGAAGGTGGTGCTCTCACATTTGTTCTGTCCTTTTTGTCTTCCCCAGGTGTGGCAGTTGAAGTGTAAATAATCTGTTTTTTGTTTGGACTGCAATTGCTGCGGCCTTGGTCGTCTCTGCGATAGGAAAAGATAGGATCACCTTTCATACCGGTTCCCCTAATCCGGTCCGATTTAACACAAATCAACAAACAAATTGATCCGAATGAGCGCCTCACCTGATGTGTTGTTGATGTGTTGTTACTCACTTAGTCCTCCTGATTGAGTGTGTGACAAAGATGATGACACTGATTTTGAATCTGTCACTGGTCACCTGTCTACCTCCACACTAAGGAGAGGAGAGAAACACCATCTTGTCCTAGCTCTATTTCATGCATGGCAAAGCACCAAAGACATGCAGGCTGTCTTTGACACATTTGGCCACCAGGCTCATCCTCATAAATCTTTTGGAAACTGATGGAGCGAGTTAAGAATCATACCCCAAATTCTGTTGCCATAGGAGTAACCCAGGGAGCCATGGAAGGAGATACAAGTTCAAGGGAGTTGAATGTTTTGTGGTGTGCACTAGGGATGTAACGATTCACTGAAGCCCCGATTCAATTCGATTTTCCATTTTCAGTTGCCGATTTTCGATTCGATTTTTAAAAAAAAATCACTACCATGCTTGTCTCTGTGCGCTAGTGTGGTGCTGCAGCCATCCACAAACGCAATACGCAATGATGTTTGGCACAAGCGCATAATTTGATCTACACATTCAAAATGTGGTATGCATCTGGAATGGAAAAAAAATGAAAGACATCATTTTTAGGACTCTAAATTAATATGTCCTAATGATCTCGGTATTTTGTCTTTGTTAGGTGTTGCTCTATCGGGCTTGTGAGTGCTGGGATGTCCAAGTTTGATTCGTCTCGATTCAAATCGATTATTGGGGTCGAATCGATTTTTAATCGATTTTCGATTAATCGTTACATCCCTTGTGTGCACTCTATCCATGCACAGTTAGATCTCACTTTTGTGCTAGACTTGCGCTGGGCACGAAAATAGGACCCAAGGAGTCTAGAAACTGCATGTGAGTGATGTGATGACAAGCAGACGGGACATTTGACAATATTAAACTGACACAAAGTCAATATCTTTTAAATTACAAGGTATCCGCTGGATACTGAGACTTTTTTCAATCGGTATGTTTCCTTTTGGCATGAGATCAGTACCCATCATTTATCTGCCTATCACGGTCACAGGGGACGCTTCAAAGTGACCCGGAAGGCATGTTATCCTCTGTTAGTGCGATGTTACATCCACAGAGAGCATTCACAAGTGATTCTTAATTAAACATAATCAGTGCTAGCTTAGTCTGCCTATCTGTCTTGATAAGCCACAAGAGCTCTCCTGGGTAAAGTGAGAGCTAACATGTATGTGGGCGGATTATGGTGAGCTCCAGCCGCTGCTTGCTTCCGTCGTCTGTCCTTGTTCGTCCTCGACAGGCTGGGACACCCCAGTGACTTTACTTACAGTGGATTTTAGTCCTGTGGTCGTTAAAGAATTCCCGAGTTGCAGCCGCTGTGCAGCCTCTGCGACTGACATTTGAAGCCTCGCTGCAATCGACTGACTCGCATTCGCTGTTGGTCCTGCAAGAGGGTGAAAATTATTCTAATTTGGTATCTAAAGTTTTAAATGTGTGTGTGTGGGGGGGGGTGGGGGTTGGGGAGTGTTATTGCTGCTATGGCAGATGGATAATGACCCTAAAAAAATGATAGAATACTTTATAATTATCAAATTTGGACAGCTCCAGGCAGGACTGCTGGGAGATGGTAAAAAGAGACAAAACAGCACCGAGTGCACAGAGTCCAGAAACATTTAAAGTTTTATATCAAGCGGAAAACGATCATGCTGCTTAAGCTTAATTTGTTGGATTGCCTTTAGTCATGGGGAACATATTTCTGTAAAAGTATGCTGTCTTCAAAAGTATTTTATTTAATCCTTTAATTACCTTGCTCAAGTATTGCTCAGGTTTAACTGGTAGTCATTTTGGTGCTTACTATAATCCAATTCATATATTTTCAATCATGCTTGTCCTCATTTGAGTCAAGAGTGAGCTGGAGCCTGCCATAGCTGGCTTTGAATGAGAATATACAATATCTCTCTCTCAAAAAAAAAAAAGTGAGTACGCCCCAAACATTTTTGTAAATATTCATCATATCTTTTTATGGGACAACACTGAATAAATGACACTTGCTACAATGTGAAGATGTTTGCGTACAGCCTGTATAACAGTGTGAATTTAGTGTCCACTTAAAATGACTCATCACACAGCAATTAAAAAATAATAATTTCAAATAAATGTTTAATTTGAAGTGGGAAAAATATCTTTTTTAAAGATTCATATCTATGTGTGGACATGACGTGAATGCAAAGTATGGTAGCTGCTACATATACCAGGAATGAGCAACGTAAATGAAAAAGCTATTTCAAATATGGATGCAGTACATACATATGTGCAAAATACGTGCTCTTAATATACTTCATTTTTGATCATACATTCAGAAGCATTTATAAAAGATCCACTATTCAAACCCAACAACAAAGGGCTGGAGGCAAACAATGAAATAATCACATACTGTAGTTTTTTTTGTTGTTGTTTTTTTTGCCATTAAGAAGGGCTCCCTTGCATAAAAAAAAGACCGTTCAAGGACGGCACAAAAGTGCTGAACAAGAAACCAACATTAAGTGCAAGAACTCATTTTGTACATTTTTTTCACAAAAATCAACTCACACAAAATTGTTATATGATTGAGCTACTTTGGTGCATATCATTCCAAGAAATTAATAGGCCTACTCTGCTGTTGGAGCTGCTGGACCTTCTCGTGCAGGACGGCACGAGAAGCCCTCAGCCCTTATACTATAAGTATAAGACATGTATGCCATCTTGTGGTGACTGGTGATATTACAACTTAAAACTACAGGGCACATGTACTGCTTATACTATATATATATATATATATATATATTTATTTTATTTTTTATTTTTTTTAATTCATCAAGGGGCCAATCCGCATCCGCCAGGTGCCCATCGCTGACATATACCTTCAATTGAGCCCGTTTTTGTTTTTTTTTTCTGATCGCCTTTACTCATGGTAAATATATTCATTTAAACATATACTTTCTTGAAGAGAATATTTAATTTCATCCTTTTTACATGACATTTCCACCCCACAATCTCACACTGTAAAAATGACATAAAATGGCATGACAATTTTCTCAGTAGGGGAGCTCCTGAGGTTGACTTGGGGAGGGGGAAACCCAATCAAAGACTCGACCACATGAGGCACGTGAACAACTCCAAAAAGGTCCAACCAGTGATGCGCTTCACTCCTCCATCCTGCCGAATTCAAGATGCGCATATGCTCCATATCATGACGGCGTTGAGTTGGCGCCTGTGACCTTTGAGGAATGGGAGTTGTCATCTTGGAAGAGAATTCTCCCATTAGGAGCATATAAAGGCCATCATTCAGAAGAACCTTATAGACGGTTGCCTCTGAGGGGACTCATACGGCAGCACAATGCCTGCAGCAGCACCAAGCACATCCTCTGGCTACACGTCTGCCTCCAATCATTAATTGAGCTTTTTCCTTTGTCGCCCGTGTGTTGCTCCTTGTGTCTAAAAACACTATGAAATTCTCTTTGGAAAGTAGACAAATCACCTTAATGGATTTTATCCCCATTTATGAAATTACCCTTTTAGCTTAAGTGCTCTGATGAATATGTTCAAAAACAGAACATTGTGAAGCTGCAGTTTGCCTTTTTCTTTTTTCATCCTACAGCCGTAATTCTCCTCTAATATGACAGTGAATTACTTGGCATTCTGCCTCAAATGCTAGTTTAAAATAATAATAGCTGCACTTGCGGTAGTGGAAGTATATAATATACTTGGAGGTCACTATGGACACTGTTCAGCCCGCAGTACATACAGTACAGTCGACGACTCTGAGTGAATGGAATTTTTGGGGGGATTGTATTATTTTTAATGGGATGGTGGACTCGCTCTCTGGCTGTTTTTATCTGCTGTTTCCATGCCAGTGTCATACTGAGCAGAATAATGCCGAAAGGAGGGGTTGAGTCTCAGTAGAAGTCCACGTGGATGCGCTTGCAGCCGGATGCAACCTCACACCTCTTGACGTCATGCAATCAATGAGCGGTGCACCCGGTGCACTACATTTATTTGAAATTGCATGAATACACATTAATTGGCAATCAGTTCCGCATACTCAAGACAATCACTGATTTTATTTTCATTGTAGTACGAGTCATGATTGAAAAATGTTTGTATTGCGATTAACTATGACTATAACAATTAATCAACACCTTTGGCAGGGAACTTAGCAGTTGGAACTTGGGACCTCACACATTAAACAATAAAACGATGGACTGTAGTTTTTCTGATATTTTATCTATTAAGTTTTATTTTTACTGCTGCATTAAAATATTTCAGCAGTTTGATGTATCACGACTGAAAGTGATCAAGTACAGTGGGCCAAGCGAATTAACATGTTGCGATTGCTTAGCACACTGGTGTCAAACTCTGTCCCGCCACAGCATTTTATGTGGCCCACGTTGTGTCAACTTCTACAATGCTTACTGAAATCTGTACCAAAATGTCAAATTGTCATGCAAAAAATAAATAAGAGATATTGCGATCATTTTCTTGTTAGGTTATTAGAGTAACTTCAAATGGAAGTCAACCCAAACATATTGTTTTCAAGAATATGTTACCAGCAGGACCACTGGTTGAAACACAGCATTCTGGTTAATTTTGCCTTTGTGGAATATAAGTTAAGCAGCAAAATGCACTCGTTTTTAGCCATCTCCGGGGGCGGCCATTTTGTCTTCTGTTGACTGAAAATGACATCACAACTGCTCACAACGACCAATCACGGCTGACCTGTTTTCTGAATCTGAGCCGTAATTGGTCCTTGTGATGTCATTTTCAGTCGACAGTAGGCAAAATGGCCGCCCCCGGAGATGGCTAAAAACGAGTGCATTTTGCTGCTTAACTTATATTCCACAAACGCAAAATAGAATGCCGTGTTTCAACTAGTGGGCCTGCTGGGAACATATTCTTGAAAAAAATATGTTTGGGTTGACTTCCGCTTTCACTATTATTCTTGACTTCTGATTTCAAAACTAGTGATCCATCAATTTGCTTTGTACTGGATATGTAATAAAATGAGGAGTTGATTAAACATTTATATGGTTTCACAGTCATAATGGCCCTCCGAGGGAATCTATAATTACAATGTGGCCCGCGACAAAAATGACTTTAACACCCCTGGTAGCAATTCACATCTATACATGAATGGCCGAGCACAGGCCAGTCAACACAATGATCTTGCGTCTTTATTGTGACCAGTGGAAACACATAACGACCATGGCTAACATTCCAAACCAAATATATGCTAGGTACGGTATTCAAAATGTGCTTTTGGATTAGACCCACAGGACAAGCAGTTGGTGTGTGCGTTATATGGACAATATGCAAATGACGCTGCATTCAGGTGTTTGCAGCTCCATGTGATCATTTTAATAACATTATACCATCTGTTTGCAGTTTTCAAAAACACTAATAAATAAAATGTCATGTTCAATCTCATGCCTCGGTGTGATCACCATTCCATGTCGCTGCCTGCATGCATAATGTGTTGCACTCCTGGCTACAGATTCAGTTTACATTTAGCCATAGGGGAGGGCGGGGTAAGTAGTGCCAATTTTTACTTAAAGTGCCTTTTACGCAAGGGGATTACATGAATGCCTCCAACTAAAATTTGTATATGTAGTTTAGGATGTTGTGCATCTTACTTTGGAATTTAAATCAACTTTGAGAAATATAACTTTAGAAAAAAAAAAGTACAGTGCAGGGTAAATTATAAATTGTGCCGTTAGTCAGAAATCACTGGGGTAAATTGTGCCGTTGATAACTGAAGTAAAAAAAGATCACTTTCATCTCACAATCATTAATGTACATACAGTAATGTATATAAAGTCAAAGCAAGACAAATTCCACACAAAAGCACTTGTTGAATGTTTTTTTGAACGTTTTAACATCATCAATGCCAATTTGCTTCAACGAGGTCAAGCGCCACATGAACACATGGTCAGAACAAAATGAATATAGCAAAATGAGCTCCTGCTGTAAGTGCATCTGAATATCATCACATATTCGGCCTACTACTGGACATTCCACTTGTCAATGCTGTAAGGGAACTTGCAGAGCTCCATATTTGTAGGAGAAACTTAAGACGAGTTCTTGCACTTAATGTTGGTGGTCCAAAAAGACTTGGAATGTCATAGGCACGTACATATTGCGGCGACGTTGTCATACGTGAAAATGTCTGAGGCAGTTTCAGCTAACTGTGGAAGAGGAGACGTTTTCATTGAGTAACAGCAGAATGTGCACGCTTGCAACGACCCCGCCGCCCGACACCTTCAGTACGACACAGCAGCACAACGAAACCAAAGGGGATGCAGAAGGGCCCGAGCAGAGATTCAAAACCAGGACCGCGACCTCCTGTGATGAACGGCAAGCAAAAAACAAACTGAAGAGAGACCTGGCAATGAGTAACTGTTAGTTATAATCGAACAATATGGAATTAATTTACTTTTACCAGTGGCATTATCAGATCAATGTTTTAATTTGTATAATCCGTTGGCTGTTGACTGCACAAATATTAACGCGCTTATCAAGCTCATGAAAGTACACCAAGCAAACTAAGCTGCAAAACAAATACAGTACATTTTTGTTTTCTTTTAATTAAGTCGATATACTTCAGAAAATGCGAACTGAAACAAATGCCAAACCAAATCACCACTACCATACATTTTCCCACTGTGTTTTTGGTATTCATCGCAGAAAAAGAACACCAAGATGCATTCTTCCATCATCAGTCAGCACTGTCATTTATTCCCATTAGTTTTCGGTCCAACACGGCTAACTGTTGGAAAATAGTTTGAGAAGAAGAGTATTTTTTTTTTTTCCCAGCAGTGAGTGAGCTGAAAGCCTTTCCCTGGGTGACACTGGACTGGTTGGCAACCAATCACAGGGCACATGTAGGCAAACAACCATTCGCATTCACATCTGGGAAAAGTCGAGACTTCAATTTAATCACATGCACATTTTGATCATGTAGGAGGAAGCCGCAGTACGCAGAGAAACCCCACGCAAGCACAGCAACGACATGCAAGCTCCACAAACGTGAGATTCAAACCCAGAAACTCTGACTGCGTGTCAGAGGTGCTTCTTGCTAATGTTTATCGAAAGCAGTCACAAGAACATTGCTCACGGCAGTACAGAGAGGGATCATTTTTGTTCACGTGCATTCAAAGGACACAAATAACATACTGTAGCAAAAATGTTTGGAATTCAAGCCAATTGTGGGCGCCCATGATTGCAAATGTGTGCATAATTCCAGACGTGCATACGATAAAGCATGAAAGCAACATAGACTTTGCCACTTTTGTTGACCAAGGAAAAATGTATGATAATGTTGTCCTTTGGGAAGAAGATGCAAGAAAAACATTGCAAAGTATCCAAGGATTTCTGCAGGGTAAGAAAATTGATCATAAAGACAGAATGCACATTCTCTGTTAGTTTGTGTTCTTTCACACGCGTGCGTCTATGCGTGGGGTTTGTGTGTGCGTGCGCGCGGGTATGTGCGTGCGTGTGTGTGTGTGTGTGTGTGTGTGTGTGATGCAACTACCATCCATAGTGTTAATTCAGTAGCTCGCAGGCATACATGCTCACACAATCCTATTATGTGACACAAAAGCCTGCTAAATGTTTCTAAGGCTTAGAATTTACTGATTCGCCCGTGCCGAGCGCACAATGTCATCTTAATAATGTGCAGTTCAAAGTTATTTTTTCTGTTTGGAATTAATTCGGCGTTCCTTTTTCCAGCATGCCTGTGACAAACCTTTTTGTGTGTGTGTTTGTTGACGTCGAGTAAGGAATGGTGAGTCAATGCATTGCTCTTTGCATAGATAGATGTGACTCTGCTGCCACCACATGGCTATGAAAAGAAATGCATGAATGCGGTAGAGCGACGTTAATGTACATTTAAACGTACAGTACTGTAAAAGCACGGTTTTCACATGAGGAAAATTTCCATACGACGTATCCCAAAATAAGCAATTGGAGTAAAAACCTGATTGTGTCAAGTGACATGTAATGTTGAACAATGTCATATTGACAGAGAAATTGAATAAAATCTTTGTTTACAAAGGATGTATACACATGGACTAGCACTGCGTGTCAACTGTTAGATTATGGGGGAACTGTAGGTTTGATAATGGGTGGTCCTATCCAGGATGATTACAGTACTGAGCAGTGAGTCTATTAAAAAAAGAATAAATAAATGACAGAGCGTCATCAACCAGGTGCAGAGCCGAACCCACCACCGTGACAGCCTCACGTGCAGTGGTGCGCCTAGTTTGAATGCTACCCTGTGTGAAACCCGCCTTTACCAAACTCGCACCCATCGCCCCACATTTCAGTCGTCCTGATGTTTTAAGGGCGTGGCTAAAACAAAGCCAGGGTACGCACTTGCCCCTCACCCTTGACAGGGTCTGATTTTAAACCCTTTTAATTGGCCCTGACGTAAAACAATACTTAAAGTGGAAGTCAACACAAACATATTTTTTTCCAGAATATGTTATATGCAAGCCCACTAGTTGAAACAAGGCATTCTGCTAAATATTGCGTTTATGGAATAAGAGGTAATCCACCCATTTCAGCCATCTCCGGGGGCGGCCATTTTGTCACTTCTGTCGGCTGAAAATGACATCACAACGGCTCAGGGCTCAGGTAACGACCAATCACGGCTGACCTGTTTTCTGAAGTTGAGCCGTGATTGGTCGTTACCTGAGCCCTGAGCAGTTGTGAGGTCATTGAGCGTTGAGTCGTCATGGCCTGGCGAAACTTAACAGCAATTCTTTGCGGTGTGTCAAATTTATCAAACATTTCTATTTTCACCTCACAGGGACTTTAAATTATGCATAAATATTACACCCAATTCCATTTATGGAGATGTATGACTAAAGGTTGCAAATGGTTAAGAACTCATCATGAAGCAGCAATACTGGAAGTGTGAGAGAATACTAATGCGTGAAATTTGCTTAGTCGACCTTCTGGTTTTTGCTGCAGCAGATGCATTCATAGCAATTTCCCTGATTAATTCTCTATTTTGTGTATCTTGGACTTTTGGCTCTTGCACTAATTTCCTCAGTGAAGTTTTCTACGAATTTCTGGAGATGTAAATAATCCCACAATCATTTAGGAGACATTTCACCTAGAATGACTGGTGTTCCAGCCAATACCCTAACGCCCCCAACACACACACACACACACGCACACCCACACACACTCACCCCCACACAAAAGAATTTCCGCCCCCGTGACCAGGGTTGCATCTCACTCAGTGATGCAGCGATTCCATCCCATGGGGAGAGAGAAATTCCCATACATGACTGTGGCTTGCAGTCACATGACTGGAATCCGCCAACATGGGAAAGTTGTTGGTCATTACTGTCACGTTCACTTAAGAAGAAAAAATCACCAGCAACTGTCAGCCTTTAATGTTAACAATCAGAAATTTATAATCCTCCTAAAACGCTCTAATGAAACACAAATATGTGTTTAGGGAAATTAAGGCTGCAATGTTTGCAAATATTTCACAAATTAATTGCTTATTATAGTGCTCTGTGCAGACACAGAAGAGTGACTTCCTGCTGGTATTCAACTGAGTTGAGTGGCTTTACAAATGTCACGTTGTCGCAGTACAAGTGGCGTGCTGTGCGAATCTCTCCTTTTACCCTTTATCGGCTGTATTAGACACCACTTCCACAGTGGAACATACTGTCTTGTTTTGTGAGTCCCACTCGTGAAAGGAGCAGATCAGGTTAAAGGTTCCCCCACCACCACAGGCAGAATTTGTCATTTTTTTTAGAGACACTGTATATTGATTGAAATGTTACATGTTTTAATAGTACATGTTGTATGTTGTTGCAGCAGGCTGTGATTCAATGTTGCAGGCTCGTTTGGTGGGCTGTTTGTCACATTTGAAATTTGACTTTAGCTAAATCTGAATTTTAGAGTATAGATAACTGTTATACTTATTTTTAGTTATATTATTGCTATTTGCAATATTTGTACATAACAGTAATTACTTTTGGCCAGTTTTGTCCTCGTACATCTGTGGCCGCCACGTATCCCAAGTTTGGGTGCACACTACTTACCTAGCAATAAAAGGTTAGTGATGACACGCCAATGAAGTTGGACTTTTTGCACCAGTACAATACTGAACTACATCACATCTTCCGCTCCATGAAACACACATTAAGGCACAGTAATATACATGACTCTTTAAAGTATTAGCCTCCTAAATGTGATCATTTTTAATGGGTATTCATGCAGCTGAAACAGGTAGCCTTTAACGTAACATTTTAATATGACATAATAATTATGGTCCATGTCAGGGGGCGGACATTTTGCCACTGTGAAAATGACTTCACAGTTGTTCAGGACTCAAGTAATGACCAATCATGACTAAGCTTCAGAAAACAGGTGAGCCGTGATTGGTCGTTACCTGAATTTTCAGTCGACAGAAAGTGGCAAAATGGCCGCCCCCTGATATGGCTAAAACCTGTGGATTTTGCTGTTTAACTCATATTCCACAAACATGATCATATTATATATTAATATTAATCAGAATGCCACGTTTTGACTAATGAAGGCTCATAGAACGTATTTTTGTAAAGAATATTTTTGGGTTGACTTCCTACTTTAAGTGCGCCTCCTTTTTGTGAGTAGTCCAGTCTTACAAACCTCAGAGTGAATCTGAATGATATAGAGCAGTGGTCCGCAACCACTGTTTTTTTTTTGTAACGGAGCATATATGTCCTGATCAGGAACATACACCGATTGGAATCTTGACATTCAATATAAATGTAGGATACCATGGAAACCTGTGTGTTTGTTTTATTTTTTTGTAGCGGAGCATACGCTTGCCCAAACACCCCTCGCCACTTCGTTGGCGGCGATGAATAGTTTTCAGTCTACAAAACAATCGGTACCACCATGAACTAATCCCAAAAGGAAAAAAGGTTTTGAGGACCTTTGATTGTATCCACCCACAAGGGAAATTTTGTGTTCCAGTAGTCTCCACAATGAAAATCTTTGAATTATAAAAAAAAAACAAGAACAATGTTTCAAGATTATTATCTCTTTGGAAATGCACAACTAAAAAAGATCAGAGTACAAATATGCACTACGTCAAGGACATGAGTGTGACTGGGGAGAAGTTTGTCTCTGTGTGTAAGAATAGAATGTTTTATGTCACAGTCTTTGTAGGGCTTTTTTTTTTTTTTACCCACCTTGTTTTGTCTTTGGCACCACACCTGAGCTGCAACTTTGTCTGTGCACAACTTTATTGGAGATGTGTTTCATTGATGCTTTTTGTTTCATGGCATATAGTACTTCTATAAAATATTTAACATACTAAAACAGCTACTCAGACATGGTCACTTGTCTGAGAATTAAAGGGGGGAGTTTGCAGGTTCTTTTTTTTTTTTTTTTTTTTCAATAAACCACAGTGCCTGAAAAAGAAAACCGATCAAAGCCAGAAGGCATGACCGACGAGGTGTCAATTATTTGCCTGCACTCACAGGCACAACCCCTTGTGCTGATTTGTTTCTTTGGGCTTCAGGAACTTTGCTAAAACTATAGCGGAATATCCACCTCTAGTTAGTAACAAAACTTCAAAGAAGGAAATGGGACAGATCCAAAGACCAAACAAGGGGAAACATATGTAACGGTAGTGTCCTACATGGGCCAGCCACCGCACCGTCCTCACTGGCTGAGTATGCTAAGCGCTAGGCTAAAAGCACGGCCTGCCGTTTGACTGGCCAGCGCCCTTCCTTTAAGGCATTGGGGGAGCGAGGTTCACATATTTAAGTCGCCGAGTACCTCTGCTCGCTTTCGATACACTTGGAAGCTGCCGTTCAGAGGTGGAGAGTCCACAGAAAGCAGAGAGGATAATTAACAACATTTCTGATTAACATGTAAGTTGTTTTGCTCTTTTAATTGATTGTACATTCCCCAAATTCTATTTTCTTAACCGGCTTAAATCTGTTACATATGTCTGCGCAGAGGCGGGTTAGGCCTCATGTTGGTAATTTCACAGTCGAATGCAGCAGACTGGCAGATTTGCAAGAGGGAGAGCTGTGCAGCTGTGGGAGTGGTCAAAGTCGACTTCAATCATGGCCAATCAAAGCAGCACTCACCTAAAACGATTCAGTTCATGGACAAAGGTTTGCATTGCGTTTTGTCTTTTTTTTTTTTTGTATAGCTTTATACTACTGCCCATTTCTTTCTTATCCTAAATATTTTACCATTTTTGCCAGAGGATATTATTTGCAAAGATGACCAAACAGCAGTGATGCAAAGAGAAGTTGGACAAACAATAATGATAATGCTGGATTTAGATTGGCACGGTCATATTCACATCCATTAAACGTGTTCAAATAATGGTTGGATTGGTGGTACTTCGAATATATACACAACATCCCACAGAGAGGTGTTTCCATTTTTTTTTTTTTTTGTTTACCTTAACTAAATGAGACATGAACCTAATGAAGCCGCCACTCTGCACACAAGACGTGTGTGTCCATTTCCCAAAGAATTCTACTTAACGCTTCACTGTGTGCTTTCTGACCACGCTGCGAGCATGACTTTACAGTCCAATGAGCAGCATACACAGGTTTACTTTCTGAGAAGGGCGCCTGTCTGCCTGCCTGCCACCATTTCTCCACTTAAATGTTGCCAACCAGGCTTTCAGATGATGGACTTTCAAGATGCATCCAGGTTAAGGCCTGACCTGTCTGCAAAAAAAAAAAAATGTGTAAGCTACAGCGCAGACTCATGTCTACCTTTGTTGAGGAAAAACAAACTCCAATGGCACTCAGCAGGTGTGCACAGAAGTCCACTAATGCAAAACGATCCTAAACATGCCCGTCTGACTTGTTTACTGACATGGAATGGGTTCTTGCCACTCCTCCAGTTTGACACAATTAGTCACCTTGTTTAGTAAATAAATAAATAAGTAGAAGTAAAGAAATGATATCTTTCACCCACGCATGTAAAATCATTGGGTATTGCATGAGTGTTATGCCAAGGTTAAGCAGTTTATATCGTATTTATTGTGAAATTGTAATTGACTTTAAATTTGAAAAATAAATGTTATATTAAAACGAATGAAGATTATTATGACATTACGCGGGCGGCACGGTGGTCGACTGGTTAGCACGTCCGCCTCACAGTTCAGAGGTCGTGGGTTCGATCCCGCGCTCCGGCCTCTCTGTTTGGAGTTTGCATGTTCTCCCCGTGCCTGCGTGGGTTTCCTCCGGGTACTCCGGTTTCCTCCCACATTCCAAAAACATGCATGGTGAGTTGATTGGACCCTCTAAATTGCCCCTAAGTGTGATTGTGAGTGCGGATGTTTGTTCTCTGAAAGATAAATCCCTTTGTCAGGCAAGCAGTTAATAATTGATTAGATAAGTCAGTGTTCAAAATGCTATAAGATTATTATAAAAAGAAAATCTAAATAAATATTTAAAAAACAAGTATTCCAGTGAAATCGTGAATGTTCACACTGATAGATGTTTTCGTTTACAAATAATTCCTTATTTTGAATTGCATGCCCGTAACACGTTCCCCAAAAAAATGCCGTTTTCCATGCCATCGATACTAACACACCACCGTACTTTCAGAGATGGTGAACTTTGCACTGATAACAATGCGGCTTTCATGACATTTCAAAAACAATTTGAAACGTGGACTCGTCAGACCACAGCACACTTAGATGATCTTGGGCCAAAAGAAGCCAGCAGCATTTGGGGAAGTTGCTATATGGCTTTCGCTTTGCCTGCTAGAGTTGCAACCTTCCTGTGAAGATCTAGCGATCTTGCCTGCCAGGGTTCGAAACATCAGAGTAATCCCCATCCATCTCAGTGCACACAAGGTTTGAAATGACCATGTTGTGCAACAAAGTGAATCTAATAAACGCTACAATAAATATGGAAGAGACGCCGGCGCCCTCATCACTCGGAGGTGACATCTGTGCCTTGTTTACTGACACCTTCTACTCCCGTTCAACCTATTGTGTCACCGAGCGGCTATATTTCAGAATAAAAGCGGGCACATTAGCGGTATACAGGCGTGCGGACGTTTCCTATAAATCAGCTTTCCCTCGCACACAAGCCCATTTGCAGCAATGTACCCAATTAGCTTTTGGGTCGCACATCCTGCTGGTGCCTCGCAAGCCTCCCTGCGAGCGTATTTGTTTCGGTGCTAGCGAGTCCAAACTTGTTAGCCTCCTGCAGGGTATTCTTTGGAAAATGAAGCTTCTTTTTTTTTCTGACCCATATAATTCATAGAAGGATGTAGCAAACATATTGACATGATGGCGGTCAGTAGTGGAGTCGCAATTAAGTTGCCGGAATGGTCATTAGCGTCGTTATGAGAGAAAACATGTGCAGCTTGATAGCTGTTAGGTTAAAAGTGACTCGTGTATGCATGTATAAAAGTCAGCACAATTAAAATGAGAGCGAGCATTCAGTTGGCCGGCAGGTGCAGAGATCTGTCTGTACAGCCGCATCTTTGTTTTCATGCGCCATCATTGATATTCGATTCATGCTGAGGCTGCTTCACATGGATTTGTCGTCTTGTGCACATGTTCAATGTCCAGTTGACATTTGATAACACACAGATAGCATCATGTGCACCACTGATGGCCCTGAGCTCAGCTTCTTCGTTGAGATGCATCAGGTAAGCCTCCACCTGTTCAGTGAGATGGTTCACCGGCTGAATATGCAGATGACGGATTCTCTGGCCAAGTCCAGATGGCTCTTGAACAGGACCAAAGCTGTGGTTAAGCAAGTCAAAGCCTAGTGTTGGCGTGGTTCTCAGTTTGGACTTTCTACTCCAAACAAAACATGTGGACATGATGGACGTGATGAGAGGTGGAGGAGGTGAAATGCTGGAAATGGGAGGAGGAAACTGTTTTGCTCTTGGGCGCCTTTCCAGATGAAATCTTGGCTCATGTCAG
The DNA here is from genome assembly GCF_054856515.1 of Filicampus tigris. Classification (NCBI taxonomy): domain Eukaryota; kingdom Metazoa; phylum Chordata; class Actinopteri; order Syngnathiformes; family Syngnathidae; genus Filicampus; species Filicampus tigris. The sequence continues at coordinate 15,674,720 of NC_141226.1, read as the reverse complement.
ATGGGAAATGGTCAAACGGCGTGACTATTTGGGAATTCCGTGGAGTGTCCGGCTCTTCCAGAAACAAGGCGGAAACAATTCATTAAAATCGTTCTTGCAAGAGAGAGACAGGAAGTGGTGACTGTCCCCAGAGTATCGAGATAAAGATTTTGACACAACAACTTTTATCAACAAAGATTGCGCAACGCTTCATGCCTTGTAGCGTTGTTAGAGTAGCCCATTCGACTTTCGCCATGATTTCAAAGAATTACCACATCAATGAGTCCCGCAGATTACCCCGAAGGTTTGTATTTGAATAGGAACTCAGTTCTTAGGCTGAAACAAGGTGGATATATTTAGCCAGAGATCCGGCAAATAACAATGGTCATGCTCAACTTAAATTTGCCTGCAGATTTGATAATGGGTCTCGGTTGATGCTTTCTTGCTTTTTTTCTTCTTGTGTTGAATTCGATACGCTTCCAAGATTGTACTGAAACATCAAATTAGACCAAACTCTAAAAGTACTCTGTAAAAACAACAAGCCTAGTAACATCTGAGCTCTCTGGATCGACATATGGTGAAAGATGGGCTAAAATATTATGTTATCATCTCATCAGTGAGAGTTGAACCAAAAGGGTAGCCACCCGGGGCGTTTTCAAAAAATAGCTCACCAATGAAGGCACGTGGTGATTTCCTCGGAATGTTGTTGACATTTGGAAATGCAAACATGTGCTGGGATTTATAGAAATAAAGTGTTGTTTTATAAAAATCTATTTGTTTCCTACTTGGATGGAATTATTGTTAGAAATCGTGAACATAGGGTTAGGGTTATTTCCGCAAAAATTTGAGCAAATTTGTCATTTTAGAAGTGTGTATCAAATGAGTTGCCCTTCGCATTGTCAGATTTGAAAGCTGGTTGGTTAAAGAAACAGTCCAATTACTTGCGGTATACTGTCTGAATTACATCGGCCAGCACTACTGATTCTGAAGGCTTGACTCGGCATCACAAAGTGGCAAAAATGTGATTTGACAAAATAAATACAAACAAATCTGACATCCACTAGAAGCAGTGCATCCAAGACAAAAGCAATCAAATGAAGAAAAACAAACATAGGCATAAATAAATACAACTTGAATCTCACAAATATAATTTAGGTTGTGAATGTAGCTCAGTGCTTCTGATGGTGTTTAACCCAGCATGAGCCAAACCAACACAATCTGCGTATTGTTAATTTTGAGTTCTAGGTCAACGATGCATGAAGCTACAGATGACCATGAAACCAATTAGTCTTAACTTTGTCAATGTGATCCAACACCGCGCTTTGTACGATATGTGTGTTTGTGCTTTCATATTTCTATCTGTCTAACCCAGATTTTCGCCATGACAAAATACCCTTGACTATATGTATGACATAAAGTAACTGTGTCACTGGACACAATAAGGTGAGTACACAAAAGACATCCTTTCCTGTTAGATAACACTGGTGAAGCATCACGTATTATATCATTTGTTGTGTCGCTGAATGAAACTGGTACACAGGGACAGGCTGTGCATAAAAGCTAACAGTGTGTGCAGTTTGCAGCCGTATCAAAAGGTGAAAGTGAAAAACATGCGGAGACTGAGGCAAAAGTGATCATCTGCACCGCTGATTTGCAGTGAGGTCAATTAGTTTTAAAAGTCAGTTAGTGTAGAAAGAGCTGCCAAAAAATGTCCGCCTGGATGGAAGTTTAAAACTTAAAAAAAAAAAAGAATTGAAGTTGTTTTTAGTGAAAATTGCTCCAATGGCTTCAGAAATGAAACCTGAACTTAAGAGTTACTCTTAGTTTAGTAATGAGCATTTCATTTCAAATTGTAGCATTAATGATACATACAATCGAACCTGTAAGATGAGACATAATCGGATCCTCGATGCTAGTCAACTTCCGATTTCTGTTTTCACGTTTTCCCTAATGAGAAAAGAGAATGAATCCATCCATTTTATTCTTCCTATGCTGTGGAATGCTCCCTCTTTTAGGAGGAAGGATATTTCATTCTGTCGTTATTCAATAGAAGATGTTTGTGATGTCTTACTAAGCAACGTGTTACTCCAAAATGTCCCAGTAACGACAAATCAGACGTGTTACTTTTTTCCAGTGAAGTAATCGGACTAAAGTTACTCATCAAAATGTCACAAAACATTATGGCACAGAATACATTTACTTCAACCTGATGGCGATATCACTATTTCAAAGAGCAGTACTTTTTCCTCACCATAGGCAATTACTCTAAACCACTTCCACGTTGCAACAGTGAAAAAGAATTGACAACTTGATGAACAATAAAATAGAGGAGGACACTTGATTCCTAACACCCTCATACTCAATAAAGGCACTCAACAAATAACTGTACATTTTACAATACGTAAGAAAGTGAAACGATGGTATTTACAGCTTGAACATAGTGAGGCACTGTGGGAGTCTTCAACTTCCCATTCCCGTCTTAGGGAGTGACGTCACGGATGCGTTGTGTCACATTTTCAGAGTGTTGACGACTCACGTGTCCATACCATACCACATCAACAGCAATGGCGGAAGGAGAGAGATTCATGTTCTCAAGCTGGAAATACAGTCAGTATATTGAGTTTGTGTTATCTAGCTTCAATAACCCTCTGTCCCAAAAAAAAAAATAAAATAAAAAAAAATAAAAAAGCTTATAGAGAGAGTCCCAAAAACATTGTTTGACTGCAGTAGGTCCTAAATGTAATTACTATATTTACGGTGTATATTTTAAATGTTGAGTTTTGCCATTACAAATATTTCAAGTAAAAATCACTATTTTATATTTTATTGAGTCCGCTGATAGTGTAGTGGTACACACGCCTGAGTTGTGTGCGGGCAGCGTGGGATCGATTCCCGCTCAGTGACAGTGTCTATGTGTTCCCTGCGACTGGCTGGCGACCAGTTCGGGGTGTAGTCTGCCTTCGCCCATTGACAGCTGGGATAGGCTCCAGCAAAAAAATCCCCGCGACCCTGTATAGGATAAGCGGTTTGGAAGATGACATGACATGACATGACATATTTTATTGAAAAATGTACTGTATTTATGTTAAGTGAAATTCAGAAAAGACGAATTATTTTTTTATGAATAAAAGTAATTGTCATAAGTCAAAAAGGTTGTTTTTATTTTATTTTTAATCATTAAAAACACATATTTGTCACTGTTAAAAATGCACTTCCAATGAAGTGGCAAAACCAGGTGTCATTTTTATGCTAGTCAGTATCTGCTGCATGTAACTATTAATGGAACTTGTAATCTTAGTTACTTTTTAAAGAAAGTAACCAGTTAAGTAACAAAGTTACTTTTTCAAGGTAACGGTGGCAACATTACTCATGACCATTTTAAACTGACTTGGATCCCGGGAGAGTTTGCCATCAGTAGCAAAGAAAAAGATACACAGTGTATTGTTCTGCGAAGAAAATGAGCTCAGACATCTTCAATGAGTCCCTTTTATCTGTCACCCGACAATTTCATTTCCTAAAATTCTGTGAACTCGGTGATAAACATCCTGCTAATACTCTTTTATGCCAAAAATAGATTTTTTTTTCCTCCACTGTTGGCTCAATCATAACTCTGTCCTAAGTCTATATTTATCTCTCTTCTACCAAGGAAAGAAATGAAAAAAGAAATGCTCGTTTATCATTTCCTGTTGACACATAAAGTATGTGTGACAGGACTTGAACTTTCATTGACATTTAATTGTTTTGTGATTGGCAATTTTAATGATTAATAATGAACACATTCAGTGCCGAGGACATATTAATATGTCTTGATATATAAATATGTCTTTGGGATTGAATGAGTTCCTCAGTCAATATTTATTTAACTCATTCACTGCCAAGGAGATATTTATTTGTCTTGCAGCCCATTCAATGCCAGGAACTTATTCATAAATGTTTTGATATTTTTCAAACATTAGGCTAAAAGATGGTCAGGAAATGTCTGACACTGAATGATTTAAATATCAAATAAGATCAGATAATGACATCAAATCAAATATTTTGTGTATGTTTTTGTGTTGACAGAAAAACACAGCCACACAAAAGCCTATCATCTTTTAATTTTTGTTGTTTCGTTTCATTTATTTCATGCCCCGATATCACTTAAAAAAAATCTGTACAACATAACCTTAAGTAAGAATTATAAATCAGGAGGATGACACAACTCAATGTATACCAAACATTGTGTTCGTTGATTGAATCATGTTGAGCAAGTGGGACTGAATTAAAGATTAACTTAACAATATAAGGAAATCCGGGCTCTTGAGCTGAGTTTCAGGGGGGCAGGCAGGGGCCAGTGCCTTGCTTAAGAGTAGCCAGCATACATCTCTCCAACAACTAGAAACTCTTTTTTGGAGTGGGCGAGGGTTCCTCAGCAGTACTCGAAGAGATAAGCTCCTGCTGCCCCTGTGTGTCATTCATTTGCACAATTAGCTAATGTGCTTCCAGCAACTATCCGCTCTCCTCACCATCCCACTGCTCTAGCTCCGCATTGGCCGAGAGCTGTGATGTCACTGAGTGGACCACCCTATAAAAAGGCCCACTCCCTCACAACCGTCAGACCAACTGAGAGCTATCCCACACATAAACAGGCAGCCAAGCAAGGCTCTTCACATCCTCCCAGGAAATATCCACCGCTAGCCTGCCGTATAACATCCCACCATGTGCCGAGGACTTGAACTGTTGCCAATCACCTGCCTGGAGAGGTAAGCCATGACAAATGACAGTGCGCTCTTCTGACGTACATATGCGGCGATATCATTTTTTTCCTATGTCAGATGTTTATTTCATTCTATCTTTGTCATCACAGGGCGAAGGAACTAAAAGCTCTGTTTGGAGGTTTGCTGCACAAGTCAGATCACAGCATCCCCGTGCAGCCCAAGAAAAGTGACATTCACAAGTAAGGGGCATCTACCTCCTCTTTAGATACACTTCATCTGGAAAGAGATTGTTTCTTCAATGTTTATCTGAAACATTGTTATTGAATAGAAAATGCATGTATTTGGTTTGAACATTGCACTTATGTGGCTCCTTTTTCTTGCAGTGTTGATGAGCACCTGAAATGGAAGGACTCATTTGAGAAATTGCTGTCCAGTCAAAGTAAGTGCAGCTATACTTTCACTGGACACATCAAACATCAAATTAACACACGAGAAATAAACTGTCAAGGAAAAAAGGCAAAAGGGACCCAAAAAGCATGATTCAAAGTTTTACAAAAAAAAAAAAAAAAAAAAAAGGAAATCGATTTATTGAGTAGTTAACGGGGGTATAAAAGTATCAACAACAACAAAAATACAGAAAAGCTGGAAAAAACAATGCAAGAAGTAACAAATAAGAACCTCGGCAAAGCTGTTGAAAACTATATGAACAAAAGTACCAACAAAAGATCAGGATAATATACCAGAGTTGCCCACTTACAAACAAAGGCTGGTTCAAGGGCTCTAAATATCATTTGCATATTTTTATACTAGTTTTTCACAACGTTTGATTTTAGAAAAAGTGCCTCAGCGTGATCATACAGTAATAAGCCTTATTAATCGCAAACCGCAGTTGCATTTGTTGTTTCGAGATGAGATCAAGAGTTAATAGTGATAACTATATAATGATTCCATTATATTTAGGTGAGTTTTTTCCCCAAATGTTGCGGCACCCTCAGCCTTGTCCCACATTGCCTAATGGGTGAGCCGGCTCTGCTGTGGCATACGAAACAATAGCTGCTCTTACGATAATGACGCCCTATTTCAACATCACTCTCTGAGCGCTATTAAACTAGCGCCGTGTTATTATGGTTATTATGATGGTTTTAGGACTGTGCTGCATCATTCTCAGGAGTGCTTTGAATATTTTGGCATCCTCCCTCAGATGTGAGAGGAGAAAAATAACAGAGCTTTCAGTATGATGCAATGCACTTTCACCTTTGAAGAGACAGATTACAGACAGCTATTGTATTGGGTGTTGTTTAATTGGACAGGTTTCATGTTGCAGCTGTTGGTGACAAAAGGTCATGCTAACTTTCATCCTCTCCTCCCCCCAGATGGTTTGTGTCTATTCAGAGCTTTCCTCGTGTCAGAATTCAGCGAGGAAAACATTGCCTTCTACTTGGCGTGCGAGGACTACAGGACTACCAAGCAGTCGAAAATGTCCATAAAGGCCAAGCAAATCTTTGATGAGTTCATCAGCGCCGATGCGCCCCGAGAGGTAAGAGATCGACACCCAAACATGGTCACGTTACGTTAGGGGTGGAAGAAAAAGTTTTTGGGTTTTTTTTTAACTCCTTGGTCCTTTGACAGGTAAACCTCGATCACGTGACTAAAGCCATCACCAAGGAGAACATCGAGCATCCCACCCGGTCATGTTTTGATCTGGCCCAAGCCAAAATTTACACTCTGATGGAGAAGGACTGCTACCCTCGTTTCCTCAAGTCCTTGAGCCAACAGAGCGGACAAGACCGGCTAAGCGACTTTATCAAGAACTGCGCAGAGAGCAGCCGGCAGATGTGATCCTCCTGGCGGCGGAAATGCATACGCTAACGACGCCTAGCCGATAGGTAAACAAGAAAAACCTGAACCGAGGAATCGTGCCCGAGGTTCAGCAGACTGGAGTCCAAGCTGAAGGACATGAAGCTGTGAGGACGCACACTGAGCTGCTCGTGAGAGACATCTGAACAAGAGCCCACGCAAGGCCCATGGCCACGGTGGTATATGATGAAACGGATGTCGTCTTTCTTCATTTATTTATTCTCTTTAAACTAAACGCCTATTTATAATGAAAATAACAAATGTTTGCATTGCACCTGTTTCGTGAATTTGTTTTTTTTTTTTTGTTTTGTTTTTTTATCTTTCAAAGTGTCATGAAATACACCAAATAAAGGGAGACAGAAATGTCTCTGGAATGTTCTAATGTGCTAATTCACGTGTCGCCTCTTTAGTTCCACTTAACAAGTGGGTGGCCAAATTACTCAAAGGAAGGGGGGAGATTACGTCGACATGTTATTCTCATTTGAACATGTTCTTGACACTCATAAGAAGATGGTTAAAGATACATCATGTTCACCGCAGGATGGTTAGAGTGCATGTGGAATGTACAGTGCGTGACACTAGAACTGATTTGGACATGCAGGGCTATATTTTGGTGGGCTGGCGCCCGTGCACTCGGCATAAAAACGGGCGTAAATTCATTTTCAAGCCAGCGCAAAGCTGGTCTAGCGTGTCTGGGGCACATGGAGTTGCCTCGCCCCCGACTCATCTGACAATTTGGTAACAGTTGTCTGCGCTCAGCGTAGAAACAGACGCTTTGTCATTTTCGTGCCAGGGGAATGGGCTAATTTGCCGTGTTTGCAAATTTGGTAGACGTGCTACACCTCACTGGGCGTTTCTGCCTCGCACCTCAGTGCATCTGCAAAGTTGGTTATAAAAATACACTCGATTTTCGACTCGGGAAAATCAGGTCTAACTTGAAGTGCTGTTGTATTTTGTGTATTTTGTTGAGGTGCGGACAGACAAATGTGGCACTCTGTGGATGTGGATGTTGCACAATGCACATCATGGTATTTTATCCATAAATATGACACAGGTGTGGGACAATTCCTCTGAATCATTGTAGAAATCAATTAAGTGCTAACACAACCCCATTTTTAACTGAGACTGTACAAAAGAAAATAAAGAATGGAAAAGTGCATATTGTTTTGACAATCACATTTTTGTTAAACTTTTCAACAAAAAAAATACAAAGTTACTGTTTTGGGTTTTACCTGGTCATTATGGTGTAAAAAATACTCTTTCATATAAGTGCTAAACTATTTTATCGTAAAATGATATAATCTAGTTGGTAATGATGACAATAGTGTTTGATTTTCCTTTATGGGTCTACCGCTGTATAATGTTGACAGAGGAAGTCAGGAGCTGAGATCCTAACTCCGAAATTCCCAACTGTGGGACAGATGCACTTTTAGAGTTGTATGATAGGCTTCTAAAGCAGGTGATATCGATGGTAGCAAAATAAAAAAATGCACACGTAAATTACATAATTTTACTAGTTAAAGCACATTAAGACCATCTTCATATCATTAAAAAAAAATTATTATTTATACGTTTGTTTTGAGGTTTGATTTTATATATATATATATATATATATAACAATCAAAAGTGGGTGATAAGAGAAAAATTCTAATTATCGGGTTACAGATGCCAGAGCAGAGCCATCATTTACTGAAAAAAACTTTTTATAGTCTTTTCAATAGTAGTAATGATATACATGGAGCGATAGGAGGGAAAGGATTGCGTAAATATTTCAAAAATGGCTTTGATTTCAATTCACTGTTAACATTTGAGGTGTTGGGAGGGAGGCAAGACAATGAGTCACCAATTGAGCCTAGCACAGGCGAGTTTGTCTTCTACCTTAGAAGCCACTCACTGGCTGAGTCAGCAGCGCTTTGTCAGTAAGTCTTCTTTCTTTCATTGTGCTGCACAGCCTCATGCAAAAGCTGCCTTGGAGGCGCACATCTCCATTCAGCCGGCTCCCACGCGCGCAGACTGCCAAGGTAGAATCCTGTTCAAATAATCAGGCCCTGAGGAGGCAGAGGCGCAGTCATTAACACCAGTTGAACCCTGCTGGAAAATGACTCCCCTCTACAACCTCTTAGTCATTTCACTTACACACACACACCACACGGACTCACGCACACAAAATAATGACTTTAAATCATCACTTACTCTTAATTTGCCGGAGCTGCACATTACAATACTTTTTGGTGTGGTTCTCAAATGAGCCCCAGAAGGTTGTTTTTTTTGTCCCGACCAACCGACCTCATGGATGAATTTAAAGACTTGAAATCAAACATCACGGCTCAGATTCAGAAAACAGGTCGGCCGTGATTGGTCGTTGTGAGCAGTTGTGATGTCATTTTCGGTCGACAGAAGACAAAATGGCCGCCCCCAGAGATGGCCAAAAAACGAGTGCATTTTGCTGCTTAATTTATATTCCACAAACGCAAATTTGATCAGAATGCCATGTTTCAACTAGTGGGAACGTATTCTTGAAAGAAAATATGTTTGGCTTGACTCCTGCTTTAATTCTTAACATTTTACATGAAAGGTTACCAAGGGAACGTACCGTTGCAGCCCAGATGACTGGCCGTGTTCTTGACCTTGTTTCATTTCAGCTGCTTCTTTATTAGTTAAAAATAGTTTATCACTAGGCCTCGTGAACACTGCTCTGATTATAATTTTACAAAGAGCTATTAAAAGCTAACGTGACCAAGGCCCACTGTTGTAGTTTGTCAGCATCAGTGGTGCATTATTTTCTTGTTTCATGATGATGGTATGGCAGTCACATAATACAGCAAATATGATCACTCATCGCCACAGTACGGCCATGTACTCTATATGTTCTGTTAGTATCGACATACAAGAAATACCAAGTAACAACAGAGAGCAGATCTGAATGGAGGAGGCATGGAAGAAAGTTTGATGCTCTGATAAGTTGTCTATGCCTCATCCTACATGACATAATGAAGGTCACAAAATAAAGGACCATACAGCAACTGACAACATACAGACACAACCAGTCACAACACCAGATGTATGACAAATATTAATATTAATATTAATATTTTGAATGTAAATTGTACAGATGGACAGAATGCAGGGTGCCCCCCCCCCCTAAAAAAAGGGGCCCCGAAAGAAGATTTGATTTGGAAATTTGAAATGGATTTCTGAAGAAAAGGCCAATGAGCATAATGGTTTAATATGATGTTCTAAACACAAAAAAATAGTTATACCTCAAGTTGAATTTGAAAAAGAAAAAATTAAGAAATGAAATATTTCTTTCTATTGAAAGTTGGGGCCGTTTTTTGGGGGGGGTGCACCCTGTATGTGCATACATGCAGAATACGTTCTCTTAATATATTTCATTTTTGATCATATATTTTTCAGTGCATGTCAATAGAATTGGAAGCCGAAAAAATAACCACATATTGTGAATTTATTTTTCCTAGCGCAAGGGTCTCTCTTGTAAGGACAGCACAAAATGCAACCGTCCTGTAAATATTTTTGACTAATCAGATGAAAAATGATATTTGTGTTAGAGAATCAGCCATTTAACTGCCTCCCTAGTTCCAAAAGCAAACTTGGAAAGTTTTGATCTTGTATTTCCCATGACTGCTGTGACCCGGAGAAGGTGGATAAATTTTAAAAGACAGCTTAATGCAATGTTATTTATCGTAGAGATAAATAGATTCGCTCACAACATTATTGCCTTAGACTAATCATACATCCATAAAAGCTGTGTTGTGATACTAGTAGCTGACTTGTAGTATGAAAGGTCATGTCTTGAGATGAGTATTTCCATGGATTTTACAAGCTGTCACACTGTTGCCACATTGGGCATTAAGGAGATAAGCCGATTCATTCGTGCCTCAAAAGCACACGCAACATTAAAAATAGAAGCTCATTTGAAATGTATGCTGTGACATTTTGACATGTGACTGACCTGAGTCATTCTGTCCTACGTATGTGTGTGTATTCTCACCCTGGCCTACAAGATGGAAGGCAGCCTCCAGAAATGTTGTGCCAAGCTACCGAAAAACGAGTTGCCGATTCCAAGTGGAAACACGTTACATGCAGCCCACTGCGCTGTTTTTTAAGCATTTTTATCATTTAAAATAAAATAGCACTCTTTTTTTTTTTTAACTGTCAGTATGACTTTACAGTAGTGCATCATTAAAATGACCTCTGAAAAAGAAACAGCCCTGGCTGGCCAAATCTTGTACCTGACTTGATTTTTAACTCCTTCAAAGCCAGCCGTTAAAAAAAGAGTGAGCCTGTTGAGTGCAGGCCAATGTTGAGCATTATGACTACTCTTTCAAAGCTCACAAAATATTGTGTTTCATGACTATATAAACAGAGAAACTAACAAGTGAAAGATTAGACTCCCTTGTGTCATCATAAGAAAGTGTGGTCTGGTTTCACCCAAATCAAATATTTGGGACTAAAAAATGTATAAAACCAGCTTTTGGTGAAAATACATATTTTATTCACGACAGTGACTTTTTATGCTAACAGTTTTTGGTTTAGTGACACCTCAAACTTCTGTCCTTTTCTTCCATAAAATACCAAGAATAACTATGAATATGTGCTTTTGATACCAAAATAGTGTATTTATAAAAATATCCAATTTACATTTGACAGACTAAACACATTCACTGCCATTGAAGAATTTATTTGTCTTTTCATAGTCCGACCATTCAATCCCAGGAACGTATTTATATTTTTTTCAAATCTTTTCAAACATCAGGGTAAAAGAGCGTCTGAAAATGTCAGGCAGTGACAAACTATTTGCATGCTATTTTGTAGTAGTAATATGTAGTAGTGTGTGTGTGTGTTTTTATGTATGTATGTATGCAGAGCTGGGCATTCCGCCTACTGTATGTGACGGAGCGGTCCGCCTAGCCGCCTGTGACGGACGCCCATTTTGTAGGTGATAAACGAAAAAACGAAAAAAAATCAGACTACGCATAGTCATAATCCCATTTGTTCTATGTAGTCGTCTATCTTTTTTTGTATTTACATTAAAAAAAATGTAGACCACGTCGTTCCTCTTTGGGATTCCCGTTAACTGGCAATTGCCACCCGCGGCGTTCACAAAGAGTTAAATCAACGAGGAAATCAAGAAAATCAACGAGGAAATCAAGCAAATCAACCCAAACATATTTTTTTCAAGAATATGATCCCAGTAGGCCCGTGAGTTGAAACACGGCATTCTGATTCATATTGCGTTTGTGGAATATGAGTTAAGCAGCAAAATCCACCCCTTTTTAGCCATCTCAAGGGGCGGCCATTTTGTCACTTCTGTCGACTGAAAATTACATCAGTAAGGGCCAAAGCCTCAAATTTGTAAGCTGCAAGCTCCCCCTTTCATTTATTGCAATGCTACTATTCATTTATGAAGTTTTAAGCCCTGACCCAAATGCGAGCTTCATCAAGACCTCACGTATCCAGGAGGCCTTTTATGGGTCAGTTTAATTGACTGTCTAAGCTGCATCCCTTTGTTTGGTTTGGATCCGGGGAGCACTGAGTAAACCTGTGCAAGAGTGGACTTAATGCCCGCTGACGCACATGTGCTGCACTTAAGGTGTCAAAATAACACCTCCAGTAGATAAATACACCGTCTCTAAGAACTTAAGGCGTATTTTTTCATTAAATTGTTGCTAATTTTGAGGATGATGTAACTAAATATGTGTGCATTGTAAATCCAATGTAGGTATTGCACTTCTGAAACCATTCATGTCTACTGTAACATGAGAAGAAAAATGTGCAATTATTGTAGTGTGAACATGGCCAACTGTCATCTCCCTACTGACCCGATCTGGCACTGTGCATTTATTTCACTCTTTCCCAAGCTCGCGGGAGGCGCCGAGGGGACCCATGTTGATGTTTTGAAATTGTGTCAAACATCAACATGGCCATTGCAATAAAGCTGCAGAAGATCCTTGAAGAGTCCTTCCAGGAGTGCATGAAGTTGCGTCAGAGAAGGCCGGGAAAGTGCATTTTTCATATATTGTAATTTTTTTTTATATAGTGTGCTTATTCATAGTTTGCAGATTGGATTTGAAATGACATTCTATGACATCTTTTCTGACCTTTTAACGGGATCTGTGAATATAACATTTTTTCAGTTGAAGTGCATTTTTCAGCATGCTCATTGAAGGTTGGATCAGAAATAAAATTCTTTTGTTGTGTGCAGTCCGTGTTCTTCAATGGGACAACTATTACAATAGAATACACATACTCTTATACAGACATACGCGACCAGAAGGTCATACCACGATGGAAGAGGCGCATTCGCTGCTGATCTCAGTTCTCTGGGTTAATTGGTCTCAACTCATGATGGGGAATCTCAGCCGGCTTTGCCACTTAAAGGGGGGAAGTCAACCCAAACATATTTTTTTCCAGAATATGTTCTATGCAAGCCCACTAGTTGAAACACGGCATTCTGATTCATATTTTGTTTGTGTATTATAAGTTAAGCAGCAAAATGCACCCACTTTTAGCCATCTCAGGGGGGGCGGCCATTTTGTCACTTCTGTCGACTGAAGATGACTTTGAAGTTGCTCAGGGCTCAGTTAACGACCAATCACAGCTCACCTGTTTTCTGAAGCTGAGCCATGACATGACACAGACCCTCACATGTTGGTGAGGTGTGCAGCATCACTAATGAACCAGAAAAGAGGTGAACACCTATTCAGTAATCAAGCCCTGCTTAAGACAGCATCATCTATTTCGTAGGAACGTCGTGCACCAAAAAGATAGTACTCCATATGAGTCATTCACATACGAAGGCCTCCTTGTGAACCTGAGAGCGCATTTCTGTTCTCTCCAAGTAATATCTCCAGCACACTTTGTTCCCTAGGTAGGTGACAGGGCCTTCTGCTCTTTTTGACCTTGATGGTAGATGTATAGCAAAGTCAAAAAGTGGGCTGAATGACACAGGTGGTGAAGAAGCAAAGACTATAAGGAGCCTCTCATTACGTTTGACTTGCACTTTTCTGCTGGGTTAACTTGGACTTAAAAAAAACAAAGAGCTCTGTTGCCCCATGCTGGAAAGAAAGCAAAAACAGAACCATGGACAAATCCACTTGCACGTCCATCCATCCATTTTATATCCTGATTGATCTCATTAGAGCCGATATCCGAACCTCAGTACTGTGAGGCATACATGCTAAGCACTTGCACAATATAATGCTATTCAATACAAGAGCTAAATCCTGAATCTTTTTTAATTGAGTTAGAGAGATATTGATTTAACATTATGTTTATTACTGTGGTTGCTGCACTGTAAAAAACAATTGTCTGAACTCACAATTTCAAGACAACAAACATTTTAAATTGAGCAATTCAACAAAGAAATACAAATTTACAGAACTATTGTCCCTTGTATTGTCCCACCAACTTAAGTATATATAAGGGAAAAGAACTCAAATTGTTTTGTCGCAAACAGCTTGCTTGCTTTGTTGTGCCAACAGACATTAGCATTAATGTCAATACGTGATATTTTAAAGTTATTCCAATTTAAATGACTGTTTTGGCCAAAAAAATACATTTATATCTTTATAGTGTCATCTGCAGTAGAGCACAGCGCTTTTTGGCAATTAGGTTCACTCTTATAGCTAAATAAGGTAAGCAAAATATGCGAAACACCTCTCAGCATTATGCAGTACGTGGCGCACTTCTGCACCAAGGAAAACAACAACCATAACAACACACATATTATTTCCTGAATATCTCTGTGACATCTAATCTCGTCAAAGTATTTTCTTCACAAAATGAGGAGTTTTTGATACATTGTTGGTATGGAATCCCATTTGTGGGGGGGTATAGTGAAGTGTCTGATCTGAACTCTCTTTAGTGGAATAAAGCATTAATAACTGCATAATCGTCATTTCTTCCTCATACGGCACTCATTCAATACATTTCTGCATTCCAATACTTTTATAGCCGTAGCAACTCGAATCATTCCCAACAGCATATTTAACTCCATCAGTGCACTGTAACTGTTTCATTATATTCAATTAGAACCTCTAAATGATTGTCATTATCTTCATTTTCCAATTGGCTGGAGGACATTCGTTCATTTATTCATTCATTCATTCATTCATTTTAATACTGGCTCACAAGATACAAGCAGAACAACGTAACACGAATGACCACTCAACGAGCAAATCACCATCGTCCAAAATACGTTTAGGGACACATAAAGCCAACTCTGATTAAAATTTGCTGTTGACCAGTGTAGGGCACATTTGAACAATACTTTTTACAAGACAAGTTATGGTTACCGTTTCAAAGTACGTTTTCAAATGTGTGTATCTCTGTATTCAATCTTTTGCATAAACTTTACATACATCCTAAATATGTGTTTGTAATTCACGTTCATTATAGCTGCATTTTAAAAGCGTGCATGAAGTTGTCGCCTTTGGGGGGGGGGGGGGGATTTATAGAATCAGTATGTTCCCGGTGTTACCGCTAGATGTCACACAAACAAACAACATGCACTCCTGCTGGAAGAAGGCACTTAGCTCTTCTCTTCCACCCACTTTAAAGGATGCGAAGCACTCGCTTCGCTTCCTATCAACGTCGAACATTTGAAAGAAACAGAAGCTTGATGCAGACCTCGGAGCAAACAAGAGCCATGTGTTGAGTCATCTGCAGAGCGATAGCAGCGCGTAAATCTTCCGTCGTGCCTCAGAGAAAGGACACAAGGGGGGTTGGGGGCGGGGGGATGGAGGATGGTGGGTCTGCTGCGCACATCGATCACCGATCAGTTCCAGAAGCCGAACTCTACAACTCATCGATCCGTCTCGACCCGGATGACCTCCAGGGAGTAAGAGTGCGCAGAAAGATGCGCATCCGTGCTCGTCTTTAGTGTTCCTCAGACCAAACAAGTGTCGGGTCCGCAGTCATTCGATGAATGAGCGATGCCAGGGGTGACCAAGTACAATTTGGTGGATGACTCCCTCGATTTGAGGATCCCCATGCATAACGAGGAGGTGTTCCAGCATGGAGTCTGCTTCGAGGCAAAGGTAAAGACCCCAGCTGGGTCATTGTTGGACTCTATTGTGACAAATAGAGTTATGAATTATTAAGCACCTTAGTTGTTCATTGCCATTATGCACAAATGTGTTCCAATTACAATAATATTTTTCTTTATTTTGTCTGTTTTAGATTTTATGACTTTCTTGCTTTCGTCGCAAACATTTTCCATCACTTCTGTCCCAGCAATTCTGTTCGAAGTGTGTCAACAGGAGTTTAAGTTGATGCAATATGAAAATAAAGTAACAAGTGGTAGTGGCTTTCTCTGACATGGATTTCCTTTGGATTTTTACAGTACATTGGCAGCTTGGAAGTGGGTCGTCCTGGCAGCCGCATGGAAATAGTTGCTGCGATGAGAAGAATCAGAGTAAGAGACAATCTAATATGTCATATCCGCGAGTTGTTTAACTACTGTAATAGCTAAGCAAACACACATCCAAGCAATCAATGAAAGGTTTGCTTCCTGACAGAGAGTGTTTAATGTCACACCCTGTGCACAGTGATGGGCCATCCTCTTCACACTTCATCTGGCTGTGCCGAATCATCATTCTCTTGCGCACTCTCTATTCTGTCTGGATTTATTAAATTACATCCTGATTGTGACTTTATGCCTGAGGTTTATATGCCACATCATTTGAAAAATCCACATCTCTCGAGGCTGAGACAAGGCCAGCGACTGCAGAGCAATTACTTCCCACTGCAGTGTTCGGGAGTCACGTTGGAGGAAAGGATTTACTATCTGTTGGTCAGTACCGAGATCTAATCCGACACCCAAGTTATTGAGTCCCACGGAGGTCGGCTGTGTCGTCAGTGACACGCAATGAGGACTTAATCCTCATCTGGGATCGTGATGCCTTATTGGCACATGTCGAGGAAAACTTATCTTCTTCTATTCAAGACTGCGATCGGCCGATCCGGGCTGTCGGACCACCCCCGCCTGATACCCCAATCCCCCTTCCACATGTGCAAGTGTTCGAGTCATTGTTTGTTGTCCTCTATTCAGGTGGCTGTGTCCTGAGTTCTTTTCCAAACCCACACTGTGCCCCTTTCTAATATGAGCACAGTTTGAGACTTGTTTTATACCCTTCCTCCAGTCTCCTGTGTCGCTTTTTCATTGAAGAAAATCGGCGCACTATCTGGCGGCCCATGAATTTATGCAATAACAATACATTCGATTCCATTTGAAAATTATGTCATTTAAAGCTTGTCAAATTGTCATCCCTCAGTCCCCATGCACAAACATGTCGAAAAGAACATACAGAAACATACTCCATTTCTTTCTATTTCTGGTTAGGTATCATTCGGACAGATGTGAGGGCCATCAGCATTTTGACAGCTTTCAGTTTTTGTAAGCATCTCAGTCCCTTGCCCAAAAGTCTCAGCCGGCGAGTTTTTCTTTCCTCGACTGCAGTTCCGCAATTAAGAGGCTTAATGGCTGTCACACTGCTCCAACTACCACAATGGACAAATGACGCGATCCTTGGCAAATACTTACTGTACCGACTTCACGTTGTTGAGCATAATAAGGTTGCGCTTCAAGCCTTTGAACAACCTGAAATCGATGAGGGTCAAGTTTTATTAGTCTGAATCAAGCTTTTGTTTGACGCTGATGCTCTGAATAGACTTTTCCTGGCGATGTGTGAACGAAAAATGCCACAAGTTTGACCTCCATTATACTGGTCAACAGCAAATTTTAATCAGATGGCTATATGTGTCCCTAAGTGTATTTTTGACACTGATTAAAAAAAAAAAAGTTTTTACTTTTATTCCAGCACATCAGGTTTGTGAGATATTTTCATTTCGTGTTTCTTGTTTGACCTATAAAAGCATGCGTAATACGGATTTTTAATGATGTGTTGTGATTTATAGTGATGACGTTTCAAAAAAAAATTACCTGTTGCTTATTTCTTAAAAATTACGAAAAATATTACAATATTACATACTATATTGTTATTGGTATTGTTTGATGTACTAAAAAAAATGAGGGCAGATTCGGAATTAGCACAAAAAATCATTTAGAAAAGTTTACTTGCATCTCTGATTTGAAAAAAAAAAAAAAAAAGGAAAACCATGTGTTATTTTTACCACATTTAAGCCATTTCTATTGTGATCATGGAAAGGGGGCGAGATTCCTGAGTACTTATATGTGAAATATTAAGTGAAATAATATCGGTACAGGTTACGGTATTTCGGTGCATAAAAACACATTAAAAACAAAGCTCTATTGTAAGAAGCCTAATTTTAGCTGCATTGCGATACAGTGACTCACAATCAAAGGTTGAAGTGACCAAATAAGCAATCACATTCATGGAAGTAGTGTCAGTATTTGTAGTAGTATTGTGCAACTGCAGTCGCAATTCATACTTACCTTATTATAAACTCTTCAGATGTTGATTATACTTCACCCCGTTTCCTTTACAAATACGCACTCACACAATTATTATTTTCATCTTACTGTAAATAGCCCTTCAATAGAACACTGGACAGAGGAAACAAAATATGTGAATGAATCCAAACGCTTATTATGTCGCTATGAAGATTGAAGACACAGATGCTGTTCTTTAAAGCAATGTTTTTCTTGTTTAGTGTCCGCTGAATGTGCATGTAATTGTGCAGTAATTTCATCCAATGTTACGCCTCATCTGCCTCTGACAGCTTTTGTGTGCTGAGATGGATGGCATTGCTTCACGTATACTGCATGGAAATAGAATAAGACTGGATACTAGTCTACGCCAACACACCCCCACGCACACGCACACACACACACACACATTACCGAGGGAGTCTATCCGTCACCTGAGCATCCACGCTTCGGAATGTCAGAAAAATTCCCACTCCTTGATGAGATGGATGAGTGGCGAGTAAGAGCATATGACAAGATGTATTATTGAATTTTCTGGATGTTACGCACGCACGTCACTGGCTAGTAGATAAACCGCTTGCTGATTCAATGGCGCTAACGTCATGGCCACTTGCCATTTGACTATAAATAACAGCGATTTCATTTGAAATCCAGACGGATGGATTTCAGTCTAATGTGTCAGGGCGAATGGAAGGATGAGTCGAAGCCGAGTAAAAGGCTCGTCAACACGAGGACAAACAAAATATGACGTATCCTCAATTGACTGACTGAGCTTTGTGATCACTTCATCAACTGATGTTTTCAAACGTGATGTGGGATTTTCAAATACATCACGGCTGCTCAAAGCTCTCCGGGCCGAGATGTCTACGGAGGAAACTCCGTCATTAATCATGAAGAGGGATGAAAGTGTGCCAAACATCTCAACCACCCGCTGTGAGAGCTGAATTTGAAATCTTAAACAGCCTCCAGAAGGAGAAACTTAAAGTGGCACCGTGTTTACTCAAGCTTGTATTTCCTCTAAGGGGACGATAATCAAAACCGTCCTACTATCTTGACGATGCCGTCTCTCTTTTCCAATATATCATCTGTCACTGTGTAAAGAGAGCCGTCTCAGTGGGAGTGTTGCAGTATGCATCACTCTCTCTACCAACATGTTTTTCAACCCCTTTAAATGTGATTGAGTCACCTTGAAATGCTAACACGATTGTTTTGTTTTTCACAGTATGAATTCAAGCTGAAGAACATCAAGAAAAAGAAGGTCAACATTGTTGTTTCCACGGATTTTGTCAAAGTGATATTAAGAAAAAAGAAGGTCGGTCCCATAAAGTGTCATTTTATTACTGCAGCAAAGGCTAATTCAACGTCTCGCTTTTATATGCCCTGGTAGCGAAAAGGCTGGTCGTGGGATGAGAGTACAATCTTGGTGACGCAGGATCCCATATTCAGGTGAGGACCAGGGTTATCATAGTTTTTCATTTTTCATTAGAGTTGGTTTTTATTTCATTTTGACTTTCGTTTCTTAAATTCATTTAGTTTTGGTTCGTTTTTAGAGCGAGTTTTTGTTCATTGTTGTACATTTTTATGGGTTGTTATTTGTTTTAAAATGCTTCATTTTAGTTCATTAGGCTGCACGTGATTGGGATTTTAGAGCAGGTAACTGATCAGCGATCTTAAAAAAAAAAGAAAGATACGATCAAAGATGGTCCAATTTGTCCAATCTATTTAAACAACTAGTTTATTTACTGTATACTCACTGTACAGGGTACACGGATTGGTACGAATAGCCAAAATTGACATAAAATTGACACTCAGTGAAATGCGTTGGGTAAAAAAATAATAACAAATAAAGCCTACAAACATGCCCCCAAAAATGTATTTGCTGTAATGTCAATGACGTCTTTGATCGATCGACACCTGTTTTCTGAATTTGGTCATGTGATGTTTGCAAGCTGAGCCATGATTGGTCGTTACCTGAGCCAACTGTGATGTTATTTTCAGTTGACAGCATGTGGCAAAATGGCCGCCACCTGAAATGGACAAAAATGGGTGGAGTCAACCCAAACATATATTTTTTTAAGAATACATTCTATGCAGGCCGACTAGTTGAAACACAGCATTCTGATTAATATCAGTTAAGAAACAAAATGCACCGGTTTGTCGCCATCACTGGGGGTGGCCATTTTGTCACTTCTGTCGACTGAAAATGACATCACAACTGCTCAGGTAACAACCAATCACGGCTCAGCTTCAGAAACCAGGTGAGCTGTGATTGGCCGTTATCTGATCACTGAGCAACTGTGATGTCATTTTCAGTCGACAGAAGTGACAAAATGGCCGCCCCCTGAGATAGCTTGAATCGGGTGGATTTTGCTGCTTAACTTATATTTCATATTAATCATATTGCCTTGTTTCAACTAGTGAGCCTGCATAGAACATATTCTTGAAAAAAGATATATTTGGGTTGTGCTGGAAACAATCAGAATTCCACGTTTAGACTAGTTGGGCTGCAAAGAACATATTGGAAGGACTTGACTTGACTTGACTTCCACTTTAAGACGGTGAACGTAAGCCGACGCACTCTGTTCTGCCACCAGGATTTTTTATGTCTCACATGATGCACAAGACCTAAAGATCTTCAGTTACATAGCCAGGGACGGAGAAAGCAATAGCTTCCGCTGCAATGTCTTCAAGTCGAAGAGGAAGGTAAGCGATGTAAATTCCCCACAAAACACGATTATGTCAACTATGACCACGCATTAGTAGTTTCACATGGACTTCAATCCAATCTGTAGCTAGTCCAGCAGGCCAGTGCCGATGTAGTGACGTAGTTCACGGAAAAGAAAATATCTGCATACTAAGAGGACATTTTCCTCCAAGACAAAGATAATTCCCCTGTGATCCCTTTATCATGGAGACGAGACAGACAGTGACTTAGCTGAGTCTTAATTTTAATCATCCTCATTGGAAGAGAAATGAGTTTTGTGTGTGCGTGTCTTTCTCTGCTCTGAACAACATCGCTGATTAATGTCACCTCATTGTCTGGAGAAAGTCCAAATTTTTGCTGCTGTCTGCTTTAAACCACGTCTGTAACTGAGCAGGAGGAGATGGAGCAGTTGTTACGAGCAAATGAGATTTGTTTTCAGTGGAGCTCTCTGTGGAGCTTTTGGATTCAGTCTTGGGAGGACTAGCTGCTTTATTTGACGATTTTGTTGTCGTAGGTTTGATGTGACAACAACAAACTATTTCCATTTTTGTTGCTTTATTCTTTCATTTCGCTTTTCATGTCAAATTTAAAGTCTCAAATTCTATAATAATGTTCTTTTAAACATACAAGCACTTAACCAAACTTCTCTCTGTCTCTCTGTCTCTGGATCAAATCCACCAAAATTGCGTTACACTACCTGTGCCACAACTTAGACCTGCTTTTAGCAAGTCTAAAATTAGTCTGATTTCTGTCACCAAATTGTCAGGTGCGCCATCTGCCAAATTCCCAAACATGCTAAAAGTAGACCTTCTCCGGCACCAAAATGAAGCTGCGCCTGTCTATGAAAATACGGCCCTGTAGTGGATAAACTTCTGCCTCCACAAGTGAGCCCCTTTTCTTCTCCACTTGAAGCAACTCCCACACCCGGCGAACAAAATCATGCGACGCAATATTTCGTGTTTGGTCTGAACCTAGCATAACAGACTCGCTGTAGTCCGTACAGGAGATCGACGCGCAAAGTATGTTTATAAGGAGCTGCAAGATCTCCACTTGCGGATGATGTAAAGTTAGCTCCGATTGTGTGTCTGTTTGTGACCCCCACCGCCACCCCTCCACACACAAACATCAGTCGGATCAGAATCTGTCTGCCTGCCACCAAAATCACGTTACACGACCTGCGCCACAACTTAGACCTGCTTTTAGCTGGGTTAAAGTCTAGTCTACTTTCTGTTACTAAATTGTCAGGTGCAGGGGACTGTAATAGAAAATGCCCACCGGAATACCCAGCGATGCACAACACGGTCTGACAAATTCCCAAACACGGTAGACTAGATTGCCCCGGCAAGAAAATGAAGTTGCGGCAGTTTACGAAAATAGGGCCCTGTAGTGTATAACTTGCTGTCTCCACTAGTGAAAATGCTTTTATCATCTTGATGGATGATTGCTTTTTTCCACACTCTAGGCTCTGTAGAAGTTGCTTGCTTTCCTGTTTAATGTCCTAGCTGAAACCAAAGTCTTTGCATCCTTCTCAAATGTGCAAATATGTCATTGAGACACCTCATAATGTGTTTTAAATTTGGGGGGAAAAAATCTGAAATGTATTGTTTAACATAATGTAAAATATATGGGTTTTTTTTTACTTCCTTTCATCACCCTAAAAAGAGTTGGGTTAAAAATAACACAATTTTGCGTCAAAAAAAGGACCGATCCACTACTTGGGTCAATTTGACCCAACTCTCTGGGTTGCAAAAATGCAAACTGCAAAAATGGGTACTCTCTAAAAGCAGTTGGCTTAAAAATAATCAAATTCTGGGTCAAAAATGGACCAATCCACTAGTTGGGTCAATAAACCCTGACCCTAAACCAAGTTTGGTAGTTTTGCACAAAGCATTCCAAAATCCAAAAATTGTGCTGTTTTGTGCAAAACAATGCAAGAAAGTGGGTCAAATTGACCCAATTGGTGGATCTGTCCATTTTTGGCCCACAATTGTGTTATTTTCAACCCAACTGTTTTCAGAGTGTAGAATTTATAGTTTAGGATGTAATTGCTTAATTCTGAGCCACCCCAATTCGTCACTATAGTAGCAGAATCAATACAGAGCAATTGAAGCTTCTCATGCTCACTCCCCCTTTTATTACCTCCCTCTCCCATATACTCCCCCACTGCAGCAATCCTTTCTCCTATTTCACCTCATTTTCTTCCCGCTGGCTCCCTTCATATTTCCACCCTCCCTTGCAGCCTGCACCCGACAAACAACTTGTCTCACGCACTCAAAGACACAACACTCTCGTCTCCCTTCCCAGTCTCAGGCCATGCGGATTGTGCGGACAGTAGGTCAGGCGTTTGACGTGTGTCACCAACTGACCTTGCAGAAGAAAAACGATGACCAGGAGGATGAGGAGGGGAAGGAGAAGGAGCCCGATGCAATGCCAGGTGACAAACATCACAAACTGTCCCTTTCCTCCTGTCACAAATCGCCCTTGCCTCCCACATGTCCCACCAACTCCCCCGTTCCAGCTTCATCGAGCACCGGCTTAAAAAAAAAAGGAGCAGAGAGAAAACATGCCACTTTCTTGAAATGATAGTTTTCATTAGCTTGCAGTGCCGCAGCTGCACTTTATTGCTGGCGAGTTCTTTGAGACATTGATTAAATCATTTGCTCTCGCGGATTCGACACACTGCATTGCCACCATAGATGAGTTGCATGCTGCCAAGCTCCGAGAAAAAAAAAAAAAAAAAAAAAAAAAAACACGCCATGAAAGGTCCCTCATATGTGTCTGCGTTCTTTGCAGCCGACAAGAGGTTTGCATTGTCAGAGGAGACCGACCTTGAAGCCACAACAGAGGAGAGTATCGAGTGCAACACTTCATCAGACCAGGAGAGGAACAAAAAGGTCCTCGGTAATAACGGGAAGGTAGAGAACCGTAAATTATACTTGATCATTTTAGTGCACCTAGTTGTTATTCCATTCAAACAACAGCAGATTTTTAGTACACAGACCACACCAGCCGCTTCCGAGTGACATTTATGATTGCTTTCAGACAATTTACATGCTGCAGACTTTATTTGGTACGCCTGCAGAGTCTGATGAGATTCCGCTGTACCCCCCCTCCCCAAAAAAAAAAAAATATAGGCCTCGGATGTGATGGATCTCCATCCGAGCAGTTTGTAAGCGCAGTCTGTTTGTAAATGTCCTCTTTGCTGCAGGGATCCAACGGTGGCTCTCTGCTGCTGAACTCCCCGGCTAGGCTTGCTTCTGTAGCGGGTCAGTCGGCCGCAGAGGCCCCCTGCGCTTCAGAGCACCAGGTACAACTATTGCAGAAACAGTTACAGCAGCAGGAGCAACAGGCACTGGCGGCATCAGCTCAGGTACTCAGGACATGTCTTCAATGTTCGCTGACGTCGTTTTTTTAAAACATCTCGGTAAAATGTTTCACACTCGAGCTGAGGTAGAAAAAAAAAAAAAAGGCGCGTTGACATCAGGGTTCTTTCGAGGTGGCAAATGTTCGCCAGGCTGTCGTCCGACATTCGCCTGTGCTTTTCTGAAAAAAAATCAGCAAGGCTGTTGGCGGCGAAAGATTTGCGACGTTGAAGGAACCCTGGCGAACTCTGATGTGAACGCAACATTCGTTTCCTCACACACTCGCAATTGTTCGCCCTGAAGTGGGATAATGACAGAGCAACTTTATTAATCCTGTGTCGAAATTACAATTCTCACACATATACTACACACAAAAAGCTATATTACAGATTTGGCTTTCTGAATGAGCCGAGTTTTTATTTTACTATCAATATTTTTAATTAATTTTTTATTTTCATAAAAAGTGATATGGTGATGACTATGCATGGCTCTTAGGTTCGGTCTGAGATTTCATGCAAAAGCTAAATATAACGCCATGTGGGTTGTGTAATTCAAAACGACATTGACCTTTTTTCATTGGCTGTGCTTTTTAACCTTTTTTTTGTCCGGCTGATTTTGCTCTTCTCAGGTGCACGTGCTCCGAGGCCAGCTGTCTGTGGAGGTTTGTGCTCGAAGCGAGGCCCAGACGAGAGTTCAGAGGCTGCTGCAGCAGAACACTGACTTGCTGCAGCACATTTCCCTGCTGGTCAAACAGATCCAGGAACTTGAGCTCAAAGCTGGTGGACATTTATCATCCAGTGAGTGGAACACACTACTCGTACCTTGACTTATGAGGGTTTCAATTTACGAGCTGTTGCTTGGTTGATTTTTTTTATTTTGCTTTGTGTTGCCAGCCAAAATCTGACATACATGTCACGACTCAAGTGAACTCTCACTGATGCATGTCTGTCTGTTTTATTGAACGACAAGCAGCAAGACATACAAATGCAAAATGAAAACACTTGCAAGGAGCATGGAGTATAGCGCAGATGTTAGGCCCCCAGGGATTAAATATCTGGATTCTAAATGTCATAAACTAATGACAAGAAATAAATTAACATTTGTATTAGGGGTGGGAATCTGTGGGTATTTCACGATTTGATCCGATTCAGAGGCCCACGATTCAATTCAATTCCGATTCAGAGGTGATTCGATTCAATTCCGATGCATCACTACATTGGCTTGCATTTTATAGTCCATGCAAAACACTGGTACCTTTTTAAAAAACAAAAACTCAAGGAAGAGCAATGATTTATATTTCACACTTTGACTTCGCTGTGCTCGTATGAGGTTTCGCCTGTTCCGCCATCTTGTCACGTATTAGCTTAGCCTAGCACAGATATCTGACGTACAGACGCACTTAATCACTTGCGCATGCTTTTAGTTTTTTTATTTGAAATTTAAATATCGATTATTAATACCGGGACTTGAGTCGTGACATGTATGAATCGATTCAGAATCTTTTTTTTAATACGCCAAACAATGCATCGAAAAAACCATTATCGTTCCCACCCTTAATTTGTACATTAAGGTACTACTGTATTTCACGCCAACTTACTCAATCATATCCTGTTTATTTTATCAACATAAGTGTCTCTTCTATCCGTGCACGTTGTCATGCCGTTCTGAATTCTAAGTCCACTTACATCACACTTCCTCCTGCTCTGTTCTCAGAAATGTTCTTTCCCATGTTTCCTCAGTGGGCTCCCAGGACAGTCTTCTGGAGATCACTTTTCGTGCACGACCCCCCAGCACGCCCAGTGAACCGCTCACACCGTCTCCCTCTACTGGCCCCTTAGCCTCTGTTTCCCAACGCCAGATCAGTGACAGCGCTTGGGTCTCCTTCCTCCCGGGGTCCTGCTCGTCAAGCACCGCGGGTGCCGAAAGCAGCCCCCTTAGCCTCGGCGGCAACGCGGTACGTCTGGAGTGCTTCCGGTTCTCCTCGCGAGGTCCGGACGGACAGGAGCAAGGCCAAGCCACGGGCGAGACGGGTGAGACGCCCAGCGACGGAGCTCCGGATGACAGCTCACTGATGGGCGAGCAGGTGCTGGGGGCTCTGGAGCTGCTCCGGTTCAGGGAATCGGGAATCGGATCGGAGTATGAATCCAACACGGATGAGAGTGACGACCGGGACAGTTGGGGGCACGGGGAGGGATCCGGGACGGACGGTGCCTCTCGACTCTTCCATGTGTTGAATACTGAGAGTTTGCCAGACTGTTTAGGGGATGAGATGGCTGTGTAGAGGTAGAGGCACCAAAATTGGATTCATGCGTCATCCTGCACATGTGAAGATCATTAATAAACTGCATTGCACATTTTTCAGATAGGTCGCACTCCGTGCAGTTGAAATGAAAGGCAAGTTCTGATGTTTAACATTTGGCGCAGTGGAAAGATGTCATGCTTTTAGTGACTTAAAAAATGTCTGACATTGTGACTTATGTCAAAGCAGGCTCGAAATCACATTTCTAACACATGCATGTTGAATATTTAATGTGATATAAGTAGCAAGAATGATACTGTCCAAACCTCTGCAAATCCTAATGCGAAAAAACAAATGTTATTTGTTTGTTATGTTTTTAGCTAACTTAATGATTGTCTTCGCTCTACACATTTGGCTTGAATATTAAAGGGTTGTCTTTGCTCTCTGCTGCCAGACAGTTCAATACAACATCTGTGGGGGAGGGGGGGGGCCAACATTTGCACAAGCTGTAAATGAGAAGGAGTATCCACGCTTCTTTACTGGTACTGTAGTTCTTAATATTGCCTGGGGGGTCTCTTTGAGGTCAGGCGTCTATTAAGGAGGCCTTATTTGTACAAAAGCATTTATATTTTTATGGTTGTCATAGTACAGGTAACTGCAGTTTCCTAGTGGCTCCGCCTGTCTTTTTTTTTTTTTTTTTTTTTTCTGAAGGGACAAATGAAGGCATGCGATGAAACGGACAGCAAGTGACGAATTGAGGCACGGTTTAATGGAGGTCTCCGATTGGATGCAAGGCGCTCGTAACATTTCTCATTTGAAAAAAGATCATAACTAATTACGTAAAACAAAGCTTCCGCATCCACGTACGTATCTCTCTGCAGCTCCACGTGCAAAACAAATCCGGCGTCGGCATGGATTGCAAAGCGCAAATTGTGCCACAGCTCACTGCTGCGTGTTTAGTAATGTATGCGTGTATATTCACGATTGTGAACAGGTTGGCTTCCCTGCCTTTGCGACATGACAGCGCTCCGTGCTTGTTGCCATACCAACCATACTGTGGTTAAAACTGTGATACGTGTGACACATCCAGCAAGGATATGACGATTTTTGGGCATGAGTTTATTCACATTGTCTTGTTTCTTTTGTGGGATCAGTTGAATGTTAATGTATGCAAGCATCACATTTTGTGTTTACTTTATAGCCCCCATATTAAGAATTATTTATTAACACCGTATTGCAGCGGGTCTTAATTCTGCCGCGCCCCACGGCAACACCTTTGGAGAGGCATATAAAACAAATCTGTGCCTTCCAGTACCGGTGGTCAACTGTCACTCCGGTTTTGGCATGCATGACTGCAAGCCAGCTTTCAAAAGCAAAACTAAATTGTGGACACGTTGTTCAGTTCTTCCCCAAATATAGCCATCTCCTGTTCTCTGCAACCTCTCTGTATTTTGAACCATTTTCCCGATGTTCCATTATTGGAGCCCTCACTCACACCAGCTAGGTCTCGTTACGTCAAGTGCACTGAAAAAGAAAAGTGAATTTACAAACACGCCGTAAATGTATCGCCTTGTGGAATTAAACGCCCTTTCTCATATGTGTTCTGTTGCTTGGTGGTATGTTTTTGTTTTTGCACTTTGGTGTGTATAGTATTTATTCTCATTACTGACATGTTGCCTTAAAGGGAAGTCAACCCAAATATATTTTTTTCAAGAATATGTTCTATGCGGGCCCACTAGGTGAAACAAGGCATTCTGATGAATATTGCATTTGTGGAATAAGAGTTAATCCACATGTTTTTAGCCAACTAAGGCCACTGGCCATTTTGTAACTTCGGTCGACTGAAAATGACATCACAACTGCTTAGGGCTCAGTTAACGACCAATCACAGATCACCTGTTTTCTGAAACTGAGCCGTGATTGGTCGTTACCTGTGCCCTGCCATTTTTAGTTGACAGACGTGACAAAATGGCCGGCCCGTGAGATGGCTAAAAACATGTGGATTTTGCTGCTTAACTCTTATTCCACAAGCGCAATATTCATCAGAATGCCACGTTTCATCTAGTGGGCCTGCATAGAACATATTCTTGAAAAATGTGTTTGGGTTGACTTCCCTTTAATGACGCTAGGCTAAAAAATGTGAAGTGTAAAGGACAACATGTCAGGCGAAAAGTGCTCAATTCAACCTTTCACACATCATACAGAGATCCATTCATATAATAGCGACTGTAGACTGAAATATGTGTTCGAGTAGCGTGGGGGCATTTCAGAAGTTTGTATGCATGTTTAGGAAGTTCCTGTGGCGGGCAATGCCGATTTGTGCTCCCAACGGCCCCACGTAAGGTTTGCCAGCCAACAACTCAAAAGTGCACAAACCTGATGTAGGACTGAGCTAAGACTGCAGATGGGAAGGCTGGGAAGTGTGAAAATCAGCCATTCCCTTGCCCACACTCAGTCACCACAGCAGGCAGCTCCCTGTAGCGTAGCTGTTGACACTTGATAGTGATAGTGGGTGGACCCCCAGGAGCTGACTATTACTTTCATTTCATGTTCAAATAAGCCACCTCCTCACATCAGTCATGTTTCTCTTTGATCACAACAGCGGTTCATTGCTCCTCTGTGTCAGTTCAGCGGATAACCACGAGTTGAATCATCCGCTCACCATTGCACTTATGGCATTAGAGGGTTTTTTTTTTTTTAAGTGAACTATCTGAAAAACCTCTGGCCGAATTGGAGTGCGGTTAGGAACAGATGTATATAGAGATGGATTTGCTCAAAATGCTCCACATTATAGTCCAAAGAGGATGTATCCTCTTAATTCCCTGACTTTTTTGCTGATATGATGGAAAAATTTTAGAGTAATGCTGTATTAGGTGGGCTATCATGGAAATATGAACAATATGAGGAAGAAATCTACGCTCACTTGTATGGAGAAGCGTGTTAGTACTGAATGACAGCTAGAAAGATGTACATCCTAGATTAAACGTGCATGAGGGTGAAACTAAAGTAATATCAACAGATGTCACCACCTCAGTTTGTGGTTACTTTCGTCGTGCCAACACATTCACACCTTAAAGTGGAAGTCAACGCAAACATATTTTTTTGCAAGAATATGTTCTATGCAAGCCCACTAGTTGAAACAGTGCATTCTGATCAATATTGCGTTTGTGGAATAAGTGTTAATCCACTCGTTTTTCGCAATCTCCGGGGGCGGCCATTTTGTCTTCTGTCGATTGAAAATGACATCACAACTGCTCACAACGACCAATCACGGCTCAGATTCAGAAAACAGGTCAGCCGTGATTGGTCGTTATGAGCAGTTGTGATGTCATTTTCAATCGACAGAAGACAAAATGGCCGCCCCCATAGATGGCGAAAAACTAGTGCTTTTTGCTGTTTAATTTATATTCCACAAACGCAATATAAATCAGAATGCCGTGTTTCAACTAGCGGGCCTGCTGGGAACATATTCTTGAAAAAAATATGTTTGGGTTGACTTTAAAGGCGGCTAATCAGACGCCATGAGGCTTTCCGACCTCCGACGTCGGTTTGGTGTATCTAGTAGGCCTTTACACTAAACAATCTAGAGGACGGTAGCTCACTGTGACTCCAATAAAACTTCAGAACCGTCCTGCAATACTGTAATATTGAGAGTCCTAAAATAATGTATTCTTACTTCATAATTCAGATGCGCTTGGTGGGTGGCAGAAAGAGTTCGCTGCCTCTGCAGACCATAATTTCAACCGTTTGTGAATCAGGTGGAATTCTGGGAGGTTAGCCTCCCCCTCAAAACCCCAAAGTGTGTTATTTTCTCTGTTTCTTTCCATCAGCCTCCGTTTCCTCTCCCTCGCTCTCTTTCTCCCTCTTCTTTCCACTCCCATAAAGTCCAGAAAAGTCCAGCGAGTAGAAGATGAGGACTATTTGCCGAGACTGATGGCCTCCTAATAGCAAAGAAAATCACAAGTAAGTCAAATCGATATTTTGCAGACCATTCTCTTCGTACCAGGAGCCATGCCGATTTTTAAAGTTTACGTTGGCTTGCATCTTTGCATCGAGAAACGGTGCGTGTGCACTGAATTGCATCATGCAGGGAAACACGTGAGAGGAAATGCATTCACAGAAGGCCAGATAAGCCAATCGTTACATTGGGATGTTATCATGTTTTTTGATTCTCTTCAGTGTATTCATGAGATGGAACTAATAACAGTGGTCAACAGCAAATTTGCATCACAGATGGCTCTATGCGTCCCTAAACGTATTGTTGACACTGACTTAAAAAATGTCCCAACTTTTTTTTCCAGCACGAGATTTTTTTTTTTTTAGATATTATTTTTTTATTTTTTTATTGTTATTATTGATTTTTTTATTATATTTTTTTTATTTTAAGTTTGACCTAGAAAAGCTTGCATAATACAGATTTTAACATACGTTGTAATTTATAGCTATGACATTTGAGAAAAAAAATCCACCTGTTGATGGACCTAATCCTTAATTCATAAATATTACTAGATGCATTACTATATTATTATTATTATTATTATTATTATTATTATTATTATTATTATTATCACAGTGTTCCCTCACTTTTTTCAGGTGATACGTTCCAAGGGCAGGTTCGGAATCAATGAAAAAAAAAAAGTTTACTTGCATGTCTGATTAAAAATATCTTTAAAAAAATTGCTAACAATGAAATTGCAATTGAAGCGCCCTCTAATGCGACGTTTAGCTGTAATGCTGCACGCAAATGAAATAAGTTGCCAACAGAACTATGAACTATTCTTTTTTTCATATTCCTTTGATTAACGCATTTTTACAATGGATTTAAGTATTTTAGTAAACAGTCCTTTCGTAATGTCAGAACGCTACTTTTAATTTTCTTTTGCTTTTAAACGTATTTAAATCTTGTGTTCTTTTAGTCATTTTAACGTGCTAACTTTTGTTTCCTCTTTGCTTGTAGGTGTTGTGCTTTTGGTTGTGTCAAGCGCATTGAGTTGCCTTGCGTATATGAAATGTGCTAAATAAATAAAGTTGCCTTGCCTTGCCTTGCCTCGAAAGACCAAAATCTGCACTTTTGGGGTGCGTTAAAGGCATTGATCACTTCAAGTACTGACGTGAGACAGAAGATGATTACAAAGAGGATAGTGTGTGCGTGTACATGTGCATAGGTGTGCGTGTGTGTGTGTTACATGTGTTTGCGTCTACAATCAAATCTTATTTTGGAGGCTGTTTAACAGCAAAGTGACATATCCTCAGAGAAGACAGACCGTACGCCTGATTGTTGTGTTTGTTTGGATTTTCTCCACATTGTTGTGCGTTGATGCAGGTGTGCAGCCCCTTGGGAAGTAGCAAAGCTCATGGCGGGGAAAGAGGCCGCACGCCATGTTGCCTTTATCCTGCTGGCTGCCGCAGTACGCTGTCAAGTTAACCCAGGTAGATATTCATCTTGCTCTGTAACGTATCTCTGTGTGTGTTTCTGTTCGTGCGTGTGTTTTGGTGACATATACAAGAAGTACCTTTCACCAGAATGGGGCATCGATATGTTGTAAAAGTCATAGGCTTGCTAGCATTCTTATGTGCAAGTGATCAAACCGCCCAGTGTAGATGAGGCACGTGTGAGGTAAAAATAACCTTGGCATATAGAGATATAATGGCAGGATGGATAAAGAAAGCAATATCAGGTGGGTGGGCTTAAAGTGCAGACTAGCGTGTGCGTGTGTGTGTGTGTGTGGTTTACCCGATGTAAGACAGCAAATATCGTCCGAACAGGCAGACCTTTCACGAGCGGTTTTTAGGCGTAGTCGTGGGCAGCGCACACAGCTACACACTCTCCCCACTTTGAATACTTTCGCAGCATAAGGCGGATTTGTCCTGCTGCTCAAATATAACAGACATTTTAGTGGGAAAGCCAGTAACATCGACAGCTTGACTTTAATCACCAGGTAGCAACCAGCACGGGTAGAGAACGCTGTGACATTTGGATATTTCTGATTTTGTTCGAATTAGCATTGAAGTTAAAAGCTTGACAATACAAAGGCAAACATGTAGCTCACGTGGATGTGGTGGAAAAAAAGAATCAACACTGAAGAGCAAGCCTCCTGAGACTGGCACTTAGACAGTGGCGGCTCTGTTTCACTCGAGAGGCCTTGCGGGGCAGCGGGAAGGGGACTGGCAAAAAAAAAAAAAACACACACACACAGCTCACCTCCACACTTCACTTGTAAATACACAGACTGTATACAAATCCATATGGTATGCGAATGTGTTCATGTATCAAGGATGCCTTGTGTGTTTGTAGAAATGTGTCGCTATCCTCTGGGTATGACCGGTGGGCAGATCCAGGATGAAGACATCTCGGCTTCCAGTCAGTGGTCCGAGTCCACTGCTGCAAAATTTGGGAGGCATGTTCTTGTTTGGTTGATCTCGGTGTTATTTTCAATACGGAAAGCATGCTTGCTTTTGTAGCCGCCATTTTTGTTCTCGGTCTTACCCAACGTTGATTGTCTTGATCCGATGCAGACTTGATTTTGACAATGGGGACGGAGATGGTGCCTGGTGCCCCGACGTTTCGTCCGAATCTGACGGCCTTAAAGAATATCTGCAGGTGGACCTACGCTCGCTGCATTTCATCACGCTGGTGGGCACACAAGGGCGTCACGCTGATGGCATGGGGAATGAATTTGCCCAGCGATACAGGATCAAGTACAGCCGTGATGGCGGAAGTTGGGTGGGCTGGAGTGATCGGAAGGGGCAACAGGTGAGCACCTCAGGTGTCATTTTTTTGCATTGGTTTAGCGTTAGCTTTAGTATGTTTCACTCTAAAAGCAATTGGGTAAAAAATAACACAATTTGGGGTCAAAAATGGACCGAGCAACTACTTGGGTCAATTTGACCCAACTTTCTGGGTTCTGTTTGCAGAAAATAATACAATTGGTGGTTTTGTACAAAACAATGCAAGAAGGTGTGTCAAGTTGACCCAATTAGTGGATCGGTCCATTTTTGACCCCCAATTGTTTTATTTTCAGCCCAACTGTTTTTAGTGAGCGTATATCCAAGAATTTAGAGAATTTTACAACCCTTGGTGGGTACTAATGATATGCGGTATTAGTTTATGATTTTGTCAAAATAAGAACATCGGTACTCTGCATTATACACAGAGATGTATTGTAATGTTTTAGTTACTTGCGTACATTGTAGTCTACAGCTTCATTGTGAAAAGAAATTGTTAAATATAGTGGCGCTACACTCTAAAAACAGTTGGGTTAAAAATAATACAATTTTGGATCAAAAATGGACCGATCCACTAATTGGGTCAATTTGGCCCACTTTCTTGCGTTGTTTTGTACAAAACAGTCCAATTTTAGGGGTTTTTTTGTACAAGACTACCCACCATTCTTTGGGGTTTTTTCTGCATAAACAACCCAGAAAGTTGGGTCAAATTGACCCAAGTAGTGGATTGGTCCATTTTTGACCAAAATTGTGTTATTTTTAACCCAACTGTTTTTAGAGTGTACCACTAAAAACCACAACTGCAAAAAAATGACATTAAAAAGGCAGGGCCCTATTTTCATAGACAGGCGCATGTACACTTGGCATAAAAACCGCCGCATCTTTGCTTTTGGGCTGGAGCAACTGTAGTTTACCGTGTTTTGGGTGTTTGGCAGACCGCGTGGAGCGAGGGCGTTTTGCGTCCCTGGCGCACCTGACAATTTGGTGACAGAAAGTAGACTAGAGTTTAACACAGCTTAAAAGCAGGTCTAAGTTGTGGCGCAGGTTTAAAGTGATTTTGATGAACTTGATACAGGCGCAGGCAGACTGATTCTGCATTGACCATATATGGAAACGTCACCAGAAACGCTCAGCTCGTGCTCAGTCTGACCGCAGCATTATGCTTCTGCTTTGTAGGTCGCATGCCTCTCCTGTTGATTAGCCAGGAATCAACACTCAATTCCACCTGAATTGTGTTAAGTCTTAATGTGCCTCTCCTCCACTAGGTCATTGAGGGAAACAGGAATGCGTATGATGTGGTGCTGAAGGATCTGGAGCCTCCCATTATCGCTCGATACGTGCGCTTCATGCCAGTGACTGACCACTCTTTGATAGTGTGTATGAGAGTTGAGCTCTATGGCTGCGAATGGCTTGGTTAGTCATAAGCGTTTACTCCCAATGTGCATTTTCCATTTTGATGAATACAACTGCGCAATTGCCAATCGTTACGCAATCTCTGTTTTGCTTTTAGATGGTCTGATGTCTTACAACATCCCGGAGGGGCACCAAATGGTCCATCGAGGCCTGGATGTCTACTTCAATGACTCTGTGTATGACGGCGCATCAGCTGAAAAGTGAGGACATTCGACACACACCACTTCGACGAAAGTCTTGAGCGACACCTCATAAGTAGGGATGTGGCGATTAATCGAAAATCGATTTAAAATCGATTCGCCCCGATTAATCGATTCGATTAAAATCGGGTTGATAAAATTCATCTCGGAAATGATGTCTTGAAAGGTTTTTTCATTCCAGGTGCACAGCACATTTTGAATGTGTAGATCAAATTATGCTTTTGCGCCAAACATCATTGCGTATTGCGTTTTCACTCAAGGGTTTACTCACTTTTGTTGCAAACGGTTTAGGCGCAATAATTGCTGTGTTGAGTTGACTCTCCTTTTGTGAGATACTGCAGATATTTTTAAATATTTATTTATCTAATCAATCTCCCTCCAAGAATGAAAAAGGGTCTGGGCCAGCTGACGGATGGAACTTGGGGTCTGGATGATTTTCTCCATAGTCACATCTACGGTATGTGGCCGGGGTACGACTACGTGGGCTGGAGCAACAGGAGCTCCCCCAAAGGTTACGTGGAAATGACTTTTGAGTTCGACCACATCCGAAACTTCACTTCACTGAAGGTGACAAGACAAAATATACCATTGGAGTTTGTCAGATAAAAAATCATTTCGCTTCATAGTTCCAACTTGTCGTCCACAGGTTCACTGTAATAATATGTTCAGTCGAGGGGTCCGGATGTTCAGGCAGGCCGCCTGTTATTTCCGGTCTGGCTCAAACTGGGAATCTGACCCGGTGACCTTCAGGCCACCTGTGGACTACGTGAGCCAAAGTGCCCGTTTTGTCACCGTGCCCCTCGGGGACCGTACCGCCATTGCCATCAAATGCCGTTTTCACTTCAGCGACCTCTGGATGCTGTTCAGTGAAGTTGCCTTCCAGTCAGGTGCAATATCTTATTCAAGTCGTCTTTCTCCCATGCAGTGTTTCTGTCCATTCCTATTTTATTTTGTTGATCGCATGCTGTCACCTCCATATTTATCTTCCTCCTTCCCTTCCCCCACCGTCAGGCTCAGCGGTGTACAACACAACTTTGGCTCCCCGAAAACATGGACACCCAACTAACACGTTGCCAGGTTAGGTTTGATTAGGGCCCGACAGACAATAGCAGATGTTTACTGACTATGTTTGTTGACAAAACCCTAGAGGTCATTGCTTAAATAGTACCATCTCGATGCGGTTTACCATGCTTGATTTAATCTCCAGGGGCAGCTAATTGCATAAAGACGCATAAACAGATTAGCTCGTTTTCTGTGTAATCACACAACGCCCTCTGCTGGTAGCCTTTCATACATCTCCAAACATCCAAATGTAAACCTTCAACTGTGTACACTATCTATTAAAGTTGTGCTAGAGTAATTGAAGTCTCATTTCCCATCTTATTTAGGGGAAGATCCAACCCACAAAGTGGATGACAGCAATACAAGGATTCTGATTGGCTGCTTGGTGGCCATTATCGCTATCCTTTTGACCATCATAGTTATCATCTTCTGGCGGCAGGTGTGGCAAAAAATGCTTGAAAAGGTGCGAAAACAGTCATTTAAGTGCAATTATTTTGCATATATATGCATTGCTAATAAGCAAAAGTGGTAACTATTATCTGCTTTAACACTAA
The DNA here is from genome assembly GCF_054856515.1 of Filicampus tigris. NCBI lineage: Eukaryota > Metazoa > Chordata > Actinopteri > Syngnathiformes > Syngnathidae > Filicampus > Filicampus tigris. The sequence continues at coordinate 15,638,496 of NC_141226.1, read as the reverse complement.
AGGCATCACGGCGAATTCTAGACGAGGAACTCACAGCACGTCTTGCGGTTCAGACTCAGGCCTTTTCCTTCCAGCACGCCTCTCTGTCCTCCTCTCTCTCCACCTCCAACTCCACCTATGAGAGGATCTTCCCCCTTTGCTCCGACTACCAGGAGCCTTCCCGCCTCATCCGGAGACTGCCCGAGTTTGCACATTTCACGGAACACCTGGGTGAGATCACATACAGTGTTGCAAAGGAATGAAACATTTGCGCTAAATCATTGGATGGTTTCCAGTGAATTTACACGGGAAGTTGGGATGGGGAATTTTGAAAATATTCCAAATTGGAAAGTTTCCATGGGAATTGAGGTCAATTTAATGGAAAGGTACAGTCTTAAAACTTCTGGGTTAATAATAACCCAAATTGGGTGAAATCGCTAACCCAGTTTCGTTGTTTTCAAGATTTTGATCGAATAAGATGTCAAAACTATGATGATGATGTATAGTTACCAAGAAATAGTTTATCGGGTAATCATTATAGCTGTCGTTAAAAAAAAAATACTACTACTACTACTACTAATAATAATAATAAGAACATATAATATACTAATATAATATAACTAATATACCAATAATACTAATTTTATTACCAACATTTTCAAAGAAAAAGCAGCTTTCCACTGCTGGGGGTTGCCACAACAAGTCACTCTTGTGATGTTTGGCGCAGTTTTCACATCAGATGCCCTTTTTGACGTCATTTCACATAGGTGGGCCATCTGAACCCCAATCCAAATGTCCAAATTCAGCGGTTCCCAGCCGCCACCACCGTTGATTAAGAATGTTCCATTAAATTTAACTTTAGCTTCAGTACACAACAAAACGCGCCCGGTCTTTAACGCAATCTGCTGGGTCAAAATGGTTAACCCAAACTTTGGTAAAAATAAGCAATCCGCCCAAAATCTGTAGCCATCAAGTGAGCGGGTAAGGAAAACAACCTAGCATGTTGAGTGTGCTTCACATTCAGGCATAAATATAAACATTTTTCTTTTGTCATTAAAAAAACCTAATAATTCATTCAAACTTTCCAACTTTGAAAATTCCCGCAAGTTTGCAACCCTCGTCGCATAATCCATTCTGTTCTGCCCTTCTACCATTCACTGCAATGATCCCTTGCATGTGTCTTCCGCATTAGGACCGAGCAGCTCCTACCGCGCTCTTGCAGCCGGTGGTTCAGATGGCGCCCCCCACTACGCAGAGGCCGACATTATCAGCCTGCAGGGGTCAGACTGCAACAGTCGCTCCATCACAGCTGCCAACCTCAATAACTCTGCTGGCGTAGATCCAACCATGAGAGGGTTCCCCAGAGACAAACTCACATTCAAAGAGAAACTAGGAGAGGGGCAGTTTGGAGAGGTAGCTCTGTGCCTATTTGTGTTTTGGATGGCTGGAAATGCAGTGACATTCATTTAATTTTTTTTTTTTTTTTTTTAATTTAGGTGCACTTGTGTGAAGCAGAAGGCATGCAGGCCTTTTTAGATGACGACTCATCTGGAGAGGGGACTAACCAAGCACCCCTACTAGTAGCTGTTAAAACCCTGCGAGAAGATGCCAACAAGAATGCAAGGTAACTACACTGAAAAAAATGTTGTGCTGAATTTACTTTAAAAAAAATAAATCAATCGCGCCACACCTAGGAACGATTTCCTGGAGGAGATCCGAATCATGTCTCGCCTGATGGACCCCAACATTGTCCGTCTGCTGGCTGTATGCGTGGACACAGACCCTCTTTGTATGATCACTGAGTACATGGAGAACGGAGACCTCAACCAGTTCCTTTGCCATCTCAGACTAAAGGAGGATGATGTGGACTGTGTGGCAGGACAGGAGGAGAAAGACGACAAGAGGACGGTCAGGTAGATGTAACATCCTTTCATGTTTATTCGGCAAGCAGACACTTCAGTGCTGTATCAAAAATTGTTCTTTTGATTGAAGTTGTAAGGTTAACATTAGTTTGTATTGGTGAGAAATGTTTTGAGTCAGACTGTTTATATCCCAATACAAAACATTTAAAGGCAAAATACAATATTCAAGGGCAAATTCATTCAAGACACTTTAAAAAAAACAGAAGAATTTAAGACATTTGAAAGCAAAGTAGAGACATGAAAAGTAGTTTGCTGAAATTACTAAAAGAACAAACAATACAAAATCAAGATTTTGGAGAGAAAAAAATATTATAGGAATGCTGTAAAATACCTTAATCATACTAGGTATAGGGTGAAAAAAGCATTTCATGAGCATTCCTTTAATGTACAGCTTTACATAGGGCTGAAACTAACGATTGTTTTTGATAATTAACTAATCTGTCAATTATTTTGTTGATTAATCGATGAATCGGATAAAAAAAATATTTAAATGCCATCCCTTTATTCAAAAACAGGACATTATTTCAAATTAACATTACAGAACACTTCAAAAATAATTTGTGTGTTACAACCAGTTACTGGTTTGGTATGTAACATGTCAGAAAATAGGAAAGAATGTTGATTGTTTTTCAACATGAAAGCAAATATTTTATTTTGAGTCAACACAAAGATATTCCGTCTGCTAATCATGGATGACAACTGTAATCGGAGAATAATTAGTATCGACAAGCAGCCTGAAACTCTAAGGATTTGGAAAATATTTCATTGAAAAGGGTATCGAAGCAATTAATCGATCATCCAAAAATTATATTGATTAATTTGATTAGTTGTCGATTTAATCGTTGCACCTCTAGAGTGCAGAGAAATGCATCAGAGACAACTTGAAAACATCGATTCCATGCACATACGGTATTCCATGACTGATATTCTCTTCCTGACTTTTGCTCTTCAGCTACAGCAAACTGATAGACATGGCTGTGCAGATCGCCTCTGGTATGAAGTACTTGAACTCTCTCAACTTTGTCCATCGTGACCTGGCCACACGGAACTGTTTGGTGGGGAAGAACTACACCATAAAGATCGCCGATTTCGGCATGAGCCGCAACCTGTACCGCGGGGACTACTATCGGATCCAGGGCCGAGCTGTACTGCCAATCCGCTGGATGTCTTGGGAAAGCATTCTGCTGGTGAGTGCCTCTGAGGAAACAGTCTAAATAAAACAAAAGTGACTCCGTGCAACTCCAGATAATAAAAACATTTCAAAACCTCTCCCCTTTTACCTGACTTCTATTTGGGACTTCCTCTAATAGTATTAGAGACAAGTCAATCAGGCCAGTGGTCACAATAGCACAACCTGGAAATGAGGAAGCAAAAAAAAAAAAACAATACTCTCTATATATTCTTGATTCAATGTATTATGTTTGCGTATGTGATTTCCAGGGTAAATTCACCATGGCTAGTGACGTGTGGGCGTTCGGGGTGACTTTGTGGGAGATTTTGACTCTTTGCAAGAAGCAGCCTTACGCCCACCTCTCTGATGAGCAGGTCATTGAAAACACAGGCGAGTTCTTCAGGGATCAGGGCAAACAGGTGAGCGGCACACCTGACAGAAGATTGCTATCCATACTTATATGGTAACTGTGGCAACACTGCTTTTTATGTGAGAGAAATATAAGCTTGATCATAAAGACTGTATGCGATTTGTTTTCGCTGACAATAATGTTTCCATATTTCCAGGTCTACCTGCCCCAGCCACCTTGTTGTCCCGATGGCGTGTATCATGACCTGATGCTGTGTTGCTGGAGGAGAAATGCCAAACAGAGGCCCAGCTTTCAGGACATACACAGTCAGCTGGTGGAGCACCTGGCGTAATACACGGGACACATGCAATCGTTTCTGTCCGCTAAACACAACCTGCCTAGTCAGAAATCGTTCTGCGTAAATGTCGAGTCACACACAACCAACCCTGCAAATGTTATCCAGTTGTTTTAAACTAGTTTGCGACAAAGGGACTGTATATAGTAAATGTGCAGAGTGCAACTGAATATACCTTTCTATGTAGTACTACTAGTCTCATATTGAATTACTCAATGTATTTATTATTTTGTACTGCCTATTTGGTGTCCATTTATAGGTTAGAGTTACTATTATGGGGTTTGAAACATATTTGTGCAGGCTTTTATAATGCATTTTCATAAATCATATATTCTGTATAACACATTCATAATGTGTCATTTTATTTTATTTAGTAAAGGTAAGCATAGTTGTGAGGCCTTTTTAATCAGCATTTCAATGTTGGCTTTATAATTCTGATAAGATCGGAACACCTAGCAACAAAATGTTTTAACATTTGTTACTTAAATAAATAAAGTATAAAAAATGTTAATTTGGTCACAATAAAACACACTCACGTGACCCTTTGGGACATTTTGACTTGCTTAATCTACTGAACGACAATAAAATAGTTGTTTTAGTTCGTCAGTCTGTCTATTTCACACAGGAATCAACATTCTTAAAAGGTGCGGGTTATACATTCTGTATGTTTAATAAAGTGGTTATAGAATCCAATGACTAAGAACATGGAAAAGCTTTTTAATTTTGACAGCATATGATCTGTAAAGCACTGCAAATAATGGTTCTCTCAGATTTGTTTGTTAAATTTTGGTCAACGCACAGGGTTTATTCGATTTTACATTCATTCAGACGAAACAACTTAAGAGACTTACCAATGTGCCAGTGTGCGTTTTATGTGTGCTTGTGCAAACATTTAGTCACTTAGAATAAAAGTTTAGTTATTCTGCTGCATTTTTGGGACGACTGACTGATACTGATGTGGACACCAAAGGTACTTGTAGTGATAGTACGGATTAATTTGCTCCCATGGAGCGCAACAACGCCTTACATACAATCAAACCCGAAATTATTCATACCCCATATGAATACTTTAGAGCTTGACCGTCTCTAGTCTAATTGTGATAGGCCAACAGCCAATCTCAAAATTCATGAATGAAATGAATTAATTAAATTGCTCATTCATCCCAATTTTGAGTAATGATCGACTTTTGCGTGTGTTGCGCAATGTATTCTATTTTGGCTCTCGTCGCTCGTCGTAGTTGGAAGCTGATTGGCCAGCCTTTCGCACCACGTTATCGCTTGGTGCACGTGGATTGGCTCTTTTGTTTACACCGGAATCGAACCATGACACCATGGGAACTGTACCTCCCCCTCAAGCGGATTCTGTCCGTCTCATTCATTGGTAAACTGGTGTCAGATTTGTCAATCTAACGGAAACAAATCACAGTCAGACATGGAGAAAGTTGTCATTGTAACCGGCGCGAACAGGTACGTTCATCATACACGAACACGTTATCTCATTTCCATATCGAAGGTACGTGATTGTGCGTGATCAATACCAAACATTGTAGCCTACCCTGCTCATCGAGGTGGAATAAGCTTCTCTAAACGAGTGATAGTCATCTAAAACGTCAACATTTGTTTTGCGTAAGGTATGTATAAACGCAATCCACGATACGATAATAACATGCCTAACAAAACAGTATCTTTATGGCAAACGAGCACATTCTTTTATGGATAAACATTGAAGAACGCCCCTCAAACTGAAAATATTTCTGCCTACAGTGATCACGTTAGCTATATAGGCTTTCTTCTGCAGTTGGTAACAGAGCCTGATCTATGGCAGAGTGGTTGGTTCTTGTCATTTAAAAATAATGGTAGTCAACAACCTGTCGGAAGATGCCAGGGCCAGCAAGGCATCCTCTGCTAACCTATGCACTATCAGAAGCACTGGCCTACATTTAACCTAAATTCTAATATGTGCTGCCATGTCAATATAATTTGGCCACGATCTTCAGAATCAGTAGTGCTGGCCAGTAGGGCTGATCGTTTTGGGATTGAAATTGCGATCTCATACAACGCAGAAGTTTGATTAGAACCACGTTAGGGCGAAGAACAAGCAGCTAATTACAATTAATCAGTATCTAGTGATAAAATAAGACGACAGCTACATTAGCACACGCTCCAACATCGGAACACGCCTATGGGTGACGGCAGCCGAGGAACTCGTGGTCAAAAATATATGAAGGATATTTATAATATCAGCAGTGTCCTTTGGTTTTATTTGTACTATTTTGCACTACAGAGTGCCACGTTTTGAGTTCTACACAAAATTACTTTATTTTTTCAAATCAATTTAGTGCTAATGTTTTTTATTTGCTAAATAGGAAATATTTACATTTCACATTAAATGAATCCATTCAGAATTACTTAAATTGTGATTTTTACACTTTTACACTGACCATTACTGTGAAGGGATTCAATTAATACCATGACATGAATTTCAGGCCATATCGCTAAGCCCTCAGACACTGTTTGAAGCAGTTTTGTTTCAAACTAAAATATGTTTTTGTTTTTTTCACATACCTTATTTTTTTTGAAGTAGTATGATGTCATTTTCCATCATGTTTGTAAATGTATTGTATTGAATATTGCACTTAAGCTTGATTTGAAGAAAATCATGAGTGGAATAGAATTCGCAATATCTGTCAGAAAAACACTATTCCATCTTTGCCTAAAATCGTTCTACCCTACTGGCCAATGTAACCATAACATAATATAATAAAACATAATAAGGATACCAGTCACCCGTCGTGCGCGTTCATTCAAACCCAGTAGTGGTTCATTACAATACGATGGCCCGGGTACCAAAAGCACTGCTCACCAGTGTCATCAACAGTATCTGCATTTTTTTTTATATCTATCTTTGCCATGTGTCTTCTTGTTGTAGTGGTATTGGTCTTGCCTTGTGTGAAAGGCTTTTGGCTGAGCACATCCAGCTCCATTTGTGCCTGGCATGCAGAAACATGCAGCGGGCCGAGGCTGCCCGCTCTGCCCTCTTGGCGTCTCACGCCGAGGCCCGTGTGGACTTACTGCAGCTCGATGTGGGTTCTGTGCAATCAGTGCTCGCTGCTGCCCAAGAACTCAAAGCCAGGTTGATACATTGCTTAGTGACACTGACATGGCACATACTGGACCTTGTTTGACACACATAGATTAAGATTTTTTTTTTTTTCCCCCTGCAGGTACAAAAGAATTGACTTTTTGTATCTAAATGCAGGAATAATGCCCAATCCTCAAGTGGATCTAAAAGCTTTTTTCAAAGGTTTGTTCTCAAGGTAAAAGTCCAATTTATTACTAATTTTATTTTGTTAATGCTAAAAAGCAACTTTTGACAATCTGTGTACTGATGTAATGTGTCCCTTCAACAGAAACGCCATCAACATGTTTGCAACAGCAGAGGGTCTTTTAACACAGCAGGATCGCCTCAACTCTGACGGTCTGCAGGAAGTTTTCGCCACAAACCTGTTTGGTCATTTTCTCCTGGTACACACCCAACCAAATAATAAGATCATTTGATCGTACACTTTATTAGGTACAGCATGTGCTTGAAGACAGAGTCAACCTAAAGATATTGTTTTCAAGAATATGTTCAATGCATGCCCACTAGTTAAAACCAGGCAATATGATTAATATTGCATTTGCGGAATATGAGTTAAGCAGCAAAATCTAGCTATCTCAGGGGGCAGCCATTTTGTCACTTCTATTGACTGAAAAAGACGTCACAGTTGCTCAGGGCACAGATAACGACCAATCATGGCTCAGCTTCAGAAAACAGGTGAGCTGTCATTGGTCGTTACCTGAACTGAGTTGCTCAGCAACTGTGATGTCATTTTCAGTCGACAGAAGTGACGAAATGGCCGCCCCCAGCGATGGCTAAAAATGAGGGGATTAACTCTTATTCCTGATATTGTGACCAGGGAGTACACGTTGAACCTAGTCTCTGGACTTGGGTAGCATAAGATATGACAGTCACAGGGACATCAACGCGCCCAAATAGTTGGCGTCAGGATCTCTGTTTCTGTTTCTGTGCAAGGTCAGAGAGCTGGAGCCTCTGTTGTGCGACGCGGGTCACGCGTCACGTGTCGTGTGGACCTCTTCAAGTAACGCCCGCCGTTCTGCCTTCAGCATTGAGGACATCCAGCACAAAAATGGGACCGAGCCCTACAGCTCTTCCAAGTATGCCTCTGACATGCTCAGTGTGGCCCTCAACAGACACAAGAACAGCCGGGTTTGTTTTTGCACGTTTATCCCTTGGACATCACTGCACACACATGAAAGCGCTTTGAAATACCATAATTTCACGAGTGTAAGGGGGCCTCTAGTATAATACATGTAGTATTTAGTACTTTTAATTATGTGAAGCTTGTGTTTGTTGTGTATTATGTCACTGTGTATATGCTGCCCAAAAACTTCAAGAAGAGACCATGTAATTCCACTATCGAGTGGCGGTAAATATAGTTACATTTAGCAACGTACATGGAAAGCCAAAATATCCATCCATCCAATTTAACGTAAATCCCACACCATCCCACATTACTTAACAAGGAGATATATGCAATATACAATATGCAAATAGCTAACAACACGCTCATATGTGCGTATAATATATGCCGCGAACGGCTGTTGCCAATGCTGATGTTGGTAATTTATCCATAACATCGCGGACTATTAGAACTGCAGGATATGAGCACAGATCATGTATATTTATTTTTGTGTCATTAGCTCAATGCTCACAAGTACACCAACGAGGTAAATAATGAGTTATTAGACAAATAAGATCTTATTTAGCTGATTTGCTGCTACCGCACCGCGAAACAGGAAATGTAACAATGCAACAAGAAGAACTAACAAGAACTTCTTATTTTATTATATGCATTTTATATTATATAAATGCGTAGCATTAGACATTGAATATGTATTAAATGTTGTTTTTTTTTTTGTTTTTTTTACAACCCCTAGGTACTGGTAAAACTCTATACAATGTGAAGAATTATTGTTTTTTCGCTAGACCCTTGTACAATTCTCTCCCTGGATTATGGATTTTTTTTTTTTAGGGGGGTAAAAATGTTGCGTATTATTCATGAGAGATTACGGCATTTAAAATACTGTTCTGTAAGGGTTGGGACATCGTGCCAGTAAACCCAGTGAAACTGTAACAACAGTTGCTGCTGTAACAGCATACTCACTTGTGTGAGTCTTTCTGTGTCTAAACATTTTCTTCTTTTCCACCAGGGGCTTTTCTCATCTGTGATATGTCCAGGACTGGTGATGACCAATCTCACTTATGGTATCCTGCCCTCCTTTTTCTGGAATTTCATCATGCCAATCATGTGGCTGGTGAGTGCCATGTGATTTTTGCTGGTCCCCCCACCCTTTTTCGGAAGCGCCACATGGTGTTTTCTGTTTTGAGCAGATCAGGATCTTCACCAACACGTTTACTCTTACACCATATAATGGAGCGGGGTCACTGGTATGTCACACCGTCAAATAACCCATCAAAAGGATTGCTAAAATGTAAAATATTTCAATAATATGGACTCCCGCAGCATTGGCTGTTCCTTCAAACACCAGAGTCTCTTGACCCAAGGGCAAAATATCACAGCTTAACATCAGGACTTGGAGCAAACTACACAGAACCACAACAAGTAAGTATCTCGCAGACGTCAATCGCACTAATAGTCCACTTTATTTGCAAGGAGAAATTTGAGAACTGTGCCAAAAATGTTGCTTTTACAAATGTATTAATGCTCAATGTTGGTTGACACTGTCAGATTGAATAGCGTTCTAAGTGTATTGAGCATTGTGGTGGTTTGTAGTGGTTTGGCATGCTAAGTGCTGTTCATGTTGTCAGTCCAACATTAGAATAGATTCTGATTTGTTCAGTAAGGGACAGTGTTCAAGAGTAACAAAAACGTTTTTAAACTCACTACTATTACAGTCACAAGGCTGAAAAGTGAAAACTGAGCATTATCTCTATATTGACTCTAATTAGAGGTGGCAAGTGTCCCTAATGAAATTTCAATTTGAAAGGATCAAACACTATTACAGCATTAACTCCCTCAAAGAATGCTTTATGTACAGTATATATAACGATCCCCGGCCTGTATTTGTGTTCTGTCAGATGGACATTGACGACAGTATGTGTGAGGTGCTTTACGAGAAACTACTTCAATTGGAGAAAGACACCAGGAGAAGACTCAATGACCTAAATAGGCGTCAGTGTAATGACATAAACGTGTGTTCTAAGTAATGGAAAAACTGATACCAACCGTGCACTCGAGTCACGGTTGCCTCATTTTAAACAAGAAGACTACGGGAAATAACCATTGAATTGTGAATCTCGTTCCAGTCTACAATAGACAACAATGGCGCCATTAAATCAGCTATTGGCTAATTTGTGGAATTAGCCTCTAGCCTAAATGCAGGTTAACAGATCATTTGTGGTCCTAAACATCTTCCACCCTTGGTCAACACTATTTGCCTGTAATGGAAATTTGTACAATTTTCTGTTTGGACATGTTCAATAAAGTGAATCATGTGTGAAATAGATATACACGACGTACGTTTTCGCTTATGTGCATTTTGAGTGACATCATGCATCACACTAAATATTAATGTACCCTGTCACACAACTAACGTTAGCTGGTTTATAGGCTCCAGCCCACCAATTATCCTAATGAGCACAAGTGCTGACGAAAATTGATAGATGGATGGACATTTGGCCAGTGCAAACCTTAGAAGAAAAAAAATATCTGGGTATGTCCAAAAGCTTTTGTTTTTTGTTTTATTGCTAGTCTTCCATTGCTACTTGTGTGAGTCTAAAAGCAATGAACCATCCAGAGATAGATTGCGGATTTAAACGTGAGCTTGATGTTCATTTAAATCAACAACACTTTTGTGAACCACAGTAGCTCAGCAAAGGAGCAGATTCCACAGAGCACAGACAGATGTGTTTCCACCGGCTGTTACTCACCATGCGCCTGCTGACCACATCGTTGCTGCTTTTTATAAACTACAGAATCCCCCCCTAATCTTGGGAACAGCTGCTACAGCACTTTCAAAGTGGAGGACTTTTTTTTGTAATTGTATTTATTTATTTTGCAATAAGACCCTATGACAGCGGTTCTCAAACTGGGGATATGAGGAGGACACCCAGGGATCTGCAAAATAATTCTCAAATATTACATTGTATCTTTTTAAAAAGTGCATATGGGGAGTGACATGACGATAAAACAAAGGTGTCATTCTATTATTGTATTACTGAGGGGTGGGTGAGTACTGATACAGGCCCGATACCTGGCCTTATTTCAAGATATCAATACTTGTGACTACAATCGGGAACTAAACGCATTCATGTCTGTCAAATACCCATTTAAGATGCAATTTTTTGAATATATGTATAGAAATAGATAACCATAATAGAAAATTGCCATCAATTTCATGCAATTTCAAAGGAAAATGCTATTTCGGGAAATGTAGGTCTTTAATATTATCCATCCATCCATTATCGATACCGCTTATCCTCACAAGGGTCGCGCTGGAGCTTATCCCAGCTGTCTTCGGGCAGTAGGCGGGGGACACCATGAATTGGTTGCCAGCCAATCGCAGGGCACACAGAGACAAACATCCGCACTCACAATCACACCTAGAGAGCCCAATCAACTTACCATGCATGTTTTTGGAATGTGGGAGGAAACTAGAGTACCCGGAGAAAACCCACACAGGCACGGGGAGGCCGGAGCCGGGATCGAACCCACGACCTCTGAACTGTGAGGCGGATGTGCTAACCAGTCGACCTGCGTGCCGCCTTTAAAATTATCTGTCATTGTTTTACTAGTGGTATCGGTATCAGTGACCACTCAAGAGTTAAGTACTTGTACTGGTATCGGTGTAAAAAAAAAAAGTGGTATCGAAAATCCCTGGTATGATTACCCAATGGTTGCAGTGATTCTAGAAGTGTGGTATGTGGGCTCCCTCTAGTGGTATCCAAAAGAATCAAACACACAACCTCAGAACTGGGAGGTGGATGGTCTGCACACACGAGTCAGTCACTTTGCCGCCTTGGTTTAACATACATGACATTTACCTGTATGAAACCCTCACAAGCAGGAGGAGATCATGAAAACGTAACGCAGAAAGACCGGAGCCTGGATTCAAAACCCCAACCTCAGAACACAAATGGCCCTCGGGCCGTAGTTTGGACACCTCACCTCTGCTCTGCTGTGATTCAACCGAAAAGTGTTTCAATTCTGATAATGTCCATAAGAGTTCAGTGAAAAGAAAAAGAGATGTTAAGGTTATTCTGACTGGGAGCATTCCGCGCATGGCAAATTAAAAAGAAGACGACTCTCTGAGGACATGAAAGTGCGTCATTACATCATGTCAATAAAAACATTGCAGGCGGCGCGCGTGCGCTCACACTGACGCGCGCCCCTCCGTGTCCCGGATGTTTTCTGGCACCGGAAGAGAAGGGGCCGCTCTCCCAGCCATCTTGTGGCAGCATCCAGCGACCAGCTCGCATCAAGCCTAGTCGAATCGGCGGTGAATCCAGCTGAAGGGGCGCCATCATGCCCGGCCACCTGCAAGAAGGCTTCGGCTGTGTCGTAACCAACCGGTTCGACCAGTTACCGGACGACGAGTCGGACCCATCGGAGATCCTGAAAGCTGCCGAGAACAAGAAGAAGGAGGGGGCCGCTGCTGGCTCCGCAAAGAGCGCCTCGCATGCCGCCAAGCAACCCAAGAAGGAGTCGCAGAAAGACAGGAAGAACCCCCTCGCGGAGAAGAAGGAGGAGTCGCAGCCTCCGGTGCCACTGAAAAAGGAAGGTAAACATTCGTCCATGTTTGTTTTGGTGTGATGCTCAACTGTCCTGCTAACATGCTAGCTCCTGCTGGACAGCGTCACTCGGCGGGAGGTCAACACGGAGCCTTGCCTGCCTGGCCGCTTGTTGTTAGAGGACACACGGAGGTGGAGTCCTTCACTCGGTCTCTCGGGTCACAGGCAGTGACTCGTGCATGCCGCTGGCACGCTGTGGCGAATGCATCCTGTTGGAATGTGTCTGCTAGTCTGGTTCGGATGATGCTCGCTCTGCGCGTCTCGACTGATGAGGATTCCCGTTAATTAACGTTTGTGTGATTGTTCGACATAAGAATCGTCTGAATTTAGTGTGTGGATTTAACAGCGTGTGTTTTGTAAGTTAAATACTGTAGCCCAGGGGTTCTTGAACTTCTTGGGTCCAGAGACTCTTTGCAAGGGAGGAATTCTTATCCAAGGACACCCTCTTGATCGCATGGTCGATTGCAGTTACCTTGGTCCTTGACAAAGGAGTTCATATTAAAGCGGAAGTCAAGTCAAAAACAATTGTTTAAAATATGTTCTATTCTGATAATTATTGCGGTTGTGGAATATCAATATAATTTTCCTTGACGATTAGTCAATTCTTGTGCTATTTTGACAAAAGCATGTCAGAGCCCTGTTATTAAGGCATGTGGGAAGTGTTTGAAAGTGTGACTGAAAACTCACACGGCTCCTTTGGACTCGCATCACAGAATTATGGTTGTCAACCAAAGCTTGACAAACTGTACACCTGTTTGTGTGCTTGACAGGCATGAGGCGAGTGGGTCGACGGCCAGAACCGCAGCAGGGTCACCAGGGCTCCCAGCACCAGGGTGGCCAAGGTGAGGGGCGTCCCGGAGACAAGAGGCCAGACCGCAGACCCCCTCGCGAGCGACGCTTTGAGAAACCCGCCGAGGGGGACGTCGGCGACTTCTCCGCAGACAAGTGAGACTCGCCATGAAGCGCCGCGCCATCGGTTACTTCCACAACAAAGTCATCGTCCAAGTGTGCGATTGCAAGGGCACGGTTGAGCTTCTGTCGTTGTTCCCTTGTCTTCAGGCCCTCTGGAGACCGGCCCCCGAGGGGGCGCGGCGGCGGGCGAGGTGGGCGCGGCGGAAGAGGGCGGGGCATGGGCAGAGGAGACGGCTTCGACTCCCGTGGCAAACGAGACTTTGACAGACACAGCGGCACTGACAAATCGTGAGTCTTGATGTATAAAAGAAGTCGATCAGCTGCGGGGGTTCCTCGGGTTTACGGCGGTTCGGAGATTTCGGGGGTACAAGATGACAGCTGGGATGGGCTCCAGCGCGCCCGTGACCCTCGTGGGGATAAGCGGTTTGGATGATGGATGAAATGCATGTAAGAAAATGTGGTCTCGCGACACAAGGAAGGTGATGCTCAGTTCCGGCTACATTTATTTCCTTAATGTGTTTGATTTATGCCCTTGGGTTAGAGTAACGGGGGTTTTCCTTGCTCAAATTGAGGCAGAGGTGGTGCCGTTCTGATCATTTACACGGGTACCTATGGCCACGCTCACTGACTCAAACAACCAGTTTTTATGTGAAGAATTTGTACCTTATTGTTCGTCAGAATTGAATTTTTTTGCTTTTTTTGCTTTGGAATTTTTTTACGAGACGCCTGAAAATCCAAAATGCAACAGATATCAAGTTCATTATGATTTTTTTTTTCCCCTGCAAAATCAAATGAGCTTGGCTAGAAAAGAAACAATACTTATCTGTTGCACAAAAGCTCCCTTGCTACTGTCGAGGTATAGCGTTGAGCAAGGCATCATCAGACTGCCGATTTGAATTTCCCCTTGAGGGACACAAATGAGCGTAATTTAAAATTTCGAATCCGACCTGCGTGCTGACTCCTGTTATGTTGCAGCTTTGGAAACGGAACTCTGTTGTAAACCGAGGGGCCCCCAAACCACCACCCCCCCCAGTACACACTGTACGCTGCTCGCATCAAGTGTTATTTGACTTGTGTAATGCTCTTGCCTCAGGAATCAGAAAAGCGAGGAGAAGCGAAGTGGCACCGGCTCACACAACTGGGGAAATGTGAAGGAGGAAGTCAGGTGAAAATTCACTCTTGCACACACACACACACACACACACACATTCCTATGAGCTCCAAGTGTATAGATGGAGCGATCGAGGACACCGGGGCAGTGACTAAATTAATCTGCATGCTTTTGCTCCTTTAACCATTTAAGTTGTCAAACCAACACTTGACCAAGATGGCACCCTATTAATATTAAAACATTTCCCCGCGGCCTCAGGCTTCTACTTGAGATCCATTTGCACAAATCACGATAGGATCAGTTAATGGGTTTTATTCTTCCTGCCCCCTAGTTGCAGCAGGAGTTGAGTTTGTTGTCGGCCAGACAAGATCTGTCTTTTGCATCCGCGCCACAATCAAGGCTATTCATCGCCATCTGTTACGTCGTCAGAGCGCATGCTGCCGATTGCACAAACAAACTTTTGTTTCTTGCTCAAAAGTTTTCTCTGTGTTGTTGTCGAACACAAATATCCATATTGTACCTTTTTTTTTTTTTCCACTTCTTTTTGTCTTCCTGCTGTAGCAATCACAGTAGTACTGTACCCAAGTGGTGTCATAGTCATCATTTGTCAACAGAGAGAATTGTCCTGAGGAAGAACGCAAAAGGCATTTTTAGAAATGGAAACCTGGCCATGTTGTTTGTTTCCAGATAATGTCACTTAAAGCACTTGTGGTAGTGCTTTGAATTTACTGATAGTCAATGATAGTAGAAATTCAAATTGTGACTTGAAGTTACAAAGGTATATGATGACAGTTTAAACGTGGGTAAAAATGTTTATTCATTGAATTCTTTCTGGGCTCAACCAATCACGGCTCAGCTTCAGAGAGCAGGTGAGCCGTGGTTGGTCGTTACCTGAGCCCCGAGCAACTGCGATGTCACTTTCAGTTGACAGAACGTGGCAAAATGGCCGTCCCGATGAGATGGCTTAAAACGGGTGGATTTTGCTTGCTTAGCTCACATTCCACAAATGCAATATTAATCCGAATGCTGTGTTGTGACTAGTGGAGGCGCATGAAACATAGTATTATTGCAAAGAATTTTGGGGGGTTGACTTCCACTTTAATGGGCGTTTTGAGAGGATTGACATGGACACAGTTCACTTAGAAAAACTTTCTGTCAGCCATGCATGCCATTTCCTTTCTAATAGTACATCAGCCACATGAGGGTGCTAGTGACTGGTATTGCCAGCCTTCATGAAACAAAAGTGCAACTAGTAGTTATACTTTTGTTGCAGTTTATTAGGGGTGTGCTTTTTTTTAAATTATTTTGTTGTAAGATATGTGCCTTGTTTCAGTTGTCAACATAAAATGGATGCACTTTATATTTCTCAGTGAAGCTGAACCAACTCCTGCTCCTGCTACTGAGACGACCCCAGAGGGAGAGGAACAGGCCCCCGCTGGCTCTGAGAACAAGTGAGTGTTCACTTCCTGTCAGCTTGACTGGGTTTGACACTTTGGATGTGTCGGCGCCCGTCGGGCATCTATTTGCACGTTTGTCCTGACATTCATAAATGACGTAAGAATATTATTATTGACCTTTTTCGGTAGCATGTTCATAACCACGATGTGTAACTTGCATCATGTCCGCAGGGAGAACGAGGTAGAAGAAGTTAAACCGGAAGGTCCCCGAGAGATGACCCTGGACGAGTGGAAGGCCATGCAGGACAAGGAGCGCACCAAGGTGGAGTTCAACATCCGGAAGCCCAACGAGGGCGCAGACAGCCAGTGGAAGAAAGGATATGTGCTCCACAAGTCCAAGAGTGAAGATGTGAGTACGGGCCCACGGGCTACAGTTAGCTAATTGCGACCCCCTCAGTCCCTCCATATTACAATTGCTATTTAATATGCAATTATTGTTTGCAAGTGTTTTTTTCCCACATATTTTTTTTTAACAAATACAAGCAATAATTTAATCCGTTTTACAATTAAATCTGATCAGATTCATTATCAGGCATGTAACAATTAGTCGAAAATCGATTTAAAATTGATTCGCCCTGATTAATCTGTTCAAAAAATAGAAAACTTTAGTTGATTAAATTCATCTAAAAAATGTTGACTTGAAAGGGTCTTTTCATTCCGGATGCATAGCTTGCGCCAAACATCGTTGCGTATTGCGTTTGTGGATGGCTGCAGAACGACACTAGTGCACAGAGACAAGCATGGTAGTAATTTTTTGAAAATCGGGAACTGAAAATCGAATCGGAAATCCGGGCTTGAGTGAATCGTTACATCCCTATTCATTATACATAAATGTTTTTGGTCTTCCAGTTCACAATTAGTATTGTGAACTTACTAAACACTTGGACTCACTGTCTTTTTAAGCGTTGCATAGTTGCTGGGCATCGCTGATCACCACTCGCTCGCTTTCCTATTGATGCACCGGCTCCAAACATGCATTCAGTAATGAGCACAGTACATAACGTTTATGGCATGTATTCAATACAAAATACAAAAACTGAACTTTCAAAGTAGCCTGCTAGATGAGTGGTACTTCCGGATCCACGAGGCAAGTTAATTTCACATTTCAAGTGTGACATTTTTCCCAAATGAATTTTTCACATCTCATGACGTTTCATTATTCAAGTTTCTTAATTTGCTTCAGTTAGCCCATGCTAGCGTGACCTCCGTGTGTGTTGGAAAACTGCACTGACATTTCCTCTCTTTGAATTTTCAGAGGCCTGTTGGAGCTTTGATTGATGCCCCAGAAACAGAAGTAGATGCGCAATCCCTGTACCAAAAGGTCCCTGCAATCTCATATTTGGTTTAATATTAACTATAGACACATGTGGCTATGTTAAGGGTGATGAAATGTCAATTGAAAAAAACCCATGTGAACTTGACATGGTTTGCGCACAGGGCACTGCTGATGAGTCTGCCGACCACCACTTTCGCAAACCGGCCAACGACATCACATCTCAGCTGGAGATCAACTTCGGAGACCTGGGCCGCCCCGGCCGCGGGCGCGGGGGCCCTCGTGGGGGCAGGGGAGGCCGTGGCGGGGGAAGCAGCAGACCGGCGCGTGGCGGAGGGCGCTCTGAAAAGGTAAAATGGCTGGCAGTGACAAAGGATGAAAATGTGCTCGCTGTGGCGCAATGATATTAAAGGCCTAAGCCTAAAAGCACTGATGTGGAAAAGCTGATGTGGAGCTCCCAGAGAGAGGCCCAGTGAGCACACGCAGCGCGTGCTCATCCACAAATGCTTTTCCAGCTTCAGTTATAAATAGGGTGGTATCTTTACTTTTGATATACCTTAAAGAAGGAGTTTGCGGTTTTCAAGAAAAAATCTTTTTGTCATATTTGTTCAGGCACCTTCCTGGGCAGCTAAGGGGTCCTCGGGAAAATGTGTTGTTATTTCGCGTTTTTTTTTTTTTTTTTTTAATCATCAACTGAATGTTTAAGTTGGGGGAAGGGTAGAAAATTAGATATGCTTGTCTTGAGAATTGGGACATGGAACTTTGTCAAAACATTATTAAAACATTAACAAAAACTATTAACACATTTTAATATAAACTCTTAGCACACCTAGTCTCTTGCCACGTTGTAATTTTGAGCTTAAAAAAAAGACCCATTTACCAGATAAAAATGTCTTTTAACCCAAATTTTAGCCAGTGCATACGTGATGAATTTTTTCAATGATAATGATAGCTAATTTTCCATAAGTGATTCTTCCATTGCAAAAACTGTGTAGAAATTTCCAATATGTTGATCTCACGTGCTCTTTAAGGTTATTCTTGACCTCGTGCATGTCAGTAGCTTCTAAACCTTGGACTGTTCGTTTTTGTTTGGAATGGTGAATCCCAAAGCTCATCTCTTGTTTTCCCGCCAGGCGAGTGGCGTGTCGGTCCCCAACGTGGACGACCCCGAAGCTTTCCCCGCCCTGGCCTGAAGGTTCCTTTGCCGCCACCGGCCCTTCCGTCAGCCCCCTGTCCCCACTGACAAGGCTTGCATGCTTACCACATTCTCAAATATTTAAGAAATCCGGAAAAAGAAAAAAAAAAGTTGACAAAAAAAAGACAGTCATCCCTTACTCGCACCACCAGAAGACTTCAATTTTACCTGCGAACAAGACAAAAAAGTGGAAAAAGGACCTCTTGTTACACTGACATTTTGTATTTTGAAACATGAAAGCAGGGATGTTTTCATTGCTTTTGCCCAGAGATTATGCATAATTCATCAAGTTTGTTTGTGCTGCTTGAAATGATGCATTTTCAAGTGTGAGTCTCTCTTTCAGCTCAGTATTATGGAGTCCTAGACGACTTTGAACTGGAGTGCTTTTCTTCCCTCCCAGTGTAACAATACACACTGATGTGGTAGCATTACACTACATATGAAACGTGTATTAGATAGCTCAAGTGTGACTTTTGAAAAGTGTAATTATCTTGACGATCCATCTCCTTCTGAGAGGCACAACGTGAGGATGGGCAACCAGGCAACAGTGACATCCTACAAAAAAAAAAAGCTTTGGATTTTTCTGCTTGATGTGCAGTGAAAGTAAATGCCTCTTGTCCTTTTTTTTGGGGGGGGGGTCGTTTTTGGTGGACCAGTGGTTAGTAATGCTTTGTATCCCCTGATCCAGATGTGCCGCCTGTTTGCAGGATGTGTTTCTCTTTAGGCTGGTCCTTTTAGCTCATACGGACTGTAACTTGTAAATTCAGGACCACTAAACAAATGCTTTTATTTTTATTTCTTATGTTAAGAGTGTGAGTGTGTATGTGTGA
The DNA here is from genome assembly GCF_054856515.1 of Filicampus tigris. Taxonomy (NCBI): domain Eukaryota; kingdom Metazoa; phylum Chordata; class Actinopteri; order Syngnathiformes; family Syngnathidae; genus Filicampus; species Filicampus tigris. The sequence goes on along the minus strand of NC_141226.1, from coordinate 15,619,067 downwards.
GTGCGCCACGGAATGTGCAACTGTGACTGCTAGTTACTTAGAAAGTATTGGTCTGCTTCACATGGTCAAAACCATAAGCAGGTTCTCGCCCTTGATTGTTGAAAATGTTTCTCGAGAGGCGATCGCGAAGTCTCGCGCATCTCAAAAAGCGCTCGGTCTTGATCAGCACCGGCCCTCTGAAGACTCCCACCCATTTCTGTAGACCATATTTTGCTGTGTTTTATTATTGTTATTTTATGAGTGCAGCAGCACTAATGCATAATGTCTGCTGTTGATGTGGAACAATCACGATCTGCAGAATGTAATGTAAACTATTGTTGCGTGGGAACCAACCACCTGCGTCAACATCGCCAGCGAGCCTCATTTTTTTAATGAAGCGGGTCAATGGGAGGGGCTGAAAGGTAGCAAAGTTAATAGTATAGTGCTCCGCTTTGAATTGCTGGTGATGCACTGGTACAGGTGGCTGATTTTTTTTTTTTTTTCCTTGTACGACTGTTTGAGCCACATGACGGTAAAACTTTGTGCAAACATCCCTGTTCTAATAAATTGCTTTAGAGGTGTAAAATGTACTCTCGAAATAGAAAGTGAATTATTCATTATTTAAAAAAAAAATGTGGGTAGTGGATGTTAGGGTAATATAGTTGGTGTTTGAATGGAATCCAACACAGAAACCCTGCATTAATCATTCCAGTGCTTTTGTCTTTTGTAACGTCCCTCACCATTATCAGCTAAAATGAAGCTACTTTGGAGCTACTGTATATTTAATGGTTTTTATTCAAGTCCTGGCTCCCGTTTCTGAATTCTGTATCTGGCCTTGTAAAGGTTAAACTGTTTGGGAAAAAAACATATGCTATAGAATTGGCTGTTAGTGTAAAAATGTAAAATGGTTTGGCAAATAAAGGGTGAAGTCAGGCCTTTAAAAAGGGGAGTCAAGTCAAAAATGTTCTGTACAATTATATGTTCTATGCACCCCCACTAGTCTAACGGTATTCTCATTAATTATGCGTTTGTGGAATATGAATGATGGACAGTAGGCTTCAACAATGAGATCTGTGGGAAACAAATACAGAAAGACAGCAACTGGTTTTCTTTCCTCTGTTCCCATTCCGGTTTGCTAGTAAAGGGGGCAAGTCTTTATCAAAGTCATTCTCCTGGACTTTCCAAAAATATGAATGAATGAAAAACATTCATACAACAGCACGCTCCTCCTGCATGGGCTTATAAGACACCAAGCAATCAAAATGACCCGGCACAAGAACCATAGCACAACAGGAAGTTGAAAGATGGGGTTGTGCGTGTACCGATCCCAGGTATCAGAATAGGGCCGCCGAGAGCAGCCTAATGGTTTCCGACAAGGAAAAGTACACTAGAACGCCCCTTTGAACTGGAAAGTCCAAGTTAGAAGCTGGGAGAAAAAAGGACTCCCGAGTTCACCGAGCGACTTCAACGTGACGTCACTCGACCCCATGGAGACACAGACCGTGAATGGCAAAAATAATTTACAAGATAATAAACATATATTTGGCCTTATTTACATTAATTTAGTTGATTGAAATAACTTGACGTAAAACAACGTGATTTGTATTGGGAGCGTGACGATAATGCCGTTATGTCTGCATGAAGTTATTTGGTGAAATGAATTAAATGTTATGAAGACACGATATTCCTTGATTTATAAAAATTAAGGAAATTACGAATAAGGTTTGCTGGAGGTCAAAATGAGTTGGGATGAACCAGAACAACAAACAATTTATCAGCCATCTTTGTTGTTTACATCTGCCTCGAACACTGAATTCGGAAATGGAACAATCCGAGTGGGATAAATTCGACTTCCCACCTTCCTCTAATGCAGCATTATTGTATGGCTACTACTCCGTCGGCAGATATGTTAATATCAGGTAAAAAGGGTTTGTTTCCATTTGTATGTTCTACGGCTACGCTGTTAAGTTAAAAAAAAAAAAAGTGCGCCTTTTGTCTGAAAGGGGATATTCGCCCTCTTCATCATTTCCGCTTTCGTCGGAAACAATCTTTGTGCGACTGTCTGCCGCGTATGCCCATCGCATTGACTTCAACTCCCACACGCGAGTGAAACTATGACAGAATAGCAGAAGCGTCGACGAAGATTGTCACTTGAAGCTGACGGAGCATCCCCACGAACCAACAAGGACACTTTTGAGTGGCGGCTCCAATGTGGTTCACACTCACCCTCTTCATCATTTCCGCTTTCGTCGGAAACAACCTTGGTGCGGCTGTCTACTGCGCATGTCCACCGCTTTGATTTCAATACCCCCCACACGCGAGTGAAATTATGACGGAGGAACAGAAGCGTCGACGAAAATTGTCCCTTGAAGCTGAAGGAGCATCCCCACAAGCCAACAACGACTCTTTGAGTGGCCGCTCTTTGTTGGTTCCCAAACTGTTGGCTGCAGGTTTTTACGGAGTCAGTTCATTTCTCATCGTCGTTGTAAACAAAAGTGTCCTAAGCAGCTACAGGTAAAGTACAAAGTACGAGAGTGAATAATCGCCTTGGTTTGCACATTTGTACATTTACTCCTAAACAAAAAGTTTGTTTGAGAGGGGCAATGCTGTACAACCAGAGACCTCCTGTACCTTTAAGTTTTAGAGCAGATGGGCGAGGTAAACAATAAGAAAAATAATATAAAGCAAGCGTCCAGGTACAACAATTAATTTAATAATTCGTTCACATTTTAAATGTATGGTTTTTGTAATTAAATTAATTACAATTAACCAATAACACAACAAACACTCTCCCCTCGCGATGCAAAAATGTTGTTTTCAAAAGTAAAAGCAAATGTCTTATGTTGATTCAACTGAAAGATGGTCAACAGCAAATTTTAATCAGGGGTGGCTTTGTGTCTCTATACATCATTTTTTACACTGATTTTAAAACAATGTTTTTTTTTGTTTTTTTTTTAGTGCATCAGGTTTTCAAAATATTTTCATTGTATTATATCTATATTTAATAAAAACATTTAATTCCAGATTCCCCTCATCAACATGTGTTGGAATTGGTCAAGTGAGTAGTTCCAGTGCATCACTAAACTTCTTGTCATGTGACCCGCCATGTTTACTTTGCCCGGCTTGTATTGTTTGGCAGATGCTGGCTGCAGTGGTGGTTCTGAGAGTTGGCAAAATGTTGGGTGTCATTTCCTTTCCAAATATGGACTCAAGTATACCACGCAAGGTATGGTGTAAATATTGAATTGGGATCGAGTGTAGTTGTGTGTTGAGGGAAAAAGGTAGTAGCAGGAAAAAAAGTACTTCATAAAGCAAACCTATTTTTGTCCCTGCAGATCTTTCCGCTGCCTCTACTCCATGCTGGGAATCAGATATCTGGACTGTTTGGGACTCAGCGACTCAAGTTGGTTTTTTTTTTTTCTAAGAATTAGACTCTGTTTCCACCAAGCTGTACAGTTACGTTCTGTTGAAAAGTTTGAAAAAAGGTGTAAGTCTAATTTGAAAAACTAACAAGTACGAAGTACAGTTATCTTCATTCAGATGTATAAAGTAAAAGTGAAAAGTCATCAGGAAACTTTTCAGGATGGCGAATACCGTTACCATGTGTTGGCATCAACCAATACCATCCTTTTTTTTAAGGAAGCAGATTCTCGTGGATGATGACAATACCAGCTAATACCACTTAAGACAATACGACTAAGGCTAAAAAAAAAAAAAAAAAAAAATTGAACATCGAGTAACTCCTCCTCGGCAGTAGTTGGCGCTATACTGCAGCAGTTTCACACAATGGCGAATCATCATTTGCATCAGAAAGGTCTTTGCTCCCATTTTTTTGTCATTGTGTTAAATTTTATATATCAAAAGTACTAAAGGTATCGGTACTCCGTATCGGTGAGTACTCAAAGTGTGAATACTCGTACTGGTATCGGTCTGAAAAAAAGTGGTTATCGATCATCCCTTTAATGCCCAGGTAACATACATATCTGAAAATCAACTTCAGGACAGCAATGAAGTATTTGTGCTCGGTTACTTCCCACCACCGGGAAAGACGAGTTTAATCGGGGTTAATTTGAACGGTACCACTTGGTGGAACCATGAGTATCGTGACACAAGGCAGCTTTTGTAACACTTTTGTTTCTTCTTGTATTAGTTTGCCCATGTTTACAATTCTGCGAAGATTCAGCATTCTCTTCACCATGCTGTGTGAAAGAATCCTGCTCAGGCAAGTGTCATTCCGTTGCCACTATGTCAGTGCGCCAGCAATTCAGCACAATATTCACTTTGGGTTTTCTCATCAGAAAGACGTACTCGACGGCAATCAAAGCTACTGTGTTTACTATGATCTTCGGTGCTTTGATAGCCGCCAGGTGAGTTGGCCTCATGCCAAATGCGAGTACCCTTTATTGACAAAATATAAAGAAATATTTGCCAAAACGTGAGCGAGTTATACTCACTTGTGAGATACTGACTGTATTTGATCCGTGTGTTTGGTAGCGCTGACCTAGCGTTTGACCTTGAGGGCTACACATTCATAATGCTGAACAACGTGCTTACAGCAGCCAGTGGCGCTTACATGAAGCAGAAACTGGATGCGAAGGTGAGCAGAGCTGCTCACATTAAACATTTTCTTTTTTTATTGCAACGAGGGTTGTAATTGTTTGCAATATTTCGTTATAGTTAGTTCGTTAGTTCGGTTTGACTTTTGTTTTTCGAATACGCTTTTCGTTTTAGTTAGTTTTTAGAACAGGTTTATTATTTTTTTTATTTTGTAGAAAAGGCTTCGTTTTAGTATTAGTTGTAGTTTTTTCAATATACGATGTATTTTTCGAGCGCAAGATTTAAAAGTGTTGTGTAGTAAACTAAACTAAACTACAGTTCTCAGACGACTGTTTAACCTTCTTTTTTCAGTACGGATGTACAACAATACTGAAATAAATATTTAAATTGAACCCCAAAAGCACATGTACGATATTAATTGACCAAGATGAAAACAGAGCACATTTTGGCAATAATTATAGTTAGTTTTATTTTTAGTTTTATTAACATAAGATGAGTTGGTTTTTCGGTTTGTTTGTTTGGTTGTTTTTTAAAGCATTTTCATTTTTATTTTAACGAAAATGTTTTTTCAATTTTTAGTTTTAGTTATTTTGTTAACTTTAATAAACCTTGACTGGAACTCTTTGCTGATGTTCTTACAGGATCTGGGCAAATTTGGACTTCTCTACTACAACGCTCTGATCATGCTTTTACCCACTCTGGTGTACGCGTACTATACCGGAGACTTAAAAATGGTGTGGTGGCTCTTGTTTTTGCACTTTACAATAAGCCTTGATGTACAGACCTTTTCAATAATGTATTTAAGATCACATTTTGGCACATTGAAGCTACTCCCACCTTTTATCAGAAGTCTAATGAATTAAGGGATAGGTTCAGAAACAGGTGGATTTTTTTTTCCGGAAACGTCATAGCCATAAGTTACAACACATGGTAAAAATGCATATTGCGCAAGCTGTTATAGATCAAACAAAAAATGAAAATATTTCAAAAACCTGATATGTTAGGGGGTAAAAAGTAAAGACATTTTTTAAAATCAGCGTCAAAAATACCTTAAGGGGCACACAACGCCATCTCTGATTCAAATTTGCTGTTGACCGACCTGAGCTGAATCATTTCTTGTATGTTTTAGAGTTTGGAGTATGACGGATGGTCGGACCAGCTATTTGTTGTGCAGTTTGTCCTCTCCTGTGTTATGGGGTAAAACTTGACACCCGATTATTAATGGGATGTACTTCCAGCACTTGTCTAAGTCGTCATTTTGTCCCTCATCAGATTCATTTTAATGTACTCAATCATGCTGTGTACACAGCACAACTCGGCGCTCACCACCTCCATTGTGGGCTGTATTAAGGTAAAGCAGTTGATCCAGCGCAGGTGTCATCGTTAGAATTGTACAACTGACCCTTACTGTGGTTGTTTGTTGCAGAATGTCGTGGTGACCTACATTGGAATGGTCTTGGGCGGAGACTACATTTTTTCATGGACTAATTTTATTGGTTTGAACATAAGGTAACACAACATCCGGAAAGAATCATTCGTTATTCATTCTAATTAGTACACTAAAACCTAACCTATTTGATTTTATAATTAGTAAAAAAAAAAGAAAAAAAATGGTTTATGGTTTTCACTGAAATGAGCGACAAAAAAATATTCAACTTCATATTATTTTTTAAATGTACCCGTTCTAAATTGGTAAAAAGTCTTTGCTGATCAAACGAACCAGCAGACTGAGCTGCTATTTTGTCATCTTTGTGTCCACAAAGCATCGCAGGGAGCCTCCTGTACTCTTTTATCATCTTCACACAAGAGCAAACAAGTAAGACGGTTTTAAGGATTTCATGTGCAAATGGTCATTTCTATGGTTCAATATACTAATTAAACATTTACATACTTTTAACAGAAAAGGTGTGACTGTCAAGAGGCCTACCTTGAAGAAAGACACCCATCATTTTTTCTCACCTTTATTACGAAGTGCCTTCAATTTCTGATCATATGTTTGAACGACTGACTGTATTCCGCATTGGGGTTATGTTGTTTTGTGTTTTACTTTTATATTGAAGCAGGTGCCAGATTTATCAAATATAACCAACTGTTTTACATATATGATGCAGTCGTTTTTATTCGGGTGTCATTTACAGAGGGGCGAAAAGCAAAACATTGAAAACAAGAGTAGCTGGGCCAATGTGCTTTGAGACGAAACCGGTCTTAGACTGGAGTGCAGAGCGAAAGAGAAAAATGATTTCGAGGCAAACTCACCAAATGTCCTTTGCTCAAATCAACCAGGTGTGTGGGCCCCACGATGAAGACTTTCTAAAGTGATGGTTTAACCTAGCAATTTGAGCCCTGAGGGTGTGTGATGTCATTTTCAATCGACAGAAGTGACAAAATGGCCGCCCCCGGAGATGGCTAAAAATGGGTGGATTAACTCTTATTCCACATAAGCAATATTTATCAGAATGCCTTGTTTCAACTGGGAAGATATTTTTGAAAAAATATGTTTGGGTTGACTCTCTTTAAGAACCAAAAGGTGAACCTAAACCTTTGAAATGGACTAAAAAGTCAAACAAGAGAAGAAAAAAATTGTAATGGCTACTTTTAAAATGACATATTTCAGAGCCACACAGGCAATGTGCTTCTGAAGAAAAAAGAAGAGAAAGGGATGAAGATCATTTTTTTTCTCTAAATGTACCAAGGGATGTAAGAAATCTATACAAAGCTTAGAAATCACTGACATTGACTAGTAAAAAGAAAATGTAAAAACAAAGAAGCCGATTCTGAAAATCCCAAAATACAGCCATCTTCTTCATGCGTTACAATACAGGACATCACTGATGTCAGCGGCTTGACACAAACAAACCTGTGGTGGTTTATTTCTCCAAGTGAAAATTCTGCTGTTGCTTCTTCTCAAGCACAGAAATGTACAATGAAAGTGCAACTCAAGTGAACTAGCGACAACAGCAGCTTTGTCTATGCTGAGTGCTTACTCTGCCTCCTCATGGCAACTTAAGCACAATGTCATTTTAAACTCTGCTGTTCACAAATGTTCAAATGGCTTGAAAAGCAAATACCCATCATAAACATTTTGTTTTTGTTAAAAAATATAAATATCTTGTGTAAAAAAATATTAATGGGAATCATGTGTGTTTTTTTTCTTCTTTTGAGTACAAATAGAAAGAGAGATTCTTGGCAAAATGCTGTCAGTCAGTCAAGTAATTACAGACAACGGGTACAAGTCCGGAGCTACATGGATGGGCTCGCGAGGCGTCGGAATCTTTCCCCTGCTGGAGGATCAACGGCATTTTTGGTTGACTTTTGACACGGCCAGTCATCAAGTCCTCATCGACCCCTTTCGACTAAGAAACAAGAGCTTCAGACTCTTCAGTTCTCCTGCGTTCTGGGAGGTTCCACTTCGCTTTGCGCCAAAGGCTCCGCCTCCACCTTGAACCTCTTGGCCGGCCTGTCCTGCGCCACCGCCGTGTCTCTTTGGTCTGCGGTAGGTTCTGGAGAGCCGTTTTGCTCGTGGCTGGGTGAGCCGGGGTGGCTGCATCCATTGGAGTTGTTGTCTGACGTGGGGAGGGCGCCATCACCTGAGGGACCGTTGCACTGAACAGGCTCAGCTTTCACTTGGTTCACTGGGACAATAGGCGTACCATCTCCTACATGACTGGAACTGTGGCCTGCAATACCTGTCCAAAAGAAAAACGCATTTTGACCTTTGAGCGCCGCCGACGTGAAATGTCAACGGAATCCCTAACGAGTAAGTCGGCCTATCCATTTGGGGATTTTGAATGACATGCAGGACAAACGGCGTAATATTAAAACCATTGAATAGATTTTGGTGCTGTTGCTCACCATTGTGGCCGCTGCTGTCTTCCCTTTCCGAGTGGCTGGCACTACTGCTGGACGTGGTGGGGGGAGGCGACGCCGCCCTGCTGGAGGCCACACTTTCCGTCTCGTCCAGTAATCTGTCCATGTAGTCTCTGATGGCACACAGTGGGCGGATGGGCATGTTACACACATTGTCTCAGACCAGCGACGCCGTGTTTAAGTCCCGCGGGCCGGAACGGCACCCAAGGAGGTTCGATCAGGCCCGCAGGATCATTTAAATGTGGAAAAAAAATGCATAAAAGACACGGAATTCATATTTTGAATACGATGCAATTCATGATTTATCCGCTAGGGGGCACACTGTTTTGATCAGAGTAGACATCATTGTTTAAAAATTATTTTTTTTATAAATCTCGTTTAACCTTTAAGTGAATTACTGTATTTTTCAATACTAATTACTTGTTGAAATTTTGTGCCTTTGTACAATAAGTGGGATCAGTTGCAATGCATATATGTGAACGATCAAAGTAAATTGCACAAATGTTTCATGAAATGTTTTGTAAAAGGAATACTCATTAAATTTCAACATTTTCCTAATGTTCTTGTGCTTCTTTACACCAAAACAGAGGAAATACATGAAATTTTGGTTATTTATAGCTGAGTATGGTATCATTTTAATGGTCCGGCCCACTTGACATCGACAGAGGCCGCATGTGGCCCACAATGTAAAATGAGTTTGACACCCCTGCTCTAGAGCAAGACCAGGTTAGGACTGATTTCCTATATGGCGCATCCGGAAAGAATTCGCAACGCGTAACTTTTTCTACATTTGAGATATGTTTTTTTTAAAGATGTTTTTCTTTGTTTTTGTGGGGGGGGGGTTATGTTTTTAATAGGGCCTCACCGATAAATCAGCTGGTTGATTATATTGGTTATATTATCTATAGATATAATCGTACTTTCAGGGTAAACACTGTTCGGTCGGTATGCGCAGGAAGTAAAGGACATTCATCATAAGTGACAAATGTTATTCTGTGTGAATTAGGGCTGTGCAATCAATTGAAACTCAATTACAATGACTACACTCCACGATAACAAAATTGGCATAATCGTAAAAAACGATTATTAACATGCATTTATATGCAGTGCATTGTTTGTTTACCCAAGGAAATTTGACTTGAATTTATGTAGTTGCACCTTTTTTTTTTTCAATTTTATGGTAACTAATTTTATGAATTTTGTTTGGTCCATTAGGAACTTACATATTAGTGTTTGAAAGAAATGTATGTCTTTATATTTTTTATGTTTAAACATTTTCTTGTTTTGTACCAAAAAAAAGAAATGATTGTTTACTAATCGTGATCTCAATTACCCAAAAAAATCGTGATTATTATTTTTTTTTTATCATAATCAAGCAGTCCTAGTGTGAATTACATCCTTCTCCATCCTCTCAGATGCCCATTAAGACGCAAAGTCTATGTATGTTGATAAGGTTTATATTTATGTTTCATAGATTTTGTACTTTAAAATGCCTCTTCCTGTTTAAAAGTTAAACAAATACTACAGGAAAAAAAGTATTATAAAACAACTCTGCATGTAATTCATATCTTTGTTCTTATAAGCGTTAAGGGAATTTATTCATGCGGCATTTTTAAATTAATCAGCCCATTCTCAGTTCATCTGATTTTTTTTCCTGCAAAATATCAGAATGGAAAAAAAAGAAAAATAAAACAACTTACGTGACACCAGGATGGAGGTTGTATTTTCTTTTTCCAAGTCTGGTTTGCTGTGCAAAGAAATCATAACGCTCAGACTTCTTCCACATGTAATAAAAGGCCACACATTCTCCTACAGACCTAGTTCTCACCTGGAAGATTTAATGCAGCAGACATGAAACAACCGTTATTACCATCGTCAACACAATATACACAAGGAAAAAAAGTCTTATCATCAAAAGGACGCAAGCGCAAAAATAGCACAACATGAAAAAAAATAATAATCAAAAAGCATTGTGAAATTCATGTCATGCTTACCAAATCTATTCAGTGCTTTTATTTTCATTTGAACATCTGATGAAACAGTAAACGTGACTTCGCCCTTCACGATTTCTTATTTTGTAATGTTTCAATCGAGATGTTACGATGTTTTGACACATTTGTCTTGTATTTTCAAACAATAAAGATAATTTGCTATGGCTCATCATGCACGGGTGGAAAGACAACATTTGTTCATTTCCCTTACCTTGTTGGCCTGTATTAAATGAAAGTCTTTTCCATAGGATTTGAGTCCTTGTTCAAAATTTCGACATTCCTCTTCAGTCCAGACAGAAAGCTCCTCTGTGGAGACGACAGCGTTAACGCTCAGAAGTACAACTCGCGAGGTGGACAATTGCCATCAAGAGATGGAAGCGTCTTCGTTTCAGGCCAGGGCTTACTTACCTCTGGCTGCTTTTACATTAAACCGAAGTCTCCTTAAAGCTTCCTCGGTGTCAAAGTCACATTTCACAAGTTCATATAACGCCTGGAGAGAAAAAGATGTCGATTTTTCTCGATCAAAAGATGACGCCAAGTGATGTTGTTTCTATTTGAACACACACACACACACACACACACACACAACCTGACCTGTTCATTGTCCTTGATGTGGGATCCTTCGGGGATGGCGTCGACTCCCTTCTCCTCTCCCGTGCGTCTCGACGCCTCGATCAAGAACGCCACCACTTTGTTTTCAGGTAGACACTCAGGGTTCCACAACAGTTGGTCGTCATTTTCATAGACTACTCAACAAATACGAAAGAAAGAAGCGCCATTCACACTCAGCGAGCTACAGTCACTTTTTGCTTGGCATTTTTTACAGCCTTACCTTTTTCATTGTCTTTATATTTACACAAGCCAGTGGGCGTTTCCGCCTGATACATAGACCCCACCATGATCTCCTGTTGGAATAGAAGAGAAGATAGTTAAACCTATCTTACCAATGGGACGTTGTGATCTTCTAGGAATGGCGTAGAAGTGATGATTTGAATATGGGGTGCATGTTGATGTCCGTTTCATAATTACTGTGCGAAATTGTTCACTTGTTCAACAGCATCAAATTAATTTGATCCAATTGGTTATTTCAGAAGTGTGTATCAAACTGCTTGCGCCGGGAGCGCATAACCACGTTTCTACCACTAAAGCCGGGAGTGCAGTTGCGTCTTTCTACCCTCAAAAGTTGGGAGAGCGTTTACGTCATTTTCTTTTCGTGACCCCTCGGAGGATGTCGCAGAATTTTTTCCGGGCATAACGGCGGACGCGCAGTGATATAGACGATGCTCTTGTGGACTCAGAACCAGTGGAACCAGTCGGTATATATGTTCATGATGTACAGTATGTTTGTAGACGATGACAATATCAACGTCTTTGTAACGGAATAGAGTTTTTTTTAAATTAAAAATAGTGCTTCTCTTGCGCTGACACTATTTTTACATCTTCGATTGAAACAATAAATAATAGTCAACTCAGGACTGTGTGAAAGCCACATGTCTAAGCTCCCAAATTCTTTTGGAATGATGTTTCTATCTGCTACAGGGGCTGAGATATCAATTATTTTGTAGGTTTTGAATTCCTGGGAGAATCTCAAGTTTCAGAGGGTGATTCTATAGTCAGATTTTTGGGAGATGTTGAGCCAGGCGCTTTATGCTTTAATGAGTTAATCAGTGCCCAAGAATGGGCCTCGGGTTTGAAAAAGTTGGTGTGCCGCACTAGAGTATTAAAATATTGTCATGAACAGTTTGAATATGAATCAATCTGTTTTTACATATCCACAACACCATCTTGGATTACAGCCGACCTCTTTCGTGAAACGGCTGAGGTATGCATCGATCAATTTGATGGCACTTTGCGACTCGGAATCAGATGATTTTATTTTTAAACATTGATTGGAGTAGTAAGAAACACAGAAGTGCTCATCACTTCTGTCTAGAGGAATTTTTAAATACCTTTTTCCAGTCTTCAGATGGAACATAATCCTCATCTTCCTCCGACTCCTCCTCCGCATCGTTGTTACCTGACGAACATCGTCACGTTTCATTATCTTGACGGCAAGTAATTCCCGTGGAGCGCAAGAGATGAGCGGCAACATACTTTCAAAGTACTTGTGCTTCTGCGGACGAATCAGTTCGGATGTGCCGAGGCCCCGAACAGAACGCGTGCGGCCCTCCGCGGTCAGCGGGGCCTCGTCCTCCTGCGCCGTCGAGCTCTTTAAGCCTTCATCCTGAAATTGCACACGAGGACGCACTCAGTTCCTTTGCGGTACATTAAGCGGGTTGCCAACATAGTCAAGTGAGGCTACGTCCAAATATTGCTCGCAGTTTTAAAACGACGCACTCGAAATATGAATGGGCCAGGTAATTATTTACTACAAATCAAGTATTTTTGTTGATCTATCTATGCCAATGACGAAAGGACGCAGAACAACCAAATGCTTTACCGCTAAAAAGAAGGGGGAACATAATTACCTCAAATTAATAGGTTACAGCAGTTTTATGACATTGTCTAAACTGTTGTTTATGTACTTCTAAATGTCGTGAACAAACAAAATACAAATACAAAATGGAGATGTATTTTCTGTTATTGGTTCAATAGTGAATACAAAAGGCAGTTTTGGTGTTAAATGACAGTTATTTGATATGTGAAATTTGATATTTATAACTGCTGTTTTATTGCTGCTCTGCCATTTTTTAATTGCTTATCCACATAAATTTAATTATTGAGTTCTTAAAGTGAAATCAACCCAAACATATTTTTAAGAAGTTCTATGCAGGCCCACTAGTTGAAACATTGCAATATTGCTTTTGTGGAATATGGGTTATGCAGCAAAATCCACCCCTTCTTAGACATCTCAGGGGGCGCCCATTTTGTCACTTCTGTCGACTGAAAATGACATCACAGTTCCTCAGGTAACCACCAATCACGGCTCAGCTTCCGAAAACAGGTGAGCCGTGATTGGTCGTTACCTGCCCCCTGAGCAACTGTGGTGTCATTTTCAGTCGACAGAAGTGACAAAATGGCCGCCCCCACAGATGGCTAAAGCGGGTGTATTACTCTTATTCCACAAATGCAATATATATCAGAATGCCTTGATTCCCCTTCAAACCTGATGTGGCGTGTAAAGATTTTGTGTAAAAGTCTAAAGTTTTGCGGCAAAAATTATTAACGCTGTATTGCCAAGATAGCCCAGACACATGAGCGCACCTCATTTCTTTTGAGCTCGCCAGTGCCTCTGCTGCTCTCGTCATTGTCCAGCTCATCATCCTCATCCTCTTCTTCGTCCTCTTCTTCATGTTCTTCATCCTCCTCTTCATCCTCATCTGCGGGCGAAGCGCCCCCATAACCATAAAGACTCAGAAGTTCATGAATGGGCATTTCTCCTTCCTAACGAGAGAGGAAAAAAAAAAAAAGAAAAAAAAGGTGGGACACAAGCAGTTTAAAGAAACAAAAAGGTACAAAGAATCTGTACACTTACGCGTGCAAGATCTGCAATCTCATTGGCATTGGCCTCATCAGCTGCCTCCAACATTTCCTCCTCTTCCATTGTGCGTTCATCATCAAAGTCATGGACAAGCATGTCGGCTGATGGGTCAAAGTCATGGTCAACGGAAGCGGCTGAGCCCCCTATAGAGGCAAGATGGAGGCATATTTAGTTATTAACAAATAAGTCTCACAGGGCAAGAAACGACAGAGAAATTCAAGCATCAGCTTTTGCCCTTCCTCCCATTAGGAAAATTCCAATAAAATTTTGCCTTGATGTCTACTTTTAAATTTAACTGCCATTTTAACTGGTATCAGTCCATCCAATTTCTACAATGCTTGTCATCATTTGGGTTGCGGGTAAGCTGGAGCCTTTCTCAGCTGATTTTGGGGCGAGAGGCGGGCTACACCCCGTACAGCCAGCCAATCGAAGCGCACATATCATATAGACCAGCGATGGGCAACTTAAATGATCTTCGGTTCCCAGGAAGCATTTTAGAATGCAACACCGATTTTTTTATGGAAAGTCATTTAAGACTTATGATTTTACCCTGAAATCTCATGAGTAACACACACCCATGTATTAAACGACCCCACCGACTGCCCCCCCAACACATCTCCGAAAATCTTTTAAAAAATCTCCCATAATTTTTTTTTGTACTTGTGTAGAATATTTGATTTGCTGATATCTCGTATTATCAGAGTGAATAATATGCATGAATAAAGATATAAATAAACATACAAATAAAGTGTAAATGGTTTTTAAAACAGGTTAAAAACTATGCTCTTTCCCCATGTCTATGATTAAGGTCGTTCAAAGCATTTTTAAAGTCATGTTTTCCAAAATCTTGTTCTTACTCTGTGTGCAGTTTTACTAATTTTAGAAAGCTATTTTTTATTTCTTCACTTTGCTTTTAACACTCTTTATCTGTTTGTAAATGCTGTTGTACTTTTAACTGCGTATTTAGAGTTATGTTGTGTATGAAATTCTCCAAAAATCAGTGATTCTGTTTATTTATTTATTTTTTTTAAACAATCCCTAGGTACTGGTAAAGGTCAAAACACTGGCAAACATTTTTGTTTCTTTTTAATCCCCCTCGAGTGGGGATCTTTTTTTTTTTTCTTTACAAAAAAAAAAGAGTGCTACGGGATTTTACAGTACATCACGAATATGCAGGGCCCTTGCTCGTTCTGGTAGAGACAACACAACATGTCTCATAGTGGCCCGGTGTATTTAAGCATTTTTATTAAATCGAAAAGCCAATCTGAGTGTTGGGGCGAGCCACATGCAGCCCGAAAAATGAAAAAATGCAAATTTGAAATACAAATGTGATGACGCAAAATTACCGTTACATACCTGGGCTCGAATTCCCAAGGGAGGACTGCAAGGAAAAACAAATGTACTAAGCATCAAGAGAAATTACACAAGCATTATTTCAAAACAATGAATACGCAGCCTGGTCCACAAAACGCGCGCCTGCCACTGAGCGGTCTGTGAAGACTGTCTGTCAATACTTCTTGCTGGGAATGTAAATCGGACTTAAGAGACACAAAAACACAGTCGTACTTGTGGCGCTAGGTCCGCGTGCGATTCCTCAACTGAACTGCCGTGCAACTGCAACTTGTGCGCTAATTCGATTTAAATAGCAAGCTAACGCTTTCAAGTTATGCGTGGTAACAGCAGCACTCACTCTAATAAAAAAAAAAAAAAAAAAAAGGAGGCAGAGGAAATCGCATCTAAAACGCACATTCACAAGACACCCCAGCCAGCAATAAATGTGGTCCAAATATTCAATCAGGAAAAATTATTTGTTTCAGAACAAAACCGCAAAGTCGCTAACGCCGCAGCTAACGCTAGCTAAATCCGAAGTTTACTAAACATGCTAATATAAGAACAAATGATAACTATCTAGGAAAGCAAGCAAGGTGGTGGGGGGGTTCATGTGTTTAAGATGTACAACATACACCACATAAGCGGCTGAATGCATTAGCTTTGGCTCGACATATATATTTTTTTATTTTTCCGATTATTTACTTCACTTTCTTACCTCCGCCATGTTTGCAATCCTGCAGGGTCACGCGAGTACCCGGATGAAGAACCCCGCCCACCTGAACTCCACAACGACGAACGTTCGTTGATTCGTTCGTTATACGAACCACTGAGCGACTGCACTGCCATTGCATGTGTGGACGGACCACGCGTCATTTTCTTGTCACAAAAGAAACAAAGACCTTAATTTACTGTAAAGGTTAGAATTTATTTCACATTTGTTAGAATTCCTCAGTTTTGATTGAGCAATTTTAATTTAATATTCACAGCTGGCCTAAACCTAAATTAAACTCACTGATGGTCTGGCTGTGTTTATGTTTATTATCCGATTATCAGCATAATCTCAAAAGGTGTCATAATTCATTTACACAACATGTCAAGTAATATAACATGAATTGGGGTAATAAATTATCTTTACTAGAGCAGGGATACCCAAATTTTTTCCATTGAGGGCCACATGCAGGCAAAAAATGGAAGGAAGATGGGGACCACTTCACTTTGTGTTGATGGCACACGCCAAAAAAACAATTCAATATGCTCGAACTGGGACCTATCCCAGTTGACATGTAACAAAAGACAGACTACACAAAGGATTGGTCATGTGAGTCAATCACAGGGCACATATCATACCGTCACCCACCTAAAATAAAGACCTGAGTCATATTTTGACAAAAGAATGATATAATTTTTGCCTTAAAACATCTCCTTAGGATGCTGGCCACCTCTGTTAAAATCGGCTACACCCTTAGTCAAACAAATCATTCAATAATATCCCTGAAATTAAACTATAATATATAAACTGTAAACAGCATTCCGTTCAGTTTATTGTTTTCTGAAATGAAAAAAAATGGAAAAAATGACTTGACTGAAATGACTGAAAAAATAGACTGCTAGATCATCATTGAGTGGGAACTGAATCTTGCACGGAAGTCACGCAACTACATCTGTGACTGGATAAAAGTCATATTAATGCTACGCCCCTGAATTTCAGTGCAAATTGTATTTGTATTCAGAAGTCATAAAAAATAGAGACAACCAAGTAGAAATATGATTGTTCAATATATGTTATAGGAAGAGATTTGGTGGAAAAATGCTTGTAATCTGTGTAAGAAAAACTGCAATTATTGTACAGATTTTTGGCTAAAAGGAAGGGATTAGACCAAATCAATTTATTAAGAAATGTAAAGTCGACACATTTGATTTGCTGTAGTGGACCACAAAAAATGAAGTGGTGGGCCAAATATGGGCCCAGGACCTCATGTTTGACACCTCTGATCTCCGCCAACAGCTCTCCGTCCTTTGAATGTCTTGAGCTGTGTGTTTGTAAATGCTTTTAAGCGATGTGCTTTTTGTTGCGTGAAGCACATTGAGTTGCCTAGTGCTTTATAAATAAAACTACATTGCCTTGCTTAAGACAGACGGACATGACACACCGTTAAAAACAAGACAATTTTACATCCTATGAAAGCCAAAATTTCAAAAAGTCAACATTTCAAAACAACATGTGCATCATTTCCACCTGCTTGTCTACAATCCTAAATCTTCGTCCTCCATAATGTTTATATCTGCTTTTTCCCATGAGTCACTCCAATTTAATCACCTGGAAATGCAAGTGTGCTTTCTCAGAATCGCAGATTCTGTTCATGATAGTATCCACAAACTCTTTTATGTTGCTATGTGTAGAGCCAGGAATACTTCAAGTGCACCATTAAGGCAACTACTAAAAGCCCTGCAATTCTGACATAAACGAGCAATTCTCTCCACGTAACATTTACAAAATGTGTTATGACTCCCCTAATGGCTAAGATTAAAAGGCAATTATACAAGATGACACCACTTCCTGGGGAGTTTTCATTGTAAATAAAAGGTCTCAAAAGGAAAGCCATTTTCCAGGAGAAGTCACACACAAGTCTTGTCTTGTGGAAGTGTATCATGAGATCCGTGCTGCCGATGGCGATGCTGCTATGCGTGTGGTGTGCAGCGCAGGGTCAGGCGCTGGCCAACGCAAACGCGCTGCGGCTGTGCGGTCGGGCGTTACTGCGGGCGGTGGTGTTCACTTGTGGAGGATCCAGGTGGAAACGACTGACGGGAGACGCTTTTACACATGGTCAGTGCGCATCCGCCACTCTTTGCAACAAGTTTGCGGTAATCAGCTTTCGGATGAAATGTTCGAATGAGACTAAACGCATCAAATTTACAGTTGTAATTCATTGTACCTTCCCGAAACTTGAACGCAAACAACCGCGAAATTTTTCAGTACTAACAACAAGCAGAACAGCAGGTGTTTTATCCTTGAATCGACCAATACATTTCCAAGGATGTTTATTTCTTTGCCTTTCTGTGACTCTTCCACTCTCTGAATTTCTGTTGCGACCTGCTGATGACCCTGTGACACTCTCAGCTCAGCGGCAACTTCCTTCTGACAACATCCTGTTTGAAGCCCGGCACTGCACTGTTGATCAATTTTAGGTCTTGGTCTAATGATGTCAAAATGTAGTGGTGGGCAGATCGATTCAAATGTTGGTGATATCGATACCAAGTCAAAAAAATCGACTTATGAATCAATAAATAAAATAATTGTTGGTTGCAGTTCTAAATTACAATGCTGGAGGGCTTTACAGGGCCCACACAAATTTCTTGTTTCTATAACATCTATTAGCCCAGTGTAGCATTGTGCCTGGTTAATGCTATGCTTTAAAAACAGACAGCTTACCATAGTGTGAAATTAAGGCGACGTCTACATTGTGCCGATGCTTTATGCTGAGGTTCAGGAACAAAAATCCTATTTTTACTTACCGGTAATCCTTTTTAAGTCAAGTTGACTGCATCTTAACATGCAATAAAATGATGAACATGCAATTAAATGGTTTCTGTGGTCGACGGCTGAAATGGCTGTCTAAAAAAAATATGTAAACATATTTAAGGTTGCCAACCCTGTTCTAAAGGTTACGCCGCATTTTAGGTTCATCCTGAAATGTCACCCGAAAGCACTGATTCTTTGTGAATACTGTACTGTACTGTACTCGCAACTTGACCAGTAGTTGACAAATGTTTCAGCAGACAGTGGAGACGCAAACCTTCTCAAGGCGACAGATGCAGCGTCGATGATGGCTCGATATCGGCGCGACCAAGACCAGGCCTTGGTAACGGTGTGCTGTCTGAGAGGCTGCCGAAGGAGTGACCTGTCTATGCTCTGCTAGCTGGGCGGCATCACCTGACACAGGGATTAATTTGTTTGTCATGAAACATCACCGATTTTGAGCCAAAAATAAAGAGGACTGAATGTGAGACTAATCTAACACTTACTTTTCTCGGTGAAGCAATCTGACTACTGTTACAATTTTTTACTATATAGCAAATAACAATGATAAACAGTTCACAGAAACATTACTCTCACTTATTAATTAATTAATTAATTATTATTTAATTCATTCATTCATTCATTCACTATGTGGTTGTGATTGCTGTTAACTGCCTCTTGGGTGCAGCAGTGAGTGACATTTGACAACATTTCAATAGGAATCACATATTTTTCAATTACGTTTTTCCCTAATGCATGCACGTAACAAAATTTAAAAAATGATAAAATATAGACCCCATTCCTACAAAGTACATAAAGAAAAACACACAGTAAACAACTGTACATGTAGAACACATAAGAAAAGGGAAATACAGTGTTTACAGCTGGAAGTGATGCATACTGGAACTTGACAATTTTACATTCCTGTCTGCGCCTTGTGACGTTATGATCACATTGAAAATAACAATGGAAATCCAGTCACTATTTTGAATTTGTTTAGAATACTTAGAATATTAAGGTACGTTCCACAGTCTGTGCTGTTGACAAAGCGTTATCTCGTTTCAAAAACAAATCACAGCGCATTCAATTGTAAAGAGAAAGACCCACAAGGCTGAGTGACTGTATGAAGTCCCCAAATTTAATCATTATATACGGAAACAATGTACTGCACATTATAAATGTAAAGTGTGCCATGATAATCAAACCTAGTTACTTTTCAAATCAAGTAATCAGTAAAGTAAGAAAGTCACTTTTTCAAGGTAACTGTGGCAACACTGCTTGCTTCATTCAAAGTAAACAGCATAGACACTGGCAACGCCATACAGAGAGGTGTTCTTGAACGACCACGACGCAAATGTGTCATTTGACGGGTCCCACAGACAGCGGCTGCTGATCTGCATACTCTGCCCGGCAAGCTGGCCAATGTGAACCAAGACAACCACCTTGTATCTGCGGATCATCAGGTCCTTCACCCGGGCTCTTATCACCTGAGGGAGGACATCCAAAGGAATCAGCCTGGACACTCGATCAGCAGGAAGCCTGTTTAGGCTTGCCGTTACTTACGGCTTCCTCATGGCTGCTTACCTCACATATGGTTTTAGTCATTTGCCGTGACCATTCCACTTCATATTTTTCCTCTTCGAGGTAGCTTGTGAGTACGTCCTTAAGTATTTCCAAAACTGCAGGGGCAGGGAAGCGTTTGCGAGGTCCTGTGAGCAAAGCAGCCCAAAAATTAGGAATGGATAAATTATTGTTGTAATGTGATTTGCAGTGGTGCCTTGAGCTTTTCCCAGACACCAGCCATCGTTCAGAAGATTTTTTTTGTTTTCACTTGCGAGCCTTTTCTCAGATTCAAGCAGTTAATTGGCACTCCTAGTTGAAGTTTACTATCAAACTCAACATAAAACAAGAGAATTACCCATTTTGTATTGAGAACAACCATATATCTTTGCCTTACTGACCGCTAGCTTAATGCTAACACACATTTAGTTAAGTAAGAACTCGCATTTCCACCCATTTTCACTATATTACTGATCAGTGGGTGGAAGTGTGGAGCGTGTTTGTCAGCAACAAAAAATATTGAAGAATAACAACATTAATTTTTATTTTGGCAGTTTCCTCAGTGCAGAAGGAAATGTTATTCAAATGAGGGGGCGGCCCTAAATACTAATAAATAAAAAAAAAACATGGAAATAAGAACTACAACAAAATATATAATACAAAATAAAAGTAAAACTAAATACAAAAATTTAGAAAATATTTAAAAATAAAAACTAAATATCAAAATAAATGCGGAAATAAATACCAAAAGAAATATATAAATATAGTTAAATATATATATTTTTAAATTGTATTTTTTTTTTTTTTAATGTTTGGTTTTATTTTTATTTTTATTTATTTTTGATTTCGGCAGTTTTGGCATGAGTAGATGAAAAATTTGCTTGTACTGACTCAGATTTTAGGGGCAAAATGCCACCATTTAGGGGCTGTCAGGAGCCTTGATAATAATAGATAGATAGATAGATATTTGTGTGTGAATTTACCTAGCTGGTAGGTGTTCTCAAGTGTGACAACCATCCGTTCATCATGGTGTTCATCTATGCACGACACATTGCTTAAAGAGCTGAAAGACACGTGATGTCGAAACAGTATCAATTATGATATCTCGTCAGGACTTTTAATCGATGCAAATAGCAGTTTCAATGGGACATTAATTATATAAAAAAAAATGTTTTGCAAAGAGTGTATGAAGCGCTGTAAAGATTGGGGGGTCGACTCACTCCTTGGTTTTTCCAGCCGTGTTTTTGACTCCGTGACTTCCCTCCGAAGGCACCCTGCTGGTCTTCTTGTCTCTTCTGACAGATTTATCTTTATGCACATCAGACATTTTCTCAAAACAATATAAGTAACAAAAACAAAGAACGAGCGAACTCACATCTCAAATCATCACGTTCACATTTATGATCATTTTATTTGCAAACCGACACTTTCGCATCAAATCAAACAAAACACCGTTTTAAACGCGTTAGTAATCCATCCGGTGTTTTACAGTTAGGCGTCGTCATGACAACTGTAACTAGGGGCGGGGCTTCCTAAACGGAAGTTGGATTTATGTACGGATTTTTTTTTTTTTTTTTTTTACAGTTAGTTTGCAGCTACCCAAATGAAACATTGGTGTAAGCGTCACGCGCGTTTGGTATTCATCTTACAAATTCACGATAAAACATATGAATGTCATAAACTTTGATGTCGGATTTACGACATACGCGATTATGAGTAACCGATATGATTGCGTCATTACCATAACGCTTAGTGACGCTGTGCATCTACACATGTAGAATCAAATTAATGATCACGGATGACTGGACTGCTGTAAAAATGTAGCAAACGTATTGTTCGTTAGTCCTTAGTATTAATTTACATGACATAAAAAAAAAATACTCTACTGTCAAAACATTAAACAGCACCCTAAATTGCACAGGTATTTACTCTACAGCTATATTTGACAATAGTAAATTCTGTTTCTTCAAAGTTTTTTTGTATTGTAGATATAATTTAGGAGTTCTAAAGTGCACTGTATACTTTGCAGGTAAACTTAAAGAGAGACAGAGAGAGAGAGCGAGAGAGAGCAAGCTGTGATTCAATTTCTTGCTTTGGAAGGGGAACCACCAGTAAATGTTTTTGTTTGTTCCACAAGCATTCACATCAAGTTTACCTGTAAAGATTATAGTGTATTTTCGAAGCCCCAATATCACAAACATTTTGTGAGCAGTACAAATGTACAAGTGACAGGGATGGACTTGTAGTATTTTCTTCTCTTTATTACCCAAGTAAAACAGGTATTACATTATACTGACTTCTTCACATATTTACTTTCCAAATCTTTGGATGGGAAATGTACATTAAATGTTTGCATATTCTCTGTGTATTTAAAGATGGTCAGCCATTAAAAACAAAATGTTCAATATGCTTAAAAATAAGGCAAAGTAAATCGAAGCAATTTGAATTCGCTTTTCTTACACTGAGGCCTTAACTGTGAGTCAGCATAGTTGATCAACTCCAAAGATGACACAATTAAATATAAAGGAAAACAATATCAGGTGCTTTGTGCGCAGGTCTAATATCTCCATCAGAGAGTGGGGGAACATTAATGACTACATGCCGAATTCATTGACAATATGTTTCTCCGTAGCAAACTAGGGTAAGACTTTAGATGAAGTAATAACAGCATGATTACACAACAGTACACGGCATCATGACGTGATTGACATGGAGAAGCATCACAATGAAACATCTGGTGAAGGGCAATGCAGACTTCATGCGGCACCGGAGTTATTCGTGAACAGTAACACTTGTTTTTGTACAAGAAACACACATGGTAAACAATAGATGAGGAGAAACGGGGTTGTTCCATATCATGATATGATGACATCAAGAAACAAACAAGCACAAACACATATCCATATAGCTATAGAGAAATATTTGAAACGTAGCTCTTTATCTACACTTTTTACACTTAAAATGTTCAATATTGCTATTAGAAAAATAATTAAACATAGAATCAACAGGGTGAAAATAAAAGCAGTTACAGCAGGTACATATTGTAAATATGCAGTTTTTTTCTGGTACATTCATCGCTTTTTGATCTCCGCCAGTTAACAAAAACTTCCGAGATAAGATCACGACCAACCTATCAAGCAGCATTAAAATTTCCTAATACGTACAGTATTACTCTTGAAATGACAACCTCCTTTTTCCAACATATGGCACTACCCATGTCGATCTTAAGGCTCATTCAGACAATCAACACAAAGTGGGGGAAAAAGTGTTTCATCAATTACACGCAGCCAAGGTCCTCTTATTTTTATTTCTTATTTTTTTTGTTTCATTGCACGTGCCCCACAGTGTGGTGATATTTTTGTTGTCCAAATCAAGCTGTTACATCTGATCGAGCGCCAGTCACTAGTCTTTGTCCATGCAAGCCTTTAAAATGAGTGGCAAACAGTTCTTTTTTTTTTTTTTTTTTTTTAAATATATCAGCCTTAATGTAAACTGAGCTTCAGTTTGAGCAGAGATGTTTTTTTTCCGCAAGCATAATTCTATGTAGAGATGATGTATTACAGTATGTGCACTTTTAAAGTTTCAGTTTCACACGCAATAGAAACATCCTTGTGATACTTTAAGTAAATTTAAGAGTCTGATTTAGTTCTTGCCCTGCTAGCGAACACTAACAGCATTTTCAAGTTTTACGTATGAATAATTAGTAAAACAATTAACATTTGTTCAGCAAAAACAGTTCTTGTTTCATGACGGGTGATTCTCAAGGCTGCATACAGAAAAATGAAATAAAAAAGCTCTCACAAGACAATAACAAAGATCAGTCACTAAAACCAAATGGGACTGGAGATGGGAATAAAAATTTGTGTGTGTTTTTTTTTTTTAAATAGTCTCTAAATTAATATAATTCCATTGGAAAGTAACCCTCCCTATCATACACATTTTGTACATTTTCCACTTTAGGATTGCGGTCATAATATATAATCTTTTATCTTTTACAGTAAATTTACAATGATAACAAGTTAGGCAAAAGTAGGGAGGTTTGTCTGTGTGGACCCACTATGAAGTTTCCAAGAGTCAATTAGGAGTTCAGTCCTTTAGGGCCCAAAAATGTTTCAAGTAACAATAAATATTTTGCATACACTCAGCAGTCCTCATTCCAGTGATGGATGCTGTAAAGTTTAAAATATATGAAACGGATTCATTGTTCTTCGGAGTCAAAAAACAGATCGCCCTGTTTGTGCGCATAGGCAGGTCCGCTAATTATCTGCCAAATATTTCCCTGTGGAATAAAAAGTGTTTTTAGTATAAGTAGAATGACTCCAACTGATGTGAAAAGAAAGTCATGTTTCTATTTCATACTAACCTGCAGCAAATCTCTTCTTAATCAGGGATAGCCTGTAGCCAGTCCCGAGCAGCTGAATATCGCAACCGGACATCGTGCTGCCCTCACTGGTGAAGTGAACGGCAAGCTGGGAGGGTTTGCATGGACCCTGTGTCATCTGGAAGCGGCCCAGGAGAGCCCCGACTCCTACGGGACACAAATAACTGATTTCAACATAAAATGATAGTGTGTTGTGAAAGAAATGTGTGGGAATAGAATCGTTTTAATAGCATTTGGAAGGATTTAAAAGGTCATTTACCTCCGTTGTCAGACCTATTTGAAAGGCTGGGAATCTTCCACTGTATCATCTGCTGCTCTGGATTCCTTTAAAATAAACAATTGTTTTTTGTTGTTTTTTTAGTAAATCCAGTTCTTTCAATAGTAAACTTGAAGGTCACAAATGCAAAACAGCGTTTCAAACCACCTTTCCCCATTGAAATGAATGCAAATGCCATTAATCCGTTCCAGCTTCCCAGGAAAAATCAATGTAGTGTTTTTTGATGTGGAAAAAATAGCACTCAATATTATACTTTATAAAAACACAGAGTAATGACATAATTAAATAGAATTTAGAATTTAAGAAATGTTATCATACTTTCTCCTCCAATGAAAATTGTACTGCTCATTCGTGTGTGCATCTTTTGATTCTATACAGTACGTCAGTGGTCGGCAACCTTTTTTCTGCCATGGACTGGTTCATACCAGTCCATACCCTTCACAGCCCTGTAACTATTCCCCATCCGGGGTGCTGAGAAACTTTCCAAATACGTTTATTTTACTCATTTGCTAGCTTTTGCATTTAACATAAGCGTTACCCGCCGAAGACAACTTGACATGCGTTAACAGTCAGTCATTGATGGCTGTAACAGAGAGAATCCGGTCACTTTTCAAAATAAAATGTTTGTCAGCCTCGGATAATAAATAAACTGGAAGTACTGTACTTTTTTTTTTTCTTTCTTTCATCTGTGCGGCCCGGTACCGGCCCGCGGCCCAGTGGTTGGGGACCCCTGCTGTACTGTACGTTGTTGGCATTGATATGACAAAAATAGCCAAAGAAAGCTACATTATGAGTAGTGAATAAGTACTACTGATCCAGCGAGCCCTCACCAAGTGGCAGGTGGGACCATAGCTTGGAGTTTGGCTATGCCTCCATCCACAGGAACCAGAAAGTGGACATTGTGAAGCGGAGCTGGGCTCGCCATCGCCTCTGAGTTGTATTTGTAGTCTATCCTTAGGTCTGTGTTGTCGGCATCGCCGCGCCAACTCACAGCTAGATTGAGAGGAGTGGACTGGATTCCATCTGCTGACACCTGGGACACGCAAAGCCAAGGATTTGATGGATGGACGGCAGGGTGGCTGGATTGATGGACGGACTGATTAAAAGGCAAACGCATGGCTGGATCGATGGTTACCTGATATTTGATCATATCCACATTGTAGTACGTTGCCTGGGGCTTCTGTTCAGCCACTTTCTTAAGGTGACTCATCAAATTTTGCATATTCACCCAAAACTCCTTGGTGTCTACGCTGTCTGTTGGGGAATCACTAAAAGGATCAGAAGATTAGACATGATTCAGTGATTTGATTTTTAAATAGCATCAAAATGTGCATTTTCTGTTGTTGCGGATTCCTACCAGCACAGCAGCTGTGGATTGGGGAGGACCTGCTCCAGTCGAGTGTAGTTGCTGATGCTAAAGATGAGGACGGGTTGAGTTGGGTGGCTGGCAAAATGCCTGGTGATGCCTGCTGGGAAGGAGAGCACTAGTTCGCCGGTGATCTTCACTACACACCTGAAAAAAGCAGGAAAGAAAGAGGTCAGTCAGAGCTCTAACCAATCAAACATGTACTTCAAGAAACTAATTGTAGCAATCAGATTTGTTGTGTGTACTGTATTCCAATAACACTCTAAAAACAGTTGGGTTAAAAATAACACAACTTTGGGTCAAAAATGGGCCGATACACAAATTGGGTCAATTTGACCCATTTTCTTGCATTGTTTTGCACAAAACAGACCATTTTGGGGATTATTTTGTATAAAACTGCCCCGTTTTTGGGTTGTTTTCTGCAAAAACAATCAAGAAAGTGGGTCAAATTGACCCAAATTGTGGATCGGTCCATTTTTGACCCAAAATTGTTTTTAGAGTGTAAAAGCATGAGGTATAAACATTGTTGATGTCATGATCTCCATGAGGCAAAATGCGGGCCTACTTGCTGGGGTCGGCGCCTTTGAAATAGGCGTTGATAGTTTCCGTGAAGGCAGCTGCCACTGGTAGAGTGTCCTGGGGTCCCATGGTAAGTGGGCTGGGCCCCCTTGAACATCCTAAATGAGTCAAACACAGATACAAGTAAGTATCTACCGGTACGTACCAGCTCTGTCAGAGCAAGCATTCACCATTAGATTGTACAGTATCTGCAGCGTTTTAAGGCACAATCTGTCAGGCCAGTTCAAAACAAGGAACATGAGCAGGAAGTGGGATGGGATGAGCAATGAGGATGATTATTACACAGAAGCGTGGACAGAGCTTCAACCCTGTTTTAACCAAGTAGTACAGTTAAATTCAGTTCAAACTGTATTGATTTCCAATGCAAAACATTGTGATTAGTGAGTCACATCAGTATGCAGTAATTCATCACTCTAAAAACAGTTGGGTTAAAAATAACACAATTTTGGGTCAAAAATGGATAGATACACAAATTGGGTCAATTTGACCCACTTTCTTGCATTGTTTTGTACAAAACAGCCCTTTTGGGTTTTTTTGTATAAAACTACCCATCTTTAGGTTATTTTCTGCAAAAACAACCAAGAAAGTTGTGGATCGGTCCATTTTTGACCCCAAATTGTGTTATTTTTAACCCAACTGCTTTTAGAGTTTATAACTACTGTGTTATTTTTTGTTGAATTTATTGGTCAAACTGGTATCATGTCACACTAAAAGGAAGTAAAACTCAACTGCATTGCTTGGTGGAAGCGTATCTAAAGGTGCATATTGCATGCATACAAAAACCGTCTGGCTCCACTCACCCTCTAAAGTTAAATAAAATCTGCCGTGGTCAAACCAGACCAGAGGCTGTGCGGCCTCTGAGTGAGTAGACACAGGAGGAAAAGACCAACGAAGAGAGACATGGTGATGTGATCCAACGACACAGTGATGAGCAAGAAGGATACACACGCAGCCAGAGTCTACCTGTGTGGGATAGATTGAGGTCCCTCCCTAAAGTGGGCGTGGACGCCGCGCTCTGTGACGTGATGGAGGAGATGGAGGAAGAACTCTCTGCCCGGGCCAGTGGTGCAAAAGGTGGTGGGCTGCCAGACACTGGAGGACTGAAGGGCGGAGTCTGGGTGCATACCAGTGTGTGAATGAGTCACAATGTGTTAGACTGCTATATTTTACTCTCATTCATGTGGAAAGATGGTCCCTTACTGTACGTGCAACATTGCCCAATATTCATCAATGTTTGCTTCACTTGTAATATTCATCTGGTATATGACATGCTGTTATTTTATTTCATAGTGAGTGTTAATTTATTTTTTGGTTGTGATAGTGGTCATGGCACACCACGGTAAATTAGTGCCATTGTATTTGTCTGTTAAGTTGTATTTATATTGAATAGCCAGTAAAAATAAGTGACAGAATAATGCAAATGTATTTTTACTCACTGCAATACTTTCAGTAAGTAAAATGCAAGGTCAAAGGTCAAACCTGGCCGCAACACATACCAGGTCTGGGAGTGGTTTCCCGGGGGGCAACTTTGGACGGGAGGAAGGCCGCGGGGGAGGAGGAGGAGGGATCGGACTGCCTCGAGACTGTGGCGTGGCAGAGCGGGCTGGCGAAGACGGGCCTGAGGCACATAGCAGTGTCTGAGGTTAGCACTACCTTTATGTCAAAGCAGGGCAGATTTATGTTCAAATGACAACTTTTCTTGTTTTGCTGAACAACTACAATGACAAGGTCAGAGGTTCTTGTGCTAGAAACCCATCTAATTGCACGTTGGCTGTCACACCACAAGGTGGCAGTTAAAGTCCCCCAATTTTTCATTTCATTTTTTTTTTACTTATCTGTGCAAGGCAATTGAGAACAGATTCTCAATGCCGACCTTAAATATTTACAGTTTTAGTAACTGATTTCAATGTCTTTCAGTAAGATGGTTGAGTTTTAATATAAAAGGTAAATACTGTACTGTTCACTTGAAACATGCTATAACTGAACACCTCTGAAAGAATGAATATAACAAAAAAAAAATCTGCAATTATGGCTTGAGTGTACATATTGTTAGTATGATGCATAGTAAAAACAAAAGTATTAATTTATTCTTTTTTGGTAAATAAATTGAACTCACTAGGGTAGTGGGGAACGGGAGGCATTTTCTGGTGTTCTATGAGTCACAGCCATGTAGAGCCATGCCATAGATATACAGTACACATTGTGTTTTACTTTGTACAATACATAACCATATTTCTATTTTCATGTGTACCAGTGGATATTGATGACTTTAAAGTTGCTGAGTACATTCTAAATTAAAAAAAACTGCACTCTCTACATCCTTTTGGATGATATTTTGCTTTTTCTTTAAAAAAAAAAAAAAAAAAAAAAAAAAGCTTAGTTTTCATTCAACCCATAGTAATATTGTCATTGCATCATTATTGAGATATGGGGCAAGAATATTAAGATATGAAAATGTGTCCATATGGCGCAGCCCTACAAAGAATCATTGATAAAGTCTGGTGGACAATTCAGAGTCTTCAATATTAGGAATGTGGAAGGAAAGTGGATAAAAATCCGCAGCGGCACAAAGAGAATATGCAAATGCAAACAGATTGGAACCTGGATCTCCAGACTGTATGACGGACATGCAAACCTCTACCGTGCTCAAAAAATATAAACATTTTCTTTTTTTTTTTTTTAAATCAAATTTACAGTACATATTCAATTGGCTTACTGGTTACTATTTCTCTGATCTATACAATACTTTTGAGGACATTACACACGACAAGTAAATATTCATTGTAAGAGCTCAATACTCACGGCTACCTGAGTAAGGCCCAGGGGAAGACATAATAGATCGGTACGTGGTCGGAGGAAGAGGAGGTGGCGTTCCACGAAAGCTCGGCGTTAGCTCTCTTGGTGAACCGGTGAAGTCGGAGATGTCATCTCTCAGGTGCACACCCTCTGGAGTCCTTTTCCCCCCTACTCCCCCCAAAACAAGGGGCGATATAACTCCCGCTCGAGGGGACCTTCTCTCAGCTGGCAGAGGAGGCACAGGACTTATCGATGCTGGGGAGGGTGAGTAATGTGCAAACTGTAGCACCTCCTCATCAATCGCCTCCTCATCAAGGCAGACTGCTGGTGAACTTATGGGAGAGAAGTAAAGAGGCAGGGGAGGGGCCGGTTCATCCGGAGGAGGAGGTCCGAACATGATGGAAGGGGGTGAGTCCAGTGGCGTAAAAGGAGGCGAAGACTCAGGAGAGAACAACGGAGGTGAAGGCGGGGGCTCATTGGGAGGCGGTCCAGGCGAGAGGCACGGGGTGGAGGGTGTGGACGAAGGTGTGTCGGGGGCAGGGGAATCCGGCGGAGGGGGCGGCGCGGGCTCATCCGGTGGTGGAGGTCTGTCGTTTGTGAAGGTGACCCATCTGGTGGACGCGGTGTCCTCAGCGGTGCGCGGGCTACCCACGGGGCCAAAGACATCGTCGAGGTCAGGGGCTGGGGAGCCTTGGTAGGAAGACGGGGAAAGGACACTCAGGTAGATGGGGGCAGAACTGCGGGTTGCTCTTCCGTTGGGTAAATCAACTGCAAAAAAATTTTTTTAAATGATAGCAAACTCAGGCAACTGCATTCAAATTCGATACGCAATGCACTTTGAGCACTATTTACCAGCAGATTGTGAAGGATAGCCTTGACGCCGTGATATAATGTTTTTGGGAGGGAGTGGAGGAGGAGCTGCAACGACGATTCAATTCAGGTCTCAACATTTCAGCAATTCAGAATATTGATACACAAACTTACCTCCTGTTGGGAAACTTCTGCTCAAAGGCGACTCCGACCTTGGCCTTGATCCTCCCCAGACATCAGCAGGAACCACTGGAGAGATGATGAACAATATTTCCTCTGAAGTAACTTTATATGTATTCCTGTGATGAGTTCCAATACCGTCATATCTGGCATATTGGCCCTCTGAGGGCAGTCCAAAGAAGGCAGGGATGTTTTGTGGCAGTCTGTCACTGCAAAGAGAGTGGAATTACAGTAAGTCAAATTGTATTGAAGTGACTGATCTCTTCATGTTAATACAACAGAAAGTGGATCATGTCGACCAGATGGGGTGTACATGCAATGTAGACTGTGCAGAAAACCTTTGTGGGCTCTGATATTCCGTATAATCAGGTTGGTTACTTAAAAAGAGAGAATAATCAAAGACCTTGGGGTGTCAGGGGCAGGACTTGGCGTGGGGGTAGAGCGTCTCGGTCGAGCAATCTCTTCACCTAGAAAAAACAAACTGGCAGATGAATGGCTGCTTCGTAAAATCGGCATCAAAAAGCAAACAAATTCGAAACAGATACACTTACATGACAGGTGCCTCTTTATTTGTCCCTGCAAAAAAGAAAAAAAAACACACCAAGGAAACATTGTATTGCCATGTATTTTAAATACAATACAAGCCAGCAAGAAGTATACATAAATATATATATAGTGCTAGGGATGTCACGGTATACAAATGTGACGATATGATATCACGATATGAACCTCACCATACTATAATTATCACAATATTGTGTGAAGGTTGGCGATGTATTAAAAGCTCACTATATTGTTTAAAAAAAAAAAGGCGATCACAATAACATCACAATATTCTGTTTTTGTACATAATAACAGCATTCACAAAGTAATAGATGACCTATAATGACCGAATACCTAATATTGAAGCACTTACTTGCTAATGCACGCACACGTTAGAGGAACTCAAATGTGTTATGTTCTTCTTTATTTGTTGATTAGCATGGGTCTTATACATCTATCCATCCATTATAGGTTGCAAAAATTGCATCAAATTAAACTGCACAAATAAACTAACCACCAGAGGGTGCTGGAACTGCACAAATGGGAAAAAAAACCTGGGCTTTTAAACAGATTTTCTGCTATTAATATCGTCAATGACGACGATATATTGTGGCAATATTAATATCGCGATATCAAGATATTGTCACATCCCTAATGCATGCATCCAGTTTCTTCATACAAGAGGTATCTTGAAGCTGTCAAACAGAGGCTTTTGAGGACTGGTAATCTAGAAAACTAGAAAAAGTTTATTCTGTGGTTGTATAAAGTGCTCCATAAATATGGTTGACTTGAGTTGAGAGTTGACTTGAGTCTACTGCAGGTCCAATTCCCATTTTCTTTCCCAGAGACAAATGTTTTGTCGACCAAGTCGTAGCTGTATAATGATTTCAACTGAAAGTCTTTGAGTGTCATGAAAAGTGCTTTAAATTCGATTAGTAAGTCACATGACCTCATTCATAAGCGCTTAGCATATTTTTTCCAAGCTACCACCAATTGTAATCACTTTTCTGAGCATGGCTATCAGACTGTTTGGATGTCAGTGTTGCTACATTCTGCACTGCAGAAGAGATGAGAAATTTCGGGGTGTCTGCTTTGAAACAGATCAGCAGATGATGATGCCACAAACTCACCGGGCTGCGTCTCTGAGACCAGCAAAAAGGAAGAGAGAACAGACCTGGGTCAGAAAGTGAGTGACAAATCAGTCAAATGTACACCAACTAAAACTGCACACAGTGTTCCTCTTTACTTGAAATACAAAGCTTTTATAATGCAGTATGAGCCATAACACACAAGAGATTCCAATGACAGCACGATCGGTTTAGGTTTCAATGAGACTAGCTCAGTCATCACGAAAATGTGTGTGTTATGTTTGTATGCATTATGTGACAGCTGTATAAGTAAAGCTGCACAGTATATTCACCGACAGACATTAATCATGCAAAATAGGGTGCAGCTAAAAATGTCATTTGTGGCAAACAGCACCGAGGGGAATGTCTCAAGGAGTTCTCATGCAACTTGAATTGTAGTTAAAAAAATTTTAAAAATTAAATGGCTTACCGGACTTCTCTTCTACAAGAACACAGGAGATCAGTTATTAAAGAAAAATGACATGGATGCAAAAAAGAATGAGACAAAC
This sequence comes from Filicampus tigris, assembly GCF_054856515.1. Taxonomy (NCBI): domain Eukaryota; kingdom Metazoa; phylum Chordata; class Actinopteri; order Syngnathiformes; family Syngnathidae; genus Filicampus; species Filicampus tigris. The sequence goes on along the minus strand of NC_141226.1, from coordinate 15,586,215 downwards.
AACAACAGAAATATATATATATTTTTTTCTGGTTAATATAAAATAAGAGCTATGTTGACGAGTCTGCTCACCAGAGACGGAGAGAGCGCCAAACCTCCCACTGAGGCTTTTAGCTCGTCCACTGATGGAGGGATGCACTTGGCACTCTCAGCCACCAGTGGTTTGATCTTGATTTTGAACTTTTTCTTGCTTTCTTCATCGTCCTCTGAATCGCTGGAGGAGAAAAACTGCTTTCCTGTGGAAGCTGGTGAACATTTGTTGTCAAGGACAAAGTAAAAAGGGTACTTTACAACCTTGTGCACTATTTGAAATGAAATATCTTGAGATGTTAAGCTTTGTGTGGAGAGAAAAGAGATGTTTACTCGGAGAACTCAACCCAAACATATTTTTTTTCAAGAATACTTTCTATGCAGGCCCACTAGTTGAAACACGACATAATATTGCGTTTGTGGAATGTGACATAAGCAGCAAAATCCACCCGTTTTTAGCCATCTCTGAAGGCGGCAATTTTGGCACTTCTGTCGACTGAAAATGACATCACAGTTGCCCGGGGCTCAGGTAACGATCAATCACAGCTCATCTTCAGAATACAGGTGAGCTGTGATTGGTCGTTACCTGAGTCCTGAGCAACTGTGATGTCATTTTCAGTTGACAGAAGTGACAGAATGGGCGCCCCCAGCGATGGCTAAAAACGAGTGGATTAATACTTATTCCACAAACCCAATATTAACAAATGGTAAATGGGCTGTCACTTCTATAGCAAGTTTCAACTATTACAGTAGGCCTGCATTGAACATATTCTAAAAAAAAAATACGTTTATGGTTGACTTTCCCTTTAAGGTTGTTTTAATTGATCACATCTGTCTTAAGGTACGGTCTGGGTTAGGATGAAAAAGTCGATCCGCAATATTCTGTGTAAAGTTCTCTCCTGACACTACAGTCCAAAACGCACATTAGATCAATTTGATATTCGAAACAGACAGGTGTGAATGGCTGTTCGTCCTTACATTCTACTGTATTTCAACAGGATTGAAATCTCATCAGTCCTGCCTCGGATCTAAGTCAACCAGGACTTGCTCCAGCTTCCCTGCAACAATGTAACCCTTGAGAGGATAAGCAACATTATAGAAAATGAGGTCAAGTATGTCTTTGACTATTGACTTTGAAATTCTGGAAAAATGTTGTTTTCTGGGCATTTTATTGTTTACCTTGGCGCCGTGACGTTCAAAGAACATGTTGGAGCCCAAACATCTCCCACTTGCTGCTGCAGTGGAGTGAGACCTTTGCCGAGTGTCTACAGTGTCCCAGTTAACAATATTGTACCTGAGGTAAACAACACTCTTTCTCAGTTGCACCTTCCGACTTAAAGAGCGGTGTGTCCTTAGAGCGGAAATCAACTCAAGCATATTTTTTTAAGAATATGTTCCCAGCAGGCCCACTAGCTCAAACACGGCATTTTGATTAATTTTGCGTTTGTGGAATATGTGTTAAGCAGCAAAATCCACCCATTTTTAGCCATCTCAGGGGGCGGCCATTTTGTCACTTCTGTCGACTGAAAATGGCATCACACCTACACGGGGCTCAGGTAACGACCAATCACAGCTCACCTGTTTTCTGAAGCTGAGCCGTGATTGGTCGCTACCTGAGCCCTGAGCAATTGTGATGTCATTTTCAGTCGACAGAAGTGAAAAAATGCCCGCCCCCAGAGATGGCTAACAACGAGTGGATTAACTCTTATTCCCCTAACGCAATATTTATCAGAATGCCTTTTTTCAACTAGTGGGCTTGCATAGAATATATTCTTGAAAAAAAGATGTTTGGGTTGACTTCCCACTTTAATGCCAACTCTCTGAATTAAATTATTCACACCCCGCACACTCATCCAGTGGTCACGCCATCACACAGGTCATAAGTTTACACAAGACTGCTGTCACTGCTCACAAAAAGGATATCATCACCTTCATCACCGGGACGTTGGCTAAAACCCTCCTCATCCACATCAGGCGATGCCTGAAATGACAAGGACAAAAATGGTAAATTATCATCAGTTTATTTGGACTGTTCTCACAAGAATTCTGTGTTGTGGTAGTCCTACTGATACTGACTAAGAAATCTGTCTTTAAGATTAGAATGCTTGATAAATTCTTGTGAAAACAAGCTGACGGACATGGCGAGCCTCTGCTCTGTTTGAAACAGTGATCACATGCCTTGTGTGCACTGAAAAGCAAAAGTGAAAGAGGTAAGTAGTGAACACTCACGTATCTGTCCCAGTCAAATTCCCCATAGAAACCATTGGGTGCTCCATTAGTCTTTTTCTGTGCAAAATGACAACAAGTGAGCTTAACATCAGAAAAGTGTTACAAAGAGTAGAAATAAGATATTAAAAAATATATATTTACAAAGGGAAATCTGATTCTGAACAGATTGGAACCTAGACCTACTCCACTGTGAGGCAGATTAACTACTAAACCAGCATACTTCCACCCAATAAACATGGCAGGTCATATTACTACTGTAAGAAGAGTAACGTAAAAGATACCTCTCAATAAATTGAAATTAATTGCAAAATTCTTGTGAGAACAGGTACTTTCCCCAAAAATTATAGCTTTCCATGCCAGACAGTCATACTGTGTGCTGTACAACATGCTAAAACGTACAGAGGAGAAATAGTCACAACAATAAAAATCCAACATATACACACGTTTCCTTTCTTTCCACTTCCAGTCCCTTCGTTGTCAGGTGAGCCCCTGTTCGAAATTACAAGAGAGATATAAATAGTATGACTTCAGCATCCACACTGGACTAGCCATAAAGTTTTTTAAGTTGATTCCATTTGAGAAATGAAAAGAAATTGTAGGAGTAAATAATTAAAACAATAACATTGGGCAAATGTATTTATTCAGTCAAAAAAAACAAAAAAAAAACAGACAGGATTTAGTCCGCCAATTATGATCCGCTAACAGAAAAGAATGACTAAATACCATGGGAGGTTTGGTCAGAATTAACGACAATTTGAATCCAATTAAGAGCACAAATTGTAACCTGTCGGTATGCGTTTGGATTGGTATAAAGAGCGTTTTTGTAAAACAAGATAAAAGCCCAATTTTATAATGATGAATCTTGTTATTCCATTGATTGTGTACAGACTCCATTAACTTCAATTACACACGTTCGGATGAATTGTTTTAAGAGGATGTAATATTGTTCAAATTTGCAGTTCTGGGTAAATGTATTTTTTCTCAGAATAATAAAAAATAGATTCTCAGAAGTGTCATTTTGAAAAATAGCTCTGCAGTAGGTCCCATGCATGAAAAAGCGGGAAGCATGCCCTGTAGATCCATTGTCGTGTTCTACGCATGCAAGCATTATCTAGTAACATTTAGCTTGTGGGCATATTTTTGCAATTTCATACCAGCTCATCCAAGGTAACTTACGTCGTCTCTGTATCCTTGTCTTTTTTTCGTAAACCCAAGGCTTTTCTGGTTCGTTTTTTCAGTCCTAGCACAAACACAGAGGGAAAAAAAGGAGCACAACATCATGAAGATTTAACAATTAGCACCCGGTAGAGTAAAATGTATTGACATTTTAATTTACTGACTACCACTCTAAACAATTGTCAAGTTAGATTTGATGTCCTTTTTGTAGCCTAGGGTTGGGTCACTTCTCTAATTAGAAAGTGTAAATTATTTCTTTGCAACTGTCTTTTTGTCTGGTTTCATCAACCATAACACATTTCCCCACATGTGTTTGAGAGTTTGAAATATTTGCTTTTTAATTGTGTTGTACATGTTGTAGGTCACATTATTGGTGGAGTTTTGAAATTATTTAAAGCACAAAATCCTGGCATTTGAAAAGGGGTGTGTAGATTTATTATATCCACTGTAAATAACAAAGCTAACCCAAAAGTGGGTTGTAGTAGCCTATCATATTTTCAATAATCTCTCAGGCAGAGTAACAAACAAGGACAATGCTTCCCTGCGAGAACATTAGCGTATCCCAATCATATTGACTATTACAAATGGAACACAGCACACCCGATGAGAGCAATTAGCGATATAAGCGCCTAACTGTAACAAAGGCTATGAGAGACGTATAACACGTGAATATCCTCAAGCTCAGGAAGTACATATTACACCATGACAGACTAACTGCAGGACATTTGCTAATTTTAGCTGCCATCCATTTACGTTAGCAGTGATGTACGGTAGTATTTTAAGAGGGGCACCTCTCATTAAGGTTGATGTATATGATTTAGCAATGCCCTAGTTTAAAATTTAACTGACTCCGTCCTTATTCCTTAAGTATGTGAAATAATAAGCAAAAACCGTTAGCACAATACCGTGATGCACAAGGTATAAGATACTGCTCACCTTACAGCCATCCTCAATACACATACAGCACACAAACTCTACATAGCACAGATAGTAATGTGCCACCCTCTACAGTGACAATAATACTCAATCAGTACACGACAGGACACCAGCAGGATTACATTGCACCAGGGCACCATGTTTTTTTTTTTTTTTTTTAAACCACACCTCACTCGCCTTTGCATTCATCGGACATACTGTAGCTGGTCAATGTACAACAAACCTGTCACTATGCTTAGTAATACACAGTCCAAGTGCCCCGGGTCGGCCACACTGCATGACAGAGCACATCAATGAATTCAGTCCTTAATGGCCCAGCAGGACACAAGAGGGCAAGAGGAGGACGCAAGGGGTGGGAGACAGGACAGATGTACAGATTACCTTGCATCATGGTTCCAGATTTTCATCCTATACTGCCACTGGTGTGTAGATGGACGCAAGTGGAAAGGATTCCAGCTGGTCAAAGGATGCCTGGGCACGGCATGGCTAATTGTGCATCCCCGGCGAAGCACGGCGGTTGACTCCCTCCTCCCCCAGAGGCCCAACTCCCATATACTGGGATGAGAGAAGGGGGGTGAACGAGAGCAGCTGTGGAGGACAGCGGGGGAGAGTAAGAGAAAGCGAGGGAGCCACGGGGGTATTCAGCAAATCCTGGAATTAGGGGTCCTATCAGTGCATGCTAAGTCCCGGAGCACCAACGTACGCCATCTCTTAGAGGAGAGATGCTGAGGAAAGGGAAAAGAGAAGCACAGCGCGGTAAGGACAGCGAGGAAGACTGAGACGGAGGCGGGAGGGGAATGGGTGGTTTGCTGATGTCACAGCTGCACTAAACCAATCCCTGCATCCGTGGTCACATGGCTGCTGTCCCCTGATGCCTTTGGCTTCCATCGAACAGAAACATCGGCCAAATTGCACATGGAGGTTACACATGTATTTAAAAAAGTATGACTTTTTTTTTAAAACATAATTGTGTGCATTGTGTTTGCAAACAAAAATCTCAGCTATAGTTTTACTTTCTAGGGCCTCCGTGCAGTTTTACAGAACAGTGTGGAGATAAATTGAACACATTTTATACCTGAGCGTGACCAGAAAACAAAATAGGCCCAATAAAAACGAAAACGAAATACAAACACATTACGTAAATTGTTTGTTATAGAGACATAATGAAGTCGTGATTTGATTATTCCCCAATAAGTAATAACTTAAAGTAAATTAATTTGTTCCAGGCTTAAACTGCCACCAATATAAAATTACTTAGCAATGTTATGAATTTTATTTGAACAGAAATAGAAGTAAGCCACTGTAGTATAAAAACAAAAAAAAATTAAGTACACCTATCCTCACCATTTTACGATGCCTGACGCATAATAAGCATAGAGCTAGTGACAGTTTGTTGACAAACTTTTCTGCTCAGTTTCATGCTAGTCATTAGCTATAAGCTTACATGCTAATATAAATAGCATCTAGCTGCTAGATGCTATTTTCTGAGCATGTTACGTTGTTTGACGGTTGAGGCAAATTATTCCAGACAGTTTTAGCGTAACTCCAAATGATACAACTTTTGGGGGGCTTGACTTTGGGGATTCCATTGTATACAATACGATATATAATTTAAATGCATTGGGGAAATTGGGTGAAACAAACAAAAATTACTTTTTTGTAAATCCCCTAAAATCGTCAGAAACACTGAGAAACCTCCAATATTTGTCCCCCATCAAAACTTGGGGTTGCCCCCCCCCAAAAAAATACACAAAAAACATTTTTTTTTAAATATTGGAAAAAAAACTGTAAATAGATCAATTCAAGAGTATGTGGGGGTCCACTGTAGTGAAGGAAACACTATTCATTGTCGTGCCCCCCCATTAAAAAAAAAAAATTATCCAGGGGGCCATTCAGAGTGTGGACGATGACCACATGGAGCCCACGGGCCACTAGTTGTCCATAACGGCTCTAAATGGCCCATAGCTGTGAGTGTGATCTAATTTGATCAAAGACCAGGGTTAAAAAAATAGATTCCTCCTCTTAAAACCTGTGAACAAAAGAGCTGATCAGAGGTAAAAACAGTAGTGTGACGCAGGAGGGTCTCTACATGTCTATCATGGCAAAGTACAGTGCCATGTGTAATCATAACATGTTGCTTTGGTGTGGAGCAGAGTGACTTTTTTTTCCATATCAGAAAAGACAATGCGTCTTTGGTGGGAATTGAATTGAATTGAAGTGGCCATGTTGTCCTTTAAATGGAGGCATACAGTATGTAAGGTCATTTATTAATGTTTGGACCTGTTGTTAACCTTGCACGTTGGGCTAACTGTTAATGAGCTTACCTAATCTGCAGTAACAGACCATCGGCTCGTCCCGTGTGCTTTCCTTAACAAGCTCCTTACGTAAGATACCAGGACAGGGTCAAATGTCATGCCAGCACGGATTAAGTCGAGGAGAGTATAACAAAATGAACTCCAGAAGCAGAGAATTTCAGGATTGTGGATTGTGTTTGATGTGGCACATACAATGCACAGGAATTGATTAGGATTGTGTGCTCCTCACATGTAGATCCAAGCAGCAAACACTGATTAATATCCAATCGCCCATGTGAATATATTGCAATATGTGAATCATGTGAATTAATTTTAATGAATTTAAGTGTATTTAATTCAGTCAAACAATATAGCCTGACAGCAAGGGATCAGCAGACCTCTTCCTGATGGCAGGAGAATAGGATTACTATGTTCAGTACTGTACGCATTGTACAGTATTGCAAAGCTTTTAGCCCAGTGCAGCCCAACACTGCCACCTACTGAATGGCAATATGGACACAGTGAACCCATGATTGGCGCAAACATTTATGTTGTTGCTCAATACAGAAATGGGCATTATAATTAGGGCCCGACTGATTAATTGGCTGATATGAAATCTTTTTAAATCGTCAAAACTCTTCCTTTCCTTTAGTTAAACAAACACTAAAGGACAGTTTATTGCAAAACAGCCAAATGATCAGGCTGTAATTTATGTCTTTATTGTTCTATTCATTTTTTTTCTTTTTATTAATCGGCCGATGGAGTAGCGGAATTTTATTCTGCCAAATATCTGAACTGCATCGGCCTTTGAAAAGATCCATATCGATCTGCCTCTAATTAGAATCTCTACCTTGTTTTCTATGTTCCTTGGTTTATCACAGCCAAACTCTTCGTTTTGTGTATTGTGCATAGTAAGGCTAGACGACTGAATAGCAAAAATGAAACTTTAGCAGAATATCAGTTGACCATACCTCATGTAAACACACTTTTATTTTGCTAAATGAATGGACATACGAATGAATTGAACACTTTTATCTGCTTTATTTCAATAACACTTAAATCTTATATTTCACATGTGTCAGATTTTTTGTTTTAATTAGTGATTTATAATAGAGTATAAAATAAGAGCTTGAGTCATGTTTTTCTTCATTTGTTTTTTTTTCCAGAAAACACTACAACTGAACCAAAATTCAGATTAGATTATTTTTATGAATAATTCCATTTCAGATGTAGAAATGAATGATCTGTTTAATGCCGCCGATTTTAGCATTAATGGTCAGCATCTCGAGGAGATGTTTAAGGCAAACATATATTTTTTCCTCAAAATATTACTTCGGCCATTATTTTAAGGGGCTGGTGATTTGCTGCTTTGCCATACTGAAGTAGGAAATTATTTGGCATAAAAAATGCAATTGTGGTACTGGTTAAGTCTTGTGTGTTTGTGTGTGTGTTTTATTGAAGCAGATAACAAAGAGGCATTAAGTAATCACGGAACGTCTTAAAGGTACATACCCAGGAATATCAGATGAGCTTCTTGACTACACAAAGAAGCATTTGGCACACATACACGAGATATAAAAGCAATAGGCTATACAACCAAATTTGAAGGTTAAGGAAAACTGACGATATTTTAGTAGCAGATTGACCTACCTTTACCTTAAGAGTGCAATACATATGACGTAAGATGTCAAATTCCTGCGTTGTACCACTAGATGGCACATTAATACCGATTGAACAGTAAATACATCCTCCAGTCGTCATATTCAGTTTACACATACAGTATATGTTCAGAATAGCCTGTCAAAATATGAGCGGAGTGTGATAGCTAAACTTACGCGCATGCATTATTCCTCTATATTTCGAGCAATTTTGTTTGGGATCCAGTCTGTATCAAGGCGGTACTACAGGTTTGCAGGTGGATCAGGAGGTGGCAGTGTTATGCACTCGTGAATGAACCAATTGTCTCTGGGTAGAACAAGCTGAACAAGGCCAACTGTGGTAACGAGAAACCACAGCTAAAAAGATGACGTAACCCATTAAAGGGATATTCACACCCACAAAAAATATGACCGCGACAGACGACACAAGGTTGTGCTGCGATGACCCCCCCCCAAAAACACGAATGCAGACGGAAATGCGAGGAGGCAATATACGATCTCAGGGTTACACATTCTTAAAAAATATAAAAGTGCATGATTTTGTTTACATAGGTTTTTGTTTACATAGGTAGTGCCAGTTCCAAATGCTCATAAGCAATTTCGACAAGGGACAAAAACTACATAATGTGTAGTGTGTACTAATATGTTCATTGAATTTCACCACATATTTGTTTGTATTTTGGAACTACAGTATTGTAGTGTCTGTTTGCAGTCCACTGTACATCATATTTATCATAAAGTAATATTTAATGTTCAGTATTTTTTTAAATAAGTGGTGGGTTTAACAAAAAATGATGGATCCATCCATCATACATTTTCTTTAGCATTGGTCCTCATTAAGGTCATGAGTAAGCTGAAGCCATATCCCAGCTGACTTTGGGCGAGAGCCAACGATTGCCAGCCTATTGCAGGGTACAAGTAGACAAGCAACCATTCACACTTAACTTCACACCTATGGACAATTTAGTTTTTGGAATGTCGGAGGAAGTTGGACTACCCATAGGAAATCCACACAAGAACGGGTAGAACATGCAAACTCTATTACTAATGCCAAACCTCAGGACTGTGAGGCAGACGTTAACCATGAGGCCAAATGTGAAGGTAATTTTTTTGTTGCAGGTTTTTTTTTTTTTTTCAAATTTTCAGTGTTCAAATTACTAAATTGGCTTTATTAAAAAACATGTACTGTACAAATTTGTTTACACTGCTGTATATTTTTGGTTGCACAGAGAACTAGAGCACTTACACACTCACACATGGCAAGATGTTAAAATGATGGTACGCACAAGTGTTGCTACATCCCTCAGGTGGAATGTGAGGGTGGTGGATTTGTTAGATGCCTTGCTCAAGGGCACCTAAACAGTAGCCAGAATGCATACTAGCACAAACAGAGCTTTTGCCACCGAGTTGCGAAATACTTGGTATATCATAATGGTAGACTTCATATTTCCAAAGAAATATATTTCCAAATAATCAATCTAACATTGCATTGTGAGGACAACTGAAATGTATGTATTAAATACTATTGTTTTTAATGACAAAATTAATGTATAGCACCTTCCAAAAGACCTAATGACACATATCTTGGGGTTCACCAATGTGGGCACCAGGGGCAGAGCCAGAACGTGGCTAATCGGTGGGCTTGGAAAAATCAGGGTGGGCCTGAATATTTCCCTCACTGAGCACAATCCTCTAATCCCGTATATTCAAATAAAATGACAAACTGAATAATATGAAGTTCAGATCTTCCTTAGACAACCATTCTTAATATTCAATACAATAAAAAAAAACATACGAAACACAAATTCAAAAATAATTTCATAACAATTTACAAAAATGTAAAAGTATATATTTTTTTCATGAATCTCACTGGGTGGGCAGTCTGTCAATCTGGCTGGGCCTGTGCACACCCAGGCTCACCCTTAGCTCCGCCCCTGGTGGGCACCACATGAGCACCACATGAGTAGCACACAAGCCTGTTCTAAAAAATAGTTCTACAATGATTGGACAATGTGATTTCCTAGAAATATTGTCGAAGTGATCATTTGAAAATGTGAACACTGGCAGAGATTTATAGGGGAAAAAAGAGTATTGTATTTTGATATTTATCTGATTCCTAATTATAATGGGAAATCACAATAATGAATATCATTACAGTAATTATTATTAAAACATATATTAATAAAATTATTCAAAGTAATTTGAGCAAATTGGTTATTTCCGAAGTGTGTATCAAACTGGTGCCCTTCGCATTAATCAGTAGCCAGAAGTAGCTCTCAGCTTCCAAAAGTACTTTCATTTAAAACGTGTAAAATATGATTAGTCATAATGTAAATCCTTGACTTTCATCAAGAATAGTTTTCTAAATCACACGAATTTCACAGCAGAATCAGCAAAGTAATGCAAAATGTAGAACATTTTTTCGTCTGACAACAAGACAGCCTGGGGGTAAACAGCCCATACAGTATATGGTTATGACATTTAATGATGAAAATCCAGGTTGCTTCATATTGGTCAGATATAGTGTGGCCAAGTAGCTTGAACCTTCGTCAGTTTTCTGAATGTACTGTACATATTAAATACATTACACAAGGGCCTCTACATTACATGTATATATATATATATATATATATTTATTTATTTTATTTTTTTCTCCAGAAAACTGAATCCTCTTGGACAACATAGACCTGATCAAACAAAACAATTTGCACTGCATTAAAAGTGGGGACTCGGGATCTGCCTTGTTTGCATATGACCTCAGCTCTGACGCCTTGGGCTAAACAGAAACACCATCCATTATGAAGAGTGGTTAACCAGCTCCCTCCCAAATTACAGTGACTCTGGGCTCCCATTTTACTGATTTAGCGGTGTAGCGGTTTGCCATCTCATGTTACTGACTGTAATGGTGAGATGTACTCACGCAGGCTAGCCTCCCCTTGTAAAAAGTGAGCAGGGCATTTTGTTGGCTATTTAATCGGCACGGAGTGAAGCACAATTACAGATCTGTCACTGGGTCTTTCAAGGTTATTTGCTCAATCTACAAGAGCATATTTAGTCCATTAAACCCTCAAAAGCAGGAGAGGCGGATCATTTCCCCAGCATGTAGGGTTTGAGTGACTGAAGCTGCTGACATGTCATCAGTCTTTCTGCAGTATGACTGTGATTGGCAGCAAAGAAGAAGCATCCAGACAACGGTGCGCTTGCCGAGTTGACCCTGCTTTTAACCTGCTGGCACGACTCTTATCGTCACAACGCCTCCGCATACCCCCGGTCAAGCCTGACAACATTTACCCAGCACCTTGTGCGCCCCTCTTCTACATCAGTCTGTTCAGAAACATCTGCCCCTCTTCAATATCGCACTTTGACCCCTGCAGGCTAAAGATAAGTTAACCTTTCCTACCATGCTGACTAGCTACCAGCATGGTCTCTTTTTAGGACACGTGCAGTATCTGGGACTGAAGAAAAACAAAAAAAAAAGTTTGAAATACTTTTTCAATCGCACAAGTAGTCAAACGTGTGAACAAAACCACCGGTGTCTGCAGTACTGCTGTTTTTGCCCACATTCTACAAACCTTCTGACGGCACTAACCAGGGGATTGTCCAGCCCGACATCTCCAGCTGAAAGCCTATTTCCGGATTGTGTCGTTCGTTTATTTAGTTCGCACACTTCTCTGGAATGAGAGGCCATGGAAAACTAAGGGGTGGTGGTGTGGGCTAGGAAGTTGCGGAGGGAGAGAAAGAGGATGAAAAAAAAAAGAGGTATATTTACGTAAGAGTGCAAGACAAAGCTTGAAGAGAGCTGGATGGCCAGATACAAAAGCCAAACCTGTACTGAAATAGCACACTCAAGAATCTTAGCGGTCAACAGAAAGTGAAATACGATGAGGGGCTCAGCACAATGCGACATGAGCGGCTTTCTTGACTACTTGACGTTGAGTATTGCATTATCACATTTGCTTTGCAGCCTGTCGGCTTGTTTATCTGGCAGGGTATGCGAACATCCTATTACACGAGTACGTCGCTCCACTTAAAGCTGTTAGTGACCTGTTTGTTTACCTTGACATTTGCAGCACTGACAAAAAACTAACCCCTCTCTGACAGGCATAATTATCAAAAGTAGGTGGTAATAGAAGCTTAAGAGGCCTTTGACCTTCAAATGACATTCTTTATCCTCATTTGATGACAAAGATTGAACCCAAGCCGTAAGCTCATCTTTGTCTTGCCTCCGTGGGGTTTATAGGATGAACGTGGCAACAAGTTACGTTTGAGATGCCAAGCAATCTTATCAACTCCATTAAAATATCATTACCTTCATTTGTTTTGCTAGTGCGGGCACCCTGACACCATGCAATCTGTGCCTTGCTTGGCCACACATGAAACCTAAAATCAGCTTCGTTTGACTGCAGCACATTTGGCTGGCCTCACTGTGGTTGATTAACCTATGCAAGGGTGTGATAAAGTATCACTTCATGTGTACTGTCACAGTTTTATTCTATAATTGAATTGAAAGTTGAATTTACTCAATCTTATTTCGCCAAGTGGATGCACGAAATAAAATCATCTGGATCCAGATCATTAAGTATAGAGTATTTAAAAAATGTATATGTATACATATATGTATATGTATAGTCTACTGAAAGAAATGTATCTGGATCCATGCCTCTTTTCTAATAAAAGCTAACCTAGTAATTACCTAATCATATTACATAATTACCCCTTGATTTAGTTATTAGCATTTTCATGGCTTGCTTTGAATAGAGGTCAACGGAAAATTGTGGCCTGTGACGAAGAGGGTCGAATTTGGCCTGGGGACCTTGAATTTCAACTTGTGCTCTATATTATGAATGGATGCGACAAAACAAAATTAGGTTACAACTAGGGCTGTCAATTTAGCGCGCTATTCTCGGCGTTAATCCAACCCCCTTTTGACGCCGTCAATTTTTTTTATCGCGTGATTAAGGTTTCCATAGCAACCAGCGGCTGCATTGATTCAAAAAGAAAAAAGTTTTAGAGTAGAGGAGGCATTACATCTGCTTCAAAATCTTGACCATGAGGATGAATTGCTCGGCTGACACATGCACGGCTGAGTCCGCCTGCCCCGCGGTGATAGTCGTGACGTACGTTAAGTAAGTGTTCTTCCTTATTTTCGGAGGCCGTGCTATATGTATTTCATCTGGCATCTTCCTTGCTAAAGGGAACCGACACGGCAGGACAGTGTTTTGTTGCGTTGCAGACGTGAACAGCAGCGCTCCAATTCACCTCTCTCTCTCTCTCTCTCTCTCTCTCTCTCTCTCTCTCTCTCTCTCTCTCTCTCTCTCTCTCTCTCTCTCTCGCTCTCTCTCGTATTTCCTTCGCACAGGAAATGTGCCGTTCCAAATCAAAAAGGAATAAATACTTAAGCACAGTATACGTAAATAAATATATACTCACAAAACAATATTGCAGAATTTTAGAAAAATTATGAATACAAAATAATATGTATTTTTCTAACAGCACGACACACACGCAGCGCAAGAGCCGCATATGGGACAATCTCAGTGGTACACTAACTGTTTGTCATTCATTTATCCGACACAATTTACATTAAAATATATCCACAACAGAATTTTAATTAAAAAAAAAAAATGTTTATTAGACACTCGAGCAGCGAGTAATAATCTTTTTCGTCGTTCTAAAACCAAGCAGAGTTTGAGCAACAAGTCGCCCGATTGTGAACGTGCGCGCGTGTGTGTGTGCGTGTATGTGTGTGAGTTTGAAAGGGCTGGGGGGCTGTTTGCGTGAGTTGAATCCTGTGCTTGTTTTTTCAATTGAAGAGGGAGTCAACCCAAACATTTTTTTTTCCAGAATATGTTCTATGCAGGCCCCCTAGTTAAAACAAGGCATTCTTATTAATATTTTATTTGTGGAATATAAATTAAGTTGTAAAATCCATCCATTTTTTACCATCTCAGGGTCAGCCATTTTATCACATCTGTCGACTGAAAATGACATCACAGATGCCCCGAGGGCTCAAATAACGACCAATCATTGCTCAGTTTCAGAAAACAGGTGAGCTGTGATCGTTACCTGAGCCTTGAGCAACTGCGATATCATTTTCAGTCGAAAGACGTGACAAAATGGCCCCCTCCATTGATGAGGTGGATTAACTCTTATTCCACAAACGCAATATTTATCAGAATGGCTTCTTTCAACAAGTGGGCTTGCATGGAGCATATTCTTAAAAAATAATATGTTTGAGTTGACTTCACTTTTATAAAGTATTTGCATGAGAAAATCAATCCTCTTATATGTGTTAAGGGTATTAAGATTCAAGAAAATAATGTCACAGAAAAATAAAGGTTTTTTTTACAATAAATAAATATGCAATTAACTATGAGTTAACTATGAAAAAATGTGATTAATCACGATTAAACATTTGAATCGCTTGACAGCACTAGTTACAGCCAATTGTAGCATATCATGTATCAATTGTAGCAGATCATGTACTATAGTATAATACAGAAAATATTTTCATGCTGAATATCTTTTGTTCATTAGTGGACGATACATTTTATTCCCCTCAGAAATTGCCTACAAATGCAGAGAGATTGCTGAACTAACATCCAGTGGTAAAAGGCATAAGACTAGCAATGCTAGTGAATATGTCAAATATCAGAGTAAAGAAGATAGGACATGAGGATAGCAAATATGCACGACATATCACATAGGCCGTGAATAGCATAGGGATGACTTTAGGATCTGAAGCATCAGCCATAATTTTTTCAGGTTTCTCCTCTCTTGAACCGAATTGTTCAGTATTGAGCGAAAGGTGAAAAGCCAGACAGAAATTAGAGTTAAAAGTTATAACAACAAATGTAATCGGTATTTTGGAACAAAATATATTCTGGTACAAACAGTGCAATACAAGCAGGATATAAATACGTTGTGTGGAAGAAAGTGATGGTTAAAAAAACGTTTTAGAGATACGGAAGATGAGAACAGGGTGACTTTTAGTTCATCCCCGAATTCATATCAAGGGAACAGTTTATTATTATGGTAGCTTGAGTGATAATGTTTGGCTAAATCGAATGGCTAAACAGGGGTAGAGGAATCGCACAATATTTGATTTGGTAGTTTGAATTCAACAAAAAAAAATGACAATCGTGCTAAGGTTGCTCTTTGGCCGCTGCTGTTGATTCACAATCTTGTCAGCAGTCCCCGACAAGTCAGGGACAACGTGAAGTCAAACTGATAATGGTTTCTTAACCGTCTGGGACATACATTGCTACCCAGCGTTGAAGCGCCAAGGTAAATCCCAATGCTAAAGATGAGACGGCTTGTTCTGGTTGCGGTCCAAGGCTGTCTCCTTCATGCAGGTACCAACGCTGCTATCGTTGTGCAGGAGTCTTTGTACTCTCCACGTATTGTTATGGCTCCACTGTGAGTGCTTAACACATGTTGAAATAACTTCCTTAAGACCTATGTAAGCAAATACCACTTAAAGTATTTGTATGGCCGCGCATGAGAGTGCATGCGTAAGGAAGGGCACGACTTGCGTGCAGGACAGCGGTGCTTTGTTTTGTCAGCAAAATGTCAATCTGTCTCTGTGAGGTTATCCCATATGATCTCCCTAAATGCACATGGCTTGGTAGCCCATCTGGTTGGCAGTCGAGAGCTCCCCCTCCCCAAACACCCACCGCCACCACCACTCACCCTGGTCTGGAGGTCTTGCCTTTTCTACCTCCCACTGAGAGGATATGAAAAAGCAGACAAAGCTTTCCATTCTCTTCTTTTACTGTCAGATTTTTGGATCAGGGTAATCCTGAAATGGCAGCAACACGTGCACGGCGGTTTGGTTGCTCCCTAACAACTGACTTGAGACGCAAACAATGTGACAAATCTTACTGGAAACGGACATTCAGATGAATTTTGCCAGCACACGCACACTCACAGCCCTGGCAACTTCCCAGCATCCCTAAAACCTACACAAAAAAAAATCGACTGTACACCGCGCCTAAATGGCCTTGGGCTCCCTTAAACTATTCAGCATGTGCAAGTGAAAAATGCATCTTGGAAGAGCACAAGCCTTTAAGAAGTGCAAAACTAGCCTGGCGCAACGATACACACATCAGCCCTCTGGACAAGTTTGGCACCCACACCAGTAACTGTAGGCCAAAACTCATGTTGCGTGCTAACTCCCTCCCTCCCCCCCATCCCCTCACGCTATCCCGCACTGCAATTATATGCATGCTCCCACCCAAACATGCAAGAATAGGCCTTCTCAGTCAACAGACAAAACGAGTCATTCTGTCCTTTAACCATGACATCATGACTATTTAACTCCGGCGAGAAATTCAAGCTTAATTTAACTTTTGTCGAGAGAGGGGAAAAAAGTGGTGTGTGTTAAAGTGGCAGAACGCAGCGGTGGTGTGAACAGACACTTCTACGTTTCAAGGACAGTACTAAAAAGTAGCCATTCTGTGTCGCATTTTCATTTACAATAGGGCTGCAGCTATCGAATGTTTTGGTATTCGGATATCCTATTGAAAATGTTATTGAATAATCGGGTATTCGTAGAAAATAAAATTTCTTGGTTATAAGTACTGAACACAAAAAAACACATTACCACTTAATAATGAATGACCAGCTGGTTTTCATTTTTAGATATTCCACATTTTATACTTGAATTTAAACTATGCGTAGCAGAACGCTTTCCTTTCTAGAAACATTCGTGAAATTTTAGACAAAACTATCTCCATGTGCATAGATGTTGGACTCGAAGTGACGTCAGAACAACAGTAGCTATTTGCAGGCTAAAAATACACAAGTGAGTAAACCTGGCTTGTTAAAAAGTGATCATTTGGAACAGCAACTGTATCAGGCTGTCAGCTTCAAAGTGTGCTGAGTCATTTACGTTTAATACACTGCCTTTGAAAAGTTGCGTAATCCGACAGCTCTCGCCAGCCTATATGAGGCACTTGAGCGGTGCTAGCGCTTGCTAGCGCTGCTACCACACTGGTAACGGGTGCCATACAATACGGTGTCAGCTTGATTGTCATTTTTTAGCGCCCTTGATTTGTGATTCAACCTTATTTCAGGACGTCATAAGTCAGTTTGTGATGGCAAAAGGCCCCAAACAGAGTCAAGTCAGCCACGCGACACGTTGTCGGGAACAACTTCAGAATAAAAGCTTACCTATAAGGTTTATTTTGAAGTTGACTTTCTTACCGCATAGGTGGAGTGTTACTGTCATGCATAGCATAAAAAGTTGTTGCTGTGGTGAATTTGACTACTACTTCTTGGCAGTGCACACGTAAATAAGCACGTACTCGAGAAAAAAATGTCTCGAGACTTTTTTTAATGGAGGTACCCGAATTACTCAAGGAATCGTTCCAGCCCTAATGTACAGTACATACATACACATTACATTAAGAGATAGATTAAAAAAATATAGGAGGGCTGTTTTTTCAACTACAGTATTGCAAGGAAAGGATCTGGAGAAAAATGGGAAGACTTTCTAGGGGTCCCAAGCATGTTGTAAGAACCCGCCCGGTCGACACGGTAGTTACTAGTTATAAACATTTTGCACAGACATATTGTAGACCATTTGTGTTATCATAGAGTGTCAGAAATGATTTTGTTTTATGATCATACTCTCCGCCAATTGAGCCAGCCAAGAACACGAATTTGCTTATAGTGGGAAATGGCTCTGCAGTTTCGAGAAGTTTCATGGTGTTATTGCAGGAGCGGCATCTATCAAACTGCTGACAGCTTTTGTGTCAAGCACACCTCACTCTCCAAATCTGCCTCGCAACAGAGTCCTCTCCTCTGTCCTTGCGGCTGCTCTGGGAGGGGTCCTCAATAGTGGGTGAGTACTTGCGTGTGTCTGCATGTATATGATAGAACTGAACCAATGACAGGAACCTTAGCCCAGCCCAGTCCTCGCAACAAAGATGCGGGTGGGTTTCATTGCAGACCCCTCTCACTCTCCCCCACGCTCATAAATAACCATACGGACTCTCTGCCCTGGCCAGGGGGAGAAAAGAGCCATTTAGGCAGCTCCTCTCCTCTCATGCCTTGTAACTGACCTTTTATAAGGGTCATTCGGTAGAACCACCACCCCCCTGACATACTCACCCCCACCTCCCGACACACACCTCTCGTTCTCTCCTTGCTGACACACCGGCCTGAATCATCGGAACGCTAGAACCGTGGAGAGAAGCCACTTAGCAAGCTTGTGGCATTGTGGAGGGGCCTTTAAGACCCAGGAGGCTGAAATCTTTACAAGATCAGTCCCGGAGCATGTGCGATGGCAGCACGGGTCAGAGGTGAAGGTCACAATATGGGAGGAGGGGAATAAATCCTGTATCATGAACAACAATGGATGCAATCCCCACTGACAATGATGCCATTGTGGGCTATTGGTTGCTTAGTGTGTCCTGGAGCTGTGCCTAATAGAGTTATAGTGCTTATGTGATGGCTGCGTAGCGAGGAGCGTAGTGTCCTTTTATATGAAGGAGGCAACTGCCTAAGAGCTTGAAAAGAGGTCTCAGCGCCTTCTTGGTTTCTGCGTGAAAGCCCGGTTAAGTGTGTGTGTGTGTGTGTGCGTGTGCGTGTCTGTGCACAGACATCGGTGAGGGGGCACCACACGACTCCTGTTTCTTAAGACTAACAAGACGCATTGGTGTTTCATGTGCTGACCACAAAATAAATGCTGTTATGTCAGCACATCTTAGGGAATTGTGTCTTCTTTTTGGTCTAAGCACTGCCATCCATCCATCCATTTTCTACCACTTTACCACTGACTTTGGGCAGAAGGCAGACTACAAGGCAATCGCGGGGAACATGTAGAGACAGAGAACGATTTCAACTCACGTTTAAACTGTCACGGACACATTTATTCGGATTAAAAGCCTGATCGGAATAAAAATGCTTCATGCACACACACCATTCGGAATATTCTGACCCGATCAAACAGGAAAAATATACAAAATAACGCTAACGTTTCAAGTAGAACTGGACAGAGCGAGGTTTTGTTGACATGGAAGTCGCAAAGGCTTCTTCTTCTTCTACTATTTCCGGTATATTTGGTCAATCTGCGCATGTCAAAATAAATTGTTACAATCGAAAGTGTGATGCAAGAGCACACAAATCCTCATCGAATCAATATTTTTAGTGTCCATGAAAACAGTGCAGCCGCTGGTAATTTTAATCCAAACTCCGTTCGGATTAAAGAAATTTTGACCCTGTAAATGTAGCCATTGACACCATTTTTGGTAATTAACTTAAAACTGACAAAAGTAAGACTAAATAAAATTTTGCGGGAAAGTAACTTATGAAAATCAGCCATTGTTTTTTTTTTTTTGTGGTTCAATAGGATAATTTTAAAAACAAACAACTGTAATTAAAATGTCTTGAACAAAAATGATGGAGGTACAAAAGACGAGAGGCAATCACTGACATCAAACAATTTCTGTAACTCACAATCAGACCGGTGCACCTGACTCACTCCTTGTGAGCAAATTGCTCCAGCTGGTTTTGAAGCGCACCTTCTATAGACTGCATGTTTCGGTGCCTCCCACATTTAAAAATCTTAAGATCAGGACTCATCCAAGACCATTTCTAAATGATTCATGTAGTTTCATTTTTGTTCTCCGCCATTCTTGAGTGCTTTTGCTTTGCATTTTGGAAAATTATGTTGGGAAATCCATCACCTGTGACTGAGAACTGACTTTTTACATAAACACAGGGCATTTTTCTCTAGAATGCCTTGATTGTCTTGAGAATCCATTGCACCATGCACTGATTTTTTTCGAGAAAAAAAAACATAAAAAAACCATAACTGAGTCTTTCCATGTTTCACTGTCACTGTTGTTTTTTCTTTCTTCAGACCCTCTTGCTGTTAAGTGACCGTTCCAACCATGGCATCAGTTTTCACTGCTCTACTTGCTTACGTATAACAGTAAGTGTAGTGACACTTTTGACGAGAAATTGTACAAAAATCAAAATGTCACCTTTGACTGTAACTAAAGTGTAAAAGGGCATTACTGGAAAGACAAACTCATTCAGCATCTCGTGAATGTTTGCTTCTTGAACTCTGAACGCTCAGTCCTTCATTTGGCACACCACTTAGTGGAAGTCAAAGCAAACATTTTATTTCAAGAATATGTTCTATGCAGGCCCACTAGTTGAAAGAGGTCATTCTGATAAATATTTCTTTTGTGGAATAAGTGTTAATCCACTCGTTTTTAGCCATCTCTGGGGGGGGGCATTTTGTCTTCTGTCAACTGAAAATGACATCAACTGCTCACAACGACCAATCGCGGCTCAGATTCAGAAAACAGGTCAGCCTTGATTGGTCGTTGTGAGCAGTTGTGATGTCATTTTCAGTCGACAGAAGACAAAAGGGCCGACCCCCGAGATGGCTAAAAACGAGTGCATTTTGCTGCTTAATTTATATTCCACAAACGCAAAATCAATCAGAATGCCGTGTTTCAACTAGTGGGCTTGCTGGGACCATATTCTTGAAAAAAATATGTTTGTGTTGACTTCCGCTTTAAAACGAGATGTGGCAAAGTCTTCAGGAGGAAGTTAGAACAGCGGACCCTCATACCACGACATAACTCAGAAATGGACTGTAGCTGGTAACGTGGTGGCCTGCCACGAGTTCCTCTGTTGTCACCTCCGCTTGTAAGTTTAGGCTGTGGCAGAAAGGAGTGATAAATTATGAGCGGCGGCTATGACCGCTGCATGCTCAACTAACACGGAGGACAGAAGCAGCATGAGTTGACCAACAGAGTCAGACAGCAGGAACGTTTGGAAAAAGTGTAAATCACTTTTTTCTGATGCTCAAATGTGACATTCCCTACACCAAACATTGGTTTTCTGTTTATTTTTTTCTGACTTGTTGGCTTCTCTATGACCTCCTTAAAAGAACAAGCTATGTTTCCCAGGGCCCAGCTATTTGAAGCTCATAGTTTTGGTCATCTAAGGTTTTCAGCTCCATTCAGACACTGTCCCCACTTACATTTCCACAATGACAAGATCCTGGGGGCCAGACCATAGCCGTCCTACACTCTGCCCACAGTTGAGTTGCCTCTGGCAGGACTACTGCATGCTTTGTGTGCTGGTTCTGGCCACCAACCAGGGAAACCCCACAGTCTCTCCATGGTGAATGCCGAACACTCTGCCAAGACCATTATGCATCCCTTCAATGGCCGTGAATAGCGGCACACTACAGTACAGCAGATTGTTAAGATGTGCGATTCACCCTGGGCCACATTGTGAGACCATGACACATATACAAACACTGGTGAACTACACTAATCCCTGATATGGTTTCTCAGTGTTGTGTCTTTTGATGATAGACAACAAACAAAGCAAATCCAGATAAAATGTGCCCTACATTGAAAGCTACAGAAATATGAAAACAGTCGATGACTGATGTTCCTTGACACAGTTAGTGGGCTAAAGCTAAACAAGCATTACTCCAAAAAGCCAAGAGATTACGATGAAAATTTGGTGGCAGCAGGAAGCCTATCACGTGCACATTTAACACTCTTACGTGGGGATTAATGTTCATAATTTCCCGACAGCGTTAACAAACAATATCCAACCGCACAGAATCGAGTAACTCTATAGTGAACAAAATTGTCACACGACACAATTTCATTTTCAAATGATCTTAATGAAGAGCTAGTTCTGATAGACAACTTTTTCAGTAATATATCTTCTGACTATTTCTTTCCTATTGTTATTTCTTGGTTTCCAAGGTTCATTTGCATATTGCAGTTGTGGGTATCGAGATGAGTCACACCAGCCAGCAGGTAGCGGGCTGGCCTCTTGTGTTAATCTTACGATTAGTCCGCACTGATCCCATCAGGACTGCCTAGATCTGTGGTGAAGAGCCTAACGGTTTATCCCAAAAGTGATCTGCCGCTAACCCTAACCACAAGCATGCACAAATGGGCACGCGAGCGAATACAAATCGAGGAATATTCCGGCTGCTTTAAATACTGTTTGTAGGGGTGGCATATCTCTAGAGATCATCATGCCATGCGTGGCTGTCCTCGCTTGACGTATCTGGAGCACCGACACTGTTGTGCGGTAAAGAGTGTAGTGGTAGTGAAATGTGTCACACAGGTCAGACCCAGAAGTTAAGGGGGCAAGCAGTGTGCCCTTCTGACACAGGAGGGTGGGGGGACGGGTTAGCTGCCAAATGACATGCTGTGACAGGCTTCAAGACTTCTCAAAGTGGGAACGGCATGGAAGGCACAAAAGCAAACACTAACGCATTGTATTTGTGCCCAAATGTTCACACATACACACACACATCCTCACAAACACATTTGTCCAACACGCAGCAACACCTGCTGCATTTGATTACCGACAAGCAGTACGCTGTAATATCTAATAATAAATAAACGTGCCATTAGTCTAGAAATTTAATATGTGCACAACATTTGAGTGGTAAAGATACCTTTATAAAGGTTTAATGTGTGTGCTTGTTTGATCCACCTGCGAAAATGTGAGCGTGAAACTCCAGTATGTGTATCCCTGAGACTTGTCCGCTAATATTTTCCATTCAAGCCAGTTAGTTTAGAAAGTTTCATGGACACTGGACACAGGCAAGAATCATCTTACTGATGGGAAAAAAGGAATGCTAGAGGCAATTACCTCCCTGACTCTATGTCCTTGGGTCAAAAGGGGGACCAGCCATGAATGCACGGACACCAACAGAGACAGACCTCTGACCACGCAGACCTTGTTTCACTCTCCCTGCGGCCACAAACATCAGCTGGGGGAAGAGGCCCTGGTTGCTTAAATTTGTAATTCTGTGTCATGAGAGAACAACAATGTACATGACATGAACACATATAATACATTAATGCTAATATGCTGGTAAAAGTCATTGTTTCCAGGTACTCTTTTCACCTCACGGTAGACTCTGCCACTTGTTTGTTCAGCTGAATGATCTCAGCGATAATTACAAGTGGTCTCAAACGCACACACACATGCGCAAACGTTGACAATTTTGCTGCTGAACGTGTTTGACAAGCTCAACAAGAATATAACACACTCTCAAGAACTACGTAGGTGACACCATCACCACTGAGACAAAAGAGCTAAATGAAATGCTTCCTGGATGCTTGAAGAAAAGATGAAACAATAGCTGTTTAGTTATACTAACAACGTGTATAACATGATGCCATCTTAATGCTATCTATACAGTATTTTGAGACAAATTTAAAATGACAGCTAGCATCGGTAATTCGTTGTTTTGAGTGTTAAAACACAGAACATTAAAATAATATTTTATATCAAATGATTCGAACACACGTATTACGTTTTTTATCTTTCATTCATGCCATGCAAGCCATTTTCAGCTGCTTCAGTGCAGCTTGAGAGGAACTGAATGAAAAGGCCTGGAACGTACCATTCCAGTCTCGGGGTAAGATTCATTCTAAAACGACATAGCCGTTCGAAAAATAAAATTAACTTTGACATATTGCAGTTGAGGTTTTATAATTGATTCTGACTACCACAAACAAATATAAAAACGAGTGTTGCGTGTGGTTGAGAAGCATGAGTGGAAAATAACCCCCCTACCGTGACAGCGGGTTGGACCCGTCCAAGACGATGTTAGAACTGCCCTTTAAAGTCGCTGGACTTCCTAGGCGAAGTAAAGGCGAGCTGAGTGCACTGTACTGTAAGAAGGTGCAGGCTGACGATTCGCATATCTATCAAGTCCGCAGACTTCTTCTATTTGGACTTTGGGTCGCTTTCTGTTACCAGGGTATTCGAGGAGATTTTCTTTTGGTCGAATTAATTTTAGGACGTGCAGGCTCATTTGAAGTAGCTGAAATTAGGCTCAGCAGCGAAGGAACAAAGGTGCAATTTTTTTCTTTCTTTTTTTGTTTTGTTTTCTTTTTTACTTTGCGACAACGACAGCAAACTGGACTACTCTTGTGATACGGGAATGATTTATCCTCCTGAAGGTTTATTCTACATCGAGATGGATCCAGCACCACCAGGTAACACTAACTACTGCAGCCATTGTCTGTCTTTAGGGGGCTTAAAATCGCCTGTCAGCTCCCGTTCACTTGGTTATTGGCTTTAATTGTGTCGTGTGACAAGAATGTTCAGGTTGACATGTTCCAAATATATGTAGTTGTTTGAGTAAAACGTTCGAATGGTCATGTCGTGGGGTAGCCTGCGCCTCCTCGGTGCGATTGCCCAGGCATGCATAGCGCAATTCGCTTGCCAATTACGTAATACCTCAGCGGACCAGGCGCAGTGGTTCGCCTCTTTTCTTTTGTCCCAGCGCGTATGACTAATTCACGACAAGCAACGCCGTTGAGTCTCGCCGAACCCTCATAAACCGTGCGAGGACCTAATGGACACCCATTACAAAGCACGGGGAACATTTTGAAGGAAATATGGTGCGTCAACTGATACTGCATGAAACGACCGCTTTGTTCTCCTCTGCAGCCAGCCGTGCTTAATTAGTGCTAGCTCGCAAAGTAGGCTAGAGACGAGCGGGCTAGACGACCCATCTCATGCCGTCATTGCCATGGGGCGACAGGTCCCATTTTTTTCTATGCACATTTGTCTTTTTCCTCATTGTATGACATTGTACTCGACGTTTTAGTTATCTATTTATTGACAACTTGCAAAACTTGGTCATGAACGCTGCTGCGCCATAATTGTTGACGCGCATACTCAGGAGGACTTGAGCTAAAAACGACATTGCCACCAATGCTACGACATAATGACACGGCATCTAAACGATCCATGACATGACTGTCCCTGTAAGTAATGCCTTTGAAGGAGTCCGTTTACAAACAGGCTTTATCATGATGAATTCGTTTCTTTAGTTCAGGGTTAATGACTTGGCTCTGACTCTGTTCTATGCTGCTGGCTGGTACGCGGGTTTTGGAATCCACATAATTTTCTTGGCAGGGAACAAAAAGGGGAAGGTGTTCAGGTTTAATTTTGCAGGAGCAGCAGCAGCAGCTTTTGGTTTTCAGCCTGCCAAATAACTGCTGCTGCTGCACCTGACTTTTGTTTATTTTAAGGTCAGAAAAAGAGAGCGGATGGTGGGTGAAACCCACATTTTTCTCCTCTTACAGGCAGCTCTTGTCGTCTGCCCAACTGCCCCATGAAAGGCACTTTTGTCCTGACGTGAAATATATCGCCCCTCACCTTCTCTTGATGCGGTTTGCCCTCCTTTTTCATCCTTAGGAAAACGCTTAAGATTTTTGGCCAACTTAGATGTTCTTTTCCTTGAAGTCTGTTGGAAAACTTGAGGATTTGCATTTTTGCAAGACTGCAGTAATTAAATCAAGATGGGTCATGAAGTTCAAAATGTAATTTAGTTCTGACTTCTCCATTTAAGCATAATTGGTCAATAAACTAAAAGACAGTGCTCAAACTGTAGAGTATTATGTGGTTAAGGCGAGACCGCGACGATGGCATCATGCTGTGACGAACTTGTTGCATTTGTCACGTATTCGCAGATTAGCCTGAAATATTATTTCCAGCCCCCAAAATGAAATTCGTGTTGCAGTTAGAAAATACACTACCTACCACAATAGTGGGCAACTGCCAAATAATACACAAATTCGTGATTAAGTCATAACACAAGCTCGTGCAACAACTCCCCCTTGGGTGTCAGTCATGATTTGGCATGTGACATCTTTTGGAAACATGCCTGGGCTTGTCCCTGACAAGCCACCAGGCAAGGCTGTGACTCTGGGTAGGAGGTGTGGGGTGATCTCTTTTTATAATCTTTGAGACATTTTAGACCAACATGTATATTTTTTAAACGGATACAGCTCTTTCTAAGAATCATCCTAATCCTTGACTTTCTCTCATTTCTGTCCCGACCAGCCCTCCCTCCTAGGTCAACAAAGCCAATGTCTTCCGCCATGAACAATAACTGCCTTTCCCCACAGTCCAACTCACTACAGGATGCTGAATGGTACTGGGGAGATGTAACCAGGTAAAAGAAAAGCTGATGAATTAAACATGTCTCCTTGTATTGCTTGGTAATTCACTGTTTAAATGTGTCTTCATGTTTAATCTGTTAACTGATTTTCCTTTAGGGATGAGGTAAACGAGAAGCTCCGTGACACACCTGACGGTTCCTTCCTGGTACGTGACGCATCCACAAAGCTGCAGGGAGACTTTACACTGACGTTAAGGTAAAATTAATTGAGAAAAATGTCAGAGAAGTGCTTCATAAATGGTTTTGTTTGCTATTTTACACAAAATTAAGCGACAAATTGTGTTTCACAGGAAAGACGGCCATAATAAACTGATCAAGATTTACCACCGTGATGGGAAGTATGGCTTCTCGGACCCACTCACGTTCTCTTCAGTGGTGGAGCTTATTTGGCACTATCAGCACCATCCATTAGTGGAGTACAACGCCACACTGGACCTGATGCTCACGCATCCAGTGTCTCGCTTCCAACAGGTTAGTCTGCAAATGCAAACACAATTGGGAGGAATTTTGTATTTCTCTGTATTCATTGTTGTAATCTTTTTTTCCCCCTTATTATTACAATTCAGTAATACAGTAGTTGCTTTGTATTTCTTAATGAACTTTTTGCTGTTTTATTAGTAGAAATGACATTTTAACTGCCCCTGACCAGTGACTGTGCATGAGTGTTTGCTCGCGGTGTGTTTTGTAACTGCAATTACTACTACTGATTCCAGTATTTTCAACAGGATTTATAAAGTAAATGCCTAACCTTTATAAACCGGATTTCTTTTCACATCAGGCGAAGGAGAACAGTGTTGATGTCGCCGGAAGAAAGCTCAAAGAGGTCCATTGTCAGTATCAGGAGAAATCGAAGGAGTTTGATCGCCTTTATGAAGCCTTCACTAAGACTTCGCAGGTAATAACTGAAGTTGAAATGACCTGGTGGTCTTAAATGTCTGAGCGAAAATCAATCAACTTTACAAGTGTCCTCTAAATGGATGAATTCTCTGGCGTTAGGAGATCCAGATGAAACAAACGGCAATCGAGGCATTCAACGAGACAATGATGATCTTTGAAGAACAGTGTCGGGAACAGGAGCGCTACGGGGAAGAATTTGAGAGGAACAATCAATCCGAGGGAGCCGACAAAGATCTCGAGAGGTGTGCTACAATGTCCGATTCTCAAAACGAACCCTTTTCGAGTGGATGAGATGACTAATATTCATTCTATTAAGATTTGCATCATAATTCTGAAATGTTTCTCAAAGCTTTTACTTCCTTTCTGTAGCTTTCTGATAAACTACGAGAAGCTGAAGTGCCGTCTCAGCGATATTTATGACAGCAAGATCCATCTGGAGGAAGACTTACGAAGCCAGGTGGAGGACTACAGAGAGACAGACAGAAAGATGAACAGTCTGCGGCCGGATCTAATCCAACTGCGCAACATCAGAGACCAGTATCTCAAGTGAGTATGCCGAGATAGAAAAGTGTCGTCATAACTTGAACTGAATTTCTAATGTTCAATTTCTTTGATTGGCTTTCCACACGCAGCTGGCTCAATCACAAAGGCGTACGGCAGAAACGCATAAACGACTGGCTCGGGATACTAAAAGACAGCCTTGACGAGTACGTATTACCCGAAGTGTTCAAAGAAATTGGCGTCGGAAACGTGGAAAATCTGTAAATGGGATGCAGTTGAATACAAAGTTAACTTTTTTTTTTTGTTTGTTTGTTTGTTTTCTCAGTACATACGTGTTGAAAGGAGACGAGAAAAATTTACCACATCAGGATGAGGCAAGTTGGTTTGTCGGTGAAATGAGCAGGACACAGGCCGAGGAGATGCTTCAGGGGAAAGATCCCGGCACTTTTTTAATCCGTGAGAGCAGCAAGCAAGGCTGCTTCGCCTGCTCTGTCGTGTGAGTTTCTCCAGCGATAACTTGACAATGAATCAACTCCTGATATTCCCGTGCGGCGCTCATTGATGTCTGGCTTTATCTGTTTGTCAATCACAGAGTAAACGAAGAAGTGAAGCACTGCATGATCTACAGCACGCCGCACGGCTACGGCTTTGCTGAGCCGTACGACGTCCATTGCTCACTGAAAGACCTTGTCCTGCATTACCGCTCGCACTCCTTAGTGCAGCACAACGACGCCCTGGATGTTAGGCTGTCTCATCCCGTACACGCCAAAGCGACCGCAATGCCTTCGCAACACGCAGAGGAGCACAAACTATTACAGACTCCCAAACAGACAGTGAGGCTCCCGCCGGCCGCTCCAGAAATGTAACCCAACTGAGATTTAT
The DNA here is from genome assembly GCF_054856515.1 of Filicampus tigris. Classification (NCBI taxonomy): domain Eukaryota; kingdom Metazoa; phylum Chordata; class Actinopteri; order Syngnathiformes; family Syngnathidae; genus Filicampus; species Filicampus tigris. The sequence continues at coordinate 15,557,624 of NC_141226.1, read as the reverse complement.
ATAAAGGACATGTTTACTGTATCTTGCGGGGGAACGACTGCATCGAGGTGCATTGTAGAAATGTTGCACTAAAGTGATTCCATCAGTTTCTGTGAATGCAATTTCGCAGATTGAAGTGGGACCGGAACTTGAATGTCAGCTTCTGTTATTTTAGTTTTTCGAGAGACTGTTTAAGTGTTTCCGAAAAGAAATTGTACTTCATATATTGTTGTTCGTTTGTTGGACGTTATTTTTGGTGGAGATGTTGACAACCGCTGAATTGCTCCCCAACAGCAGATTGACGCATCTTGGCTTGACTTCTACAATCTGAGCTGACGTTGCCCGAGATTTTGCCTAAAACGGAATCGGCGATGAAAAGTGATCAATAGGTTACATAATCATATTAGATTACTACTACTTAGTGCATTGGTGCGGAGAAAATGGTGCTGTACACAGGCTGTTTCTGTCATCCTGGTTTGGTGGACCAAACCTCTTTCTGGGTAAATACCACTTGTGAATATGTGAAAAATTGTGGTGCATCTTGACAATTTGCCCCATTCATACAGTGGATATTATGTAGCATTAACATTCTATAGAAAACTATTATAAAATCATACTCAATGTTATACCCATTGACCAAAGCACTTGATAGAGAGCAAAAATACATGCCTGTTTTGCCCAATCAATGCATTTGGGCAAGCCAAGGGCAATTATCTACACCTGCTGATGTGCTGATGAAAACATAATCTGAAGTACTGTATGTTATATTCTGTTACTCGAAGAAGTATAAGCTTTTTGTATTCTATATTTTTTCTACAAACATGCCACAAGATGAAAGCTTGAAGAAAGTGCAATCCAACAGTATTTCTATTGTTGCAATGTGTCACCGTGGTGTGATGGTTGTGCTGTTATGAATGGTTGACATGCGCCACAAAAATGCACTCTTTGGTGGTGTCGGTAAGATATGGCCTCCGATGTTCACTGAAACAGTAAGCGGTCCGGAAGTATCCTTGCCTCCATTACTTGAATTGTGGCATCGCTAGAGCTATGAATGTGTTTAATGACATGCAGCCTACATAACTAATGGCGCAAGAAATCTGTTTAACTTGGCACATTTCCACCCCCAAGTTTGTGAAACAGAAACTCTATACTGAGAAATTAAAATGTGTTTCTGGGGTTCCTACTTGGGATGAGGCCTATTTGGCCTCATACAGTATAAAAAAAAAAACTCCAGATGAGGATGGAGGAAATGCCTTGGGTGAAGCTGAGCAATGTGAGATCCTGACCTTTTTCTTGCTGAAAGACAATAAACTGATGAGGGTTTTGTCATCTTATACTATTTGTACTGTTTTTTTTCACAGTCCATTGCTCAAAGAAGGCATACTTGACTAAATTCTGTTTTATGTTAGAATATCTCTAATCAAAACATGCTAATAGATCATTAGTACTTAGGCGGCATTAGGTGGATTCCTCATCTCCAAAGCCTTTCAGAAAATCCCCCAAAAATGAACTGTTGAACTATAATTGCATCATGAATAGCAAAAATGTAACACTTCACATTGGGCAATTTGAAAAGTAAACCGATAGGCTATGGGGACTGATCAGTAGGATTGATTTGTTAAAAAAAAAAAAAAAAAAAAGAAATTCACCATATTTGGACATATGAGGTTTTGGCCCATTGGCAGCGGTTTGTATCTTATATAGCCATTGCATTCCAATGAGCTTTGTCCTGGGTTCAGCTGACATAAGACGCCACAGGAGGACATACTGTGGACAGATGGAAGAGAGAGGAAGTGACAAAGACAATAGCAGGATGTGCTGTGGAACTTGTTGCCCTGCCCGGTATGTCCGCATTATCTCACTCAATGAAAATCTAGTTCATATTAAGCATGAAATCATTTCATTTCAGGGTAGAAGAAAATATCATGTAAATGAAATAGTTTCTAAACATTAGCATGTACTCCGAAGCCTCGATTTAATTTGCAGACGTTTATCACACACAACACTATGGTGTAGAAAAAAAAAAAAGAAATGTCTTCTAAAATAAACCTAAGTGCAATCAGTTCATAAGCACTTGTATAAACACTGATATATAGAACCACTGATTAGAGCAGTGTCCCCAGTTGACACCGCTGTGACCAAGAACAACATGCGGCCTCTTTCAGCCTTCACATAAGGTCCACATTAGGCAGGGATTATTAAGGTGAAGAGGGCAGGGATGTACTCGAGGAGAGCCTCGGTTCCAGGCCATGGATTATTTACCCATACCTGTGTCAGCATAGAGCTGGTGGAAAGGTCCCATGAAGAGGACCACTCAGACGGGCCCCCTTACTGTAAAAGAAAATGAGAGAGAGGACACAAGTGTGGGGTAGACAGGAGGAACTTTTTTTAATGTAAAGAATCATGTGAATGTAGTACTTTGAGGGAGGTTACATTGGGCCCTTGCACATTTCCTGCAACCTGAAATATTCCCCAAACCTGGCTACTTCCCAGAGTAACTTGCTTACACAGCAGTTAAACTAACACAACTAAATCTCTTTTTCCTTCCTCAAACTACCTCCCTCCCGACGTAAAAAGCCAGCCCCCACGCCCTTTTCCTTTCAAAAATTATACACACATACTCCTCCTCTATTTCCTTCGTCCTTCATTTTCATTCTAGATTTCATTTAGCACACACACATTAACTCGACCGTGTACTGAAGTTGTCCATTTAAACAAGTCCGAACTGAGGGAGCAATAGGAGGAATTAGTTTTGTTGTCACACTTCGAATGAAGAGTGGAGGGACCATTAAATGACTTAGAGGCTTTCAGGAAAATAGGTTTAGGCATTCAGCGCGGCCACGTCCAATCACGTCACTCCTCCTCTCTGTCTCCGTCCGATTCCTCCACGTTCAGGCCAGACTCTCAGCCAATGGGAAGCCGAGGACGTGAAGCGTGTCATCCAATCCGGAGCCAGTTGCTATGTTGAAGGAAGAATTGATAAAGTGGATAGTGGGATTTTTTTTAACCACCTCATTTTATTAGCTCATGATATAGCTGGCTCATAGGCTGAGAGCTAGAAGCGTTGTTGCTTACCTGTCCAAGCAACGAGTAAACTGCAGATTTAGACACACGCTTCACATTACTCAGATTCTACTCTCACAACAACACGGCATAGTTATACACTTCAGACGGTTTCTGTTTGGCTGTAGGCTGTATACTCCGTGTTGAGGACAAACAGAGGTGATTTTAAATAAAAGTCCCTCTTCTTTTTAGTTATATTATGCAGGTTTGCAAATTATTTAAAATATTACATTTTTTTCCACTCCAAACATTATTTTAAAAGAAAATAGGCAAGTTCTCAAAAGACTTAAAATGGTACTGCATTTGACAATACTGTACACAAAATATTGGGGACGGATTTAACTCTTTATTTAATTGATCAAATTTGGTCCGCTTGAATGAAGATACTATAGAACAGTTTCAAGATGATAAGAATTTTGAATAGAATTATTAACAATGATTTAACAAGGCAGGAAATACATAATTATCAATAAAATGCAACATTTTATTTCTCTCTATATTTACCTGTTAACATTTTCAAATGATAATTTAATTTCTATAACATTCTAAGGAAATCGCAATGTCCCATCCCCGGAGAGCTATTTTTAGAAGAGGCTTCAGGGCCACTCATGGAGTCCTTGGGGGCTCCCTAGGGTCCTGTGGTTTCCATGTTGGTGGCCTTTGCTTAAAACATGCTTTACAAACATTTAGAGATAGATAGAAAGATAGATAGAAGTGGTAAAAGTACTCAATAAAGTGAAAAAAAAGCGAAGTAAAGTAAAAGTAGAAGTATTGGTTGCAATCATTCATTTCTTTTAAATGAATAAATACAGACTCTAATATTGTATGCACTTCAGTACAAAGGTTAAAATTATTCGTTTTTGTCTATTATATACAATACTTGGCGGCACAGTATAGATGAGTGGCAGCTCACGTTTCTGATCTTCTCTCGTGTTCCAGAAAAACTTGCTTCTTAGGTTAAAAGTAAAAAGTTGTTCAGAAAATAAATACTGATATACATACAGTATGTACCTGAAAAATCTACTTACATTCAGTAACAAAGTATTTGCACTAAAAAAAAGCAAAGATAAAAGCTGTTTATTTTGGACCACCATGTTTGGGTAAGAGCTTCACATCACACTGATTAAAGATGACACTAAATCAGCTACAAGGGACTAATTTAGCAGTGCCAATTCATTCCATTTAAATCCGCTCATTATATTGCGTTTGCCCACCAAGCTTATTTATTGTCAATATTGTGCATTCCCCGCTATCGAGCATGCTAAATATCATCATCACTGCTTGACATGCTAAAGCCACATGAGCGAAGGTCCATAAAAGACACAGCGTGAAAGAGAAGACACGAGGATAGGCTTGTCTGAGGCAAAAAACAAATCCGCAATTCAAGGGCTGCACTAGGACCCATGGTTTCCTTAGAATGCCTGTTCTTCATTTATTTACCAAGACATTTTGGACAATTCTACGCTTCCAGCATTGCGGGGAGAGTTTGTGGAAGGGCCCTCCCTGTCCTTTCCAGTATGAGTATGTGCTGACTCCACTGTGACAAAAAGAGGTACATAAAGGCATGGTTGGATCACTTTGGCCGTCACAGAGCCCACACTCTTGTTCAACCCCAGTGACCTTTAACCTTTTGAATGAATGGACAAAAATTCCCACACTACATAATTGTCCTCTGAGTAGAAGCTGTTACAGCTGTAGCGAAGGGACCAATCCCCCCGCCCCCAACCCCCCCTCCAACTAATCTGTTTGCTAATGTTCATCTTTGAGATTGATTAGAAAAAGATCAAGTGCCCATGGTCCAGTATCGCAGGACTGTCAGTTGGAAGTACTGTACACTCTTTTCTTTGCATGGTGACCTCTTTTGTAATTGCTGCTTAATGTATCAACAATTAGTCCCAACAACACAGTGTATGAGCCTAATGATGTTGCTAAAACCTCACAGCATGTAATTACTTTTCAACAAACTCTAATCTATTTTCTGTTCCCATAAAAGAAATCTCATGATGTTTTCAATCCTGGTGGAGAGGCGAGACAAAGTCTCACCAAAGGCCAGGGATCCAACAGAAAGCTAGACACGCTGCGTTTTTATAAAGAATGATAATTATGGTGACCACTTTCCATAGAATGGCCCTCACACTATTTCTTTTTTTCTTCCAACCTCATGAGATTCTGCGAGCAAGTCTTTCTTTCCCCCATCAACACATTAGCGATCACATGGTGATGGTGACACGAAGATCAGTGGAAATAATGATTGCAACCATGAAAAATAAGCAGTCACACATGGGGGGGATGTTAAAAAAAGGCATTTTAAATATAAATATTCAGTTGGATGGATCACATTCAAAAACACAAGAAAAATGAAAGTCACTGGTAATCCCAAAATTATTTCTGACCTTGTATTCATATTTAATGAGTATGAACAAATGTTGTTTTTCGCCATTCAAAACCTGAATATGTTTCAATATTATTATGTACAACATACAGGCATGCGTATTCCTTGGCCACAATATATTGTATCTCTTGTTTGATTGAATAGAAGCCTTGTGGCACATTACATAGAAACAACTCTTAAATTGCAGAAACAGCACTAATCACCTCCTAACTGCTAAAAATAATATGATTAAAACACCCAGCATCTCAACCTTGTGTATATGCATTCATACTCAATTGAGGTTGATTAGAGGGTGAGGGAGGCATTCATTTTTCAATGCTGTCTGATCAGCACGGAAACCAGAAGGACACTTAGACTAAGCCCATATAGTTTAATCAAGACAGTGAAATGAAATAAAACAAAATGCAGTAGGCTGTCCTGTCATTGGGAAAACTGCTAACCAATGCTAAAAGTTAATTATAGCCTAATAATCATAAACCTGACCATACTAACTGACATAACATAATTACATGATTTAAATGTACATTTGACACTCTGACTGCATGGAGACACTCAAGTAAGCTTTTACATCTCTCTGTTTTCTATGGCCCCTTGGGATGAATAAATATTTCGGAATCTGAATATGATAGAGTGTTTTCTTAGTAGGGCTGCGGGTGAGCTGGAGCCTTTTTCAAATGACTTGGGGCAAGAGGCAGGTTACAACCGGGACTACTCACCACACTGTATAACAGTAATTTAAGGTGGAACAACTTTAAGTATAAATTTGTTGACATTTATGGCCAAACTGTTAGTTAGCACAACAAAGCAATGAAGTTGTTTGCTCCAAAACAATTTGCTGAGTTGTTTTTTATGAATATCTTTAAGTTGGTGCACAATACAAGGGACAACTATTGCTGTAAACTCTTATTTCTTTATGAAACGCGGGAAAGCCAATTTTCACAATAGCGAAACTTAAAATATTTTGTTTAATTGCCCAACTTCAAATTTGATCCACGTTTGTTGCCTTGAAATTTTGATTTCACTCAAGTTTTTTATTTTTTTATTGTTTTTATTTTTATTTTTTACAGTGAGCTGATCGCAGAACATATAGACAAACAAGTATTCACTCCCACATTCACACCTATGGACACATTACAGACTTCATTTATTTAACCTGCATGTTTTTATACTGCGGGAAAAAGCTGGAGTGCTTGGAAGTTATTCACACAAGCATGGGGAGAATATGAACACTCCACACTAAGGCCTCACATCGGATTTTAATCTTCAAAAAGTTGCTTCTGTGATTAGAGTGCTCAGATGCTGAGTCTCAAAAACACAGGCCATTAACAATAACCTCCATTTGTTTTGTGTACCTTTCAAGCACTGTTTTAGTTCCATCTAATATTTCCAGTGCTGAGCACACAAGCCGTATGGTACGGACCGGCTCTCTGTGGAACAATGTATGAGCAGGGGCAGAAGCTACATGGTGGCCTGGGAGTGCCAAGCCCACACCTGGGTAAAATTTTTATTTCATGAAAATTTGACTGTGGGTAGTGTGATAAATAATTATGATAAACCGCCACCTTTCACTGAGGTGTTGTGTCACCCACAATTATGGCCCTGCACATGAGGGAATCGGGTAACACAAGTGCCAAATCTGCCGTGTTTGTCAACTCACGTTCATTACACTACACTTATGCGACATCGTTCTCGTCTTATAAATGACTTGTTGTTTTGTGACAACTTCAAATTGTTGTGAAGTGTGAATGTGAGTGTGAATGGTAGTTTGTCTGTTATGTGCCCTATGATTGGCTGGTGACTATTCCCAGGGTGTCAGCGGGGCTAGGCTCCAGCTCACCTGTAACCTTAATGAGGATGGATAAACATTTTAAATAATGGATGGCTGTTTTGTGAATGTCATTATGAAAGAGGTGGAAAATGTAAATCATTTAAAAAGGACATACAGATGTGACAAATAATCCTAATGTACTGTATATATCTGTAGTATTGATTAAAACAGTTATCACAGTGTCTACCACAAGGTACAAGGACAATTAAAAAAAATTAAACACCTTTTTTTTAATTATTATTTAGCGTACAGTAACACGTAAGTGCAGTATGCAACTTGCAATTTAAACCAATTAAATACGAATTAGAAGCCTGTGGACGTTCAGGTCTGCTGCAGAAGACCTTACTATAGTTGCATTGAATGCCGGCCATGTCCAAAATAATCTTTCTTTTGGGTGTTGTCAAGGATTATACTTATCATACTTTTCATCATTTGTTGTTAAATTCTTACACTTTAGTTTAAACGCAACACTGCCACCTGCCGTTATATTTTATAAAGCAAAAGCACAGTGGAACAAAGAACATGATGATTTTCAAATGCCAGAAACGAGAATAAATATGCTACAAAAATAATATAATAGGCTAACGATTTGACAGATCGGACAAATACAGCCATCCACTCTCGCTCATAAGCGATTGATTAGTTGTGACTGTTGATTGACTCCTAGACCAGAGTAATCGATTCTGGCCGACTACCAAAAAAAAAAAGTATAGGAAGTTATTTGTATCGTCATAAACAAATTTATGGGTGAGTGCGGATTGAACGTTTCTCGGGAATTATAGATTTGGGTTTTGAGCCCAGTTAGCAGGTTAGCAGTCACATCAAAGGTCAGTGGCATATTTTGATCATGGCGAGCAATTTACTAGCATGCTAACTGCCGTGGCCAGCGAGTACTTATAGTTGATGTATCGATCAGGTAGCGATTGCAAAAAGATGCCAAGTGGTCGTATTCTGCTGTTTTATTGTATTTAAACATTAAAGAATTGCGAGAGAACGTGCGAAATGTCTTTTGCGTTTTAGCTCATCTAGATCAGACATCCGTTTTGTCGGATACTCTATACATTCGTTTCCAAGTCATCTTCTCTGTCTGTTTTGTGTTATATAGAGGCTAAGGTTTGGGAATAATGGACTCCATGGTAAACTGCCTCAGCTGTCATGTCCGCCACCAAAGGTGTGTCAACATCCACTTGTGCTGGTGATGCTCCTACTGCCATGACAACCCAGGCTTCTGAGCAGGCTCTGTTGGGCTCAGACCGCTACGCAAGGCTCATTCTGGCCCAGTTGAACAAAATGAGGCTCCGCGCCGACTTCTGTGATGTGCGGTTGAGGGTCGGCGGCAGAGTCTTCAAAGTTCACCGGCTGGTGCTCGCTGCCAGCAGCCCATACTTCTCCGCTCTTTTCTCCGGAGGGATGAGCGAGGCAGATAAAGAAGAGGTGGAGATTCTTGGAGTTGATACTGAAGTCTTTGAGGTTTTGCTGGACTTTGTTTATACAGGTATTCATTGAGTCTGACAGACACATCATTATTTTTGGCACACACAAAAAAACCTCAGTTAGTTTTTTTTTTAAATGCAAATGTGCTGCCTTTCCCATCAGGCACCATCAATGTGACAATAGAGAATGTTCAAGAACTGATGTTGGCAGCAGATATGCTGCAGTTGAATGAGGTGGTCTCCATCTGCGGAGAGTTTCTCAAGGGCCACATGGATCCATCCAACTGTGTGGGCATCTTTCAATTCCTGGAGCAGATTGCCTGCATGGAATTGCTGGAGTTTTCTGAGAACTATATCCATGTTCACTTCCTGGAGGTATGAACCACTCGATCATTTAGGTAATCCTGTCATCCTGTTGTGTGCAGCATGAATCATCCATCCATTCATCCATCCATCCATTTTCTATACCGCTTATCTTCATTAGGATCAGGGATGAGCTAGCGCCTATCCCAGCTGACTTTGAGTGAGAGGCAGGGCACATTTAGACAAACAAGTATTCACTTAAAGTAACCCCTACACTGTAAAAAACATAACTTGCTTTTGTTAAGGTGGGGGGGCTAAAACAGCACTTTAAGTTGAAACAACTTTAAAATATAAATCATTGACATTTTTGGCAACAATGTTAGTTAGCACAACAAGCAATCAAGTTGTTTGCCCCCAATCAAGTTGCCGATATATTTTTACTTATTTAAGTTGGGAGACAATGGAAGGGACAATTAGTTCTGTAAACTCTTATTTCTTTGTTGTGAAATGCAGGGACACCAATTTTCACAACAACTAAACTTAAACTTTCAGTGTATGGTTAATTTAGAGACTTCATTTAACCCACTGTGTGTTATCGGAAGTTCAGCAAAAAATGTATTCCTCATAACAACGTTTTATAACCCTCCGATTATCTTGTTCATTTTGTAAGCCTCCCTCATCATTTGCTTCTCATTAGGTTTGCATTGGTGACGAGTTCAGCGGCCTCTCAAATGATCAGATTGTAAAGCTTCTAAGAAGTGAAGAGCTGAGAATTGAGGATGAGTACCAGGTGTTCACTGCGGCCATGGAGTGGGTTCTGCAAGATGTGGCTAAGAGAAAAAAATATGTGGTTGAGGTGTTGGAACCAGTGCGCTTCCCTTTACTTTCCCCACAGAGGCTGTTCAAGTACATAGAGGGTGAGGAGACTTTTCAAATTTGCAATCTAGTTTTTACATTCACGCACACTTCTTTTTACTTCGTCTTGAAAATGATTATGCCTGGTTAAAACTTAAGTTGCTCATTTTCTCTTTTTATCAAGGCATGACTGACTTCAGCCTGAGGGTGGCACTGCAGACCCTTTTGAAGGAGTACATTGAGGTCACAAAATCTCCCAAAGACAAGATGCACAGCCAACTGCACCAAGTCAAGACGAGGCCGAGAAAAAAAGCCAGGAAATACGTTTATGCCATTGGTACAGTTTAAAGTTGTTGTTTTTTTTTTGGTCTCTCACACTGAATTCTGTGAGGTCTTTTTCAAGCTTTGTTTTGTAACCTTTACAATGTGATAGTTGCATCTTGAATGAAGTAATGTCAGAGACTTGAAAAAAATTAAACAAGTGTGCGTGAGACAAGGGAAATTGAAGGAAGGAAAGACTTACTGGACTTTTGCTTTAAAAAAAAAAAAAAATTCTCATTGCAGGAGGCTACACACGGTTACAGGGTGGTCGGTGGAGCGACAGCAGGGCGTTAAGTTGCGTGGAACGCTTTGACACCTTCAGCCAGTACTGGACCACGGTGTCATCTCTGCATCAGGCTCGCAGCGGCTTGGGGGTAGCAGTGCTAGAGGGCATGATTTATGTGGTGGGAGGTGAGGAAGCTGAGACTATAAATGTCGCATATAAATAAATTTGACTTGACTTGATAATAGGTTCGATAATGAGTTCATAACCATTTTTTTTTATCCGCCAGGAGAGAAAGATTCAATGATTTTTGACTGCACGGAAAGATACGACCCAGTAACCAAACAGTGGGCTGCTGTAGCTTCTCTGAATTTCCCTCGCTGTGGAGTTGGCGTCTGCCCGTGCCATGGCGCGCTCTATGCGCTTGGTAAATACCGCTACAAAATTGTTGGGGTGACTACTTGTGCTGTAAACATAATGAGGTGGAAGGCTCCAGGTGCAGCACTGTTTGCGCTCTCCTCCTGTGTGTAAGATTTGGTTCCATGTGTGATGTACTACGCAAAATATTAGGGTGTCATATTTAACATATTTATGTTTGATTTATGTTCCACTATATTTTTATTACTATTTTCAAACAAACTATCTTTAGGTTGTGTGCAAAACAGTGACATCCAGGTCCATTCCTTGCACAACTTGCACGGCTCACCTAAGCAGCATTCAGATTTGCTTTGTTTTGAATGACAGGTCCCATTGATCACCAATTTTCATTGTGTATAGTTAAGGATACAATGTTATGGTATAGAATTGTGTGTCATAAATAATGAGACCACTGTTACTTGTGTACAACTGCTGTAAATGGTTAGAGTGCATAAAGGTCAAAACAATCGGTCGACATCGGCCATTTGGCCAATTATTTTGGCCGATGTTTGAAGGGCCATTATCGGACGGACGATGAGTCGGTGGGGCCCTACAAAATATTCTGCAAAGAGCAGGGTGTAAAATGAATTCACCCTTGAGCGATTATGATTGGTGTAATAAATTACCGAAGTCTACCGCACATATTCTAGATTTTTTTTAAGCATCAATCATCATAACAATGAAATCATAAGCATTTATTTCTTTCCCATATTAGGTGGATGGATTGGCTCTGAGATCGGGAGTACAATGGAGCGTTACGACCCAGAGGAAAACAAGTGGGAGGTCATAGGCGACATGGCAGTTCCCCGCTATTATTTTGGCTGCTGCGAGCTACACGGTGTGTTACTATCGCTTTGCTCATGAAAACCTTTGGTACAACCTGAAGGCCATAATATGAATTTACCATTAAGACAAGATTTGTGTCTCTTCTCTGAACATTTCTCCAATCATGTCATTGTTTGTCTTTTCAGGTTTTATTTACGTGATTGGAGGAATCAGCGATGAAGGCACAGAGCTATGCTCAGCAGAGGTATACGACCCCATCACCCGTCGCTGGAGCGCTTTGCCTGTTATGCTTACGCGGCGAGCGTATGTGGGAGTGGCCTGCCTCAACAACTGCATTTACGCAGTGGGCGGTCGGAATGAGGCTGTGGGTGCTTTGGAGACGGTGGAAAAATATTGTCCAGAGCAGGTAACCTTGTGACCCTGAACTCTCAACGCCACTTGATTCATTGACAAAATATGGCATACCCACAAAAATTCAAATCGAGGCAACTGGACTTTTCTTGTTGAAGATTTTTCACCGTTACTTCACTTCTAAATTTTAGGCGTGGAGTCTCTCCCTATCAATGCCTCCAAACAAAGACCAAAAAGTGTAGCCAGAAGCCGAAGATTATATTGTCTTATCTATATTGTCAAACCCACCAAAATTATTTTCATATCTCTCTTTCAAACTTGGATTTTAGAATGGAAGTAGTAGTCTTTTGGATTAAAGGTGAAACATTTTCAATAAACAAAAGTCCAGTTGCCTCAATTCTACCTTGGTGGATTCCCATGACCTGTATGACTAAGAATCTACACAGACAAAATATGCCATCTGGCAAATTGATCAATAGTTCACACCTGTGTGGGTCTGTTTTTCCAGGAGAAGTGGTTGGAAGTGGCCCCGATGTCCACAGCGCGGGCAGGGGCGTCCGTGTCAGCAGTTAACGGGTTGTTGTACGCCGTCGGTGGAAGGGCCGCCAGCAGAACCTTCTCAGCCCCCGTGACGATCGACTCTGTGGAGATCTACGACCCCCACCTGGACACCTGGACCGAAGTTGGCAACATGATCGCCAGCCGCTGTGATGGCGGGTTGGCTGTGCTCTGATCACCTGGACTATTCCACTTGAGACTCTTTAAGAACCCGCATCAACGGAAAAGATGCACCTGAAGGTTACACCTGTTCCTCAACACTGCATATTATTTATTCATACATGTGATTGGTGTTATTTCCCTAAGATATAGTTGATGTGATGGAAAAGTGCCCTGACTGTTTCTGTGGTTTTAAATTGCACAATTCACCACATATTTCATCTTCTTTTATTTTCTGTTTGTTTGAGAACAATCTTTGTCTCATTCTTTTTTTTATCATTGTGAGGTTTTTTTTTTTTTTTGCTCAAGCTTGTGAGGACTGTGCATCGTTTTGGGATCAGATAAAAAACAACTTTTTATCTTTCACTCTCTTCAAAGATGTCAACAGACGGTCTTATCAAAACATTTGATCTTATTTATTGATGATAAAGGACACTCAATGTTTTTTTTAACTGAGCCGGTTGCTAAGCATTTGCTGTCACTACTGGATTCATTTCATATGGATGGATAGAAGTAATTTGTTTACGGATGTGGCTTATTATTTACCCAATGTTTTTGATCTTGGGTTAAACAACCAGAGAAATACCTGAAAAGCGGCGGTGCTTCATTCCACTATGGCTGTCCCTTATATAAATCCAACATTGCTGTAAAAAATATTTGATTGGATTTGTTTTAGGTGAAATAAACTTCCTCTTGTGCATTATAAGATTTCCAGGGAAGGTAATGACTAAAGCTTTGACAGTATGTTTGCATTTAAGTGACCTGTAACCTGTCACAGAGGATTGCATTCTGAAAATTATACCGTAATCCAAATTTATTTAGCCGTGTTCCGTATTCATCGTCTCCTTCATCTGTTAAAACTTTGTGATACACTATTTTGTAATTACTGAAGTTAAACCAAGAAGAGAGCAGATCTATTTATGTTGGTTACACTTTAGTGTTACGTTTACATGGATCAAACTGAAACATTTCATGTTTAATCTGTGAACATTTTTATCTTCTTCTCAGTGCAGACCTTCTTCAAAATCAGCGTTGCCACCAGTGAGAAGGTAGCAACCAGAGTGAGGACAGTTCTCATGGCTTTGAACCAGGCTGGGTATCCAGGTAGCAGCGTCAGGTCATAGTGTAAAGACAGTCCCAGTCCCATTATAACCACCATGGCACCCTCGACGACATTGTCCCTGCAGAGCAGAGCCAGCCAGGCCAGAAGCGATGGAACTACGCTGTTGCCCAAATTCATCCAATCAGGTTGCGCAGGACTACCATTAGGAATAGCAAACCCCCAGCGGGCACCTCCGAGGAAGGATACTATACAAGCGCCATACAGCATTTGAGCATATGCAACTTCTGGGAAGAAAGACTGAGTGGTTGCCATGAGGACAGGGGCAGTCACAAATGGGATTAGCCCAGAGAAACCAAGGTACAGTGCTGGTTTGGGAGTATGAGTCATGGCCTTCAAACTGAAACCTTCTTTGGGGTCTCTCTTGTCTGAATGGCAGAAACGTGGGCCAGCCCAGTTGACAGGTTTGATGTGCAGCAGCCTTTTGGTTGAAGCCAGTTTGGATGGACTCAACAACGAAGAGACCAGATGAATATGTGTTGGGTTTGATGTGCTGTCTACCCATCGAGGACGCCACACTGGAATCTGGGAACACAAAACATTTTTATGGTACTAGGAATAAATATTAGGACTCAACCGATATGGCTTTCTTGAGGCCCATGCCGAGTTTTGACAAACAGAAATACTGATTACTCATTGTGTGTGTGTGTATGTATGTATGTATGTATGTATGTATGTATGTATGTATGTATATATATATATATATATATATATATATATATATATATATATATATATATATATATATATATATATATATATATATATATATAATGCTCAAAATATGTTTTAAAAAATCTCCCCCAATGCATTTCAATAGGCATGAATTGTACACGGATTTTCCCCACAAATAGCGGGGACCAAATGTAAAAAAAGTAAATAAAACTTTCATTTTCAGTTCCCAGAATGCTTTGCGTGGGGCAATGCATTTAATTTTTAGATTACAAGGCCATTCATGCTTGTCATTTATGTATTCGTGTTACGAGTAGTTGAATGTGTGTCATATTTAACGAACTGTGACTTAAGGTTGTTTGTAAAATAGTGAGACCCAGGGCAAATCCTTGCATAACTTGCATTTCTGACGCAGGCATTGCAGCATGATTGTAAAAAAAATAAAATAAAAAAAAGCCCTGTTCTGAATGACAATTTCATAGAATGAGGAACCATATGTCAATCTAGGGAAGCAAGGTTATGGTACACATTTATGTGACCAGTGTTACGTGTGTACAACTGCTGTAAATGGTTAGAGTACATTGTAAGGATAAAAATGTTTGAATGAAGTTTGAAGGGACCGATTGACCGATTTAATCGGCCGGCTGATGAATCGGTGGGAATAAAGACTTTTCACAACAATGTCTTGACCAAAATAATAATAATAATAATAATAATAATAATAAATATTTTTTATTTTATTTACACTACCTTCATGAGACATCTACGAGGTGCAAATCCAAACATTTCGAATCTAAAAAAAAAAAAGACATTGTACATTAAGACGTATAAATAATAGCTACAATGCACAGTTCACAGTTTGAATCAATCTAATTCATACAATCCAAATTTCACTTAAATAATGAGTAGTATAGCTAGTCAACAACTTGTAAACCTAATGCAAGATCAAACAATCGTTTAGCAACAATCCACTTGCGTGACGAAGTACCTAAAACAAAAGTTCTTTTGAATGCGTATCACTTGTTAAATCTATATGTACACTAACTTGTCGATGTTGACGTTATGACTAGCTAAATCAGGGGTCTGAGTTACCATGATTATAACATCGGTGTTTGACTTATGTATCTCTTTCTCTGTGTTTTAAAATACAAAGAACACTTGTGTTTACGATGTCTTACCTTCTTATGAAATAGAGTCTGGTCATTTTAGACTTGAACGAATGTGTCCTTGCTATAAAATCGTCCCGTTTTTCCTCAAACCAAAGAGACAAGTTCTGCTATCGACTATTTTGTCTGTCCATGGCGGGGGAGGTTTTATGTGCCATTCAAGAGGGCAAAGACGTACGTTTACCAAAAATCGCCATTGTGTCCTACAAATGTTGCAAATTGTCGTGCTGTATGAAATAAGCGTTTGTACACGATTGTACGAGTCTATTCATCCATTTCCAAAATCTCAACTCTGAGCGGTTAAAAGCGTACCTCACAGAGTGGAACCTCATCTAGTTGCATAATGACGTGACTTCTTGAACGCAGCCTTATTGAGTGTTCGAATCCCCCCCACCTTAGGTGCCAGCGCCAGGGGTAAGCGCACAGAAAACCCAAACAAACATCAATAGCTACTCAACCACGGCGTTATACTCAAACTGGAGTGCCATTTCGTTGTGATCGGACTACTTCGTGTAGCCTCGAATCTATTAAAGGCTGTTTTGCTTGGGAGAAGGTACGCAGAATTGTCAGGGCAACGTTGCAAGTTAGCTCGCTAACACTTAGCAAGCTGATGAATGTGTGCTGCCGCTGCTAAGGTAGCCATTTTGAAACTGTGTTGTTCCAACGATGCCAGGTCTATTTACCTTTTCTGTGTGTTCGTGACAACTGCGAAAATGGGATGTTTACGCGGTTTTGGTTCTGTGTAACTTATTAACGTGTTAGCCGTGCGGGGAGTTAGGCCGTGGAAGCATACGAGCTCATTGCATGACACCTCACAGTTATCGGGTTCAGTTAACAGGCTAGGTAACAGCAGCTATTAGCTAACACTTGCTACGCTAATGTCCACGTAGGTAAGTGCACAAATGAGTTAGCAACCTAGTTAATGTCGATTTTAGAGTGCCGTCCGGCAGTGATTGGCTTCGATTAAGTTTAGACATTCAAATCGCTTTTTTGTCAGAATTGCACCTTTGAACATTAAGCAACTTGTGAGTGCAGTGAAACGTGTGCTCTGCGTGTTGAATCGGTCCCCTGTAGAGCAAGAGGGCACGTTTGTTTGTTTGTTTGTTTGTTTGTTTGTTTGTTTTTTCCCTGCAATGGTAATTAACTTGATTTAGACCGCTAATCCTGCAGTGGAACATCGCTGCTGTCTGTAGTATCTTGTGTGCGTTGCTAACTCATTGATGTTAAGCTATTACGTAACAGTTCAGTGCGAGTGCAATGCTGTTTGGACCGAACTTGTTTATGTTTTCAGTTTAATGTTAATGCTATACTAATATAGTACTATGAACGAAACAGAAAGAGGGTTCAACATTCACAGTTTGGTGTTTGATTCAGCATTACTGCCGTGTTGTGCGCCCACCGTGGGAGAAGTGAGAAAGTGACGGGGATATTTTTGATTTTTGAATTAATATTTCATTAAAAGCCGCCACACTTTTAAGCTTTCGTTGTGTGATGGCTGCAAGAGTACCGAGTCATTTTATTCGATTTACTTTGATTACCGTATTTACAGTTTGGTGGCCGATTTCTGTTTAGGCTACTGGAATGGAAAAGTAGTTTGTTTTGCAGCGTCATTAACATATTTTGCCCAAGCGAACAAAATGTTGAATGTCTGTGGACAAGGGTGTTATTGAATTGGTATTTATGGGGAATTTTGTGATTGATAAATTGTTTTCTTGATTTGCAGGTGCAGACCCTTTGCAGAATCAACTGAACACCAGGAAGTGATCAGAAAACTGTTCAGCAAGGCAAAAGCTACTTCTTAAACAAGGAAAACATCCGTACACATTTAGGGTTTTTGGGTTGTTTCCAAGAAGGCTTAAAAAAATTGGGGTCGTGGAAAAGACTGATCAATATATGGGAGCTTTTTTTTAGCTTGCATATATCTATGAAATCAGAGTTTCTCCAACTTTCATCTTCCAGAAAACTGCACATAGTTAAATGGGCATTCTACAAATGTGAAAGCAAATCACGCAGCGATAAAGACATCTTCACAATGCTTCACCCAACCAGCTCTCTGTTTCTCTAACCAGAAAGGAAAATGACGGCAATGTAGCTACCACAAGTTTTTGTTGTCTTCATTGTCATGTGACTTTGAATTAGCAAGCATCATTTCCTTTCAACTCTGGCAGTCTTTTCACCACATTAATGAGGTGAGCAGTGGGTTTCCTACAAAAGACTGTCCCTGAACTCATTTTCTTCTCTGCATGCGTTTCACTAGATTCTAAAATGATTCGGTAAAAGTTGAATTGATGCCAATACCTACTGGCCCACAGCGTGGCAGGACAACACTTAATTCGTTCTCCCCAACTTGGTGTCAGAGTGGAACTGCGACACAAACTGCTGTCCACGTACATGGGCAAACCCCTTCTACACTTTGACAAGATCACAACTCTTCGGCACCAGTGGGACAAATGACCCCCTCATCAATATAATCTTTTTGCCATTTGTCAAAGTCAGCTCATGTTTCATGTGTCCCAACTAAACCATTGAACAACATTAAACCGTATCACTCGGGAGGGGATTGGCTCAGGAGCATCTTGGGAATCTTGTTCCTCGGAGACTGCTGCGCTCGCGTGTTTGGAAATCCATCCCCTTCCTTGTTTGGCAAGTTTTCTGGATCACCATTTCCAGCTGATTCCTGCAACCCTTTGACCCATCTCCCAGCATTCCACCCTGGACGAAGCGATCTGCCTCTTGGGAAAGGGGCTGCGCTGTCCTGTAATAGGTTTAGAGGGGTAGTGTTTGTGCCGCTGCCCGTCTGTCAGCGCCAACAGGCCTGAAGAACAGAGGCCAGACGGACAAAGGGAGGAGGCCAAGGACTTCAGAGCCATTGACTCTGGGGTGACTATTGCACTCTACCTGACACGAGGAAACTGTTGATTGCAACTGTTTGAATGACATTCCTAATGGCCATCTCTTTTTGCCAGATCCTGGCCATGAGGTTTGATGCCTCAATCCACTGACCAGAAACACTGGACCTAAATGGCGCAGCATGACTTCGTCCCTGCCTGGCTTAACTTCTCCACACCCCAGCCTGCCAAGGTTTGTGTGCACGCGAGTGAGTGCAGCAGAGTTTCAAACCTTACCTAGACACTATGTCCCCGGGAAGTGACATTGCAGTCAACCCAAGTCACATAGATGACATGGACCAACACGATTGATGCAAAGATGCGGCATAGTGTTTTAGTCAAGTGAAGTGCAAAACGCCTCATTGAAGTGCAAGCCGCAGATTGTAGGTGAAATCTGTTGCAGCTCGATGGAGATTCATGCATGGCAGTTGTCAGATTAAGTTGAGCAGGTGTAGAGTGCACAAAGCACGTCATTGTGGAGTTGTTTAATTGTGCCGTGATTGTGGATATGCTGTCCAATGTTGTCAGGAAGTTTCCCAGCTGGGTGACTTGACTGGAAAATGCATTCAAGACTGAGAAACAAGAATAGTCACCGCATTGCCCACAGTGCTCTGTTTGTTCAGTGATTGCGGCACAGTGTTTAATGCCATTGTTTTGGAGCTGGCTTTATGGTGTTTTTAAATTGCGGCGCACAAAGGATTGTCTAGTTACCATGATGCAGTGTCAGATGATGAGGAGGGGATTTTCGTGCGTCATACCAAACCCTTATGCTATATAAGAGTTGTTGGCCTTACCTCCATCAAACATTGATTTTGTTAATATCTGGTTTTTTTGAACTAGGTAAAAAGTTTGCATTTCAATAAAAATCCCCATTGTTTAAAATATGCAATACTTTACTCTCAAAATCGCATTTTAATCTAATCAAAATGTGCTGTTGAGTTTCTTGTGAATGTGATCAAGTACTGTATCCGATTGTATTAAAAAAAAAAAATAATAATAATAATTGGCGTTAAACATGCCAAAAACACATCTGGTTATACTTTTTTGCGCTTATGTTGGATCTCTTTGCAGTCTGTTTTACATATATGAAGAAAACCTTAAATTTGCTTATTTGGATGCTCAGTTGTAGGCGTTCACAAATGTTCAAGCCGTTGCGGAGATCTGTGCTTTCTGTGTGCTTGCATTTACTCATACAACTGCCATATCACAAGCACACTCATTTTTGCTCGTTCACAATTGCGGAATTTACGATCAACCATTGCCAGCTGGTGGTTGAGAATTGCCTTTTCCCCCTCATTGACTATATCTACTGTCTTCCTTTCCACCTCCTCCAGTCCCCTGCTGCCACCCTCGATAAACAAGGCGAGCCCAACCACCACAGAGAAGGCAGAAATGCTGTGAGCCGCCGCCGCCACAACTCTTCCGATGGCTTCTTCAACAATGGCTCCTTGCGCGCTCCAACAGGTACCAGTGGTGAAGAAAATCACTTTGGAAGGGCAATTCCGACAGTCGGGCAGATCAGTACTGGAATGCTTGCGATCTCACTGTAGTGATGCATGCCTGTTATTGGATTAATTAAAATTTGTCTGGTAGATTAAGGGTACATTAAAGGGTACAAGTACTGCTGTGGACGAAGAATAATAGAGGTCATTTGTAGCTCATGGTTTCATGTGTTGCCATTTGGATCATGTTTGCAGTTTGTCGAAAACGAGCCAAACTAGCATGGTGTGTTTTGCATGGCATTTTGCTGCCAGTTTTTCTTGCGAAGATAACGATGCATTCATATTTGTCGGGATGCCGATGTAGACGCTTTTCTCTGTGTGCCAAACACAGGTCGCATTCAATTTAAGTATTACGAACAGTAGTCAACATCCCCGAAAGTGCTGAAAATTGTGTTTCGTTCTTCAGTTTTGATTCTAGTAGGCTTTTGTACAGTTTATGTCATTGAAAAGACGGATCCTTCTGTGCTTGATTTTAACAGCGGGTGGCATTTGTATTGTGGAGAATTGGGAATTACGGAAAGGCTAGAAACTCGTTTGCCAGTGAGGTTACAGTGACTGGATTGAAAGATAATGGGCGACAAAGAGATAAACAACAAGTCAGAGATGCAATGCAGCCAGTCTAAAAATAATAAGATGGTGCTGATGAGGCGTGATCGTGAAGTTGCAGAAGTTGTGATGTACGTAGGGCCCAGACGATTTTTGTTTCCAGATTCTGATATCTGTCAGAATAAAACTCAGATAACCGATTTAATTGGCTGATTTAAAAAAAAAAAAAAAAAAAAAAAAAAAAGGAATCAAATAACTCCTTTGTTGGTCCCTTAATGAATACATAATATAAACAGGTATGAATTCCAGGCAGAACATTTGACTGTTTTACAATATTTTGTCCGAGTATTTGTTTAGCTTTCCAACAGAGAATAGAACCGGCTGGTGCAGCCCCACACACCCAAACTGATATTTCCATATCATAGTCTCCATAATAAGCGGTCCATTTTAAAATTAACCCAAATCTACAGCAACCTGTATTTCCTGCTTCAACAAAGTTGCATCAGCGCCACAAACCCACACATAGTATTCTTAATCTATTCATAATCTGGAAATAAATAATCAATGCTAAAGATAGTCAAATTTGGAATAAAATTTTTTTTTTTTACCATTTGGGGAAAAGTCATTGTTTTCCTACAAGGTACACCTCATTTGATGCAACACACCATGCCAGTCCAATCGTGACCAGTGACACAATTCTGAGATTTTCATTTTCTCCTTTCTCAAGTGGCCAATGTGGCATGGCATCATAAAAAAAAAAAGTATGGAATCGGATATACTCAGACGGAATCAGGAATGCGTCTACTCGGATCAGATTTACAGCTAGCAGCACTCGCTCCATCAATGCGAGCTTCATGTTATTGAAATATACCGATCTGTGACGTGTATATACACCAGCGTCTGCTCGAAGGACACAAAATACACACGCTTCAAAAAGACCCGCTATGAATGCAAGCCACAGTGAAATCAAAGACGATTGTGGTCTAAATGTGGCACATTTAAGGCTCCTTTGAGTCAGCTTAACCCCAGTGACGTATTCCTCCATAAAGTGATTTTAATTCAAATTGTTGCCTAACTTTGTGTCAAATACTATTCAAATAGCCCCGTAAATTTAAAAAAATTAAAATAAAATCTCCAGCTCCCCGGTAAATCCCGAATACCTGTTACAAGTCTGTCGTGGTAGTCTCGTCAAAGATTGACCTCAATTTCAAAATAGGTTTATTTTTAGTCTCTTAATCCATTTATATTTTCTCAAAGTATTTGTGCTCTCCAAAGCGTTTGGGATGAAGGATTTTAAATGTAAAACAATGTCATCAGAACATCACAAAGGAACAGTGCTGTCTTTCTTGTTACCGGTATGCAAAAACAAATTGTCCGAATGAGTCAAGGGTCCATTAATTGTGGTCGTTCCCGCCACATGTGAGAACACTATATTCATTTTGAACCAAAATGTCCATTTTGTTCAACAACAATAACTAAATTACAAATGAAAATAAATGGTCACTTCCATTTTATATTATTAAAATGAATACTAATAAAACCGGAGGGGGGATTTGCTTGGTTTTAACTGTCATGTCCTCTTTTTGTCTTCAAAAAATGAGAAAAGAACGCATGACTGAAGCGATGGACGCAGCGTTGTTTTCTCATTTTTGCATCTGAGAAAAGCTACTTCTTACGCTTTCTCGAAATCCAAGCCACTCATCGGGTGCACTTTGCTGTTTGTTGTTGCGACATCGACGTGACTTCGAGAATCCTGCTTGCAGCTTGATGGGACAATTTCAGTGCATTTATTTTTTGTTGTTCTGACCTCTGAATTTTGAGGCAATGCCTCAACAAACATCCTGCGTTGTCTCATAATGCCGTTTCAAATGAAAAATGCCCATCATAGCGAAAGCCTCCTGGCATATAAATAAAGCACATGGGTCTTGGGCTGATGGGTTTGAGGAAGAATGATTGCAAATGTTCAGTCCATTCTTCGTAGAATTGCTGAATTTCTGTGCCCACTCTGCTTTCAGCAGCAAATTTGGGAAGTGTCATTTGTGTATAATCCCAGCTCCTACAGCAGGCAAAGTGTCAACAATACAGAATGCACTGCCCCAAAAGCGAAAGTGAAAATTAAAACCGTAGCAGTGAACTGTGAGTGACCCAGTAAGAGGCGGTCTTTGTATTGTTGGCATGGAGACAAGCCCGGTGTCTCATGATCTTTTTTTTTTTTTTTTTTTTTTTCCCCACTATAATTGTGATAGGAAATGTTCACATTTTTGATTGGCAAAACTTAAATGTGTGCTTGCTGTTTTTTTTTTTTTTTAGGTGATGGGTGGCAGCAGCCCTCGCTACTTCTGAGACATGACTCTGTGGATTCAGGGGTGGCCAAGGGAGGGCACAGCGGGTTATCGGGGGGCTCGTGCTGGAAGGACACACCCAGCTGGCACGGAGCTCCGCGGGGCACCCAGGACGGCCACCACCACCACCACCACCAAGGACGCCACCCTAAACGGGGAGGGGGCGACAGGGACAGGCAGGGAGGGCACCGGCAGCGCAATGGTAACTTCCATCCCCGTAAGGGCACCTCATACCAGGACAAGTTTCCCAATGAAGAACGCAAAGACAATAAGGATGACAAGCTGAAGTTTGTGGAAGAGGACTTTGTGAGTAGCGTCATTGGAATTT
Organism: Filicampus tigris; assembly: GCF_054856515.1. Lineage (NCBI taxonomy): Eukaryota > Metazoa > Chordata > Actinopteri > Syngnathiformes > Syngnathidae > Filicampus > Filicampus tigris. The sequence goes on along the minus strand of NC_141226.1, from coordinate 15,534,392 downwards.
GTTTAATACAACTTTTCTGAAGATTCCTTACAATTTGATTATGACATTTTGTACTCGGATCTAAATAAAATGGGCGCACATTCTCTAAGTATTGCACTGGATTTCACTTCCCAGAATCCATCTATCACAGCCTACAATGTTTAGAAAGTGGTCGTTGTATTCTTCAAGCCTAATGCTGAGGGTTCATACACGTGAAAGTCACACCTTTTCTATTAGAATGCCAGCATTTTCTCCACAGCAGTCAATTGTTCCGCTTCTTTTGTAGCCTTCCCTCAACCCTGAAACAACTGGAAAGCCGGGGACTCAGTTGAGAGCAGTTGCCCCCCATGCCGGAGTGTGGGGTAAGAGCACCAAGTCCATTAGCAAGTCGGACAGTTTTTCTTGTTTTGTAACAGCTGCCTGGATTTTCTTCCGCCACCCCGCAGAAAATCCTCCGAGTGGCAAGCAGATGGTGTCCAAAATGTTGGTTATCAAGAAGGTTTCCAAGGAGGACCCCAGCACTGCCTTCTCGGCGGGCTTCGCCAGTGCCGGCGCCATGCCTGCTAATGGCGCTAAAGCTCCCATCACAGGCTCCAGCGTCTACAAGAATCTGGTCCCAAAGCCTGCTGTGGCCCCCACCAAAGTATGAATGACTGCCGTGTGTCAGAATTCCTCTGGAACATTTTCGAACTATCGCATATAATATTCCTTTTTTTTTTTTTTTTTTTTTTTTTTTTTTTTTTGATTGAAGAGCACCCAGTGGAAAGCCGGCGCTAGGGAGATCGCCAAGTCTGGCCGAGATTCCGTCTTTACCAACCCCGTCTCTGCTGCCAAACCCAGCATCCCGGTCAGTGCACCACAGCACAACACCCCTAAAGAGGTGAGCTCTCCTAATTACTCAACTCAAACTTCAAATACAAATCAGGGCAAAAAAAAAGACAAAGCTAGTCGACCGCCACCTACTCTCGTTTCGGCACGCGCAGATTTGCATACTCGCAGATTATTTCATTAACCTTCTTTTGAAAGAATTTTGCTTTAAAAAAAATAATTCATTGCTTATGAAGTGCAGTCTACATGTTTACATATCACAGATTTGTTTGCATTATTCCTGTAATTTGACTTATGAGTATTTGACTTATGTTTACGCCACACTTGTTTGGAATTTTCTGAAGTTTTCATTGTGAATGTGCAAGTCAATCATTTGAATCATTATAGTGTAAGCCTAACATTTATGTATAATAAAAATGATGTTTACTGTAGTACAGACACATTTATTGCTTGTTTTTTTTTTTTTTTAAATACATGGTGAGAGAAAAAAATAACATTTATAAACCATGAGGATGATGAACCACAATTAGATTATCAAACTTGTTCAGCCCTAATACACGTACAAATCTGCCAACTGAATGTTATCTCAAGTTACTAATTGTCGATGAGGTGGCTGCTCACTTGTGCACACGCAGAACCTTTTTTTTTTTCCTGATATCAAATATATTCACCGCTGGACAGCTGACAAGCTCGAAAACAATAATGATCCGGCGAGTCTTCGGTCAGGAAGGCAGTCGAGAGAGAAAGAAGAGTGAACCCGATTGGTCTCGGTGTCGCCCTGTCTGCAGCATCCTTCCAGCACGACTCCTCCCATAGACATCGCCCCGTCAAGGCTGAAGCTGATGCGCCGCGGTCCGGACCGAAAGAGCGAGTTCCTGCGAGCTCTGAAGGACGAGGGTACCGGAGAGCTGACAACAAGCAGCAGCCCGGGAACATCAGGAGAGGTCAGTCATGCCTCCGTTTGCATTGTTCAGCACCTGCAGCGGATGTACAAAGTCTACACACCTCTTTACAAATGCCAGATTTTAAGATGTATTTTTTTGGTCCAGATTTTTACTTGGCAGCAGTGTAGCGCACGTAAATTTATCAGGCTGGAGTTTCGTTTGGCTGTGTGGCACAGTAGTTGTGATTGTTTTAACACTTTTCTTAAATCAGCAGCTTAATTAAAAGAAGTTACAAGTAGTGTCAAACTCTGGTAGGTCGCTGCCATTTTCAAGTGTGAAAACGATGACCTCGCGACCTATTTGTCAAGACAGCGAATCCGCACACCAGATACGGCTTGGCTATTACGATTCAAATGCTTATATGATTAATTTGGATTCACAAAATGACGATACCAGCCCTGTGATTTCCAATGAAATTCCATTCTGAGTCTTTGTTTTTATTCCGATTGAGGTGTTTGTGTGGAGCATTTTTGTTCCGTTTGGTGATTTGGTTTCATTCTAATCGGAATGTGAACCCGGCTAGTGTCTAAATTGTACAAAGACTGAGATGGGAATATTGCCCCCTCCCCACCAATATATGTCCAGGGTGAGAGCAGCACCCCAGAGCCCAAACCCTACAGCGAGGACGTCTGCCATGAGAACGGGCTGTCCTACTCCCTCAGCGACTCTGACACGGAACACTTGTCCAGCTCCCTGGAGGCTGAGCACAGGTATGACAACACACACACACAAAATTTAACACAGTTTATTGTGTGTGTGTGTGCATCCGACAGAGGTCACAGTTTTATTTGGATCATGTTTAGTTCATTTGAACTTTGGCCAAAAATGGCAAATCCTTTCAATTTTAATGACGTTACAGTTTCATGTCAGCTGTAGGGAGCAGTAGTGTGCACCACTGCAAATTACAACCAAAATGATAAACATTGTCACAGCCATACAGGTGGTCCTCGTTTTACTGTGAGGCGACATAACACTTTGAAATGAATTTTAAAAAAATTATTCACAGCCCATTTTTTTGCAGTTATTTCCTGTAATTGTGACGTCCCAACAGCGATAGAGTACGAGGCAAATCTCTCTTTTGTTGGCGCCATAACAGCGGGACTGTCATGAAGCATTAAAATCAAAGGTCACTAAGTATAATAATTGACAAAGATGAAAAGTAAGGACATAATCTATATTTGAAGTTTGTTTTATAAGTGTAAGATGTAGTTTCGGTTAGTTTTCTGTTTATTTTAAAAGCATTTTCTTTATCATAATTCATTGACAAAAGTATTTTTTCAGTTGTATTTATTTCATTAGTTTTTGTTAAAGGGGAAGTCAACCAAAAAAAGTATTTGCAATTTGCTCTATGCGCCTTCACTAGTCTAAGCAGGGCATTCTGATTAATATTCCGCTTGTGGAATATGAGTTGGCAGCAAAAAACACCTTTTTTTTTTTTAGCCATCTCAAGGGGTGGCCATTTTGCCACTTGCTGTCGTCTGAAAATGACATCACAGTAGCCCAGGGCTCTGCTAACGACCAATCATGGCTCAGGTGAGCCGTGATTGGTTGTTGCAAGTTGCAAAATGGCCGCCCCCGAGAAGTACAAAAACAGGTGGATTTTACTGCTCAACTCATATTCCACAAAGCAATATTAATTGGAAATCCGTGTTTCGACTAGTGAGGCTGTATAGAACATGTTCTTGTAAAGAAAATTTGGGGGTTTACGTGATCTTTAACTATAATAACTGATTCAAGCAGGGATGTCAGCTTGAAGAAAATCAATTTGGAGCTACATGTTTGCGCAGGTTGCTGAAAGCCATGGGCTGGCAGGAGTACCCCGAAAACGATGACAACTTCCTGCCTCTGACCGAAGACGAGCTGAGAGAGTTCCAGACGAAAACCGAGCAGGTGAGCGGCGGTCCTCTTGATTGCCGTCACGCGAAAAGATCAAACGTGAGCTCACGCGCTATGCGTCGGTGTTCTCCGAGCAGCTGAAGCGGAACGGCTTGCAGAAGAACGGCGTTCTCCCCAGGGCCCGAGGTGTCACCCTCCACTTCACCCCCTGGAGGAGTGTGGCGGAGTCACACGTGGAGGAGGGCTCCGAGTCGGAAACCAGTAGCAGCAGCCAGACCTCTGACGATGACGACGACTGCATCAAATCCTAACGGGGCTTTACGGAACAAAAAAAAAAAAAAAAAAGAAAAGAGAAACAACGCAACAGCCAACACATCTCAGCAAGCCACCCGCCCTCCTTTCTCATCTTTTTTTTTTTTTTTTTTTAGAGCACCATTTTGAATTTTTGATTCTTTTTTTGTTGTTGTTCTTGCACAAGGGAAAAACCAATCATATCCCAGTGAAGGGGGAGATTTCTGCTCTGCCAGACGTTGTTTTCCCTGCGTTTCCTCCTTCACTGCAGTCCTGCTCTCTGACCCTGCCCCCCTCCTTTTTCTTCCTCGCTTTGTGGAACTGAAGTGTTCATCAAGGAAAAGGGCAATGAATGCACACTTGATTCTGCTTTAAACAGACTAACTCATTTCATTGATGATGCTGATGACACATTATTAATGATATTAATAAAATTGGTTCCTGACAAGCTGATGTTTCAAGCTGCTGACTGTGATGTTTGAGTCAGATGGATTTAGTCCAGGTTCCTCATCCCCAGTGGCCAAAAAATTATCCCACTTTTTTTTTTTTTCATTCTTACTGGCTCAGAGCAACCAGTTTTAGAGGATGCGCCAATCCACAAAGACAAATTACAATGTGAAATAGTGTGGCCAATAAAAAAAACAATTGCTGTTTGTGAAACATTTGTCACATTTACAAATGTCAAATGTGGGGAAGGTTAATCAATTTTATGGCAACAAGTTGGACCCTGTGGTTAGCATGAGTGCCTCACAGTTCTGAGTTTGAAACTTAATGTGGAGTTTGGATCTTCTGCTATTCTGCCTACCCCCCCACAATCCAAAAATATGTTGAAGACTCTTGTCCGTCAGGTGTGACTGAGTGCCCTTGTGTGAACTGTGATCGGCTGGCAGCTTGTACGCCACCTCTCAACCGAAAGTCATATGTGATAAATTCACTTCAAGCCCCTCCAACCTTAAATGCAGGATAAACCGTATGAAAAATGGATGTCACATTTGAAGTCTTTTATTAGGCAAAATTACAATATCAGAACAGGGCAGTGCAATGATGCAGGGTGGAACAATGCCAACATTTCTGCTTGCATATTTAAAAGCAACCAAAGCTACCAAACGGGTGCAATAAAAGTGTAGCCAAGCTGGCACAAAACAGTTGACATGGGAGACATCAGAGACAAATCCAGCAATGTTAAGAGACCTACCGATGTTGGCATTGTTTCACCACACAACTTGAACGATGTACAAAACCACACTTTAATTCAACTGTACAAAAACAGATCAAGCACAAAAAGACATGGCCACAAGTGTGCACGATCTTGGCAACGATGGCGTGTCCTTTGAGGTAAAGTGAGAACAAAGAGGCCTTTCGCAGACTGCAAGACAAGAAAAAATATTTATAGCCAAGCGAGCAATAGATGACTTCAGGAGACAGTTGAGGAATTAAAAGCAGCCCTCACCGCTACACCTCCATGTGTTGGGCGTTCAGTGTGCCCCATTAGTATCACCGTTTGCTTTTTGCACAGCATGCGTCTCCTGGGCATCATCCTGCTTTGCCTTTTTGACACCCTCTTTCACAGGACTCTCCTCTGGCTTCCTCTGAGACACACACACACACTTAGATTAGACAGCGGCGTGCGGCACGAGTGTCATTCCACTTCCGTCTCAATCCAATCACTGTCCCACCTTCTTTCTGACCAAGTGGCTGATGTTGGAAACTGGAGCATTAGCAGCGGCCCCGTTGGCAGAACTGAATTTGGTGGTTGAGTCGTTTGCCTGAGTCAGGGGGAGGAGTAACAAATAACGTGAGCGCTGTTTTTAATTTTGCGCACAGGACAAAATTGTTCAGGAGTAAGCCAACGATGACTGCCGGCGACACTCACTGGCGAAGTGTCGCCACCCTGTGCAGCGGACGCAGGGGATGCAGAGGAAGTGGAGGCGGCGCCCTAACAAGCGCATGACAAGTAAGCTTGCGGTCAAATCCAGTTTGTCGTGAGCCGATTACTTGTCGAAAAAAAAGCGACCCACCAGCACAGCCTTCACGGCGTCGGTGTTTGGAGTTTTCAGGCCATCTGCGGCGTCCTCCACCTTCTCCCGGATCTCTGGCAGCAGAGCCTTCAGCTCCTCCATCTCCTTCCGCTCCTCGGGGCAGGCAGACTTTGCGATCAGCTCAGTCAGGTTTTCTGCCAAACAAAATGTTGATATTGGGCAATGATAAGAGGAGAGACTGCAGCTACCTTGCGGAACCACAAAGGGAGCAGCAAGTTTAGGTTACAAAAAAAAAAAAAAAAAAAATTTTTGGAAGTGAACCGATAAATGTGAACATTTAGCCTGAAGGTGAAATTTCAGGATTAACCTAAAATGCACTACAACCTTTGCAGGTTCAACTTCAATTTTTGAACTCACAAGTTCAACTTTTAAAGTGGAAGTCAAGTACAAAAAAAATCTTTACAGTGTTTTCTATGCTCCAACATTAGTCTAAACTTGGCATTTGGTTGAATATGCAAGTGGCAAAATGGCTGCCCCTTGAGATGGATAAAAATGGGTGGATTTTGCTGCTTCATCAATGTTATGGAACATGAAAAATCCACCCATTTTTAGCAAGCCCCTGGGCGGCCATTTTGTCACTTCTGTCAACTGAAAATGACGATTGAATTGAAGTTGCTCAGCGCTCAGGTAACGACCAATCACAGCTCATCTGTTTTCTGAATTTGAGCCATGATTGGTCGTTACCTGAGCAACTGTGATGTCATTTTCAGTCGATATTGGTGCCAAAATGGCTGACCCCTGAGATGGCTAAAAATGGGTGGATTTTGCTGCTTAACTCATATTTCATATTAATCATAATGCCCTTTTTTCAACTAGTGGGCCTGCATAGAACATATTCTTGAAAAAAAAATGTTTGGTTTGACTTCCGCTTTATGGGAAAAGAAAATCAACCGCATGCTTGATTTGCTTAAGATTAAATATCAGACGCATGTCGTTTTTTTTGCCTTTTAGCCAATAAGATGGAAGAGTTGACCAAATTCAAGATTCTTCTTCATCAGAGAAATATGCAATGCGACCCAAAATCAAATTTAACAAGAGGCCACCGTACGTCATATAGGACCTTCGGTTACATTTAAACGGCTGCTGAATTTGAAATCAAGTTCAAGAAGTGGATTAAAACGTCTTTTGGAATTACCCTTCAAACTACTGACAGGCAAAAACGCCCACATTTGTATTCATTCGAGTTGATTTGTCAAGTGGATTACCGCTGAAAGTTAAGTGTGAAAACGCACTTTGAAAAAAACTCAACCTTGAAGGCAGCTTGAATTCGAAACAAAAACAGTCGACTGCGCCGGCTCTCGCTCTCACCCAGCCTGCTCTTGATGACGGAGATGGAGCAGTTGAGCTCATCGATGGCCTCTTTGTACTGCTGGTTCAAGCTGAAGGCCAGACCCAGCTGGTAATGCGTCTCGGCAAGGAGTCGGCTGTCGGCGTCCAAATGTTTCAGCTGCAGAGAAAGACACTCCTGGAAGTCCTCCAACGCTTGGGTGTAGTTCCCTGCGGGGCGGCGGCATTTCTCAACAAGTTCCGCAGCATGGCGAGGTGGCGTTTTTAGCCTCTTGAACCTACCCGACTCAGCGGAAACTTCACCCAGCCTTAAATGGGCCTGAGCTGCCATGAGCTGGTCCTCCTTAGACTCTTTTCTATGTTCAGGGCAACACGAGACAAAAAGTTTCGTTTTGTGACAGGCGAGCGTTTTTATGGAGGTGCAACGGTTATTCGATTAAATTTGAGTACTTTTGATCATTGACAAAATCGTTTAGAGACCTTGTGCAATTTAAAATTGTCCAAATACTCTGAATGTCAGCTTTGACAGTACATATTCACTGATTTCAACACATCATCTGTGTTGAATTAAAATATTTGCCTGTACTTTGGAAAATAAAAATTTGTGCAGATTTTCCTGACCTTTTCCCACCCCCTTAATTTTGCACTCCAAAACTGCCGTTTTTAACACAACAACAAAAAACAACCCAATACTAATAAATAGTAAACTACAATGAAACATTTAAAAAAAAAACACACACACACACACATCTAACAACTGCATGAAAAATAGTCAAAATGAAATTAAAAACTAATTATAATGGAAAATCCCAAATCATTATAACCCCGGTCCGCACTGACCTCTTATAGATGACCTTGGCTACTTCCAGCATCTCCCAGGCCAGTTGAAGGTTTCCCACCTCCTCCTCCTCCTCCTCTTCATCGTCGCTCTCCTACAAAACATTCACGTTCAACCTTGCAGACGTGCTCAGCTTTGCAGGTTTTTTTGGGGACGGTACCTTTTCTCCAGCATCGTCGTCCTCGCCTTGCTCCTCCTCCTCATCTTCATCTGAAAACAACAAATTAGTTCAAATATTTCAGGACACCGAATTTTAACCAGTCCAGGCGGTAGACTCACCTTCAGTTCCATCTGCTGGCTCTTCTTCCATCTTCTCAGCCGGTTCTCCTAACTTCTTGTCAGCCATTTTGTCTCCTTCATCGGCTTCTGCCTTCTTGTCTTCCTTTTTCTCCGACAATTCTTCGACCTTCTTGTCAGTCAGATCGTCAACCTTTTTGCCCGTTTCCCCATTTTCTATTTTGTCTGGCTTTTCTACTTTCGCATCAATCAGGTTTTCTTCCTTCTCGTCTGCTTTTCCCTCTTCTACTTTGTCCGATGGCGGTTCTTGCGCTGCGCTGTCCTCCATTTTGTCTTCGGTTTCCTCGTCCTTGTCGGCCGGCTCTTCCATCTTGTCTCCAGTTTCCTTTGGCAGCTCACTTTTGTCTGCATCCCTTTCCTCCAATTTGCCCGCGTTTACGTCACCTGCCACTTTCTTCTGTGCATCTTCAGGTTTCTCCGCCATGGCGTCATAAACTTGAACCCTCAAATCATCTCTGGTCTTTTCTGTTAGGACACGAGGACACAGAAAAAGTTCAAGAATCATTTCAGAACCAACCTAAAATGCATTATAAATTACTGATGTACTTAATTTGACCTTCACTAAACTTTTCAGTAAAATTCATATTCTCATGGGTAATAGGTTTTATAATACATACAAGTCACTTCCTGCAAGTTGTCAACCGCAGATCGACTAGAAAATAGGTTTTACTTACTCATTCAGAGTGTTTCCGAACCTCATGGTAGCTCGAGGAATCGTAGCCCTAGCCACCGCTAGTGATGTAGATATAGCTAAACAGCTCGCTACACCATAGACTGTACAATTTCCATGCGCTACAAACACAGCACATTCAACGGCGAGCGATGTTTTGGAATGAGAGGGTTTTGAAACACACGAGCCGACAGAAGGGGGCGTTATTCGACCGTTCATGATCAGTAGTCACTGAATCCTACGGCTACTGTGACGTCACATCTCCGGAAAAAGACGAAGATGAGGGGGCGCGAGATTCAAACGGTAGACGACACATTCTGAATTGTATTTAGAGATGAAACTGCTGTCTACCAACGACCTAATCACATTTTAATGACAGTTATGCATTGTAAAGAGAGTTGTAGAGGGCTACAGAAAAGTTTTCAATGTTTGCACCCTGACCTTTAAAACTTTGTGAGTAGTGCATTTTACTTTTTACATTATTCACTCACCATCAACATTTTCTGTGCCCTCCACGTTGGAATGTTGAGGTTTCTCATCTTCGTCGCCCTCTGGGACTCCTTCCAAAGCGTTACCGAGTACTGAGTTCTCCATCCTGCATCAGAACGCTGGCATTCAGCTCTGCCCTTGTTTGATAGTTCAATTGACAAACAGAAAATGCTTAAAAGCCTAAAAGGTAAGAGTTCACACCTTGCCAAATCCAACAGCGCTTTGCCACACCAAAAGAATGCCTCTGCACACTCATCTGCAGTGTCTCCATACGCTTTGGCTCTGAAAACAAAAGGCCTCATTGTCAAGCAAACATTTCCTATTACGCTTGCCCTCATTAGGGTCACGGGGCTGGAGCCTATCCCAGCTACCTTCGGGAAAGAGGACTGGACTGGTTGCCGTTTAGGCTTCCGTTAACCTACTATGCATGTTTTAGAAAGTGGGAGCAAGCAAAAAGGAACTTTGTGTGCAGATGTGCTAAAGATTAGTTCACCATGCAAATAAAAAAACATATTTATCATAAACCTTTATGTTGTAAATGATGCATGTTTTTTTTTTTTTTTTAAAACATCTTCTGCACATTTGAAGAAAATAAAACCAACTGTACTGAGGTTTACCCCCATTAAGTAATTTCTTGTTTTTCAATGACTTTTGATTAATAGAATACATTTTAGCCTGATTTAACGGCCCGATGAATAGAGACTGTTTTATTTTATTAATGATTTAATTTATCAACAACACAATGGTCAATTAACCAATGTGTTGACACAATTGTTAAATGTGCCTAGGCATGTAACATTTTTCCATTATGCTCATTTGTTTGACAACTACATGTGCGAAAAGTACCCAACATTCAACAATTGGAAAGGTGCATTCTAAAGTTTAGAGGTCAAGTTGAGTTCACCTGTAGAGATTACAGTGTATTTTCGGTTCACTCCTAACTTTTTTGCAAGTAGTGCGTTTATACACAATACTTTTGGTGACTTTTTTTTTTTTTGTCGAACGTATAACGTGCCTTGACTCATTGAAGTTATGCTGCACTTGTCCCTTGACTGCTTGAGAACATTTGCGAAGAATGAGTACAGTCGACGGCTACTCAGCTCACAGTATTCCGCAGGCCTCCTGTAGAGTGCTCACCGCCTCCACCACTTTGCCCATAACCAGGTGCTTCCTCCCGGCACCGATTAGCTTGTTGGCCTCTTCCATGTTCACTGAAAAGCACGGACAAAAGCAAGGCAAACAAAATGATAACGGAACACAATTTAGGAGCCACTCAGCAACGGCTACAGGCGCGTGACAAACCTGGGCTGTGAGGATACGCGCTTTGAAAGGAGACGTACGACCTCGCGTGCGTGACGCCGTGCTGTCGTGCTGCATTGTTCGTGGTGCTCGCATTTGGCGCCAATTATTCCTTTCGGCCCACTTCCGGGTTCAGCGCGGGACAAATCTTAAAGTGGAAGTCAACCCAAACATTTTTTTTTCATGAACATGTTCTACGCAGGCCCATTAGTTGAAACAATGCATTCTGATTAATATTGCGGTTGTGGAATATGAGTTAAGTAGCAAAATCCACCAGTTTTTAGCCAGCTACGGCCATCCACTAGTATAAACACGGTATTCTGATTAATACTAATTAAGCAGAACGATAATCCACCCGTTTTCAGCCATTCATGTAGGCTAACATTTAATGCAACACCGTCCCCTGCTGTCGACTGAAAGTGATGTCAAAGTACTTGCTCACGGGCATGTTATAACCAAACCCAGAAAATAGATGAGCTGTGACTTTCTCAATTCAAGCTTACGGGCACTTTGGCATCAGTTTCAGTTGAGAGCAGGGGGTGGTGCTGCTTAAAATGTCTGCCTCCTTCGACCAACAAAACACATTTAGTGACATGTTTGTCTGAGGCAAGACAAAGGGTGAGGATTATTTTACAATGTATTATTGGTTAAGCAGGATGTATACATATGCCAACTGTAAAGCTGAATTTGAGCATTTCCACCCTTTAACTATAGCAAAGGCCCAACTATTGGATATCATTGTAATAGATTGTCTTGACTGATTATCCTGTTTTGTGGGCTGTACTGTTAAGAATGATTTTTTTTTCCCCCCCAACTTCCTTTAAAAACTTTCTGAAAAGCGTTACAATGTTAAAACTCACAAATCAGTATGTGCGAAACCTACTTCTCTTAGGGCATGTGTATGCGTGTGTGTGTGTGTGTGTGTTAGTGTGTATGTGAGAGGAGTACATGGCTCTGTCACATCCTGCTGTGATGGAAAGCATGTTTTTACCCTCCCACCACTTCCATGGTGTCACTGCCTCGTTATACATGTCTGGACCTGGCATGCATCGGTGTCACTGAGACAAACCTACAGTTCCCTTCACAGTGCCTCACATCATCATCATTGTCATTACTGCCGTGAGTTTAATATATCGTCGCTGTCCTGTGAAACACACTTATGTCCATTTTTTTCATTTTTATTATTTTTTACATGAATGGTCTTTCTGTGTTACACACATCACATTTTATAGACACATATATATGTATATATATATATATATATATATATATATATATATATATATATATATATATATATATCAACCCAAACATATTTTTTTCCAGAATATGTTCTATGCAAACTCACTAGTTAGTCCACTCATTTTTAGCCATCTCTGGGGGTGGCCATTTTGTCTTCTGTCGACTGAAAATGACACGTTTTTGTCTTCTGTCGACTGAATATGACATCACAACTGCTCACAACGACCAATCACGGCGCAGATTGAGAAAACAGGTCAGCTGTGATTGGTCATTGTGAGCAGTTGTGATGTCATTTTCAGTCGACAGAAGACAAAATGGCTGCCCCTAGAGATGGCTAAAAACGAGAGCATTTTGCTGCTTAACTTTTTCAGAATTCATTAATGAGAATGCCGTGTTTCAACTAGTGGGCCTGCTGGGAACATATTCTTGAAAAAAATATGTTTGGGCTGACTTCCCCTTTAAAATTGGTCAATAATGTGTAAAAATAACACCCACACATGTGGACTGAACAATAGTGTACTTTTTTTTTTTTTAAATAGAAAATTTACCAAAATGTGACATATGAGGTTTTGACCTGACGCCAGCAATATATAGGCACGGATGAGGATGGCACTGGATTTTTTTTAAACATAAAATAAACTTGGGGTTGCTCTGAATTTTTAGTGGATATTTTTAGTAATTCAATAATACCTGCACTTTGAGAGTTTATTCATCTGTCATTAACACACACAAAAAAAAAAACCTTAATGTGTTTTAGGGTGCATCAGGACCAAAATGAAAGATGTGAATGGCCTTCAAACATCCGGATGCAGCAATTACTTGCTTATTGTGAACTAGCAGATGACAACAACGTTTAATCAATGCCGACGCCTCTAACAAGAGCTTATTATTGGTGTGTACCCTCTTAGCTGCCCCTTCATACAGTGCCCATGGCAACAGCATGCGAGGACATCACTTAGTGACAGCAGCCGCGGTGGAGAGCAATAATAATTTGGTAAAACATTTATATTTGAGTTTGAGAGTAGCCGTACACTAAATCATATTCTTGCTAAAAAAGTCAATATTTTGGTCAGGGATTTGGAGTTTGTGCTGCAGTATGTTAATTGAAGACTCAAATGTGAAGTAGTATTCTCACCTGTTGCCGTTGGCAAAAATCACACAATAATTACTACAAAACAATTTGGGGATAAGGTATAGAAAATTGATGGCTTGCTGGATGGCATTTTATTAAGTTTAATACAGAGAATGGTTTGGTAAATTATATATATACTGTATATATAAAAGCCTCAATTATGTACTTTATTCCAGCTATGGAAAGCAGCTTTTGTTTGTTGTTTCCTTAGTTTATATAAATTGCTGTCAATTGAAAGCATTCCTTTCCACAAGCAGGAAATGAGGAAATGCAGGACAGGTTAAGTACAGAGTGATGCAAGAACGCACACACGGTAATGCAAATATAATAGAGCATGCTGGGAAACCGGAGGCAAATTCACCAGCAAAATGGTTATTACATCTTTATTGAGCTTCGTTCTTTACTTTGATACAATTTTCGCAAATATGGTTTACTGATCTACAAAGTGTTTCACATTTAAAATGTTTGTTCGGCAGTTCACTCCAAGCCCTTTTTAAATGGTCTTGAAGGGTTCTTCAATCAGGACCATTGTACTTATCGTGATTCATCAGATTTTTTTTTTTTTAATCTGTCATGGGGAGGGTTGCGCATGACACATGACACTGTCAAAAGTTTTTTTGTCTGTTTGAATCGAGGTTAGTCTTTTTTTTTAACCTAACAACATGGTTAATACTAGTAGGGGCCTAGTTTCATGTCCATAGATGTAAGAAGAAATATTGAAAGAATTTTATGAACTTATCTGAATTGGCCTTACATTTTAAGTGAATCGTGTGACTCATTCATACTTGTGCCACTGTAGGTTAAATGCAGGATGTGTGCTGGGGATTGGGAACAGTAGTCTGTCATGCACATTGCACAGCATGTCAGTACTGCACATCTACTCAAATTTAGAATTCAAGTATTTTCTGTAATTGGTTGAGCTCTTTCTCAACTTGTCTGTGGTGATTCCTCGTCAATACACTGTAATTTGCAGTGGTTTCAGGCCAAGTCTGAGGTCCATACCGAATTTCCTGGAAATGTGCTAAGTCATGCTGTGTAGGCTCACTGATGTGGATGAGGAAGTGGAGGAACTGAGATCCCGTTTCTGAGCCGTATTCACGCGAGAAGTGGTTTGTTATATAAAGAGTTGCATCGTGCTACGCTCAATTCTAAGGCTTTCCTCCTCATTACACGCAAGCGGTGAAGTCCGGCCAAGGCTGCAACAAGGTAAGTGTTGCAAAAATAATACGAACAAACGTCGCTTTCTATAGTTGGTTTACAGTATATCTAACCGTTTTTCTTAAGTAAGAGTTAATTACTGTACAGTATAGTTATCGAAGTATATGTTTCAACAAGTGATTTTCGGGAGATCTTCAACTTGAGAAACAAGTTCATTTTATTTATATAGTACAATTATACACCACTCATTTTAAACTGAAAGTAATGCCTTCCTGCTCCGACGATTGTGTAAGTTTCAATGAATGATATGTTACATCACTTGTCCAATTAAATTTCTTGTTCTGTTAGGATAACTTTTCAAACATATACATTCATTAATCAAGCACAAGACAAGAAAATGTAACTCATCCTAATGTTAACTAATGTTGTATTGTGTCAGTATTGAAGCAGATAGACATAGATTAATAGGACATGGAGAATGGGTGGTACTATGTTTCATAAGTCTGGACTTCTTCCCATTCTGTAGTATACGGTCAAGTTTTTCATCGTCCATCGTTGATTACTTGTTTTGCTTTCACATTCGAAATTACTGTTGATTCATGTTCAAAAGAAACATTCAAATCCACATTTTATTATAAGGCTTTATTATAAGGCCTTTCTGTGTTTGCCATAACCGGTTTGAAATATTTACAGGATCAACCGCTTCTTATTTTTTCAATATTAAAAGTAGCAAAAATGATTGGCCTCCCATTAGATCATGTTGTACGATCCCCAAATTAATTTTTAAAATTTTAACGATTGATTTTGATTTGTCTAAAACACTCTCTAAATCTGTCAAATACAATTTATCATATATATCTGTGTCTGTAAATATGTATGTATGTATGTATGTATGTATGTATGCATGTATGTAATGTACAGTTTATATCTATGTAGAAATGTTTACAGCACCAGTCCCTTTGCTCTAAATGAAAAAGTATACTTTCTGTTTAAAGAAAAAATAAGTACCTCAATTGCCCATCACAGCGTTTTGATATGTGATGTCCATTTATTTGAGTCCATGTGAAAATTGTGTCCCACAGTGATCTGCACTTGACCTCTTTTGTTAATTGGTTTATATGTGTTGAATCTGTTAACAGAAATTAATACAAAAGTTAAATATACAGCTACTATTGTTTTTCTTATTTATTATCTTATCTAATTGTTTTTTTTATTGGGGGGGAGGCTTGAGAGCATCTGCCCTCTAAAATGTTTGTGCTCCTCTCTCTGTACTCTATTTGTATATATATATATATATATACAAATAAACAATTTATTTATTGATTTGGTCTGTTGTCCAGTTCGTGGAAAAGATGGCTGCAGGCAAAGCTCAAATTGGAAAGATGGCTCCAGATTTCACAGCCAAAGCTGTGATGCCAGATGGCCAGTTTAAGGACCTCAAATTATCCGACTACAAAGGTAATGCTTCGTTCAATGTTAATTCAATGTCTCATTCAAGGGATGTACAGCTTTGAAGCCGCTTTTGTATGCACTTCACTCTGCAAAATACATGAATATTAATGTCGTTTTTGTTGTTACATGGCACCTGAATCGCTTGTCGTCATGTTGATGCAGGGAAATACGTTGTCTTCTTTTTCTATCCACTGGACTTCACCTTCGTGTGCCCGACTGAGATCATTGCATTCAGCGATGCGGCCGACCAATTCAGGAAGATTGGCTGCGAGGTCATCGCCGCCTCTGTTGACTCTCACTTCTCCCACTTTGCATGGTATTTTATCATGTTCACACCTGCACTATTTGTGTACACTTTCGCCAAATATTTACATTTTTTTTGTTTGCGCCTCCATAAGGACCAACACTCCACGTCAGCAGGGTGGTTTGGGCGCCATGAAGATCCCACTGGTGTCTGACACGCGACACACCATTTCCACAGATTATGGTGTTCTGAAGGAGGATGAAGGCATTGCCTACAGGTGAGTTGACAATGTAGTGCCGTGCTGGTTAAATGTAATGGCAACATTGTTAGCTGTAGAAGTGGCGGACCTTTTTAATTACAAGACAAAAAAAATCTATGAAAAAAGTTTGTAGGCCAGCGAAGCTAAGATACTGTACCAGGAAAACCATAGTGCAGAATTGAATGGAAAACGATAGAATTCAGTAGCCCTGCAATGGGAACATTTTACAGCAGCAAGTGGACAGTGTCATCACATGAGAATGTATGATGTTAATGAATCACAAGAATGTAAACAATTCTGTTTACATTTACAACACCAGGCAATGTGAATGAGAAGAATGGGCAGTAGTAGTGTCCGTGACTACATGGATAATAAATACTCTGCATCCAGATGTTGATGTGGACAAAAGTCATGTATGTTGCAACTATACATCTATTGAAACAATTATTAGTAATAGTAACTGTCAGTAGCATAATAAGAGTTATACATGAACACATTTTTAAAATTTTGTTGGCAAACAAAAAATGATAACCGGTTTTACAGCACCCTTTAATAGTTTTACGCAACCATTCACAAAGCTGACTTGATTGCAGCGGTTGTCTACTTTAGGATTCATTGCAAATTTGAATGAACTTTTACCTGGACAGCAGACCCAACAGATTGGTCAGATGTTTTTCTTAGTCATGTCACACGTTGCATGGCCGATTACTGCAAGTAATGTTGCCCAAGGCCCAGTGGGAAAACAAAGTCTATTCCAGTCAGGCTCTCTCTATTTCCACGGCAAGATGGGACTGAGGAAAGTTGTCAGGAACATAAGTCAGACTAAGGAAACGATTTCTTAAAATCAGTATGGTGAGATTTCATATGTACAAATTAATTTCACAATTGAATGGGTGTTTGTGAGAAAATATAACTAATAGCACCATCTGCTGGATATGGTGGGGATCATCCTCAAGAGTAAAACTGTCACCTCGTGATGTCAGACCACTCATTTGGCTCAATTGCTTCCACAACCCGGGTTTGGGTCTCATATTTTTTAAATGTATTTATTTTTTTTACATGGAATGTAAACAAAAATAATGAAAGGTAAAGGTAATGTTTTAAGGTGGAGTCATCAAAGCAAAAGCTTACTTTCCCTTCCTTGTTGAAATCAAATTGTGCAGTCAGACGAGTTCGTCACACAGGATACTGACATCATCACCCATCCAATATCTGAATGTAGAATTTAGTGTTGTCTATGTGAAAGTGCACACAGAGGTGTTAATATTCTAACTTGCCACCTTCTTTGTTAAAGGCAGAGGCAGATAAATACCGGGCCTACTTATATGCCTCTTGTGCAAAAACTGTGGTAAAGAGGCTGTATTTTCCACAAAACGCAAAACAGTTCCAGATGTCTCCGACATGCTCAATAGGGAGAGTTGGTCCAATGTCTATTGATCACACACGTTGCCACACATCTTCCTTTGTATTTCAGGGGTCTGTTCATCATTGATGACAAGGGGGTGCTGAGACAGATCACCATCAACGACCTTCCCGTCGGCCGTTCTGTTGAGGAGACCTTGCGTTTGGTTCAGGCCTTTCAGTTCACTGACAAACATGGAGAAGGTACATAATTATTTACCGCAGCTGCCCTTTCGATCATTTACACTGGTCAGCAAATTTGTACATTTTTTTGAATCAGAGATGCAAGTAAACTTTTCTAGATTATTTTTTGCACTGATTCAAAGTTTGCCATACAATTTCCTCTAGCACATGAGGTTGTCATCATAATTATAAGATATGATAATCATATAATATTTAATATAGTAATATATATAGTAAAATTTATTAATTCAGGGGGTTAAGTTTCGCAACAGGTGGATTTTTTTTTTCTAAAACTACATAGTAATAAATTACAATGCATGGTAAAATCTGTATTGCGTAAGCTTTAGTAGGTCAAAATTAAAAACACTTAAATGAAAATTTCTCAGGCGGCACGGTGGCCGACTGGTTAGCACGTCCGCCTCACAGTTCAAAGGTCGTGGGTTCGATCCTGGCTCCGGCCTCCCTGTGTGGAGTTTGCATGTTCTCCCGTGCCTGCGTGGGTTTTCTCCGGGTACTTTGGTTTCCTCCCACATTCCAAAAACATGCATGGTAAATTGATTGGACACTCTAAATTGCCCCAAGGTGTGAGTGTGGATGTTTGTTTGTCTCTGTGTGCCCTGCAATTGGCCGGCAACCAATTCAGGGTGTCCCCCGCTTACTGCCCGAAGACAGCTGGGATGGGCTCCAGCACGCCCGCGACCCTTGTGAGGATTAGCGGTATCGATAATGGATGGATGAAAATTTCTCAAAAACCTGGTGTAATGGTAAAAAAAGGAGAGACATTTTTTAAATCAGCATCCAAACTATCTTGAGACACAAAACTGTCTTGGATTAAAATTTGCTGTTCACCAATAGTTGTACTATTGTTGGCTTGCATATACAGTACATGTACTGTATGTGTGTTTTAATAGTGGCACATTGTTTTGCTTTCATGTAATCATCCGGGAGTCATTATAAGACTTTCTTTTCAGTGTGCCCAGCTGGCTGGAAACCAGGAAGTGACACCATCAAACCTGACGTCCAGAAGAGCAAAGAGTTTTTTTCCAAGCAGTGATAAGGCCAAGGCCAGAATCTGCTGCCTGGTCTAAGAGATTTCATATAGATAGTGTTTGCAGAAAATAACTTTTTATATTTTGTCAGTGGAGGTGTTGCTAGTTGACAGTTTTAGTCAGCCTGTTGCATCTGATTGTCTTGTGTGTACTGAAAACCAAAGTGTATTTGTTTTGGGGTTTCATATAGCTAAATGTCATTTTCATTCCTTACTGTAAAACCAATGTACTGTACCTTACATTTTGTGGAAATTACCGGTAATCCAGAAAATGCTTCACTTCATTTTTCTTCTGATAGTAAGTGGATATGTTAAAATTGAGTGCTCCCAGCCC
Organism: Filicampus tigris; assembly: GCF_054856515.1. Classification (NCBI taxonomy): domain Eukaryota; kingdom Metazoa; phylum Chordata; class Actinopteri; order Syngnathiformes; family Syngnathidae; genus Filicampus; species Filicampus tigris. The sequence continues at coordinate 15,515,142 of NC_141226.1, read as the reverse complement.
CACAATTTATTTACCACTTCCTGTTGTAATGAAACTACCCACAAGGCTAAATTATGTGATTGTTCACCAGCTTTTTGTTTCTCTATGACTGACAGTCATGAATATGCACTGGTTTCCTCATACATGTATTGCAGTTAACAACACATTAAAAAGACATGGAGGCAAAGTGTCCAGAGTAGGAAGCTTTTACTGTAGTAATATTGGTTTCTGTCCTTTCCACTGTTAAACGTTATGCAGTGTGATACTGTGTATTGGTCAGTGATGGAAATTGTTTTTTTTGTTTGTTGAGGATTTAGAGAAAATGTGATAAACTCACAGTTTATAGTGAGCTTTTCAGTGACCACTAGGTTAAAAACGTTATGAGACAGTTCCTTAGAGACAATAGTCCTAAATTAAACCTAGCCAGAGCACAGAGCGGGAAACCAATTAGCTCATTTGCTGCTAACACTGGTTATTGCAACAGCAGTCTTAGAGGGTGCAAATTTAGCATTAAACGTGTCTCATATTGATCCCTGAAGCTATTTAAGCAGAAGCTTGGTGTATCGCGAATTTATGATTTATCGTGAATTTGTGATACATACAGTAGCCAATATTTGGTGTCGAACAAAAATAATAATCGTAGGGCTACCACTAATTAGTATTAACAACACCTGGGCAAAATTCTTGAAAAGAACGAAGATGGCAACTGTAACGGGCATCAAGAAGAAGAAGGAGGTGGAAACTGCTGAGGTTTGTACATAACATATTTGTCAACTTCTCGGTTTGGTTTTGAATTTGAATCAATATACGATGTAAAGTAGAACCTTGAGGTTGTATTGAAGCCCATAGTACAATATTGTGTATTTGGTGTAAACCCGCGTCTTGTGGTTTACAGTATTAATTGATCCTTCGCCGTAATGAAACGTGTGCTCTAAACTTTGAAGTGGACTGGATTATTTCCGAACGACCTCAATAACAAGGAGGGGTCCCTTGTCTTCGTCAAGAGGATGATGGCTGTGGCCGTGTCCTCTATCACCTACCTCAGAGGCATTTTTCCTGAAGATGCCTATTGCTCCAGATATTTAGAAGGTGATCACTAACAGTACGACTGTTAACTGTGGGGAATCAGTGAATTCAGACATGCAATAGAAATGTGAATAATATTAAACCGTATATGATTAATAGTACAGCATAACTAAACTGTTGCTGTTTTCAACAGATCTGTGCATCAAGATTTTGCGGCAAAACTGCAGCACTACTGGAGCCAGTAAAGTTGTCAAATGGTGCTCACAATAATTCCACCTCTCTGTTACAGAACACATAACAGTTTTATTACATTATTTCATGGTTCTCGTCCAGTGCGTCCCAGTTTTAAGCCAAGGCACACATTACGTGAGACCAAAAAAAATCTTATGGTACACCTTCAAACAAAAGTACTGAAATAAATTATGATCCCGTCTCAATTTACCGGTACTGAAAAAAATTAACGTACCCTGTGAAGTCTGAGCCTGTTTAATGGAACACAAAGCTGGTATACAGACACACAGGTTTATTGTACCTTCTGCCACAGCTGGCATATATAGATGAACAAGATATGCTTGTAATTAATAAATAATTTTCTGACAAATTATATGTGAATTGGAATTGAACCCCCTGATGATTTCTTATTGTACACTACAGCGTTACGGCACTCTGAACTGGAATCACTACTCTAGTCTGCTCTCTGGTTTATCAGGAGCAGCAATAAAGTTGGATCTTCTCAATTATGTTATTAATCACGTTTTCACAGGTTCAGTGACGGTTTAATCAGAATAATCTCTTTGTTCAGGCTGATTGGCTGTTTTGATGCACTGGAGAAACAATATGTATGTATACAAATTTTTTACCTTTTTTTAATATATCAAATCTCCCATCTTGTCTGATTTTTTTTTTAAAATGTTGTCCCCGTAACAGCTTCAGATTGTGTTCATTGGGGTGAGTAATTCAATGAAGTGAAGACAAACTACAGCTAAAACACAAAATAGCTGCCACTGACCATAGTTTCGTTGTGCCATCTAGCTGTACACCAATCTTGCTGAACCAAATGTAAGTTCTCTCGGTATTGAAATATTTATTTCAAGCTTGTCAACAGTTTAAGGATAACCTAAAATAAAGAAGTTAATCTCTCTGTCTTTCAGCACATTATTGAGTCCTACAGTTTCAAGTTTAAGTACACAGAGACTGGTCCAGAGATGGATATACTTAGGTTTGGAAGGACACTTGGTTGTTTTTGCTGGTATTATTCTAACTTGGCTGAGTCGGTGGTGAAATAACCATTGTGGAATCACAGGAACAATGGTGTTCAATTGAAGGTAACATTGGAAGACACCAAGAGAGCGACTGTATTGCTGATCAGGAAGCTCTTTCTGCTCATGCAGAACCTCGGCGTCCTTCCCAAAAATATCCACCTGAGCATGAAACTTTACTACTACGACGACAGTAAGCTATCACAATCATCCGGGCCGAACCAAATGAGAATGAAATAGCGTTCGTATCTCAAGCATCCTATGCTCTTGTTCTTCCCAAGTTACTCCAGCGGACTACGAGCCACCGGGCTTCAAGGAGGGCACATGCGACAGCCTCTGGTTTGAAGGCACGGCCGTGCACTTCACAGTGGGCGATATCCAGACGGCCTTCCACACCTTTCAAGTGCGAATGTCTGTTGAGAAAAGCCGGCTGGAGAATCTTCGAGACGAAAACCATCTGAAGGATACCAAGCCGATTATCACTTTGGGGAAAGAAACCAACGAGGTACAGTGTGCAGCTACTACTGCTCAACCTGGCTTTGTCATCCATGCACCTTTTCCACTTCAAACACTACTGTTTTTCATCTTACAGCAGTGATCAGTTACTAGCATTACAAATACACGTTCTTAAAATGGTTAGCAACTGAAAATGTGTGTTGTACTCAATATGACATGCTGAAACCAAGCCAATAGTAAGATTTGCATTGTGGAAATGTGAGTCAAATGATACGAACAAACAACATTCAACCACATTGATTAAACACTTTCCAACTGAAACTAAAATAAAGTAACAACTAGTTAATCCAAGCTAACTACAATGCAAGTGTAAATAAGAAATGAAGTTGACGAAACATCTCAAGGCTTCTAGTTTGTATTTGATTTATATGAAAAATTGCAACATCTCGTGAACTATACAGACATTAGGGTGTCAATATATTTCCTACTTCCCTCAGTCGTGAATGGCATGAAAGTATTTGCTGATATGTGTTACAATATTTGAATCCGGGTCACAGCTGTTACGTGTCCTCAAGCAGAAGTTGCTAGTTATAATTTAACACAATTTAAAACACATTTCTCAACTGTGAAGCACAAGATTTAAGTACCGTACTCTCCCTAACGCCATCTTTGATTACATGGACCTGGCAAGACTGTGTGTGCTGAAGATGAGCAGCCCTCTGATAAAGGTAAGTTGATCTGCTGCTGTCATTAGAGATCTGACGGCTATATAAAGTAATTCACTCTAATCTTGGCTTCATACAGAGTCAGCGCCCTTCCAGAAACCCACAGAACTTGCGGTAAAGGTATGCTGCATTCAAAGCACAGTCACACAAAGTACTGACGGGAATGTTGTGCTTACCTTTGTGTGTATTTTAGAGAAAGGCAGCAGCCAAAAATGAGACAAGAAAGAGAGGAAGACTTTAAATGTGACGTTTGCCCAAAAGATAATCAGCACAGTAGTCACAAATGTACTTTTACTTATACAACACTGAACACCGTTCGTTGATTGTAATCTTACATCACAGTACTTCATTTCAATGTTTCATTTCTCACAAAGCAGTCAATGTGCCATTTGTAATTAGAGCAGTGCACATTAAATATAATGCAAATTGTTCGCTGATTTTGCGTGTTCATTAATATATTTTTCAGTCAGTGTTCAATAAATAATGTCATTATAAAATTTTGTATTGGATTTTTTTGTGTGCATAAGAATAAAAAATGATATGCAAAAAGGCACACAGCGCAAATTACGGGAAGGTTGCAAAAAAATCAGTTCCTAAAATCGAAAGCAACTTCACTTGGATGTATTTTCAACAATATTTGTCAGTCATCCAAATATTTCAATGGCCATTTCGTAGCGTCTACTTCAAATATATCTCAGGGACTGCAAGACTATTTGATGGCTTGCTTAACAATCAGTCAACGCTTAAAGCGGATGTCAACCCAAACATATTTTTTTCAAGAATTTGTTCCCAGCAGGCCCACTAGTTGAAACACGGCATTCTGATTAATAGTGCGATTGTGCAATATGAGTTAAGCAGCAAAATGCACTCGTTTTTAGCCATCTCAGGGGGCGGCCATTTTGTCATTTCTGTCGACTGAAAATGACATCATAACTACCCAGGGCTCAGGGAACGACCAATCACAGCTCGCCTGTTTTCTAAAGCTGAGCCGTGATTGATTCATTCTACTTTACTCAGTTAGTGTTCCACTACTTCCATTTTCCTGTTGGTTGGCGTTTCCTAGAAGAGACTGTCAACGTCCCCCATCTCCACGTACACCGTCTTCAGTTGCGAGTAGTGTTCAATTGTCACCTGGCCATTCTCCCGCCCTATACCTGATCAAAACAGGGAATACTTAATTGGTCAAGGGTACACTACCAAGACCATTTTTTAGACCTCAAATTGGTGGTGGTTTGGGGAAAAACATGGTGATTCAGAGCATCAAATACCTGACATTTTGTAGCCTCCAAATGGAACCTCCACAGGAGTGATATTATAGTTGTTGATGAAACAGGAACCAGCCTTGAGGTGTTCAACCACGCGGTGGGCACGCTGCACATCCCTGAACAAACAAGTGAGCACTTTTAAAAGAGTATGTGATACTAAAAATAAGGTCGACTTGATATCTGGTTGACGTGTACATTTTTGGTCACTTACAGTGAATCCCAACCCAGACAATTGCGGGCTCCGGGATTGGGGTCCCTCTATTTTGTGGATTTTTTTGGTACAGTTTCTAAATGTTTTGTTCTTACGCCTGTTTATTCTCGGTAGAGTTCCACTGTGGGCCACTAGATTGTGGCACACGTGTGTCACTAAATTTGAAGGTAGATCAGTTAAAACGAAGTATTTCAAACTCAGCCTAGTTTTTGCTGAAGACTATCCTGCTTTGTACACCTTCAGAAAGAGACGGCTGTAAATTCAATTTATAATAGAGAACTTTGGGCATGTTTATTGATGTATATTGTGAATGTTAAATTAGTTTGGAAAAAATGGGATTTGGTTCATGTAAATACAACGGGGATCGGTACAGCGTAACATTGTTTGTACATTTCTTGTCGTATTCGCTACTCTAGCTACGTTTTTAAATGTGCTTTAAGACCTAAAAACCAAATTTCTTTATCACAGATTTCACTATTTGTGGCGGTGGTCTAGAAAATAACCCCCACTAGTATGGACTGGGGTTTATTGTATATCATTTTAATGTCGACGTCATTGTCAAATCTCATCAGATGAGATTGAAGTTTCTTATGTTGTTCCCTTGGGCTGGATTCAACTTCATCTCGTATCTACCGGTATTAAGATTGTAGCAGTTTACTTGATGGTGGCGAGGTCTACTCTGTCGGCCATTTTTTTCCCCCTATATTGCGATGTTATTGCGCTGCGTAAATCCTAACCTGGTGAAAAGTCCCGCAGCTAATCCCATGGTGGTGTCATTGGCTCGCTGCAGCACCTCCTCTTCTGTGTCAAAGCACAACACGGACATGACGGGACCAAAGATCTCCTCCCTCACACAGGTCATGTCATCTGTGCAATTGGCTAGCCGGAGAACATCACAGATGAGAATGTGGACAGAACCCAACAACCAATAACATCCCTGTTGCATTTGCAACCTAACTATGACTGGGTGGGAAACATATAACGCTTACCCAGTACGCATGGTGTCATGTAGTATCCATGTTTGAGTTTCGGGTCTGAAGGGACAAAGGGTTCACCCCCACACAACACAGTGGCCCCCTAGAAAGACGTTTTCACAAAGGACACAAATAGTTCATTTTCCTGCTTTTTGTGATACGAGAGGCGACACTAATCAGCCATACCTCCTTCTTCGCCTGATCCACAAAGGCGAGAACTTTGTTTAGATGCGTTTGGCTGACCAGCGCTCCCATTCTGGTACTCTCTAAAAGCGGGTCGCCAATCTCAATGGCTTGGGTCCTTTTGACAACTTCATCCACAAACTCATGCAGAATATCCCTCTGGACAAAAACTCTCGTACCATTGCTACAAACCTGTGTTATAGGACAACAAGCAAAAACTGACTTAGTGGTTTAATTTAGTGATATGACTTGAAGGGAAGCAGATTCTACCTGGCCTTGAGAAAGGAAGTTTGCCATAAGAGCACCCCGTACAGCGTTCTTGATGTCACTGTCCTCAAATATGAGCAAGGGGGATTTCCCACCAAGCTCTAATGTCACTGATTTGACCCCTTTGGATGCCATTTCCATAATCTGTGTAATCACATGGAAAAATAGCCATTGGTTATTTCAAATCTATTATCGTTCAATTGTCACGTTGGCATGCTCCATGAAAAGAGTGAAATCCCACAATGCAACATTCCTCCTCAGAATGTAAAGTACACTTCCCCTATTAGTATAATTTAATGATTATATTTATTTTTTTTTAAAAATCTACTGGGAAGCATTTGTGTATAAAATGTCATTTTGTTGCAGTTTTTCACGTGACTTTACTTTGTGTGTCTGCACATGAAGGAGGAAGGATGACGGAACATCATCACAATGTACTTATTTTCTTAAACTGTGGGACTGGTCACACGGAGGGCCAGCAGGTTGCATCTGCCTCGTACTGCTACTTTTAGTACAGAATAAGCTGTTCTCCTTGTGTGCACATATGCACCAAAGGATTCTACAGGCATGCAGTCATGGGACACTAACGGTGCTGAGGAAACTGGGTAGCATTTATCAAACTCCTTCCTACTTTCCATATTTCATCTGCAACTAATTTCCCTATTTTTGTTTTTCCAAACTGTCAAGTCCTTGGGGGACTGAACCACAGCCAAACACACACACAAAAGGCCCCACACTCTGTAAAATGTTAAACTCACTTTCTGTCCAGTTGGCACACTCCCAGTGAAGGACACCTTTGCCACATCAGGGTGGTGGCAGAGTAAGCTACCTGTTTCCTGCCCCCCCTGCACCACATTAAAGAGTCCTTCTGGAGCTCCTGCCTCAGCAAAGATCTCTGCCAACATGACCGCTGTCACAGGCGTCACTGGGGATGGCTTGAAGACCATGGTGTTGCCTGATTCAAGAAATGCGAGAGAGAGAGAGAGAGAGAGAGAGGGGAAAAAAAAAAGCTTCTATGCAGGTAAAACAATGTAAGCATCTGACACATATGGTATTTAATAATATCTTCAATATCCAGTGGAACAACCAAGTCAAACATCCCAGAGGATGTACAATTCTGAATTCACAGAATTAAGTATTTTTATTCTAGTTTTCTAAAAGGGCTGACCTCAACCATTGATGTTAAAAGAAGACCGCGAGGAGAGACGAATACACATGGGAAGTTAGGTCAAATGCGGGGACTCATTCATAGCAACAAAAAGTGTCACCATCCATCATCACTTGCTATCCAATTAAAGACAGTCTTCTTTAATTTTAACTTTTAAGATTACTTTCAACTTGTTTTTACACTCGTATGCTTAGTATAAAGTTACAATGTTAATCAAAACATTGCCTGCCTTGAGAGACAAAAGGCAATAACGGTTTTATGACGGCGACAGTTTGACGCTGAAAAGGAAGTAGGCAAAAAGTGGTTTTGAAACCCCACAATATCGGAGGTACATCAGCATTGTGTCCGACCTTCCAGATTCCACTTAACGACATCATCTTGCTAAAGTGCCATTTATAGGTCAAATATATTTTCAGAGGGGAATGTTTTGGGAAAATCCCATACCACAGGCCAGTGCTGGGGCAGATTTCCAGGCAGCAATTTGGAAAGGGTAATTCCAAGCACCGATGCCAACGCATATGCCCAATGGCTCCCTGCGTGTGTAGGCGAAAGATCCACCTGGCAACTGCACATGCTGGCCTGGGCAAATTCAAAACAAGACAATTGAAAGCAATCATTTAAAAAGTTTTAATTCTATTACTCAAATGTGAAGAGATAAGTAGATATGAAATGGTAGCATGTCATCTTTGTGGTCATCTTCTCAAGTGGTTAAACTCCCGTGTTTTGGTGCACTAACCGGCAAGAGTGCTGGACAGTCCCGCATAGTACTCTATACATAGCCGGGCAGAGTCCACATCCAGACGGGCCTCTGTGATGGACTTCCCGTTGTTGACGACTTCCATTTCAGCAATCTCCTCTCTCCTTTTCTGTGCATGATAAGCAAAATAAGTGGTCAAACACAGCTTTACAGTCGGAATCTCAACTCAATTTTACTTATCGAGCAATTTAAAACAACCACAGCAGCATAAATTAAGGTAAAAATCAGACCTATAAAAACAAAGACAATTAAAACAATAAATTAAGAACATAAAAACAGTAAACATGATAAAACACTGAAATGGGCGAGTGTCATGCTAAGTCGAAAGGAAAAGAATAAAAATGTGTTTGAAGATGACTTTTAAAGATGGACAGTGAGGGGGATTGCCTAACGTTTAAAGGAAGGTCATTCCAAATGGGAGGGACCAGCAGGGGAAAAAGCTCGATCCTCTCTGAGGTTCCGCGTAGTCCTCGCTACCCCCAGTAGCGTCTGGTCCGCTGACCTGAGGTACTGGTCAGGTACGTAAAGGTGGAGGACCTCAGAGAGGTAAGGTGGGGTGAGATCATTTTAAGATTTCAAGACAAATAAAAGAATCTTAAAATGACCTCTAAAATGTACAGAGAGCCAGTGAAGGGAGGCCAAAATTGGAGTTATGTGCTCCCTCTCCCGCTCCTCCGTGCTCCGGTTAGGAGGCGAGCGGCAGCATTTTGGACCAACTGGAGACACCTGAAGAAGGACTGGCTGACTCCAAAATAAAGTGCATTACAGTAATCCAAACAAGATGTAATGAAGGCACGGATTATTGACTTGACTTAACCCAGACAGGACAAAAGTGGCCTTAAGGAGAAAGCATCCTTCATGTTTAGCGGGACAGGGATCTGACCGCGATCATCCGCGTAACTGTGAAAGCAAATACCATGCTTTCTTAATATGGAAGCCTGTGGCACCAAAACGAAAACAGCAGGGGCCCCAAAATTGAACCCTCTGGAACACCACACGATAGTTAGACAGAGTGACTCAAAGCAAACAAGGCTAGCACAAAATGTCCTGCCTGCCTAATAGGATCCAAACCATTCTAGAGCCCTAACACTAATGGCCACCTGGTGCTTGCAAATGAGCCAACAAAATACTATAATAATAATAACAGAATGACAATTTATATCCTCCCTTTATTAATTAATCTGTAATTTAAAGATGTCCAGACTACAGTTGAGCTAAGTACCAAAATTTAAACACACCTCAATGGTATGAGCAGCTTCTATCATCACCCTTGCTCTCTCCATCCCAGACATTTTACTCCAAGGACCAAAAGCTGATTTGGCTGCTTCTACAGCTTGGTCTACCTCTGTGGAACCACATGGCTCCAAAGTGCACAAGACACGCCCTGCAAAATAAAGTAAGTTAAACACACATTTCAATTGTCTGTGTAGAGTCTCAGTCATCCAGGTCATGGTAATCCTCGAAAGGTGAATCGAGGCAACCACACTTTTCTTGTTTGTTGAAGACTCAACAAACAACAAAAATGCGGTTGCCTGGATTCAACCTTTGCAGACAAAGTTCAGTTCTTAGGTCAATACAAATCATCTCGATCTTATCATCAGAAAAGACAACTTCTGCTGAACAACACACATGGCCATACCTGGCAAGTTGTACACTTTCGGCGTAATTTGTACAGGCAGAAACGCCTTTTCAAACATGTACGCCGTACGTCGCTGATTTCCATTCATGTGACAGCAGCCAATCGAAAATAATGTGTAATTTGTAAGATTATATACAGACATGTAAAGGCAAATTACACTTTTCTTAAGATTCAGTACACCCCGGGGTTGACAGGTATGCATGACTTTATTTAACCCCTCAGATGAAATTCAGAGGCCAATAATGATTCAATAACCTTAAGTAATAGTTTTCACTATCGTGTTATCAGTCTGTCCTATCACTCTGGATGAATCTTGACCCACTCTTCTTTTAAATACATTTCTTCAGTTCATTGAGGTTTGCACAGCTTGTTCAAGGTGCCGCCACAGCATTTCATCAGATTGAAGTCTGGACTTTGCGCCATTGCGACACATTGATTCCTCACCCCCTTTTTTCAGCCATTCTCTTGTAGATTTGCTGGTGGTGGGATCATTGCCCGTTCGCATGACCCAATTGTGACTCAGCTTTTTGTTGTCAGACTGACTCACATTCACAATCTAGTCTATTTTAGTCTACTGAGGAGTTAATGGTTCAACTCCAGGTGTTCAGGTCCTGTGGCTTAAAAACAGGCACAAATAATCACTCCTCTATTTTTTATAGATTTTTTATAAGATCTTTATGCTGATATACTCTGTATTTTTGGGGGGTTAAAGATGGCTTTATGCAATATGGACAAACATGTCCTTCAAACCTAAGCAGCATATTTGTTTTGGGGTGAAGACGTGTTCTCCTGGAAACTCCTTTGAATATTTTCCAAATGTGAGCAATACTTCTCAATGTGGAACAATGAACTAAAACTGTTTTAAAAGGGGTTATAACACTTACCAGGTTTGGGCCAACAACAACTTCACTGAAATCATTACACATGTCTTTCTTCCTTTGTATTGAGTTAATGAACACCAGAGTGCTTCAGAGCAGCAACCAGCTAACTTTTAGATAATCACGCCTGTGGATGATCAGTTCATGAAATGCGATGCTGGTTTTAATCTGCACCGGGTCATGTGAAAATACGCAAAACTTTAAAATGCTAAAGAACCTGTATGTTCTTTTCTTAGTGATGGTAGGTGAGAAGTGCTGTACATTGCATACATGTCTATACAAGTCCGAGTTGCATGATTCTTACTGTTTAAAGCCACATGATGTAAAACAACATCGCTGCGAATAGATAAAGTAATGCGCAGAGTGCATTAAATGTATCATTAATGTTAATGGCAATATTAAAAAAACAAATGGCTGTTTTTGACTGAATTTCATTACCCGTGGCAGGCTCGAAGACGTTCTCCCCATTATTTCTTTCTTTGCTCGCTTTTCTTTTTCCACCCCAGAAGTTCAGCGGGGCCGTTATGTTCGCACAGCCCGAGGAGAGGCTTCGTACTGCAGCCGATAACGGAGTCGCCCGCGGGAGCAAAGTGAGCCTCTGGAGCATATTTAGCTTGGTGGTTCCGCTGCTCTCAGTTTCACCGACAACTGCAAAGCACACGCAGTAATTTTACACAGTGGCAACTCGAAAGCGCAAATTTTGGTCTCTACATGCATACACATTTTTTTCAACATGCTGACACTAGCAGGCGATAGAAGTACTACAAAAGAGACACATTTGAACTTCCAGTCATTATTTGGTATGTTTCGGTGTCTGGAGAGAAACTTACCATGAGACTACGGTGACATGAGCCGTAAAAACAGTGCAATTTTATTTATTTACGTTAGCGTGTTCGAGTGTTCTGCGGATCCCAGTTTGGAGGCGGCGCATACGAATAACGTATGATCCTGTTTTTTTTAGCCCAGAAATTAGATATAAAATAGTCAAATTCAAACACATCGAGTGATAACTGCACGGTGAATAAATGTGATTGAAATAAGAATAAGACCATTAATTATTACATTTACATTATCCTGATCTACAAACCTAACTTGGGGGCGGGACATATAAATACGTCACTGTACGTGTCCATACGATTGGATATAATTTTCTTTGACCCAGAAATTGCAATAAGAAAAAAATCAGTCTCATTAAATCGCTGATTTATGCCAGTTTAGTATAGGGTAAATAGTGTTAAAATCAGAATAAGCACATACATTATTGATTTTACTTTGTTGTCCTGCAGATACAACTTGGAGGCGGGCCATATATAACGTATAACCCGAATAACGTCATATGTATTAAACATTTAGATCTCTCTTTTTTTTTTACCCGGAAATTTGAATTAAAATAGTCTCATTACAACAAGTCATGTGCCAATTCTATGGTGAGTAAATACTGAAATAAGAATAAGAACATAACCTGGTCTCCAACTTGAACTTGGAGGCGGGACATATGATACACGTCACTCTACGTATCATTCGATTGGAGGTAATTTTGTGACCCGGAAATTAGATTTTAAAAAATAGTTTCCTTAAAACACCTTAAGTGCCAATTTTGTGATGTGTAAATATATTTAAAAGAAAAAATGAATACATATAAAATATTAAGAATAATTTTCACGAGTGTACAAAGCAACGTGTGGTGATATGGGAGGAGCCCAGTCTCAGTGATCTTCCAGTCCAGTGCTCTCCGCAGCACATTGCAAGTATGGCCGGCGACTCTGAAACACACCTCCGGGACCGGGGCGACAATACCGACGTAATACGACAACCTTTTCTCATCGGTGTCTCTGGGGGCACCGCCAGCGGAAAGGTTGGCATCGTAGCTAGCGACATGGGTGACTTTGTCGAATTGCCACTCGTTTTTAACGAGTTAAATGACGTGTCAGGCGTCATGCGTCTGCTGGTTGACCGCGTGGCTTCGGTGCAGCTTGATTGGCAGCTGTATCATCTGGTTTACTGTCTCGCCCCCAGCATTCACCCGGTTTAACCTAGCGCGAGAGAACGCCATGTAGCGATTTCAGTCGTCGTTTTATTTATATCATTTAATTAAAATAGTCATTTTGACCCTTGATCGCCATTTGTGTAGGTGGGGATTCATGATTTTATCTTAACTTAGCTGCCAGGCTAAATTCCATCACATGTTAGCATAGCTGTCTTTGGAAGACAATGGCCAGTGCTAGCGTTCTCCTTAGCCAACCTCCTGTTTGTAAACAGTCCCCAAGCATATTTTCCTAAACGCGATTTGAAGATTACGCTTTTAACAAGAGTAACGGATGACCCACATTCGACTGCAGTGCTGTAAGGATCTCCCCCCCCCCTCTCTTAACGCGCCCACGGCTCTTTGTTCAAATCAGAAATGAACGTAACGTCTTTAACACCTGGGTTTTATTGACATAACCGGAACCATCCATTTTGTAACACGTTATGGTTAATTTTAAGATGACTCGCGCGCCGTTCCATCCATTTATTAAGAACAAATAACAGATCAGAACCTGTAACCCACTCAGTTGAATAATAAGCATGGTAGAATTTAATAAAATTACGTTTTATAGAATCTGGTATAGCCCCTGAAATGAAAACGATATCGAAATAAGTAACACGCAAGTGATCCATATCAACCAATGGCTGCGTTTTATTATAGATTGCATATCACTAGAGACAATTTCCCCACTGTGGAATCAATAAAGGCATTCTTATCTTAATTTCTGCGAAATGTCAGTAAACTAGATTAGATAATTTTGTGGAACACTCGTGGCCTTTATCTTAATTGATAAACTTGATCTGTGTCTCCTGTCTGCCTATGGATAGAATATAATTGAAGTACTGTACTGTTAAAAAACGTGGGTTTGTCTGGTACCATTTAAATCTATTAATTTATAAAGCAATGAACTCGTTTTTTGTTTTTGTTTTTTGCTGGTAAGGCACATACATTTGATTTAAGCAGCTGCATGGCTTTATATTGCCCATTGTGGTTCTTTGTGCGAAAACACTGGCAAAACCAGTATGATTACATAGCTGCATTTCATCAGTGGGATATTTGGAATAAAAATTTCAACCTTACCCACAAGGAAACTGACAAAACAGATCCAGCCTGCATAAAATAAAATTGGGACAAAAGTTATATAATGTATTTAAAAAAAAAAAAAAAACCCTAATACGAAATTTGTGCACTGCCTGCTGCGTACTACAATATACTAAGTAATATTATAGTTCATATATTTTTTTGCACCTCACTTCACAACAGCCTAATTAGGCACTAGACTAATTTGGTCTTGAAAATTACAATCATGCAGTCCGGTTGGATTGGCTCGCTATGATGTAATCTTACCTGCTTGTTTGAAAGCAGCGCTGGCTTGCTGCAGCACATTTTTTTTAAGTTTAATTTTTTCTAGATTTGCATCAAAGATTTCCAATGTAGATACATTATTAATTGCCATCAAGTCTGTGTGGTTAGGCATCCAGATGGACAATTCTCCACTAATATGGAGATATATTTCCTTGGCTACACCTGCACATTCTAATGTGTAGGGAAAAAAATCTGCCTTCACAAATACCGGAATGTTTAGTTATGACTGACATTCAGAGAAGAATGCATTTTAATTTGAAGTGGTGTGTACCTGCAACACCATACTGAGGTGTTACTAATGGAGTATTAGGGGAAAACCCTTTATGTATAGGGTAACCAAGATATAAGAACGCGTCTCTACAATCTAGATCCACATTAAAAACATTGTTAGACTTTTTTATAGGAGTAGCTGTTAAAAGCTAGTCCTAGATGTTAAATTACAACGTCTGAGAGTATCAACCGTTGCGATTTTGTTAATGTAATGTAAAGTGCTTTGTTACAGCTGTAGCTGTTATGAAATGGGCTATATAAATAAAGATGTATAGAGGTCAGTCTTTAATGTAGTCTGTTTTCGCTAATTGAAAATAGATAAAGGCTATGGTTAACCCAAGTATTAATATTTTAGGATTTTGTTTTTGCCTAGAAATTAAAACGTTTACTAAAGGAAGTTATTAAAAAAAAAAAGAAAAGTTAAATAATTCCCTTCCAATCGGCATCAGACTAGACCTGTCGAAAGATGTTTGACATTTGTGTGGTTTGATGAACACAACAGCAGCACAGCCTCGGGCAGTCTGACAAAATGTCCTGTCAGCATTCACCACGAGACGCGTTTAGTTGTCCAGGTCAACGAGGGCTCTGCAGGATAGGAAACAATCGCAAGTTAATGAAACTGGATTGAGCTGTTGTGATTGAAATGATTAGTTTTTACATCAACAAAATGTTATTCCTTCAAGAGGCAACATCATTTGTCAAAACTCTCTATGGAGGTAAATTTGGTGCAAAGGTACAAAGCAAATGTAAGAAATGCTGTAGCAAAAAAATAACATTAAAAAAAAAAAAAAAATCTGTAGCTGTAGAAATGATAACTTGTACCAGTCGAAAAGAAATGTGTAGTTTTAAGTTGCAAAAATAACTTGTAGGTGTAGAAATTAATTTTGCAGTTGTAGTAAAAAAAAAAAAAAAAAGAAAAAAATCTATTTGTACAAGTTATCATTTATACAGCTCAATTTGTTGTTTTTTTTTAATTATTTTGCCACTTCTACAAATTTCTTCAAATTCTTTTGGACAGATGCAAGATACTTTTGCACCAACTTTACCTCCATATCTTTCCCTTGATTTGTGCTTTCAGTCGTCCGTTTGTGGGAAGATTATGGAGCTACTGGGCCAAAACAAGATTGACCATCACCAGAGGCAGGTGGCCATCCTCAGCCAGGACAGCTTTTACAAGGTGCTGACCCCTGAGCAGAAAGCCAAGGCACTCAAGGGCCAGTACAACTTTGACCATCCAGGTATTCAAAACGTCATTTTGTTGTTGCATTGTCGGAAAAAAAGTAGGTGAGAGTCGCTGTAAAGTGCTTCAGTCCGTGAAAGGTAAAGATATGCAGAAGCATGAGGTCCATTTTAGGATTTGCCTTTATCTCCGTGTAAACCGTCTTCTTCCGGTTTCAAATCCCAGCAGTCAGCAGGCCTTTCTCAGAGGCAGCTGCTCAGAGATTGAACCAAACAGCTGTTGGCTGAGGGTTACCAAACGTGCCGCGGCAGCCCCCCCCCCCCCCCCCCCCCCACGTGTCCCGGAGCCTGGGTTAAGAAAAGTTGAGCCAGTATCCTTCCCTTGCTTTCAGATGCCTTTGACAATGAGCTGATCATGCAAACACTCAGGGAGATCCTGCAAGGCAAAACTGTCCAGATCCCAGTTTATGACTTTGTCACTCATTCCAGGTGAGCACACGTGTGGTTGTGATGCGTGCTTCTTATCGCTGCCTAGTCCTTTGTGTGGTTAATTAATCACAGTTATAGTCGGCAACGCAGGTTTCCGAGCACTCAAGGCGGTTCACTTGGAAATATTTCCTGTGAGTTTCAGGAAGGACGAGTTTATCACAGTGTATCCAGCCGACGTTGTTCTCTTTGAAGGCATCCTGATGTTCTACTCGCAGGAGATCCGTGACCTATTCCAGATGAAGCTGTTTGTCGACACCGACCCAGACACGCGGCTCTCTCGTAGAGGTGTGTGTGGGACAGGGTGGGCTTCACTTTATATACACAAAAACGTCCCTATTATTAGTGTAGAACTATGTTTTTTTTTTTTTTTAATTCATCTGGTGAGCCACTAGGCACAATATTAAATTCTGACAGTATGTTAACCGCGAGCAAAAATATCCCGGTATTAAAATTACAGCTCTTAAAATGGCCTTTTTTAAAAAGAAATGTTTAGGCTAAAAACAGTAATTCTGTTAAAGAAAATATAAAATATTTAGTACAGAAGAAACGTGTTTTAATTCTTAGTAAGTCACAGTGTCTCATCACTGGTGAGCTATTTTTAGGCTACTCTTGATGTCCTTGGGGCTAAATAATACCCGCCGGCACTTAGCCCTGCCCTCAAAAAAGAAAATAAGAGCTCATTACCGGTGACAGACAGTATTAGTGGTTATTGAAACCTTGACTTTTTAAAACCATGGTAAATTGTCAAACCGGCAATCTGCTCATGCCTATCATCCATACCTCTATGTAGCGATGGATTTGAATACATTTCCTTGATCGGCGGTGGAGAAAATTGTTTTTTTTTTTAGACTACACTTGAATCTGTGTGTAAATTGCAGTGTGAGTACACGGTTAACATAGGTTTTAGATATACAGTAGAAACTTGGTTTCAAGTATTTGGTTTTCTGAACATTTTTTTTAAAAGAAAATCACCCCAGTATAAACGCTATTTTCGGTTTGTGGACGGGCTTGGCATGGCATAAAGCTTTGAGATACTTCATGAATCCGTTCTTGAATTTTTTTCTTTAATCCTCTAGATGGCAATGTTGGTTTAAAAGGGGATAAAGAAATGGTAAGTCAGTCTGCTTTCAGCCCTATGTGGAAAAAGAGTGCCATCTAGATGGCTCAATAAACACAACTGGTTCATGAAGCACCTTGAAGCTTCATTTTCCCAGTAAACAACAGTAAAGATTACTAGTCTCGAAAAATCTAAGACATTGCACAGTGATTTGCTCGCAAACCCACGGTCATTTCATCATCGTAAATTGCGTTTTTGCCGTTTTCTATAATACAGAGCATGTATTTTTTTACCACGTGTTCCGAGCTTATGTTTTCCATAGTGTCTCTCAAGTCAAGAAATTGTTCTTCCAGTCTTTTGGCACTTTACCATTTCATTTTCAGCCATTCCCCAGCTAAAAAAAATCACTTTAAATTCTTAATATGGCCTGGTTATGAATAATTTTGGCTGTTACAGCGTGGGTGAAGATGTGATTAATTCTTCACTTTAATTTTATTCCGGTTACTGCCATTTTTGTTGCAGTTTTGAGAGACATTGGTGAGCGTGGGCGGGAGCTGGAGCAAGTGCTGACACAGTACATAACTTTTGTGAAACCGGCCTTCGAGGAGTTCTGCTTACCAGTATGTGACGTGGCCAAGTCAACGTGGCAGTTGCACCATTTCAATTTTTGACAGTTTCATGTTTTCTTTACCTCAACTAGACCAAGAAGTATGCTGATGTGATTATACCACGCGGAGCAGATAACCTTGGTAAAGATAGTCATTAGTTATACTGTACACTGAACTGTTGGCATTCCCCGTGGGGGTTTTAGCCCGTTCATCTTTTTCCCTTCTGCCCGCAGTGGCCATCAACTTGATAGTACAGCACATCCAAGACATTCTCAATGGCGGCCTAAGCAAGCGTCACAACGGCTGCACCAATGGCCACAGCACCCCACGGCAACGACGGACGTCCGAGTCCAGCAGTCGGCCGCATTGACCTCGCCGCACCTCTCTTCCCAGGCCGAAGAGGGGTGACGGGCCAGCGCTGTAAATAAATGCCTGTTGGCACCACTGTATTTAAGATGAGTGAAAGGAAAATGGATTTGCATCAAGAATCAAATTGCCTTTTTATTACTGACTACTCCTTGCTATTAGTTACATTCATTGTAATTGTTGAATTTTGGGATTCATGTTTGTCAGGAGAGTTCAAAAGAAGCTCTTAGTCGCATGATGAACTTGGGTTTATATCGACCCACCTGTGTTTTTCTGGCAGGTTTAACTTTGATTTCAATGTATCCCCTGTGGCTTTATGGAAGTTCATGCTGATGATGAATAAAAGAGGGGACAAGATTTTTTTTTTTTTGCGATCTCTCATGAAAACTTGAACCTCCAACAGTCTGGGAGTCTAATAAATGTTTGTTTGGATACGATCCAGATAAGGTAGTGGGCAAGGTTGGAAAAACTCAGATCGCACTTTGTATTTGTATGACAATCTTGGTATTGTTTTCCTATTGCTTTTCAGTGTTCCCCCGTCTTGTGAAGTGTAATGTGTAAAATTACAACATTTGTTAACTCTGCCGTGTAACATTTGTTTGCTGCAGCAAAAACACTATTTGGAAATGCCAGGCTTATACCTTACCAATGATGCCAATAACCAGTGATCGACTTACTATGGCATGGCTGTTACATCATTTGACTACTCTTAATTGGCTGTAACCCACTTTCTTTCTGTAGTAGTAGTAGTAACAGTCATTGAGAATGGGGACAAGGTGTTTGCAAGATAAAGCTTAATTGTGAACCCATGTTTTTTTTTTTAAGTAGAATTTAAGTTTGCATATGCAGTATACTCAGGTTACTAAAAAGGGTAATTGATGCATCATCAATATCAGTGTGGCCATAAGCCACCAAAATCCACCACAATGCCTCCATGAAGTTGCCTCAGGTTAACGTGCACAGCAATTATCCACGCTAGTTAGCAGTTGGACTTCAGATTACAATAAAACAGCTTTGAATCATTTTTTTCTATTCCCTCTAATGTATTTATATTGTATGATCCGATTTATTGAACCATACCATACTGTATGCCTGCTGGGTAATACTTGAAAGACTTGAATGTGGATGACGTCATCAATCTTCATTGCTTACAGTCAATAAACTGATTAGACTGTACCATCTGTCTCTTATTTTTGTACATATCACCCTACAAATCTAACGCATATAAAAACCTTATGTGCAGGAGCCATGAGTATCAACGGTGAACAAAGCTTGCAAAGCCGATGGATCTACCCTAGACTCTCCGTTTATTATCACGTACCATTTTGTGGGGAATTATATATTTTTTGACCGATAAACCTGGTCTTTGAAAGCGTGTCCTCGCGTAAAGCTTTCTGGCCAGTAGATGGCAATGTTTCCCACAGTTTCACATTGGTAAAGACGCTGGCTTCCTCATTGTCTACAGTTTAAATGCACTGATTTTAACTTGTTCTCATTTCCACAAAACTCAAATGGAGTGGTGTTTCTCAACTGTTGCACACCATGCACTACCCCATCTTTCAAATGAGTCCCATTGTGAAAAATCCGATTAGCAAAAATAGGATAATTTTGATTTATAATGTCCCCCCTCCTTTATTTGTAAATTGGATTGTGTCAAAATACACTTCAATGTAAATGTGAATTTCTTCAGACAACGAATATAGCTAAAACCCCGACATTGATAATCACATCTTTAATTTCAGGCATTAAAATCAAACGATTTATTTGAGTTTTCAAATTTACGGAGGTTTCCTGAAAGCATCAGGGCAACCCAAGATGGTGGTACGTTTGAGCTTCTGCATGTCTCATCATAAACATTGAATCATTGTGCACATCGAAATTTATTTTTTTCGTCATTCTCCTGACAGAAATTCGGGCTCCAGTTCAAAGCCACTCTTGAGAATGTCACCGACTTGAGACCAGTGGGCGACGACTTTCGCTGGTTTCTGAAGGTAGGCTCTCTGTCAAGCTAGTGTGCTAATTGCAACTACTGGCAAGACAAGTAACAAAGTACTGCGTTTTGCCTTCAAATTTGATCATCCGAGCCGACGCGTGCTAAGTAATTTATTTGTTGATCTACAGATTTAGAAAAAGTATTCTCTGATTTCTGTAGTCCTTCGTGGAAGCAGACTGATATTTTGTTTAATCGAAATATGACATTTGCAAACATCAACAACTTTGGAAAACCGTGGCTGAGTCACTAACAGAATCAGTATCAAAACGTTGGTGAGCACATCAATCCCCCTTGTGTAATAATTCTTAATTCTTGTTTAACTGTTAAAAATTACTAAACAATACCAAATAAACAACAATTGGTTAATAAACAGTAATTGGTTAAAAATAAAAGGTTTTGCAATACACTTAAATGCAAAATTAAATTGTATCAGATGAATTGATAGAATAATTGATTCTAAAAAAATATTCAATAGTAACAGGCTAGCCCTACTGTCAGTTAAGTACAATTTTCGTTTTGATAACTTGGCACAACAAATGGCTCATTTGGTACAGTGTGAAGTGCTTTGAGTACCAAAGGTAGAAAAGCGCTATACAAGTGACAGTCCATTTACCATTTGCCATGACTTGTTTTCTTGGTTTGGTCATGTGATGTACGCAAGCGTAGCTCTTTGGCACTGTGATGTTATATTCAGTCGACAGCAAGAGGCAGTACAAAACAAAATGGCCGCCCCCTCAAATGGATAATAACGGGTGGATTTTTTTGCTTAATTCATATTCCACAAATTCAATTTTAAGCAGAATGCTAAATTGAGACTAGTTGGGTCATATAGAACATATTGTAAAGATTTTTTTTGACTTGACTTCTACTTTAAAACAACTGGTAATATGGTGAATTAGTTAATATCTATTCCGTATTTTATTGCTTCTTGTTGGTAATTTATGCCACACTTTACTCATTTGATATAATATTGTAACATGCTTTTCTCTGTTTAGCTCAAGTGTGGAAACTGTGGCGAGATTCCTGATAAATGGCAGTATATAAACCTGGCGGTAAGAATGATGCTCGACATCATGTAGGTTGCTATGTTAATTATTGATGTTGTTAATTTGAGATGTATTTACTCGCTTTGTTTACTGTGTGCTCAGGAGAGCACACCGTTAAAAGGAGGGAGGGGAAGCGCTAGCATGGTGCAGAAGTGTAAACTTTGTTCCAGGGAAAATTCAATCGGTAAGAGCCCGTATATCAGTGTCTTTGAACTTGATAATCCCATCTGTGTAGATTTGATGAAAAAAGGCTTTCATGCAGATATCCTCGGAGACACCATTACGCCATATAACGTAAGCATACAGCCTAAACACTACCATTTGATAAAGTCAGTTTTCGAGTATGCCATTTTTAAACATCTGTCATTTACCCTGGTTTAAATCTGCTTCATCGAAGGCTGAGGACAGTGAAAGGTTTAAGACGATGGTGCAGTTTGAATGTCGAGGTCTGGAGCCCGTTGACTTCCAGCCACAAGTAAGTAAATATTACAGTGGAACCCGGATCTAATGGACTAATAGGGGTGAGGGCTCGTCCGTTATAGCGGAAGTCAACCCAAACATATTTTTTTAGGAATATGTTCTATAAGCCCACTAGTTGAAAGCTCAGCTTCAGAAAACAGGTGAGCCCTGATTGGTCGTTATCTGAGCCCTGAGGGTCTGTGATGTCATTTTCAGTGGCCAGAAATGACAAAATGGCCGCCCCCTGGGATGGCTAAAAACGGGTGGATTTGGCCCGCTTAACTCATATTTCATATTTATCATATTGCCTTGTTTCAACTCATGGGCCTGCATAAAACATATTCTTGAAAAAAATATGTTTGGGTTGACTTCACATTAAATTGAAATGTATTTTTTTTTGTGGCCTAAAAATGCCCAGTAGAGTACAAAGCCATTGTAAAAAAATAAATAAATAAAATAAGTTTGAAACTGTTTGAAAAGTGTTAGTTCATCCCAAGTTATCTCACCATCTGCGGTTCCTACCGAGAACGAGTAAGTAATTTTTCCCTTTCAAACCCACTTCAGGCTGGCTTTGCTGCACAGGGAGCAGAGTCTGGAACGTCATTTCCGGAAGTAAACCTATTAGAAAAAGTAAGTCAAATTTGTCTCGCTGATTGTGCTAGACTGAAATATTGTAATTTTTCTGGGGAATTATGACTGATGACATAATTTTCTTGACTGCTATTTTTTGGGGGTAATGATTAGGCTCTTCTGAAATGCCTTGTTATTGAATTTGAATCCCATTAAACATACATGTTTTGTCTGATCATTTATGTTTTCTTTGAAACATATTTCAAAGGGTATACACCGCTTCTTGCCCCAATAATTTCAGTAAGCATTTTTCACATGTTCGTACTCACAAATGTTGTTGTCCACATTTCAGGATTGGACAGACTACGATGAGAAAGTCAAGGAATCAGTGGGAATATATGAGGTCACGCACCAGTTCATCAAATGCTGATGGTCATGTGACATGTGCGAATGAACACTATTGGAAGATATTGTCTGTCCAGTTTCCAGATGGATTCCGAAGATGCCATGGGGTCACAGCGTGGCTTTAGTAGGAGTGGCAGACGTCAACTGATATGAACATATAAATACACACACATTGCTCAATTCAGCTTTTTTAAAAATGGCCTCAATAAAATTAAGGTACAAATATTGGGTTGATAATTTTTCTTCCTCACCTGTATTTTCTTCAGATTTCACTCAGTAGTAGAGACTGGAGTCAGTGCTGTACATAGAGATTTTCCATCCATAGGGGAGATTACTTTCAATTAATTGACTGAAAAACTGAGTGTCTTGTCTGAAAACTTAAAAACAAAACAAAACACTTTGGACTAAATTGTCCTCTGACTTCGACGTAACCAAAGTTACAAATCACCCAAATCACTTTTTCTGTCCGTCAGACGGTGGAAAAGGTCCTCCGTGCCTTGATTTGACCTAAGGTCGATTATTGCAGTGCACTGCACGCAGGCATCTGCAGAAGAAAAAAAAACATTTGGCGCTTGCGAATACATAATAAATGAGAAATGCTACATCTGCTACATTTCTAATGTGCCCAAAATGACATGAGCACGTCACAGCAGTCCTGAAGGCACTTCAATGACTATTTGGGAATTTTAGAATTGATTTGAATATATTTCTGATTCTTCTTAAATCCTTAAACAGCCAGGCTACTGTCTACATTTAAAACCCATTCAATTTCACTTAGTTGGTTTGAAAATTACACGTCAACTCATTTTTACTACAATTTTTAATCAGAGTTGCAATTACACATTTCTAGATTCTTTTTTTGCGCTGATTCTGCGATTGTTTTTTTCCCCCTTGAGCACATCAGATAGGACAAAGTTGAAAACAAAATATAAAAATGTATTTAAAAAAAAAAAAAAAAAATGATGTGCTGGGGAAAAAAGTAAAGCCATTTTTCAAATCAGCCTAAAAAAATACTTGCATGGACACGTAAAGCCATCACTGGTTAAAATTTATTGTTGACCAGTGTTGTATATATATATTGACTGCATATAATGTGTAATAATTATGTGTGGATTACACATCACTTTGTAACTTGTTTTGAATGATGTAAAATAAAATTAAAATTATATACAGGTATTGGTCATTATTAGGTATCAAACACACTTAATCAAAGTTAAAAATCGTAAGCATTACAATCAAAACTGAGCTTCAGTTTTTGTTGTTGTGAAAGAGTACTCACTCCGTGCATTGTTTAGAGAAACAACTTGGGGTAAACAATTTGCAGTTGACCTCACTATTTATATAAGCACACTTGTCCCCACACACACGTCCACCTGAATACTGCCGATTGGATTATTTGTTTTCCCGATAGGAATGATTGCAAAATAGGCTTGCTACTCGCAAACTCCGCTTGCTACTCGCAAACTCCCAATGACGCATGTCTTTTTTATAGACGATCTTTCCTCAAGAGCGATAAAACCGGAAGTGCTAGTGCATCTTGATCAGTTGTTGACATTCACGCAACAAACATCGTACAATGGCTCCTGCAAGCAGAAATCGAGTGTTTGTCATCGGCGTTGGCATGACGAAGGTAAATTCAATTATTATCTTAATCTTAACAAATAGGTTAGCGAATGTGCAACACGATTTCTGTTTAGTTTCCCAGAAGTTCGAAGTAGCGATGAGACACTTCTCTAAACATCAAAATAAAATTTCACATTTGCAAGATTAATTTGATGAAATGAGCCCAAACGAATACATAGTTGCCCTTCGCCTTCATTTTTTTTTTCAAATTTGGTGGACATTTGTGAGTTTCGAGTTTCACTTAATATGTGTTGCTATTCGGTAGTTATACAACGTGTTCAGCGCCCTCAGTCCGTAGTTCATGTCCAAGGAAAAATGTGTGTTAAGGGTCATTTGACCCCTACCCTCATTTCATCCTCACAGCAGCTTTCTGTCATTACACTTTAACCTCTCTATTAAGAACATTTCTATTTTTAGTGTCCTGTCTTCTCTTTTGTAAAACATTGTCTTGTGTGATCCCTTGATTTCTGGAATGTGTAGTAAAAAGCGAACTTACTAAAAGCTCAAAAATTGTATACAGAATTTAGATGTATAAATTCTTGTGAATTAGAATTAAAAAAAGAAAACTTGGGGATTTCATTGGTGTGTAGTTTTTGTACCATTTAAGCATCAAATGGATTTGTTAAAAGATCCTTTTTCTTTCTTTAATTTGCTTCTAAATATTTAATATTAATATAAAATATTAAATATTTTCTCTGTAAATGCGTTTGTTTTCACTGTGTCCTTTTAATGATCAGTAAGCTACTATTATTCTTTGCTTTGCCTTTGAATGTTTTTAGCTGTTAGTAAATGCTTTTAGATGTTGTGCTTTTGGTTGTGTGAAGCACATTGACTAGCCTTGTGTATGAATATATATATATATATATATATATATATATATATATATATATAATATGAATAAGAAGAGGAAGAAAAAAAAGGATTTTGGAATACAACACACCACTAAACACAAATATCACAAAAGTGTATTCCTGCCTAATTATCTACCTTGTGCCATCCAGTGGAAGAACATTAAATTGTTTTGCGTGTCACTCTATGTTACTGGCATGGATAGTTGAACAAGGATACATTATTTGTAGTGGTAAATAAATACTTTTCGGACCAATTAGGTAAAGTCTGCTGATTTCCCACAGCAAAAGAAAGGAAAGGAAACTTTTTTGTTGGGAATATCCATACGTTACTTGTTGTTAACTGTAAATGTGATGATTATGATCAAATACTTGAGCATTCAATCAATTAGTCAAACATGTTTATGTTTTTTCATGCATTTTTTTGCTACAGTTTGACAAACCCGGAGCTCGAGGCGACTATGACTACCCTGAAATGGCCAAGGAAGCGGGTGCTTATCTGAACAGAATTTGCACATTGCTCAGCTATTCACAAGAATATCAGACTGCACTTTCATTTGTATGATAATTTACAGGAGTCTAATCATCATCTTTTGCAGGTGAAAAGGCTCTTGCAGATGCAGGAATCCCATATTCTGCAATCGAACAAGCCTGTGTGGGATATGTCTATGGTAACGCATTTGCTTGTAACGTTAAAATGTTCAAGGATATCACTATTTATTTAAAATTTTAGCATATTTTTTAAAAGTGAAATGATACATGATATTGACTATTTTTATTTTTAAAAATAGAATAGTTAAATGTTACTACACATCAGCATAATTTTGAAATGGTTAAAAAAACAAAATGGACATTTGTAACGATATTTTAAGGTGAAAAGAAGAATTATATGAGATCTCACACTACTTTTTAACATGCATTCATTTTTGAAGCTTACAAGATATTAGCTTTTTTTTTCTACATGAAAATTAAAAAAAATAGAAGAGTTAAATTGTACTAGAAGTCAAGTACTTTTTAATAAACAAAATTAAAATAGTTAAATGCAATTTAATAACATCACACCTTTTATTTGAACATATTAAAAAAAAAAAGAATCTATGTCAAGTTTTTTTTTTAAATTGAAGATAATTTAATTAACATTTTTCATGTTGAATGTTACAGGATATTGTGTATTTTGTTTTTCTATATCAAAATACCTATTCAATGTCACAAGTTATCACACTAACAACTTTTTGCTCTGATAAATGAAGCTCAAATGTAGGTTGTCCCCCACCTCCAATACATTTAACTTATGTTGACCAAAGACAAGATGAAATGGCCCTCTGCCTCCTTCCATTTTGCTACATGTGGGCCTTAGTGGAAAAAGTTTGTCCATCCAAACCGTCCGCCCCCCTTACACCGCCACTGTCAGCAGAAATCCAAGTCCAATCCATCAACAATGATTAAAAAAAAAACCTTCTTGACTGTGTAACAATAATTTTGATCTGATGCACCTTTCCTCTCCTCCATGTTGCTGTCTTAGGGGACTCCACATGTGGACAGAGGGCCATTTACCACAGCCTGGGCTTGACTGGCATCCCCATCATTAACGTCAATAATAATTGCTCCACAGGCTCCACTGCCCTCTTCATGGCTCGGCAGCTGATCCAAGGAGGTAAGTGAAGCAGGATTATTTTTTAAATGTCGTGCTTTCTGGTGTCCTCTGCCATTTTTACAAATGGTCCTCACATGTAGATTGGTGGATGAAACTGTAATGTAATGTACTGTAAAATTACATGAATAATACTTTACACTTTACAGGGTACAACTGTAACTTGTGTATAAAGAGAGATGGGCATGTTATTGCTTAATTTAAAATGAAAAAAAGTTACTCAAAGAATTTCTAATTTGCCCTTAGGTCTTTCAGACTGTGTGCTTGCACTTGGATTTGAAAAGATGGAGAGGGGCTCTTTGTCCTCTAAGGTAAAAAAGAAAAGAAAACAAAAAACACAT
Source organism: Filicampus tigris (assembly GCF_054856515.1). NCBI lineage: Eukaryota > Metazoa > Chordata > Actinopteri > Syngnathiformes > Syngnathidae > Filicampus > Filicampus tigris. The sequence continues at coordinate 15,488,059 of NC_141226.1, read as the reverse complement.
CCAAAAGTTGAACAGGTGTTTTGTCTTCCAATTGAAGTTCATACTGTCACGAGTTTTAATGATAAAAAAAAAACCCCAAAAAAAACATTGCTGTGGAAACTGGATCTGTACCAAAACTGAAAGAGTTCTTCTGTGGGCCATGCTACTCCCTTGACCATTTTTTTATTGGTAAATATTGATTACAGAAAATGGAAACGTGCATTCTATACAATTTACCAGAGAACACATTGCTAAATGAATGCAGTACACCTTTGTCAGTGTCATGCGAAACGTAGCATTATCGTTGAATAAGCAGATATAGCTGTTGTGTAGAATCTCATTACATTGTGCAAGTGTATCAAATGTGGTGGCAGGTGAGCATTTGTATGGTTTGAAACAGCTGAAAGGTTTCTTATTCTAGTACATGGATAGGACCAGTCCCATGGACAAGCACATGGAGGTGATGATCAACCGTTATGGGATGGTGGCCGCTCCGCCAGCTGCGCAGATGTTCGGCAACGCCGGCAGAGAGCACATGGAAAAATACGGTATACCTGCGACATTTATGGAAGAACTACCTTTTGAAAGCAACGCTTGATTGCGTGCGTCTAAGTGGGTTTATTTGCAGGCACTAAACCCGAGCATTTTGCCAAAATAGCCTGGAAAAACCACAAGCATTCCACCAACAACCCGTGAGTTAAAAACAATACGCAATGCATTTAAAAGATTGATTTTGCTTCAATGCTAACCTAAGAGTTGGTTATGTATGTGTAGTTATTCTCAGTTCCAAGACGAGTACACTTTGGAGCAGGTAATGAACTCGAGGAAGGTGTTTGAGTTTTTGACTCTCCTGCAGTGTTGGTAAGATACTCCCATTCATTCATTACATTTTTCTAGAAGGCATAAATAAAACAAAAATAATAGTATATTGGCACACATTGTCCTCTCATTAGCCCCACATCTGATGGTGCCGGTGCTGCAGTTTTAGCAAGTGAGGACTTTGTTAGGCGCCACCGTCTGGAGAAGCAAGCAGTGGAGATCCTGGCCCAAGAGATGGTGACTGACCTGACAACTACGTTTGATGAAAACAGCTGCATTAAGATGGTGAGAAATGGCCATTTTGCTTTTGTTCTGTATTTTAATTGTCGCCACATTGTTCATATTCAGTCGTGTGCTCAGAAGATCATGTTTGGTAAAGCAGGTAAACGTCAATGAGCCCCCCCCCCCCCCCCCAAAAAAAAATCAGCTTTCGTTTCACATACATACCCGTACCCTGTTGTAGTACACACATTTTACCAATAGATGTTGCTGTTGCTGTGCACTCACTCGTGCTCTGCTTTTTAGTGAGGTATTGCGTAATCTGAGGTGAGGCTGGCTGCTTTGTGCCACACTTTGATTCTCATCCATTTATTTGAACAAGAAATTCAGCAGTTATGACTATGAACCTCCAAACATTACTGGATTGACATGTCATGTGCAGACCAGAGAACTAAAAATGATTTTTATTTATTTATTTTTTTTAAATAGTTTTTATAGTTTATGGTACAGTGGTACCTCTACTTACGAGCGTCTCTTCATACGAAATTTTCAAGTTACGAAACGCCTCAACAGGAAAATATTGCCTCTAGTTACGAAAGAAATTTCAGGATACGAAAGGTAAAAGTATGGGCTGATACTCGCAGTATGGGTTGCGACTCACAGCTCCGGAGTTTCCTGAACGCACCATACTCATAGCTGCTCCGCCATTGGCTAGCCTAACATCTTCCTGGCATCCCATTGGCTAACAATAAATATTTTAATCTATTAACCCAGTTCATCCTTCCATGAATGTTTTATTTTTATATTGTTTTAAGCAGCAATATTCAAATAAAACACTATTGAACTGCTGATTTTAAATCTATGAATGTTTTGTTTATTTATCCTAGAACCATCTTGAAATTGTGCAGAAGAGAATCAAATTCATTGACAACTTTCATTTCCTTTTGCGTGTCAAAAGTATTTATCTTGACTGTGCATCGAAAGACGCTATTCCTGCACAAACTCATTTTGGTCACTCTCATCCTAAATATATTAAAATATATTTGCTATGAACACATTTCTCCTTACCTCTGTTTAGGTGGGTTACGACATGTCACAGCTGGCGGCCAAAAAGTGTTTTGAAGCATCAGGTCTGAAACCTGCTGATGTTGATGTTGTGGAGCTGCACGACTGCTTCTCTGCTAACGAGCTGATCACCTACGAGGCGCTGGGACTCTGCCCTGAAGGTGTACTATTTAACGGAAAAATGTCAAGCAAACTGGATCAAAGCTTTGTAAAGTCTCTTGTTTTCTATAAATACGAGTGCCTTTAAAAGACTAAATATGACATCTGAATCACTGTGATTGGCAAAAACAATGCTGAATCAATGATAAATCTCATAAATCTAATCTGTAGAATTAACAGACTATACATTTGATTTACCCACTTATCACGACAAACGATATGACGTCGACAGATGATTCAAATGCACAAATAAAGCCAAAACGCTCCTTGTGGATGATACGATTTCAAGAAATACTGAGTAAGGTGCATTTAGAATCCCTGCTTGTTGATTATTCGTACAGGAACTGACCAAACCATTTTTCTCTCGACAGGTAAAGGAGCAGAGCTGATTGACAGAGGGGACAACACGTATGGCGGCAAGTATGTGATCAACCCCAGTGGCGGTCTCATCTCCAAAGGACATCCTTTAGGAGCGACAGGTACATACTTTTTATTTTAGCCACAATTATAGACAGAAGAATCAGGATAATTTCAATAACGTTTAAAAAAAATATATACAGAACAATCCTTCTGATGGCCACTGGGTGGTGTGTGTCCCATGTGACTGTAGGATTCGGCACGTTGTTTGTGTTAGTGGTTGTGGAGTACCGACAGTAACCACCTTAAATTTTAAGCCATTAAGATAAGGGTAAAGCCATAATAACACATATTCTAAATGACTCCCCTTTCACTTACTGGCGGGAAAGGATTTGCATCCGTGTCTTTCTCCTTATGTACTATGAAGCCCACACCAAACCTTGGTGGTAGAGCCCTGATTTAAAACGCCTTCATTTCTCACGAACCCTTGACTGTGCTGTATGTGTGCTCACAACGTACCATCTTTTGACTCAGGGTTGGCCCAGTGTGCTGAGCTCTGCTGGCAGCTCAGAGGTCAGGCTGGCAGGAGGCAAGTCCCTGGGGCGAAAGTCGCCTTGCAGCACAACATTGGTTTAGGAGGAGCAGTGGTTATCACGCTTTACAGAATGGGATTCACACACGAGCCCAGGTACCCTATTTTTCGGCACTATTCGTGTAGAATAAATGTTTGTAGGGTTAAAGAGAAGGGTGTGGTTAATGAGTTCATCTTGACTTCTTATATGTTCAATAATTATTATTTTTTTCTTTTCTTCAGACCTGAGGGTAAATAAAAACCTCATTGTCTGAAGAAAAGAAAAGAAAAAATGAATTATTGGACACAGTCATTCAGTTGACGTGAGTCAGGCCTGCACAAGCTAATAAAAAAAAAGCACGATTTTCATTTAACTCAGGTAAATGAAAACCTCATTGTATGAAGAAAAGAAAAACTTGGCTACACAGGTCTTGTGGCATGTAATCACCACAAGGTGAACTGAAATACAGAACTTTAAACACATCCAGCACATCTCTTCATTTTAACGCTGAGCCGACACGTCATTTTTTATTCTATTTTTACAGTGGGAGAGAAGTGCAACCAACTGGTAGCATGCGCTGTTTGTCGTTGTGTGCTGGAATAAGAATAAAAAATAAACAAAAAAAAAAAAAGATGTACACTGCTCACAAAAAGATTTTTGGCCATATGTATAGATTATATTATACAGTACCCCGCCTACTTATGAGGATAAACGGTTTGGATAATGGATGAATAATATTATACAGTATGTCGCCACCCTTATTGTATATCTTGCTCACCGTTTGGCCTCGGATTGAATCTGCTCAAACATTTTTTGCACAATATGTTTCAACTGCTGTTTTTGCCACCTCAGGTTCCACGTCAGTGCTGTAACCACAAGTGCAGGCGACAACTTGGAGGGCTTTAAATCATACTCTGTTTTCAAGGAGATTGAAAAGCATCTGCAGGAGGTATGTTCGCATAGCAAGCCTTCGACTATAACAATAATATATGTGGCGTAATATATTTATGAAGTAAGTGTTAGGTTCAGCAACAGGTGGAATTTTTTTCTCAAACGTCATAGCTATAGATTAAAATGCATGAAAAAAATTCCATATTGCTCAATCTTAAAAACAAACAAAAAAAAAGAAAATATCTCAAAAACCTGATGTGCTAGAAAATAAGTACCGGTAAGACATTTTTGAATTTACTGTCAAGAATATGTTCCGGGACACATAAAGCCATATCAGACACCTCTCTCAAAGCATGAATTGAATGATTTAAAGATGGTTTTAGGACGCTCAAAGGCTTTTTCTCCTCTTGCAGGAAGGAGCAAAGCTTGTCAAGAAGGTTGGCGGCGTGTTTGCTTTTCAAGTGAAAGATGGACCTGATGGGAAGGAGGCGACTTGGTTTGTGGATGTGAAAAATGGCAATGGTTGTGTCACCAATGAATCAGGTATGTATTTCAGTGCAATTTCGAGACATTCAGCACATCTGTACACAGTTTGCCTCTTTTCTTTTCGAACACGTCACACACAATTCATATCTCTTAACTTGAAGATAGAGTGGAACCTTGATGTACGCTTCACAATTTTCTTTCTTTTTTAAGAAGAGTTTTAAGTAATTATATGAATAATATTTGTGAATATTGTTGTCTCCTGTTTGTTTGAATCACTAATGTCAGATTTAATAATTAGTTTGGCGGAGTGGTGTTTTTGTTGGAATGATGAGGAGTGAGATGATAGGCCACTTTGGAGTACCTGATGGTTTCAATTTGAGCTTTATGATATGAGTTAAGCAGCAAAATCTTCCGTTTTGAGCCATCTCAGGGGGCAGCCATTTTGTCACTTCTGTCGATTGAAAATGACATCACAGATGCTCAGGGTGTTTGAGCAAGTGACAAAATGGCCGCCCCCAAATATCGCTAAGAACGGGTGGGTTAATTCTTATTCCACAAACGCAATATTTATCAAAATGCCTTGTTTCAACTAGTGGGCCTGCATAGAACATATTCTTGAAAAAAAATATGTTTGGGTTGAATTCGTCTTTAAAAGCAAAATCCACAAGGGTGTATGGCAGTATACCACCAAACAGATAAATGGCCCTCCAGTTACAGTGGATTAGAGATATACAGTAAAAAAAAAATCCAAAACAACTAAAATCTTAAACTTTAAATTATCTTTGTTTTAATTCCAAACAAAAAGTGCAAAGACTTCCCAGGGTCAGTAGCACTACTTTTAAGTCAACTTAACATTGAAATGACTAGTCCCCTGAAGTTAACGCAGTTTTGAATTGATCTCTTATCGGCCTTCAAAATGCTGAATCTAAAAAAAAAAAAAAAAACTGTTCTAACGATGGTTTTGTTCAATATTTTTTTAATATGATGGCTGATCATTTTTAACACTGTATGTCGGTAGCTATTATTTATGGATTGGGTGAAAAAACATTAGAACACTACAAATAGTTCAGTTTAGGCACTTGAGCGTGTGAGGGTTTAGAATGCTAATGCAATTCAAATATCGTGTGCTCACGTGTGAAACTGATGTTGCTTTCAGGTACAAAGGCTGATTGCACCTTGACCATGAGTGATCAAGATCTTCTGGATCTGATGACAGGAAAACTGAACGCTCAAACGGTATGTACCAAAATACTCTGTTGGTTGGTTGGTCCCATTGTCGTGATTTCTTAGTTTTGTTTGTTTGCTTGTTTTTTTAAACAATTGCAAAAACTTGAAAAAATCCTTCCTGTGCTATTGGCCTCTGGTGTCAGTCAGTTTTTACAGCCCCAGTATTGAGGGCATTTTTTTTTTTTTTTTTTTTTGGGTGGGCATACTCGACCTTTCAATCAGATTTCTCATTAGGGAATCTTACTAATTTGTGCGTCCAATACATCACTAGTCTTTTGCAACCAGCATCAACCAGTTTCTTTGTATGTATTGTAAATTAAGTGCAAATGCGTGCAATTATATAACCAACAAAACAACTTCAGTAACTACTTAGCAACATTAATTTTTTGGGGGGGAAGAAACATCTTTTCAGGCTGGGTCTTGTTTATAGTCTAGACTTAAAATGGAAAAACCCTCAACCTTTTATTGAGTATTCACTGAACAACCACCAGAAAAGCTTTCAAAAGGGAGAACATGTCCACAAACGGCTAACATAACACAAAGCTAGGCTCTTACATGTTCAATGTCTTTACATTATTTAATTTTATAATCTCTCCCAGGTTTCAATGCTTTGATGAAAAGTATATGTTCTCTAATCCATTTGTGAGAGTTATGTTAACAAGTGGAAATATATTTGGTTTGCAACCAATTTTTTTTTTTTTTTTTTTTGCACCACTGATTAGTGATATCTCCACAGAGGCATTAAAAAAAGTACATTCTATTCAGAAAAAACATACTGGAAGTTATTAGGATAAAGATATTTTCAAATCAGAGATCCTCATTGAACCTATTTCTCCTCAGGCATTTTTCAAGGGAAAGCTGAAGATTGCTGGGAATATGGGCATGGCCATGAAGCTGCAGAACCTTCAGGTGGCACCAGGAAAGGCCAAGCTGTGATCAGTGGGATGGCAATGGAGCCTTACCTTGGAATTTAATTGTTTCTGACAGACATCAGTACTGATAAGATCAATTATAACTGATTCTGCACGCCTCACTCGAATACATAGTTGAGCTATGATGCGCGCTGTGTGTGTGTGTGTGTGTGTGTGTATGTATATATGTATACATATATATGTATGTATATATATATATATATATATATTTATATGTATGTATGTATGCTAAAGTAATTCTAAACTGATTTGTACAGTTTAATGACTAAATAAAATAACGAAAGAAAGACTGAAAGAAGTGAATGAAGAGGCCATCGGACAGTGGCGCATATAATAAAGCTCTATAGTGTGAGTGAGCAATAGGCCTGTCCAGGATAATTAATATTTTTCTGTACGCAGTTAAAAACAGAATGTCGTGATATGGACGATATCGCGGATGACCTTGACATGCACACAAAGCCACAATTAGAGCAGAGCAGCAGCACTCTGGCCTCCGCTGATTATGATTTTGTGTGGAAAAATGGAACGACTTGGAAGAATTGATTTTTACCATCAGAAAATGTAAAGCGTTTAGATCATTTAATCACTTCATTTTAACAGTGCAATTACACACATTTGCCTTCAGTAATTTCTTTTGTGTCCTGATGAGTAAGTGAAACGTCATAATTATTCTGAAAACGGTTGCTGTCAATCTCCCTGGAACATTAGCACATCGTACGTTTAATAAACGACAGAAAGTTTTACGTGTGTGTGTTTTTGAATTCAGGGTGCCACCAACTCCGGGAAACATTAACTTTCAACATAATTAATTAATTATAATTAAAATGAAAAAGCTAACATGTAAAAATCTGAAGCAACCCCAAATCAATATAAATACAAATGATGCGGTGGTAATAAAGCTTTTTTTTTTTTTTTTTTTCATGTGGCTATAGCTAAGCCTGCTTTTAATCAAAATACTATTCCTCTTTTACCCTGTTATGGTATAGATCCGATTTTTAATCCAAGTTGTTAGCTGCGTTACAGTTGAAACTGTCTAAAGCATGTTCATTGTTTTAAATTGAACTCAAAGTGCACTTTAAGTATTATTTATACTCCATAACGTAATATTCACCTATGCAATAATAATAAACTGTGGTCTGCTAATCAACATTTCACAGTAATGACAAGTTATATCTAATCTAATATGCATATCTGAAAAATACATTCTATATTTTACGTACAGAATAGATAATACATGTATGTATTAGCTTATTCATTTTTATTTTTAAAATTTATAATCAAATGTATTAAATGTTATTCTATATTTCAAAGACAGCCGGGATAGGCTCTTGTGACCCTTGTGAGGATAAACGGATTGGATAATGGATGGATGAAATTGGGTGGCATGTTATAAATTAAAGACAATGCTATGCGATTTCTTCTGTAGGCGTGCAGTGTATAAATAGCCAATGGCAGGGCGGCATATAGAATCTTACCAAGGGCGGGCTCAGGTTGGTTATATGCGTGCCTTCACTGTGGCAACATTTATTAGGTCCGTTTATTGCCCTCCGGATTTGCACTTCCATGCCAACATCTTTTTCCACACGGCTCAAACATTCCTGTGGGAGTTTATGTCTTGAACTCTCTTCCCTCTCCTGGTGGAATATCACCGATTTTATAATGGACGATTAAAACTGCATTGAGGGGAAAACGTACGTGGAGTCACGTTGACCTCATTTTTTGGTCTTATGATGTTGTGCCCGCTCAATCCAACTCAAGCAAGTCCACAACACCGCCACAGTTCATCACTCATCTCACCATGTGATCTTTTTCTATTACATGTGAGTCACCCAATCATTTTGCTTCCTAGCAACTGCAGCTTTAGTCTTTCGTTTAAGAGTTATACATAGCTGTCTCCAGTTTTGTGTTCTCCTGAAAAAGTGCTGGTGGGAACAATATTTGCCGTATTAAGCGTGGATTTTCTATTCGTTTTTCAGTTTGAGTTCACTAATTGTTTAGTGATCAGTGATAGTAGTAAGTGGAGTGTACTTCATGTATATATTGCTTTATCTACACCAGGGAAATGAGGGCTTTATATTATCACATACACACAACAATTTGATGGTTAACTTGTTTTGAAATTAGAAGCCAGAAAATAGTTTGTACAGCTCTTTTCAGTTTATTTTAAAGGAGGGATTGGTAACAAATTTTTCCAATGTCTCATATGTAGTGTTAAAAGTGAAGACAATTTAAAAGAAACATGTCAAGTCAACACATGATTCGCCTTGGCGGGCCACATAAAATGATGTCGCGGGATGGATCTGGCCCCCGGGTCTTGAGTTTGACATCTGTGATCTACACCATATTTACTGCACATTTTTGAGGACCGTTTAACCCAATTTGTTACTTTTCCTAGTCAAGTAATCAGACTACAATTTCTTTCAAAAAGTGTTACTTTGTAGAATGTACAGTGTCTACTTCCATACGTAGCTAATATCAAGATTTTTTTTTATTTGATCAAAAAATAAATATCAAGTGGATGTCGTCTAGAAATACTGCCTTTTAAATTTGTTTTATTTAAAATCTAGCATGTTTAGGTGAAATGATATTGACTTTTTAAAATAATATTTATTTTAAGTCAAAAAGGTTGTCTTTATTTCGTTTGAAAAAAAACTTTATTCTTAAATGTCACTGTTCCAAATACACTTCCAAATAAGTTGCAAAAACGGTCATTTTTATGCTAAGCAGGGTTGTCGGTATGTGCTAAATGTAAGTTGTACTAATCGACCTTACTTTTAAAACCAAGTCAGTGAAAGTGGAAGTGAACCTAAAAAAAATTCTTTACAAAAAGATGTTCTATGCAGGCCCACTAGTTGAAACACGGCATTCTGATTAATATTGCGTTTGAGTTAAGCAGCACCCGTTTTTAGCCACCTTGGGGGGCGGCCATTTTGTCACTTGCTGTCGACTGAAAATGACATTACAGTTGCTCAGGGTTCAGATAACGACCAATCATGGCTCAGCTTCAGAAAACACGTCAGCCGTGACTGGTTATTACCTCAGCCCTGAACAACTGTGATGTCATTTTCAGTCGACAGAAGTGACAAAATGGCCGCCCCCCAAGGTGGCTAAAAACGGGTGGATTTTGCTGCTTAACCCATATACCATTTACACAATCTCAATCAGAATGCAATGTTTAGACGAGTGAAGGCGGATAGAACATATTGCAAAGAATTTTTGGAGCATTCCAGCGTTCCGCATGCGGTACAGTTGCTATGTATAGAACAAGCAGGGGTATATACGTCACTACCTGGAAACTTGCCCGGGCATGTGATGCACCGTTAAAAAAATGCCCAACATTTTAAGATACAATTATATCTGCAGATTCTGTGAGCACTTAAGTCAGACACTCGCAAACACACAAAAAAATACAGAACTCACTATTTCAGCCCCATAAATTCCCTAAACAATGTCATAATCCATCAAAAATGGTTGTATTACATCAACAAGCGTCCAGTAAAAGTATTTCAGTAAAATAGTCCACACCAAGCCTTGCATCCATAACGCCACATTATTTGTTGCTGCAAATGTTAAAAAAAAATCCATCAGATATTTTCGTTTTTTTAATGTTTTTTATTTTTGTAGATTGAGTTAGCTTGAATGGATTAGCCATGCGAGCGTTTTAGGTAAAAAGACAGGAAGGATAGTTGAGTAACTAAGTTATTTTTTCAAGGTAATTGTGGAAGCAATGTTTGATGCAACTTATAACAAGTCCATCTGCGCCTAAAGTTCATCCATCCATCCATTATCCATACCGCTTATCCTCACAAGGGCCGCAGGGAGTGCTGGGGCTTATCCCCGCAGTCTTCGGACAGACACCCCGAATTGGGTGCCAGCCAATCGCAGGGCACACCTAAAATACGATATGTATACTAAAATACCTAAATAAATAAAATACAATATGCCACTCACCCTCTTGCACCTTCTACCAAATCCAGACTGTGCTCGCAGTTATTCCCATTGGCCTAGTGCACCCCAACCTCCCCGACTTGCACTTGTGTCAGGGGTCGCAAAGACACATGGTGACATCCAATAATTGGAAAAGCTGCACAGCAGGTCAGGCTCACTGTCCATGAGCTGTGGCTTACCTGCGGTCTGTTGCCATTAGGTACCATACTGTCTGTCATATGCACTGCACCATTAAAAAGTATTTGGACAGATTTTGCCTTTATGTACAACACAATGGATTTGAAAAGAATGAATAATCATGATCTGACTAGTGCAGAATTTCAGTTTTCATCCAAGAGGTTTCACCAGGCTATGGCATTTCTGATTTCATGACTGGTCATTTTATACGGAGTACCTCAGACAATTGACATCATTTTTGTAATAATTGGATAGAAATCTTTCATAGTCATGAAGGTTGCGACCCCACGGACCGTCGTGAAATTGCAATTTACTTTTACGTTACTGCAGCCGGCCGTCCAATAGCGGAAAGTCTCCGCTTCAATCACATCTTTATTGTTTTATTTTAAATCCACGTGGTGCTGTATGAAAGCAAAAGAAGGAAAAAAACGCCCTTTTTTTCTGGAAGATGTAGGGTATGGCTAGTAGCATTAGGGTATATGCTACCATCTAGATACATGTGCATGTGCATGACCTCTTGTTCAGGAAAAAATGTTTGGTTAAAATTAACTTAGAAGTAACTAAAATAGAACAAGGCAAATAAAATGTGAAAAAAACGCTGTTTATTCATGTAAGTCATTTGCATGACGAGCTCATTGGATCAACCTTTTTTTTCTTAAATTTCCAACATTGTTTTTGTTACCTTTTTCACAGACAGTCATTTTGACAGTTAAACTTAAACCAGAGTTTTGCAAAAATGCAAAACCAATTTCCATTCCATGAAATAGGTATTCAGATTTGTTGCGTGGGTTTGCATGATTTTTTTTTCTTTTTTTTTTTTTTTCTGTTGGAGTTGTAATGTGGTTTTCGGCCCTGTCATGGAATGCCGGACAAACTCTAAACACGCACACAGGCATGGGAGGGGGAATTCCACATGTGCTTTGTCCACATTTAAAAAAGGAATTCCTCGCAGTGTTTTGATGGGTATGGGATCCTTCTTTTGCGGTCCATTCAGTCCCTGTACAATGTGACGAGCCTCCTTGTCCCGACGGAACCTTGTACGTCTCTTGTCCATCCTTTTTGTCGAGGATGTTGAAGAGTCGGACATATCCACAATTGGAATTCTGATAACAGGTATTTTGCTGTTTGGACTTGGCAGTTTCCTGATTTATCGCCAAGTTCGGAAGACGCTGACGATTGGCAAAGATCTGACCGGGGGGGGGGCGTGTCGTGTTGCCAACACTCAAACAGGCAACGAGTGAACTCAGTCGCAGACTGGATGTAACGACTGATCTCCATCGCAAAATGGATGACAACTTGGAGAAGTCGAGAGCCTGCCTTGAAGAGATGACCACAAATTTGTCGAATTGATACCCATCAAGCGGTCCAGGGAGAGACTTTAAGGTTGACTGATACTCAAGCTAGCGTGAGCTAAAAGTTATTTCATAGAGCTTCAGGAAGGCCGTTGTCTCCTGGATGTTATGCAGACCAGAGGCTCGAGCCCCCATGTCTCCCTTACCCCTCCCTCCACTGCGAATCTTGCTGCTGGACCCAGATTCTCCAAGGACGTCTGCACGGCAACGAGATGTTGTGTTCCGGGTGCTCACACGCAACCCTCTTATGGGAACCCAACGCAATACACACTATCAAAGCCTCGCCTCTGTTGCAGCGTTGGCGTGCCGGGGAGGATGCGGTGCGCCTATTCAAGGCCGCTCGGAGCATCTGGGCTGTAATGTCCCCTGCCCGATACACCCCGAGCCTCCTTCCAAATATGCAAGTGTTTGAGTCAGGGGCAGAGCCATGGGTCTGTGCACACCCGGGCCCACCCTGATTGACAGACTGCCCACCCAATGAAATTCATGAAAAAACAGATATGCTTTTACATTTTTTGTGAGTTATGAAATTATTTTTGAATTTGTGTTTTTTATTTGATTGAATATTAAGAATGGCACAATTGTGGTTGTCTAAGGAAGATCTGAACTTCATATTATTCACTTGATCATTTTATTTTATTTGAATGTACAATGTGTCCGGATAGGAGGATTGTGCTCAGTGAGAGAAATATTCGGGCCCACCGTGGTTTTTCCAGGCCCACCACGTTCTGGCTCCGCCCCTGGTTTGAGTTCTTGTTTGTGCCTTCTATTCATGTGGCTGTTTGCTGAGTTTTTTTTCCAAACCCATACTGTGCCCCTCCCTTATAGGAGCATTGCCCCCCCCCCCCCATCCTTATGTTTTCATGTTTCATGTAAGAAAATCATCGCGCCATCTGGCAACCTGTCAGCCTTTCCGTTCTGTCTTCCTCTGCTGGTCAATTTTTTTTCTTTTTTTTTTTTATGTCTCTTGGACCGTTTGTGAAGTGAATTTCTTTGCTCTGAACTCGTGACGTGCAATGTCGGTGCCGTAAATGTCATTCCATTCCATTCCATTCCATGAATATCGGTGGGAGTGACCAAGACTCATTTCACCTTTTACCGGCACCAATTTTGAATCTTGGCGAGAAGACTGAATGCTTGTCGAGGAAAAGACGGAGATTGTGGCTTTCGTGAATCAGCAGAGATGATCTCATTCCAGTCAGATAACCATTCCATACATCTGCGTTTGTTCTGATGTCTTCGTCGAAGGTAAGCTTGAACACTTAGAAAGATTAGAAATTGCATGCAACATACTGTACATTTTCAATGTTTACGTTTTAGTAACACAGATTTGTAAAGCGTCTTCTGTTTTATTTCTCCTCATCTTTGCACACAGTTAGGCGGTGAGAGGTATTTGAATTGTGTAGGGATTGCACTTTGTCAACATGTTCTTTTTTCCACTGCATTGAAATTTCTCCATGCGGCGTCAGCTTTTTAGCCCTCCTCTTAGAACATCTAATGAGATTGGAACATTTGTAACATAGCTAATATGAACTGATTACAGGAAAAAAATCTTCTAGTCTTTCTGTTTTTTGTTGTTGTTTTTTTTTTTAATCTCATTCTCCAGATCGCCACCACCAACATGGCGGACAAACATGATGGGGAAACTATCCATAGTGGACTATACAGTTGAATAGGGAGTGATTTTGAACACAGTCATTGTGGCATTGCTAAAACGGCAAATTTTATGGTGGCCGAAGAGGATTTGTGCAATCCTCTTACAGTACTGTATATAGTTTTGCTCATTGTACGGTTTTATGTACGGTCCGCTTCAGTGTTGAAACGATGTCGGTGAAAGCATGCATTTCTTGTGCTTGATTAACATATAGAAAAAGTCCATTTAAAAATATACTAATCTCATACCAAAACAGGTCAATACAATATATAACTGATGCTAGTGGTTTTATTTTTCCACAGTCCACAGAAGGATTTTTTTATCATTAAATTTCAAATAAGCCTTTGTGTCTCTTCTTCCTTCTCCTTTTGAGCTGACTCACCCTTAATAAAAAGAGTAACCTTGAACGGAATGAGCTCAAGACTAGCATCACAACTGGTACAGAATGATACATGTTAGATGTGTATGCCAAGAAATACGCAGGTCATTATTAAAGTACTGTACCGTTAAAAAAAAAAAAGTATTCTATTTCATCCGTATTCATTCGCTTTCCAGCTTTCTCTTTTGCTAGAGCCAGGAGTTGTGTGACTTCAGTCACGTCATCAGAGGAACATGCTGGTCCTCTCCCGCTAGGCCCAACAGCTGAGTGCTCCGAACCACTCGGGATGGCTCCTTTCTATACGTTAGTTTCCAGACCGTTCATGTCAATGGAACAGTGGTCCTTGTCTCTGTGGCCTCTCTTGTGGTGAGCGGAGTGCGCGTGTTTCTTCTTCTCGATCGGTCGAATGCCCTCCTCGAGCTGGATCAGGCGGGCCACGTCCGGGGAAAGGTGGTCGTTCTTGTTGCCCCGTGGATGCGGTTGGTAGCAGCCGTTCTTCTGGTTCTGGTATGTCATCATCTGCTGGATGCTGATCATGGGCTTCGTCTCGCAGATCAAAGGTACCTGGTACGGAAGACGAGTGACTTTGAATGAAACGTGATGTAAGGCCAGAGTTGCATTTTTTTTTTTTTTTCCTTGCAAAATCATTTCACCTCATTTTTATATTGGCGATAGTGTCATTTTTCAATACGTTATGATATGTCGCCGTCAATAACGTTCCGCCTCCAAAATGCCTTGGCCACAACACTCAGTTTTAACTGAGGTCGTATGAAATGGAACGGCCAAATGTGAAATACTGTGATACAAACAATACTAATATTAGCAGATATCTTCGCGTTTCAAGTTTCAGCCTCTCACCTGTTCGCCTTCTTTAATAAAATCTTTTCGGCAGATGTGAGCCATGATACCTGTAGCCAGAGCGTCGCCCATCACATTGACCATGGTCCTGAATCGATCCCTGCATGACAAAAATCAAATGTCATTTACGTCTACGTACGGTTACTGCTTGGAGCGCTTTTAGGCATAAATAAATTGGCATTTTATTTGCTTGTTTACAAATAATTGGCTCTGGAGTCCCTGCCTAGCCATCAAGTACCCATGTCGTTATTTAGTCCAGAGCTAGTAGACCAAAATCCAAAGGCAGTGTGTCAAAAACTCAGCACACCCACCGATGATACGATCATGACTTTAATGATGACACTATGATGTTGTCGGTGGCTTGTGGCGGGATTTTTGACCCACTCTTCTTTACCACGTGGCTTCACGTCATTTGTTTACAGCCGTTGGGCTATGCACACAGCTTTTAAGGGCATCACGTTGAGGTTTGGACTTTTTGGATTTGTCTTTTTGAGTCATTCTCCTGTAGCTTTGCTGGAATAAGAATAAGCTCACAACTGGCTCATTTATTTTGCTACACCGTACATCTGTTGTTTTAATGAGCAGTTTGTGCTGGTTTTCTATGTCTGTGTTTTGCTAATTGTCACGCCACCATATTTCGTTGTTTTTTTTGTACTGTGATAAGCATTCACGGTACGTAGCTTTTGGGTTGATTTTAGATTCCTCTGAAGACATTTCTCCACATTACATCAATATTGTTTTGACTCCAAATGGTTTTGAAATTGCCCTGTTAGCACTACAAATTGTTCAGCAACGACAACGATTATGGACGCATGATGTCAGTGCGTAAAAATTCTCTTCAATACTCTACACACTGATGCTACATCACCAACCTGATATACTGTATTCAGTCAGGGAGGAGCTGTCCTCCATGTGAACGTACCGATGCTTTAAGGATGCAAATCACATCACTTAGGTGGCTGCAGAATGGATGATCTGTGACGTTTTATAGATGGAAAAGCACTTTTCCGCTTCCAACTAATTTGCAGTTGTTAGCGTGTTGCGCAGATCAAACTCCATTTTAGGTAACGCCGTGCGTCTGTGAGTCAGTTTTGTTGTAGTCGTGTAATTATTGCCGCATCGCTGTTCTAACCTGCTGGCATTCATGTTTATGATAGCGTGAGGTGCGTTGGGGCGCATTTTATAAATAAAAAAGAATGTGTTTCTTTATTTCTGTGTAGTATTATAAACCAGATTATTAGGGGAATTAACATTTGTCTTGGAATGCTTTAGTTAAATTGTAAATTGATTGATTCTGTTATTGTCATGTCCTAATGAGTTAGGCACTGTAATATTTCAATCTAAGATTTTCCATGTTTGAGTAAAGTTAGCATTTTTGAAGAATATTTGATTTGCATCACAATTGCAAGACATGATATGTATGTAAAGACATAAAAGTGAAAGGTGTGGTTTCCCTTTGATATGATTGCTGTTGTTCTGATTAAAATGGCAAAACAAAAAAAAATGTTAAACATAAAAGAAGACTCAAAGCTGTAAAGTTACTTTGTCACTCTTGAGCTACGTGCTACTCTCCAGTACTTACAAAGCCCAGTCAACAGCAATGATGAGACTGATATCATCAGTAGGCAGACCCACAGAGGTCAGCACGATCACCATGGTAACCAGTCCAGCTTGTGGGATTCCAGCTGCACCAATACTGGCTGCTGTGGCAGTAATGCTGGAAAAAAAAGGGTGCACTTTTGTTTTGCGTTAGCATTAACAAGTGTCCTTTAAATGTGGCTTCCGAGGTCCTCAAAGGTACATAAAGGTCCAAAAAGGTCCTAGAAGGCATTTAGTCCGGCCATGGTGAGGCTTCCATGGCACGGTGAGTCTTTCGTTTCAAATATCGCCCAGAGGGGGTGTGGGGTGTGTGGATGGGGGTTGTTGAAGTTGGTAGTCGGAAACGCTAACGGAAGCCCGTTTAATGTACATATACATTTATTTATATCGTTGCTGTCCTGTGAAAAATACATTTTCAATTTTGTCATTTTAAAAAATGTTCACATTAATGGAATGCCTGTAACGTGGAAACCCCATTAACGAAAACATTTTTTTTTTATAAAAGATGAAAAATAGACATACCGGTAACAGTTTTTCATGGGACAGAGACATTATGTACATATATACATATATATATATATATATATATATATGTATATGTATATGTATATGGAAAAGCACTTTGCAGGACTACTTATGCAAACATGAAGAATGTTGCAAACATGAACATGCAAATGTTGTGGGCAGTTGGGTGTTTCATTTAAGCAAAAAGGACCGCTGTGCACGGCAGGCCACAATTCTTTGCGTGAACCATGGTGCTGCATGAAGCTCTGTGGTCAGCAGCCAAACAGCACGGGAGCAGGGGGGACAAATTATTATAATTCTGGCGTGACAAGAGAGATGAGTCATACAGGTCATATGGGTTTTACTGCCAAGGGATTACGAGGGGATGGGCGCAGCCTGAAGCTATGGGCAGAAGTCTGCCTAATGTTATTACATGAGGACATGCCATTAAATCAGAGGGACATGCCCCCCCCCCCCCTCCCCCTCCAGGGCTCGTGTGGACTTTACCTGTTGCAAAGGTATAGAGCAACAGTGTGCTGGGAGACAGAATGCTGTACTACTTGTTGTGTAACCTTCTGTATCGCTGTGGCTTCCAGACTCATTTGGCAGAAATCAGATCAGACTAAGAAGCTCTCTGAGGCATAATCTGTGTGACATTTACATATATATGTAGTAAATGTGTATCTAGTAAATCCCATAATATTTTGAATCGTTTAGAAAACTCAATATGTGATCTGATTAATTCAAATGCTGCGTAGGAAAACACCACACGTACGCAATACATTTTTGCTCAATTAGTAAAGGAGGTAAATGACGGATCTTGTCCATTAGTCCAATTTTGAGTCCTTTTAAATGTTGATCCCATTGATCCCAAAAGTGATCCCAGAAAGTCAAACTGGCACACATATGACCAATTGTATCACATGTGTATGTACAGTGGTTCTCTGCATACTCACTGGATTGCACCGGCCAAATTTGCCCATTTGTGGATATTTTTCAATATTAAAAAAAATAACACCTTTTTTTTTATTTGGGGCAGGGAGCCAACGGCCCTTTTCAGTGGAAAACAGTTATTAGTTTTTCTCTCAAGAATTTGGGTTTTTAGGTGATCCCTCTCTCTCTTTCTCTCTCTCTCTATCTCTCTCATCACAAGCTGTGCTGGAATCCTATCAAATATTTGTGTGCCAATGTATCAAGAAATAATGGAATACTGCATAAAACTATTCATGTTTTTGATCAGAAGTCCCAAAAAAATGTTCTACTATGCACTTATCAATTCATGTCTGTCATTTTGAGTTGAGATATGGGGGAACACATTTAAAATCACATTATAAAATATTTGTACTCTACTTTACAAAAACGGGAGATAAGGATGATTCATCATGCTAAGTACTTTCGCCATACAAATCTATCATTTAAAATTCTGGGACCAAGTTCAATTTAAGATGTGTCATCATCCAACATCCAAATGATGTGTATGATCAGAGAGAGAATATAACTTTCAAGAGGGAGTTGTGATTTTAAACAGCCGTCTATCAGTTGAACCCCGAAAAGTATGAGCAACTCTGTTTGTGGTGTGAAATTGTGTAATACACTAGATGAGACTATAAAAATGTGCATTAGCTTAAAACAATTCAAAAAGAATTACAAACAAGCAGCTAATTTTATAATTCTATACATAACACTATATTCTATGTGTTGTTATTTTTGTGATTTTACTTAGTATGTTTATAATGAGAGTTGTAGAAAAGTTACCGGTAAATGCTTTAATCTATAATATATGGATTTGTGGATCGTGTATGTTTTTTTTCTCTATGATGTCATTATTATTCGTTTGCTTGTTTGAGACAAATAATAATCAAATCAAAAGTAAACCTTTGCAAAAATATTTTGCTTACCTAATGGTGATGATTTGCCCAAAGTCCAGTTCATAGTTATTCACTTGGGCTATAAAAATGGCCGCCACGGCCTCGTAGAGGGCGGTGCCATCCATGTTGATGGTGGCCCCCACAGGCAGCACGAAACGGATGATGCGTCTGTCAATGTGGTTGTTTTCGAGGAGGCACTTGAAGGTGATAGGCAGAGTGGCAGAGCTGGCAAAAAAAAAAAAGCAGAACAAATGTCACCTGTAATATAAAAATACAAACTTGTCATGCACTTGTTTTATTTTTTGGGATGGTACATTTGCTGAGTGGTTAGCGCTTCTGCCTCACAAATCAAATCATCTGTAGTTTGCATGTTCCCTAATTGAATTTTCAATAGCTGTGAACGTAAGCGCTCGTCTACGAAATACCAACACCGAGTCTAACCTGCCTCCAGAATTGTGTTCTGCCGTACTGTGAGCATACGCTTAGTTAATAGTTCTCTGAGGGTAAAATTATCTCCACCCCGCAATGTGAGATTTATTTTAAGCTTTGCTTACTGCCTCTGTGTAAGAAGCAAATACACACATGTACATCAAAAACAGCCACACATTTCACCATGCCATGCAATCAAATAGCTTTATAAATGTGTCTGGGCGTGCATACCTGGACGAAGTGGCCAAGGAAATAAGTAGGGCCTGTAGAATTCCTCTAATGTAAACAATGGGGCTCTTCTTGGTGATAAAGAAATACATGGCAGGCAAGATGAAAAGACCATGTAGCACCAAGCCCATTACTACTGTGATGGCATAAAATCCCAGTTTCTTCCCCATGGCTGACGGATCGTCCATCTCCAAGATTTTCCCGGCAACCAGGAAAACAATACCGAAGGGGAAATACCTAAAAAGGAAGGGACCAAAAAAAAAAACAAAAAAACATTGAAATATTCAGACTTTCTTAAGGCTTACATTGTGTTAGGGTATATTAAGTTTAGGTGCAGTATGCAAAGAGCAAGCAAACACACATGCATGCACAATGAAAACATCATGATGTAAGGCATGCATGGGTAACTGGATGCCTCTTGATTATTATCATTATTATTATTATTATTATTATTATTATTATTATTATTATTATTTATTTATTTATTTATTTATTTCTACAAACCCACAAAAAAAATTCAAAAAACACTTTCAGTATGTGTTCTATGTGTTCTATGAAAAACGGGGGGTAATAGGGAAAGCAATCTTGGATACACTTGGGAAATTCCCAAATATTAAAACATATTGAGAAAAAAAATCTGTGAATATGCCATTCCGCATGTGCTGAACTGTGAGCATGCAGTGGTGATCGACAATCATTTTAAATTGTGATATCACCAATCACCACTAGATGACGGACAGGTCTTAGTTGCACTTAAACTGGGTCTTATACTACAACATGAGGAGGCTTAAAAAAATTGTGGATTTGGAATTATATGCAGGACAAACAGCACTTCAATAATATTAAAATCTTGAATGTTTTTTTTTTTTTTAATGAGTTCTTGCACTTAATGTTGGTTTCTGTTCAGCAGTTCTGTGCCGTCCTTGAATTGTCATTTTTATGCCACTGAGCCCTTTGCACCGGAAAAAAAAAATTGCAATATGTTACTGTATTATTTTGTTGTTGCTTCAAACCCTTTGTTGTTGGATTAAGAAAGTATATCTTTTATACAGGCATTGAAAAATGTATGATCAAAAATGAAAAATATTAAGACCATGTATTTTTGTATTTTTCCACGTATTTTGTTTGTCCATATTTAAAAGGACATTTTTGTCATAAATCTGTTTAGGAAGTATGTTACGGGTCAAATGTGGCCTGATTTCGAGCATGTTTTAAGCGTTAAGGAAAACAATAAGAAGGTAGTTCTTACCAGATGACAATGGCAACAATCTTGAGAACCGCTTCATTCAAACTCTGACAAAAGTTGACCAAAGCACTCCCATTGGGCCCCATTCTCCCCAACATGATCCCTGGATAATTCACATACAGTCCAGCTCATGCGTGATTCATAACTCTTCCACGTGTGTGTCATGTATAACATGTATGTGCCAATAGCGTGCCAACAACTCACCCATGGTGGCGGAGAAAATGACAATGCCCAGCACGTTCATGCCCTCGCTCGTACCCGCCGACGTCTTCATGATGACGTCGGGCGGCGGCGTGAGATCCAGGGAAAAGTTCTGAACGTCGGTTCCATTGTCATCCTGAATGCCGTAGATGTAGACCCTGCGAGTGGTGGTCTCATCCAGCAGCTGAGCCACTGTTGGTTTAGGGATATATTCGGGGTCTCTTTGGGTTCGGTACTTGAAAAGCAAAATGGAGAAGAGGCACTTCAAACTTAATAGAGACAATATCATGATGAGATCAGTCAGAGCAGTCTATTTTCTGGTCACAATGTTTTCTGGTAAAAAGATTTTGCTGATTGTATGCATCACTTCATGCTACTTGGGTAGCATGCAGGGGCTATTTTCAATGTCGGTTGAACTTTGACGTAGGTAAGTGTTCAGTTTTGATTCCTCAATTTGAACACTGGAGACAATGCCAGTGCCTGTATGTTTTTATTTTTTTATGGGTACTCAGGTTTTCTCCCACATTCCCCCCAAAAAACTTGCACTCACCCCGCGACCCTCGTGAGGATAAGTGGTTTGGATAAAGGATCATAGGATGACTGGATAAACTTAGTTTTGATGCTGAAACAGATTTACATCCATTTCAATGGAGAAACATGACCTCCATTTTTCAAAACTTCATCATCGTCATATTTTTCATCGTCATAATCAGGGTCACGGAATGAATGAAATTCATTTCCATTTTGCTCTAAAGTGTTTTGGTGTAGAATGACATGCTGCATGCGCTTCAGCATTCAATTGTAGAAAGACTCCAACGTACCTGTTGAAATGTAGCTTGAACCAAATTTGCTGGAAACATGTTGCTGCAGAAGAGAGGTTGAAAATGTATTCAAACCCTTGAATCAAAGGACATACAGAACAACCCCGACCGTGCAATGTACTGTGAAATCTGAACTTTGTTAACATGTTATACCTTTGCTGCATGTTTTACCCTATACCAGGGGTCACCAACTCCGGTCCTCGAGGGCACCTGTCCTGCAGGTCTTCCATCTCTAGCCGCTGTAACTCACCTGTTAAAATGATCAGCTCATCAGCAAGCTCTTGAGAAGCCTGATAGCGATCCTGATCATTTTAACAGGTGTGTTACAGCAGGGAGAAATGGAAAACCTGTAGGACAGGTGCCCTCGAGGACCGGAGTTGGTGACCCCTGCCCTATACCTTTGCTGCTGTAACGCTGAAAATTTTCCCCACTGTGGGATCAATAAAGGCCTTCTTATCTTATCTTAATGGCATTTTCTCTAACAAGCGTCATTCCATATCTGCTTATTGAAATGATTATCATCACTTCAAGCATTCTTTTTTTTTTTTTTTTTTTTCAACACAACACTGTGAGTTAAAAGCAGCCTGAAGCACTCATCTCCTCATCTCCCAAGAACATCTTTTCACTTGAAACATGCCGTGCTCACTCTACCAAGGGCAGATACAGCAACACGCCAAGAATGGAAGCACATCCTCGTGGGTGGATAGATTGAAGTGGCGGGAGTGAGGGACACATTAATACAAAGAATCAAATGTATTGCAGAAGGGTATAAAAACAAGACAGCATTAATGACTAATCAACAAGACTGCGGCATGTGCCGAGGGAGAATTTGTTCAACAGTTTATTTTGTGTCCAAGATGATGCAAATGGAGCTAAGGTACTGTTTTCATCGCCTAGCTTAAGGATACCCATATTTATGAACACTTTGCTCATTATGCATACTTATCACACACACTGACATGCACGCTGGGCCATTTGTGAATGTACCAATATAGCACGGCGGCCTGATAGATGAAGCTTTAAAGAAGCTTTGCCAGATAAATCCAAAGTCCAGCTGTGCTCTTCTACAACACACACAAACTGAGAGCCTGCGAACGTCACACCACTTGTCATAATCAGATCAAAGTTGAATTGTGTAGACTTGACTTCATTCATTCATTCAAAGGCAATTTATTCCCGCCGTAACTTGATTTTGGCAATGGAAATAGGCCAAAATATTTCAAGGATTTGACTGCCAAGATCAAAAGGAAACCAAACGGCTTCTTCTTGACATGCTTTGTTTTGAACATTCATACAATTACTATTCAAAAACAACAAAGGTTACAGCGCATTGGTGGTGTTGCGCCCGTTGACCTACTGTCACACTGACACAGTGGCTCTCAGGGCCGCAACAAAGTTCTCCTCAAACACACCCTGCTGGCTTTGAGCAGCTCTTATTAGCTTAACGCGTCAACCCGCTGGCACACATTACTCAAGGATTTCCCCTCCTTGCTCAAGTACTCCCGTCCGTCACTTAACTCCACATGAGACTGCACGCAGTTTAGCAAAAACATTTTCATTGATAATTTGTAATCTGTAATGATTCGCTTTTAAGGGAAATTCTCAACGGATTCTGACAAAACACGTCTGTCATTGAAAGGAGACATGGAAAAGGCCAGCAATACCTTATCTGCTGATCAAACACTATCACAAGCAATGACCTAATTCTACAATTTCATTTTTTTTTTTAGTTGACATTGAATTAATTTATTCCCAGTAGTCTATTCTCCTCATTCCATAGTGTTTATCTTCACTGCACTGCTTCCAGTGCTGTATGAGGATGGTAGATTTTTTTTTTTGCCCAATCAGATTTCAACCTCTTTGTGTTGCTATGCCAATCTAATCTGCCTAGGCCGCACGATGGCTCTTGGTGATGTCATCATATTCCCTGCCTCTGGTTGGTTCGACTAGCCAAACACGTCTGGAGCAAAATGCGCCCAAGTTATATAATCCCTGTTGAGTAAAATGTGTCTTATTTACATTTTAAATGTTTTTTTTCCTCCATGTTATTAGATAATATTGATTCTGAACTGCTCAAAATGATGTACGCTTAACCTGGTTGTTAGCATTAGCTAATACAAATGTTACTGTAAAACAATGGTTAACCAATTGTTAATCTGGATGCAGTACAAGTACTGTTTGTTTGAGAAGACAGAAGACAATGTTCATTCCTACAATAATGCTGATTAAGCTAAGTAAGCGGTTACTGAACACGGAACGGCTTTGTGTCTCGCTCTCACCGAATAAGATCCAGCAGCGCATCGGCAGAGCTGGTCATGGGCTTCTTACTCTCCTCGGAGTCCTCCTTCTGAGCAGCTCCTCCAGGGTGGATGATGTACACCATGATGATGCCCACCACCACAGCAACAAAGGTGGTCCAGAGGTAGTAAGAGATGGTCATGATGCCCAGTCGACTGGAGCATTTGGCATCCAGGGCAGCCAGGCCTGACATCAAACTAATAATTTTTTTCCAAGAAGAACAGTAGACAGAAGAAAGGAATAGAAAAGCATTTAGTAGGAATTTCGATCTATCTATCTATCTATCTATCTATCTATCTATCTATCTATCTATCTATCTATCTATCTATCTATCTATCTATCTATCTATCTATCTATCTATCTATCTATCTATCTATCTATCAATATGTTAGGGCTCGGCCGATTAAAACATCGACCAAAATAATCATCCAAATGGCCGATGTTTGCCGATTGTTTGTATATTTGATGTTTATTTACAGCGGTCGTACGCAACACTGGTCTCATTATTTTTTTTTTACACATAAATGCATATTAGAACATTTAATCCTATAGATAAAGCGCTATACTGTATTAAAAAGCAGTCCATTTAGCATTAAACCTGAAATTTGTTGCAAAGGTCATTCTATGGACCTGTCATTCAAAACAAAGCAGATCTTAATTATTTTTTTTACAAGTAATGCTTAAGTGAGCACTTTAATTTGTGCAAGGATTTGAACTGGATATGTCACTATTTGACACACAACATAATGTCACAGTTTGTTTAAAAAAAATTATAAAATCAAATAAAGTAAAAAGACATCATAAATCATGTCGACCTGTTGACCACTGCATGTTCGCAACATAAATCAAACATCCATCCATCCATCCATTCTCCAAACCGCTTATCCTCACAAGAATCGTGGTGCTGGAGCCTATCCCAGCTGTCTTCGGGCAGTAGGAGAGGGACACAAAAGTGTTAAATATGACACACATTCAACTAGTGGTAACGTAAACACACATACAATAAGGATTCATGTTCTTGTCACTTAATCAATTAAATGCATGACGCCCCGCAATGCATTCTGGAAACCGAAAAGGAGACCAATTAAAAAAACAAAAACAAAACATATTTACGGTTGACTGTCGCCATTCGCAAGGAGTAGGGACCATTTCAGTTATACGCGGACTTTCACAGGGTTTTAGTTTTAGGGTAAACTCCAACTGTGGTGTCAGTAAACATCTTCAAGCTCGTATGAAGAACGTACAGTACGTCACTCGATTGCTGCAAACAACATGCGGCATTCAAGCGGCTTTCACAGCGCAAGAACTTGTAAAACATTAAGACACACGGCGCTTATGAGCTACTGTAAATGTCATGATTACAATTTCAATATTTCAATGCAAGATATTATTGCGCGTGTGTGAGTAACTTCAAGTTAAGGCTACACAAAGAGCTCGACCTCAGCTGCAAAGTGAGATCACAAGGCAAAAGTCAAACTGAGCTTGACTGACAGCTTTGACGCCCCCCCCCCCCCCCCCCCGCCCCCCAAAAAAGTGCACACAAAGGGTTTCAATTGCGTTGTTGCGTTCCAGATGTTTGTTTGATTGGATTGTCATGCACTACACTCGCCAAAGCCAAAACAAATGATGAAAACAATCCGCAGCTACAATTTTATGGGATTGAGATACAAAAATTGAGGTTTCTATAAGTTAAAGAACAAAACCAAAACAGCAATTGGAAAAAAAACATTTTTGTAAACAAAATAAAAACCAAAACCAAAATGCTTTAAAAAAAAAAAGAAAAGTGACTTAACCTACATCTTCTATAAAACTAAAACCAACCATAATTACTGCGAAAATGTGATCGTTTTCGTCTTTGTCAATTAATATCATCATGAGCTTTGGGGGTTCATTTTAAATGCATTTTTATTTTGGTACTGCTGTACATTCGTATACAGCTGGAGTCGTTTGAGAATTGTAGTTGACTTTTTTTTATTACACAATATGTCATGAGTTTAAAAAAAATTTTGCACTTGACAAACACTCTATATATTAAAACAACTAAACAAATTCTAAAACTACAATACATACACACACATACACAGTCTTCTTCTTTTCCTTTCGGCTTTTCCCTTCAGGGGTCGCCACACCTACTTACACCACTACCTTCATGTCCTCCCTCATTACACACACATATTGCAAACACACTTACACACACGTATACATACATATATATGTGTGTACGTATGTACATACAGTATGTATATATGTACTTATACATATGCATACGTGTATGTCTATATACAGCATGTGGGAGATGTATATACATATATATATATATATATATATATATATATATATATATATATATATATATATATATATATATATATATATATATATATATATATACATATATACATATATAAATATATATATATATATATATATATATATATATATATATATATATATATATATATATATATATATATACTGTATATATATACACACATATATATATAAGGGGCTGGGGCTGGGTGGGGCGGTGCTATTGAAGTTTTCAGTTGGAATCGCTGACGGGAATCAGAGGCGGACCGGCCTATAGGCGGGTACTACTTATTCCCCCATAAAAGGCGAATGACGGATGACGGGATGATGGAATGGTAACCACGCTGCAGACGGATGATGAATAACGGACGCTCAATTTTTAGTAAAATGTCCACATATACATATATATATATATATATATATATATATATATATATATATATATATATATATATAATATATATATATATATATATATATATATATATATATATATATATATATATATATATATATATATATATATATATATATATGTATATATATATATATAAATATATATATATATATATATATATATATATATATATATATATATATATATATATATATACAGACAGTGTATATGTACACACACACACACATACACACAAACCCACCCACGAAGTATATACTTGAAATGATACACACTTTTTAACACTCAGATCAAAAAACAAAATCCACCTATGAATTTCTATGTGAGGTTGGGAACTTTTTTTTACATTCAGATGAATTGGTGTTAGCGGGCCATTATTGTCAATCTTTGGCTGGCAAAAAATGAATCTCACTGCAACCTTCAAGTGGCAAATGACTCATCAACATGGAGCCCCATGTTGAGACGTACTATACAAAATGAATAAAAATGCAAAATTGCCTTAACTTTCAGCCCAATTATACGGCTGCAACAGCAAACGTGTTATGTAACTTTTGACACATGAATGGATTGAATCGTTTGTGTAGTGCCGACCAACGCAACTGCCGTAAGAGGAGAGCCCATTGATTCTGCATTACGCCTCCATGGGATAATCTGGTTTCCTCTTTGGCTGGCGCGCAGATGGTTGGGAGGAGAGAAAAAAAAATGGGGACAGACAGGCAATAGGGCTGGGGCAGATATTTCACCCCTCGATAAGCCGTGTCAACCAGCTGATCTGTGCATCACCAACCACATACCTTCTGCAGTATTCAGTTACAAAGAGACTACACTGAAAAAAATGCTGTTCATCATTTGCTCAATTTTATTTTGTCAAATGATTGCACAAAATAAAATCATCTGAATCCAGAATTTTTTTAAGCAGACTATACATCCACTTTAACAATGTATCTGGATCCAGATGATTTTATTTTGTGCAACTACTTGACAAAATAAAATTGACTAAATGAGACCGGCCCTTTTTTTCAGTGTACATTATATGTGCGGATGAACATGTACAGTACACTGAAAAAATGTGTTGAATTTACTCAATTTTATGTGGTCAAGTGGATGCATAAAATAAAATCATCTGTATCCAGATGCATTTAGATGTGTAGTCTACTTAACAAATGTATCTGGATCCACACTGAAAAAAATGGAATGTTGAATTTACTCCATTTTATTTCATCAGGTGGTTGCACAAAATCAAATCATCTGGATCCAGATAATTTTTTAAGGAGTTGTACAGCCTACTTAAGAAATCTGGATTCAGATGATTATATTTATATAATTATATAATTCAGATGATTATATTTATACATTTATATAATCCAGATAGATTTCTTAAGTAGACTGTACAACTCCTTAAAAAATGATTAGGGTCCAGATGATTTTATTTTGCGCAACCACCTGATGAAATAAAATGGAGTAAATTCAACATTCCATTTTTTCAGTGCAGTTGATTTTATTCCTTGCAACCAATTGACCAGATAAAATTGCGTAAATTCAACAAATGTTTTTTTTAGTGTCAGGACAAAAAAAAAAAAAAAACAAGAGCCACATGAAACCAAACATGTTCTATTACTCTTCCTTTGTAACATAAATAAAAGGAAGACAACAAAAGCACTGACAGAGCGAGACAGACCGTGGGAGGGAGGATAGATTAACTTCTCATCCAGACTTTACTGGTGCATATATTGTAAGTAGCTTATTGCACAAAGCGCTCTGCATGTTACCGGTGTGTTTGCATGATTTGTTTTTGGAGTTTTCATGCGTTCACTTCATGCAGTCAACTAAGCGCTTTGGACCTAAAATAATCACTGCAGAGAATCTGTTAGTCTATGTACAGAAAGTACATTAGATGACATCCAAAGGGATTCCTTCATAAACATGACCCTCCCCCCCCCACCCCCTTCACAAAGTTATAATGGAAAAACTAATTCCAATTTCAAGTGAGCACAGAAAGCGTCACATTTCACGTGACCTTTATATTGCAGTTTCCTTACATTCAATGTCAAAACAGGACCTTGTGCTATATGAAATGGTCACGGTCATGTTGAAAACAAGAAATGTCCTGTGAAGATTGCGTTTGTCAGAGTGTCAAAATAGGAAAATAGTGGTTTAACTATATCTTTGAGCACTATATCTTTGAGCTTACATAAAATAAAAAATAAAAAATACACACAAGATAGAATTTCAGAGCACAATGTGTGCATACCGAAGGTGTAAATTATATGAGGGGAATGAAAACTACAACAATACACGTACTGAAAAATGACAATTATTATCAGAGATGGGAACTGCACCTTACCCTATTTTGCGAGTCCGTCCGGCGTCCGCGTCCCTCGCTTCTTATTCATAAAAATAATCATCCTCCAACCCTGTCAATCCTCATCCTATTAAAGCATATCCGTCCTTACATTTCATAAGTCCGTTCCACCACAAAAAAAAAAAAAAAGTTCGTGCATGACACCGCGGGAGAGATGCTAACGGCAGAGGTTTTATAATTCATAAACATTAGTTAAAGTTCATTAGCTGGCTAATTTCCTATTCAGATCCACTTACCGGCTGGGAGTATCGTGAGTGGATTGAACTGTTTACAACTTTACAAGTGTCAACCAAGATAGCAATTAGCTACCAACACAACCCCCCCAACCACCACACATAAAAGAAGGCCGACCCACGGACGACCCACGGCCTTCGATGTATTCAAACTTCCCTAATTCAGTGCCGTTAGCACTTCAAAAGATTCTGACAGTTGAGGAGTAAATGGTTCAAGTACAGCACCAAATTTACTTTGGTGCACCTTTTGTTCAGGTAAAACTGCCAGGTGGAATTGCAAAGGGCTACAAGAATCCAATATAACACGTCAGTCGATACTTGACTTGGTTAGGGACGATTACAGGGATGGATGAAAACCCACTTCTGTCCTAGCTTAGTCTGTCGTTTTTAGAAAACTTCTTGTCCTCTGTCCTCTGTCCCCAAAATGGGCGTCCGTCTATGGAGATGGAATGCCCATCGCTGATTATTATTGTTCCAAGAATAGAGTGCCGGGAAATGTGAGTAGCTGCAATCCAGTGTTTAGCATTTGAAACCTATTTCATTTGTGTGTATTGTGTTGCTCTTACCTGGAAACGACAAGCGGCAAGATGAGCATTTTTAACATCCGCATTAGAAGTTCTCCAGGAAACTGAAAGTACTTTACCTCCTGTAAGAAAACCAAACAATTACGTGAACATACTGTATTTACACAGCACTTTAACGTCTCACATTCTTTGTACATTTGTTTTTTTATCATCTTTACATCACTTCTTTGGTTTGACTAAACATAAAAAGTAACCCAAATTGGGTGAAATCGCTAACGCGGTGTTGGGTCCAAAAGGAACCCAGCCAATATAGGGTTATTTATATCCAGTGCATTAGGTTGAGGATTGGACCCAGCATGTTGGGTCAAGATTTTGATCCAACAAGGGGTAAAAACTACCCATACTGATGGGTTAAAGCTACCAAGTAATGGGTTACCAGGTTATCAGTACAGCTGTGGTTAAAAATAAGCAGATTTTCTCCACAGCAAGTCATTGACATATGACCAGGATTTGTATCCCAATTCCTGTGTCCAAGATCAATAGTATAGCCCAATGACCATCCAGCGGCCACCAATGTTTTCTAAGAATGGTAAATTCAATTTACTTCAACTTCAGCAGACAACACCAAAATGGCAACCACCTTCAGCTCTTCAGAATACCCAAATCCAATCTTGAACCATATCTGCTGGTTCAACATAATTAACCCAACCTTGAGTAACCCAATCGCAAAATCCATGGCTACCCAGCAAGTGGGTTATGAAAACAACCCGGCATTTTGTTGAAGGTGTAAAGACTAATTGTCTTAAGTGAAAAC
This sequence comes from Filicampus tigris, assembly GCF_054856515.1. Classification (NCBI taxonomy): domain Eukaryota; kingdom Metazoa; phylum Chordata; class Actinopteri; order Syngnathiformes; family Syngnathidae; genus Filicampus; species Filicampus tigris. The sequence goes on along the minus strand of NC_141226.1, from coordinate 15,457,133 downwards.
AATCCAAGAAACCGAAAAATGAAAAAGGGATTCTGTCAATGTGTGTCTATGAAAAATGCAGCATTTCTCTTTCACAATTTTTTTTGTACATTCATACACTCATGGACTATAAACCTACAGACAAGGATTAGCAGAGCCGAGCGGTCAAAGCAAACATGGTGCTTCCACATTTAGCTGCATGCAAATGGAATAAGCTCCCAAGAAAATTGAAGTTAGTCCCAATTGTAAATGCTTTTAAATGCAAGTTAAAAACCTCCATACCCATGATTAACGTCTTTTATATAATCCGTTTTTGTCCAAAATCATGCGCAGTTGGTTCATTTCGTAATTTTAGTAAAGTACATTTTATTTCTGTACTTTGCTTTTCTTCCGTTTTTTGAATTTTGAATCGTCATATTTTGCTATTAAATAGCGGCACAGTGGGCGACTGGTTAGCACGTCCGCCTCACAGTTCGGAGGTCGTCGGTTCGATTCCGGCCCCGGCCTCCCTGTGTGAAGTTTGCATGTTCTCCCCGTGCCTGCGTGGGTTTTCTCCGGGTTCTCCGGTTTCCTCCCACATTCCAAAAACATGCATGGTAAGTTGATTGGACACTCTAAAGTGCCGCTAAGTGTGATTGTGAGCGTGTATGTTTGTCTCTGTGTGCCCTGCGATTGGCTGGCAACCAGTTCGGGGTGTCCCCCGCCTACTGCTCGAAGACAGCTGGGATAGGCTCCAGCACTCTCCGCGACCCTTGTGAGGATAAGCGGTATAGATAATGGATGGTTGGATGCTATTAAATATTGCCTTTAAATGTTTTGTGAAGCACATTTAGTTACCGTGTGTTCAAAATACGTATCAATAAATCTAAGACAAACATTCATTTTCTATACCGCTTGTAATTATTAGGGCCAAGGTGAGACACAGGGGTACACCCCGGACTGGTCACCAGTCATTTGCAGTGACTTGGATGAGTTATGAAAATATGATGGAGATAACCAATAGTCATACAGAGTCATATTTAATCCAATAGAAATCAGATTATGGATGCAAAGTGAAAGAAGGGCTACAATGTTTTATTTTTGTAAGTGATCAATTAATGTAATGATCAGAAGCTAAGTGTGAGAACTAGAATGCAGTTAGTAAGAAGAAATGGAGGGATCTGTGATCTTTGCAACAAAGGCTGAGCAGTAAAAGCTTTTGAGCTTTCAGGGCCAAAGGCTATATGTGTATGTGTGTGTGTTTGATTGTTTGTAGGAGGAAGATTTGTACTTTTTTTCCTTCCACTGTGACACAAACAGCGTGGAGTGTATTCGCTCGTGTGTGAGCATAGCATATTTGCTGGTAGGTGTAATCTTGTCATCGCCAGCGTGTTGCCATTGATACGGTAAGCAACAAACTGACCAAATTGGCGACAAGGTGAAATGAAGAATTTGTGATGTCATTTTCAGTCGACAGAAGTGACAAAATTGCCGCCCCAAAAGATAGATAACAGCGGGTGGATTTTGTTGCTTACTTAAAGTCAACCCAAACATATTTTTTTCAAGAATGTGTTCCCAGCAGGCCCACTAGTTGAAACACGGCATTCTGATTTATTTTGTGTTTGTGGAATACAAGTTAAGCAGTAAAATGCCCTCGTTTTTAGCCATCTCTGGGGGAAGGGCATTTTATCTTCTGTCGACTGAAAATGACATCACAACTGCTCACAATGACCAATCACGGCTGACCTGTTCTCTGAATCTGAGCCGTGATTGGTCGTTGTGAGAAGTTGTAATGTCATTTTCAGTCGACAGAAGACAAAATGGCCGCCCCCTGAGATGGCTAAAAACGAGTGCATTAACACTTACTCCACAAACGCAATATTTATCAGAATACCCTGTTTCAACTAGTGGGCTTGCATAGAACATATTCTTGAAAAAAATATGTTTGCGTTGACTTTAAGGCCTCTTCTCAGCTAGCATTAGCGGTTACCTTTTTAGATGGGCGTACATAGCTCTTGTGCTTTGATACGTTATATCGGAGGATATCCTTGCATGTTTTGCAAGTGACCACACTACTGCTCTCGTTTTTAGTCAAATATTATTGACACACACTTGAATCTGCTGCTAGTTTTGGTGCGCTAACCCACCACCCGTTGATCTCAACAAGGCGTCTGTGTGGTTGCCAAAACACGTCGCCGACCCTACAAATAAATGAATCGATGCTGAAGTGTTTTGAGTGAGTTAGGTTTCACCTGAATCCATAGAGGTATATTGTTAGCCCAAAATTTTGCTTACATTCCAAATTATAATGTTTTACTTTAGAGGTTCCACCCTATATATCCAGTCGGTGTTATCCAAAGCTCACATGGCTGTAGTTCTCAACGTTCATACCTTGGTCCTTTATTTGTCTCTGCCAACTGAGGAGTATTAGGGTCAAGGCATTTTGACATTGGACTCCACTGTAAAATCAAATTGTGTGCGAGTAAGGTCTCAATAGGCGCGCGTCTCATTGCGTGCGTCAGTTGTTACACTGACATGGTTAGCAGAGGACCTTATGGGTAAGTGTCATGATCTACAGGGCCATCTGTGCAATGCTGGACTACAAGAGACCTGTCTACGATATACCACAGCTAGAGTATTACTGTTACGGAAGAAGGGAAAACCGTTGACGTTAAGCATTGTTGAGTTGTTATTATTGATCGACAAGCTGATCTGTTTTACATCAAAGTGTTGGATGAAAAAGAAAAACACACTATTGAAAGTAAGTAGGCATTTTCTCCAATCGGCAATGTTCACGCAAAGGCCTTTTAATTCAAAAAACGTACTTTGAGTGCCTCAGTTTCCAGTTTTTTTGAAGTAACAAAAATGATTTAACATGTTCATCTCACATTCAGCTACACTAATGATGGGCTCTGAGCTTTTTCTCTCAACAGTGTCATTTTCAGATATCACATAATATAAATATTTTGCTCCATCCCTACAGTTTACCATCAGATTCAATTAGGCCGAAGTAAATATAACATGGAGAAGTGAACTAAGGTTTACAGAGATAAAACAAAATGGAGTATGTTGGCATGCAGCATATTGAACATATCCTATTATAAATTAAATAGGACTGTTGTTTCATTAATCTATTTATTATCTGTAATAGTCCGGCATGGCAGTATGCTTGACATTCTGAGTTCCAATCACATCCTCACAATTCTAAGAAGAAAACCACTGCAGCCTTGCAGAACTGCAAATGCGACTGGTGTTTCAATCCACAGCCCGGTCTGATTTATGTGAATTATATAAGTGAACATGATGGTCTGTTGTTGACCTGATGTCACTGTGAGTGATTGACTACTAATCTCTCCACCGGGAATCCCGATTCATCGATGTGTCCGGGCAATCTGAGAGGCTGATGGGAACAAGCAAAGGAAGCTTTGGCCATCAATCAGGAAAGAATCGGGAGCAATCTAACCCTCGGAAGAAATGTACCTTCCCGCTGCACAAAACAGAAAACAAAACCAAAAAAAATCTGTATGTTTTTGTAGACAAAATAATTGAGACTTTCACAAATATCATTAGGCCGCATTGGGGCTGAACGAGTCATTTTTCCATGAGTAGACGCCAACAACAGTACAGCTGTGCGATCGTGAAGTGTCTTTTCTGGTGGTGATATGTGAGAAGTGGCACAGGTGTTTTGGGGGGGTCACAAACAGGGGGCATTTCAACTGACTGACCTGTTCGGAGAGCTGCTTGCCTCTCAGGAAGAAGCCAAGCAGGCAGCCAATGACCACAGCCAGCACGGAAAGGATGAGGAGACCATTCTGCTTGCAGACGTTCTTGACCCGCCCCCACACTTCCTCCAGCGCCACTGCCATCCTCACCCCTTCCTCCTAAAGCCTCCTGACTGTAACTTTGTAAAGCCCCCCCACAGAGGAGAAAATATCCACCAAAGTAGATCCCCCCAACTGTCGATTATTCATCCATGTAGAGCCTGCAGCGCGCAGTCGACGGCCACCTGTGCAACGTACTTAGACCTACATGCACCACGGTCGGTCGAGGCAGATTAAGGACAGGCCTATGTAGAAGGGAGCGGGATAAGACAAAAGTCAGAAAAGAATAATCACAAGGGATTTGGGTAGTTGAGCATGGGGCGGTCAAGAAAAATCAACCCTCCACAAAATAAGCAGCAATTCCACCGTCCCGTAAGCGAGCTGTTTCCTGGGATATTCCTCATGCGACTGACTGACAGCATCATACAGGCAACCTCTTGGTCTCTCCGTCAATCACCTCTCCCTCGCCGTCTCACGGCCTCGCCCCCGCCCTTACACTCTTGCCGGTGGCCGACAGAGGGCCCTGCAACAGCTGGTGCTATTGTTAATACTACGATCCTATTAGGCTGTGCTGCACGACTCCCATCTAAGGCCGGATTACAGGGCTCTCTGAACAATTGGACAGCGGATTGGTGAAGACGGCAAAAATGAAATGCATAAAAAAGTTCACTGTGACATAAGTGGTTCGGTGAGCATAATAATACCTGAATGGCTGACTCTTTTCAAGTCAAATATTGCTCTAATATATGGACACAAGAGCTGCGTGGGTGTGCGTGGGTGCGTGTATGTTGAGTATATGTATATATGAGGATATAGGCCATTCTAGGAAGCTAGAAAGGATGAACGATTTAGGTAAATATACCATTAGTTTTATTACTTTTTGTTAAATTCTTAAAGTGGAGATTAACCCAAACATATTTTTTTCAAGGATATGTTCCCAGCAGGCCCACTAGCTGAAACACGGCATTCTGATTAATATTGCGTTTGTGGAATATGAGTTAAGCAGCAAAATCCACCCGTTTTTAGCCATCTCAGAGGGCGGCCATTTTGTCACTTCTGTCGACTGAAAATGACATCACAACTGCTCAGGGCTGTGGTCATGACCAATCAGGGCTCAATTTCAGAAAACAGGTCAGCTGTGATTGGGCGTTATCTGAGCCCTGAGCAGTTGTGATGTCATTTTCAGTCGACAGAAGTGACTAAATGACCGCCCCCAGGGATGGCTAAAAACGGGTGGATTAACTCTTATTCCACAAACGCGATATTTATCAGAATGCCGTGTTTCAGCTAGTGGGCCTGCTGGGAACATATATCCTTGAAAAAAATATGTTTGGGTTAACTTCCCTTTCATACGTACAACACCATTATATAAATTAAATCTTTCAGCTCATTAAAAGGTCATGTATATGTAATTCTGCATAAAGTTCATTGATTTATTTGAATCATTATTATATTCTCATAATTGTCTATTAAGTGACATATTGTTAGATTTGTTTTGCATTTATTCTCATGTACATGATCTCGCATTATTTCAGAGCGCCTCCTTTCTTTTTTGCTGTGTACTTGTGTACTTGGGTTTTTCGATGCAGACGTGAAGGACACCGTGCAGCTGGTTTGACCTTTAGGTCACTTCATTTTGCGTCGATTGTTCAAGAAACGAGACAAGGAGGACATTGAAGTTTACCTTGCAAGTTCGGAACCCTTCAATTCCCTCTTTTGTGGCAGCAGCCAATGAGTTTTTGTCATTTTGGATAGTGTTTTCACAATGTGAAGTTGTTAGCTACTTGTGTAGCCATGTGTTTTCTGTTGTTATTATATAGTGTCAATTGTATTATTATTATTACACAACCCTTTTACAGATGGTGAATAAATATTTGCAACTAAATAAAGGTATATTTTATTTCAATACTAATTAAGTTTTAGATTTTGGAATTTATAACTCCAATTACAGTAGCAATGTTGCAAATCAATGTTGATGTTTGAGTGTTTGCTCAAGAATACATGCAAGCTGAAGCTGTTTTATCTGTTATGATAATGATCAAGAGATAAAAAAACCCATTCAGAAATATGGTCTTTTCTGATGACAAGAGTAATAACGTTGGCCTGGTTCGAGTGATGCACTTCATTATGTTCTGAGCACATTGAAATGAACAAAAAAGAAAACTTACCGTAGGTCTACCAAATGGCCAGAGCAATCAGCTTGATAATTTCTGCTAGGTCATGCCATTCACATTTTTTTTTTTTTTGAAGACTAAAAAGGTTTTGTGAAACAGGGCTGTTTGGATGTTGACAGACACAACTTCATAGCAAAATTGGTACCATTAAAAATGTCTGTTATCAATTAAAAATGCCATTACTGATGTTATCATGATGTTATTGCGCAATTTACAAGACACACAGTTTCTGATCCAAACAGTCTTTCGAAATAGCTTCTCATCTTAATTTATATTGCCTGGTTTGTATTTGGGCCAAATTTAAAATGACATTGACGTGTATATTGGGAAAAGGCTTAGCCACTTGTTGGCGCAACACACGGACATTAGGTACAAAATAATGAAATGAGGATAAATGAGATCCACTGAAAGATAATTAGTAAGGAAAAAATGAGATGGAAGAACAGCTGTGTGATCTTGGCCTGCTCTGTTGATGGCAAATTGGGGAAATGGGTTGTGTTTGTGAAAACAAGGACAAGCAGAAATCAAGAAGACGTACACTACACTTCAAAAGTATTGGAACAGTGAGACCAGTGTATTATTGCTGTCAAAATATTTGGGTTTGTCTGAATGATTACAGTGATTATTAGATACGCATCGTGTATTTAAAGGGGAAGTAAACCCAACAATTTCTTTTCAAGAATATGTTCCCAGCAGGCCCACTAGTTGAAAAACGGCATTCTGATTAATATTGTGTTTGTGGAATATGAGTTAAGCAGGAAATTGTACCCATTTTTAGCCATCGCAGGGGGCGGCCATTTTGTCACTTCTGTCGACTGAAAATGACATCACAAATGCTCGGGCCTCAGGTAACGACCAATCACGGCTCAGCTTCAGAAAACAGGTCAGATTATATAGTCAGATTATATATTTTCAGTCGATAGAAGTGACAAAATGGCCACCCCCGGAGATGGATAAAAACGGATGGATTTTGCTCCTTAACTCATGTTTCATATTAATCATATTGCCTTGTTTCAACTATTGGACCTGCATAGAACACATTCTTGAAAAAATACGTTTGGGTTGACTTCCGCTTTAAAACAATGCCAGAATTTTGCCTTCCGCTAACGTAATGCTAATGCTACACAGGCTAGTTAATAGCATCGGTCGTCACAGTGTTACAGCTGTTCAAGCAATGGATATTTGACCACGAACGGTGCATCAACACAAGCAGAGAGACAACATAATACTAACATGCATATACAGTAATCGTCAATGACACATGACAGAAGGAAAACAGAAGGGAGAAAAAAAAACTGAATCCATGGAAGAGAAACGACAGTGATTACAACAAACACATTTACAAAGCAAACATCCCATTAAATTTCCATCCATAACAGCGTAACAGGCTTTCACATGATGGATGATATTACTCTAATTGTAATCGCAGATGTCACATCTGCATGTCCTGCTGGGTAATCTCTGCCTGGGATCGGAAATATGATGTCGTCTGCGGGCCGTGCGCATGAGGCCGCAATGCCTGCACGGCGCACTCAAGTCTGTGAAGGCGGTTGCCGAAGCAAAGACAGCCATTAACATTTATTCTGCTATTCTGATCAACTGTAGTGTCTGATAAACTGCAATATTGGAATTGCAGTCAAAAAAAAAAATGCAGGCGGAAACAAAAATATTGATCATTAAATTCGTGCATGCTGGCAATGGCCTTGCTCTAATTATTGAGTGCTCACAAGTGACACTTTCATCTGTCAGTGTTGAGGTGGATGCATGCTGCCATTGACCGTGTGGATTATGTTCTAATAAATTACAGTAATATGGGTGTGTCTGTATGTCTTGACCTGCATCTGAGGGGAACTTGTGTGAGTAATGTTTATGAACAAGCAGTGGTTCGTCACAACCCCCAACCGCGATCAAATAATCTCCTTTCTTCTGCCAATTTTTTCCCTGTTTCTGGATTGGACTCAGAGATAATCTGGGATTAGAGCGAGCTGTTCGGTGTTCTCCTCATTCATTTTGATGGCCAGACATGTTCAACACCCAAAGTTCATTCACTGTGAACCAAACAATATTCAATTGCATGCTATGGAACACTTTCAGATGAACAGAACTGTTTAAAAGTGTAAAACCTGGATTTGAACATAGTAAATGTAGAGGCAGGGCTATAGTTAAATCCACTTACATCCACTTACTTACAGTCCAAATCAAGTCTGACTCCAAAAAAAAAACTAAGTCAGGTCTGAGTCCACAAGGTCTGAGCCCAAATCTAGATGAGATCAAGAGTAAATCTTAAAGAAGTCAACCCAAACATATTTTTTCAAGAATAATTTAGATGCAGGCCCACAAATTGAAACAAGGCAATATGATTAATATGAAACATGAGTTAAACAGCAAAATCCACCCGTTTTTTAGCCATCTCAGGGGGCGGCCATTTTGTCATTTCTGCCGACTGAAAGTGACATCACACACCCTCGGGGGGGTGAATTTAGTGTAGTGGCCACCGTCGTAGTGTCTCGTAACCTGTCTGTAAGCGTCTTGGGGGCGTTTACGTATGTTGAATCGGCGTCGCCAGTCGTGACATTTGGTCACTCTGATTGGCTGTTAGCTAGCAAATCAGCGCTCGGAGCACCAACGGGATGTGACAAATGCGGAAAAACAGTGAGCGCGCCTCCGCTGCCTTAATCTTCTCGCAAGTACAAGAGCGAGGGTTGACAGCGCAAGTATCTCACAATACCGTGTCAAGAACGTGAGGGTTTACTTCGCGTGGGAGTTCATCGTGAGCGAAGAATATAGCCGAATGCATTGTTTACGTTTTTATAATCCGCCCCCGGCCAACAGCTTTCCGCTTGGATTTTTCTAACCATGAGAAATGGTGACCACCGCCGCCGATGGTATGGAAGGGTATTACATCTTATGCATGCGCAGAAGGTACTTTAATGGTCAGCGTCGCTGTCTTGTCGCTGCGGTGTGTTTTTCCAGCGTGACGTGCCGACAGCCGGCCGGACGCCATGGGGGGGTAAGCGTCTGTCACTGTTGGCCAGCGTCTTTTTGGTCTATCTAGGCCTTTAAGCAGAAAAAAAAACCCTACTACTATGCACCCTACCCCCGACCCCACCCCCCATACACATGAGGGAGAGAGAGAGAGAGAGAGAGAGAGAGAGAGAGAGGGAGAGAGAGAAAGCTTGGCTCCCATCCCTCCGTCATTCATCATGAACGGCGAGCAATTCATCATCTAATTCCCAGTCCACCTGTGGAGCGCGTAAGTGGCGCTTCATTTGGCGACTCAGGATGAGCGCCGAGTGCAGCAGTTACCTCAGCACGGAAGACGTATTGGTGGCCGCTTTCTCCTGCCCCAAAGCGGGAAATATGGCTGCACGTTTCTGTTGTGGATTTAATGACTTGAAGTACTGCTGTGACGATCCCAACAGCTTTTATCCACACGACTATGCTTACATGTGGTGGCTGAGGTAATTTGAAAAGTCTTTGTCTTTTTTGCACTTGCAAGTTTCCACTGATTTGAACTGACTTAATCTGTCTTTATGCCATTAGATTTCTCCTCCTGTAGATTTGTTATATTATAGATAACTAACACCTAGATCTTTTTTGTTACCCTCTTCAAATTCATAAAGTCATATACAGTATAAAGTCATATACTTGCAATGCGATGTAGAAAAATAACTCTTAATAGTAACATGATTCCGAATTTTCATGCTGTCCATTCCAATAAAAACACATTTCAATTACATAAGTAATTATCGGACAGTGGACCAGTGCACAGTGTACTTGCATTTTTCTTTCTATAACACATCCTTTCCTCTCCTCTCAGTATTTGGGCTCTTGTTGGCCTGTCTTTTGCAGCGGTGGTCCTTCTCGCTTTCCTCATAACAGTATGTGTCCTTTGCTACCTCTTTATCACCACCAAACCAAGTCGCCGTGACAACAACATACCCTTGCGAGCACCAGGTATGTGTCCAGTATTCTCATTCAATATTATGAAAGGCGCCTTTTTTTTTTTTTTTTTTATTTTGCTGCTGCACATTTCTTTGAACCTTTCAGCAGGTGACCCCCAGGAGGGATCCAGCCTGACCGGAGCGCCGTGCGCCGCTGGTCCGCAGGGGTTCCGAAAACACTTCGTGAGCAGGAAGTTACATTCCGATAACCAGCCCCAAGATCCTGAGCGTCTGTTCCAGAGGTGTTTCACAGCGGCTGTTACAGGCGTAAGAGTGGAAAGTCCCTCATAAAACCTTTTTGGGTGGGACGGTCTGACAAAAGGAAGGAGGACGATTTTGTTTCATATTGAGTATTACAGACAGTTCATTAGGTACCCCTTCACAGTCTTACGGGATCCAATTCAAGTGCTGCCAGGCCACCGCTGCAGAACTAAGTACACTTGCTCATACTTACATTCTTCAAATATTGTCTGCGCCTTTCCGTGGCTGCTCAAGCAACTCCAAATTCAGTTTCTCTCGGGGAAGTCAAGTCACAGGTTATCTCAAGTCAAGTCAGATCCTGCGATTAGTCAAATCACATGCAGTGTCTGGTCTTCATAAAGAGAGAAGATGGAAAGGGAAAATAACACTGGTCAAACAATTTTTGCATTTTTTATTTTTTTTTTTAAATGAGAGATGCAAGAAAATTTTTCAACGTGATTTTTTTTGCACTGATTCCAAACCTGCCTTCTGTGTTTCCTCCTGCACATCAAGTTTTCATAATAATAATAATCATCATCATCATTATACTGGGGTGTAGGCAGACCTTTTTCAGCGGGGTGGGCAAGGTGACACAACACCTCAATGGGGGGTGGCCAGCGTGTGTCCGTCATTCTTTGTGACAGTTACAATGACTTCTCGGCCATGTTTGCTCGCAATGGTGCGAAAGATATGATTTTGGTTGACGTTGACTGTAAGAATTTAACATTCTGTTACTTCTTCACTTAAAACAGATGATTGTAGAGTTTTCATTCTGATCAATTGTTTATGATTCATGAAATATACAATGAATATTAAAAAATAACCCGTGGCAGAGTATGAAGGGAATATTGCGGCCATGTGAAAATTGCAGGAAAATCGCAGATATCCAAATTTTCCACAAGGTGGGGGGGGGGTGTTCACAAAGGGACAAGAGGTGGCCATTGCCAACCCTGGCCACCCTGTCGCTCCGCTCGTGATTATAGAATATAATAGAACAGAATTTGTAAAATGTATGGATTAAGGGTTAGCCTCTGCACCAGGTGGAATTTGTTTTCTGAAACGTCATAAACAACACACGGTAAAAGCTTTTATTGGTTAAACTAAAAAACAAAAAATGAAAACATCTCAAAAACCTGATGCGCTGCAAAAAATGTTTGAAATAAGCATCAAAAATATGTTTATGTCATTCTAATTAATTGTATTATGGGTTAATTTTTGCGTAACATCTCGAGCCTTTTAACGCCCAAGTCCGAGACAGATCGCGAAAGTTTTCGTTTTTGTCACGTCACAAGTCATCGAATTAGTGACGCGAGTCAACTCAAATCAAATGGCAGTTTTGCCCACGTTTTTTTGTGTCTGCTTCATGTAAAGCAATTTTCGGATTGACTGGCAGAGACCAACAAACGATTCAAAATATGCACTGAATATTGTTGTTGTAATTAGTAGAAGCCCGATGCTCGTCTGTTTCTCTTCTCTTCAACAAGCTGGCCCCATCTTGGATTCACGGGCGATAACGACGCCAGCGGCTTTCTTATGTCCAGTCTACTCCGTAATTGTGTTTTGGTCGTCCTTAAGTTGTAGCCAGTCAATATTGTCTCTGTTGGAAAAACGCAAATGTCTTTTCTGGTGGATGTATTGTACATGCTGTGCCAGCACCATTGGCAATTTGCGGATGTCCGAAGGAATACAATGTTTCCAGTTATCTTTGTAAAGGATATTTATTTATTTAAATTCTGTTTGTGAATTGGATCCTATTAGATTGTAGTGATGTCATGAAAAACAGCGGCGCTGATCGAGCAGCGGCGAACAGACACACAAGGAAACGAATGCCTCGCCTTGCTCTTGCACTCCTCTCTCTGCCGAGCGTCATTACTAAGGAATTCTGCACAAGAATTTCACCAAGCCAAAGACTCTTTGCTACTCACCGTTTCAAATGACGCATGTGTATGAGACGATGCTTTTGTAATTTGTTTGTTCCGGACGTATTTGGACAGTCGTTGCTATATTTCCATCCATGCACCGCCATAATGTATTTGAAATGAAGCAACTACGGCGATACACGTCCTCCATGCCACACATCACAATGTTTGACACGTGATGGGTAATGGGTAATGTCCATTCCTCCCATCACTCTTGTGCGCGTTGCCCCTGTTCTCATCTGATTGTAGAACAGTTTGCACCTTTGTATTTACATTCACGAAGGCGTTGCTTGATTGCAACTTTTGATCATACGCCTTGTATTGTTTCTCATTTCACAAGCATCCACTTGAGTTGTCAAGAAAAAGCAGTTGAAAAACATGAAGGCCAAGAAATCAATTTTCCAGTGGTCAATATTTCTTTAGAGCAAAAAAAAAAAAACTTACGTGAAAGGGTCCTCTATTATGGATTGGGATTTGTATCAGAAATTTGTATCTCCTTGAGAAGTTGCTCCCTGTAGAAGTAATAGGCTACTACTTCTGTTATTCAAAATGTGACTTTCATGTACATAATACATAATTTTTTTCATCCATGCAATTGTGTTGTTGTTCATATTTTGGTTCATAGAAAATAAAAACACGTTTTGTGGGTGACTGACATTCCAGACAAATAACTGTTTCAGGTGGGCATTTATTGTTTTATTATTGTTTAGCCATGATTACAAATAGGAAATCTACAATGGCTTTTTAGGATAAGCTATGAAGTTCTAAAAAAAAAAGCTACAGAGCTAATAAGGAAGTCCTGCGTTTCACTGGGGTCACAGAGATGGGAAATTCAGGTCCAGAAAGTAAAAACTATACCACAATTTGCCTTGCGCCACAGGTGCAACTCAACCGGCAGGTAAACGAGCTCAGTTGATTAGAAGCACCTGTGGCTAAAGGCAAACTGTGGCAAGTTTTTTACTTTCTGGACCTGGATTTCCCATCTCCGGTTCAGGCTAACATAAGAACAAAGCAGCACCCGTGTCAGATGATTTTTTACTTTCTTCTTGACATTTATTGTTCTTGAAAGAATGTACAGTGGAACCTCCGGCCCCAAAACATCCCTCAAAACTAAAAAACAAACAAACAAACAAACAAACAAACAAACAGACAGACAAACAGGCAAGTGAATCAGAAGTTTTAAAACCATGATGCATGTATCAGGTAAACTAATATATATTTTTGAAACATATAATCCAGTCAAAAAAAACGTTATACTATATAAATTGTGTCTGAATTCATATTTCTCAAAAATAATAATGATTTTTTTGGGTGAGACAAACCTTACGAAAAATCTTCTTTTCTGCCAACATTTTTTTAGTCTTCCCACAATATGCACAATAATCCCCACCTCCAATAGAAGGTTCCCAATTTGTTCAAACTCATGTTTATTTTGGGTGTATTGCCCCTTGTCGACTACTACATGGCGGCACACAATTTAATTTGACACTAAATTTGAAAATGAAGACATGAAGCATTTCAGATCAACCTTATTTTTGCTATTAAATGTGATGTAATCCTGCTTTTTACGCCAACAGAAAGTGACGGTTGATTTTATTATGTCCATCGCTGGCCATGATTGTTGTTACACATTATGAGATGATAAGTTAAGTTTGTCAGGTACAAAAACATGCCTGGGGAGTGTTTAAATAGTGGTGCTTTAGAACATAACCCCTAAATCAACCTAAAAAAGTAGGGGAAAAAATACGTATTATACACAAGATTTTACGGTAATTCTTTCTTGGTCCGTGAACCACTCCTTTACCAAGTTTGAAGAAAATTGAATTGCCTTTTGGAAAAATACTGCACATCCATAGGTGCTGAGTGACATAGATATACACAAATACAGACAGTCATATTTACTTGGGTGCTTCTGCAACTGTGAAAAGTGATTTAAAAAAAAAAAAAGAGCGATAACCCCGCCACGGTACTTATCTATAGTATCTCATCCTATTGTGAACTGCAGATCGTCATCACTGTCCTCGATTCCGTACTCCACCTCTCCCTCGTCTCCTTCTCTCTCTGCCCGTTCTTTCTCGCTGGTTTGGATGTAGTTATCTTCAATGAAGCCGTCGTCATCATCCTCCAGTGCGCCGACGGTCCCTCTCACCGCTCCGACTCGACCTGACACGCTGCTCGGAAAGGGCACGTCCTCTTGGCCGAACTGGCTGACTCCATCGGACTCCAGCAGCAAGGAGTGTCTATAGCTGGCCAGGAAGCGATGCAAGACACGGAACTTGACCGCCATCACAATGACAAGCGAGACAGCAATGGCCGTGCCCAGTCCGGCGGCCAGGTACCAATGCGGCGACTTTGGCGTGTCGTCTTCATTGGCGAGTCCTGAGAAGGCGGTAGGAGAAAAATGCGTGGTATGAAACAATAAACGCATGATGGATTGCACAAGTGTTGTAAACGGGATTCTTGTAAATGTGATGCTTGAGCTCAAAGTTCTGAAACACGTCTTGTAAAATGTGTGTTGACTTACCTCGAGTGTCGGTGGCGTTACTGTTGGCGAGGTCGCCGCCCTCCGTCAGAAGGCGTCTTTGAGAGAGACCCTCAGGTTTATACGCAGTTGCACAATATGCATTTCTGATCAACGTTTCCCAACAGGAGAGGAACACAATGACGCCGCAGAGCCGCCGGAACATCTCTCCAGCCTGTGAGGAAACCTAATCAGACGAAACAACATTTTTGAGTGAGGATAACACAAGTGCCTTTCCTCTTTCATGTCGGCTCTTTCCATGATTAGGAAATGCTATCCAGTGAAACTTCAAAACAGCTCTGACAGCCATGAATTGGCAAGATGAATTTCAGACACAGATGCTGCTACACCGGAGGAAGGGGGGGGGGGGGGGGGGGGGGCGCTATATCCCCATCAGAAATTTGTGTAACCCCAGTTCAGCCCCGCCAGCATTTTATTTAATGTCATAAATTATACTTAGTAATTAGTTTCTCAGCCATCCATGTGTCCACTCATGCCCCTCTTTAGCCTCAGGAGAGACAAAATCCTGGAGCTGTCCCTGATTTCAGATTTTCAATGTCAATATCACATTTTAACGGGGTAAGTTATCATGTGGCTACGTGATACGTTTGGCTTCCGCATTCTTCTGCTTTGTTGGTGTTTAACGGCAGTTGGCTTTGCATTACCGTCATTCCTCCTGTGCCCTTTATTACATTTTCGACCTACACTTTTGTAATGATCACACTTTGGACACAAGCCCAGTCCAATCTAAATATATATAATATATATATTATATCCAGAAAGGGATTGGAAATTGCCGGCCCACAACCACACTATGAGTAGCCCACTTGATTAATTTTCAACATTTTTTTTTTTTTAAACAATTCCAAATAATTCCTCAGAAAACACTGATAAACATTCAACATATGTTTTCCACAAAAAAATGCAGTAAATGACGGGAAATTTGCTTGAAAAATTCCAAACTATGAAAAAGTAAAGGAAAAAAAATCCACAAATATGCGTATCCATGTGTGCTAAACTGCAAATACGCAGGGGTCAACTGTAGTTTCAAATTGTAATATCACCATTTACCACTAGATGGTAGACAGGTCTTAGTTGTGCTTACAGTGAGTCTTATACTGCCCTATAGCTACTGCAACGTTTTTGCGGATTAGGAATGAGAAAGGGGAAGCATAACACTTCAACAATATTAACCTTTTGATGGAGTTGAAAAAAGTACAGAATAATTTCTGTCAATTGGCAATGGTTTATTGTTCAAAAGTTTGTGCCGTTCTTGAATGGTCATTTTTATGCAACAGAGCACTTTGCACTGAGAAAAAAAAAAAATGACAGTATGTGGTTATTTTGTCGTGTGATTCAAACCCTTTGTTGTTGCGTTAGTATAGTGGATCTTTTATACATGCATTGAAAAATGAAATAATTTAGAGCACGTATTTTGCACCACCATGTATGTTGTAAATATTTTTGTCACGTTCTGAGAACGTGGACCTATGTAAGCAACCAGTTGCAATGATGAAAAATTCTGGCGCCCTCCAGCCTTAAAGTTGCCTGTCCTTGTATTATTGTGTCTCATTCCACTTTGTTTATCCCACACTCTGCTCTTCACAGTTTCTCCTTTAATTCCTGAGCAAAAAAAAAAATGCAGCAATTTTTTTCGGTTCAGGCCATTGCTGGCCGAGCCCTATGAGTATCTTCTTTTTAAATCAATTTTAATCACTTGTCCTTATTTATTTATTTATTTTATTTACAGTATAATAGAAGAGTTGCGTAGCTAGTAACTTTGATTCATAAGACACAAAAAGTACTCCAACAGCGACTTGAAATTGAAAGAATTGCTTTTGTTTTTTTGTTTCTGAATGCAAACCTTTTAGAAAACTACCGTAAACAGGAATCGGGAAGAAAGAAGCTGGAGGTTATTTCCTTAATATAAATGAAAGTCCTTTACTTTTTTTTTTGCCAAATTGATCTAATTTCAATGTGAAAAATATCTTTTTTTGGTGGTGACATCTCATTTTTACATTAAAACATACATAACACATGTTAAAACATGAACTTAATAGGTTAAAGTTAAAGTAAAGGTTAAATGTAACAAAGGTAAAAGGTGTCTGAAGGTAAATGATAAACATCTCGCTGACCCAAATCAGCCACGTTACAAATACTAACTTGTTGTCGTAACTGACACACACACACACACACACACCCCCACACACACACACACACACACACACGCCCACGCACACACAAACACGCAAACACACTAACAAACAATGACTTACCGAGTGGAGACTTTTTGGGTGTATATTCAAAGTTCCTAGTTTCAGTTTTTAAAAGTGTTGTTTCCCTTCCTCTCCTCTTTTCACCTTCTGGAAGAACGACTCTGGGCAAAGGTTGCCTTAACGTCAACCTTTCTGAGCCGTGCCCATAAGGCAGAAGTGTTAATGAATAACGTTATTTGCTTTTGCTATTTGTTAACACCCCTTTGCTTTTTCACTGTTTCAAGCAAAACCAACATAGAATCAACGGGCTCTATTCTTGCAGATAGGCACAGGTGTGAAAACAAGCACATCTTAATTTTTGGGCCTGGGCAAGTCTAATTTACCCCGTTGTGCGTTTTCTTTACAAGATCCCAGCACACCTGACAATTTGGTGACTGAAAGTAGACTAGACTATAGACTAGGTGAAAGCAGGTCTAAGTTGTGGCGCGAGTGGTATAACGTGATTTTGGTGGATTTGATTATGGTGCAGGCAAACTGATTTAGTGTGGTGGATGTCAGCGTATTTCATTTATAAATATAACAACACTGTGAATTTAACCCTCTGAATTATTGTTCAATTCAGTGAATGCATCACTACTATTATTGTTATTATTATTATTGTTATTGTTAATATGCTTTTTATTTTTATGTGTATGTGTGTTGTGGGGGGGTGATGTTGTCACACAGATGCACGGTTGAGTTTGGAAGGAGGTCTCCAAGTGCACCCTTTACAGTGGACAACTTCACATCACCCGCAAGTGGAGATCTTATAGTTCCGGGTGCGGATCTCCAGCAAGGACTCTGTTATGCTAACGCCATGTCGACCGCGTGGCTCACCTACACTGAATTTAAAGGTACTGAGATGAGCCGCTTCAATTGGCCAGGAATCAAGTCAGCTGTGTTCACTCCCACAACGGCGCAAAGGGCCGTAACTGTCTACTAACTGTAAACGTCTACAAAAATACCAAAAGAAATAAAACTCCACCCATGTGCACAGTTAGACTGCACCTTTACGCTTGACTTGCGGTGGGCACAAAAATGTCATAATAATCCAGTGTTGACTGAATTGATCTGTTCCTTCAGTCCAGAAAGTGGAGGTGTTATTACACATTAGCCATGTGATGGTGCATGACCTTCACATTGATTGGCTGAAATTGTCTCTTGGTGACCTTTTCGCTCTCAGTACATCTCCTCTTAATAGTGTTATTGAAAGAAAGCAAAGCAGAGTGGCATCCGCCCATCCATTATCTTATCCTCACGAGGGTCACGGGCGTGCTGGAGCCTATCCCAGCTGACTTCGGGCAGTAGGCGGGGTTCATCCAGAACTGATTGCCAGCCAATCGCAGGGCACGCATAGACAAATAACCATTTGAGCTCACAGTCACCCCTAGGGCCAATATAGAGAGTAGCAGAGTGACATGATTCCTATAAATATAATGTCTCCGTTTTTTCAGTGCACTTTACTCTGCACCTCCCAGTTTCTATCAGGTGATCATGTGTGTTCAATAAACGGCAAAAGTGTATCTGGAATTCTGACACATGAATCGCTTTGGAGATCATTAGATGGTATGCATCTTTGAAGGATATCATCCCTGACACACAAGTATTAAGAGAAGAATAACTGTATAAAAGCCTAAATAATAACATAGTAAAAATACTTACCTGTGGAAGGCACCTGATAGCGGCTTAATGGAGAGGGAATAGGAAGGCTTTTGCAGCTCGATACTATCACTTTGTGGTGCTTAATAGGTAATGCTGGATTTAATAAGCGCATCTGTCGGCAGGCATGTAAAGATTCAATAATAACACTTACATTCAGAGCTGGGCATTTGACAAAAAATTCCCAGTCCATTTATCGCCTTCCGTCTGCAGCGTGGTCGGTCCGACTATCATTTTAAATGGGCTTCCGTTAGCGTTTCCGTCGACACATTTTTGTGGTGCGTGTTAGAGTTTTTCTGGTGAGTGTGAGATGCTTTTTGGTGAATAGGAGAGATCTTTGAGTGGGAGTGGATTTTCTTGTGTCTGTGTGAGAGGTGTTAGTTTGGGCCTATACGGCACCTCAAATCAAGAATTATTGTCCATTATGCCTTCAGTTTCATTTATTGGCTTGTTGCATGTCCTCAGATTTCCGCTTTGCCATCACAGGTTCCCTACAGTGGTGGTGTCAGAAAATCACACAAAAAAGCCAATATTGAGAAGAAGAAAAAAAAAACCCTCAATTTTAATTTGGGTGCAATTCCACTGTTGACCACTAGATGACGGCACATTTAGTTGGAAAAGGTGTACATTTAAAATGAAGACAAATGAAACCAGGAAGTACTTTCAGCTTGGTTTTTACTGAAGATAATTAAATGTCGAGCCTCCTCAATCCTGCTTTTCATGCCTACAAAAAGTAATGGCTCAATGATTATGAATGTATATTGCGAGATTTGTTAGTTTGGAAAAACGGCATTTGCTTACTGTAAGCACACACACAGTACAATATTTTAGTGTTAAATTGCTCTTGCTCGCTCTCAGTATTATTATGTTTAAATGTGTTTATATTATTTTTAAAGTGTATTAAAAAAAACAAGTCCCGTAAATGTTAGGGAGTATTTGAATAGGGTATTTTTACCTTATATTGGGGGGGGTTGTTACTGTGCTGCCTTTGTTTTTCATGGGGAATTTTTTTTTCAAAGTCAGAACCAGCTGAAGGCCAAACAACAGGCTTTCAATACATAGTACATAGTACACAGTACATAGTTGCCTTGACCATCTCAGATCAGGCTGGTTCTGCTGGAGGCAGCCTCTCGCCTTGCCTGGTTCATCTGTCCTCCTGAGACACAGAGGACACGGACAGACCCGCCTCCCAGCCTCCTCGCACCAAGAGCTCTTCTCCTCCTGGTGTGCTCCCTTCTTCTCTTCAGGTAAACCAGCACACTGTATCCAACTACTGCCAGAGTCATGCCAAGTCCGGCGGCGATCAGCACCAGGCCGGACGCCGACATGTCGCTGCTGTCATCGCCTCCGCTGCTGATTGTGCTCACACATAATAAAACTGTCCCACACAGCATCACTGCCAGACCCACCAGCAGGATCAGCGCCGGGTCAGCTCGTCCGCCGCTCTTCAGCTGCTCGATTCGGCGTCGGCTGTGCACGCAGTTCATGTCCTGGATGGCGGAACTGAGAAGCTGCTTGAGCAGAACCGCCAGGGAGAGGAGGCACAGGGTGGTGCCCACCCCGAGACGCCATTCGCCGGACATGCCGGAGTTGCCGCTGGAGAGGAAGCCGACGCCACCCAGGCCCAAAATTAATATGAGAGCAACCGAAGCGCAGTAACACGCGAGTGACTGACGTGGCTCTCGGGACCACCACAGCTCAATCTGGTCTTCCAGGGACCGCTGTTGGAGTAGGTCCAGGTAAAGGCTTGGAGGCTGATGAAAAGCGCGATGAGGCTGGTAGAAGACCTGCATTTCGGGCATGGTGCTGGTGCCTGACACACCTCCAGAGCAAAGTGTTCACGTAGTTGAAGGAATCGAAAGCAGTTGAACAACTCTGCACGCCATCCGGCAACACTGTCGAGAGGTTTGTCTGGTCCCGATCGTAAATGATCTCCCTGCGATCGTACGGCTCATTCAACATCAAGGAATCGTTTCGCTTCAGATGACTTCTCCAACTGGTTGGCAGATGAAACTCAAAATAGGTGTTTGATGAATTTTGAGTTCTTGCGGCACTTAATCCAAAGCAGGTCGAGAAACGGTCTGACAGACCCCAATAGGTTGCAAAACTGCACAAATGTGGTTGAAGGAATCAAAAATACAACGACAAATGTGATCCATAACATCACCATCTCACAGAGAGGGTTACCTCGATTTAGTGAGGCACTCACAAAGATGATCCGTCCATCCATCTGCAATCCATTCCACAATATTTGGTCAGAGGCTTGTTTGGTCTTATCTGGAAAAGAGCAATCATTTGAGTTGCTGTGACAACATCTTCAGTAAAGTGTTCCAGCTGGCCGGCCAATGAAATCAAAATAGCTGCTGGATGAATTTTCAGTTCTCTCAGCAACCATACCAAAGCAAGTAGAGAAACGGTTACAGTGACACAGTGGCAAGAGTCTCCGCCCTCACAGTTAGAGGCTGATGCGCGACCCTCTCGTCACGTTCTCCATCCCAGTGCCAGGCAGACAACGTCCAAGGAAAAAGACAGGTCACAGATATAGCGTTAGATCATAGTTTGAAGATTTGCAGCACAATGACTCCACACAAGAGCAGGACGCTGACTGATGAGCACAATGACTGTGTTGCCCAAGGTGGCTCGTGGCGTGTGTGTGTGTGTGTGTGTGTGTGAGGGTTGAGTGATGTCAGCGGGTCACAATAATGCCGTTTCTGTGATCTGTGAAGGATGGCGTCACACTCACACAGCTGGACTGCATGGATTGGATCTAGTGAATGCTACTTCTCATCAGGATAGTGCTCGCATAATCTTATTCTCAACTCATGTCAAGTAAACGGTATGAACAAAAGGACATGAGGAGTTGGTCTCCTCTTTGCAGGTATAACAGGTTGCACTCTGCTGGACCGACTTTGGAGTGTGTTTGTATTTACTTCATGTTTCGTATACTAAATGGAATTGTTGATTTTATTTTGGTAGAAAATCTGTATCAGCTTCAAAAATCTTTCATTTGAACAGCTATTACAAGCACTTTTTTTTACGGAGGCCCTTCTGATTTCAAATTCAATTTGTTGTTAAAAATATACTTTACATAAAAACTATCAAATTCTGGGTCAAATGTTTATATGTAGAGAACGATTGTACAATGAAAAAATGTGCTGAATTTACTCCATTTAATTTCGTCAAGTAGGTGCACGAAATAAAATCATCTGAATCAGATATATTTTTAAAGTTAACTATATCTACTTAAAAATGTATCTGGATAGTGGATACAGATGAATTTATTATGTGCAACCACTTGACAAAATAAAATTTTCCAGAAAAAAAACGGTCTTCACCCACAAAGTTTGTAAGCAATCGTCCAAAATGTTTTGGTCAGACCGAGAATTCAGGTACAACCTGTGATTGAATAATTATTCAAAAATTTTGGTTTGTCACAGTCCCATTTTCCATAGAGTGACGCTGACGTAGAAACCAATCAATCAGACCTAGAACCTAAAAAAAAGGGGTTACCTATTTAGACAATGGTGAAATTAATCTTGATAGTTTCGCTCTGATGGCTCACTGGTGCGGCCAATTACTGTATCTTTCTCAAGAATAGTTTGAAGGATCTAAACCTATATGAATAGCTTTATATTAGCCGACAGGTCAACCAAAAACCAATATGGCACTTACAAATTTACGGACATCGCATCATCAGTTGAAAGCGTGCCCCGATCTGATCATGGGACCAGCTGGAGAGGATCAGCCCTACAGACAGGGCCAGCCAGGGAGGAGACTATCCCACATTATGTTTAAATTTTGAAGACAGTATTAATGTGAGGGCTCCATGTTAGACCGTGTCCCTTTTCTGCCCTCGCCCGTCTTGGGTGAGCGCATTCGCGAGGATGGAAAAGCTGCCCAGATCTGATCATTGTATGATTGCTGAACTTCAGAGATGGAAAAGAAAACAGACGAGCAAATTCAATCGACTTGTGTGAGATTTTATTTACATTGGAAACCTTCTTGAAAGGTAAAATGAACACGCTTTAAGTAGTTGTTTTGGAAATTGCTAATTGGCTTATGCCCTAGAGACCTGCAAAACATTCGAACGGGTAGTTAATAAGGATCAAGGGGCAAAGGACTTAACGTGGCAACCTTCCAAATGTTAGTCAACCACCCTTGCGCCGAAATAAGCCACTCAATTCACAGTTGTAGCCCATTTTAAAATGCATCAGTTCAAGCTGTCTCATCTTCTTACAGTATCTATCACTATCATCACACAGTATTATTTTATTATAATAATCATATAGTAATTATATTTTCATTCGGATAATGACATTAATCATAGCAAATCACCCCTGGGGTGAAACGTGATCATGCCCTGGAGGGCTACAAAAATAGGTGACTCTGAGGAACATATTTCGTTTTACAGATCAAACATCTCAATTTTAAATCAATGAATACACAATGCGGCAAAAGAGAAAAAAAAATCCTGTCAGTCTGGTACAAGTAGCAATTACTGATAGGTGGGCATGACCGAACATAGCTGCTAACAGTCAGCCAGCAACTGCTGAAGGTAAATTAAAAATGGCCTGGTGATCGTAGAGTTCATTGTAGAAAGGCCAGGCCATTAGGAGTTGATGGAAGCTTAATGTCATATGTGCTGTGTGAAGGCCCATTATGTTCTGCCTTGTACCCAACACACTTTAAACTCCACCTGAACTGAGCGTATGTTCAACAACAACAACAACAACACCAAAAACAACAACCATTTTTCAACACTCACTGGCCACTAGAGAAGGAGCGAGCATTATGAGTCAATTTTTGCTGCAATACAGCGACTGTACAGTTTATTTCTATATACCGGGTAGGCTTATGCGGACCAAAGCTTGAAGTAATGGTTCCAGTAAAGAATTGCAGCAAAACGTACAGGAAGTAGAAAATCTGCCACATTCTCAAGTTTGTCAAATGAATACAGCTTCGAGGTTAGCGTAAAATTGCGTCAAGGATGTCAGATTTGGTGGTGCGCATTGTTGAAGACGCCTTATAAAAGAAATGTTTTTCCACAGCTTTATTATCATCACATGATACACCGTAGGTAAAATGTAACACTGCCTCCTAAAGTGGTATTTTACAGGTGCCCGTTGGCACAAAATGTACAATCCATTTTTACGGCATATCACGTGTGCTCAGTGCTTTGCTCCATTACATCAGTACACGATACATTTGTGAATAATATAATACAATAGTGTACAGTACAGTGCCATTAGATACGTTTGTCTTTATGTCACAAATACTCAAGAGCGTAATGTATTTTATCTGAGACACATCCTATTTGGATATCAACGAAATTTGATAGACGGTACTCGAATTACACATTTTTTGGTTGAAGGTTAGGCTATAATAGCTTGTGAAAGTAAAATGTGGCAGAGTGTAATTTGCAATTGCAGCCAGCAGAGAGAAGCAGAGTAACACGCAGAAGCCCCGTTTGGTACTTCTGCACATTACTACCGGTACATACGGATGTAGCAGGGTCCAACTAACGGAAAGAGGTGACGAATGCACAGTTCAATTAAGGCAGTGACAAACAAATCCTTCATTTAATTTCATTCTAATCGAGCATTCTTTCGCATAGTGTACAGTATTGAAGGATTTTGGTGTCAAACTCTATGAAAAAAAAAAAAAAAAAAAAAAAAAAAAACACAAGGTGTCATAATGATGCATGTGGTTAACTTTGAGCAGGGATTTGCACCTCCTTGAATAAATATCACTTGGGCCCTACCGCTTCAATGCCCCAAATTGTTAAAAAAAAAAAAAAAAAAAAAAAAATTCCTAGAGTCCGTGAACGACAGTGGAACTAGTACTTGAAAATTCAACATTGAATTGGTCGTCATCACCCCCTGGATATTTCGCCAAGGACTTTTCAATCAGTTTTCACATTTTACATTTAAAATGAGAAAATGGAAGGTGCCAACTTTCTCTTTTGGCCCAATCTCATATTTTTGACTTCAACTTGATTTTTGTAAAAGACTTTATAAAGACTACCTGATACTAGATGGCTGCTGTTCCTGCAGCAATGCAATATATGTTGTTTGACACTTCTCCACTCAGGGGTGTAGCCAGAAAAAAAACTTTAGTGGGGTGGCCAGGGTAACACAACATCTCACTGAGAGGTAGCCATCGGCATGTGCACATTCAGTACGTGCACACGCGCACACATACATTGACCTGCTCCCAATCCCCTCTGGAACTGAGAAGTCATTGTTTACCATATCAAATTAAAAACACACATTTCCAGAACTTTGCTCAACACATCCATAATACAAGATGGAACAAGTACAGGTATAAGTAAAGCAACATTTTGCCGAGCTGAATTTATTTGATGAAGCCATTTGATTTTCTGTTACTGTGCTTTTGTTTACTATCTCATAGTCTACTTCGATCTCATGCACTGACTTGATTATCTAAAAAGCCCAATGGCGTAAAATGTTGGGAAGCTCTGCTAGCCCAAGCAGCGAAGGAGCAGTGCAGTCATGCTCGGCTTGTCCATGCACACCTGCTGAGCTGGCCGAATTCAATTTCAAAGCATAGCAGACCAGAGTGAGCAGATAAGAGAGGATCAGAAGGTCAAGCAATTTTGTATCCCTGTGGTGCTTTTGTGCTTGGGTTTGGGGAGAATTTGTAAAAGCACGATGAAAGTTCCTCGAGGACCGCTGGGGGATATGATGGATTTGCACAAAGAAAGAAAAAGAAAGAAAAAGCCCTGCTTTACTTGTGTGACTATTCAGCTCATGAATCCTGTGCGATACTTCACCCTGTTCAACAACTCTTTTATTAATACATACCCTCAGCAATAATGTGATGTTTCTCATTTGCATGCAAATGATGTGAAGGTGAAGCACAGGGAATATGGTTCCTAGCAGTAGGGGAAACTGGAAAAGGACCCTTGTTCCTCTTCCATTAACTAAACTGCAGCCTTGTTGCTCTTTCTTTGTACAATGAGGTAATAACGCGTGCAGATAAAAGTGCGCGCCAGCGTATTTACAAGGTCCAGTGGCTTCCCGCTTGAGCCAACATGTCTTTCAAATGTAGGCCACAGCATAATCACTTATTTTAATGGAGAAAAGCTCAACGGCAACTAATCCCCATGTCAACCGCAACATGTATAGCCACATGTGTGTGTTTGCACAAACAACTGCATTTACAGCCAATAAAGTTCGGGCATTGAAGAGAGGATCACAAGTGGTCGGGGGGCTGTTGTCAAGGTTGCGTAGCGTTCAACCAATTGGAATTAGGGGGCTGGAACAGACATCATCACATCACATCATGTTGGTTATAGTGACACATTAAATTCAAGTAGACATCATGTCTCTATTTCATGAACAAAATGTTCAAGTTGTGTCATGAAGGATGGTTTATATTCACCTCCAAATATTACAAGTTGCTGGTACAAGCCCTTGTTAAAATGTTTTGCTGCAGTTTTCTGATCTCACCATCCTCTGTCCTCTTAAGGAACTATAGGAACTACTTTGCGTTAACATCGCTCAAGTTAGTTGAGCCAGTTTCAAAATATTTCTTACAATTTGAAAACAGCTGACACAGCAATAATCCTTGAGGATAAAGAGATGAGATTTCTGCTTTCAGACAGACCGAGACCGACCATGTCTGACCGCTGAAGTGGAATAACGGTGAAATTGATTTTAAATGCTTGAAAGACCTTAATCAGATGTGTGTGGCGAAAAAGGTTTTAAAGAGTTTTTAACCTGATTTAATTACATCAAATTTTATCTTTCTAAAATTTTTAATGTAAAAACTTTTTTTTTTTTTTTACTTTTAATGCTGCAGGAATTAAATCTACCTTTACCTCTACCTCTACCGCTTTTTGTAAATTACACAACTATCTGTACTTGAGTACATTACACAATGTGAATACATTTGCTGCCTCTCCAACCATAGATTTTTTTTTTTTGGGGTGAATTTATTTAATTTTATTTCGTCAAGTGGTTGCGAAATAAAATCAGCTGGATCCAGATACATTTAAGTAGATCTACTTTAGTCTACTTAAAAAGAATATCTGGATCAATATGATTTTATTTCATGCAACCCCTTGACGAAATAAAATGTAAAATTTAAAATTCTATTCTATTCTATTCTATTTTGTATTTTGTATTAGTGACCCCCCCCGTGGTGTCGTCATGCAGTGCGCAGCCAATGAGTTTGTGGGTGACGATGTGAGGGGGCGTCATGGAGGGAGGGGTCGGCGTGGATGCTGGAAGTGGTGATTGTGGTGGCGTTGATTTTTTTTTTTTTTTTTACAACGGCGGAGACATCCTCGCTACGAGCATAGCATTTTTTTTTTCTTAACGGGCTTTGTCTAGCGGACGTGAATGAGCCGCATCGCCTCCTCTGGAAATGTGGACGGACGTGAGGATATTGTTACTTTTTTACATGGCAGTGCCGAGGCTTCTCACGTCAGAAGGTCAGTGTGTGGGACATTAAAGAAGAAGATGTGAAACGGTGGCTTGTGTGGGTGCTGAATGAACCTGCACACGAGGATGCTAGTGCGCGTCATGTGTCTGCTGGCTCCCATGCCAAAGGAATCTTTGTTCTGGCTCATTCATTATGTTGTAATCCTAATTTGTTTACGCACTACTCTGAACTCCTGCACGTAGAAAAATCAATTTTATGACAAAATGCACTCCAGCGCTCGCCTCAGCTAATTGACCTTAATGCGTGCTGCATATTAATTAGGCATTCATTTGCAAACGACAGTTGGATCAGCAGACATATTCGTTTGTTATTCATCCATCTGGATGCTGATTCCCCTCTTGTTGTGCCCCCCGACCCCCCAGTGACGGAGGAGTGTGAGGATGGACAGTTTCAGTGTGACAACAAAAGGTGTATACCCACTCTGTGGAGGTGTGATGATGACGACGATTGCTCGGACAACAGTGACGAAGAAAATTGTCGTAAGTAGCCATATCAGATCGTGTTACAGTCTTGTTGAAATGGAGCAAAATGTGAAATGAACGATAACATGAAACACTGCATGGAAACACAACAACTTGAACTAGGCTCTCCTGTCAGAACATTAGGTACACATGCACACAATTCAAGAACTGTTTTTTAAAAAATCTGCTTTCTCGGAGTTAACTCGTAGTTATCGGTAATCTATAGATGACCATAGGCAGCTAGAATTCAATGTGAACTATAAAGTCAATGCTTTATACGATTTGGGTAAACATGTTGTTGTACACAAAAATCAAAGATGTACACACAAAAAAGAAGGATGCCATTGTATCTTGAGTTGTACACTTGACTTCCACATCATAAGACCTATATTTTTTTAGCTGTGGAACATGTGCAAACTGTTACATTGGAAAACATTAATTAGCCTCAGGTGGTACATTAGTTTAAATTGTACACTATTAGAGGAACATAATTAGACTGCTAATGCCCCCCTATTTCATTCAGTGCAAAAGGCGTGTCAGAAAAGTTGGACTGGTGTCACAACAGATATATTTCAAAAGTTTTTCCCCTTCGACGTGCTAGACACGATCAATCTGCACATCTACATTGAGATCCTGTGGTGTTTGCTTTCGTTCAGTGCGTGAGTAGAGGTGAGAGTTGTGGTACGACAACTTGTGGCTGCTTAACCATGACAATGCGGAAGCTCGAAATAACCTGAGCATCTGACAGTTCCTGGCCGAGGAGAATATTGCCGTGCTGGGGCAACCTACTCCCCAGACATGGCTTTGTCTGTTTTTTTTCATTTTTCTTTTCTTTACCAAGCGCAAAGATGTCATCAAGGTGACCCTTTTTGAAGACGTGACGAGTTGCTGAGTGTTCCTGAAGAATCCTTTTAGAGGTGCATGAAGGCATGGCAGAAAAGGTTGGAAAGTGTGCTAGACTCCAGAGGGATTATTTCGAACGGGATAGTTTGTCATTTGAATTTGATGATTTTCTTTTGTGATGCCAGTCCTGGAACTTTTCTGACATACTTTGTCTGTCTTTGAAAGGTGATTTCACTTTTGCACAAAGAAGCTTAAATAACAGAGTGAAATGGTCGACTGATTGTGTGGTATACACGATACAGCCATTTGCCAATCATCTCCATGAACAAAACGGAATTTCAGATTCCTTTCTGACGTCAAGCCCGTGGCCTATATTTCTGAAGAACCAATGAAGTAGTGCCAAAGCTGAATCCAAGCTGCGCCTTGCATGTTTTCCATACAGCTCTGTTCTTTTGTGTCTGGGTTAATTATGGCTCAGGAGGAAATCTTGCACCTCCTCACATGCAAACATGCGCACTATTTCTACCCATGTTCCTTTTTGCCTTAGAGCTCCACACACAAACCCCGCTGCCTGGCCTGATCTGGATGCCCATGTTGGTCTCTTTTACGTGGCATTTTCGCCATAACAAGTACTCGCAGAGTTAACGCGCTTTGCTTGCTTGCACCAAATAAACAGCATGTTATTTGACATCGGTTTTCCTGTTGATGTGTAGCGTAACATCCAACACAGGGACAGAGAAAACTCCATTGAGCTGCCTCTCTAGGCCAACTGTGTGCCCACAAACATCTTTTTCATTCAGTTACTAGCTCCGTGAGTGGTTTCTGCTTGGGAAATTCCATATCCAGACAGCTTATACAGAATGTAATGCGTGACATCTGGCATGGCACCTCCATCATAGATACTACTTGTCAAACTTAAGAGGACAACACTGACCCAACACCCGACACTGACTCAAAAGCAGCAAAGACAAGAATGTTTGTTTGAATCCATTTTAAGCACAGATTCAGAAATCCAATTTGAATTCTTTGAACATTTTTAGGTGATCTCAGGTTTTGTTAACAGTACCTATGTCATCACCATTAATGCTCCTCGTCACATTGATGAGATCTCTACATTTGATCAAGCCCTCAAGTCTAATGAAAAAATATTCCAAGCCAGGGATGGGCAACTTAAATGTTGGACGGGGCCTATGATTTTTCTGAAGCAGATGTAGGACAAAAATGCTATTTTACATATGGACAAATCATGTGCATACGTACAAAATATAGTACGTGCTTTTCATATATTTCATTTTTGAAAATACATTTTTCAATGCAGGTTTAAAATATCCACTATCCTAACCTAAAAATGAAGGGTTTGAAGCAAACAATAAGATAACCATATATACTATATTATAATTTTTTTTCAGGGCAAGGGGCTCCCTTGCATAAAAATGAACATTCAAGAACAGCGCAAAACGGTAAAACAACATTAAGTTTTTTTTTTTCCACAAAAATCCACTCACTCAAAACTGTAATATGATTGAGGTACTCTTGTTGTCTTGCATGTCATTCCAAATGCACAAAAATATTAGGCCTACTGACGTTGTGGCATTGAGCAGTATAAGACCCAGTGTAAGCGCAACTAAGACATGTCTGCCATCTAGTGGTGATTGGTGATATTACTTAATACTACAGTCGACTCTTGCATATTCACAGTTCGGCACCCGCAAATTTGCTGATGTTTTTTCCCCCAATGTTTTTAATATTTTTGATTTTTCCATTTTTTTCTTGGATTTTCTCCCCATTTACCCACCGTTTTTCATGGAAAATTGTATTGAATGTTAATCAGTGTTTTTTGAAGTATTGTTTGGGTTTGTTAAAGAAAAAATGAAAATGAATCAAGGGGCCACTCAGAGTGCGGTCGGTCGCTGGCCACCAGTTGCCCATCCATGTTCTAGGCTCTGTTAAAATCTTCCTTTGAAGAACTCTGACTAAAAGCCGTTTGACTCCTGCCAACAACATTTCGATTTTTTTTTTAAAATGTGACTGACACCTCCTCATAATACAATAGCACTAAGAAACAAACTAGTTCTAAGTTTGTGGGAACAGAGGTCCTTGTTGTCTTACGGCCAATCTTTTCAAACTGAAAAACAATCCTGTTTTTACCAAAGTGTTATGTAAACAACTTGTAGGCTTTCCTTTCTGCACATCCTCATCATGGCTCCACATGAGGACCCAGATAAGACAACTGGTCCTGGGTGGACTCACAGCTGTCTGCCGCAGCGTCCTCATGATGCCCCTGGCGGAGGCTGTTTGCTTATCTGACAGGTTTGACAACTCGGTAAATGTGTCGATATTACGCGATGGCATTCTCAGGTGGTTGCTGTCGTGTGTCCATTCTGGTTGTATGTGGAGGTAAGCGCAGTGAGGTGTGAATCTGTGCAACATATTCTGTGCAGGGCAAAGGTTTGTGCTTAGGGAGTTTGGCTTGTAAACAGAGAGGAAATGCAAAGTTGGTTTGGCTATGGAGTGATTTTGACTTTAGGTTTATGAAAAGCAAAGCTTATTGTTACAGTTTGGTCCAGATTTGGACATTGACCACCACAATGCATTTGAAATGTGAGTGAATATGTATGAATGTATGAATGTCTTCACTAGGGCTTAAAGCAGCACTGGGCAATAATTAAATCTGAATAATTTTAATAATAATAATAACTCTTTTGATGAAACATTGACTTACAAGTAGTTGAATGGGACTTTTGTCATGCCCTGAAGAGCAACTTTGAGGAGGATGGGAGCAACCCTGGCACACAAAAAAAAAATACAAATGTCCTGAATTGCTTTACGGGATACTCTCTTCCTCCTTTCGCTATAAGGATGGAAGTCGATTTGAACGTCTACGCGCTATTACTGGTGTCATGGCAGAAGCCCCGAAACAAACCAAAAAAGAAATGTATTGTTTAAACAAAATTGGATTACCTCATCGCTATTCATCTTTCACACAGGCACTGGAAATAGAAATGTAATTCAATCCAATTTGCAGGCCAGCGAGAGCTTAGGATTTCACGACACTACGCGCTGGCGCGCATGGGAAATGTGGTTGACGTTTGTCAAAACGCTACCGCTTTTGTCCACATGGCGCCGCAATAACGAACAAAAACTGACATACAACAAAGTGTCACTTAAACGAATCCTCGAGTGATTTGGGTACCTGGATTCGACAAAATGCTTGGGGCATTTTTATCAACTCGAGAACCCGCTTATTTACGTGTACACTGCCACGAAGAAGTCATGCTTACCGTAATAACAATTGTTTTTGCTATGCATGACTGTAACACGCCGCCAACGCGGTAAGAAGGCCAACTTAATAAACCTAAACCTTCCTACTGATTTGAACAACACAACGACATCCTGAAATAACGTTTAATCACTAGTTAATGGCGCAAAAACAACAACTCTATTATGCAGACACTGTATTGTATGGTGCCTGTTGTCATCGTTTAGCGGCGCCTCAAGCGCTAGGAGCGCTAACAGCTCTGAAGTGCTTCACTTGTATAGGCTGGCGAGAGCTGTCTGATTACTTTTCAAAGGCAGTGGACCTAAATGACTCCGCAGACTTTGATTCTGACACCCACTTTTTAACAAATTAGGCTTACTCAAGTGTGTTGCATTTGCTGGCAAATTTGCTTCTGTGCTTCTGACATCACTTCGTCTCATAGACCAAAAACTATGGGGAGACATTTGTCTAAAATCTCACTAATGTCCTAGAAAGGGAAATAGTGTGCCGCTATGCACAGTTTAAATGTAAGTATAAAATGTTTAATGTCTAAAAATGAAAACCAGTTGGTTGTTCATTATTAAGTGGATTTTTTTTTTGTCTTCAGTACTTATAACTGAGAATTAAATTTTTCAAATTTTTGTTTTTATCCGAATACCCGATTATTCAATAGCATTTTCACGAGGACATCCGAGTACCAAAATATTCGATCGCTTCAGCCCTAGCCTTCACAAAAATAACTCTTTTAATGCTCTTCCCAATATCCTGTCCTTATGCATCAAGTGCATCCGCCAGCATGTTTTCATTTCCCCATGCCCCACTAAACCACCCCCAGCTGCACTCATAGCTCTCCATTCACCGCACCATCCCCCATCATTCCCACTGAAATTCCCCACTGACCTTCCAGTCTCTGCATGCACCCATACATTCATAATCACACTCACAATTGTGCAAGTACACCATTAAGGACCAGTTGCATGCATAGAAAAACCGAACTGGTGTAACAATGGCCGTCAGTGCACTGCCAAATTACGCTCAACGTTACAAAGCAGAATCGACGTAATCCCAAATGTACATTTGTCAGTATAATTCGCTAAAGGATTCGACGTCAAAGATGAGTCGTCTTTTGACTTTGTTTGGCGTCGATGGCAACGTAGGCGTCAAAACAAAATTCTGCCTCAAGTTTATGAAGTCCTATTTGCACCATTTCTTACACGGCGCTTGAGTTTAATTCCCGGCCTGATGTATTTCAGCGGGTGCCTCTTTTTGCGCATCTACTCTGTGCTTTTCCTCTCATCCTTAGATGTGATAACCATCTGCTTCATTGGTCGTCATGAATTTAACATCTGCAACTGCAGGGGGGCAGAGTCAGCAATAATCTCCCAATCGCCTTCTTTCTTTCGTGTTTTGCACATCCGCATTTGAGCCAAAGCCATGTTTGAAACGGCAATCTTTCCTCCTCCTGCCTGTGTTTGTCTTCATTCCGATGTATATAGCCGTACGATAATGTTTTCAACGTCGGCCTCAATGTCAGGAAATTTGGCGTTCAAATCTTTGTTGTAATATTCCCGGTGTGGACTTTACATGTTCTTGCCTGTGCTTGTGTGGGTTTCCTCCCATGTCATGTGCATGGTTGGTTGTTTATGTCCAAGGTTAGAATAATTTGGGAATTTTCATTGTGTTTAGTTGTTCTTTTGTTTTGAGTTTTGTTTTTTAATTTTGTTCGTTTTAATGAGTTTTCAGAGCGGGTTTGTTGGTTTTTCTTAGTTTTAGTTTTTTCAAAAATGCTTCAGTTTTTATTACTATCAGTTTAAGTAATTTTTTTTCTTTAGTGTATTTTTTGTGTGCGGTATTAAAAAAAAGAACATAATGGTATTTATTGTGGAGTAAAAACTCACAAAAATATTATTTTAAAACATTTTAAAAACAACCATCCACAAATCAAACACAGGCACTGTATAACAGTCTACAGACTTTTACAAGGTGCCTTTTCATTCCCTCAACCACTTTACTGTATCTACCGATTGACTAATTGGATTTTTTCTTTAAATTACTTTGCAGTACTACAAACTCAGTGGATTTAATTTAGAAATCGGACAATATCCTTATTTTAAAATCCTTCAGGTGCCTCACTGTGTACACTTTGGGAAATTATCATCATTAATTATTATTATTATTGATTACGATTTTTTTTTCACATTCTTATCTAAAGGTTTGCCTGGAAAAGTTTTCCAACCCCCTAATATGCACAAACTAAATCAAATAAGCACAATACACATTTTTGTCACTATGGAAAAGAGATTACAAATCTGTTTTGACTTAAATATACCCTTATTTATTGAACAACGAAAGTCGATGTGTTTATGTAGACTAGCAAGCATGGCGCCGATATTTTCACCAACACGAAGAGTCTAACATTTAGCAAACTTACAGCAGCAATACTCTGACACTTATCTCGGCGTGGCTGCCTGGCGGTATGCTACTTGTGTTCGGTGCAGCTAAACGCGGACATCCTTCCGAGGACGCTGTTGCTTCTGTAAAGAGCATTTACTGGCATCACTCCATTTCCTCTGTCGTTAGTCCAACGTCAACAAGTGAAGTGGAGACAGTTGTGTTTGTTTGTTTACTTGGTGAGCCCCCGCAGGCCCACTTGCGCTGGATGAAATGGGGGGATGGGGGGGCGCCTCCGTGCGGCATGCCCAAAGTGATCATTAGGAAGTCTGCAACTGCGATGGAGCTATTAACTGAGATTAGCGCGTGTCGTTTTAGCAAAGATGCCGAGTGAGGGAGAGAAGGAGAAGGGTGGAATTAATGGGTGGGTGTCAAACATCACTCAGCCTCAACCTTTTGCCTTCACTCCCCTCTTTAATGCATTTATCCTCATTAATGCCCCCAAAAGGGGGCATTCTTGCTTCATTACTTCTCCCAAATTGCGTGTTTTCCAAGGGACACTGTCCGCATGCTTTGTATTGAGTTTTCCGCCTAATATGCATTAAAAAAAAAAGAATTTCATTTCACAGTAAATATTTTTTTTTTTAATTTGTGGAATAAAAATGTACTGTATTAACAGTATTGTAGAGCATTATATTTAGTGATGCGAGCCCATCACAGTCCATCAGCTATAGTTTGGCTTTACTTTCTAATGCGATGCCGGAATCAATGCTCATTTTAATGTACATATATAAAAAAAAAAAAAAGATGAACTTGTACTGTGACTATGTACCTGTCACAGTGGGAGTTCTGTTTTATTCACTAATCCTGTCTTTACACAGCAAGCACACCCACTCGGCAACTTTGACTGCACCGTGTTATAAATACAACTGGCAGCAATAATAAACTGCGCAGGTCCCATCAGCCACAGGAGGAGATACAATAGAAGTCGGCGTGAGAGTTAAACCAAATGTGAACCAAACACATCCGTCAGCTGATATGAATCATCCTTCCATACATTTTCTTTACAGCTTGTCCTCATTTGGGTCACGGGTGAATTGGAGTCTGTCCCAGCTCAATCCCGGCGAGGGGCGGGGTCCAACCTCGTTTGGTTGCCAGCCAATCGCGTGGCACATAGACAAACGAGCGTTGGCACTAGGGCTGTCGCTATTGAATATTTATTGAATCGATTATTCTATCGATGAACCGAATAATCGGATAGTTTGTTACAAAAGCATTTCCCCATTTACTGTTTATTAACCAATGGTTGTTGTTTATTTACGGGCACATAAAGCCAGTCCAATGAAGATGTCACATTAAAAAAGGGAAGCTTAAAGCTTTAAACCCACGCATACGTCGAATCCGAAGGGCATTCCTTCATCCTGACAGTGCGCCTTGATGCCAAAGTCAGGGCTCAGAAGTTTAGTAGATTTTTTTTCCCTCCCGCCGCAGATTTGGTCGAAAATGTGCTGATATCAAGTTATGGTAAACGTTAGGGGGCAAATGAGTTTCTCCTGACCTCTCACGCTTTGAGGAGGTACATTATGATCAAAGTTCAGTTTCTAAGCTCAGCCTGGAGAAGAATATGCTGGAACTGGTTCGCTGCTGCCCAAACCCATGCACACGCATGGTCAGGCTTAAACGGGCTGCAGACTAAAAACACATTCATTGAACCACTTGATGTCTTTGGACAAGCGGAACTGAATGAGCGCATTTTGATTGGTCTACAGAAAATGCCGAAGCCCCTTTGCAAATTATTCCCGCAGAAGAAGCAGAAAAAAAGAAAAGAAAGCGCTTCTAAAGATGTTGGGGGTCAGGATGGGAGCGGGGGGGAGGGGTACTGCAGCGTTACTGATTTCAGAGAGTTTTCTGGCTGTTTAATTTTTGTGATGCTGAGTAGACAGACATTTAATAATTACAACAAAAAAAAAAACAGCGATGTCCAAAAGGTCAACTTTATTGATGGGTCCTAATCCGCCACGAGCTGCTAGGTGTTATTGCGTACGTAGAGAGCAGAACAGCGAAGAAGATAGCTCATGATCTGCAGAGATTTTGTCAGAACAATCACAATGGTGCAAAGGTCACAGTCTGAGTGTGAAAACTTGACTAAGGAAATCAGAAATTAAACAGCTGCCATAGATGACAACACGCTTGATTAAGTTCACTTTTTTTTTTTTTTTTTTAAATATGAATGCTAACAGCAAACTCAAACCCAAAAATAAAACAATGAAATGATGTGATTGCTGCTGATTTAGAATTATGCGGCTCGACTGTAGTGTGCAAAATGTATCGCATCCAGCAAAATTCAAGATCGAAGTGCGAAATTTTGAACACACCAGTTAGAACAGCAGCAGCCCCAGAAAATCAGTCACGGATTTGGATCAAGTTGTGTGTCAACTAAACATCCCCTATTGTAAAGAATTCCTTTATATCTTGACATTAATGTGCCAGCCTGCTAGTGCGATTCAAAGGAAGGCAGCCAGGCCCCGTTGCCACAAATTCAAGTAGTGAAAAAGATTTATACGTACCTTCAAAAGAACCTCCAACATCCTAAACCACAGAAATGATACCGTCAGGGGAGGCTCATGCCGTCGCTCACTTTGTGAAGTATATCTTGTTTGTGTTGCAGCCATATTCACAAAAGCAGGCGAATGTGGCTGAAATATTGCTCGGCCCAACGAGGTCGAAAGTGGCTTAAAAAAAAACAAACAAACGAATCATTACTTTACTTTATCTCCCTTGGGATGAAACGAGGCCAACCGAAACGTTACATCAAATGTACCGTGCTTTAGGTGGAGCCAACTGAGACGAGCATGCATGGAAGAAATGGCAGAAAAGTTTCTTTTTTGTCATTTTCAGCATTTTGGAGCTGCAGTTTATTAAAAAATAACTCTTGTGCTTTTGGGCTAGCATTCTGTAGTTCATACCCTAATTTTGGGTGAATGCTTCAAAAGCATTTTTTTCTCTGTATTTGTGTATAATACGGTCCCCTGTTTTGCTGTTATTCTTTACTATTTAAAGGTGAAATCAACCCAAACATTTTTTTTCAAGAATATGTTCCCAGCAGGCCCACTAGTTGAAAAACGGCATTCTGATTAATATTTCATCTGAGGAATATGAGTTAAGCAGTAAAATCCACCCCTTTTTAGCCTTCTCAGAGGGCAGCCATTTTGTCATTTCTGTCGACTGAAATCACCCTGCACGACCAATCACAGCTCGCCTGTTTTCTAAAGATGAGCCGTGATTGGTCGTTACCTGAGCCCCGGGTAGTTGTGATGTCATTTTCAGTTGACAGAAGTGACAAAATGGCCGCCCCCAGATATGGCTGAAAACGAATTAATTAACTCTTATTCCACAAACGCAATATTTATTAGAATGCCTTGTTTCAACTAGTGGGCTTGCACAGCACGTATTCTTGAAAAAAAAAATGTTTGGGTTGATTTCCACTTTAAGTATTGTTTGTTATGGTGGGTAGTTGCTTCTGTCATTGGTCCATTTTCAGAACACTCAACATGAAGTACATTAGGCTTCTCATTGCCCATTTGTGCCACTTGATCACTTTTTTCCTCATCCTTTCTGACTCCAGTATGTGTGTCGTGTTTGTAAATGAAAGAGAAAAAAATAAAAGACAAAATTTACAGTTTAAAGTGTGGAGAAGTAGAATGAGTCTTGTCGCAAGCTCGCAGGAGTGCGCGTGTGAGGCGTGTTTGGGTTTTGTTCAAAGACAGAGTAAGTCTTGATTATGCCGCCTTGTTGCCATAAGCAGATTTACTCGAGCAAGTTATTTGACCTCGGGCAGTATTACAGTTATGCAAATTTTTATCTGCAGAGGAAAATGTATAATCCTTATTTTAGCGCCTGGTCACGGCAATTTGAAGGCCTCAGTCTTGAGGCCAGTGAGGGTCCTTCGGTAAATTCATTCTGTAGCTGATATTGAGCTCCATATTATTGGAGGGAGGTCTTTGCAAGACCGATATGAAGGCAGGTAGAAAAGAAAGGAAAAATAGAGATGTGTCTCATTGTCAGCTCTGGCTAAAAGGCTAATCTCCTAATTCCCATTGGAGTTCATACCCTCGGAAAATAGGTTCTATTATCCAGTATGGCACAGATTTCTTTACACAAGGGTAACCGTGCTGTGGGCCGCCTCGCCGTGTTTTCAGCCTTTGAAAACCAGGGCTCATGTGAAGTGAGAAACAATGCTCTAAGTGCTCTCATTGACTGAAATGTTTATGTCTGGCGTTACCGGAAAAATACTACTCTGCTTTAGTTCTCTTTTCAACTTTGCTAAAATAATAATCCCACAACAGTTGACATGTTTATACAGTAACAAATGTGACTGCTTCTGCCTTGTTTTTTTTTTTTTCTCCCTCATGTCATTTAATGTTCTCCTACATTTGTATAGAAAGAAAACGAGGACACCAACATCTCTTGTGATTGTTTTAATACTGTTGTACTTATATTTCATATACTGGAAATGGGATAACAATTCCATTCTCTCTATCTGTGCATTGTAAATATTTCACCTTTTAGGCTTTGTAGTGTTGTCTTTAAACCAGAATTTCTTTTGCAACTCCACATCAGTTGAACGGTTTCAAGCCCTACGTTCATTCTCGGCCCCCAGCCTCAAGAGCCTAAATATTTGAACGAAAAGCTTACAGTTTTACAAAGACAACCTTAATTCAACCATTGAAGCGACAGAAAATAATATTGCACTTGTTTGATTTCCCTCTCTGCATATATTAGAAGTGACATAGTAATACATGTAGATGCCGATGAATCGTCTTTGTTGACAGGCTTACTGGTTTGAAATTCCAACAGAACCCATCTACAAATATACACCAACAACCAGATAACGGAGCTAATCCACTGATATAGGAGATGGAAATTCTCTTCACCCTCTCATAAGCCTGTTTACAAGTGAAACGTGTTTGAACCTGTTATTTATAAACGGCTACATAGCGTTAGTTGAAGGCTTAAACCAGTGTGTAATCAATACATATGTGGTCAGCCTAATGTGTCTGAGATGTGTGTGTGTGTGTGTGTGTGTGTGGGTGTGTGTGGGTGTGTGTGTGTGTGTGTGGTGGGGGGGGGGACAAGACCCGCCGGACAAAACGACATGCAGAGTAACAGAAAGCAGGGGGTGCAGCCTCGGCAGAATGCGTCAGGGAGGTCCTCCAGAATCTTGGTTACGCTTGATGTTTGAGGCCGAGAGAAAGGAGCATCTGGCTACTGTTCTCATTTGGTGCCGTTTCGACTAAGGCGTATAAGAGAGACTCCAATGGGAGGTGCATCAGCGAAGATGTCAGTTGTCTTACTACCAAACAGCGTGCCCTCAAACTGCGTATTTTCTAGATCAGGGTGGGCTTTATTAGTGAAATAAGGATGGCGACAGCACCCACCAACCACCTCGTGTGATTTCATTTGGATCACACGTCAGTCTGACGGTTTCACGCTCCAAACCTGTGTTTTATCCTGAATGCTTTTATTTTCTTTGGTTAAAAAGCCTTTGATAGTGTTTGAGGAAGTGGCGCTTTATCTTAATGAGCTCTCCTCGTTGAGAAGCACCCCCATCTGCCAAGCAGGATTAGTTTCATCAGGAAGTTTACAGTGTTGCTGCTCATTTCCGATAAAAGTGGGATTTGGGGGAGCTTGACATCTGCATGACCCTTGTTATGGATTTTAGCGAAAAGAGCTGCAGGAAGAGGCTGTGTTGTGAAACTCTCATCTGGTTTTGCTAGAGTTGGCTAAACTAAGTGGGCAAACTAGACAGTTAAGGAGAGATGTCCCAATACATTGTTGCTGTACCGAAGTAGATTTTATTAATTGTCTGTACTTTGCTTGAGTGTTTTGACAACTTTTCACTTTTACCCCTTACAAATAAAAACAAATCTACTCTTTACTTTGTCAAAATAGTTGTTTTCAACTCCTGTGGATGATGACACAGCAGAAAAAAAATGTAACGCACCTTCAAGATTTGCTTGTTTTCTCAACTGAATCCTTTTCAGACTTTTGTAACAGAGCTCATATAGAATGTAAATTGTGTAACAGTAAATGAGCACGTGTTCAGTATGCGGCAGTATGACGGTAAATTGGCGTTACAGCTTGGTTGTGCTGTGTTTCTGCATATGCAATTCAACAGTGAACCTCTTCAGTTGGGAATATTTCATCGTGTTCCCCTGACCTACAATCGTTTGGGCTTAATGATAATAAATCCTGACTGTGAACAAAGGAAATGCGTGAGTTACATCACTCTGCTCCAAGAGTGCATGTGTAGTGAAATACTATAGCTGGCAGTCATAGTGGAATTAATCATGAGTGTGTAATGTCTTCAAATGTAGGTCATGCCATTATGACAATACAAGCCACAAAATCAGCACCAACAGCATGAAGCAATCGCCGCTCCATCCAACTGTATTTTATAGCTTTGAATTCCTGTTGGAATGCTAACAAATAGTTCTTTCAGATTGCATGGGGTGGACATGCACAAGGTTCAACAAGGTCCATTCATTTTCTTCTTCATAGACCTGTTTGGCTAGGGTGGTACTGCCAGGGCCAGAAAGCCTCTGACAACTTAGCCCATTCGATCATTAGGACACAAATAAATACAATTTATGTCATAAAATGAATTGTCTTGTGTTTTTACATTTCCTGTTTCCAGTGCGGTCGTAGAAGACCAGCTAAATAAAAGCTTAATTGCCTTAGAACTCCTTATAACTTACCTCATTGACGTTCATCTAAGCATGGTGGTGGATCAGTTAGCCACATTAGCCCGTTAGCATTGGCTATAGCGTTCACGCCTCTTATTATATGCACATAAGAGCATGCTGTTAGTTATTTGGATATTGTAGAGTCACCCATTGTGGTATTGATTATTTCTCCTTGCTGAGTAATGTAGGAGGTATGGGAAAAGCATTGTTTTAAACCAGGATTTAAAAGCATTTACCCCTTATTAGTGCAAAGTATGTTTGGTATCTTTATTCATTCATATTATTCAATCTGATAATAAAGGATACCGGCAAATCGAAGGACTGTATTATACGCAAGTACGGAGAAAAAAAAAAGTTTTTTTAAGGGTGATTTGGGGTGTGTGTATTGCAATGCTTCTTGTTAGTCTGCAGGTGTGCTTTGACCTTGATGATTCTGAGGAAAAAGGAAGTGGACTGTTGCAAATTTTTGTAGTACTATTTGCATCAACGCTTGAGTTCCATCTTAATGAATCAAGATTTTATTGAAACATCGATGCTGCTCAGTAGTGATCATAGGCCTGTCAGAGTTCAGGCATCAAGGTAGGTAAATCTCTCGCTGTTTATCCAAGCTGAACTAAACCACCTTCATTATAAATCACTCTCAGGCTCGCCTGGAGGGACTGAGGAGCTCTGCTGGCAGAGACTGTCCAAACTCTGCACTGCTCATTTGCGCCAGTTGGAGCTATAATTAACACACACACACACACACGCACCCCCCCCACACACACACCCACATGCACACACACTTTGAACATGCAAAATGCAAAGACTGTACTCCAAGCAGCCACCCGTTACCTCTGTCATGCCTACTTTTGTTACACATGTTCACAATGTTGAATTATGACCTTGCAACTAGTGATGGCAACATTAATCAATAAATGATCATTGAGAGTTCAACAGATTTGTTGTGATTAATCGGGCCAGAGATACGTACCCTAATATGGACCCGGCTACGAAACTGAAATATATGTATAATACTATTAATTTCCCTTGCAGTGTCTGTGTTACCTTATGCATATAAACACAACTATTGGACCCAAATTGATGTGCTCAATGTAGCAGAGATGACATTTTTATGATGATACTGCCTAAATGTGGACAAAATCCAAATAGTACATGTACCGTATGAGAAATATAAGTAAAACATCAAAATAAGTTTAAATTGAAAAAAAAAAGTTAGCCTCTTTGTGTCTTGTTAAGAGGTAAAAATGTATTAAAGCATCATTTTACCCCATTTGTTATGTGTTTTTGCTGTCATGACAAAAACTCACATAGACACTTGCACTCTGCCTTAGACCACGTGTGACACATATATTTACGACATGTCACAGGGATCAGTTTCCTGTAAGTGCTGTCCCTGCCTTTGACACTTATATTGCCATTTTTTATTCAGTTTTACACTTTGCATTTGGTCTCCATAAAACATTTTAACAATGTGACACAGTCCAGCTCTGCAATAATAACCCCCGCCCCCTTTTTTTTTTTTCCCCCATCAAATCTCTTGCTTCTTCTCAGTCCTC
This sequence comes from Filicampus tigris, assembly GCF_054856515.1. NCBI lineage: Eukaryota > Metazoa > Chordata > Actinopteri > Syngnathiformes > Syngnathidae > Filicampus > Filicampus tigris. Next base: position 15,414,914 of record NC_141226.1, on the reverse strand, counting down.
TGTAACATTATCCTTTAGCCTGCCCCCCCAACTAGCATCCCCTATGAGCCTTATGTTTTCAAATCTGTACTAATTAAAACAGAAAGTCACTCCAAGCAGATGGCATGTCATAGCCTGGGTAATTATTGCCAAGTCAACCGCAGCCCCTGTAGACCTTGACTCGAATCAGTAGCTGGCTCAGTTGGACTGGATAAGACGGAAACATGATGACGATGATGTGGAGACCTGCAGAGAGCACATATCAAGTCAATCTCAGAATGATGAGATTTTCATCATATGCTGTACAGTGATATGCGTGAAAAGCGTTCTGCTGCAACTTCTCATTTCGCGCATTTTTCATTTGACAATTTCGGTGTTTCTAATCTACTTTTGCGTTCAACTGCCATCATACACAGAAAACACAAATTCAGAATGAAAATTATGCATAATTACATTGTGTGCATGAATAGTATTACAGTATGTATGGATGTATGTTTGTATTTTAGATTACTTTTGGATGGATAACACTGGTCAAGAGCAAATTTTAATCAGAGATGGCTTTATGTGTTCCTGGACCTAAAAAAGCTTGCGCAATACCGAATTTATCAAGCGTTGTAATTCATAGCTATGACGTTTCAGAAAAAAAATTCAGAACCATCCATTTAATAGCTCATTTCTTCTGGTAGTTACTGTTAGTGTAGCGACCATTAAAGCTAAAGAACCAGTGAAAGTCTGTAAGAACTTCTCAGGACTCAAATCTAGAAATAATACATTATGTCTCCATCAAAGACAACAAGCTTGTTAATGTCGATTAATTCTAATGGCAGACAAATACAAATGTCACAGAAAAAAAAAAGCTTTTAGTGGAGACGGTTAAGATACGCATTAAATATTATGCCTTCTATGGAACTTCTGCGTTTAGAAATGTGTCATTTTCACAACGGGTAGTTCAGCTCAGAACCTTTATTTATTTATTTTTTTTTTTTTTTACAGTTTTACAGCAATCGGGGAATATGTCCTATATGCTTGTGTTGTCCTCATATAGGCTACTTCAGTTGGGTGTGAGCACTTTGTAATGAACACAATGGCGAGATAAGAGGTTTAACCTCCCTGATCTTACACTGTTTAGTGTCCCGCCATTAAGAAGCTAAATATCAATGCTCGACACTTAGTTTATATGCCAAGAAAGTGGGAAGGATAATTCATGAGCGACAGCTTGATGACGCCTGATGGCCAGCATTTAGATAATGGCACCGGTTTTAGGACACAGATTAGGCCTAAAAGAAGAATGACCTGAGCATCCTTTTGAAGTCTTTCCTCTCTTCATCTTCTCTCTCTCTCTCTGTGCAGCCCGGAAAACATGTGCCCCTGCAGAGTTTGCCTGCCTGAATGGACAGTGTGTGCCAGGGCGATGGCGCTGCGACGGGGAACCGGAATGTCCCGACGGGTCTGACGAGGCCGAGGAGACTTGCAGTAAGTGAAAGCACACAAGGGCGCATGTAAAGGATAGTTCCACTTCATTGGAAAGGTTTATGTGTGGCTCACTAGCAGGGGTTGTGAGATCTTTGCCTATTCTGTTTTGTGTGCGTGTGTGTGTGTGTGTGCGCTTAACTCCTAACACAAAGGACACTCAATTATATAGTTGGAATTTTCAAGACTTTAGACTGTTATTGGAATATATCTGAGACCAAAAAAAACAATTGTTCTCACAGGAAATAAAGAATCCATTCCAAGGTCAAATTGTCACCATCATAGGATTCTTTATTGTAGTAACACAGTATTGTCGAAAGTCTGCTTATTTGACATAACATTTATTTAAAACTTTTCTGTTCAAGAATATGTTCTATGCAGCTCCTCTAGTCAAAACACGGCTTTTTGATTAATATTGTGTTTGTGCAATATGAGTTAAGCAGTAAAATCCAGCCGTTTTTAGCCATCTCTGGGGGCGGCCATTTTGTCACTTCTGTCGACTGAAAATGACATCACAGTTGCTCGGGGCTCAGATAACGATCAATCATGGCTCAGCTTCAGAAAACAGATGAGCTCAAAATGAGTGGATTAACTCATATTCAACAAACGCAATATTAATCAGAATGCAACGTTTAAACTAGTGAAGGTGCATCGAACATATTATTGCAAATAATTCTTTTGGGTTGACTTCCTTTAATGTAGCGTGTGTACCGTATATTTATCTTCCCCTTTCTTCTTCTGTTAACATTGCTCGCTGAGACTGGTCTTATAATTTTGGAAGTCAAAGAAAAAGCAAAGCAGACATATAGTTAATTCTTTCATGCTCGCTGAACAGACTTTGGAGACATTTTTTTCACAGAGTTTGGTCTTTACTATAGATGCTCCAATGTGAAAATCTAAATAAATAATAAAACATTTCCCTGAAGTTAACTCAGTTTTAAATTGATCACTTCTTGGTTTTCTGATTTTTTGGGGGGCCAAAAAGCAGACGTCGATATTCATCAAAATGCCGAATATCTGCACCGCTAATTGGCCCGGCCGGTAATCAGTCCATCCCTAGATCTATTGCTTCGTAGTGAGATGTTTAGATCCAATGGAACGATTTTAGTAAACTAATATACTTCTGTTTGCTTTAAAAGCTACAGCTTGAATACAGTGCCATACAAGCAAACTGTCTCCTTTGCAATTCAGCGATGAATGAATCAGAATTGTCATTTATTTCCTTAAAATTAGTTTGTTTTTTAAACTGAGCTGAAGCATTTGACAGCTTTGCAGTAAAAGTAGATTTGGCAAATTATTTTGACATTTCAGGTGTTACCATCTTCAACTGCTGTCAGGTATTCAACACATGTAGAAAAGATTTCATTTAACTCTCCCCGCGAGAGCCTCGCTAATTTCCCTTGTCATCTCGGCTCTTGTGGCAGTTCAGCCGCCTTGCCAGCTTCCACTCGCCCACACACTTGAACACACACTCCTGTGGCGGGTGCAAGAAAGGCGGTGATTACCTGTAGCACTGAGTGCGGCAGATTTATGGCTGCCCACACACAAACACTGGCAGGGGTTCGATGGGTCCAGTAGCGGCTCGAGTCACTTTTTTGTTGTTTCATTTGTGTTAACCATGCTCACATCTTGGCTAAAAGTACCGGTACAGTTTAAGCCTTGATTGGATCAAAGGTCCACTGGCACAAAGAAAAAAATACCTAGATTAAAAATAAAAAAGTAAAAAAAAAAAAAGAAAATAATATGTAGGAAATTAATTCAGTGCCAAATTCAGTGCCAGTAGCATTTTAACAGATTCTGACAGTTGAGGAGAAAAATTCAAAGTGTTATCTTCAAAAAGAGACCTAAACTATGCTGCTACTCCAAATGGTTCAAGTACAGCTTCAAATTTACGTTGGGTGCACCTTTTTAAGCATTCAGGTAAAAATGCCAGGTGGAATTGCAACGGGTTTTAAATTAAATTAATTACTGAAAATCATTTTAGATTAAACACATGCCCAAAGAGTCATTGTTATGAACTAGCATAATGATATAAAGGAAAGATGGATGAATATTAAAAGCCTTTTTGTGACATAAAATGTAGAGTCTTGTGTAATTTTGCCTCCTTTTTGGCACCGCTTTGTTTGTGTGTTGCTCGGTTGGATGAATAATGTACGAAGCGGTCTCCCTCAGAAAGTTGAGAGCGAGTAGGATGGCATAGAGACCTCTGATAGAGAATGTGTTTGTTTTCGGAATCCAATTGAAGATAAACAAAGGAGTGATTCCGATCGCATGATTGCACAATAAGGACACAGAAATCTGGGCTGACAAAAAAAAAGCCATTAATATGTAAATCACTTACAGTATGCAATATATTCACATGATGTAGCACATTACAATGTCAGATTTTCACAACTCAAAGAAGTCAAGACATTTTTTTAAGGGTCCTGCACCCCAGTTGCCCTGTATGGCATAGAGATATGGAGGTTGCAGTGAAGGATTAAAGTAAAAACAAAACAAGACTGTAAACTCAGAATAATTGACGGCCAACCAGACTTTCTCTGCTGGGCTAAACTCTATCATAAGCACTGACCTACATTTACAACCTAACATTCTAATGTTTGTTCCATTCTAAATTGTTCCATGAAATTGTATTTATTCCCAAGAGTCTTCAAGAGCTCTTTATTTCATCGTGTTTCTCTTAGCTGCACTACTTTCTAGTGTGTATGTGTGAATATGAGTTTTTGTCCAATCAGATTTCAGCCTGTATTTGATGCTAAATCAATCTAATCTGCCCTGTGCCTTCAGAATCAGTAGTGCTGGCTGATGTAACTGTTTTTAACGAATAAGATTTTAAATTTACTTCACAAGGGTAGGTATGTAGCTAGCTAGCTAGCTAGCCAATAACGTGAACATTTTACTGTCCTCTGATTGGTTGGTCAGAGCAACACTGTAAAAGCCGACTAAGATTAGCAAAACATGTCTGTAGCGATCACATTAATATCAACATCAGAATCTCAAGTTAGTTTGATATATGTTTTTGAGATGTTTTATAATTTTGGCCTGTTATTTGATAAACATTGATTGACCAAGAGTTCATATAAAAAGGAAGGGAAAAAAGACTCCAAGTTGGGCGTTTTGCGGCTAGATGCGCAAGCAGCATTTTAAGCGATGGCAATTGCACTCAAATGGCCTGTCTACCCCATTAACTTCATTTCACTGCTAAATTAGCCACCAGTCTCTGTCACAGGACAAGCTTCAAAAACAGCGACACAACTGAATGTGTCTTTGAGCCTACTGTCACGTTGGTTTTAAGAGCTGCAAGCAACAACGTAGTGAATTCAAGATTGGTTGGATGGTGCACTGGCTTGTAATAAAGATGAATAATTAAAATAATTAATAATTAAGACTGGACCACCTGCCATAGTAGTTTATAATAGTGGGACCCCTCATGCTGTGTTAGCAATACAACAATGTGTGTGCTAGCAATACTGTACAGCGCTTTGTGCAGATTTACACCAGAAACCTATACCAATATGTGGAATTTTTTTATGTGTTGTGTTTGGTGTGTATGTTTAGTACACTGTATTTATTGGATTTAAGAGGAAGTTTCATTTAACAACTTTGAAAGAGAAGGGGCCAAATACAAGGGGATCCAAAAAACGGGAATTTTGGAACGCATTCATACAGGAGGATGTAATTATATAAAAATGAAAATTCCATCATTGTTTCTTAAATAGCATTTTTTAAGGTTTTAATTACTATGAAAAAAAATATTGTTCTTCCATCACTTTTGGTTTTATTGGATCGTTGAAAAGTTCCCTTTTTTTGTTGTTGTGTCACCATGTATTTAGTTCTTTCTTGTGAAGAACATTAACTGCAAATGGAAATCAGGCATGAATCTCTTGGATATTTCGGATTAGTTCTTGCTCTTAAGCCACCCCCCAAAAATATATATATTTCTTGCTAAATATTAATCGGTCCTCTGAAAATAATTTGGTTGCGCAAAGTGACATATCACAACTCGGACGACGATGATTTGCTCTCAAAAAAAAAAAAGCTCTACTCTACCTCACATTATTCAATTAAAAGCTGCTAAAGCAGAGCTTGTCAGGCTTTATTACAGTACATAAGAAGGAATGCTAGACTTTCACGCTGACTGCATCCAGTCTTTAATAGTTAGCTAGAAACATGTATGCCATTATGCAAAGAAGACAGACCCGTGACTGGATAGTGTTTAGCATGGGCTAATTACACCAAAGTCTGCATACCTTTAAAACATTAAGCTGTAGTTTGATTTAAGCTTTAAAGCTAAATATAAACCAGCTCTGGAATAGTCATGCTGTTATTTAGTTTGCCCCTAAATTCTCATGTTCTGTCAGTTTCACTTGTGCTCGACCGCACAGTGCATACGTGCGCTGCCGACGAGGCAAGACATCTGTGCCATCATCATTCTGGCTCACTGAGTGGATCCCCAATTACACGCTGGAGTAGCGTTACACTGCCATATTAAAATATCCTGAGTGAGTTACTCGCGATCCATGAAAAATGAATGAGAAACATGGGAAGAGCCATCATTTTTTGGATGAAATTAATGTGTAATCAAGGGGGAAGTGGAAGTGGGCCACTGTAGCCAGCTGTGCGTCCTCTTCATGCATCCTTCTTAGCAAAGTTGTGACAGTTACCGGTACGTGCTATCACTTATCGTTTGTATCTCAAAAAATATGTACAATATTGGTGAAACACACTTCCCAGCAAAAGCAAAACTCACAGTATCATGTTTAGTTGCATTGTGAGGTTCATCGTGTCTGTCAGCACGATCCATTTTTCACTGAGAAAAACTGCTGTGTAAAGTCTTCAGCAGCACATCTCAAAGGGTCCCAGCGGGATTAAGGTCTGGACTCTGGTAGCCAATTCATGTATAAACATGATGTCTGTCCCAACAAGGAAAATGGAAAATCCTGCTGGAAAAAAACAACAGCTGACATTTTTTTGTGACCTGTCCAGATCATAACACTGCCCCACAATAGCGCCAGCCTTGCATTTACTACGACATATCGAAACTCATTCACTCAGTGCTGTCTCCTATTGCTTGCGTATTTGAACATTTGGCTGTTTTTATCATTTATGCTAAACTTTATTGTTTTTTTTAGTCGTTATGATCAGAGGTGGGCATTTGAATACACTATGTTAGTCCATTTATCGCCATCCGTCTGCACCCTGGGTACTCTTCCGGTGTCAGTTTATCCGCCTTTTTGCCAAGCCGGATCAAATATCGGTCGGTCAGTCTATCATTTTAAACGTGCTTCTGTTAGCGCTTCTGTCGACCAACTTAATGTTTACTGCCCAAAATCCATCCAATCTGGTAGTTTTAGTAGTGAAAATCTAAATCATATTTTGATCAGGCTGTGCATTCATTAGGTCCTCAAGACTTTCGAACAACTTCAACTACCAGAGTTCAACTCAGAGACTCTGTGCGGCGCTTTTAAATTGATTGGACTTGACATGCATGAGGAGTGTATCCACTTTCATTAAATGAGGACGTAACCCTGGAATAAGTGTCTTTAGGGAAATGTGCAATTCTCAATCACAGGGAACTTTTCCTTCTATTTTTAGCCGCCGTACACTGAGCCATGTAAGAATACAACCCCAGTGCGCAGATTCGGTTACCCCAACAATCAAAGCGATATTTGCCCTGCAAACATTCACAGCTGAATTTCCTTTGAGAAAGGTAGCCTACCTAACTCTGTCGACGACACAGTTTTTGCTCAAGGACAGCCTATTGCCTCAGTTTCTGTTTGTAGTTTATGCTTGGTTTGTAAAACCAGAACATTTCCTAAAATGCACATGTGCGATTTGAGGCGCTTCATTAAGTTAGTGTCTTTCTTTCTTCATATTACATTTGACCTCCTACATGCATAACTAGATGTAACTTGATAGAATACCTTTTTCTTTGAAGGATATGTTGATAGTTGTCTAACAACCGAGTCTTGCTGTTTTACTTAATTATTTTCGTTTTTTAAATGCTCACTTTCACTTACAGTTTGCTGCTTTGTGTTATTTATATTTTATATTCTCACATATGTGAATTTGTGTCATGACAAGTGTCTTTGCTGTAATTTTTATACAGTACAACTGCTGTAAAGGAAAAGCAGACATACGTTCCAGTGCTCCGGTCATAACCCACTAGTGCACTTTGCAAATGGGAAAACAAGATGATCCGATCTTGTCGTTTCTTATAACATGTCTGTTCCTTTCTGTAGCATTTATAATGCAGGAAGAAGAACCCAGACGCTCCAAGTCAGTTTAATGGAACTGTGACGTCTGACTCATGTTATCAGTGCTTTTGCCTTTTCATACTCTCAGGCTGAAAGACATGTCGATTTTGTTCAATTGTGTCCCGGTTTCCCTTTAATTGCTTCACACTGGAAGTGTGTTGAGAAAAGAAATGAGAGAATCAGACCGCCTTTGCTCTGAATGTGGGGCAGCTTGATCAGTTGTCAGTTTGTAGAAATCACTCTCCAGTGCTGTTTTGGAAGAGTCGAAATAAACCCTGGCTGGTTTTTGTTTGAACCATTTGATCCATTCATCCATTCATCCTTCTTGATTTGCATCTCATTGAACTGTGCAGGTGTACCTAATGCAGTGTTCATTTTGACAAGATATTTTGATTTAGTTTTAGTTATAGTCTTTTGACTAAAATGAATGAACCTTTTAGTCATAAATGAGTCATCTGATTGTATTTTAGTTTTAGTCCAATTTTAGTTTTCTGAAAATAAAGCGCAATTTTAGTCAACTAAATTAATAGTTTTTTTTTCCTTCAGCATACATTTCAACTTTTATACAAAAAGTACACCACAGCTGTTTATAACTGTAGTTTCACACATTTGACACACATCCAACACAAACTGTGTCATTATGAAACTTTCTTTCAATGGAAAATGTTGAAATGACAATATTATGCCATCTTAAAAATTGGCATAATTTGGGGGGGAGGGGCCATGGGACGCTAGGATCGTCAACAGATCCAGTGCTAATGGTGTCAAACTGCTATAATTTACCACAGCATAATATGCACACTTTTTTTTTTCAGTTCTCCATAGTTTAATGTAGTCATCACCTCAGTGAATGACTTCAATTTTAGTTTTTGTTTGGTTTCCATCTGAATAAAAATATTTGCGAGAAAATAAATAACAAAACAATTTTGATTGTCAAGTCAATGTAGTCATCGTCTCACTGAATGACTTCTATTTTAGTTTTCGTTTCATTTCCGTCTGAATACAAATATTTGTGACAAAATGAATGACAAAAAAATTTTAGTCAACGAAATGAACACTGACCTAATGAAGTGTCTACTTTGTGTATATTTTGAAAATGTAGTCTAGTCAGACTTGCAGCGGCCCAAACTTGGAGGACCAAGTCTAAGGTTGGAGCATTGTGTGTGGACATGCCCGCTGGTTATAGTGATGGATCTCAAAGAGAACAACTCTCTGCGGTGGAGATGAATCCTCGTTTATCACAGTATAGCCTGTTTGTCTCTTGAGTAATTTTCTTTTATTATATGGCCTCCTTCCCAAGAAAAAAAACCATTAGGTATGTCTTTATAACATCACTAAATCAATATCTGTCTCCTGGAGCACTGAGGTCCCACTTTTTTTTTTTTGTCATAGTGAGGTTGGGCTAGTGTTTTTGAGAAGAAGCATGCTCACACTTTATTAAAGAGTCATCAGTTAAAGGACAAGGCAGGTCGGACACTTTGGCGGCTCGATGAATTCAAATTCTGTTCCACGCTCTGTCTGCTAGCTCTTCCGCCTCCGTTTCTTTCTATTTGCGAGGGGTGCCTCTGATTTTGCTAGAAGATAAGATTCAGGAAAGGTCAAGGAGCATCTTTTTTTTTTTTTCTTTTATGAATTCCCTTTTACTGAAAAGCTTCTCTCGGTCCTCTCGCCTGCTGCGTGCCCTTCCCTTACCTCGTTTTATTGTTTTCTGTCAGGCCATGTTTGGTTGAACATCAGTTGGATTCATCTCGACAGCAAGTCATTACTCAAAGACTCAGACTCTGTGTAGCTCATCAGAAATAGCCCCCCGTCCCCCACACACACCGCCTGCCTGTCTTTCTTTGCAGACATTGCTCCTTATAATCAGTCACTTTGATTGCTTGGTCATTCCTGTCTTTTGGCTTGTGTCTCGATTGCTCACTTCTTATTCAGCAGTAGACGCATTGGACAATACTGTAGTCAACTTTATTCAAGTTCAATTTTAATGGTTAGTTTTAAGGAGCATCAACAAATAGGTTTAAGAAAACAACTCGCAGTGGGGAATGGAATTTATATACTGTATGATACAAAATAGTTCTTGCTCATGACATACAGCACTCACATGATTTATTTTTTGCCTAAACATCCATCTGAAGATTTTTTTTTTTGTATTGATTATCCTGTTTAGGGTCCCTGGGAAACAGCTGACGTGTCCAATCACAGACTTATAAATAATGGACTAACATGAAGCCAGAGGGCAGCCATCTTACGTTGCCACCGTTGCTGACGCCTTCAGTTTGGTTTTCGCTGAAAACTGTTATCAGTGCGTGTTTTACGTGAGGATCCCCGTATGAAGTAATGAAAGACTCCCAGAGAACGAACTCCAATGGTTAGATCGATCATTCAGAGTATATTATTTCAGGATTGCGAATCATACTTACAGAGGTCAAGCCGCTATCCCACTTAGCGGCAAACAATTACGAGTGTTTTCGAAGGCAGCGAATGTTGCGTTCACGTCAGAGTTTGTCAGGGTTCTTTCAATGACGCAAATGTTCACAAAACCTTCGGCAGATGTTTTGTGATGAGTAACAAGCAAAAATATGTGATTTCATCGTGTTCATTTATGGAATTTGTCTGTAAAGTACCAAACTGGCCTAAGGCAAGCACGCCATCGTTAATCTGGAACTCTGAGAGCTATTTAGAAGCACTGCAGTGACCAGTGTTTTTTTTTGTTTTTTTTTCTTGCGGTGTCAAGGCTTGGCTGCGTCAGCCATTCTCACCACTTGCTACTTGCTCTCCCTAGGCACCAGCTGCTTCTCTGGCCGGCCAAGCCCATCTCACTGCTGTCACCTCTTGGGCCTATAGCGTTGCAAATACTTAAAATGTGCACTTCTAATTTAGCTTGTTCAGTTCCATTTCATGTTCACATGAAGAACATTTGGATTTCAATTCAAGTTCTTCTTTTTCCCGCAAATAGAATTATTCATCACGAGTAGTCTATTTGACAAGGCAATCCTGAAACATATTGGAAAATGAAGAATGAAATGAACTCGTCATTCCACACGAGAGAAAACAGCTTTTTTTTTTGTTATACTTTGAACTCTCACTGAATGCTAAGACCTACATATGAAACGCTAGCAAGAACACCTTGATAAACAACTTTAAAAAATATGATGTGAAATGATCATAGATCCATGGGCTGAACATTTGATTTCGTTGTGGGCATCTGAAGGCTGCACTGTTAGCAAAGATCTATCATTAACAACACGCTTCATAATAAACACTGTAATCTGGATCAAACCCACCCGCTGCCAACTAGAACAGATTGGCATGGAAAGGAGGAGGGCGCCGAGTTGTCCTTTTGATTCGCGGCCAATTGTGCGCTTCCTCCTCCAAAACATTCACTTTTGGTTGCATTGTAGTTTTAGCTACATCAGGAAGGCCATTCCGGACGTTTACTGTCCTGTGATGTTTTATATATTGTCTTTGTATCCATGGTGCTAAAAGAAAAAAAAGAAAGAAAAGAAAAACACTAAGTAATTGTCTTATCGCTTTCATCTCTTGCCCACAGGCAAGCAGACTTGCCCGCCAGAGAAATTCGACTGTGGGGGATCCAATAAGTGTGTCTCATTGTCGTGGAGATGTGACGGCGAGAGGGATTGTGAGAACGGGGCGGATGAGGAGGACTGCGCATCTGGTGAGTTAATCACTTTTTAAAGATTGAATTAGTTAAGTCATTTTCTTATCATGCACAAACCATATGTATCCTGTTTTTTTTTTGTAAGTATAAATTCTTGCTACTCTTGTTGTGGCATTGTCAGATTTGCTGAATTTCACAAGCCCTGCCTCTTCATCTAGGGTAGGGCTGAACAATTAATCAGTTTCAAATCGACATTGCAATGTCGTAAATTGCAATTTTCAAATTGCAAAGGCTGCAATTTGGGAAAAAAAACAACTTCTCTTCAGACACTTACTGACACTGACTTATGTTTACGCCACACTTGTTTGGTAGAATTTTTAAACTGTGAAGTGGTCAAAGTGAATGCTTAAAAGTCTGCAAGTCAAAGTGTTTAGTAAGTCAACAAGAACTGGACATTTTAAAGCGGGAGTCAACCCAAACATATTTTTTTCACGAATATGTTCCCAGCAGGCCCACTTGTTGAAACATGGCTTTCTGATTAATTTTGCGTTTGTGGAATATAAGTTAAGCAGCAAAATGCACTCGTTTTTAGCCATCTCTGGGGGCGGCCATTTTGTCTTCTGTCGACTGAAAATGACATCACAACTGGTCACAACGACCAATCACGGCTGACCTGTTTTCTGAATCTGAGCCGTGATTGGTCGTTGTGATGTCATTTTCAGTCGACAGAAGACAAAATGGCCGCCCCCAGAGATGGCTAAAAACAAGTGGATTAACACTTATTCCACAAACACAATATTTATCAGAATGCCCTGTTTTAACTAGTGGGCTTGCATAGAACATACTCTTGAAAAAAAGTTGACTTCCGCTTTAATAAAAATTGTGCGTCCGTTATTCATCATCCGTCTGCACCGTGGGTACCCGTCCATCGTCCATCATTCGCCTTTTTTTCCGGGGGCGAAAAAATAGCACCCGTCTATAGGCCGATCCGCCTCTAATGTTAAACCGCCGTCCGGCGGTGAGTCTGGCTAACTCAAATTGACGTATATAAAATTTCTTTCATATAAATTCATAGTTCATCTGCCTTTCATTTTCCATGATCTTAACCTATAAGACCAAAGCATTTATGTATAATATATCTGATATCTTTATGGTAATTCAGATTAAATTATTGCTTGTGTTTGTTAAAAACACACGAGAGGGTGGTCATTTGTGATGGGTACCTGTAGGCTGTGGGCTTTCTGTTCAGTTTGAGGGCTTGTGTCAGTGTTATTGCAATTCAAACCAGGAGTCTTGTGCGGGGGCCATCGGAGCCGTGATTCATGACATCGCCGACTAACCAGCCAATGAGACGATTCCGTCATTAGCCTGCTCCACCCCCCTCGCGTCCCTGCAGGGACCTTCCTTGGCCTACTTCTAAGGCACCGTGAAGAATCAACCTCTCCCGCATGCCTCTTCACGTCAAGAGAACGAGATTGAGGCTGTTGGGGGTGTGGTGTTGAGACTTTGAAGATCCTGCAAAATGGCATCATGTGGCAGGAAAATACACATTGGGAGTAAAACACGGGGGAAAAAAACATATTATCCTACATGATGTAGGTATTTGCTTTCTAAGTGGAATGTTTGTGCTTGTGTGGGTGTTCATATCGAGCAATTTGTGTCTGGAGTACAATATATATTTTTTAGAAATTGAGCTTATCAACGAGACCTAAAAAAAACCCCACTAATTGTACAAGAGTATCTTACTGAATTCTCATTCTTATTACGCTAACATCAGACTCAGAGCCTGAATGTTATACCACACACACACACACACACACACACACACACACACACACACACACTCACACACCAGAGGAAGAAATAATTGACTTTAGCGCTAATTCCTTCTTAGCTTGATGGCTTTTGCTGCATTTTCCATTGAGAATGCTTCTGTGTAAATCATTTTTTCCTCTTCTGACATCACTCTTAATGTTACAGCTTCAGCTTCACTTCACATTGCTGTCACTCACTCAATCGCAACAACAACCTTACTTGGACTGAAGATTTCAATCATTCCAATGGCCTATTTGGGGAGTTGTCCAAAATGTTTCCATGTACTGTATTATAATTGCTGCTGATTGAGGGTGTCAGATGATTCACATTTACAGTCTTGAAGTGAGGTGAGGCAGGAGTCCTGAAATGACCAACTGGTCTGGGTTTGTGTGTCATTTGGCTTATTTCAACTCTGGACGATTCACAGTTTGTGTTTGAGTTTCCAATGAGAAGAGAAGATGAATTGATATTCGTTTTTAAAATCATACAACTACATGTGACCACTTGTTACACTGCTTGAAACTGAAACGGAAGATTTTCGGCTCAGTTTGACAAGTTTCATTTTCCATCCATCCCGTCATTTTCTGTAGCACTTATTCGGGTCACAAAAAACTGCAGCCTATCCCGAGTTGACTTTAGCCAAGACACCCTGGACTGGTTGCCGGTTACTTGCAGGGCACATGTATGAGAAATCTGGAGTATAAATGGGAGTTCCCTGACATACTAAACTCACTATTCCATGTCATCTTTCTAATTGCCTTTCATCAAATTATCTTGCATGGATGTCATAAGGATTTATTTTTGTCACGATCACCAGAACCGTACCTTATACATCCAGTACTCTCACTAAGGATTTTGAATCAGTGTGTCCTCCATCACACCCTTCTGCTGTTGGCCAAGTTTGAATAACTGTCAGTGCCTGAATAAGAGAGGGGGAAAAAACAGCCTGTAGCCAATCCACCCTAATTTAATTTCATGAATTTACATGACAACTCACTCGAGTTAAGTTTATTCTTAGTGCTTTTTTCATGTGTACTTGGCCTTAATCCTTCTAGCTGTGAGCAAAGTATTCCACTCTTTTTTTTTTTTTTTTTTCTCAAGTACTTTTTTTGCTTGTGTTTAGCCAAAGTTCTTGTGTATACAGATTACACAGCCAACTTGAGCGAGCCCCGGCACTCTTGAAAAGAACTTTACTAATACCATTGCCTGTTGTAGATTTAAAAGAATGAATTGCATGAAAGCATTCCGCTAATTGAGTCATCCACGTGCTGAATTATGCATCAGCTAAAATCGAGCCATTCTATGTAGCAAGTTTCCGTGATCAACATTTTGTTAGCGAGCAGCAGCTCTGCAAGAATGTCTTGTCTGCCAGAATCTAGTTAATCAGAATAATCTGGAAGTTTTGCTACATTCATATAGACCGCCGTTACGGCATTATTCTGCTCAATACGACACTGACACGGAAACAGGAGATTCAAAAAGGGACATTCAAAGAAAGATTCCAAAATGTGTACACCACTACACACTACAACCAATTATCAACCTAGTGTATGATGTTCTTTCATCAAGTCTAATCCACTTGACAGCCTCCATTAATCCCACAAGAGAATTGATCAAATAAAGGATTTTCACAACACAACACTTTGAAAGGATTATAGAAGTCACTTTGACTTCTGTCATGCCCGTGTTGGACAGGTTTTCTCTGCACAGGTGTGTGAGGCCTCACATCAAAGGTCACCTACTTAGTTGTTTCCCAGGAGATGTGCTGTGACCCGGCTGAACCAACAGAAAATGTTTTCTTGATGGTCCAGAATGTGGGACAATAGATGTTCACACAATTATAAACTACCGATTATAATCAATGTAGACTAAGGTGATCTAGTGAGCAGTAACGGGTCAAAATGTACGAATAAAGTTTGTTATTGAAGCACTGGTATAATCCAAAGGGAAGATTGATACTATTTTCAATGCCGTGTGCGTGGCCTGGCTTGGCATGGCTGTGGCCGGAATGAATCTTTGCTTTCAGACCATAGTGAACAGTCCAAATTGTTGCCTCGGTCCAGGGTGTTATGGACGTTCAGATAAAAAAAATCTGTTCTTCTCAGAAATGGTGGTGCGCCCCAGGCTGCGGATGGTGACCCATATTGATAGTCAATTTTTTTTCCCTATAAAATCAATCACCAGATTCGACCTGTTTTCAATATTGCACATATAATGCAGTCGGCCAATTTTTGTGGTCGACTCAGCCGATGTAGCCGATTTTTAGCTTACTATATTTTGTTGTTTATATCCTCACCCCCAAAATCATTTCATAGTTCTGTCTACATATCCAATTCCTGTGCTAAATATGAAGATGATTCACACAATGACGCGCGGTGACGCTAATGACTGGTGAGGCTCTCACTCCTCTGCAGTCAGATATAAAAATTTGAACCCAAAATAGAAGATTGGCCTATATTTACATTTTTATCTTGATTAAAACATTTGTTTTCAAAGCTGTTAATTATGCTTCAAATTATTCCCATGCTGATTTGATAGCAAGAAAAGCAAATCAACATATGGTTAAATTATTATTATTTTTATTTTTCAAATTCAGCTGTTCCATTATGAAATCATTGACATTATTGAATTGAAAAAAGAAAAACAATCATTTTTATTTTGGGGGGATTTTTTACTCTTCTCAAACAGGGGAGGGGACAGGACGGCGCTGGCTGCCCTGACCGCACGTCCCTGGATTCACATTTTGAAGGCCAAATAAGCACAATGATTTCATATCTAATGGTCGTGTTCAGATCTGATATTATACAAGTTCCAGTTTCATGCTGATTTGGTCAAAATAACAACGCTGAGTGTTGTAGTGGTGACCATGTTCCTGTCTAAACTGAAGTGGATGGCAAAACACTATTGTCCTAAATGGGACCTAATTATGTAGAAAATTGCATCCACCTTTCGTACTATTCTATGATGATTCTCAGGCCAAGTGTTTCTATGAGATGCCGTGTATGTCAAAAATAACATTTACCCTTATGCACTTCATATCTGTCTGCAGCCTCACAAAAATATCAATTGTTGATCAAGGGAGACCAAACCCGCTTCTTGACTGAATTTTTTTTTTTTTTAATGTTCTGTTTTTGTTCTTTCTGTTGACCCACCAGATGCCAAAGCCTGCCCCGCTGGCGAGTTCATGTGTGCCAACCGTAAGTGCTTGGCTGTTGTCCACGTGTGCGACGGTGACGATGACTGCGGCGACGGTAGCGATGAGCTCAAGTGTACTTCACCTCTCACCTGCGGGCCCAACCATCTCCGCTGCAACAATTCGGAGTGTGTGCCGATAATGTGGAGCTGCGACGGCGATCCCGACTGCGCAGATAGCTCGGACGAGGGGCCTGAGCGCTGCGGCAGCGACGGCGTTCATCTGGCTAACCACAGGGCCAACTGCACCGGCGAGGAGTTCCATTGTGCCAATGGGGAGTGTGTGCGGCTAAGCTGGAAATGTGATGGCCATCCTGACTGCAAGGACAAGTCGGACGAGTTTGACTGCCGTGAGTTTCTCTTTTCAGTATTTAATACTCACTGTCTGCCATGTTGTCAAAGTGGCCCTCTCGCCACTTCCTGCTCATACTCAATGTCCACTTATGGTAATTAGGTAATTAGCTACATCGGATGCAGAAGTGGCAAAAGTATTCAATCACTTAATGTAAGTAGGAGTGTAGATACTTCTCGGATAAATTCTCTGGTAAAAGTACTGATTCAGCTCCTGTACTTAAGTAAAAGTCAAGTATAAAAGTAAAATGTAAATGAGTTTTTACTTTCACATAGGGGTGGGCGATATGACGATATTAGATCGTTAAGCGGTTTAACGTGTTCACGATCTCATAAAGCCGAAATATCGTTTGATCGTCTACATGGCACATTCTATACAGTTTAGCTCTATGGTGGCGCAAAGCCGCTGACGCGTACACCCGACCAATCACAGCACGCACACTGCACCGTACGTGACACTCCCCGCCTCCCTGTTTGTTTGTATAGCGGGAAGCTATAGCGGAAAGTCACCACGAAGCAGAGTTGGTCACGAAAAGAAACTCCACATCCACAGTGTCGATTTGGTTTGGCTTTTCCTCGGAGGAGAATGCGCAAACCAGTTATTTGCAAAGTTACTCGGTTCAGACGTCAGCGCCGACAGCCAAATCAAACGGAGACCAGACACATGGTAGCCAGAGGCAGCCGCTAGCTCCAAGCTAAGGCAACCCACGGTAACACAGTCATTTAACAAGAGCGCTCCATATGAAAAAACAAGCAAGCAGTTTAAAGAAGTAACTGAGGCAGTGACTTATTACCTTGCTGAAGACATGATTGCCATTAAAACAGTGGAAAACGAGGGCTTAAAATACTCTTCAAAGTACTAGACCTGCGTTACGAGCTGTCTTTTTATGTTTACATTATGTTACCTTTTATGTTTACATTCACTGCACATCTTGATAAAAATTGTCACTATTCAAATTAAAACCTGTTCAGAAAGCTTAGCTGGCTTAAAATGTCCTTTTTTTTTCTTTTAGAGTTTTATATACATTTTAAATATGTTTTATGTTTAACATGAGGAAAATGGTCAGAAATGTGCAAATTAGTCTTAAAGGAAAGATGTAAAAAAAGAATCATGATAAAATTATGATCGTGATTTTATTCTTTAAAAAATCGTGATATGATCTTTTTGCCATATCGCCCACTCCTACTTTCACATTTTGATAATTTGAAAAAAAAAACTGAATACAAAATAATTTGTTACTTGTTACTATGACATGTTACTTGTCACATTGTTGAAGAGCTAGCTTCCATTAGCCCAAATTTTATGCTGTCAAAATAACGTTTCCACAGCAGTGCCAATGTTTTTAACTGAATCACAAAACATGCTCAATTAGTTAATGATAACAACTGAAAAAATACACCTTGTATGTGTTGTGTTTAGATGGAGAATTTTTGAATACCAGAAGCTAGTCGTTTTTAGGCTGGCACAAGACAAAGCATTCGCCACGAATCATTCGTTTAGCTGATATCAATCGATTTTCTTAAAGTAAGGCCACGGATGGGTGATATGTGTCTTGCTTGTCCGAATCTTGCTGTCATGGGTCAGCCCCCCTGGTTCATTTTCCTTTATGTTGCTGTTGTTTCTGTTTTTTTCTGTCCCCAAGACCTCAATCAGTCAAAAATCAATCAATCAAGATCTCAACCGTGGCTGACTTTACCTTCTGTATTTATGTCTTTTTTTTGTCGCGTTGTCATCTGCAGAGGGTGAGCCTATTTTGGCAAAGTAAAAGGTTTAAAGGGTTACCCAACCATTTCAAATGTGGGGAGTAAAACTAAAAAGTCAATACAGCTCAATGCTAATAAAGTGAAGTATGTACAGATACTTAAAAAATTAACACAGTGTTTTAGTTGTTTCTTCCTACCACTGACATTATATAATCCAATGAATAATGGGGAATGAAAATGAACTTCTAATGCAATCTAATGAGCACCATCATCATGACAAAATGCTCAGTTTTGATTTCTACTGTTAACATTGTGCTAATTATTATTACTTATTTTCGTTGGTGTAGACCTATACCACATCTTCTTTTGCTTGCGGCTTAACCCGATTCAAGGGTCGCCACGGCCAATCCTAATCTTTTACATCCCTCGCCGTTCTCTGCATCGTCTGCTCTAACTCCGGCTACTGTATTTGCAAGTCAGATTTACACTGCACAATGCTAATGTGATATTACATAATATGGGTGGCTCATGTATTTTGGTTCTCCTACTGAGCATGAAAATCATGAAAGAAGAAACACATCTGAGTATGATGCGGATTACACACTGGAAGCTACAACCACACAAACAAACATATTGTTCAATGAATACCCCCATTATACATTGTCATTGTTTTATTTGGATCATATTTTACATTTTTATGTGTTTGTAACAGTACCCCCTAACATAATGCAAATTACCCTTAAAAAACATTTTTTTCCCTCTCTGTATTTGTGTATAATATGGTTCCATAACAATGCCCCAAAACTCAAAGAAACGACAATGTAATAATGACAACATCTTGTGGCCATAAAAAGAAAAAATACGCTTAGTGACGTACATGGAAAGCCGACAAATATTTTAACATAAATGCCACACCCTCCCACTTTACTTCGCAAAGAGAAACAATCGTCTCTACAATATGCAAATAGCTAACAACATGCCCTTATGTGCGCATAATAAGTGCCAATGCTAGCGGGCTAATGTGGCTAACCGATCCACGACCATCTGGACCATTATAACTGCAGGATACAAGCACAGATCATGCAATTACTTTTCATCATTAGCTCAGTGCTGAGAACATCAATGAGATAAGTAATAATCAGTTATAGGACAACTAAGCTCTTATTTGGCTGCCCTGGAAACAGGAAATGTCACAACATGAGACAACCACTTCTTTTATTATATCAATTTTACATTATATAAATTTCTATCATTAGACATTAAATATCATGTTGGAATGAAAGTATGCTGGTCCCTTGTACAACACTCTTTTTGATCTGCTATATTTTTTTAAAAATATATTCTTACATTAGTATATTATTAACGGATATTTACGGTAGTTATTTAGTTATTATTATTAGTTGGTGACATGGAAGCTAAACCTTGTGTCCATTAACAATTGCATTGGCACATTTTGGGCAAAAATGCTGTCATAATAGTAAAGCCATGAAGACTAATGTTTTGATGAGGAGGAGGTTTTTTGTTCTTGTGGTAAAATACGGTGGGTCATCGTTCTCATTACAAAAAATGTTATTTTTTGTATAAGCTGCTTAGCATCAGTTCTTTCTCCGCGTCACTGTTTCCTGTGCAACATCCCAATTAGATTTGCGTCCTTCAGTTTTTAAGTGTACCGTGTTGATAAAGAAGCTTCGTTTTTTCAAACTGAGGTAGACATTATGGTATTTTCTTGTGATTATTTATTTATATTATCGTGTTATTTCACTTCATTCGGGTCAAAGTCTAAAAGTCTTTTCTCAGTAACGTGTTTTCCCCTACCATCTGAGGTGTTATTTAGTCATTTAGCACATTTTCTCCTCCTCGGGCAACTAGCTGTGTCCAATAAAGGATGTGTCTGTCTAAATAAATCCAGTGTGAAGATGGGGACATTGTGATAAAGCTGATTTTCTTAATATCTGGCCTAGGTCGAGGGGAGGCCTGAAGCTCTTGTTGCACTGTGGTTGGGTGTGAAGCTGAGATAGTCTCGCATGTCATTAGGGTGATGTGTGACACGCACATCTAGTCTACTAGTTTGGTGTCATGTGAGCGGTGTGTAGAAGAGGTCTGGGGAATTGCTTTTCTCTAGAGGTCACTCGTGAATTTCTTATTTTCGCTACCTGTCCAATCTTCCTTCAGAAGGATGATAATGCATTCAAATAAATTTTTTCAGTTTGCACCGCCCGATCGGCGGAAGAAAGTTGACCTGCTTTGATTCCTAATGGCCAATTATTTTTACTGCCAGGTGACTGGTGATTTTGGAGTCTGTAATAGTCAACATTCAGACACGAAAAACCCCACATTGGTCTGAATCTGTGCAGAGACAGGTTAGACCTTGTGTACGTATTTTCATAAATGTGCGTAAACAGGCACAATCTAGTGGATTGAAAAAGGGCATTTTGCGCCATTGTGGGCATGAATTTAGCCATCTTGTTTCAGTGCCAATCGAAGCAGCTCCTCTCATTCTCTTTAAATGCAGGAATGCGAGAGGTGCAATAGTCCTTGACATGGCAGGGCAAAGAGCTGATGATGAATAATGAATCTGTCTGCCTGTGCCCCGATTAAATTCACCCAAATCGTGTTAGGCTACCTGAACCAAAACTCTTTCCTGTTTCCAGCAGGTGTAAATTTTAGACAAATCTCTGCCGCCAAAATGTCAGATGCGCTGCGCGCATGTCATAGGACAGACCCAACAAACTTTACTTCATGTTTTGAAATCTCTTTTTTGTGGTAATAAAGAAGAAAATGGTTTCGCTTTGAATTCGACCCCTTGATGTTTTGTCCCTCTTGAAAGGTTCAACTGCTGTGTGTGTTTTTTTCTGCGCACAGCCCTGCTGACTTGCCGTCCCGATGAGTTCCAGTGCGGTGATGGTTCTTGCATCCACGGCACCAAGCAGTGTAATAAGGTCAACGACTGCCCCGATCACAGCGATGAATCCGGCTGCGTCAACGGTGGGTTCTCTTTTATTTTCTCTCTATGTCTCCGTCTGTTTGCAGTCGTTTATATGCAGGGCCCGTTTTGAATGCACCTGGCTATTTGTTCGCTATTACCCCTGAGTGCTTTGGCGGTTTTTCAAGTCCGGTGCGAGCGAATTCTCACACAATGTTTGCCTTCTGTTTTGCTTCTATGCTGCAGCCACAAAATGCGAGGGCCCCCTGAAGTTCTTGTGCAAGAACGGCGAGTGCATTGATAGTTCCAAAGTGTGTGACTCTGTCAAGGACTGCAAGGACAGATCAGATGAGCCCAAGAAAGAGTGTGGTAAGAGGAGGCTTTCTTCCAGCTTTCTATTTTGTAGTTGCTGCTACATACACATTCAATTAACGTTCCAGCATCCCCATTTTAACAGTCAGAGTATGTGATGATTATTTGTCAGTTGGCTTTGAGTCTTTGAGTCCATCAGTTTCTCTATGACTGTTCAAATTTATGAAAAGGTGGCGGTGGCCTGTCGTGACACTCTAAGCCTTAACTTATTCACTGCCAGACATTTTCAGACCCTCTTTTACCCTAATGTTTGAAAACCAAAAAATTGAAAAAAAACAAACAAATTCCTGGGATTGAATGGCTGGACTGTGAAAAAAACAGAGGTGGGTAATCCAGGTCCAGAAAGTAAAAACCCTGCCACAGTTAGGTTTTAGCCACAGGTGCGTCTACTCAACCGGCAGGTAAACGAGCTCAGTTGATTAGAAGCACCTGTGGCTAAAGTCAAACTGTGGCAGGGTTTTTACTTTCTGGACCTGGATTACCCACCCCTGGAGAAGACAAATAAATATGTCTATGGCAGTGAATGAGTTAAGCAAATTTAGATACTGAAAACTATTTATCCACGTGGGGAAATTAAGGGAAACGTTCTAATCAGCAAGTAAGTACATAATGAACAACAACGGAGCATAGTCAGCATTTGGTGGTCTTTCTTCCTTAGCATAAAACGGATTAACCTTACAGTTTGTTCCAATAGAAAGTGTGCCATGGAACCAGCATTATAATAGTTTTAGAATTTTTGTTACGGTTAGTTTTTGTTTCATTTTGAGTCTTTTAAAAATTGTTTTCAATATATATATATATATATATATATATATATATATATATATATGATGGTTCTATATACCGGTATGTATATTTCATTCGACCGTGCTGTAATGCCGAAATAAATAGATTTGAAATCAACCCCAAAGGCTAATGTATTTAATGAATTGACAAAGACAAAAAACACAGGACATTTTTGCTTTCGTTTTTTTCATTTAATTTTTGTTTTTTGAATTTTTTTATTTCGTGAGTGAATTTTTTTTTTTTTTTTTCAATTTTATTTTTATCTATTTCATTCGTTTTCGTTCACTAAAATAACCTTGAATGGAACAGATGCTCAAGTTTTCCCCAAAAATTGACACAAGCAAATCTGAACTGTGAACTTATGCAACCAATTTGTTCATGTCTGTGAGCAAAATTTTATCAGCCTTGTACATTCTCAAAGAGCATTTACACATTTATTGTAAACAAATTCAAGCAGGTTATGTAGAATCGTCTGTTTCAACTGACTACAGCTACATCCCTCCTGTTACCTCAAAGACTTCAGAGGCACACTCCAATTAGAAGACGCCTCGCTGATCTGCTTGAGTCTGCTTGTTCTAATTACTTTCAACGTGAACGCAAAAGTCTTGTGTGTTGTGTGATAATCCCCCGTGTCCTACATCCTGTTTGCTGTCTCTACTTGACATGATCTCTTCATCACGACCAGTCAGTAGACAAAAGTCATATTTTTACCTCATCTCTTTCACCCCAAATTTGAACCCGCCATTATTCTATGGAATAAAATCACATTGGGGAAGGAATGCTAAAGTGCGCCCGGGAAGCTAATTATCAATTACCGTCTCTCTTCCTTGTCTTCCTGTGACCTTGTATTTCCCTCCCATTGTCCTTCATCAACGTTTTGTTCACGGCTTGTTAAAAAGCGTCGACACACTCGCGCACACGGTTCTCTTATTGCTGTGTCCTCTCAACCATTCATTTCCAAGATGCTCTTCCAACCGCGCACAGAAACACTCAGACGCTACAATACCGCACTGAAACACTTGTGACAAAAGTGTGTCTGCTTTTACAGCGTCCAACTTCCATCAGGGAGAATGGATGCCAGGCTTTGCTCTCTGCATCCCAGCATGTAGTTTCCCAGCTCATTAGAAATAATGGCGTATAGTAGTGCAGACTCATTATTAGCACGCCGGTCGACTGTTAACGCTGCACTCTCAATTCATGCTTTTGCTGGGAGAAACTCTTAAAAATGTCCACTTGGTAATGGGTTGTCATGGCGAAAAAGAGCTGGCGGCGTCGTCGGGAGAATGCAGAGGATGTTGGCGCAGGGCAATGGAAAAGTCACCTGTAAATCACGGCTGTGCTTGATGGAATTTCTTGGAAAAAATATATTGCCCGCTCCGTTGCACTCTGCAACTCTTTAAGTAACTCAGGCCAGGAGCAAGAAAGAGCAATTGCCGATCACTGAAAATGCTGTCAATGAGCTCTTTTTGTCTTTCTCTTCATTCTGAAGTGTCGTGAAGGAGACCCTGAGTGCTGTCACTCATCCAACTGAAAAAGGCTGGCTGGGAATTTAATGCCGATTGCTGATCTGCTCTATGTCTCCTAGCAGTGCATAAGTAGAGTACTCGTAGATTGATTTTCTCAGAGTGCTTTCATTCCATTTTTTTTTTGTACCAACTGGCTACATGGACAGGATTTTTCTCAAATAAAGCAGATTAGGTTAGGATGGGGTGCTTTGTTTATATGTTGTTTTATGTTGGCTTGTTTTAATGCTTAATGTTGGCTACTAAGAGATTTTCAAATGTGGATTCAAGACAAGATGGGTACGAAAGCAAAATACACATCTGTGCTCTGGGGAAAATGGTCATTTGGTGTGTGCTTTAAGGGAAATCAACATTATGGTTCCGAAATATGCAGGGCCAATACATTTATTACATCAATACCTAATGTGAAATTCAGGCCACTTCATCGGTAATTAATTACTGAAATGTTTGTTTAATTTTTCTGTCATGGTAGACATAATAGTATGCATAGGCTATGCATGCTGAATTGATATTTTAATGCTGAAAGATGGTACCGGGAACTTATTGTAATGCATGAATTTTAAAAATTTGGGGGATAAACTATAACATTATATAGCAGTATATATGACACCTTTTGGAGTTTTGATTGACACTGATATCTGATAGCTATCAATCAAAGATGTTTAAATTTGATATCAAATGTGTTTGTCAGTGGTATGTACACAACTCCACTACATCAGACTGAATCTACTTCCCGTTTGGTTTCCTTATTTTTGACAAGATGGATTTGTCGATCTTGTTTTGGATCTCATTCGATCGCACCGGCGTACCTAATGTAGTGTCTACTAATTGATTGAAATAAACATACAGGTGAAGCTCAGAATATATTGCGGACCTTGCAACAGAAGCTTGATTCTCAGTGCTGCTCTTTGCAGCAAAATGGATCCAAAGGTGCTTGTAAATTCATTAAAGTGTAACTGAGTTGGACAAAGTTACTCTGTATATAGACTCTGTGTTGAATGAAGCCCTGCTTTCGATGGCAGCCTGAGTAGGTAACAAATAAAGAGCACCGGCAAATGTATTAAATAAGGGTGGTGTGGGCAGTGTTAAATATTCATGGTCTCATTTTTGGGAGTGTTGTTTCTTCAGTAGATGAATCCATTTTCTCTTTAGCACCCCTGCGCAGTTGTCAGTCGTTCATTTTGCAGGCGTGCACATTTGTTTGCGAAAAGCCTGACTCCGCTTCGGAGGGATTTTTACGAGTAGCTTTTTCATCTGGTCTGCTTTCGTTGCTTTCTTGTCTTGATCCAACTATTTACTGATCGCTTAAAGATAAACTGTGGTTTTGAAAGGATTGGATTCACTTCAATCAAATAGTAAAAAGAAATATATAGTGAAAGAATGGTGTGTAATTTTGTTACAATTGGCTGTTAATGACTGCTGTGAGAAATGTAATTCATCAGCAAAAATAGTGGTGGCCTAAGACTTCTGTACAGTATTGTAATCCAGTGAAAGTTGGTCGAGGTTTGTAGACGGAAACGCAAATGGAAGCCGGTTTAAAATGATAGGCGGAGCGGTCTATAGGCGATTACTATTTGTTCAAAAAGGCGGATAAATGGACGGCGGAAGGGTACCCCGGCTGCAGGCAGATTACGAAAAACGGACCGGAAAATGTTAGTAAAATGCCCAGCTCTGGTTAAAGTAAATAACACAGAATCCTATGAGTTAGTAACAGGACATCAATTCCGTCAGATCCCACTTCCCATCTTTGCTTCTTCAATTTCATGAGACTGAATTCAAGCAGCACATCAGGTCTCCAGCTCTGTCTCGCTCCCTAACTGGCATCTCAGTATCCCTGCTCACAGCCCTCGTCGTCAGTGCAGGAACCGATCAGTGATAATGAGTCTCTTTGATTCGCTGAGAGAATCTGATGTGGATGTGGGGGGGAAAAAAAAAAGGATAGAATTGGAGCCGGCAGTACAAGACCGGATAACATGACATTGTGTGAAGATGAGATTCCATCTGTTCGTACATCTTTACCCAACATAGATGTCTCTTTTTGCTGCACCAATTGATACTCCTTTTATCTGAATCCATTGCCTGTATCTCCCTATCTTGTTTCTGATTGTCCGCGTTCTTTGTTTTGCAAGGTCTTAACGAATGTATGATCAACAACGGCGGCTGCTCTCACGTCTGCATGGACCGACCCATTGGCTTTGAGTGTCAGTGCCCCGCCGGCTACCAGCTACTGGACAAGAAGACTTGTGGAGGTATTCTGACACAGTCTGGGGGACTAACCGAGCAGCTCTTTGTCTGTTGTTTGTCCATCATGTCATTCTCATACACTTTAGCCCCGCCCTCCAAACACTGACGTTTGAACGAGTAGATTAGAGTAGTTGAGATAGAACACCGAGGATGTCTTCTTTCCATCAGTTATAACACCAGATCATCACCCGATATAGCTCTTGTCTTTCGGAAATGTATTACTTGACTTCGACTTGAGTCATGCACTCATCTGGTGCCGTTCCTGAGGGTGAATCAATCACTTGCTCTCTCTACCTGACTGTCCTGCAGTTGATTGATAACATGTCGTTCCTCTCCTCCACGCAGACATTGATGAATGCGAGAACCCGGACGCCTGTAGCCAAATCTGCATCAACTACAAGGGGGATTTTAAGTGCGAGTGCTATGAAGGGTACGAGATGGATCCCGTCACAAAGACCTGCAAGGCAGAGGGTGAGTGCTCAATCGAAAAAGAGCGGGTGCTGTCACATGATGGGGTTTATTTACTTGAGGGCTTTTATCGATGAGGCTCATTTCTAACATGACACACCACATGGTTTCTTTCACAAATCCACATGAGGAAGAGCTAAAACTAGCGATTGATCGTTTCTGTTTGTATTGTCGGTAAAAATGCCCAGGCTCAGATATCCAAATTCAAGCGTAAACTAGCACTAGTTTTATAAACAACCCATGTCTATGTGTGCTTTGCTCATTCAGGGTTTAAACAATACAAAACAATACAATACGATACAATTGTGGAATAAGAGTTAATCCACCTGTTTTTAGCCATCTCTGGGGGCGGCCATTTTGTCACTTCTGTCGACTGAAAATGGCTGACATGTTTTCTGAAGCTGAGCCGTGATTGGTCATTACCTTAGCCCTGAGCAGTTGTGATGTCATTTTCATCGATTAAGGTAACGACTAATCATGGCTGACATGTTTTCTGAAGCTGAGCCGTGATTGGTCGTTACCTGAGCCCTGTTGTTCCACAGTGTCAAACATAACAGCAACCAGTCATATGAGGTTTGTGTAATTGCTATGCGCACCGCGTAGGATAAAGTTGCCGTTGGAGCCAGGTCTCAAATTTAAAAAGAAGTAAACAGGTCCACCAGTGACACATTCAGTCATGCTTACTTCGGATTCAGCGTAACAGCACTGTCGGGAAACCTTGCTTAGCCATGCTGAGTGTGAATCACATTTAAGATGTCCTCCAGGGAATTATGCATTTTTGCTGAACTAAGTGGTCTGATGAAAGGCCAATTAATGTGTTTGACCTCCAACTCTGAGCAATATTTAGTAGGGATTATAGATTCCAGATTATGTTTACATATTCCTCCTAAATTGTTTCTTAATTGGCTGGATGTAGTCAAACGCAATGCTGTCACTTACAGTAAGCCCTGCGGCTCTCAAGCTTTTCCTTTCCTCCAATTAAGCTGAACTGATTTTCTTTTTTTCTTTCGTCCAATACAGTATATCGCAGCACCGTGTTCTTATGAGTGTGTAGATTGTGTCTACCTCAATGTACCGCGCATGTGTGTGTTGTCTCTGTGTGACTTCCGGTGCGTTTGCTAACACTTTCTGATGCTGCGGGACAAGTGAATGTCTCGTTGTGTGTCAAGAGCAACAGATGCAGCGGCTCCAAGCTGTTTCCAGTGAAGAGGGACTGCTGTGGTAGTCCTTCAAACCAGCAGGGGATCATTTACTTGTCATTGAAATGGACACTTTTTCAGAACTCCCGTTGAACAGCGGTAGCGAGCAGGAGAATAAAGGAAACATTCTTTAGCGTGATACAACACATCCCTGACACAGTCTGTCTGGAGGAAAACAGTGGCAAGTGAGTCATTAAGGGAAGAATCTCATGTCTGCCTCTGGAGAAAAATGCCGTTCAGTTGCCATCCTATTAACACACAGTGATAAAAGAACGGGTCAGTGAGAAGGTTGCATCCAGTTGCTAGAAAACATTCTGTTCGGACAAGCCGTTTGGCTTTTTCCCGGCTGGCTGGAATGAAAAAAAAAAACAAACAAAAAAAAACACATTGTAAATATGCTGCAAGATCCTGTTCAATTGAGGGTCTAATTAAAATGCAAGCTGGGCGACCTCATCATAAACAGCTGCACTGAAAATAGGCTAGACGCCCGAATTGCGACAAGGACACACTTGGGTGGAGACAATTGTTGCTAATGGCTATGTGCGCTAATGACATAACAAAGCTTCTGCATACAAAGCCTCAATTATATGCAGTGACCACGTGACACCAAAGTACTTTACTTTTTCTCTAAAACACCAAAATACTTTACTTTTTCCCCAAACTGATATGTTCCTTCTTTCTAATACCGATTTTAAGGCATAAAATCATTTATTTCATGCGGCATATCTCAATTTTCGAATTAATTGTAGTTTCCTATTTTGACTTTCTGATTGATTAAACCAATTCATTTGAGATAAGAATAGCTCCACAGTTCTTCTGTAATACCTACCCAGAGGAATTTTTGGAAGACAGAGAAAATATTATCAACGTTTGGCCTAACGGAATGCAGTAAGGTGGAAAAAAAATAAAACAAGTGTGAATGTTTAAAGGTGTTGTGATTTTCTGGGCCACAAAACACCAATGGAGCTTCAAGGCTCCAGCCATCACTGGTTTGGTTATCGCACTTGAAAGACTGTTTTTTGAATTTGGAAGGATCACAGTTTGAGTAGAAACCATTGTTGTTGTTGATAAGATTCACAATGCAGAAACAAGAAACTGTGGGGGGGGGAAAGATACTGTATAATTGTGCCTTTGAAACTAAAACACAAATATCAGTTCCAGCTATAGTACATGTTTTATTCATCGTGTGGATATTTCTGCGCACGCTTACATTGTTTGCCTTTTCTTCCCTTGCTGCAGCAAACAAATCATTCACAATACAAACATTGGCTTTAGGAGAGGTTGTAGTTGTTTATAATAATGACATTGTGGTTTAGGTTATCTTTCTTCCATTTTCAATGAGTCAGGGGCAGTGGGGCATCCTCTCAGCTGCCAACCCCCAGTGCAGATTTGTTTGAAGTCGGCTGTGATTATTCCCACAGTGGCACAGCCCTCCCTATCACCTGCGTTTTTCTGCAAAATTACAAACATCAGGTCTAATCTGCCTCCGCGCAGGATCACGCCTCGCAGGATTTGCGCCAGTTACGAAGATATAGCCGTGCATGTCTACTGAAAAAAAAAATCGGGGAACTCATTCACCTTTTTATAATCCGTTGAGGATATATTACCAAAACTGTGACTTCTTCCATTTGACAGTAACAGCCTTAATTCACCTTAACATTACCTGAGAATGATAACCTATGATGACAAATAATGTCACAAGGATACATTGCATTTAAAAAAAAGGATTATTTCTGTCCAAAAACTGTGAATTATACCACTTTCGTCTTAAGAGTTTGCATTTCAAAAGTAGAACGGTCAAAATGTTTCTTCCTTTGTGTGCAGGAAAAAGCCCTTATCTACTGTTCACGAACCGACATGAGATCCGACGTATTGACCTCGTCAAGCGGGACTACAGCCAGGTGGTTTCAACTCAGAAGAACACTGTGGCTCTAGACCTCGACGTGGCCAATAACCGGGTCTTCTGGTGTGACCGTTTTCATCGGAGAATTTACAGGTATGACGATAACACAGTGTTGACTCAGTGAGGTGGTAGCTAGCGATATTCGATACCAGTACTTTCTGAGGCAGATCACGATTTACCGATGAGTCAAACTGCCACAGTACAGCGCCAACTACTGGCGAGGAGGACGTACTCAATGTCCGAATTTTTTTTTTTTGCCTAAAGTAGCGGTGGCTGCTATCGGCAGCCTCCACGGGCACACAGTACCTTTTTCTGGTATCAGTACTCATTCATCCCTAGTGTTAGCGTTTAATCGGCAATCTCAATTTCTGACATTTCATTGGGTAAATCTTGGCTGCGGTCTCCTACATTTGACCCCTTGTTGTTGTTGCTATCCCAAATTCATTTCCTCCCTGTAGTGAATTCTAATTGGAACAGCATGTTCTTTTTATATATCAAATGGAGATCTCTGGGGATAATCAAAGGGAAATTGCTGCATGGCAACATGTGTGCCCGGCCCTCACCTCACACCTCTGTCGGGATGACATAATTTGCGACAGGGACCGGCCCTGAGCGAGGCCTTGTCTATTCTGATAAGTGGTCCATCCGAGAAGGACTCTAACCCCTGCATGAACCGGCTCAGTGCTTAGCTCAAGGCTTCAGCATCACTCTTCACACAGTGTAAAATAGGACGCACCATAAATAAACCATTTACTATTCATTTAACCGGTAATAAATTCATTTGCTTCCATTGCAGTCTAATAGTGCTTGAAGGCCTCGTATGTAGCTTCATAACCAAACCAAAAATGTAAGAGACCCCTCTCTGTGATAATGTTGTACATTTCCTACAATCAGTGTTGCCACAGTTACCTTGAAAAAGTTTACTGATTACTGTACTTGATTTTTAAAGTAAGTTAGATTTCAAGTAGGGCTGCACAATATATTGAAAAAATATCTATCGCAATAATGGCCTAGGCAACATGCATATCACAAAGGCATTTGTTATGGAATTGTATGCTTTTATCTGAATTTAATGAGTCGGATGCCAACTCAAATGCATCACCACCCAATACTTGGCCTTTTCCTAGGGGAATTACAATGAATTTATTTTGTACTAGTTATTTTCAGCACATGCCAGGCAACCCCGCTTAACATAAAAATGACAACTGATTGTGCCAATACTTTGGAAGTATAATTTTAACAATAATGTTTAAGAAAAAAGTTGTTTTTTTTAAATGACAGCCTTTTTGACTTATATAGATATAAAAAAAAGTCTTACTAGACTTCACTTAACATCAATTGTTTTGTATATACTGTATTATATAAAATGTAGGCAGTCTTTTAACCTCACATTTAACGATTAGCGCTTTAATGGTAAAACTTAAAATTTATAATGTACATTGTTTATAAATATAACAAAATACAAATCTGGGACTTCCTACATTAGTTGCAGCTCTAATTCACATAACTTGTTGGGACTTTATGAGCTTGAATGTACTGTGCTGCGACTCCAAACGTTTCAAATGTCTTTTTTTTTTCTTAAAGCTAGATAACACTTTGTTGACAGTCTAGAGCCAACCTTAATATTCTCATCTTTCTGAAAATAAGTTTTCTACAATTGTGCATTTTGCAAACGTTGTTTTGTAACAAAGTAACACATTAGATCATTGAATAGTAACTTGAATAAGACTACTATTTAAGTTATAGTGACGCGTTAGATTACTAGTTACTTGAAACAGTTACAGTATAATAAATACATTATTGAGCAACATGTTTCTGGCATCATTAATACAATACACATATTTTTAAATTAATACTTCTATTCCTGAAAATTAATTATACTCATTGGAAACTCATTGGATTGCTTTTGATGTACCTAATGGCGAACCCGCTCCTGCAGCGCCTTCATCCACGAGGCCAGTGACCCATCTCAGCAGGTGCAACTGGTGGATACGTCGCTGCAAACCCCAGCCGGTCTTGCTCTGGACTGGCTTCAACACAACCTGTACTGGACCGACTCTGGCGACAAATCCATCTCTGTGGCCTCAGTGGACGGAACCAAAAGACGCATCCTCATCAACACTGATCTGAGTGAGCCTAGAGCCATAGCGCTGGATCCTCATCATGGGTGAGATGTTGTCTGTGTGCAGTCTGTACGGAATGCGTGCAGGAACACACGTCATTCATCCCATGACATTCAATATAAAATCGAATACTTCCGACATAAATTACTAGGTTTAGATTGTCATCGTGGGGATGTATTTACTTGGTGATTTTCGTACTCTATTTGTATCATGTCAACAAAGTTACAAGCCAATGAAACATTTGGCATTTCAAAAAACAACTTTGAAATTCTTGGTGTCCTGTGGTGATTCGAGTTCAGATGACAATAAATGAATAGATTCATATTCCAAGGGTTTGCTGCTCAGGCTGAGTGCTAATACTATTCAGACATTTCAAACACACAGCTAATAATTCATACTCGGGGGAAGAATGCGGGGCACACAGAATACTGAATGTGTCACCAAATGGCAGCTTGTATTGGCAGAAAAATGCATTGGTGTCGGAAAATTGACATTTTTATGGCTGTATGTTGCTGCAGTGGATTGTTGATTGATATCGACATTATTCTTAAGTAAACCAGAATAGACTGGCAAAGCAAAAATAACACTCGGATGGAGATCATATACTGTGATACGTCGAATGACAGAACCAGCTGGAAGTAACACACCAAAAGAAACTTAAAACTCACAGCAAATCAAAAACAAATAAAACAGTAAAAAAAAAAAAAAAAAAATCTGCATTTGCACACCATGCCAAGCACAAACCATTCTTTGTTCTATCCAGTTTTATGTACTGGTCCGACTGGGGCACAAGAGCCAAGATCGAGAAGGCCGGGATGAATGGAGTGGACCGGCAGGTGCTGGTGGCTGATAACATTGAGTGGCCCAACGGCATCACTCTAGGTGAGAGCGAAACAGCTGTTTATCGAGCCATGCAGTGCTGTCACATATGATTGATACTGACCACTGAAGTAAGACGATGCTTTGAAATGTAATTAGGCATTGCACATGGATGACACAGATAGAACCTGTGATCATCTCATCCAGATAATCTTCAATTCTTTAACATAATCAATGAGGGGATTTGTTGATCTGAGTGCAAGCGTGCCTTGTGGGCAAACAATGTGTGTACTCAGATGTAGCTAACCGCCGTCTATACTGGGTGGACTCCAAACTACACCACATCGCCAGCGTGGACCTGAACGGAGCTCACCGCAGAACGCACATGACATCCGCAGAGAGGCTCGGCCACCCCTACGCTCTGGCTGTGTTTGAGGTTTGTGTCACTTTATAGATTTATAGTATTGTCACCTCAACATTAGGGCCCAAGGCTATACGGGGTCATCATTCTTTTGCTTGCTCTTATTAGAATTGCAGGCGGTAATGGGAAATGTAAAGTACTTTTTTAACAGGTCAGGTTTGTGTCCTTGCGTGTCTGATCCACAGCAGCACATGTACTTACTATCAAGTCCATGAGCCCGTTACAACCTAATAGGGAATGGCTGTGTGCCAAATTGTGGGTGACGGACGCTTTATTTGTCCTCTTCAATATACAGTAAAGCCCTTTCCATTGCAAGAGGGTTACGTTCCAGACTACCACCGCAATAAGTGAAACCCGTGATTTAGGAGAACCTTTTTAAATTATCCAGAGGCATGTTTTTATAACATTTACAGCACTTCATGATTTTAGTGTAGATTTTTATATTCAGAGAGAGCAAGAGGGTAACACAAAAATCCATTTTTTTCCCCAAACTTATCATCCCACAATATACATAATGCCCAAAGATGTCCATTAAATGAAAATGAACCTATCGCCATCGCTTTCTGTTGGCACAAAAGGCAGGATTACAGAGAATTTGACTTTTAATCTTCAGCAAAAACTAGGCTGAGCTAAATATTTCCTGTTTTCATTGATCTTTTAAAAAAATACTAGAATCCTCCCCCATCGCGGGGGTTTCGTAGCAGACCAGTGCGATATACAGTCCCCTCTAAAAGTATTGGAACAGAAAAGTCAATTCCTTTGATTTTGTTGTGTACTGAAGACATTTGAGTTTCAGATCAAATGATGAATATCAGACAAAATCTCAGAATTCCAGCTTTTGTTTCATGGTATTTATATCTAGATGTGTTCAACAACTCAGACCAGAGTACCTTTTGTTTGAAGCCACCCACTTTTCAAGTGAACAAAAGTATTGGAATGGCCATTACTAAATTAACTTAAAGTGAATAACATTGAATATTTGATGGCATAACCCTTGATTGCAATAACTGCATCAAGCCTGCGACCCATTGACTTCACCAGACTGTTGCTTTTCCAGGCCTTTACTGCAGCCTCTTTCAGTTCTTCTTTGTTTGTGGGGGTCCCTCCCTCAGTCAATAATTTTTCACCGATTAGGAATCTGTATGCGTTACCGCAGCATTTCTGTGTAAATATTCGTTATTTGAAGGTAAATCCCTCCCATAACATCGAATGCTAATTTTTGCTAGCCCGGCAATGGGGTTTTCCATTGACTGTTAGCAATAAGATGGTGACGTTTCTAAAACGAAGTGTCTGTTTATTTGCATTTATAATATATGCAGTTCTTTTTGTTGTGTATTTAGTTTTCCAATAAACTCCAACTGGGCTGTGAATAAAAAAAATCTTAACGCACGCTCAGAGAGGGCAGAGGCCACACACTTGCTGCAAGTGACACAGACGCATTCAGGCTTTCACAACGCAGGATCTTGCATACACATTCGATTATAATGATCTTGTGATTGTGAGAAGCCAAAATCGAAGTCACCGTTAACCTAAAATGTCCGGTTTCTCTTCTCTGAATATTCTTTCTGCAGGATCGTATCTACTGGACAGACCGAGACAAGGCGTCGGTCTTCATGGCCAACAGACTGACGGGTCAAGACATTCAGACTCTTGCTGACAACCTCAACGATCCCCACGACATTGTGGTCTTCCACCAGCTGCGCCAGCCACAAGGTGCGTGTGTGACTTTGTCGGTGCATTTGCGCACGTTGTCACGGGCGACCATCACACCCTCTGACACCGACATTGGGTGTGAGATCAACCGCATCTACGTGGCCACTCTGTGGGATTGTGTCAACCCGCACACATAAATAAATGATGAGGTGAGTTTTGGGAATGCGGCGCACTCATCAAGGCACTAAAGCAGCCACCGAAGTGGCTCCAAATCTGCTGACGCTCAAATTTCCCTCACAGAATGGAGTCGAATTGATTAATAACAACATTGATTGCTTTGCTTTTTTTTTTTATTTTGTGTATTGAATTTGATTTAGCCGTACTTTGCATGTGCATAATTGTATGCTAATCTTTTCAATTCAATCTCAGTCTTCCACTTTAACGTACGATTCCAGAAAACAAAAATAGGCCACACGTGTTTCTTTCGTGTTTGTTCATTTCTAATGCCTGGTACAACTAAGTCACATTTGTTTGGACAAAAAAATAATGATGACAGCAAAAATAGCTCATATTAATTTCATTGAAGCGCTGCTATCAAGCAATTCTCCATGATTTTCTTAATTGTGGCCAAAATCACGACAATTACGCTTAAGCATGACAAATGATGGAATCAGCTATACTTTATGTTCACTGTATTCTTCAGGTATGTAATATACCATTAGTGGCACCAGGCATTACAATGAACAAGAAATTGAAGCAACAACGTGGTCTAATCATTTTTTCGTGACTGGATATGCAGTCTATAGTCAGGCCATGAATTTGGTTCCTGGGCCTTCAGTGGGGATTTATGCGACTTAATCCAATTCTTAATAGCACCACTATCACATCGCAATTATAGAAAAATCAATACTACACTAAAACGCAATATAGCAGCATACAACTGTGCCACGTACATCATCTGGAGTAGTTCGCAATCAATATTTATCTACCAATATGACAAAAACCTTGACAAAAATAATAAAATACATCCTACTTAAAATTATTAAATTAGAGGATGATAAATATACCGTAGTTTCATTGCCAAGAAGCACTACGGATTCTGAAGGCAGGGGGTACATTAGATTGACATGGCAGGATACTGAGGTTCAAATCTGATTGAAAACAAAGCAAAAAAAATCCACAATGGAAGCCGTGCGGCTGAGAAACGCTACAAAATGAGGAAAATAGTCTGCTGGGTGTAATTTAATAATTTGATGAACCAAATTTTAGAATTACAATGTATATTATTAGTCTGACTCATCATGTGTCCCTAAATTCAATATGTGATTATCTGAATTGCAACATTGTCCCTTTCCTGGACTCTCATATTCTCCTCTGCTCCCGTCTGCAGGTCCAGACAGTTGCAATCTGGGCAATGTGGCCAATGGAGGCTGTGAGTATTTATGTCTTAAGGCGCCACAGATTACCGAGCACTCTCCTAAATACACCTGCGCCTGCCCCGATGGACAGGACCTTGGCCCCGATATGAGGGCTTGTGTGCCAGGTGAGACTTTGGAGTGGAGGAAATGGAAAATAATAAGGCCTTAAAGGTGAAGTCAACCCAAACACATATATTTTTTTAAGTATATGTTCTATGGAGACACACTAGTTGAAACCAGACATTCTGATAAATATTGTGTTTGTGGAATAAGAGTTAATCAACCAATTTTTAGCCATTTCCGGGGGCGGCCATTTTGTCATTTCTGTTGACTGAAAATGACATCACAGTTGCTCAGGGCTCAGGTAACGACCAATCGCGGCTGACCTGTTTTCTGAAGCTGAGCCGTGATTGGTCGTTACATGAGCCTTTGTGACGTCGTTTTCAGTCGACAGAAGTGAGAAAATGGCCGCCCCCTGAGATGGCTAAAAACGGGTGGATTTTGCTGCTTAACTCATATTCCACAAACGCAATATTAATCAGAATGCCGTATTTCAACTAGTGGGCCTGCTGGGAACATATTCTTGAAAAAAAAAATGTTTGGGTTGATTTCACTTTAAAGGGATTCATGGAGCACATCACAACTATATTATATCCCAACGCAAGGATTGTACACTATCCACAATGTACAATCTAAACAGATCCACTACAAAAGCCGTGTCACAAAATTGGCATTTACAAAAGAGAGCAATTCACATTTTTGATTGATTTACTGTTTTCATCAGCAAATAGATTTACGTTTTGAAGGTGTCAATTAGAATTAATTGCAATCGATTAAAAATATCAAATCCGAGTCCGTGTCTTAAAGCTCTGGCCATGAGTTTCAGTTGAGAATCCTAAAAGTCAAAAGTGTTTTCCGCTTTACGTGCAGCGCCGAGAAACGACATGCCACCCTCTCGTGCACTTACACCTGCTCCCACGGCAACCGAAGACTATCTGCCACCTTCAGAGGGAGTATCGCGGGCAGACGCCAGCCCGCATTTGACCACATCACACCTTCCTGCTCTGGAGCCGCACACACCCCTCAGCACGCTCAAGGCGGTGGAGTCCAAGGCGCTTGGATCGCACTCAACTGCCACCGTCACTGTTGAGTCGACCACGCCTGCGGGGGACAGCAGTGTGTCACAACACTGTAAGCAACCTATGGATTTATTGATGCATTCATGTAATGTCTTAGATATATTATATATTAATCGCCATTCAAACATTTTATTGGCTGACAACCCTAATGCACTGCCCTCCTTGTTACGATGTGTTCGTTAGATTATAATGAATGCGGTTTTTGTCTCAATATCATAGGCCCAACATTTTTGTTTTTTTTAAAAGAGGAAAATCCAATCTTTATTTCAAGTGCATTTATTCAGTGGGGGGAAGAAATCCCATAATGTATATATGATGGTTATCTACATACATAATGTATACACATATTTATATATATCCATGCACACGCACACACATATCAGGGGTGGGCAATTCTGGTCCTCAAGGGCCGGTATCCTGCATGTTTGACATGTCACTCTGCTGCAACCCACCTGAAACTTTTAGTTGACTTCCCTTTAAATCAATATAACCTAAAACGATTTTCACTTGTTATTGTCTTACATAGGAAGTCAATCCAACCATATTTTTTTAAGTATATGTTCTGTGCAGGCCCACCAGTTGAAACACAGCGTCCTGATTAATATTTTGTTTGTGGAATATGAGTTAAGCAGGAAAATTTACCTGTCTTTAGCCATCTCAAGGGACGGCCATTTTGTCACTTCTGTCGACTGAAAATGACCATAGCTCAGCTTCAGAAAACAGGTGAGCCGTGATTGGTCGTTATCTGAGCCCTGAGCAGTTGTGATGTCATTTTCAGTTGACAGAAGTGCCAAAATGGCCGTCCCTTGAGATGGCTAAAAACGGGTGGATTTTGCTGCTTAACTCATATTTCATATTAATCATTTTGCCTTGTTTCAACTAGTGGGCCTGCTTAGAACTTATGCTTGAAAAAATATGTTTGGGTTGACTTCCCTTTTAAATGCAAACGTTAAGTACAGTAGACATTTTGTGCAGTTTTGCAACAATTCTCAGGCATAAGTTGTGTTCAAGAGTGCCACTGTATTTGTTCTCGAGCTATATTTTCACCGCTTGAAATTTGTTAATATTGCGTAAAAATAACAGACAAAGGGGGGGCCGGGCCATTAATGTCAATATGTGAAAAACAATTTGACCGTATTTGAAATAGCGCCGATATATATAAAATGGATGTATGATTCCCCTCATTGGCTTTCTTGCCATACATTCAGCTCCCTTGCAAAATGTCACGGCTTCCACATTCGCCTGGGCTTGCGTTCATTAGCGTAAGTGTGCCAAGCGTGTTGTATGAACTCATTCACTGCCAGACATTTACCGTAACGTTTGAAGAAATTTGAATGAAATATAAATAAATTCCTGGGATTAAATGGCTGGACTGTGAAAAGACAAATACATGTGTCGATGGCAGTGAATGTGCGGAAAGAAGAGAAGGCATAACAGTGGAGCTTAATGGAGCCTAGATGGATGAACGCAAAATGGCAAAACAAAATCCCAATGGCCACTTCAGGGTCGCACGTGTGGCTCTCAATTCTTATTGTAGATTTATTCTACCTCTTTACCTAGTTGTTGAATACAGCTCGGAAGCAACTGCTGCCGGTTTGTTTTATCACCTCTCCTCTTCCAGCTGCCCTCCCCTCCTGTCTCCTCCTTATCGCTCATTGTTGCTCACACAATTTTATACCTTAATTATCCTTCCTCCTCTTTATTTACACTCTGTCGCTCTCCCATCCTGCATTCTTCTAATGGTTCTTGTCGTCCTCCAGCTGGAAGTGAACATTTCCTCCTTGGAGAGAACCTGACAGTGGCTGTTTTAGGAGTGGTCATCCCCATCGGTAAGTCACATTAAAGCGTCCCCCTCTGTGTTGGTCTGCTGCTGTCTCTCTGCACAATGACCTACTGTGGCGCCAGAAGAGAAGCTTGGCCCAAAGGTCCTCTTCTTTGACGTTCCTCAGGAGTCACAGTCTGTGTGTCTGACATTGCTGCATTATTCACTCCACACGGTGTTGTGTTGGGCTTTGCTGTAGCTGGTCCTCTGCAAACACTGTTTGGTTGGACAGTTTACTTAAGAAAGCATTTGACATATTAGCGTGCCCACATAGTCACGTTCAGCAGAGAGGTATTGATTTAAAAATATAAGCAGCCAAATTGGTTTACAGAAATAGTAGAGATACCTCCCAGTGCAGTGCAGATTTACATCACTGCAAAGTATTAGCACCGTCATTCACGTAATGTTTAATTACTGTAATTTCCCGTGGATAATACACAATTTTTTTGCAACCCCCCCCCAAAAAAGATCCAAAAATCTGAGTGAGTATTGCACATGGGTCCAGCAAAAATAAACATCACATTGTACAGAGGTTTACCAGTACTTAGGGGTTGTAAAATAAAGGCGTGCTTGCATTATCTCTTACAAAGTCTTACAAATGTATGGAATATAAAATTTGTATTATAAAAGAAGACTTTCCCAGTGCATTCGCCGCACACCAGCTAAATAAGAGCTTAGTTGCCTTATAACTCATTACTTGATTGTTTGATGTTCTTCTCGGCACTGACCTAATGACGACAAGTAAATACATCTGTGCTCGTATCCTGCAGTAAAATAGTCCGTGCGGTTGTGGAGTTAGCCACGTTGTAATGATTGTTTCTCCTTTCCATGTACGTTACTAAGTGTAATTATTCTTACGGCCACTACATGGTGTCATTGCACTGTCTGTTGAGTTTTTGGGCAGCAAATACTTAACACGCAGCATACACAAGGTCATTAAATGTGCTTCATAATTAAAAGTACAACATTTAGAAGCGGTTAAGTACAGAAGAGTTCAGGACAATTGGATGGATGGTCAAATCATCCATGGATTGCAATCCTGCTACAGATTTTCTGACAAATTATAAACATGAAATCGCTTTGGTGGGCTGGGCATTGAGTTTGACACCTCTCCCTTTGAGTGAGTTCAAAATATGAACCAACCTTGACTTGCCACACCGTGGCTGAGCCACCCACACAACCACTCGATCACGTTCATGTTCCTCCGCTCTGTTTCCCGCATGCCACTCGCGCGTACTCCCAACCCCCACACCCCGTGTGTCATTTCACGCCATGGGCTCGTTATGCCTCATTAACGCTCCCCCCCCCCCTCCCCCTGCGGCTGTGTGTTAAACGCATGCAGTTCCTATCGTTGCCACAGTGGTGTTCGGCTTGGTCTGCGCCGGCGTCTACCTGGTGTGGCGGAACTGGAGGCGCAACTCCACCAAAAGCATGAACTTCGACAATCCCGTCTACCGCAAGACCACCGGCGAAGGCGAAGAGGATGAGATCCACATCGGTCGGACTGACGCTATGGGGCACCACGCCCACCACCACCCGTACCCGCAGGGCGTCGGCATGGGGGTGGTGACGTCAGGAGGCGGTGCCTGCCCGCAGTTCATCACCTTACCACTCGGGGGCAGCATGCCTGATCCAGGGACCCATTGGTACACGGAGCAGCCTATGCTCTCCACTGCATGAGCCAGGAGGAGGGGCTTCAGGGGAAAAGATGGCGGCTGTGGCACACAGGGAGGTCAAAGGTGACTGGTGGAGTGCATATCATGAAATGCCATCCACAGCCATGTTCTATGCCAGTTTTCCTAATTCTACAGATTTAGACAGCTTCATACCTTCTCGTTGCTGGAGCTGGATCTATTTTTCTCTGATGAAGTCATGTTTTGCATTGATGGAGTGTGTGTTGTGTGTCATCTATTTTGTAACCAAGACGCTTAGTGTTTTGTCCTTGACGTGTTTATTTGGGGTTCATATTGGACTGGGAACCTACAATAAGGATAAGCTCTGAAATTGTGGATGTGCGTTGATGGGACAATCTGTACAGTTTCATTATAGAATCAGTCATCATGTCAAAAAGAACTGTGTTGCTGGAGCTTCACTGGTTTTATTTGAAAAGTGAATTTTTTTGCTGCTTTCTCACCAGTCCAGGCATGGTAAGGACGAGTTATTTGTTCTCTCCGAGTGCCATTACGCACTGATGAACGGAGAGACTTTATTTTTATTTGACCTTCAACAATCTACAAAGCGAAAGCATCTTAGACTGTATGGAGGGGGGAAGGTGCATCGGGAG
Source organism: Filicampus tigris (assembly GCF_054856515.1). Lineage (NCBI taxonomy): Eukaryota > Metazoa > Chordata > Actinopteri > Syngnathiformes > Syngnathidae > Filicampus > Filicampus tigris. Next base: position 15,373,430 of record NC_141226.1, on the reverse strand, counting down.
CAGGAATAACGACAGAGTGGTTTGCTTTTTTTCACTGTGATGTTTTAATGTTGGAAGGTTTGAGAGGAGTAATATATCACAACTTGTAGTCTGGAGAGAATATTGTTTATATTTTTGCCTGCTATATACATATATAGACACTTCATTAAATGCTGGAGAAGACCACAATTTTTCATTAGTGCTACTGGGTGGCCACATAGCACTTCCAAACCACATGTGTGACAAAAAAAATCAGTTAAAAATATGTGCTTAATATATTTCGTATTTCATAATGCATTGCATATGTAAAAAAAAATCAACAACAAAAGCTTTGAAACATACAACAAAATAACCATATACTGTGATTTTTTTTTTCTAGCGCAAAAGGCTCTCGCACAAAAAATCCCATTCAAGGATGGCGCAAAACTGCGGAACAGCAAATGTTAAGTAGATTTCCCCCCCCCCCCCCCCACAAAAATCAACTCACAAAATTGTAATATTATTGAGGGCTAATGCTTGTCCAGCATGTCATTCCAAATCCGCAAAAAATAATTAGGCCTACTCACATTGTAGTATAGTTCAGTAAGCCATGTTTGTCATCTAGCGGTAAATGGTGATATTACAATTTAAAACTATACAGTGGAATCCCGCTATTCGCGGAGAATAGGGACCAGGCTGACCCCCAAATAGTGAAAATCTATATAAAAAAAAAAAGCATATAGTTGACGGGCACTGAAATGCATTGGACGGAAAAATTATTAGAAACCCCAAATATTCTACAAAACAATTCTGATAAATCAGCAATATACTTTTTCCTTGAAGAGAGGGATCCCCCCCCCTTCCCAAAAAAGAAATCGGCAATACAAGAAAAAAAAACTGAACAAATGTTAAAAATTATTGGAAAATAAATCCTCGACTGGTGCTTGGTACACTGTAGAATAGGGAAAATGTTTATAACCACCCCCCACCCCCTCCCCCAAAAAAGATTTAGATATTAAATCTAAAAATATTATAAATATGAATTCATCAAGGTGTCAGACAGAGTGCTGCCAGTTGCCCATTCCTGCAATAGAGGATGCGATGTGCACTTGCATAGTACAACTCACCCACCCATTATTACAGGCAGGACACACACACTTGCATGCACACACACGCACAAACACACAATGTGTATCCTGCAACCATGTCTCATTTATTATTATTATTATTATTATTATATCTGAACGAGATGGCCAAGCAGGTGACACAGACCAATAATGCACATTTTCTTTTCTCCCTAATTTTGACACATTGTTCATGAAGCTGTAAACATTCTGGTTGTGTTTGTGTGAGTGTGTGTTGACCGAAAAGCATGTGAGTGCTACTGTTCATCCCACGGCCATATTTGAACCATTTTTTACGCTCTCTGTTGCACAACCCTCTTTGAATGCCTTCCGTCTCGCATGAAAGTTTGTGAAGCTGTACACAATGTGTCGATGAATGGTTGCGTAATTGTGCGTGTGTGACAGTGACGAGGGTGCTTTTGGACTCATTGATATGTAAATATCTTTTCATAAAGGTTTTTGATAATGTATAATACACTACAATGATGTAAAAGAGAAGATGTACATAAGATTTTAGATAAAGTGTTGACAGGTATAATAATTTATTTGTACAGAGAGAGCACTGCATTCCCTGCTTGTGAGAAATCCAAATTATTCACCAAAGTTGTCAGTGTTGTTTTTTTTATTGTGCGTTTTTTTTTGTTTTTTTGTTAATGAGCCAGCCTTTTCTGTGTTAGTCCATGTAAAATACTGTGGACCCTCTGGACGTTGCTTTATTCTCACAATTTACATAACATTACACGGGTCAGTGTTGCAATTACTGTAAATCTGTTTGTTTGTGCCTTTTTTGTTTTTCTTACTGTTTTCATGAAAACACTGGACAATTGCAAAGACACATTTTATTAAAACCAAGCTGGTTCCACTTGTTGATTTTGGGTATCACTTTTGAATATCTCTCTCTATATATATATCCATCCATCCATCATCTTTACCGCTTATCCTCACGAGGGTCGCGGGCGTGCCGGAGCCCGTCCCAGCTGTCTTCGGGCAGTAGGCGGGGGACACCCTGAATTGGTTGCCAGCCAATCGCAGGGCACACAGAGACAAACAAACATCCGCACTCACAATCACACCTAGGGGCAATTTAGAGAGTCCAATCAACTTACCATGCGGTGGATAGGGATTTTGTTTCGTTAACTAACTGTTAACATTTAGTACATACCTTATCCCTTTGCATGTGAAGTATGTCCTTGTCTGGGACATCTCTAGAACGTAAAAATGTCTCCAAACTCTCCATTCATGCTCATGCTAGTGAAGCTACGACCCAGAAGTGGAAGTCTTTCGTGTCCTCCTAAAATAACATTGTGTCATTTTGCAAGAATGACTTTTATTGTGGCTCCATAGTCTGCTGATCGACGGTGGTTGTGTTGGCAGCTAATTGCTATCTTTGTTGATACTTAAACAGTTAGAAACAATTCAATCCACTCCCAGCCGGTAAGTGATATGAATAGGAAATTAGCCAGCTAATGAGCTTTAAGTAATGTCTATGAATTATGAAACCTCTGCTGTTAGCCTTTCTCCCACGGCATCATGCACAGACACTTTTTTTTGGGGTGGGGGGCTCAGACTGCCGAAATGTAAGGACGTAAAAGCTTTAAAAAGACGAGGACGGACGGGACGGAGAAGGATTATTTTTATGAATAAGGACAGAAGGACGATGACGGAAGGGTGCCCAGGACACGGACAAAGGACAGACCATCTAAATAGGGTAAAGTGCCCATCTCTGGATTTCATAAATGCAACACATTTACCATACATACAGGTTTCTGCGTCATAGATCTTTGAGTATTTGAGGTTGCTGACCCACGGACTAAGAGCAACATTTGTCATCCTTATTCTGAAGACAAAGCGTGGCTGTCAATTGCAGTCTCCTTTCAAAACACCATTTGGGTATTAGATGTCTTGAAGTAGTTTAAAAAGGTGTTGAACTTCAAATTCATGCTAATTTAGAGAGAAGTGGCCACTCAAAGGCCTTGTCTACACGTAGCCGGGTTTTTTTAACAACCGTATATACCGAGGAGATATCCGGATATATCCGCAAATCGCCACTGCGGCCGGAGTTTTGCGTTTTCACTGAAAAAACTCCGGGGACGTGTGGGATGATAGGGCTAACCGCAGGCTTATATCCGGCGTTTTCAAAAACCCCGGCTACGGGTAGACAGGGCCAAATATGTCCTCCCGAGTGAGTCATTCTGCAGGCAAATCTCAGAGTGTGTGCTCTCCTCCAGTGGCACGTTAACAATTTGTCGGGTGTCACGTTTCTGATGAGTCACACTTGAATGAGATTACATCAAATCCCTTTTACGTGTGTAGTTTAGATTCCATATGGTACTGTATACCTATTTTAACCCATTAAGGCCTAAAACGCCTTTGTCAACAGCTCCCAAAACCTAAGGTTGCCTTTGGAATTACCCTTGAAAACCTGAAGTTCTCCCAGAAATTCAACACTTACAAAATGATTATAATATCTCAGCCCCTGTAGCAAACAGAATCATAATTCCAAAAGAATTAAAGAGCTTAGACACGTGGCTTTCACACAGGCAGAATTTATTATTATTTATACTGTTTCAATCGAAGATGTGAAAATAACGTGTCAGTGCAAGAGAAGCACTATTTTGATATGAAAAAAAATTAAGTAATTACCATCCTCTATTCTGTTACAAAGACGTCAATATCGTAATTGTTTACAAACCATGTGATATCACGTTCGACTGGTTCCACTGGTCGTGCACGTGGTCTATATATCACTGCCGTTACTTACTTTAATCAGAGCTCCCGGCGATCGACGGCGTCCGCCATTAGCCTACCTACGGCTCGAAAAAATTCCACGACATCCTCCGCGATCTAGCGACACCGTCACGTGTATATTCTGATGCATTAAATTGGCTAAGAGACGGAGAATTGGATCAAAAAAGGACAGTGATGTATCCGCTCTCCCGGTTTGAAAGGTAGAAAGATGCAACAGCGCTCTAGTGGTAGAAACGCGGTTATGCGCTCCCGGGCTTAATGGGTTAATTTCAATGTTTTACTATTGTAATCTTGAAATGGCTTTCTGGGCGTGTCATACATGAGCAAATATAAAGATTAGGGATGTTCAATGCCATTTTTTTCCAGGCCAATACCAGTATTAATATTCAATCTTAATTACGCAGCGATACCACTAGTACTTTTGATACATAATATTTCGATAAACACAATGACAGATGTAATTGTAAACAAATACCTTTCTTCCTGACGCACGTGATGCATAAATGAGTCATGTGTCAAACCACCTCATTGTAGCGCGCCAACTACTGGCAAGGAGGACTTATTCAGCGTCACATTATTTTTATCTCAAGTATCAGTATCAAGTATCTGCAGCCTTCGGGAGTACCCAATAACTTGAAATATGGCCGATTGGTCCAATGCTGATACCTGGTATTGGTATCCATTGATAACCATTTGACATCTTAATCAACAAATAATAATGTGTATTAATATTTTTGAGTATTTTTTATGACAAAATGGAAAATTCATTGACAGTAATAAAAATAGTATCTTATAATGAAAAATGTCATTTTGGTTAAAGAGCTTTTGAATATTGTCACATTAACCGTTAATTATTATTATTTAGAATTGGTGGAGGAGGTGACGGTTGCGTGGCTCCTGTGATCAAATTGAGATGGAGGACATGCGCCATCTGCTGGACAGCTTTGTCCGTACAGCAATAAGGCTGATGAATGAGCTCACTTTAGATTCTGACAGCTTAACTGCCGCATTGATGTAAATGTTTGAGTACGTCAGATTTGTGTGACTTCAACTCCAAGCTTATCCATCAGAACTACATGTACGGGGAATGCCTGCGCAGATATGGAGGGCCAAAACTGCCAATATTAAAAATAAATAAAAGTGAAAATAAAACCATCCATCCATCTATTATCTATACCGCTTAATGCTCACGAGGGTCGCGGGAGTGCTGGAGCCTATCCCAGCAGTCTTCGGGCAACAGGCGGGGTATAAAAGTGAACAAAATATAATTGAAAAAAAAAATGGAAATAAGAGCAACAAATACAAACATAAAAGTAAAAATATATAAATACAGTTCAATATCAATTTACTGTATACCTATTTTATTTGAGTTATTTCAATTAGAATTTTTTATATTTGTTTTCACTTTTATCTATTTTTGATTTTGGCAGTTTTGGTCCTCCATACACAGATGCATGCAATGATATTTACTATTTAAGCTCAGTATTTCATAAGAGCTTTATTTAAAAATTTTCAGCGTTTGAAAAAAAACTATTGTACATATCGTTTAAAAAGCACACAGATGCGCTTATGTGGGGGAAATCAAGAAAAAAAAATCCCAGTAAAGGGACACAAGGCTGTGCAAAGAACTTAGCAACAACAACAAAAAATAATGTCATCAGTAATCACAATACAACACTCATGTAACACACTGATCATGTGGAGTCTTTTAAGAAGATATAGTTGACCAAATGCTCCCTGGCATCAACCCGAAAGTCTGCAATTTTCTCATGAAACAAGGTCAACCTGAAATACATTGTCTTGGTTACACAGGTGCGAAGTCTCTCAGACATCACGACAGAGCTCGAGCCTTTGCGTGGGCTTGCAGAAGAGTGGCCGTGTCGCTGTGGGAGCCGAGCATGGCGATGGAGAGTGCAGTACGGCCACTCTAAAAACAACAACAAGAAAAGTAATGACAGGGAATTAGTATCATATTTCAAGTCTGAGAAAAACTAGCGTGACACACCTCTTCCCAATCCGGTGTTATGCCAAAATGTCCTACCCGTGCTACTACTTACAAAATCCGCTTTAACCAGCTAGCCAACATCACCCTTGTCTATCTCTCATTACAAAAGGCAGCAATCTGATTGATTTGCGGTATTACCTGATCAGTCAGGGTCAGATCGCACTGGGTCCTCTCCAGCAGCAGTCTTGCGATGTGCGTGTAGCCCCTCTCAGATGCAAACATGAGAGCCGTGGTTCCCTGAGCGTCCTGGATGTTAGCATCTGCGCCATAGCTCAGCAGCAGGCGAACCATCACCACTCGCCCGTGCCTCACAGCCAAGTGCAAAGCCGTCTGGCCTGTCTGTGTGACAAGATGTGTCGAGTTTGGAAAGTGTTTCTCCAAATTTTGCCTCATTATATCAATTTTACAACTCCTCACACACAATTCTGCACAAGTTTTCTTTTATTTGAAAATATGTTCCAAACTAACATTATTGTCGCAGTTCAATAAACCTGTGATATCTGAGAATGTGTGATGCCATTCAGAAACCAACATGAAAATAAAATCCTGCCTAAATGACTGCTTGAATGTAAAAAATATTTTTATATACCGTACATATTTGCTTTTTACTGCCTTTTAATCCATTTTTATGAGAGACTGTACACTAAAGTTTATTAAAGCGGAAGTCACCCCAAACATATCAGCAGGCCCACTTGTTGAAAGATGGCATTCTAATTAATTTTGAGTTTGTGGAGTATAAGTTAAGAAGCAAAATGCACTCGTTTTTAGCCATCTCCGGGGGCGGCCATTTTGTCTTCTGTCGGCTGCAAATGACATCACAACTGCTAAAAACGACCAATCACGGCTGACCTGTTTTCTGAATCTGAGCCGTGATTGGTCGTTGTGAGCAGTTGTGATGTCATTTTCAGGCGACAGAAGACAAAATGGCCGCCCCCGGAGATGGCTAAAAACGAGTGCATTTTGCTGCTTAACTTATATTCCACAAACTCAAAATTAATCAGAATGCCGTGTTTCACCTATAGTGGGCCTGCTGGGAACATATTCTTGAAAAAATATGTTTGCGTTGACTTCCGCGTTAAAGCTTTAAAAACCCATAAAAATGGTTGTTATAAACTGCATGTAGCCATTACAATCGGACATCATTTGCAATGGTGATTAACCTGGCTTGAGTGGATGTTAATGTTGCCCAGCTCCATCAGCCTGCGGACCACTTCCATGTCGCCGGGGTTGTCAGGTGCTGTGAGTGAGGCCAGCATCACTGCTGTGTAACCTGCTTCATTCTGGAAGTTAACGTCACTTACTCCTGTATGGCAGGCAGAGAGCATTTTTCACTGTCCAGATTTGTATTTCTTACTCTTAATTTCAAGGATATGTTGTACCTGTGTCCAGCAGCAGACTGACAATACTGTACTTGCAGTGGGAAACACTGTAATGGAGGACTGTGTTGCCGTTATCGTCAGCCAGGTTGATGAGGAAGGCCAAAAGTGAAGGCGTTGCCTTTTTTACCTCCCTCAAGTACATAGCTACTTTACTGGCCACTGAATTCTCCTCTGCTGCCGTAGTGAACCAGTCCTGGAAAAGCACAACAAGGGCCCTCCTCTGCAACCAAGAGATTTTAAGATTACAGGCAGGTTAAGCGGAATGTGAGCGTGGAAGAAATAAATACAATTTGTACGCACTGTGTCATTGGTAGGATTCTTAATGTTGTCCATGTGCTCGTTGAGGAAGCGACAAGCTGACATAAAGTCGGCATTTACTGTCTCACTTGGTACAAAGGACAGAACGAGAGATATTAGGGCAAAACTTTGAAAAGAAGAAACAGCTTGTGAGTTCTGGCCCTCTCACCTGCCTTGAGTGGATGTCTTGGAACCAGAGTCCACCTCCATCTGTTTTTCCGGGGGCTGAGATTTCACGTTGACCGTTTCGGCTGCGGCCTCAGCTTCAACAGATGCCACCCCTCCATCTGTCCATCCCGATCCAGTTCCATGGGATATCACTTTCCTCTTTTCCTCCGTCCCTGTCTTTTGCTGTTCTGCTTCCACTTGGGTTCCAGCCATCTCCCAAGGCCTGACGCTGTTCTCTTCCTGCTTTAAACTGCAAGACATCTGCGACACGCAGTCCTGCCCAACTGGATTGTCACTTGCATTTTTTTTGCATCTGTATCATATGTAAGGGACAGAAAATACAGGGCATGAAACTAAAGGATTCGGGTGTCGCGTTAAACACCATCAAAATGAAAGTTTCCGCCATTCATTCATGAATAATCCACAACACAGTATTTATGTAAACGTGTTTCGCCACAAAAATAGACAATTCGCTAACCCTTCCACAGCAACCGTCAAGGTCCAAGCACCGCTGTCGTTCCTTGTGGCGCATTCCCCTCCTATAAAATAAGGATATGGTGATGACGCATGTTGAGACAATCAGTGCTGCTGTACATGCATTGTTATAACTAAACTAAATGCCCTAATCAATACAGTCTCCTTTGATAAAGCACAATGTTGGCCAGTCACTAATTCAGCAACAACATAAAAATGCATATATGAATGCAGATGAAAGATTCTTACGAGGCTCGAAATAAGTGGTTTCACATCGCGGTTTGTGAGGGATTTGCATTTTACGCCTCATTAAAACACATTGAATAGCAAAATTGACAGTCAACAGTGGAAAAGCCCAAAATGTTTGGCCGGGCTGCGTCGTTCCCATCGCCCAGGTTGAGGCACAGCTCTGTGCTACGTACGCAGCAGCAGTTAGCTAGCAACGAGATTCAGCTGACAACTGCTGTGGCTAAACATGTTGTGGAGTTGCTCCAAAGTCAGTAATCAGCGCCTCCGTGGCAGCAAATTAATTACATTTCCCACAAGTATCGTTCTAATGAAGAGAGAAGCCATGCTAATTACTAAGCTAACCTAAGATTGACACAGCTAGCGTGACCGTAATTAAGTGCTTGGGTGATCGAGTCCACTTTTCACAGACGTCTGGCTGGAACCGTCTTAAAGTGGAGAATATTCAACTTTGAACAGCAAAACAGCACAACAATGAATAAGTACTCACTAAACAAAGCTGTAATCGAAATAAATACTGCTGATTTTATAATAAAAAAATTTTAAAAAAAAGTTTGTTATATTGTCAGCATTTTTTTTTTTTATAAATCCCTTGCTTCAGGTCCTTGTGATTAACATGCAAAAAATCACAAAATTAGAAAATTGCTCCTCAAATGAAGTCATTGATTCACAAAACTGCTACGCAAAAAAAGAAAATGTGAGCCTTGCTATATCAATAGGCTTCTAAAGCTTTACTTTGAATGTTTGTCTCACAACATTCACACAACTATGAAATTGCAATACCTTTTTATGTGCACTTATTGCAATAAAATGCATGGTAATAAACAGAGCTGGGCATTTTACTAAAAATGAAGCGTCCGTTATTCGTCATCCGTCTGCAGCGTACCCTTCCGTCGTCCGTCATTCACCTTTTTTTCCCCGGGGGAAATAATAGTACCCGTCTATAGGCTGGTCCGCCTCTAATTTTAAATGGACGTCCGCCTCGTCCGACTAAACTTTGACTCCCAACTGTACGAGGTTTAAACTGAAATTGTGACACACTGTACTTTGCAAGCCTCTTCACAGCCTGGTCCCTCACTCAAATCTGTCCCCCACACAACAACCACCTACTCTTTTCATCCCCGCGCTCGCCGCAGCCATCAAAGCCTCGCTGCGAAAAATAGACGAATGATGGACTGCAGACAAATGGTGGACTAAATAAAGGGGTTTCCGTCTATGCTTAATCCCGTCTATTTTAAAATGTTTCCCGTCATTCGTCAACAAAACGGACGTCCGTCACTGACGGAGGGACGGAGCGGTCCGCCACATAGACGGAATGCCCAGCCTCCGGTAATAAAGTTGAGGTTACCTCCATCTTGAAGAGCGTGCCCATTGTTGTGTCCAAACTGAGTGTAGTGGGAGGTTAGGATGCCGAGGAGTCCCGTCATCTCATGCTGCAGGGAGATAATCTTCGGGTGTTTCCCTTCCTCTGCCGCACTCAAACACTCCCACTGCTGATCCAGGAGTCGCTTGATCTTATTTATGTGGTGGATGACCACAGCCGTGTCTCGAGTGTCATCGGACACCTCCATTGGCAGACAGCTTTCAGGGGATTCAACGTCTTTGAAGCGAGCGCTTTGTCCATTCGCGCTGACAGGTTTTGATATCGCCGTGATCCCATCCTCCTTCTGGTTGACCACCACCCTCTCCGCCTGGACCCACACCCCGGGATTTGCGACAAGGCGTTCAATCTGTTCATCTTTGCTTTCGCTCTCCTTCTGCTGCCGCCTCAGCCGCCCGGTGACCCTCTGAAGGTCCAGCTCGGTCTCGTGCAGCTTCTGTTCCAGCATGGCCACCTTAGCTTGGAGCGACGTCACCGTCAGCAGCTCGTCCAGATCCGTGCTCGTCCTCCACTCGTGCGTAGGATTATAATCTGGACTGGTACTACCACAAAGTTCGTACCGTGAGCTTTTATTGTTGCAATCAGTCCCATTGGTGCCATTGTGAGAGAGCGGTTGAATATGTGACCGCAGCATTTCTTTTTCCTCCCGCAGTTGACAGATCTGTGCTCTGAGGTCTGGAATGAGCCGCACCTCCCTCTCCAGCTCCTCCACATGTTCCAAGGCATCTCGCAGGCGCCTCAACAGGCCTGAGCAATCCTGGGTGTGGGGGCTCTCTCGGGAGTCCAAGATGTCTTCGCAAGACTTGTTCCTGTCTCCGAGATGAGCCTTTGAGCTTCTTAGGCTTCCGTGCTCCTCCGTTGCCTCCGAGCTTTGTCTCAAAAGCACCGTAAGGGGCAGACTAGAGGCCCGGAGGAGATGCGGTCGGATGTGCTCACCCAAGGGTTGCTCATCAAACTCTCGGATTTGGGCTTCGATTTCTGCTCGCCCTCGCGGCGAAAGGGACGACCTGTAGTCATACAACCAGGAAGTGGAGCCACGGTGGTGGTCATCGGACAGTCGAGACCTGGGGCCAAGAGCTCCGGTTGATCCCCAGGGGCTTGGACGGTAACTATACCCGGAAGGATTAACGTGGCGGGGAAGAGTGCTTGCCCGAGGGCCTTTGCTGTGGCGCTGGATGGAAATTCTTTTGATGGTTCTCCCTTTCTCAATGTCATCAACGTACTTCAGGAAGTCCAAGTCTAGACGAAAACCATATGGAGTTTCCACAGAGTATGGGAGTTTGCCTTTAATGCCACTTTCTGAAGCGTTGGTCGCTTGCGCATTCCCTGGAAACATTCAAATGGCATTTTTAACAGTGCAATGGACTATAACCCGTGTTACGGTCTTTGCTGGTTTCAAGATACACTAAGACACCCTCTGGAGGAAAAAAAAATAACCTCATTCTTTAAATGTGTGTTAACGTGGGTTTCTGGAATAACTCTACTCAATAGTTCAGAGCATCATAATAGCTCCTCCAGCCAACACTATGGCGTGCTGGCCATGACGTTAGACTAGCGACCGGAGGTTAGCACGTCGTCAAATCCCAGGTGCGGAAATGGTGTGTGCATACAGTCCATTAACATCAACCACCGGATCAACTTTATTACAACTCACGCACAGTCCTAAGACTGAGTATTTAATTATTTTGTTGACCAAATATTTGTCTTTTTCTCTCTCTTTTTTCGAACTACCAATAGCATAACTACTGTTATTATTATAACAACTTCCATCATTATTGTTTCAAACATCTACTTGTCACCCCCCCCCACTCCCATCAATGCATACACCCAGTCGCATATTTATGTTGTTTTTTTTTTGTATAATTGCCTGTCTCACTTTAATCTGTTTTTTTTTGTCCGCACAAACAAAAGGATGGTCCGTTTTTACATAACATACCATTTTTTAGGTACAATTCAGTGACATTTTGAAACATCTTACCATTGTGCCTTTCCATCATTTCGCTGGGTTTGTTGTCACATCATCTGTTGGTGATGTCTGCCAAAACAGAAAAGTACAAATTGAACTAGAAAACACGTTAAAATAAGTGCCTGAGCCTTTTTACAAGCAACGGAAATTGTTATGTGGTTGTCTCATAAATATATAAAGGGCGAATGAATAATGACATAATGACTACATTCATGCATTGTGGGAGAAAAACAAGTATTTTGGCGCTGGCAGTCCTTGAGGTTGACCTGTGGTATTTTTGGTGAGACGACTCATTATTCCGAGGATTACTCTTGATTCTGTTTCAGCTTTGTGCACAAAAGCCAAACAATTGCACCTAATTGCCTCCCTTTTCTGTCCCTCACGTTGTCTGCGAGATGTGCTTCTGCTGCTTTTTCCTCCCACACTGATTCATTTCTTCCATGCACATGGATGGCCCTTATTCTCCTGTGGCACGTCTGATCTTCACTTGATTACTACCCTGCTGTCCAGGATGAGAGACGAGAATAACTATGTTTTTGGCCTTGCAGCTATGGGCAGAAGAAAAGAAAAAAAAAACAACCATACTTGTGCAGGAATACAAGCATTGTTATGACTCACTGCTTCCCTCCCTAAGTTTGCTGTGCTTTTTTGCTCAAATCAACAGTTTGTTTGGTATTCTAACATCCCTGTCTTCAACTTCAGCGTTTAGAATTAGAGTCATCTTCATTGTCATGATTTTATTTTATTTTTTTTAATGCATATGAAAATCAACTTTTAACTCGAAGCAATGCCCACTATCTGAGCCGACTGCCGAGTGAGTGAGGAAGTGAAGTGGAGCGTATGCTCAACTGACGGAATTGGCCAGGTCGATGGTGAGCTAGGAGCCCAGGATTGAAACTCGGAAATTGCTTGGAATAGAACTGAACCATTCTGAATCATCCTTGCTCTGGTCGAGCTGGTAGGAGGCTGCATTTTAGCCAGCCGATCCCCTTCATTGAACTTAAATCGACTGGCATTTTGAGTTCAAAGAAAGAAAAATTAAGTTTAAATAAAAGACATTCAAAATACATCATTTTTCATTATTTTTTTATTTTACAAAGAAATCGTAATCGTAAAATCGTGTTTGAGAGAAAATAATCGGGATTTTCTTATTAGGCAAAATCGAACAGCCCTAACACAGTCCGTCCATCATCTCAATAAAAGCGGCAATTGTAGCCTTCTTTTGTGTTTAAACAGTGCTATAGTGCTCATTCTGTCCACTAAATATAGTCATCTCCTTGGCAATGTCGCCCTACTGACCTTGTGTTTTCCCCTCCCTGCTCCAGACCACCAACCATCAGCCACTGAGAAAGCTTGCAATGCCAGCTATGCAGTAAACAACCAACACGAAATGGTCGGCTGGGAAATTTCACCTCCGTTACTGAAAACCTCATTGATAAACCTCAGCAAAAAAGCAGAATACATGCATAATGGATTTACGGAGGTTTGCGCATGGAATCTGTACTAGATAGACGCTTCATAATATGAGTGTGAAGCATGAAGACCAACATACATGTTGGAATCAAATGTGTGCTGAATGTAAATCTTTAATGCGTAAGCAGCAATATATCAGAATTGGTACGGGCAATCTGAATCTAAATTTACTGTGGAAGGTAGTTTTATGTTTTCAAGTTCTATTTTTGATAAATTGGCTCAATCTATTGAATACCGATGTATGACAGGAAACATTCAGGAAGAGCGTGCATTTAAAAGTTCTTACAACCTCAACGTGCCTGTTTATTCTGTGTTGTCAGTTACGATAACTAGTATTTTTCAATTATAAATATAGAAGTTCTTGTATTGGTTTTTTTTACACTGACACTAGCAGACAGTATGGACTGTACTGTATGCAAGTGGGTTTTATTGTTGGCAGGAAAACTTCAGCAACTGATGCTGGCATGTCTTAATTTAGCTCATACATGTGGTGTAAATCTGAGAGGTACATGTCATCAGGTTAGATGCAGATATTATCTGTCACTGTCTTTATTTTGGCAAACTAGCAGATGAGCACCGAGTCCAATCCACTTAGTAGTCAGGCTGCAACTAACGATTATTTCGATTAATCGATGAATCGGGTAGGGGAAAGAAGTGTCCATTTCTATCTTTTTATTTAAAACAGAACATTATTTCAATTTGACAGTGCACAAACAAACATGTCAGAAAATAGGCAAAAATGTTGATTATTGTTTTTCAAAGTTAAAGCAATTGTTTTATTTTTGATTCAGCACAAAGATGATTCCGCTTTCATATATGACTAGAGAAATCAGAGAATATTTACTGTTGATAAACTGAAATTCTGAGCATTTGGTCAACTTAAAAAAAAAAAGATTTCTAAACTATTCAATGATCATTAATTATTATCGATTCATTTGATAAATCGATTAGCTGTCGATTAATCATTGCACCTCTATTTGATAGTATTTTTTTTAGAGTAAAACATCCTGATTTGGCGTCCAAATGGAAGTTGTGCAATAAAATGTAAAAAAATAAAAAGACTTTAGAGAAAATAAAACCTCATTCTTTATTTTTAACGTTTATGTTTTGGGTTTTCCCACCGCAAGCTCAAGTAAATTTGCATCTCCAAAAAGAAAAATGGAATGAACTGACATATTTTACTTGTTTAAGACTTCACAAAGTATCACTGACTCCCCAACATTACCAATGTGGCATACATTTGCATTTCCTGCTCTTCGACTAAACAAACAAGTGAGCACAGCCTCTCCGGTTCTTATACTTAAATATAGTCAGTCATACATTTCTCCCTCACCAACTTGACCACTAAAGAAACAATATTGCATCTGGGTTAGGAATATCCCGAAGAGTCATCGCCTAACAATGTTCACATTTCCATGGCACAAGTGTAATTGTCTGTGCTTGGAGCTGTTGGTTCACCTCCACCACTAAAAAAACTGAAAAATGAGCATAAAATAGTCACTTTACCCCAAAGAGGCCCCTTCAAAACATTACTACAGCCAAGTTAAATATCAAGAGTGAGTTTAATGCCCTTTGGGGTTTTCCAAACCAGTGCTTTCATGGTATTTCGTGGAGATGCATCATATTATAGTTTACAGGAATACTACAGTGCATTCTCTGTTTTTTGTCACTGTGTGTACACTCTTTTGATATATCTTTGACCACCTTGCGTGAACATTCAAAGACCGAAAGAATACAGGGAACTAACGACCAACTACAAGCAAACTGACGAGACAACGAGGCACACCTGGACAAGACACGAGTGGCTGGAGGGAGGGAGCTAATTAGTGGACAAAAGTGACACGGCTGACGAGAACCGATAGAAATGAAAACCTAACGAACAAGACAAGAAATAACATGAAACAAAATGAAATCCAATATGAACAACAAAAACAGACTTTGACACTATAAATTCACATCTTTGACTAAGGTACTATTGGAGATTCAGAATTATGCCCTTGTTAATAATTTCTTTGGTGGTGGAATTCTCTGGCAAGACCTCGTTTATTCTCGAGCACATCAGGTTTTCAGTTATATTTAGAAATATTTACCAACCAAGCACAAGGCAGAATTTCATTCTGAAACGTCATAGCTGTAAATTACGACACATGGTAAAATACATATTGCGCAATCTTTTATAGGTCAAAATTGAATTTAAAACAAAAAATGGAAATATTTAAAAAATCTGATCTACAAAAAAAAAAAAAAGAGATTTTTTTTAAATCAGCATCAAAAATACATTGAGCGACACATAAAGCTATCTCTGATTAAAATTTGCTGTTGGACAGTTTAAGTAGTTTTAATAACATACTAGGCACAATAAAACATTTATGTTCTTTGGAACCAAAAACAAGTTCAGACTGAATCAACACCACCTCTGCTGGTCGCATTAATTAGTGCACTGTATTTTGCCACTGCAAAGTTATCAACAATCAATCCTACACAATCAAAAAATTATATTAACTGACTATGCCCTTCAAAGGACATTACTGAAAGTTTTTCTTTGATTAAATATTGACCGTTTCTCAATATGAAGAAGGCAGAATACGGTCTTGTGAATTCCCTGAGTTCGGTCTTCCTAAGAACGTACGCAAAAACATTCTTGCTATGAACGAGAGTTCCTTTGTAAACTGGAACGGCTATCTTCTTGTCTACTTTCCTCCCTGACCCTGACGGACATTTTCCTAGCCAAGAATTCACCGATGCATCCTTGATTTAAGCTAGTTTACAAGAACCACATCCGGTATTCCATACGTTCTTGGTTTATTCGTACTTTCAATTGGAACAGTACTTGGGCAGTGAATCATGACGTTTCACGTTCCAAGTACTGTTCCAAGTATTACGTACAAGTACGTTAGAATGGACAAGAACGCTAATTGAGAAATGGCCAGTTTTTATACTGGCTGCTCATCAAGCTGGCAGAATGTATTAAACAAGTTTTCTACTTGTTGACCTGATTGGCCTGTAATAGATCTGACAGACCGTATATTCCTCCAGTTACTGTCCATATAAATCCTTAGTAAGTGCCTGGTATTTTCAACAGTTTTTTTTATACTCAATGTGAAGTAATCCTTCAGTTGTGTCAGGTTACCACCACACAAGAGCCATAAATTGATCTGGATAATTACCACTCAGTAGTCCTGAATGTGAGCTCGGACAATATATATTGTAAAACATTACTTTGGCCTTCTCCGCCTTCCCTTCCACTGGTCATCTGTCATCTGCTTTGTCTTCTTGTTTTTATGATCTTTGTTCTCTTCCTAGAAAATCCTTCCTTTTTCCACAACTTTTTGGCTGTACATTCAGCATTTTTCCAGCGCATAACTGGAAGAGATTTAGATACTAAAACCGGCGGTTTGGCTCGATTTGATCCTTCAAAACTGCGTTGTTTTTTTTTTTTTACTGTCTTGTTTTCACCCTGTAGCCAGTGGTATTGTGTGGGACCGTTCTGTAGTATCCCAGTGCTCTCCAACAGCAACAGGGTAAGCCATGTAGTGTGGCATCTTAGCTGCATTGTGGGGTATGTGCAGACAAAGCTCATACCTTGAAACAGCTGCCAGAGATCCACGCAAGAAAGAACGTCACGGTATATTCACAGTGAAAGGTTAAACGTTTGCAGCTTTGCGTGTGATTACGTTGACATACATCGTTATATAGTGTTACGGTGTGACAATCCCTTACGATGTGAAAGTGTAGCCATCGTCCTAAAAGTATGGAACGCACTTTCTCAGCCTCAATTTAGAGCAACAGTTAGTTGGAGAGAAAACATTCACGGTGAACCTTCAGCTATGAAAAAAAAAAACAAAATGAATAAATTCATTAAAAACTTACCTTAAAACAAACGGATGTTACTTTTCCTCCTGTGTATCTTGCCGAAATAAGCGGTCCCCAGTTTGCCCTCAGCGCCGTGCACCCTGAGTGCGTCTGTGTGTGTGTTTACGTGTGCGTCCCGTGCTGTCAGGGAGAGTGACATGCCGGGGCTGTTTGATAAATGCCAATGTGCGCGCAGGCTCCGCCATAACAGAAGTTGGGTTTGCCTCTGAGTAAAAAAAAAAAAAAAAAGAGAGTCGAGAGCAAGGAGGAGCTTGTGAACATGCCTTGCTGCTAGAAACATTCTCACAGTCAAGAGGTAGTTTGCTGAATAAGCCAGCTGTTCGTCTGCAGGCTCACTGCCATCATGTGACAGGAGGTACTCGAGTATAGCGTGGAAGAAAAAAAAAAAGTAGCCCCCAGTAACACAAATGTCAGTACTGGAGCATGTGTAACTCTATCTATTGCTGCGGGATCTATGGCGGGTCAACAGAAGAGAGCCCTCGGGGCTCGGTGCCATCTATGGAGGGCATACCTTTCATTCTTCATGGCTCCTCTTTCAGCCTCTTACCACCTGCGGCCTAACACCATCGGGCCGGGAACAAAGAATATCATCTGCTCTTCATAAGCGCGCACAATAGTAATATGTGTAAAAATAGCCTTTTGGCCCTCATATGCGGTGCGTTGACAGCGTTTCACTTTTTCCACATTTTGTTATGTTCTAGCCTCATTCCAAAATGGAATCAATTCATTTTTTCCTCCCAATTCCAATCCCACAGGTGTATGTTGGGGCACAAACCAAGCATGAAGTCAAAGGAATTGTCCGTAGAGCTCCGAGACAGGATTGTCTCGAGGGGCAAATCTGGCGAAGGGCGCAGAACATTTTCTGCTGCTTTGAAGGTTCCAATCAGCTCAGTGGGCTCCATCACCTGTGGAAGTGGAAGATGTGCCGAACCAGCAGGACAGTGCCGCCCGTGCTGAACTGAGCAATCGGGTGACCAAGAACCCGATGATCAGTCTGCCGGAGCTCCAGCAGTCCTCTATGGAGAGAGGAGACATTCCAGATCGGAAAATCCATACTTTTATCTCCAGTAGACTTGCTTTTTTGTCTTCTGACTGGACCCCCTAAAAAAGAGCATCAAACAGCTGCAGCTCATTCAGAATGCCACAGCTCGAGTTCTGACCACAACAAAGAGATCAGAACATGTTACTCCAATCCGGTCAAGGCTTTAAACTGGCTCCCAGTCAGCTGTAGAATAGATTTTAAAATGCTACTACTGGTCTATAAATCACTGAATGGTTTGGGTCCTGAATACGTAAAAGAAATGCTGATGGAATATAAACCCAGTAGGGCTCTGAGGTCCGCAAACTTGATTCAATTAGTGGAGCCCAGGTTACAAAGTAAACACGGTGAAGCGGCACAACTACCCAGCACATTTTTTACTGTGTAGGCATTCCATGTTTCCTTTACTTTACCCCCCATGACCGTATGCTAGCTTCAGATTCTAACATTGTCCTCAACGTGAGCGGTCCTTTGTCTTCATGTGCGCTGCGATTTTATGGCGACCAGTGCAGGGTGTGCAATGACCATGACCCTGATTAGGACAAGCAATATAGAAAACAGATGGATGACTGTCAGACTTCCACGTTTTAGAATTTTCAAAAAACCTTTTTCATTATGCTTGGCAAAGTCTTTCTTTTTCGCTGTTTATTGGTTTTCTGGTGTACCATGTGGTGAATACACCTGACCTAACTTGAGTCTATATGGAATATGGGCTTCTTAAGAAGCTGCTACCCTGCCGTGTCCCCCACCAAGGATGGAAAAGGAATCACTAAGTATGAGCAAAAAAAAAAAAAAAAACTCCTTTTCCATTACATAGGCAGACAACTGACTCCATGAGGGATTGTGGTTCACTGTTGAGGGAGCGCTAGCGGGGGGAAAAAAAAAAAAAAACTGCCTTTATAGCTTTGACAGACTGTGAACATGCTGGAGAAAACTTGGCTGTCATGCAAAAATCTTAGTCAGTGACAGTTTCAAAGAAAGATTTGCAGTTGCATCACTTTAAGTGGTATATTGGTTAAAACAGACTGTTTTTAGATTCATCCCGAGTGTTTTTTTTTTTTTAATGACTATTAACTTTTGTTCAAAGCAGTCAAAGCTTGCCAGCCGTCGGATATTAATTTTCCGCCTATTTCACTCCTCCAGGGGAAGTTGCCCCTTGGTGGAAAGTGTACTTCGAGGAAAGTTGAGATACTTGAGTGAGACTTAATAAGCAACGAGTACAATGCAATGTTGATTTTAGAATGGTTAGTATTTACCTAAGGGTTTTATTTGATCACTTAAAGAGGAAGTCAACCCAAACATATTTTGTTCAAGAATATGTTTCATGTAAGCCCACTAGTAAGGCATTCTGATAAATATTGCGTTTGCGGAATAAGAGTTGATCCACCCGTTTTTAGCCATCTTTGGTGGCGGCCATTTTGTCACTTCTGTCAACTGAAAATGAAATCACAGTGTCTCAGGGCTCAGGTAACGACCAATCACAGCTCACCTCATTTTCTGAAGCTGAGCCTTGATTGGTCGTTCCCTGAGCCCTAAGCAGTTGTGATGTCATTTTCAGTCGACAGAAGTGACAAAATGGCCGCCACCAGAGATGGCTAAAAAGGGGTGGATTTTGCTGCTTAACTCATATTCCACAAACGCAATATTAATCAGACCGCCGTGTTTCAACTACAGTAGTGGGCCTGCTGGGAACATATTCTTGAAAAACTGTGAATGGGTTGATTTCCCCTTTTAACATTTCTGGGATCTTCCACAAATGTTTAAAGCAGAGCCCTTTGAAGTGTCCTTTTGTGTCAAACATTTGACGTGTGTTATGTAATGGTGGCTTGTGGTAAGAGGAGTGACACATTGTGCTTTTGCTGCATTGGTCAAGAGAGACACAGTATTTACATGAAACGGTGACCTATGGATCGAGTCCATTCCTTCAACAACAAGGGCCTCCCAACACCTCTCAAAATAATCCTAAAAACAAGTGTGAACCCTTATGTCCAATTGTTGAATGAGTCATTCGACATGTTTTTTCAACAGTTTCTCTCAAGTGCTCAGTATGATTCTATGTCATTTTACATCACTTTGCATAATCACAAAGCTGCTGAGCATAATTCAAGTATCTTTAAAATTCAAAATTGATGTTATGGATCCAATTAGTTTATGCAGGTTTGCCTACTGCGGTGTGTATATTTAGTTCAGTGTTATCACAGAAACAGATTGTGGCTGTGATGCTAAGTTTCAGGTTATTTTTTTTTATATAACATGTCTGATCTGAGTAACAGATGACTGGCTACTGGTGTTTGGAATGGTTAGCTGAGGGTTCTCTATCAGGCTGACCCAGATTATTTCCTCGCATTACACTTTAAACAAGCTATTTAATTGATTACTAGAGTTTGTTTATCTTGATGTGAATGTTCAGTCACCCCACCCTCACCCCACTGCAACACTGCACCAGTTGGTAAATTAATGTTTTGAAATGACAATATTGAGTAAGAATTTTAATACAAAGGTTTGTTTGATCGTCTTACGTTGACGTTCAATTTTAAATGACATGCTATAAGTCATTGCAGACATCGTGGTAAGTCATGCGTGAAGTGTACAGATGAATAAATAATAAATAAGACAACATGCCCCGCTATTTAACTTTCTTACGTGTTTGGTAGTGTAAATAAAAATAGAACTTCTATAAAAAGCAAACCAAGGGAAGTGGTAATATGAAAAGTGACACATACGTGTACATACGGGTACATACGGGTAAGTGTTTTAAGAATCAAAATACAGTGTATCGGGCATGTTATTGATGACAATGCAGTGGCCCGTGGAAAATGTATTTCATGAATGTTTGTAAATGAGGCCAGTTGTTAGTGTAGTGGTCCACATGCTGTGGGACTGATACCCACTTAATGTCCAATTCACCATAGCATCTGTGACTTAGTGACCAAATCAGTGTACGCTCTTAATTAGATGGGATTAGACTCCAAGCCTCTGCCTTGACCCTGAACTGAATAAATATGATGAATGTTTGAAAAAGTAATATATATAAATTGTATAATGAATTTGCTTATTTCCCAGCTGTTTTGGACTCAAAAACCCTCTAACGTTCTCCTTCCCCCTCCGAGGGTGGTCACTGAAGTCACATAATGTCAGCTGCCACCCAAGCCTCCCAGAAAGTTGGCCACTGTACAACCAGCATTTTACTTTGCGGAAATCAGGCCCTGTGGCTGAAGTCAGGGTTGTAACTGTGTTTACCGTGTAAACAACGAGGGCCTCATGCAACGTTGCTGCTACATGAATGGTTAATAATTAACGGAGAGCCTGTGTCATCACCCTTTGTTGATTGCGGCTTCTTATCAGCATCACCCATGATCCTCTTGTTTGTCTCTTGGTAATAGTGACCAACATATCATCGCTGAGGACCATAGCAGTCATACTTGGGATATTTTTGCTAGACGAAGCAATCATTTTTAAATTGACAATCCAGAGACATTCGAGGCACTCCCCTTAGGCCGGGTTCACGCACGAGGTCATTCGGGCTGTTTTTGTCCCAATTTTTCCCCTTCCTGACCAAGGAAGTCAAATGCCAGACTAGCTAAACGTATCCATCTTTCTGAGGTGCTTTAAAAGTGGATTTATTCCGATAATAGAGTCTGAAATGGTTCAGGCAGACAGTATTGAATATTAAATATGTTTGATATTCTGACCAAAAATCTTGACGTATGTGGGGGAAGCTGACCAATCTCGATTTTTTTTTTTTTTACTCCCTCCGTGAACTGTGATGTGAACGGAATGTAGCCAAAGAATCATCCTGAATGAGGAGCACTTTACATGCTATATCTCAATGACTGGTGAAACTTTGGAAACTCAATTTATATTTCCTGAAAGCTATTGATCTGAGGTTTTTGCAGCAAAAACTTGAACACAAAAATCCAATCAATTAATGTTTTATTAGATTTTTAGTTGTTGATGAGATCTGGAGCTCTCAGGGGCTCCACTGGAAGGTGTTTCAAACTTGTTCAGTTTTTTTGGAGGCACAAACACCCCTCCTTCTTGTAGCGTGCCATTTCTGTATGCTACGTCTGTCTGGTGGCTGCTTTGAAAGTTCTATTGGAAATCACATTTTACGCAAAAAGTAAAAACATTGATGGTGGCGTAACAATGGCCGGACAAGAGCCCCAGCAGCAGAAAACTGAAAATGTCCCTTTTCAAGCGAAACCGGTTTAATCTTGCTACTTTTGCCAGTTCTTAACTCTTAGGAACTTTACAAAAACGAATATCTTAGGGCCTAAGATATTCGTTTTTTAAAGTGACAGATTTCTGTATTTACCAAAGCGAGTCTTTTTTGCCGCTATTGCCGTCTTACAACGCGCCCACCTCTGGTCCTCTCGGGAATCACTCGGGTAAGATCGGCAAATATCCAGAAGTGTCTGTTCTTTGTTTTTGCGAGATCAGTTCTCAGTTTTCAAAAACAAGTCTTTATTTGTGGAGTCTGCCAGATAAAAATAATCTTTTAAAATGTGAAAAATCTTTATGTGTGTATCAGGCCTTAGGTGCCTCCATTTACGCGATGGTGATGTTGTATGGTGCAAAAATTTCCCGGTCCATCTATCGCCTACAATCGGGTTACCCTCCCGCCGTCCGTTTATCCGCCTTTTTTGTAATCGCCTATAGGCCGGTCCGACTATCATTTTAAATGGGCTTCCGTTTGTGTGTCCGTCTACGGAATTCTGGGCTATGATAATGATGAACATTGAAGGATTCTGTAAGCAATTTGAATTTCAAGGCTGGTACACTCCAAACTGTACAGGAATTGATCTGATCCAAGTTAATCATTAACATGCTTGCGAGAGTGTATAAAGCTCATGAAGTTCCCCCCGCGGCCCTTCAGCCAGTCACAGAAGAGGGAGACGGCTGTCAGCAGTAGGACAGGCAGAACGACAACATGAAAACAACTCTGATCTACTTATTTGTCCTCGCCGGCGTCTGTCTCCCTGTCCTGTGCGGCAAAGAGGAGCCGCCCACCCCCCAGCCCGAGGCTTCTTCTGAAACCCGACCACACTTTGCAGCTCTGGATGATGTGCGTCTCCTGGCCAGCGGCCTGCTCCAGCTGGGACAGAGCCTGCGGGATTTTGTGCACAAGACCAAGGGACAGATCAACGATATCTTCCAAAAGCTCAACATCTTTGACCATTCGTTCTACCAACT
Organism: Filicampus tigris; assembly: GCF_054856515.1. NCBI lineage: Eukaryota > Metazoa > Chordata > Actinopteri > Syngnathiformes > Syngnathidae > Filicampus > Filicampus tigris. The sequence goes on along the minus strand of NC_141226.1, from coordinate 15,350,106 downwards.
TTCTGTGATGGCCAGTGAAATCAAAGAGGAGGAAGAGGAACTGAAGAAGACCGCGGTGGTGCTGACAGCTAACAACGAAGAGATCAGGGGGCTATCTGTTAAAATCAGCTCCAAGGTGGACAGCATCATGTTGGAGAAGAGTTCTCTGCAGAGCAAAGTGGAAGGCCTGGAAGAGAAGCTGAGACATCTGTCTCAGGGTCTGTTGACTGGCGACCAAGTAGGAGAGATCAATGGCCTTAGGGTAAGGCACTTCATGCTCGACCCTCCACCTCCTCGGTCCGGCAAGTTCAACAGACTGACTTCATAAGCTTATGTGTGATGTCGAATTGTAGTCATCAAAAAGCGGTTATCCCCTGTGATTAACGATCTGTGGCAAGGTGAACTCTGCCTCTTGCCCAAAGTCAGCTGGGATAGTTTCCAGCTGGTTGAGCAGTCGAAATGAATGAATGAAAACGCAGTTAACAGGTCTTACCCACTTCACTTCTTTCTTTTAAACCAGGGAGTGATTAACAGCCAGGAGCAAAGCATCACAGAGCTGCTGAAGGCTGTGAGGGAGCAAAGTGATCAACTCAACTACCAGAGGTTTAAGATCAAGAGTCTGGAAGAAAAGGTAGTGGAATAGCTAGGAATTGTCCTAAAATGTCCAAATCCTGGACGCATTATGTTTGCGGGTTATCAATTATGAAGTCCTGACATTATTATCATCATACTCATAAAGAACCTGAAGTGATGTTTGGTTAGTTATGCTTTTTTGGTCATGAACAACGTGACTGTTTGGAAGAAATTATATAATTTAAGAGAAAAAATTGACCTTTGTTAGGGTTAAAATGAAGGAACAATTATAGAATTATGGTCAATGTTAACATTGCTTTTAACGTTTTTGTGGATGTCATGCAATTCAGGCCGAGAGCTGCGTCTAACATTCTGCTTTTACAAAGATAAGAATGCTCAGCTTTATTGATACTGTCAGGGAGATTTATTTTTGCGCTTGTAGATTAGACTGGGTTATACATGCGCTGCATCATTTGGAGACTTGTTTCTCACGGTTTGATTTGCCCGTTTAGTGATATGAGCGCTAAGTATTGGAATCACTCCACATTATGATGCAGTGTTGTGGCAGTGGAAAAAAAAATACAGGCTCATCAAATGTATTCATTTTATGAACTCACGACCTCTCGGGCATTGTAATGCTCATGCATTGGTCCGCAGCAAATTTGCAACTGTATGTTCATTTAGACGCTGAGGCGGCTGTATTACGTGTATGCAAATTATGATCCACACACTGTTCCCCAGCTTACAGCCAGTACGTTTGCTCAAGACACAATGGAAAGGATGCCTGAATCCTTCAGCAGCGACGCACCAACACTCAGCCCTTATCTGGCCTCAGATTCCGGCAAGAAAACCGCAGACATGGGTAAGATCAGTATCAGCATTGGATGGAAGCTTCAGCGCGATATTAGAATTGCTATCGCTCAGGAAATGTGTTTATTCGGTCTGACTGCGTCTGATCAAGATTTCCTCAGACTTAAATAATGCTACTTTTGTCTTTTACCTACACTTTTGAAGTGGTGGCTCTTGGCACACAGTACGCACAGGGTTTACTGAGCAAATGATTCAACTTTAAATGCTCCTCATTTCAACCTTGTTTTGGGTCCATATGATATAGATCTCCCATCAGACTGCAGTGAAGTGTTCAACAGAGGTGAGAAAATCAGCAGAGTGTACACCGTCAGACCTAATGGATCGGAGCCCTTCAAGGTGTTTTGTGACATGAGCGCAGGTAAAGTAATGTCTCGCTGTGCCGCTGTGGACTCAAGTCCATTTATATTTTAGTCACTTTTGAAAAAAATGTTTTCCATTGCTTCCGTCCTTTCTTGTTCCCCGTTACAACATGCTGGTTGTTTGGTGTGCATATCACACGCACAGGTGCTGTCTCAATAAAGTAGATCATCTTAAAAATGATGTCAGTTATTCAACTAAAAAGGTGTTACTAATATTATTCAAATTAAAAATAATCATTTGAATTGTTTTATATGTATGATTTTATTTTCTTCAGATGCTAGGGTTTGGGTTAGTTAAATGCTGTAATCACCAAAATTGTATTTAAAAAAAAAAAAAAAAAAATCAATGAAGTATCGGTATTTCAATCTGTGAGTATTTAATTTACATGAAATGTGAATTTCGTTCTATTGGTATTTTCTACTGATGGAACTTGAGTTTTCCACAGTATTTTTATTGATTTAGATGCACCTATATTACTACTGAAATTAAACTCTGCTGGAAAAGGCAAAATGAAACAAACATTTAAAAAATACATTCAAAAAACAACTATCAATTTGTTGTATTGCCTTTCTTCTAGATCATGGAGCAACAGTCATTCAGCGAAGGAAAGACGGCTCTGTCAACTTTGATCAAACTTGGGAGAAATATGAAAATGGATTTGGAGATTTTCATGGTATGTCAAAGGGGAAACTCGATTCCCGGTTATCGATGCTCAACCCTAAGTCTGCCACGACGTTATCAGCTGATGTTTTCTTTCTGTGCTTCTTTTTTTGTGGTCAACCATGTCTGTTCCAGGGGAGTTTTGGCTGGGTCTCAGTAAGATTCACTCGCTGGTTGCACAGGGCAATTCTGTCCTTCAAATCAATCTGGAAGACTGGAAACAGAACAAGCGCTCCATTGAATACACTTGTGACCTCGATGGTCCAGAGAGCAACTACACCCTTCACCTCAAGCTAGTGTCAGGAGATCTGACTGACCCTATGAAGAACCACACAGGCATGATGTTCTCCACTAAGGACAGGGACAATTACAAGAATCGGGACTCCAACTGTGTCAACAACTACACAGGTAAAGGCGACGTCATTGCTTGAAAAAAAAAAATCAAGGTATCTAGCTATATTTTTCGTTTATTTGTATTTCTTTTAACTTTAGGTGGTTGGTGGTTCAATTGCTGTGGAGACACCAACTTGAATGGGAGATATTTCCTCATGAAACACAAGGGACATTCCGACCGCCGAAGAGGGATTTATTTGAAGCCAGGCAGAAAAGCTTCTTATTCGCTTAGGTTCACGAAGATCTCGGTCCATCCCTTCAACATGTCTTCGTCATCATCTGAGACTGATGGCTTTATTGCAAACAACAACCGGTGAATAGGAAACGGTAAACGGTGCATAGAGGCCTCTTCGGGAAAGCGTTGGAAGTGCTATGTGTGTGCCGCCATCGTTTCAATAGGCAAGGGCTCAGTTTGGGACTGTTCAAAGATGATCGAAGTCACTCACACAGGATTGAAGTTTAGGCCAACAGTGCTAAGTGTTGTTTCTGTTAGAAAACATCAACATGCTGGGCTAGGCTCATTACCAGGAAGAAATATATATTTTTAAAAAAACATTTCCAATGGAATTTAATGTTGTTCTGATCCTCATGTCGCACAAACTAAAAGGTGATAGCTCCCCATTTTAAAATACTTGTTAATTATTAATTTATTGCCATTTATTGGAAAACATTAATTTTCACTTTATTTTTTTGTGTTTTACATATCTATCTATATCTATATCTATATATATATATCTATATATATATATCTCTCTCTCTATATATATATATATATATATATATATATATATATATATATATATATATATATATATACATATATAAGTGGTGGATGACTGGTTAGCACGTCCGCCTCACAGTTCAGAGGTCGTGGGTTCGATCCCGGCTCCGGCCTCCCTGTGTGGAGTTTGCATGTTATGCATGGTAAGTTGATTGGATACTCTAAATTGCCCCTAGGTGTGATTGCGAGTGCGGATGTTTGTTCGTCTCTGTGTGCCCTGCGATTGGCTGGCAACCAATTCAGGGTGTCCCCCGCGCCTACTGCTCGAACACAGCTGGAATAGGCTCCGGCACGCCCACAACCTTTATGAGGATAAGCGGTATAGATGATGGGTGTGTGTGTGTTTACATCATCCGCAAGTGGAGGTCTTGCAGTTCCTTTTAAAAGTACTTTGCGTGCACCAATCTCCTGCATCACCATGCCATGTTGACCGCTCCCCTGTCCCTGCACTGAATTTAAAGGGAATGAGGGGAGCCGCTTCCACTGAATGGCAAACAAGTCGGCTGCATTCCCTCCCACAATGGCGCAACCCCCCCCCCCCCTTCTACCTGCGTAAGCAAGAAAACTCCACCGATGTGCACAGTTAGACAACACTTTGCACTAGACTTGCGCTGGGCATGAAAATAGTGCCCACCTAAGGTGCATTGCACAAAAGTACTTGCAAACTTGTGTTCTCCCAAAATGAGCCTTTTTGCTGAAATGGATCAGTGCTTCCCACTTCACCACTGTGCTGCATCTATTATTAGAGTTGATAATGTGTTTTGTAAAGACGTTGTAAAAGCCATATATCCCCTTTCAATCTCTGTCCAGTGATATTGTAATGGCCCCTTTCATTGCAAACGCTCCTCCTTAGACGTGAGATGCCATGCATGTTTTGCGTGTCATTTCTCCGAGCCTTGCTGCCCCCCTCGAAGCAAACGGCTCGCCCCGACCGTGCTTCCACACAGACACACCCAAACACAACTTTATGGCTTGACAGTGATCTCCATGCACATGTGTGAAGGAGCGTCTTCAGTTACTTGCCCTGCGTCTGCACACACACACACATTAGTTTGAAAGGTTATTTTGGGTCCAGTAAGGACGACAGTCACCCTGTGCACACTGCGGGGGGGGGGGAATAATAGGAGGAGTCAAGATTTCCCCCAGCAGTTCCGTCCCTGTAATACTTTCTCTCAAAACAACAGCTTTCCTCAAGCTTTGCCTGCTGCTGCATTGGGTGAACATTTCAAAACAAAGATGGACAACAGTCCTTTGCGGGTGCTGACGGTCCCTACGTCCCCGTACTCTGACCAGAGACCAGGCACCAACGGTCTGAGAAGAAAGGTCCATGTCTTCCAGTCCAGGAGGAATTATCTGCACAACTTCATCCAGAGTATCTTCTCCTCCATTGACCTCCGTGACCGCCAGGGCTCCGCAGTGGTGGTGGGGGGAGATGGACGCTTCTTTAACCAAACAGCTATTGAGGTCATTGTGCAGATGGCAGCTGCCAATGGGGTCAGTGACACCATGTGTGCTCATTTACTTATTTTGTCCATGCACAGTGCAAGCATCCGTAGAATTGTTACATTGTTTGCGTGTTTGAAGGATTTACATCATGTCAGTGTCACCTGCCCCAGCGTCCACCAGTTAATCCCTTCATTGTTTTTGTTCTAACTAAACCTTACACAGTTCTAATCGGCTGGGTGGGAAATGCAGATATTTTGCATTTCGCGCAAATTCGGTGATCGGTTGTAATGTCATAATTGGCTGATCGATCAATGATGTCATTGATCAGATCCGCAAAATAAGACATTACAGCAAACACAATATCATTCCAGGGATGTTCTATTCTGCCATAGTTAATAATGTAAGGTTTCTCAGCATATACAGTCAGATTTTTTTTTCTTTTTTTTTTTTCCGGCACGAATCATGGTGATCGACTTTACAGTAAATAAACAAATTGATGGATTGGATAGATTGGTCCATCTTCTGATCAGATGGATGATCGGTTATCTTTTTTTTGGTGTGTGATTGGTTCCAAAATCCTTATCGTGTAAAGCCTAGTTGTAACTTGTTTGATTTCAAAACATACCTTGATATGTTCAGTCACCCAAATGTAAACAGTGAGAAAAGCAGAAAATGTGGTGAAATTTACACTGAGAAGACGGATGTATGTTTGCATTGCAGTACATCCAATCTAAGCTTCACTTTCCACACTCAGAAAATAATCTTGGAGGAATTTACAAGCGTGAAATACACTCTCACATGACAAAACCTGCTCTTCAAGTGCCTCGACTTACATTCGTTAATAGCGAAGTCAAGTCTTGACTTCCCCGTTAAGTGAAATTTGACTCCTTGGAAGAAGAAGCACATCCAATCCAATGAAGTGGTACGCCTGCTTACACCACTCCGAGTAAAACACATGTAAACTCATACACGGGGACATTTACCTGTGACATTTCCTCAGGTGGGCCGTCTCATCATTGGTCACCACGGGTTAATGTCCACGCCGGCCTGCTCCTGCGTAATCAGGAAATTCAAAGCCATCGGAGGCATCATCCTCACTGCCAGTTACAATCCTGCAGGGCCTGATGGAGATTTTGGCATCAAGTTCAACACTGCAAATGGAGGTATGCAGGGCGTATCTGTCAAGAGTAATGTAATATCCAACAAGAGAACAGTATTGCTATGAGATTTGAGATGCAGGGAAACATTTTAACACATGAAAAAAAAAAAAAACAGTCGTTCTGCTTCATCAAGGTCCAGCCAATGACGCTGTCACAAACAAGATCTACCAGATCAGCAGAACCATTGAGGAGTTTGCCATCTGTCCCGGACTCAGACTGGATCTAACAACTTTGGGTAAACAGACATTTGATCTGGAGAACAAGTTCAAACCTTTTACAGGTAAATGAACTGAAACCAAAATGGAAGCAATTAACATTTTTGATGCATTAAACCAGGAAAACTCAAAGCTTCTGCTTCATGTCATGTCATTTTTTGGGGGGGGGGGGTCGTTTCAAGTTGAAATTGTGGATGCTGTGGAGTCCTATGCTAACTTGATGAGGAACATCTTTGATTTTGCTGCCCTGAAGGAGCTCTTATCTGGCGAGAACCACATCACAATAAGACTGGATGCCATGCATGGAGGTAAGATTGTTTTTTTTAAATCATTTTTAGTTGAAGTACAAATTCCGCTAGAACAGCTGAAAAGAGTTTCATGCCATCACAGACTGGCGAAAATGTAAAATCCTTGTTTGACTCAAGATTAGCACATGTTCACATCAGGTGACTGTAAATTCATCATACAAGCTAATGTCAACAGTCCAACTTCATACAACAGGTAAGCTTCCGCTCCATATTTGTCTTATATACTCCACCACCTGTTTCCACTCTTTAGTGGTAGGTCCATATGTGAAGAGAATTCTATGTGAGGAGTTGGGTTGTCCTGCCAATTCTGCCATTAATTGTGTCCCAATGGAGGACTTTGGAGGTCAACATCCCGATCCTAACCTCATCTACGCCGCAGACCTGGTTGACAGCATGAGGGATGGAGAGCATGACTTTGGTGCAGCTTTTGATGGTGACGGGGTGTGTTCGCCGGATGTTAACAAAAACAGCAATAGAAGCCACACTTCTGTGTTTTACATTTAAAACAAATCACTATTTGACATCTGCGACTAGAATCAATTAGAACTGGAGGTATTGATTTGTTCTTTGTGTCTGCTTATTGGCTCGCTAGGATCGAAATATGATCCTGGGGAAGTATGGCCTCTTTGTCAGCCCGTCTGACTCTGTGGCCGTGATTGCGGACAACATCTTTTGTATCCCATACTTCCAGCACAGAGGGGTGAGGGGCTTTGCCCGCAGCATGCCCACAAGTGCAGCCTTAGACAGGTAAAATGTTTGGCATGGTTTATATTGAAACGATTAACCATGCAGGTCTTTCTATATGAAAAGCAACGCGCTAAAGTTCTTTAGATAAAAAAAATTCTTTACAAGAATATGTTCTATGCAGCCCCACTAGTTGAAATACGGAATTTGGATTAATATTACGTTTGTGGAATATGAGTTATGCAGTGAAATCCACCCGTTTATGTACATCTCAGGGGGCGGCCATTTTGCTACTTGCTCTCAGCTGAAAATGACATCACAGTTGCTCTGGGCTCTGCTAACAACCAATCATGGCTCAGCTTCATAAAAAAAGGTGAACCGTGATTGGTTGTTACCTGAGCCCTGAGCAGTTTTGATGTCATTTTCAGTTGACAGAACATGACAAAATGGCCGCCCCCCGAGATGGCTAAAAACAGGTGGGTTTTGCAACTTAACTCATATTCCACAAACACAATATTAATCAGTATGCCATGTTTAGACTAGTGAAGGCACATAGAACATAATGCAAAGAATTTGGGGGGGGATTGACTTCCGCTTTAAAATGTATTCATCAAAATTTGTGGTTTTGCTTCCATTTCAATTCTGTGTGTGCTTCAAATAATTTCTATTTCTGTATTTCTTGCAGAGTAGCCAAGGCAACAAAAATAGAGCTATATGAAACTCCCACTGGGTGGAAATTCTTTGGAAACCTCATGGATGCAGGACGACTGTCTTTGTGTGGAGAAGAAAGCTTTGGAACAAGTAATAGCTTAGCCTTATAATTTATAACATATTCTTTGGTATTTTTCTGCGTGCGATTGGTTTGTCACATATCATGTTTCAGGTGGAGACCATATTCGTGAGAAGGATGGGCTTTGGGCTGCGCTAGCGTGGCTGTCCGTCCTTGCAACAAGACGGCAAAGTGTGGAAGATATACTTAAATACCACTGGCTAAAATATGGAAGAAACTACTTCACCAGGTGTGATGTGGCCAAAAGCAGCTGTGTTCAAAGACTGACGCATTTAGACCTTCAGTCAGTCAATAAATCAAAAAGTGAGAGATATCAAAATCATTTGCTAATAGGCCACACGGCGAACTCGTGCTTAGCACAGCCGCCTCACATTTCTAACGTTGGGTTTGAATCTTGGCTGCATCCTGCCCACACTCACTTGACGTGTGCATGTTCTCCTCTGCTTCCTAGCTCACATTCCCCAAACATGCATGTTAGATTCATTGAAAACTCTAAATAATCCATAAATGTGAATGTTTTTTGTTTATGTGTCCTGCGATTGGCGGGCAACCAAAACAAAGTGTAGTCTGCCCCGCCTCAGAGTCAAATGTGTTAAAATCCAGATCACACATGACTCTAATGAGGACCAGTGGTTTAGATCAGTGTTTTTCAAAGTGCTGCGAGATATTGTCAGGTGTGCCGTGGTAATGTATCTACTTTGTGTGCCTGTGCGGTCTAGCGCCTGGCAGCGTAATCAGGTAGTTACTAGATTGTAGTACTCTTTCATACCAGTAGGTAGCAGCAGCAGGTAGCTAATGGTCTTTGTTTACTAGAGACAAGCGAACTAGTGACACATGGATGCAGGTGGATAGCAGGACGACGGTGACAGTGATGGATACGTTTTTGTACTGGAAAACTGCTGAATCTGAACTGGACCCTGGACAAAATCCGGACGCAGATGAAGGCCCTAGTATGAGTGAAGGTCAAAAGAAAGCAACAACATCCAGCAAGGTTTCTGGCGCGAGGCAATACAACGAAAGCTATCTTGCATTTGGATGTACTTTTACCGGAGATGCAATGTCACTAACTCCGTTGTGCTTGGTATGTGGTGAAAAGCTCGATTAAGTCATTCCTTAATGTTAAAAAATGCTTATATAAACAATATACCACGTATATTATTAAATTAGCTTTTTTTCACAATTTCAACTAGTGGTGTGCCGCGGGATCTTTTCAATGAAAGAAATGTGCCTTGACTCAAAAAAGTTTGAAAAACACTGGTTTAGATTACAGATTAGAAAACGCACTTTTGATCAGAGCATTACTGCCATCTAGCGGGTGTCACAATCACTTGCACTCGGCACTATAGTATACAATTCTGAATTCAAGGAAAAACAGTACTTAAAGGTTGACTATTAGGTTGTAATAAAATCAGTTCATTTTATGAACGCACTAAGCATTATCAGGGAGTTGTTTTGAAGTAGACATCTGGACTGCAAATACATAGTTTAAAATATTAACCATTCAAACCTTTTCTCAGCAACCAGAAGGAAGCATGATCCATTATGCTGACATATGTTTTGTTGTTGTTTGTTTGTTTGCTCCAGATATGACTATGATAACATAGACATTGATGCAGCCTGTGATATGATGGAGGATCTGGAGCTTATGATTGCAGACAAGTCCTTTGTGAAGCGGCGATTTGCAGTGGAAGACAAAATCTACCACGTGGAAAAGGCAGACAATTTTGAATATACAGACCCAGTTGACAGCAGTATCACACGGAACCAGGTACTGTACAGCACAAAGACAAACTACTACATCAATACGTACATTCCAAATGCTGGAAGCCGTGTCTGGAAATTCACATTTCCTCTGTAGGGTCTGCGGATCATCTTCTCTGATGGCTCTCGAATCATCTACAGACTTAGTGGTACAAGTACTGGCGGGGCCACAGTTCAAATCTACCTGGAAAGCTATGAGAAAGAAAACGTCTTTCAAGAAACACAGGTAAATAAAAAACATAAAACAAACTTATATAAAATATTTTCAAATATATAATTATTTATTGCTAAGGGGAAAATAAGAATAATTATATACATAAACAACATGGCTTTGTACTTTTAATATCCCGCCTAATTTAAAGAATAGATGGATTGATTTGTTTTCCTGGTGAATACATATCCTTGCCTTTAGCTGGAATGGACACAAGAAAATGTTAAGAAACATTACTTGAAACAAATATTAGCTATTTGCATTTGCATCTGAAATGTGGACATCAGTTATTGTGTTACCTGTTTTTTGTTATCAATTTATTGTTTTCAATGTATTTGTTTTTATATGTCTGATTATTTTTTTCTTTATGTGTATGCAGCTGTAGGAGGTTGAAACATGCAGTATAAATAAAGTTGAGTTGATGTAACAAATTCTCCAAATAATAACAACAATAATAATAATAACAAAAAAACAACTGAATATATCCAATATTAATCAGCATTTCATAGTAATGCAACTATGTTGCCATTGTCTTAATGATCAATAAAAAATTACTTCTTTTTCGTAAAATTCATACTCTGTCCAAATTTTGTTTTTGTGGGACAGGTGGTGCTGGCACCGTTAGCTACAATTGCTCTCAAGATTTCCCAGCTCCATCACAGGACTGGTCGAACTGGTCCATCAGTCATCACATAACCAAACCCGCCAGTCGCTTTTATTTTAAATATGAACTTTATATTTGAACTTCTAATCCAATTGTGGCAACAAAACATGTCTTTGAAGTTGAGGCAACAGTATAATCATTGCATGTGACTGCGCCAGATTAAACAGCTTTTATTTTTGGTTTATGACTTACTTTTCCTCTTTACTTTTTGTATCTCAGGTAGGGCATGGTATGTTTTGTCAATGTTTTACAGTATTTTTTATTCTGCTGTGTCTGTATTACTGGCCTTATCTATCAGTCTGCAATTTGTATTTGTGAAATAATATCCATGACCATCCATAATGCTTGACGTCTGTAAATTGGAGTGAAATTGATGGGTGCTGAGGGATAAAAAAAACAACTTGTTCATGCATATAGAACACTTTTTCACATAGCAGGTGACATCTCCAGAATAAAATAGGTTTTTTTTTTTGGTCATAGTTTTTAAACCTGCAATGAAAAAAATGTTTAATTTACTCAATTTTATTATGTCAAGTGGTTGCATGAAGTAAAATCATATGGATCAGGATACATTTTTTTAAATAGACTAATACAATACTATACATCTGGATCCAGATTTCATTTTGTGCAGTCAGATGACGAAATAAAATGGAGTCAATTCAACACCACATTTTTTGTATGTGATGACTTAAAAGCATTTATATTTTCGGGGTAACTTCAGTTCTGTTGGCAGCTTCAGAATATTTTTTCCTTTTTTATTTTTACCACTAGTATGTTCATAATTTGATTTTCTAAACTAAATTCTCCAGTGACTGTAATTGTTTCTGTACAAGGGACATTTTCTACAGAACACGAAGCATGGTTTCAATTGGAGGGGCAGGACTTCCATCAGTTTGCAGTCTTCAGCGCTGTGATTACTTATGCGCTTTGAAGCATTTTTTTCCTCATTTCATCTCCGGGTTTGAACCAACCTGAGACCTCAACACCAAAAAATAAAGGAGAGGCAACAGGGGGTTTCCTCCCACTTTCCAAAAACATGCATGGTAGGTTAATTGATCAGTCTAAATTGCCCCTAGGTGTGATTGTGAGTGTTTATGTTTGTTTGTCTCTGTGTGCCCTGCGATTGGCTGGCAACCAGTTCAGGGTGTACCCCCCCCCCTGCTGCTTGATGACAGCTGGGATAGACTCCAGCACGCCCGCGACCCTTGTGAGGATAAGCGGTTTGGATAATGGATGGATGGAAGGATGGATGGATGTTCTATGCGCCCCCGCTAGGCTACTTGATGTCGACTGACATGACATCAATAGTGCCTAAAGGCTCATCTTGCGAACGTCACATGACCAAACCCAGAAAACAGGTGAGCCATGATTGGTTGTTACCTGCATGAGCCATATGGGACCTGTGATGTCATTTTCAGCCGACACCAAGTAGCAAAACGGCCGCCCCCTTAGATGAATAAAAGCGGATGCATTTTGCAGCTTAATTCATATTCCACAAATACAATTTTAATACCATTTCTGTGTTTAGACTAGCAGGGCCGCATAGAACATATTGCAGAGAAAATGTTTGCACTGACTTCATCTTTAAGGTAGGTTTTCTTTAGAAAGTTATATGTTTGTATTGCCAAAAAGTTCTAGAGATACCACTACAAAAGGAGTTCTGAAGTTTGATTTGACAACACTCTGCGTAAAGAATATTTATTTGCCCAAAAATGCTTTGCGCTGGTAAGGGGTACTCAAAAAATGTTTCACAGGGGAAAAAAGGTTGACAACCACTGCCCCATTTTATCCAAGGCTTCGTGGCTGCTTTGTATTACAACTTTAGAACGAATTTCATTAGAACATTGATGACATTAAGAAGTTGGCTTTTATTTCGTAAAAGCAGCGCTTCGCGTTACCTTCCACCAAATCCTTTTGTCGCGTGCTGATTATGTCATCAAACAACGAAGCAACTTAAGTCCGTCATAAATTGAGTCTAGTCTACCACATGTTGTCAAATGTGGTGAAAGCAACGACTTCGCCACGAGTGGCTTTGTGACAATCTCAACCACATTTGCAATCGGTTGACTAATAAACGAAGTGAAGAGAAGTTGAGTCATAGCTGTGGTCGTCGTGAGCGCGCGTGAGCATCAGCATTGTCTGTCGACTTTGATGGGTCACGTGACCAGGAGAAGTCAGGGAAGTGGGAAGCTTGTCACGAAACGCAAACAAAAAGAAACCAATATCCCCGACTAGTTCTCCACAATGCCTGGTATCAAAGGTATTTGCTTCAGTGTGAAAGTTGACCGGTGGTTGGTGCAGTTTATTTGTTACTTTTGACTTTTCCTCAAGTAGTTGAGCTGCTTGACGAACTTAGTTATCATCGCGTTTGTATGTAAACATTCTGCCAGTGACTGATGTGCAACAAATGTTGGATTGTAACACAAGTTATTAATCTCGTTTTGAATCATTTTCTCATGGATACTTTTCTCTTTCTCTAGAGCTGGTCGGGTTGTCTTTCGGTGGCGCCATCGGGCTGACTTTTCTGTTTCTGGGTTGTGCAGTGCAACAATTTGGGTACGTTGTTTGATAGAACAAAGGCATTCAGCAACCTCGTCTCATACCAGTCACGTCTTGCAATGAATCATTTGCCAGAGTTACAGTTAACTGAAAGACAATACAACGTCACAATGGAAAACATTAATTTTGTGTATGGATGCAGTCATGTGACTTTGTGGCGTAAAGCACGATCATCAGCGGTGTGCTGTGAACCCAACGTGCAACGTTTATTCCATGACATTAGATAAATTTATTCCCAGCTGTTTATTGTAATTATTTCGTAATATGTCTCTTGACTGCTTAACATCCGGTACATGTAGGCCTATGTGAATGCTATATATATTTTTTGGTCCAATTAGATTCTAAGCTCTTGTGCTGCCATTTTGATCGGATCTGACCAGAGTGCTGGCTGATGAAATTTCAAACGAGCAATGGTACTGTTTTTTTGTTTGTTTGTTTGTTTTGTTTTGAATAACCAATGAGACTTCAAATTCACTAGCATTTCCAACCCTCTGATTGGGTGGTCAGAGCAGGCCTAATTTGACTTGCAAAACACGTCTGTAGCCATCTAAAAACATTAATACACTTATTAAATCATTCAGTACCGGACTTTTTCAGACCCTCTGTGAAATGACATAAATATGTCATTGGGATAGAATGAGGTACTTGCGTGCTGTAATTGCATTTATGTTTCATATTGAGTAAGGATGCGCGAGTAAGGATACCAGAGATCGTTATTGGGCCGATAGATTTTAAGTTATTTTTATCTATCGGGTACTCGTGGAGGCTGCTGATACCAGCCACCAATACCTAACCCTAGACCACTAACGTCGGGTGATTTTCACCCACACAAATTTTTTATGTGATATTTTGTATTGGGAAATTAAAGAGGGCAACTTCCAATTTGGCATATAGTGTTGTACGTATACATACATGAATGAAAATTGTATTTTATAGAGGATATTATATCTTGTTAAATGTACCCGACGTTATTATTATTTTTTTTCAATTTACAATAATATGTTCTATGTAGCCCCACTAGTCTAAACACGGTAATACTGCGTTTGTGTGTTGTTTTATTTCTGTCTCAGGCAGGCGGCCATTTTGCCACTTGCTGTCGATTGATAACAATATCACAGTTGTTCAGGCCTGAGGTAATGCTGTCAATCCACGATCTGTGACCCCAGCTCGATGTGAGTCGCGCATGCATAGAAGGTCAGCCATCTTCGATCGCTAACTACGGCAACTACACTAAGACAAAACACGTAATGATGCCCCTGCACAATCTGTGGTACGCATTTGTAAAAGCCTAATAAAGTATATATGAATGACATGAAATACTTTCATCTCGTCTTGCTCCAGTAGAAAGGTGTTTTAAACTTTTTATTTTCTGTGCAACTAACCACAGTCGGCTACTATCTAACCATCTATTCATCCATCATTTATTTTTTAAATTACTATCCATCAAATAAATAATATTAATGAAAAATGCTCCACATTAAACCTCTGATTAAGGGTAGATATCATTTAACTTCAATGTGTTTCTCACCCTTTATTTCGTTCTAATTCAAATACAAATTTCTTTAGTGTACTCATTTAATAGAACTTCATTTTTGAAGAAAACGAAAATGTATTAGACGGGAGGGCACTTTAAAAGAATCTATTAGTACGTGATATATATTATACATATATCTATTTTACAAAACTACACCACTGATTGATCGAGGCATTAGCTAGTTATTTTTGTCTTAGTGTAGTTGCCGTCGTTAGTGATCAAAACTGGCCGACCTTTTGCGCATGTGTGACTCACATCATTCAAGGGTCGCCGATCGTGTATTGACAAACGCAACCTGTCATTTTCAGTTAACTGCAAGCGGCAAAATGCCCCTCCCCCCTAAGGTGGATAAAAAATATGGTGACTATTACTACTGCATATAAAACACTTACAGCATCAGTCAGAATCTGGATAAATAGCAATCACAAATCACGATTTAAACATAGTAACTGTAACATCTGGTTAGCAGTTCTATCAATGGTAAATTATCTGGTTTCTCTTTTGTTTTGTCATTTTTCCCCCCCAGAGTTTACTGGCCAATGTTTGCGCTGTTTATGTACATCCTGTGTCCGCTCCCGCTCCTCTTAGCCAACCGTGTCAGTGATGACCCAGACTCCTCCAGCAATGCATGCAAAGAACTGGCCTATTTCTTAACAACTGGAATCGTCATATCAGCTTATGGGTTCCACATTGTCCTCGCTCATAGTAGCACAGTGAGTTCACTCTCAGCTTGATGAGATATTTTTTGTAGTTTTGACTCTTTTCTCTACACAACATCACTGTCTCACCACCCTGTATTTTGAGAGCGAATCATCTCATGGATGTCAGTGATTTTATTTGTTTCTGTATCACGATAAACGATAGGGCATTTGTATTTAAAAAAAAAAAAGAATACAAGAAGAATGTCGCGATTTTCCAGCATGTTTTAGATGTTCCACACCTGCAACACACCTGATTCAAATGATCAGCTCCATCAGCAAGAAAGCAGCCCTCTAGGACCGGAGTTTTGAGACCCTGCTCTAAATGATTGCTTGATTATTAAATTGTTGTTGATTTATTTAAGAATCGATTAGTTGTCGATTAATTTTGACACCGCTACTGTCAATGTCATTTTACATTGACTGCTAGAATTAGCACTGGCAATGCTTCTAGAATGAACTATGTCTTGTAATAAGTGCAACGAATAAGCGACAAATATTTTGTCAAATTAATTGATGATTAGCTTTGATGAGCATGAATCGTTTAGATAAATTGTCCAAATTCTTGGAAATTTAGCTTCTTAACAGTAAATATACTCAAAATTTCTGTCGTCCTTCATCAAAGCGGACTACTTAAAATAAAACATTTACTTTGGAAACCAATGAGTAATAAGTTTGCCTATTTTCTGACAGTTTACAAACCAAACCATAACTGAATCATAATTTGTTTGTGCATTTTTCGCACTGTTAATTTGAAATCATGTCGTGTTTTTCAATAAAGGGATGGCAATTAAGAGTTTTTTTTTTTTTTTAATCCGAATAATTGACAGATTAATCGTTGCAGCCCTAATGTCCTGTTGTTTATAGTTTTACAGTGAACTCCCAGCTGGGATGTGAATAAACATCTGAAAGCATGTTTAGATAGGGCAGAATAACATACACGTCACACGCAACACGGTGAATTTAGGGTGCTTTCACAACGTAGGAACTTGCATACAAACGCAGCACCATTCGCCACATGAATTGTTTTGTTTCAGTTCAAATGTTATGATGGCAAAAATCGAAATCCTGATTAAATTTTGAATGAATTGCCCATGTAGCCCTGATATACGTCCTCTTTAACCTCCTTGTTTCTCACTTACAGATCGAGTGGGGTGCCTGTGGTCTTGCCCTGACAGGCGATACGATCGTCTTCCTCACAATCTTTGGCTTATTTACGGTGTTTGGAAGTGGCGAAGAATTCAATTGGGAACAGTGGTAAAGTGTTTTGTCGAAGTGGGCAGATACTGAATGAATAGACGGACGGGTGGGTGGCTTGGCAGCAGACTAAGCGACACTTCTGGGAGAGGCAACCAAATTTCAAATGTCAGCTGTCTTGACATGGTCTCGATTATGGTCTGACACAAAGCTTTTGCGTTCTATTATTTTTGCCTCATGTCTGGGACACACGTTTAACCCACATAGCTTTAACCACGTGATTTTAAATATAAACCTGGCTTGACTTGCATTTTGTTTCCTAAAAGTCTGATCAAGGGATCGCAGCGACCAAACCACACTGCCAAGCTTGCTGTGTTTTAGCTGCATTGTCTTTACCATTACCATATTTGCTTGTTTTAAAAATGCAATGGCAGGGAGCATCATCCTTCTTCATGCTACATCTGACAAACAGGTGTTGGGTGTCTAGTTGGTGGCGTGTATCTATCGCCAATGAAGGTTTTTTTTTTCCTGTCATTTTTAAAGCATTCTATTTTGTTCTTGTGCAATTGTGAAAACTCACTAAAGATCATATATAAGATGAAGCCTCTATTTACCACCAAACCGTGTGCCTACATGCCAGTTGAATGTTTTAGGGAAGCACATTTTTGTATTCATTCACTGTGTGAACAGTCCAGTAAAGTGCTTTTCCGCAGACAACAACAGTATTTATGAGTTTTAAAGGGTGACCCAAAATGATTGTAATCCATACTATGGCTGATCAGATTATTTTTTATTGTATTTATCTAATTTTTCAGATTATTCGAAAGGAAGGCGTAGCAAAAGGAACCGTCAACAGCTTTTTCTGAAAATGCCTTGGACAACTGAGCAGATTTTGTGTGGAGACCTATTTTCAGACCAGGTCATTGAAATTTGTGCAGGTGAAATTTGGAAGGAAGTTCAAATTCAATTGTTACCTGGAAAAACTCTGATTTACAGATGGGCCAATAAATTCAGGAGCCAATGGAAAGGAGCTCTAAAGCCAAAGGGCAGAAATTCTAGCCAAGATGTCTCAGGCGCCAAGGTGGACGTTTGGAGCTCATTTTGAAAAGGCGATAAAGTCTTGACCACATGGACTAAAGAACTGTAATTTTCAGGACTCAACTGTTATTGAATCAAACATGATTTGCAATAATTTTGGGCACCCTGTACATTTTGAGTCCGTCGCCATAAGAATGAGTTAAGTGCATACTAAACCAGTTTTGTCTGATTACGGTTGAAATGCAAATTATGAGGCAATAATACACGTTTTCTCGCCAATATTTTCATAACCTTTGGTTTAAAGTACTACAAACAGTTTGGCCCATTTTATAGTTCACCTGATTAAACGGCGGCTCATTTCCTGAAACACGGCTGTTTTCCGTCACATCTATGTACAGTATGTCTCATCTCGGCTCAAGGGTGTCAATTAGGTCTCTCAACAATAACAAGTGTGCATTATTTTTATAAATTGTTGACTGAATTTTGTTCTCTAACAATTATTAAAACTATTGTAAAAAACTAACAAAAAAGCCTCAGCCTTTCTTGCGGTTCTATTTGTTGACACTGGCTTCTTTTGGCCAGTGCTGGGGTGCTGCTTTCAAAGTGACGTGTCCATTTGTTATACGCGCATGTGTTATGTCCACCACGGCACAGAAGCAGCGTTGCATTCACTGTGAATTGTGTGGTACGTTTATAATCCTGTTTCGACAAATAGCGATGAGTACATTCAAATGTATGACTCAGCTGATTGCAATAATACAATCAGTTAATCATCAATCTTCTGGCGCTGCATTTTGTCATGTCCAGTGAAAAAAAATGGTGTTGAATTTACTCACTTTTATTTTGTCAAGTGGTTGCACGAAATAAAATCATCTGGACCCAGACTACATTTATTTAGTAGATACAATACAATTTTATTTATATAGCACATTTCATAACAGCTAGAGCTGTAACAAAGCACTTTACAAACAACAAAATGGCCATGATACAACAGAATGGATGTATAGTCTACTTAAAAAATTGATCTGGATCCAGATGATTCGATTTCGTGCGACCACTTGAAGAAATTAAGTGCACGGAAAAAGGTGATTATACTTCATTCAACCACCTGATGAAATGAAATTGAGTAAATTCAATATTTTTTTGCAGTATGGCTTGTGATAGAAATTAAGTAGGCAGCCTCATTCAACTTGAATGTCTCAATTTCACTTTCTGCGTGTTGGGGATGCACTTTGGTTATTCAATAGAAGCTTCCTTTGAAAAAAAAAAAATACTGTATAAATATGTTTTTATGGTAAACAACATGCATCCACAATGTCCCTGGGAGGTTAGATGTGTGAAGCATGCCTCCATTCCTGAATGCATTTCCGTGTGATACAACTCGTAAATCCATTACATGCACGCTTTGGAGAGAAACGCTTTGGAGAACTAGTTAACTAAGGATAATAACACTGGTAAAAATACTTTTTAATCAGAGAAATCATATATATGCTGTGCTACAGTGATACTGAACATGATGTGAGTGAGATAGAAAAGAAGAAAAAAGTAAGTGTGGAAACGATGAAAGAGCTCTGGGACACTATTCACTTCTGTTCTAGGACAGCTGTTGCTTGGCAACAGCCATGGCATTCAGATAGTTCGCCAAGACTGACGCATGTGACCTTGAACACAACGTAATACTTGAATAGCATACCTGAAATTTTATAAATGATGCCGGGAAAAATAACGTATGTGCGGTCCAGAAGGAAAGCTTTGAAGAAAATTGCGCAGTCCCATCTGTGCACTCAACACGTTATTACACATGAGTCAGTATGGATCTATTGTTTGAATGCTGAGGACAACTGGTTCAGACCATTCAAACATAGAGTCAAATTACCAAATTTAAGAGATACATATTTTACATTTACAACTTCAAGTGTCACATTCTACATTTAAACTGTTAAATCATTTTCAGTTGAGCATTCACACACAACTCTCGCAAAAATTGATTTCTGTAGCTTTTTCTTTTATACTTTATTTCACGCATTGCGAAGAAGAAAATACACACTGCTTAATTTGATGTCATGCCACTGCAGAAATCATTGATAAACACCACCTTCAATCAAAAGACGATTTACTTAAGTCATATTAATGTTGTGGCTGTGAGTGTGTGTTGTGCAAAATACTTATTAACGGTTTAAAAAAAAACATTTACAATAATGTTTTCCTAGCAGAAACAAAACAAAATAAATACATAAAATTTACCAACATACCAATGATGACTGGATACTAATCAAATAGAAAGTTAAGAAAAGATACATTTTAATGTCAAGTGGAAAAAAAACTGCACATTTTTGGGCAGTAACAAAACAAGAAGAAAAATAGCAATGATGACATTTACAAATGACAATGAATTTACGGTGTGGGTGCAACAGCTGCCGGAACAGACGGATCCATACTTTTCTCCGACTGTGTGTCGGATGGATCCCGGCGGGAGTGGGGCGGTGGAGGGCGGCGGCTTACACAGGCATTGGCTCGCGGAGGGATTTGCGTAGCCAGTGACAAAGCCAATCGATGAACGTGTTGGACTGGCGAGCGCTAACAAGCGCGAATCGCCCAAATAAAGGGCTAGACGACCGAGAAATTAGACCGAGCAGGCAGCATCAACAGCCTGACTGGGGACGTTCAACGGCACCGCGGGATTAACCGCAGACTCTTGAGGTATATACACATGAAAATGTTGATTTCCAAATGTTTTGTAATATTTAATTTTTACGTCACCCTTTCCTGTCCAGTGTCCACTCGGTGCCACAGTAGAACGAATGAACATTTTGTTTTATACGTGACCTTTGTAAAGTTTCGTTACATTTCAGTTCGTTTGATTCTGGCTTTGATGTAAAGGGCTTTTTAAATTCATATTGCAAACCCCACTTACAACATCTTTTCGTATAGTTGGTAATTTCCTTTTGAAGATGTGCACAGAATACAGCCCACACATCATTGGCTATTAATGCAGAGACACATCATTGGCTGTTAATGCAGACGTTTTTGTTATCGCTCAAATGTCCTGAACATGGTCATATTTGTAGAAATGGATTTAGCATCTGTGGAGGGATACGTAGTTCCAGTATGCTCCAATTATGACGTGATTTTTAGTTGAACTGTCAGCAGACTTAGTAGGAATGATAACTATTTAATAGTGGTGCTAGTAGGAATGGATGAGTACCGAAACCAGGTATCGGTATTGGTCTAATACCCGGCCTTATTTCAAGGTATTGGTACCTGCAGCGACCCTTTTGTGGCCGATTTACAATCAGGAACTTAAGACAGACATGTCTGGCAGATGCCCATTAAAGGGGAAGTCAACCCAAACATTTTTTACATGAATATGTTCTATGCAAGCCCACTAGTTGAAACAAGGCATTCTGATAAATATTGCGTTTGTGGAATAAGTTTTTAGTCATCATTGACATTTTGTCACGTCTGTCGACTGAAAATGACAAAACAACAGCTCAGGGCTCAGGTAACGACTAATCACGGCTGACCTTTTTTCTGAAGCTGATACGTGATTGGTCGTTACCTGAGCCCTGAGCAGTTGTGATGTCATTTTCAGTCAACAGAACTGACAAAATGGCCGGCCCCTTAGATGTCTAAGAGCGTCTGGATTTTGCTGCTTAACTCATATTCCACAGACGCAATATTAATCAGAATGCCGTGTTTCAACTAGTGGGCCTGCTGAGAACATATTCTTGAAAAAAATATGTTTGGGTTGATTTCCGCTTTAAGAATGAATTTATTTAAATTAATTTATTTTGTGTTCTATACATAATATGTATTTTATGAACAGTTGGAAAAAAAACTAATAGAATATTCTCATTAATTTCATGAAATTTGGAGGAAAAGTGCTGTGTTGCGATATAGGGCTTTCTTTAAAATTATCTGCCATTATTTTAGGAGAAATTATTTGTATCAAAAGTACTAGTGGTATTGGTGACAAATCAAGAGTTGATAGTAGTATTGGTATCGTTCTTAAAAAAAAAAACATCCCTGTTATTAATTATTGTTTTAACTGTCTTTGTTTTTATATGTCTGACTTTTACTCAGGTGTCTTTTTTTTTTAAGTGATAAAGTTGAATTGAGTCAAACAAACCATTAGTGTATATCACGGATCTCAAACTCATGACCTGGGGGTTATTTGTTGCCCGCACGTTCATATTTTCGTCCCCCTACTTGACATCAAAGTTTAATAATAGCGTGGCCCCCATGTTTTTGGTCATCCCCTGGGTATTTTGTGTGTGTTGTTTTTTTCATATCACTTATGGGCTACCATAGCTCATGCTCATCGTAGCTTTCAGCGAAACATAATTGTGAAGTGAAACCATTCATTCATTCATTCATTATCCATACCGCTTATCCTCACAAGGGTCGCGGGCGTGCTGGAGCCTATCCCAGCTGTCTTTGGGCAGTAGGCGGGGGACACCCTGAATTGATTGCCAGCCAATCACAGGGCACACAGAGACAAACATCCGCACTCACAATCACACCTAGGGGCAATTTAGAGAGTTCAATCAACTTACCATGCATGTTTTTGGAATGTGGGAGGAAACCGGAGTACCCGGAGGAAACCCACGCAGGCACGGGGAGAACATGCAAACTCCACACAGGGAGGCCGGAGCCGGGATCGAACTCACGACGTCTGAACTGTGAGGCGGACGTGCTAACCAGTCGACCACCGTGCCGCCCTGAAGTGAAACCAAGTGGAAGGAAATTATATCCTGTCACCCGTTCACAGTCTTTGTCAAAACCTGCCGTGAAAAGAAAGGTTGGCGGCGACAACAGCCAATTTCAAGAAAAACAGGAGACGTAATGTTTGTTGATGACAGGCTCCCGGACATGTCTTGAATGCACATGGAAAGTTGTGGTGCTCAAGAAATCAGATGCTAGAAATGAACTAGACATGCTGAGGAGTATGCAAAATACAAGGGAGATGCCGAAAAGGACTGGGTCACCAATCCTGTTCACGGTTGAAAGAACCGTTAATGTTCTGAACTGTAGAAAGGATTGAGAAGATTGTTATAGTGTATTTTTTTAATAATTGGACTGTCATTTCTGTTGTTTTGTTTGTGTTTTCACTTAACATCTTTATCAACGTGATATTTCTAACCATATTGTATTTTCAAATATTTGGCAAAGTCAATGAAATTCGGAAATCTGCTTCAAGATGGTAAATGCACTTGAGAATGTCTTCTTGTGATAAGTGGAGCATACTTTTCCTTTTCAGGGTTGCGGGGCGCTGGTTGCTAACAAAAGCTAACATTGGGCAAAAGGCAGATTCCCACCAAGACTGGCCCAGTCAATCTCAGGGCACATAGACAGAAAACCATTCAAATTCACAGAACTGAACCCACACTGTCTGCGCTGAAGTCAGGCGAGTACACCACCACACCACACTGTGCATCTCAATTCAAAGATAATGAATACTTTCTGTGTCATAGTTACCATGTAACGATTGGAGGTTGTGCAATGCTGCTGTGAACTAAGCATCTTTTAAGTGGCTTTAAATGCCGTCATCTGTCTGCCCCATACAGTGGTCCTTATGTAGTGGTCCTTAACGATTCTGTGGAACGAAATCATCATTATGAATGAGCAGTTTTGTGTTTCTGGCTTTGTTACTTATTAATGTTTAATTTTTACTTCTCCGTGCTTTACAAAGAATGCTATGGCCTACAGTTGTGTGACTGATTTGCATGTGATTTTTTAACTTGGGTTTGGGAATTTAAATTCCCGACAAGCTGTTAGTAGAGAGGAATTTCAAAATGTAAAATGACTATTGCTAAGGCTCAGCAATCCCAATTTGATTCAGCTTTGTACATTTCCATTATTATCCAACTCCTGTTCATGCCTGAATTTTGTTAATGCGATTCATGCATTATTCACTGACAAGTGTAGAAAAGTGTTTAAAAAAAAAAGTTACTCTCCGGCAAATAACATTTTGGAGAATCTTGATAATGAACTCAATACCAAATAAAACATTCAATAACGTCCTCAGCAGTCAGCACATGTACCGGTAGTTACAATTTATTATTATTTTTAAATGAATATTCAGTATATTACTGTATTAAAATTGTATTTTTGGTAGGCTACCATTGGCACAAGAGTCTTGGTTGCATTTTCAAAGATTTGCATTTAAAACATGATTTTACAAAAAGAAGCCATATAATGAATGTAGTGAACAGTAAATGTTCTTGTCTAGTCAGATGAGACAGGACTTGATTCGTAATAGTTTGATAGGATTCGAATAGACTTGTGCTTAGCAAGAGGCTTTTTTTACCATTATCGTATTCTTGTCATTTACAATCTGATGGCTGATTAAACAAAACCATGCTTTGCCTCTCGCTGCACCCACTACTTGATAATCAATTGTACCATAATTTATGTCGGGCCATTTATAAGACTGACGTAAATACACTCTTTTCATTTGTCTCCATTTCTACCGATTGACTACGCTAAATGTAAATTTGTTTTGTGACCTAATCTCTGTGTTGTTCAGTTATGTTCTTCCATTGCAGTCCATGTCTAACGGGGGTCATTATTGTGTTTTATTAGTTAAACTCCCTCGTGGTTAGTGATGTAAGTGAATGTTAACGTGCAATTCCTCATGTTATTATGTGCACATGGCGTTGAATGCTCTAATTGTTTGGCTTAATTAATAAGCATAGAATAAGCATAATGTAATGCAGTAGTGATTTGGATGTCTTTAGCCTTCCTTTTTCTGACCCCATAAAACCAAGCGCTGTGTGATTTTTTTTTTTTTTTTTTAATTTATGCCATCCATTTACACTGCTCTAAACAGCTCAATTTAAACCTGGTGTACGATCAGCGTAATTGGAAAATAACTACTACATAGTGTGCTGAATAACTGTACGGTAGTTATTTATACTGCCCATGTGTAGGTGTTCCCAAGCAGGAGAAGAAGAAAAAAGCTGTTCCACTCAAAGTGGCTCATGATGAAGAAAAGCCGCAGCGTTCAAGGAGTCACTTCGGGAGACGTAAGTATTGATTCTTCCCGTTCGCCTTCAATGCAACAAGATTCCAGTGATGCAGGATACTTGGATTACATGGCCCCTTCATGACTCTGAATGTTTGTTAGGATGATAGACTCAAGCAGTACGAGTCAGTGTTTCTGTGTATAGTTTGTGACTCAAAAAGATGACGCTGCTGTCCACACAACCACACACAGACGTGAAATGTGTGTTATAGATATGATTGAGTGAGGCGGGAAGAGGACAAAGGGTGTTAAAAGACAGCCCACGCCAGGATGACATTTTGGACGGAGATTGAATGGAAACATACGAGGAAGAAGGGCAGATCTGACAGAGCGGCCCATCTGTTTCTTCTCTACTCCTTTCTGTTTATGACTGTGATGGCTGGTCAGAGCATTTACTTTGACAATGTCCAATAGGAGCTTGAAGGACAGGCTGTAAATCCCTCCTGTGTCTGGCTCCCTTCAGACTCTCTGGATGTATCCATTCCGTTTTTGTCTGTTTTGTAAAACTAATACTGAAATCATTTATATGTATTTGTATTTTTGTATAAAGAGTGGGCCATTTCATGCAAGGTTTTGTCAATAGCAGAAACAGATAGCGATGGCAACCTTTTTGTTTTGTTTTGTTTTAAACGACAATAGTTTTACTGATTGGTAGCAAGATGCTCTTGGCATCCATTTGTCTGTACTGCCTATTGTCATTAGACTCTTGGTCAGTCAATGGCAGGTCACGTTCAGACTTATTATTTTGGAAATAAAGTATTAGTACCAGTGGTTAGAAAACAGGCTGTAGTGAGTAGCCAAGAAAGCTCTTTCATCTCCCTGTAGATGTCACCCACTCCACCTCCATTTGACATTGGGACTTCGCTTTGATCATTTAGGCTTGTTCTACCTTTCATCTTTGCTAAGTCCCTTTCGCGACGAAATTTCTGTATTGATGGTAAACAAAGGGGTTATCAGTGTTTGGGTGTTTTCTATTTTAAGGCAATTAAATACGAAACATGTCCTTCCTCTTCTGGTTCGCGTCAATGCATGAAAAAACTTGAAGTAAAATTGGAATGTTTCCTCTCGCGGCTCCCACTTGACCCAAGAAATCGATAAAGTACTAGAATTATGTTCAGATGTCAGTCATGCAATCAATAGTCAATTGAGACAGAATTCTGCTGTGCCACAGTAAAATATATGATGAGGATGTCTTTGTAGTGTATGTCTTTTGGAAATGGGTTCTAGGTAGAAACAGATATTTCAGGAAACATTAGCTGTACCCCGAGGCTCAGTTTTCACTTTTTGCCTCGGATGCAAGTAAGACTATATTCTGTCTCTCAAAAACAGGCACATTACATCAGACCGATTGCATTTCCAAGAAGGCCCTGCAAAGTCAGCAGAAAGACTCCTAGAGAGTATCAAACTTCCTTGCTCCTTTTACCATAAGGTCAAAATCACATAAGGGCAAATTTATCATATTAAATCTTTTATAAATAATGTGTATTTCATGCCTATGCCTGTATTAATATTTTTTCCCACTCCAAATGACTTGTCAGCCTGCCTCATTTGCTACGCCAAGGCTTGAAATACTTTCTTTTCTTTATATTTGTTTGTCTTTTCTTTTCTATCTCAGTTTGAGATTTCTAAACTTTTAATTTGCTGCCATTTTCTATCAGGATAAGAAGAATCCTCATGGGTGGCAATATCCTTCGGGCAGCAACCTCGGCGTAGAGGTGTGCAAAGTCCATCGACGCTTTTCTGGCAACTTGCAGTTGCCTCCGTTGTCATGGCGACAGGCCGAGAAGGAGAGGGAACGAGCAAGTTTGCTATCGCCAGAGGGAGACCCAGTGGCTCACGCCAGGCCGACGAGTCTACCCATCGCTTCTTTGCCCCGGATTGACATTACAAAGGCTGACCCCAACAGGTGAGGCTTTTAGTGTTCAAATGGAAAGCAATTGAAAGTGGATTGAAGAGGGAGCCTCTATGGTGACTTGTTTTGAAAAATTAAACGGCCATATGACATTTTCTTTGAATGATTGCACTTCATTACAGGTGATTTGTAGTCTCCTTTTTGAGATGCTTTTGTAAAAATAGATGAAAGCAGACCTCTATTACTTTATCTTGATTTTTATAAGAAAAAGCTTTTAGCTTTTTTTTATTTTTTTGGAAGATTACCTTCTGTTTGCCACATGTTTTTGTTTTGTTTTTTTGCTTTTAGTTTTGCAGCACTCAACATCTTTTTAAAAGCATTGGCTCCATTTTGCTTGAGTGCTTCTCAGGGGGCACATTTGCCCTGCTTGTTATTTTTTGGGCAATAGCCCAGGATGCGGCCACTGTAATTTGTCACTGCTGTTTAATGGGTCACTATATTTTAACAGTTGATATTTAGAAATATTTGAATATTTATTCACCCCCAAAGAAAAATGTTCCACTTCACTGATAGAAACCCCAAATGACTATGATATTATTCTAATCCAGTTTTGCCTTATGTTTCTTTCCTTCTGGGATTTGCTTTATTTCTCCCGATACCAAACAAGCTTGGAAACCATTTTCTTCCAGCAAGTTCTATATCACAACCAATAATGTTTGGCAGTTTCTACAGAAATGATAGAAATATGTGTTTTTATATTTACAGTACAGTAATGTGAAAATAAGTGCTTCCTTTTGGAAAAAATTTCCCTGTTGTTAAAATGATCCTTAATAATCAACAATTGAACATAAAATGGTCAAGCTGCATTTCTCTGCTGGTCCGTATCTCTGGCGTCAGGCAGAATCCTCACGTCTCCAAAACCATTACTTTTCAAGAAAATGCAAAAACAGCATCTCAAGAGAGCAAACCATTTTCAACACTTGGTCAATACTTTTCAATGAAAATAAATAAATAAATAAAATTCCCTAAATTTGGACATTGGAGATTTTTTGCCCAACAGTGATGATGTGAAAGAATCAGAGTATGGCAAACATCGGTATAATATTTGCAGCTTGGAAGGCTCTGGACTGATTAGATTGACATGGCATTTCTGCTCTGTATGTATATACCAGAAATTATCACACGGCGAGTGTGTTTCATGTCCTGTTTATTTTTCAAAAGATTTAAAGTACTATAGTCTAAAAATAAGATGTTCTTTTCACTTTATGTGTAAAAAGGAAGTGGTTCCTTTTTTTGTAACGAAATATATCGTGTTGAAATTCAGTCAAAACAGGATTTCATCATGTTTGCTGAAGCAAAACGAACACGTTTCTCTTTGAATTTGTCATCCGTGACCAAATAATTTTTATGGTCGGGCTGTATTTTATAAACTATCATCAATCATGTGTCATTTGGAGACTGGAGCCCTTTTGTTACGCCGGCCAGATTTGCTTTCAGCTGTTCAGATTTGACAGTGACAGTGAGTCATCCGCCAGTTTATTGAGACCATGTTACTACAGTTGAGCAGAGGTGACAAAAGTACACACACTCGTGTAAAAGTAAATGTACAGATTAATTAAATGTGGAAGTAAAAAAGTATAACAGTAAAGACTCTTAATGTAAGTATAAAAGTAAAGACTCTTAAATGTGAACAAATAAAAATTAAAAACATTTTTTTTACTGTCAAGTCTATACAAAACATGTTATGATAACTTGGCACAACAACTAAAACTACTTTTCCTCTTGTATTACCTTTTATAGCTCTCTTACTGGGAAGAAAAAAAAGCAATTGGCCCGCTATCAAAATGTATAGCTCTGCTGACATTGTCAAAAGGAATTAGCTAATGTTAAAAACTGGGAACAAAAATACATCTCCCCTGTCACAGTTTTCAGATAAGACTGAGATTTTTGTACGCTACAGGCTGGGGGGTTTTAGGCTGCCACAAGACGGAGCACATTCACTCCAAATAATTCTTGTAGCCGACACCAATAACTTCTCATCAATAAGGACATGAATGGGGGATATTTTGCTTTTACAAATCTTTTGAATCATCCTCACAATGCTCTGTTTTTCACATTCTTCAGTGTTGCTGCTTTGCCTGTTTTTCAGTTTTTTAAACCCCCCAAGATCTCAAGTCAGTCAGTGAGTGAATCAAATTTCACCCATGGTTGACTTGACTGCTCTGTAGTTACGTTTTTTTTTTTTTTTTTTGCACTGTGTCCTTATCTGCAAAGTTTAAAAAAATGAACGAGCCAATTTTGACAAAGTAATGAGCTAAAAGTACAGATCTCTGTTTTCAAAATAGGTAATCAAAGTAGCCAAAGTATGGTATAGTCAAAAAGCTACTTTTGTTCACTCCAGCAGTTTCTTGGCCACCAGATGGCGCCAATGCAATACTATTGCTTTCCCCTGAGCACAAAGACAGCACATACTGTAGGTCAGATTTTCAGCAAATAACGCCCCAAAAAATAATTGGTGATTTTGCAAATGCCGAAACACAATTATGCAGACGTTCACTGTACTTAAGTGAAGTACAGCTGCGTCAAAGATGTACGTGAATACTGTTTTATTGACAGTGTTTGTACTTCCCAACACTGCTGTTGAACATGATGGCTGTTATTATTGAACTGGATTTAGGGATTCTGGAACAAAAAAAGGACGTATCCCAAATTTTTCTCATAAAACCTAAGCATAGTTGCATTCCAAAATGTTGGAAAGATGAAGGAAAAAGGAACATACAGTATAGTAGCCCAACCTGACTGATTCATTTAGCATTTAAAGTGGAAGTCAACCCAAACATATTTTTTTCAAGAATATGTTCCTGCCAGGCCTACTAGTTGAAAGAGGGCATTCTGATATTTTGTCTTCTGTCGACTGAAAATGACATCACAACTGCTTACAATGACCAATCACGGCTGACCTGTTTTCTGAATCTGAGCCGTGATTGGTCATTGTGAGCAGTTGTGATGTCATTTTCAGTCGACAGAAGACAAAACGGCCGCCCCCAGAGATGGCTAAAAACGAGTGGATTAACACTTATTCCACAAACGTAGTACTTATCAGAATGCCGTGGTTCAACGTGGGCCTGCTGGGAACATATTCTTGAAAAAAGATATGTTTGGGTTGACTTCCGCTTTAAGAGGTGAGCTATTTTGTAAAGTGTATCTTTGTGTAGGACTGTGTAGTCATTTGGGCGAAATCACTAGTTAATCCGTAGTGGTTTAACATGGAAGGAAAACAGACAGGCAGTGAGATAAACAGTGAATCCCTTACCCGTGGACCAGCCCAGATGTGCCTTATCCGCCTGCCAAGCCTGCGTTATACCATGTGGCCTGTGACAGAAAGAAGGTCCGCTGTTGTTTGTGTGTGTGTGTGTGTGTGTGTGTGTGTGCCGTGCTCGTGCTCATTAGTTAGCAGTAAGAGCATCCAGTATCTCTTGAAGCGCTTGAACTCCGAAGAGGAGGAAAGCAGAGAGGAATGTTTCGGAAGTCCGCCAGGTGTAGAGCTGGGTACTTTGATTTCAGCGAGGAGGTGGTCAGTGAAGCACACCTCTCGGCTCTCAGGTGACTCTTGACTGAACCTTGCTGCTTTTTTTTTTTCCCGCTCCGCATATTTCCGTGTTGTTTTTTGGGAAAATACAGTGCACAATCTTAGAAAAACGGAGGTCGAGTGTTTTATTTTTTCAATCTATTCGTTTGCGCCGATACCCTTTGTCAGAAATGTCACTTTGTTACTAAACCACGCTACGCTGTCCGTCACAGATTATGCGATGACGCTGGTAAAGCATTGTGTTAATGTGTCAAATTGGGATTAAGATGACGCAAAATGAAATGCAGATGACGCAGTCTGTCCCGCATTCACATTAATCTGATCTTGCTTGGCAGAGGTGTGTTGCTCTGTGTCCACAAGACCCACTCCATTCCTTGCTGATAAATACAAATGTCAGCACTTTCTCAAATGAAAAGTGGCACGTTTTTTTTTTCTTTCAAATCTTATAAATGCCCTTTACTGTCTTTTCCCTTCAGTTTGGAGGGAGAGAATGGCCCATCCTTTTGCTGCAGTCCCTCAGACCCACAAGCCTCCCCGAGTTCGGGCCTGGTTCTTCATCCCAACCCGGCGAGCCATGGCCAGCGTCGAGAGTCCTTCCTCTACCGCTCCGACAGCGACTATGAATTGTCGCCCAAGTCCCTTTCTCGAAACTCTTCCATCGTTGGGGAACTGTGAGTTGCTTCCTATTGTTATTGCACGTGACAGGTTTTCTAAATGACTGGTTTTGCCTCTCATTTTAGCCACGGAGAGGACTTGATAGTGACTCCCTTTGCCCAGGTAAGTCAGCTGTGCATAAGCAAGCAAAGATTAGTCCCTCCCCAGCCATTTTTAGATGTGAAGCTGATGCATTGACATCAGCTGTAAGTAACTCCTCCGCCACCTAATGGCTTTGAGTTCAGTTTCAGATCTAATTGTTCTGTTTTACTTGATTAGCTCACATTATTATATTTCATTATATTTCCATTTTCTGTACCGCTTATCCTCATTAGGGTTGCAGGTGTGCTGGAGCCTATCCCAGCTGACTTAAATATCCATATTGGTAATGTTTGGTTTAGGTAACTGTTTTTTTAAAAAAAAAATAGATTATGACTAATATGTCAATTAATTCTCTGTCTCATTTTAACTGGTTTCATAAAGAAAAAAACAACTTGGAATAATAGTCGCTTACTGAATTGTGAAATGGTTTACTGACATCTATGCAGGGCAGCATAACTTCACTTTCCACTCAGAGACTGTGACTGTGATTAGTTGTCTGTCTCTGTATATGCCATGTGATGGACTGACGACCAGTTCAGGCTGTAGATGACCTTTGTTTCCGGATCTTGATGGGATTGGCTACAGCTCCTTGCAACCCCAAGCAGGAATATCAGTGTATAATAGTCAATTCCAATTTTTAGTTGCTGATATTCATCTGTTTTTTTTTTTGTTCTCTACATATGGTAGTGAAAGCCCAACAAATAATTCCTGTGTATGCTGGGTGACGCTTAACAACAGAATTGTTCAAATATTTAGTTGCTTTTTTTATAGCAAATATTTAGCTCCCGCTTCTCATCAATTTCAATTGTTTCTGCAGGTTCTGGCAAGCCTTCGGACTGTCAGAAATAACTTCACCACATTGACAAATGTGCAATGTACATCCAATAAGTAAGTGAGTCAAGGGTTTTTTGCTACCTTTACTATAAGATGTCTCTGGTTTGAAGATTCCAATGTAGCTCACTTGGGGGCGCCACTGTATCAAAAACATTTAATTGAAAATTCCTCTAAGAAGCCTCTATTTACCAACACCAAGTGAAGAGTAAATTAAGCAGAAATATAAGCAATGATTTCTGGTCATGTTGAGTCTACTGTGTGATGCTACGTTGCTTTATAGCTGTTTTGGTGGAAGTAGGAATGACCTCCTTTCACAATACTATGTAACAGGAGTCGATAGTATGAATTCAGTGAGAGGAAAAGAAATAATTAAATCTGTTCTTTTCTTATAAATTTTTGTTGCTTTATTTTTATATTTTGTGACCTGTTGATGTGTCATTATAGGAGGTCTCCTGCTGCAAATCAGCCCAATGTCACAAAAGTCTGTTTGTCGGGTAAGTTCGGCCTCCTACTCTCTGTGATAGCAGCTCGCTTGATGACCTTCCCAGAATGATGTGGTAACTCTGGGGAAGGGCTCACCTTGCAACGTGCAAAGACGTGCAGCAATGTGTTTAGTCTGACACTTCCAAGAATCACAAAGTGGGCTCAGCTAATGCTATGACTATGCACTTCTCAAGATTTAAATTAACACTAAGGGTTTTTTTCTGGGTACATTCCGGTTTGCTCACGCATTCCAAAAACATACAAGGTGAGTTTATAAATTCCAGAATAAATTCCCCTCAAATATGAATGTGAGTGTGGTTGTTTGGTTGGTTATTTGGCCCTGTGATTGATTGGCATCTAGTATAGGAAGTACCAAATGTGGGCATCGTCTATCCGTCACGAAATTCCCGTCTGTATACCCGGCCGACCCACGTGGTCCCAGTCTGTCCCCCGTCGGCGACAGCCAATCGGCGTCGAGGACATCATTTTCACGTCACACCCAGGCGCCGCACAAACAGACAAATAAAGAAAAATAACAAATAAAAGCAATAGACACATACACGCAGAGCCTGGTGATCGGTGAAAAAACCCCAATATGGGGCACATTTCATTGTGTCTGTGGGTATACAAGGGTATACAACACTTTTCTTTTTTTCTTTTTGTCTTTATTTGGCTGCGTGTCAGGAGTGCGTGACCCACCTCCGGGCAATACCCCACCTCTGGCCCAAAGTCAGCTGCGATAGACCACAGACAATAAAAGTATGACAAAAATGATGACAATAAAAGTCATATATCACACAATAATCTTGCCACTAGTGTTGTTTACGTTTCCCAGCTCAAAGATAACAGATAACATTCACCAATTAAAACCTGACATTAACTGAAAATTTGGCCAGGGATTGAATAATTGTAGGCGTAAAACTTAAAGGTCCAGATTCAGAGTTAAAATGACGTTGGGAAAGTACGGATGTGAGCAGGGGAGGAGGGAGGTATGGACATTGTTTCCTGCTGCACTGGTTCTTCAAGCCTGATTGACGTCAGCGAGGCCTTCAAAGCGGGCGCTCTCCACTTCCTATTATCACAGATGGGCTGCTGAAGCATCCCGCTGCAGGAAAAAAACAAGACAACTGCAAGTCTCTAATTGTCTACTCCTCACTTCTCACAACCTTGACCGATCGCTTTTTCATACAACTGTCCGTTAAGATGAGGGGAAAAAGACCAGCTCGTCACACTTGCTGTTTTGAATGCAGTCCGGGGCCCTCCTTTTTCGCCATAAAGTATGTCGTCAGATACTTCTGAGAAAACAAAAGAACCCACACCTGCTCCTGAGTAATAGTGATTGTTCCTTTGTGCTCCTTTCTGTCTCAGTTTCTCATCTGACTAAACGGAAAAGGAGGACAGATTTTTCCTGTTTTGCATTTGTGTTCACAAAGAACTGATTCCCTCATAGTGTTAAGAGATCCATTGCAGTCTGTCTTGAATTCCGGCTGCAAGCACCGTGTGCTTTGGGACCAAGTCTTACTTGCTGTATTATTGCAGCAAGGGCCATAGAGACTCAAGTAAAGAATGGCTCATCGTTTTCAACCACTTAAATCTGATTTGACATGGGAGAGTTGAAATGAGCAAAAAACACATGGCCGCGGTCACGAGCTATGAGTGGAGAAGACTAGAAGGGGATGGGGCTGCTGTTACATTGCCACTTCACACTGTTTACGCTATCAGCCAGCACCAGCAACTCAAGTGTTGGTCTTGTGAGTTTGCAGTGTTTTCACCGCACACCATCTTGACCCCATCCAACTCTGTCCCATGAGTCCAGCGGCCCACAAAGGGCTCACTCTTCCCTGGCCGATTCCGATTATAGGCTTTGCTCTGTGTTATACTTGATAAATACAACGCACAAAGCTTGGGTATGACGTGCTTGACCTTCACTTATGATTAATCGGGAAAGGCTATCTGTAGCATTAACTGCGTGTTATCACAGACGTTGAGGGTACGAGTGTAAACTGTGAGTCATTTGATCCCAGAAGAGATTTTGACTGGCAATGTTAATATGCAATAGTTAATATTTGTAAGATGTCTTTACAAATGAATGTTTTAGCCAAAGAGGGTCAAAACATTTTTAATATTTTACTCCATTTAAAAGGGAAGTAAACCCAAAACATTTACAAGAATATGTTCTATGCAGGCCCACTAGTCCAAACACGGCATTGGGATTAATATTGCGTTTATGGAATTTTGAGTTAAGCAGCAAAATCTACCCGTTTATGTCCATTTTGTCACTTCTGTCGACTGAAAATGACATCACAGTTGGCCGGGGCTCAAATAACGACCAATCATGGCTTAGCTTCATAAAACAGGTGAGCCGTGATGTCGTTACCTGAGCCCTGAACAAAATGGACGCTCCCTGAGATGGAAAAAAACCTGTGGATTTTGCTACTTAACTCATATGCCACAAACACAATATTAATCAGAATGCCATGTTTACACTACTAAAGCCTCATAGAACATATTATTGCAAAGAATTTTTGGGGTGTTGATCTCCACTTTAAAGTACCGGTAACACAAGTGCATTGCTTTTTGTCCATCTCTCACAGACACCCAGAATTGATTTGTCCAGTCATTGTCTCACAGGCCACCTCACTCACTAGTTTAGTCTAGGGTAGCTCCTCAAATCCGTGTGCGCAGCAAGAATCCGTTTCAGGTTTTCCAGGCTCACAGCCAAAGGAGAGGATCCTGAGGGCTGGAAGCTGCAGCTTGGTTAAGTATTTGAATTATGTCATTGACGTCAGCAGAGTCATAAACCTTGTTGCGGCCCATCCCTCAAGCTGTCTCGTGCCAACAAAGCTGCATGGCGCATTGTTAGAGGGTCGTCAAACAGGCCTTGATGAACTGTGTGCGTGTGTGTGCGTGTGCGCGCGCACGTGTATGTTTGTATAATACGTGAAGTCTTTCATTTTGATAGGTGAAATGATTATGTCACAATCGTAAAGTACCTCATAGAAATTCTGGGTTGTTAGTAGGAGACGACAGTCTATGGTGGAGTGCTTTTGGTATTGACCTGAATGTGAACGTGTTTCCATTTGAATTTAACTGACCTTTTTTGTCATTTTCACACAAAGATTATGCCAAAACAAAGGCAAAAACCTATACTGGACATTGGCCACCTCCTCGCCTTTGTCAGCAGGAAAATTCCCAGTGTCAAAATGAAATGTGTTTTCAACAAGTCTAACGTTAACAATGGACCTGATTTACATTAGGCTACACAATTTTTCCCCGGCACGCATTAAACCATTCAGCTCAAAATATTCTTCCATTTTCTACCTCACAATAAATTGACGTAAACCAGTTGCAATAATGTGATTTAGTACTCAGTCATTTGTGTGTCAACGCCACATGTAGTGAGAAGTGAAACATGTAACAGAACACTATTGCACATATCGCTCTCACATTGGTCTCT
Source organism: Filicampus tigris (assembly GCF_054856515.1). Classification (NCBI taxonomy): domain Eukaryota; kingdom Metazoa; phylum Chordata; class Actinopteri; order Syngnathiformes; family Syngnathidae; genus Filicampus; species Filicampus tigris. The sequence continues at coordinate 15,314,227 of NC_141226.1, read as the reverse complement.
CTTTCTCTTTCTTTCTTTGTCTCTCTCATACACAATGCCATGAGGTCACGATGAGGAATGTATGTTTGCGTACTTGCGTACATGATAGCTTGGAGCTAAGTGGTGACTCAAGCCAAACTGCGCATATTATTTCCTGACAAGTCAGATAAACATGAATAAACTCAACATTAGTCACAACATCCACGTCAACTTCACAACTTCATCTCTGTCAAGTAAATGGCTCACAGTCCCAAATCTCTAATTATTGATGATTTTTGTTTGCCCTTTTTATGTGTTCCTGATAAAACATGTAAAGCCATTAACGTCTGCTTCCTCCAAACTAGCGTTTAATGTTGGTTACCTGTTATTGCAGCAGTAGTTTTATATTCCCTTATATAACACTCGTGCATTAAAGTAATCATCTTCTGCTGTTGCTGCTGGCTGAAACCCTTCACAAGGTGGCATAACGGATAAGGCAGTGCAGTTTTGCAAACCACACTTCAGCCAGACAGCCAAGGAAACAGGTTTGGGGGGGTAGAATGAGCACAGAGAGGGGCAGTGTGAGGTGGATGAGAGCGGAAGGTGTCTTGGCCAGGAATGGATTTGGGGGGATGTTTTAGCCTAGCCAGTGTTGTTAGTGCTGTTGATGGTGCTCACAGAGGCTGGTTTGTGGCCCTATAGGGGAGAGCGGGGAGGCAGACAGAGTGTGTCTGGACACTGAGGCCTGTTGTCCTCATAGCAGCCGCCCGCATATGGCCAAGGCATTAGGACACACAGATGAAGAAAAAAAAAAGACCTCCATTGAAAATGCAGGCTGGAAAAGTACCCCACACTATATTCGTGTGTAGGCTTTGCAAGCTGAGCGTGCATCACACCACTTTTAACTGGTGACGGTGAGATACAGGTTGTCAGTGCAGGTATCTTTGAATCGCCTAAATGTGTGAATAGTTGAAGCATTTGCATCTGGCATCACAGTGGGAATACAAGAATAGAGCTAAGCCCATTAATACATGTGATTTTTTTTTTTTTTTTTGGTTAATGATGAATGGATGGATTTTAGATGGAAAGACTTTCAAGTGCAATAAGCAATTAACAAAAACTGCATATTTATATTTTTTAACTACTTTACATATTTTCAAAAAGTACCATGTCCAAAATTATTCACACCCTTGCTCAAGGCTCAAAAATAAGTGGTTTCACATCACAGTTTGCAAGGCAAAATTAGCAATTTGCGCCTCATTAAAACGCATTGAATAGCAAAACTGAGAATCAAGCGCCGAGACGTCCCAAAAAGCTTTGCTGGGCTGTGTCGCTCATGTCACTCACCGTGGATAGTCAGAGGTTGAGCCACTGCTCTGTGCTACTTAGGCAGCACCATTTAGCTAGCGACAAGCTGGCAACCGCTGCGGTTAAACGTGTTGCGGAGTTGCTCCGAAGTCAGTAATCGTCGCCTCCGTGGCAGCAAAGTATCGGTCTGATGAAGCGAGAAGCCATGCTAATTGCTAAGCTAACCTAACATCGATACAGCTAGTGCATTTAACACCGCAATTAAATGCTTGGGTGATAGAGTCCATTTTTCACAGACGTCTGGCTGGAACTGCCTTAAGTGGAGAACATCCAACTTTGAACAGCAAAATGGCAGGACAATTAAATGGCTGGACTCTTCAGACAAAATGTACTCACTAAACAGAACCAGAACTGAAATAAATACTGTTGACTTTATTTAAAAAAAAAAAAAAAGTTCATTCGTTATATTGTCATATTTTTGTCGTTTAATAAATCCCGTGTTTCAGATCACCAGATTAACCTGCAAAACATCATGCTCCACAAAATTAGAAAATTTCTCCTCTAATGAAGTCACTGATTCGCAAAATGCTCTGCAAAGAAAAAAATTATTTCGAGGCTAGCCCTTTCTCAATACAGGCGGTTTGTAGTTGAATAGAATAATCTTGAGATTATACTTTTAAGGTTAGGTTTGTAATGGTGGCGCGCGGGCAGAAGGCAGACGGACCCAATCAAGCTAGCATACAAGGTAAAGCAAGAGCGCAGGTTAACTCAAAACAACTGAAATACAAAGTGACAAACACAAAGAACAGACCACCACCAAACCACAGGCGACATGACGCCACCTGGGACAATGAACCGAGACGGAGTGAATGAAAACAGGGAATTAAATACAAACAGATCGACGAGACAACGAGGCACACCTGGACAAGACATGCTGACAAGAACACGTGGGAGACAAAGACACGAGACACAGGAAAACAAATCAAAAGGAAATCATAATATTGGAAAGGGAAATTATGACCGTGTCAAAAGCCAAAATATTAACCGGCCAGAGGAGGGTTAGATGGTAGGCACAGACTGCGCGCCGCCGGAGCAATAGGTGACTGGCGCGTTGGGTCCGGCCGCCCAGTCGGAATGCGGTTAGGTGACTGGCGAGGCAGGTCCAGCCGGCAGGTCGAAACGCCGTCCGAGACAAAGACGTGACGAGCAGACAGCGAAGACATGAAAAGGAGTCACACGAAAACAAACCAGAATTGAATCATAGCATTGAAAGTGGAATGAGCTTTATGTCAAACTACAAATATGAACAAAACTCAGATCTTGACATATATCTATCGACCCATATAGTATCGTTACTACTTTAAAAATGCTTCCACTGTATGAATAATTGGGCCAGTGAGAACCAGAGTGGGCTATCACTTTTTATCTGTGTCCATTTAATGAAACATGTTCACTTCATTTAGTGGCAACCTGGACTTGCAATAGAATTGCATCAAGTTAACAATATACGACTACAGTTACCGTTGCTCACCGAACGGCAAACATTTTGGAGTCATAACACGCAAGAATAATTGTTCCGCAGCATTTAAGACTAATTATAAAAATGACCCGGATCATATTTGCAGCATAGATGAGCCAAGCCTTTGATTTCGGATGACTCCTTTTGAACTGTCTGTTTCGGTCTACCCTGACTGAAGGGAACAGGCGGCAGGATGTGGTTGCACCTTCTTGGCAGCGTAGGGCCCAAGACCTCCGTGTATAACATGTATAACAAGTTTCAGCAGTTGACCGCTTTTTTTGCATAAATGGCTTTCAAGTTGATTTTTTCAGTTCTGTGCCACTGACTTTTATATGACTTGGATGCCTTGATTCTTGGAATAGTTTGGCCACAAAAGCTTGGTTGACCAGTAGTTTGTAACCAAGGGTACTTTGGATTCTAGACCAGGCGCTCAAGTTAGGGGAAATATTTCAAAAACTATGCCCTTAACTAAGCATCATACTCTTGGTTTCTCCTTTTCAGTACATTTTCAGTAGTGCTCGGTTTTTTCATCAACACACGTGTGCAATGAGATTTCATTGAACTTCTTTGTTCTGTGCCGTGGTTCAGAGTGTATATGCCAAATCTGTGCTTTGAAGTGCTCTGATCCACTCTATTGACGTAAAATGGGGAGCAGCCCGCTGGCTGTCTTGTTGTGCTACGCAGATGGGGTAAATGTATTCCATGTGTGACGCTTATGAGGTCGATGGGTCTTTTTCAAGGAAAAAGGAAGGTGGGGAAATCCAGATGTGTGCAGCGTCAACTCCTTTCAGGCACAAATTTGTTGAATCAACATCCCCCCCCCCCCCCGCTATTTAATTTGAATTTGTTTCTTCACACTTGAACGTCGAAATAATCCTCACAAGTCTTTATTTTCCTTGCCACATGAATGGCCGCCTTGATTGTCCTTTTGTAGCCACTCCTCTACCTCGTATTAATGCCGCTCCATGTTTTTATGCAAGTTCAGGGTCAAATAGGAAGTGCTTTGGTTTCTTGGCACATAGCTCGGTCCTGGTTTGGCCTCCCTCCAACGTCAGAGTCAAAGTTTGCCTCTTGTGTTACTTGTGCAAACAGGGTTTGATGTCTGATATAATATCCCCCCCCCCCCTTCATCCTCCATAAGGTTCAGAAAGGAGAGAAGCAGTTTGGAAAGCGAGGTGGCGTGACGGGACTTCCTGCTGCAGTTCATCTAAGTTTAAGTTGAAGACATCTGTGTTTTAACGTGGAACCTATTGGGAGGTTAAGTATAGCTGTCGTTTCAACGCTGACAAAGTGCATTAAATCATTTAACGCAGTTATAGATGAAGATAATCATGCATTTGACTCAACGTAACAGATAATAGGGCAGGTTATATTCACCAAAAATCACTCTTTAAGCTGGTCCAAACCTGCGTGTGCAAACCATTTGCGTGCTAAAATGAAGAAAATGAATAAACAAACAAAAAAATAATAACAGGAGGTTATTGTCGGGTTGGGGACAACGGGCCAACTGCAGGAGGCAGCATACTGCCTAGTTTGCACGGTGCTGTTTTTTTTAGAACGGCACTGTGAGGTGGCCAAGCGAACTACTGAGAGTCTGCGAGGGGGTGGGCGGCGAAGCAGTCAAGAGGAGGAGGGGGTTTGACGAGCCCACGGCTGTGAGCGAAAGCGCGGGTTATGGGGAGAAAGGGGCTACTGAGAGAGTCAGCAAACAGCAACTGTAGCCTCAGTTTGTCTGAGAGTTTGACTGGCCTGAACTTTCTGAGGTGGCGCGGTGCAACAAGATGAAGGAGCTCTGTGTGCGCAACTCCCCGTCTTCCTCCGCGCCTCCTGGCTCTTCGGCTGGCCAGTCCAGCAGAAGATCAAGCCATTCTGGCACTCTTGGACCTGCGCGCATGGTGCCGGGGGGTTCCAATATGGATTTAGATCCTTTGGGCCCTGACTACGTGTCCATGTGTCTGTTGGCAGATGAGTCTTACCAGAAGCTCGCTATGGAGACCATGGAGGAGCTAGACTGGTGTCTGGACCAGTTGGAGACCATCCAGACCTACCGCTCTGTCAGTGACATGGCATCCAACAAGGTATGACTTGGAATTGCTTGCTCCGAGTTTGTTTTGACGCATTTCTTTTCTCGCTTATCTCGGTTGGTCAATCTTATCGAGCAAGCAAAAGGAGTCTTATGTAAAGGAATGTCAAGAACAAAGCACTTCAATGTTGTTTATGACCAATTCTCTCATGGGTCGTACTTGAAACCAAGAAGAGGTATGGCGATATTATCTAGTTAAACCTCGTCCTAAAATGTTTTAAGTCGAGCCGTTATCAAATTTATCACGTTAACCATAATGCATATTTTGCTGTGGTAGTCTTTCATTTATAGACCGGTGGGTTTATAAATTGTACTCATCTATTCAAACAAGTACCCGAAGCCTTCGTTTTCATACATAATTGATGTCTGAGGTCCTTTTAGGACATGATCCAATTCCAGCTCACATTCAGTTGCGATCTACAGTCGTTTGTTGTAGTTTTGAGGACAGTGTGGCTACTTTTCTCCAGTGATTTTATCACAAAGGGCCACACTTACATGAACAGGTTGTCAATAATTATTTTGATCATGAGGAGACTTTGTATGGAAGTTCGAAAGACATTTTTCTTTTCTTTTTTTATTCCCCCTTTTCATGTCATTAAGCAATGTGGTCCCTCAAAATGTCATTGAATTCTACTACTGCATTCCATAATTCATGTTTATCCCTTTCATTTTGGTGATTTATAATAATCATGGCCCCTAATTTGTGCAATTATGGAGAAGAAAGTTATTATGTCGCCACCTTATAAAGGTCACCAAATGTCAATGGCCATCACAGTAAAGAATGTGTCACTGGATTAGAATGGCTGGCCTCATGTTAGATCTCCATGGGAAAATTGGGAGCAGCAATCTGTGGAAATGACAGTTTTCGTGGCCACACTGACTATTTTGACTGTCAATTGTTTTAAAAAAAAAAAGAAAAAAAAAAGGCCTTTAAATGATCTACACATCTTAAAAAAAATGCATTGAGTTTTCAAGATTGATTTTTCCCTTTAATTGAATATACACAGATTTATTTGGCTTTATTTGATTTCTTTAACTCATTCATTGCCAGACATTTTCTTTTCCACTAAAGTTTGAAAACAACTGAATAAAATATAAATCACTGCCTGGGATTGAATGGCCGGACTGTGAAAAGACAAATAAATTCATCAATGGCAGTGAAGGAGTTAAAACTAGACCGAATCCACACCGGCAATTATTACTCAGGCCCCACACAGACAGAGGAGACGATGTGGCGGCATTACATTATAAACACTAAGGGTGATGTTGACCATTTCCATCCAAACTATACACTACGGTTCGTTGCTGATGACTGACTGACCTTGACAGCAGTTTCCTGTCTCTCTATATCCTGTGCTCCCTCTGCCTCTGCGCCATTCCCTAGTTGGTACATGACAATGGACGCTGGTCTGACTCGGTGGTCAAATTGAGTCCTTACAGGCAACCGCGTCACTGGGACTGGAAAGACAAAAGAGCACACGACCCAGCAGAATGTCTAAGTGGTCAGGCAGACTGGGGGCATTGTTCAGGATTCAATGACCTCCCGAATGACCCGGTGTCATCACAAAGCACTGCCTGCAATGTTTTTGGGAGAGTGCAAAGGTGAACAAGTCATGGCGCTAGAGCGAAGTTTAAAGATGGTGCGCTGCCGTGCAAGTAAAGCTTTTATTGGTCCAAACACACTTGCGCAATTGGTCCAACGTATTTATATCGGTGCATCATCAGTGTATCTCGCGCCCAACTTTTATATGACACGTTTGTCAGAGGACGTGTTTCTTTTTGAAACCGGAAGACCTAATTGAACCCATAATCAGAGCCAGGGTGTCTCCACTTTCGCTGTCCAAGGGCACAGGTGCATCCGGGGGTCCGGGACCACACACCCTGTTTTGACCGCTAGCCTGGTTCTGATGACCTCAGGATGGGGAGCTGCCTCCCCATCCCTCACTATGATTAGCCTAACCACACTTCCACCCTGATGCTGGTGACGACCTTGGACAAACATTGCCATCTGAATCCAGTTAGAGGAGTTGAGCGTTCTGTGGGCTGACATTTGAGCAAGCCCCTGGGCTGTGCGCACGCGAGTAGGAAACTTTAATTCACGTGCGGTCACGCGGTCTTTGAAGTGCTGCCGTCTTCAGGGGGGGGGGGTGGGGGGGAACATGACAAAATGATTGAAACAGATGTAGTGGAGGGTCTGTGCTGTAGCTGTGACGAGGGAAATGGGCATTAAATTATAGTGTTTTGATTCCATGTGACTGAAAGTATGGCCAGGACGTCAGGCATGCCACAGTAAGATCACAGTGTCTAATTAAACGTGAGTTGTTGTTTTTTTTTCTTGTGACCGTATCCTCGCTTTTGATGGCTCAGCATTTACCAAGAAATGTCCGCTTTATAGTAAACGGATCTGGGCAAAATCCAATCTGTGTTGACACTCCAAACAGACGTAAATGAGCCAGAGCCAGTTAGTGCAATCTGGGCTTTGTACGATTGCATAGTTGTCGTTTTGCAATATGCCACCTTCCTGTACATCAGCTGTTTCAGTGAAGGCCCAAGCATGCCGCAAGACTTGCCACAAAAGCTGATGAATGCTGAAGACGCATGCTACGCGACCTGTAATTTTCCACAAAAGCATGCAAGCTTGGCGTGATTAATGTTTTATAGGTGGCATTCCATGAATGTACTCGCTCGCGTCTCATAATCGAAACCCGGGCCCGTCCGTGTATGCGCATGTAAAACGAGCTTCGTCAATGACACGGTCATCTAAGAAGTAAAAGAGGAAGTAGGTGGAGACACATTTTGCCCCAAGGTGGTGGGCGGAGCCGTCAATCTCTTGTGAGACTGTAGGCCTTTCAGTTAAGTCTGCTTTATCATTGTACTTTCTGTCTCCACATAGGAGAGGTTAGGGATCAGGCAGAGTTGCTAAACAGACTGATCCCTCGAATACATTGAACAGTATTTATCGTCTTGTTTGGAATTTTTTCACATGACAATGGGACTATGTTTTTGTGAAAAAGAGAGGACAAACGTTCAGATGCTTACCAGCTGGAATAAGGTAAGATCTGGTGTTTAGAAATTGGGCTTTGGGATGTGCTTAATTTTGTCACAAAGACTCTCATTGATTTTTGCTTACTGGTGAAAAACTATAATCAATATGAAGTGTAATTCTTGTTATTAACTCTATTGTAAACTTCTGAGCAGATCTCACAGCATTATTTAGGTAAAATATATCCAAGTGTTTCATAATAACATGACTTTTGCTTAGACTTGAACATCTGACTTGATATCTGGTTCCATTTCACTTTGCTGAAGTTGTTGCCACTTTATCGGCTTAGCTGATTATTACAAATACTTTGATAATGTTCTTCACGTAAATTTCGCGTTCCCTTTTGTTGTTAAAATATAAATTGACGTGTCAATCAGAAGCATGCATCAAGTCATCTATTCTCATCATCATCATTGTTGGGTGTCGGACATGTGGCTCAGCATCTGCATCATTTCCTAGAAGTCCTCTAAATTCACACCATCTCACTGCTTTAAAGAATCACTCAGAAGTCTGGTTTGATAGAATAAAGGGCTCCATTTTTCTTCCTGATGAGCCCAATTTGATTTCATGGGCTGCCTCCAGCAGTCTCGTGAGTGCACCCAAGGCTTTGAAAGTTGTTTTCAAGTTTCACAGTCAAGTGGATGTTTGCTTCTTGCTTGACAGCTGTTAGACCGATAGTGTGGACTGGGGGGGAAACATGCTCAGGAAAATAAAAGATGCCATTGTAGGAACAAGACCGAGAAAAAAGAAATCAAACACAAATGTCTTGCACGTGTAATTCTTCACATTTAACAATCGGCATTGCAAAACAGAAATCGGGTCTGTGGTTGAATGCCTTTGCGTTGTTGAGGCATTTTTTTTTATCAGCAGTACGACTGTGTATAGAACATGTACAAAGTACATGCATTTTCATTCTTGTGTGTTTCTACTGTATGTGATGCATTGCAGTTTGTTTAGAGAAAAGCACCATGGGGGTGGGGGGTTCATCACGTGACTCTGTTGCCATGGCGTTGAGGTTGTCGAGCAATTGGTGGTACCCTGGTGGGCTGCAGTCTGAAAACTTGATTGTCCTTCGTCATCTCCGTCTGCATCTTTCCTGCAGAGTGTGGAGACAGCGAGATGGAGCGTATCGTAGACCCCGAGCTAAATTGTAAAGGAGGGCTCATCTTTAAATTGCAACATAATGATAGCCTTAACTCAGCCCGGCAGCTCCTCAAAAGACTGGCACTGTGGCAAATGAATACCCAGCATTTCCTTCGCCACGTGAAAAACACGCCGGCGCTTTGAAGCCTCACATTGCGCAGTCTGCGTCGGATCTGTTCTGCATTACTGAGCAGAGGAAACAGCGGAGATTGGTGTGGGGGGGGGGGGGGTGCAGCGGGCAGGGGGGTTGCACACAGCTAATAGTGTTACGTGTGAAAGAGAGAAACGGCGAGAAATATTGTGAGGGGGGGATTCCCCCAACTTCTGTTTTCTGCAGTGCTGCGCATGGCTGATTTGTTTCACTGTGGGGGAGGGGGGGGGCAAAGAAAAACGGAGAGATTCACCGGTCTTTTTACCTCAGGCGACTCGACAGTTAGAGCGCAACCCCTCACTCCCTCTCTCTCTCTCTCTCTCTCTCTCTCTCTCTCTCTCTCTCTCTCTCTATCGCTCGCCTCGCTCTGTCTTGGAGCCTTCCCTTCCTCTCTGCCTCGCTCAATCTGGGAACAGGAAGGCTGGATTTCCCCCTCCTATGTCACTGGATTCCATCTGGATGGTGGCTGGGGGCGAGAAGGGTTTAGGAAGGAGGTCAGATGTCGCAAGGACCAGAAGACAAAGGGATATGTATTGATTGCATCGCGGGGGGATTCCATCACATCGCCGTGATCCTGGAAAGCGCCAGACGGGCGTCTGAGGCGAGATGCCGATCTCCACCGCAGCCCCTCTTGGCCCAGCTCAACCGGGGCATTTTCGCCAGCCGTCGGTAGTACTGGAAATCTGAGCAAATCGGTTGCGCCTTGAGGTCTTGGGCTGCGGGTCCGAGCTCAGCCTTGGGGGTCCACTCAGAGAGGAGCGCACGAGGCTTCTGCTGGGGAGCGCCAGGGGCTCAGCACAGCTCAGCACCATGCCTGAGGCCAACTACCTGTTCTCTGTGTCCTGGGGATACATCAAGGTGTGTCTTGCGGAACAAATTGCTCACGCGCGCGTACTCAATGCTGTCGACGTTGTCTGGAAATGTATCCATGCAAGGAGTTTGTCCGATTTTTGCATGACAACAAGGGAGTGTCCATAATGTAGAGGCAGAAAAGTCTGTACAGTATTTGGAGTGTTGGGTAGTTTGGTGTTTGGGTAAGACCCCATACGACGAACGTCAGCATTGCTATATCCTCTGCGATGGCAACGTCAATGTGTGTTTGCAAGTTGATTTTTGTTTTGGAGCTGATAAAATGCCTCAGATGAAATTTTGATTTGGTTACACTAGGGCTGGGCAATAATTCAATGTCAATATAGTGTATATCGTGATAGACACCTGATCAATATCAATAGAAATTGCACTCAATATAGAAAAAAAAATCAGGAAGCAAACCCAAACCATGTCATTCTGCATGCTGTGGGCAGCACTGCCCCCCCCCCGAGCACCAGGCCCGATAAACTTTTGTGTATTTTCCGATTTTTTTTTTTTTAATGAATGTTTATTGACGTTTTCTGAAAGAAATTTGGGGTTTGTAAAAAAAAAAAAAAATACTTTTGCTTTGCGGACCTCCTGAGATACCCTTGCAAATGTGGAATGTAGAGGGTTTAACACAATACGATGAGCTCGTGCGACCGACGAGCCTCATCCTCAGCCGTGAAATGCTGTCAATATATGCGCTCCCTTTTAACGTCCTTCATGTTTTGTCTCCATCCAGTTCAAAAGGATGCTGAACCGGGAGCTGAGCCACCTATCTGAGATGAGTCGCTCAGGCAACCAAGTGTCAGAATACATCTCCAATACCTTCCTAGGTGAGTTCCCGCATACGATTACAAACACACGCGTGCTCTTTTTGTTGCAGTGCGGTTATCATACTTTAATGGCATGATGTCCTTGAGGAGTTCCTTGTGCAGAGCTTACACCAACAATGCGCCGAGTAGCTCAAGACTTTAGCTGGTGTGCACCAATGCCTCCAATCCAGTCTAATCTGGTCTGGAGGAGGGAGACAGGCTCCCTTTGCTCTGACTGCAGTGCGATGTAGAGGGAGAATAGTCGCGGGGGTGGGAGGGGCGGGGCCTCATCGGGAAAGACTTTCCCCCGGGGGAGATCAGGGCAAAGAGTGCGGGAAATAGAGAATGTTTGTGTGCTTTCTCAACATTAGCCTAGTCGGCAGCGGAGCACGTGCGTGTGTCACAGTGCCCCCGGGCCCCGAAAAGACATTGCTTTACTCGTGACGGGGGAAAGCCGAGTTTCCACATCTCTTAAAAGCCTGGCAGCGTTGAGTCACTCACGCCGCCCCGAGGCTTTTCTTCATTACACGACACGATGGAGAACAGTAGAAGGGGCGAAAACAAAGCGCGCGGAAGGACGCTCGGCTGATCGTAAAACCGATTTGTTGTCATCTGCATTGCAGCGAGCAGCCGTCATGTGGAGCAGGAATATTTACCTGCGGTGCTTTACTGCTGGCTTTTAGCTTCCCTCTTTCTTGAGGTTCGTGCAGCATGTGCGAGGATGTCACACAGTGCATTGCACTGAACAAACGTACACATTAGTAGTAGGGACGGACCGATTATCGGCCGGGCCGATTATCGGCACCGATATTTGGCTTTTTGACGAATATCGGCATCGGCCTTTTTTAAAACTCTGCTGGCCGATAATAAATCAATTTAAAACCGTGGAAATCAAAACAAAGATATGTGAAAGTTTAACATTTCATTTTGAAATTTACAGTAGAAAACTACATGGAGTTATATTGTTTAAGTTTTTCTTTATCCTTTTTAAGAGATGCTGACAATCCTGGGTGCTCCCTGAACTGTCAAAAATTTCTTGTGATAATGATTTTTTTAAACATGTTTAAAGACGTTACAACAAAGTTAAGAGTAAATTTTTCCTTAGATTTTGATGGCAATATTTTCCTTTTCACTGATTGAATGAATACCAGCTTGAAGTATCGGTTATCGGCCTCCTTGACTACCAATAATCGGTATCGGCCCTGAAAAAAGCATATCGCTCTATCTCTAATTAGTAGGTTGCTTCTCTAAACCGTTCGCACTGTTGTGTGTGCATACTGCTGCCTTTCAATGTACAGACACTGACAAAACAATGGGCGGGTTGCGTCAAGAAGGGTATCCGGAGTATTTTTTTTTGTTTGTTTTCCCAAACAAATCACGCTAGTGAGTTGCAGTGGCGACCCGTGATGGGACAAGCCAAAAGTCGCAGCAACTTCTCTCAACGGTAATATGTGCCAACCTTTTCCCCTATGGCACTCTGTGGTTTGGTGCTACAACACAACTGGCATGGGAATTGTTGTTTATTTTTTAACGTCTCATTTGTATCGCTCAACCCCTTTTTCCGAACTACACTCCATTTTGAGGGCACGTGAAAAATAGGTCACAAAACTGTCGTCATTTCAGCGAAGGATTGCGTGCTAAGGAAATATATGAGAGGTCAACGATCTGCCGGTGTTCGCCGTGACTGCGCTAGCCACGAAAGCTGCGGTCGTAGCCGTGCAGTTTTCAAACCACGTTCCCGTCCTCCTGTTTGCGCCACAGACAAACAGAATGAGCTGGAGCTTCCGTGTCCCGTTCCCAAGTCAAGGGAAAGAAAGCGGCGGCAAGGCCAGCAGCCACAACAGCAGCAAGGTGGGATGATGACTCAGATTGGCGGGGTGAGGAAGGTCAGCTACACGCCCTGTATCTCTGGAGGCACCAACAATCGCTTTGGGGTCAAGACGGATCAGGAAGAACTACTGTCGAAGGTAAGAGGTCACGCTATTAATGAAGGATCAAAAAAAAATAATAATGTTTGAACAGTGTGGATCTCTTGTGCTGATCATCCATGTCCATTCTTGGCTTTAAATTAGGACCTGGAGGGCATCAATAAATGGGGACTGAATATCTTCCGGGTGGCAGAGCACTCTCACAACCGGCCCCTCACGTGCATCATGTACGCCATCTTTCAGGTCAGTGTCATGCTTGAAAGCAGACTGGTCATCTTTGTGCTGGATCAAAATAAAACATTTGCTTTTACTTTGGAAAACAATGATTAACATTTTTGCCTTTTGGTTTTTTTTCATTGTTGAGGACCAAACCTCAGTTACTGGTTTGGTATTATTTGCTCAGAATTACTTTGTTTGTGCAATTTGGACACTTGTCAATTTCAATCCTAGTTTTGAATAAAATAATCGACGGATTAATCAATTATTAAAATAATTATTAGTTGCAGCTGACAGTTGACAGTTGTTTGAAGGTTTATGATTACTGTAACATCAATGCTAATTTCCTTTTCACAATAAATGTTAGCATTAAGCTAGCAGACTTCTGTTATGTGGCTTGGTTGAGTATTTTGGAGTTTAATTCTCTTTTGCTGTGCGTCAGTATTACGCTAAACTTCAAGCAGATAAATAAACAGCTTGAAGCAAGCATGCTGTGCCTCTTATCTGGCGTGAGCGAGGGACGATCTTTTTTTCATATCCGCAAAATGATGTCATTGCATAGTTTCCTTGTTTCTTGACAGCAAGCGAGTGAGAACAGGTGCTGGGGAATACGTGAAAAAGCGGAAGTCTAGAAAGTATTTGCTCACTTTTGCTCCCTGCGCGGCACACAGGAGCGGGACCTGATGAGGACGTTCAAGATCCCAACGGATACGTTTGTGACGTTCATGCTTACCCTGGAAAGCCACTACCACTCTGACGTGGCTTACCACAACAACCTGCATGCCGCCGACGTCGCCCAGTCCACTCATATCCTGTTGTCCACGCCAGCATTGGATGTAAGTGCGTCGTAGTCGTACATCCTGAGGCAGGAAATGTAAATGCCTTTATGTGTTATTTTGAACCAGTTGACTTTGAAATTTGGCCGGGGCTAGGATGGCTTTTGCCACATGCCTTTTTTAATTGTTTAATGAGCTGACTCGCATTGACGTCAAGCCTAATGAAATTGCATACCAGACAGTTAACACAAGCAGCGAGGGGAAAGGCTTCAAACACATGACAATCCTGCTTAGCCACTTAGCTGAATGAGCCTAATTTGTTTTCTCGTCCCATCAAAACACAGGCCGTATTCACTGATCTGGAGGTCCTGGCAGCTATTTTTGCAGCTGCAATTCATGACGTGGATCACCCTGGAGTGTCCAATCAGTTCCTAATCAATACCAGTAAGTGCTGTTTAGTGTGCGGGTATATTTGCGCGCTTTAAAGGAATCTGCCTCCAAAGGCGATAGCGTGGGTGTTTGGGGAGACAAGTGCATGGTTGCTATAGTTACCTGCGCTCCATTTCATTTCCCTGTCATTGCTCCCGCATCCCGCAGACTCCGAGTTGGCTCTGATGTACAACGACGAGTCCGTGCTGGAGAACCACCACCTGGCTGTGGGCTTCAAACTGCTGCAGCAAGACAACTGCGACATCTTCCAAAACCTCAGCAAGAAACAAAGGCAGACACTCAGGAGGATGGTCATAGACATGGTGAGCAAATGAGGCCGCTATCGGGATTTAGCTGTGGCAGGCCGCTGCTTTTTCCTTCATCCGGAAAATGAGGTCTCACATTGGTCTGGAACACCCGCTTCCTTTCCAGGTTTTGGCAACGGACATGTCCAAACACATGAGCCTGCTGGCAGAGTTGAAGACGATGGTGGAGGCCAAGAAGGTAACCAGCTCGGGAGTCCTTCTGTTGGACAACTACACAGACAGGATGCAGGTAACGAGCATGCTAGTACCACGCCGGGACAAAGGGGAACGCAAAGATCCAGACTTTGAACTTTCGAGCACTCCCGCAGGTTCTTCGTAGCATGGTCCACTGCGCCGATCTGAGCAATCCCACCAAGCCTCTGGATCTGTACCGGCAGTGGACCGACAGGATCATGGACGAGTTCTTCCACCAGGGAGACCGAGAGAGGGAGCGGGGTATGGAGATCAGCCCCATGTGTGACAAACACACAGCGTCAGTGGAGAGGACGCAGGTGGGGTTTACACACTAAATAAAAGCACGTCAGATCGGCAGAGGTGGAAATAGTACTCATGATCGTACTTAAGTCGATGTGTATTTTTACATTTTTTTCCGGAAATGCTTTGGACCAAATCACTTCCTGAATCATAATTCATTTATGTTTGTGCAATTTCCACACTGTCCATTTGAATTAAAGTCCTGTTTTTAAGGGTTGGGAATTAAAAAATGTTTTTTTTTGGGGGGTTTTTTTGTATCCAGTTCATCAATTAATCGACAAAATAATCGACAGAATTAATTGAATAATTACCCTTTTGATCTATGCTGACTGATAAACAGCATGAGACCACTGAACAGTGCCTGTGTTTATGATTTATTCATGCAAAAAAGTATTTGCACTTTATTACGAGACACCGTTCACTCGCAGAAAAATTTTAGTCAAACTTTTTCACTTTTCAGTGTTTTGTTTGTTTGTCAACAAATGTGTCTATTTTGACAAAGTCTGGAGTAGAGTGTTTAGAAAAAGCCAAAAATCTGTCCAAAAAATAAATACTCGAGTAAACAACAGACACCTGACAAAAATACTTAAGTAATGGAGTATTCTGTACTTTGTACTTTAAATGATTTTGTAAAATAATCTTAATTTCCCCCCCCTCAATATTGTGATTTTGATTTCATGTATGATTATTTTTTTCAAGGCTCTTATCAAGACATTGTATAAATAATTGTGCAAAATATGTTGGAATAGCAATACACCTAAAACAGGCTGGATAGGGCCTCTTGAAGACCGGACTTGTGCACCACTGATGTACAATATTAAAAAAAAAATAAAGACTAGCGAACGACCGAAATAAAACAGTCATTTGTTTATTTATTCATTTTTTAGTTGCAGCCTTTTCGATTTAAAAATCGCAGTCGACTACTTTGCGACGCCGATTTGAATTCGATTCATTGTTCAGTCCGACTTCCCACCACCGGCGATCGTTTGTATGACCGCATTCCTGTGAGTCACGTTTACTGACGCCGTCCTTCATTCCTTTCAGGTGGGCTTCATTGACTACATCGTGCATCCTCTGTGGGAGACGTGGGCCGACCTGGTCCACCCGGATGCCCAGGACATCCTGGATATGCTGGAGGACAATCGCAACTGGTACCAGAGCATGATCCCCCAGAGTCCCTCCCCTCCCTTCTACTCCAGCGAAGGCGACCAGGGACCGCACGGGGAGGTGGAGGGCCTTCCTGTTGCCAACAAATTTCAGTTTGAGCTGACGCTGGACGAGCCGGAACGCGAGAACGCCATGACGGAGACGCTCCAAGGCCACCCGCCCGATCAGGACGGCGTCGGCACGGCAACGCACGACGTCTCTCCGGGCGAGACATAGCCGGATCGGGCGCCTGGTTGGAAGAGTGCAGCACCTCTTGGGGATCATGAATTGCAGTGGAGAAATCCTGCAAATTTGGCTCTTTGGAGCTTCCTGGTTGTGAGGGCCTTGCAGAATGTGGGGCACCCCTGCCGATGAGCCTCGGAAACCCTGCGGCGGTTTGTTTTTGAATCCGGGGATGCAAGGTGGAACTGCAGAAGCATGGGAACGTGCTGACTGTCACAGACAAAGTAAGGCCAAGTGGACACTATTCAGTCGTGTACTCGGGACTGGTGGGAAATTCCCAACTTGCACTTCAGGACATTTGTTGAATTCATTTACAAACACAGCAACGCTCTATTGTGTTTGGATTAAGTGTCCAACCAAGACTACTGGTCAGCAAGTTACTTGTAACCAAGTGTTTTTCCCTCTCTCTCTCTCTCTCTCTCTCTCTCTCTTTCTCTCTCTCTCTCTCTCTCTCTCTCTCTCTCTCTCTCTCTGTAACATGTCTTAAAAATGAGTGTGTGCCTTTTTCTTTTTTTTTTGTTCTTTTTTTTTTTACAACCATGTCCTTTTGTAAATGTTTTTCTAATTTATTGAACACAATCATGTAGCTGTAAAATGTGTACCATTTTCTACCGAGAGGACGAATCTGTCTCTCACAGTCTTCCTAACGTTCTGGCAATAGCGTAAGCTCCTTCTCACTGAAGCATTCAGTGACTGCGTCTCCAAATCAAAATCACTTTGACTTCCCAGCACACTTTGCGGCCCAAAGTGACGACGGTGATGGTCAGGTCAACGTGTGAAACCAAAATGTGTGTTTTTCCCTAAAAAAAAAAAAAAAAAAAAAAAAAAGTCTACCACATAAGCCATTAGAAACTCCCATTTTTTCAAATCCAAAGATCTTGTCACTTTGATGGCTTCGCTGGCCATCTCGTTCATGTCAATATGAGGTGGGAGGATGACATCAGGCAGGCCAATTTTGTTTCAAGCTGCGCTAATAACGTCAGCTTTGAAAATGTCCTTTTTCCTTTCCGTGAGGTCAAGCACTTACGTTACGCACACACCTGTTATGCTTAGCGCCCTTCCAGTGCTGTGAATTCACTTTACGCCATGACTCATTCTAAACTTCAGGCGACTGTAGACACACGTGTGCACATTTAATGACACGTAAGAGATTTAATAATCACATCTTGTAGTTTTGATTGTGGCACTTTGTCGACAGTTCTGCAGCTGGTCGCTGATCTGTCAACATCACCTTAATGGTACCACGTTGTTGTGCGCAACTTTCACTTAAAGGAGCAGCTGCGTGTGTGCGTGCGCGTAAAATGATCCCAGAATTGCACAGAATGTTGTTTCGCCCAGCCGTGTAGTGCTGACCATTCCGCTGTTTTTAACAGTCTATTTATTATCTTTTCCTTGTATAGTTATACTATTGATATTGGTTCAAAAATTGTCACTGTATATTTGTTATTTATATGCACTACCACATGTCAAATCAGTTTGACTGAACTTGTCTGGTGGCTCTGTTATATTGTGCTCAGCTGTTTTGTTATATGACCATGACATGACGTTATGCAGTTCCAATTTGAACTATTTGAAAAATACTGTACTTTTTGGGTTTGAGTGAGAGATGTTTGGATCCACCTCGTTTGGGTTTCGGAATATGTTTCGCTTTAATGGAAGCTATTAAGTTCTCAATCATGTGTACGGTGACGGGTCATTGTACAGCTCAGAATATCTGTTGAAATGTACCATCAATTTTTTTGGAGTGTTTTTCTTTACAGTGATTCAGATAAAATGGTATATGTTGTGCTCAACAAATGTTTTCTATCAGATTATTAAAATGGGCATGTATTACATTTTCCTCACTCTTGAGTCTTTTTGGGTGGACCAGGGACACGGGCACGATAAATGATCACTTGATCGTGAAAGACCCTGCAAAGTAAGGGTCACCAACCTTTTCAAAACTGGCAACTCCCAGTTGCATGCACACTTCTGAAATAACAATAGTCATGATCAAATGTAATTTGCTCAGAATACCTTTAAGTGTTATTAAATGTTATTATTCATAGTTCCTGATAGCTAATTCCGAATCTCCCCGTTGTTCTTTCTTGAGCACATCTGGTTTCCAGAATAATTCATTTAGGAACAAATAAAGCCATCTCTGCCTAAAATTTGCTGTTGACCAGTGTAATTGCTGAAAAATGTGCAAAAACTGACAGGTATGTGGTTATTTACTGTTAACAGTTTTCCCTTTTCGGGTGGCTGGAGCTAAATCAACGTTACCTGCCGTGCTTTGGAGTCCAGCGTGAATCACCCCTCTTACGCTATTTAACAATTTAAGAGCCTCCATTGGCATCAGCGGTTATCTGGTGCAATTGCGATGTGGAGCTAGCTAGCTAGATAAGTGGCGAATTCAGTGCGCCTCATTGTTAGTCGTGAGTGTGCGCAAAAAACAGAAAGATAGGCAAAAGTGTGAGGAGGGGGTAATTGTTTTCTTCAAAAGTCCAACTTGACAGCAAGCGTTTAGAGCTTCGGGGCTGTGCGTTTAAAAACACCTCACACGCCCGCAGCATTCATAAATGCACTCTTGTACATCACCTTTAGTCCAAAGGTCAGCGGGGAAAACTTGTAGAAAATGTTGTCAAACTTAACTCCAAAAGTGAAACATGCAAATTCTTGAGCGGAACATTTGCTATTCTCTAGTTAAGCAATCACAACAGTCACATGTACCGGTATTCCTTATAAATTCATTCCCGAAGCCACAGACTCAATGCGATGTAAACAGGAAGAATAGAAGAGATAGCGATGCTATGTGCTTAGCCCTCAGGGCATTCACTCTCCCATGTCCTCGAGCACCTTGACCCATACTGATAAGCACCTGAAATACACGATCCACAAGCCGGGAAAGAAAAACGGAATTAGCATGAAAGCCGCGATGACGTCAAACAGTTTTAGGTTTCTGACTAAGTCAATAAGACACAAAAGGAAACACTTGATATCATCTAAGCTGTGGCTGCTGAAGGACAAGCATTACTAATACTATCGTGCGTCAAAAAATGCTGAGGTGGGACCACTCAGTATCGAGCATTCATTCAAACATTTTCTGCAATGGTGCGTCAGCACTCAATAGACATTCAGACAATTGTATACAAAATAAATACAAATCCTGAGCCCGTGCACGCACGCACACGCACGCACACGCGCACACAATTTTGTGTGTAATTGAGGATTTTGAGGTGGAAATTTGTTATAAGATAAACATTTAATATGCGTTTTACATGACAAAAGAGCGAAAATGCCCCCCCAAAAAACAGAAACCCCCAAATATTTTAAACAAAAAAATTGAAAAGAAAAAAAAAAAAAATATATATATATATATATGTATATATATATATATATATATATATATATATATATATATATATATAGAGAGAGAGAGAGAGAGAGAGAGAGAGAGAGAGAGAGAGAGAGAGAGAGAGAGAGAGAGAGAGAGAGGAGAGAGAGAGAGAGAGAGAGAGAGGGAGAGAGAGTTAATTTAATTTTCTATTTCTACGACGCTTGTAAGAGACTTGAATAAAATCTTTGTCAGCTACCACAGGAAGTAAATAAAAATATATCTGATAGATCAGATACAGAGAATTTTTATGAGGATTTTCTTGGCCTTCGTCAAATGTGGGGCAAGGCATACTAAGTGTCCATGTACAATGAACAGTCTGGTACAGGAAGTGTTAACATGAAAGTTGAACAATCTTCCTGGACATTCATCAAAATGAATATTTACAGTAAATACAGGCCCAGTCCAGGACCTTTTTATTTCCATGCAGGTTCTCCACTCTTCCCTGGAAACGAGCAGGGAGTTTCTTCAAAACTCAAAACACGAGTCAAGTGGTTTGTCACCGACTGACGTCATGTGACTGATCCAACTTTGGCAGCGAGGTCTGTGAACTGTCTGGTTTCGGGCTGGACCGGAGGTTCCTCACAGCCGCTCAGCTTCCGCCCTCAGCGCTGTACCAGCCAGGTCCAGGGAGAAGGCTTGCAGTTTTTGGCTAAGGCAGGGAGGAAGAGAACCACTTCCTGCAAAACAAATCTGCTCTCTCTGTATCCACATTATGAAAACAAATGTCTTCCTGAATTTTTTTACTCACCAGCTGCTGTTTGTTTTCATTTGGATAGACAGTGAGTAGTGAAGGCAACTGGGCAGTTCAGGGGAAAAATATAAGGGAATATTAGTGGGCATTGGATTCAATGGAAGCTTGCAAGCGCAGGGATGAGGTCAGATGGCCTCAGACGCATGAGGAAGGAAGAATACTGAAATAGAAAGAATCCTCCGCTCTCAGGAAAATGATGCATTTGGAAAAGATAAGATGGAGCAATTTGCAAGGCTACGTGTAGGAGTCTCTCTCTTGCTCTCTCTCTCTGAGTGTAAAACGCAACAGTAGGACAATAACAGGATGGGTGCTTCCCATTAAATGTCATCAAGCATCAGGTCATCAAACATGGTGGGAATCATAGACATGCTATTTTTTTTAGCATTTTTTTAGTCCTTTTCCCAAACTTTATACTGACAACTAGCACAAAAAAACCCATAAAATTATTGTTTTGTAGGCTGTTTTATATTTAAACTGATTAATCACAAAATGTTCCATAATTGAACACGATTAATCGTATTATTCAACTACAGTTTTTTCACAAAGCTTGAAACAGATATACTTGATTAAAATCTTGGAATTAATATGGGGAGAAAAATTAAAAGTATATTTCGATTCAAAGACTGTTCAAATAGCTTTCTTTGATCCCTGAATGCGATTCTTCTCCTGTAAAATACAACTGTTGAACGATACACCAAAGACGTACAACTAATACGGGATTTGAATTTGTCTTTGCAAAGTACGCAAATTATCTTGGATTTCTCCAATGAGTCGCCGAGCAAATTTTTCAAGTAAAACTATGTAAAGATATTTTTACTAGCAACTGTTTTTTTCCACATCTTAACCGAGTCATTATATGTGACACACAAAAATACTGTGCAATTACATTACATTTATTTCAATCAGTAAGAACGTAATATAAAACCCGATGAAAGACTATCGTGCGTATATTCTCTTCTGTGTGTCAAATCACATTTCTCATGATGAATTTAAGGACATGGAACCAGCCTGACATTTAGACTGCGTGACCTCGGGGCTTTTTTGCCGCGGCGCAGTCAGCTCAGGAATCGTTTGGACGTGGAAGGGAACATCCCTGTGGCATGGCACGAGAGCATGATGTCATCTTATGGAGAAAACACAAACATGGCTTGGCTCTGCATAGTGATGATGATGATGATGATAACAAGGCACATGCTTGCTTGTAAACACACTCAAGACACACTGTTTCATGGCGGAAGAACAAATGCTGCAGGGTGAGAAGGAAACCTTTAGGGAGAGCGGAATGAAATGTTGATTCCCACACACACATTTAGACATACATCAATGTGGGGTTTTGTCAATGGGGTAGGCGTCAGATTTTCATTTCCAAATCCCAACAGACCCTCAAGATGAAGGTGGACAATAAGCCCAAACACATGCCCCCCCTTTTCAATCAATCCATAATCATTTCATTCAGACACTGGGGGAAAGGGAATCATTCTAATTGGACTCACACATATTGCGGGGGAAGGGGAAGAGCAGCTCTTCTGACAAGCGCGTAGGAGGAGATGTTCAACTGCAGTGACAGTCTGTTGTGGAGGGGAAGACACTTCTTGTGCCAGAAAAAGCCCAGGTGGGGCTTGCACAAACTGCAACATCCCACTGGGTGCATCTAAAGGGGCAAGGGGACAAATACAAGCACAATATAATACTGTTTATTAGGGATGTCCAAATTAAAGCATTAACTATGGAGATTAATTTAAATTTCATAACGCACTAAAATAAAGTTAACTCAGTTAACTCAGTTTTATTTACTTCCTCTTTGAATCGAAATATACTTGTATTTTTTTTCCACATTTCCACAAGATTTTACTCAAGTAAATAACGGTTTCAAGCTTCGTAAAAAAATTGTAGTTGAAAAAAAAACATGATTAATCGCGATTAATTATGGAAAATTTTGCGATTAATTAGTAATTAAATTAATTAAACATTTGATTAAAAATGTAATCGTTTGACAGCACTACTGTTTATATAAGAGAAAAAAATATTCTGTACATATTCGGTACACTCACCAATTGTGTGACGGCAGGAGGTTGCCAAATTTTAGTTGTTATATTCATAAACAATGTACATTACAACATTAATCGTTACATATGTCAAGTAAAAATAAAAAATAAAAATAAAATGTTTCAATATTTTATTCAAAAATGTATTTAGGTTAAGTGAAGTCTAGAAAGAGTCTTTTAAAAAATATTTTTAATCAAAAACAAGTGGCCATTCATGTTAAGTGAAAACCAGAAAAGAAAAACAAACGTAAATGTAATTTGTAAACATTTGGGAACAACGCAAGCATTCTTTACTGTTGTTTCAGTGAGTAAAAAAAAAGAAAAAAATACCATTTAATGATAAAATCTGACAAACAACATGTTGAGCTGATGTGATTCAAGATGTGATTGTGTTTTACAGTAAAACCCGGCTCGCCTCACTTTGTCATACACAAGCACTATCTCTAGGAAAAACACTGGCCACCTACAACAACAAAATCTCCTTTTTTTTTTTGTCAGTTTCACCGGGGTGATGTAGATGGTATGATTAACCAGTTGTTTTGTTGTTGTGAATTCCTGTAAGCACTCAACAGCTGACCCAGCTTCCTGGCCACTGGCCTGTTCTCCATTAAAGGAGCGATAAGGAAGCCAAATTTGCCCCTCCACCCTGGCTGGTACTCACAGACACTGCCTTCCACATGGTCGTCACGGCCTTCCTCAAACGTGGGCCTGGCAGCACGCTGCTCCAAGTGCAGCTGATGGGGGTTCAGATATGATTATGTTGTGACTGGGCCGCCTAAAACGTGCGATGCTGCTCGGATATCAACCGTGTGTTTATGTTGCTGTGTGTTGGCATGGGCAAAACCAGTATTAAAGGTATTTTAGGTATTTTGGTTGGATTTGTGTACTTTTATCACATCTGTAATGCACCATAGGCAAAAAACACACATGCAGTCCTTAATGTGTCATAATGAAGCATACATTTGAAATATTTTGAGTGTATAAAGTTCTGCAAATGACTGATTCATACAAAATCAAGGACCATAATGTCAAAAACACAAGTCAAAGGAAAAAATGTCCTTTTTTTTGTCTTTGTCACTTAATGTCATACATGAGATTTTGGGGTTCATTTTAAATGTATTTATTTTAGTGTTGCTGTGCAATCGTAGCTAGAAGACGGAAGGTTAAATAGTTGTTTGAGAATTGTACTTTATCACACAATATTTGGTGGACATATATTTTTTATCTTGTACTTGACAAATACTCCCTATTAATAAAAATAATAATAATAATAATAATAATAATATATATAAAAAGGCATTTTCAAAACAATAAAAACTAGCAAGCTCTAAAAATTCATGAAAAATAATTGAATTTAAAAAACAAAAGTCAAAAGGAAATCAAATTAAAACTATATTGAGAAATCCAATAGTTCAGTTTTACAACGCTGCTGACAACTTTTACTTGCTACATTTCAAAGCACAAACAGAATATGTTTTTTAAAATTATTTTGTCAAAATAGGCTTGCTACTTTTCTCAACTCTCGTGGAATGACAATTTGTAAAAAAATATATATATACATTTTAAAAGGTGTAAATAAAGAGAGTTAAAGTCAACTGCAGGTGAGATCTTGATTGATTGATTGATTGATTGATTGATTGATTGATTGATTGGGATCTTGAGGACTTACTGTGTCAGAAAGGTACCAGGACTGATGTCACAAAGGATATATTATATCTTAATTATTGTTTTGCCTTCTCCCACTAGAGTCCAACACACTTTCCCAAGCCTTCTATGCCATGCCTTCACATACACCATAAGGATTCATCTGGGATCCTCAAAACGTCGACGTCACGGCAATCTTGATGTCATCCATTTTCAAAATGGGTCCGCTTGATGAAGTCCATGACCTTGGGAAAGTGGGGGGAAAAAAATCACACGAGCCAAAGTCGTGTGATCCAGTATGGAAATAGAGTTCTTGGCCAGGAACTGTCTGATGCTCAGGTCATTGTTAGCAGGCGTGTTGTTTTAGTGAAGCAGCCAAGAGTTAGCCTGCCACACGGTGAATGAAGCAAACGCCACAGGTTCTCTTTTTAGACATGCTGGTTGACCGTCTGATATATTAAAGGGCGAAAAATTTGTAGTTTCGGTTTGAAAAACTATATCTTTTTTCACACCAGTCTTGGAATTTTTCTGACACAGCTCAAAAAACAGGGATTGCAGTGACATGGAGGAACATGAACCAGTGAATAAAAGCGGGAACTACTTTGAGTGTAGAGTGTGATTACTTTTGTCACACTGTTGGGCTTTGTCTCTCATTGACCCAGAAAAGGTCATCTGAGTGAATCCATACGCTGTGTCCACCCTGATGACAGCACTTTCCTAACATGTACTGTAAATATCGGTTGAGTGTGTGGCTCTGTGTCAAAGGGCAATGTGGCAGACGGGCCTACGTGCGGATGTGAGGGCCACTAGAAATGCCGCATAGCCACCCGACCATGACGGTCACTACCATTACATCCCTCGTAGGAGCAGCAGTAGAGTGATTTGTTTGTCTTTCAGAGGGCTGTCTTTGAGCAATTGAGCAAAACACTATAGCTAGCCTGCTAGTTGACTGCAGCGCATAATCCATTTCACCGTCAAAAAGCACGTCTGTGCCATTAATCTGAGCAACAGAAAAGACAATTAATTAGCAATTCCCTCAATGATCATGTTAACTGTCTGAATTCCCGCCACATCTGTTTTTTTAATCACATTATGCCTGAGCAATTTACCTCACTTAACATCTTCTTTGCGATTGAAATTTCACACATTCAAACTTTGGTGATAGAGATGGTTAAAAACATTTCAGCCATTTACTCTATTTTTGTCAATTGCTTTGCTTTGATCAAAATACAGGTAAGGGTTTACTAGCGCTGCCATTAAGCTCAGGCTTTTGCCACTCAGAAGAACGTGGCGAATAATGCGGTGGGTGAAAGTCAATTCAAAATATGTATTTAAGTAAATGAATACATACATAGGGCGGCACGGTGGTCGACTGGTTAGCACGTCCGCCTCACAGTTCAGAGGTCGCGGGTTCGATCCTGGCTCCGGCCTCCCTGTGTGGAGTTTGCATGTTCTCCCCGTGCCTGCGTGGGTTTTCTCCGGGCACTCCGGTTTCCTCCCACATTCCAAAAACATGCATGGTAAGTTGATTGGATACTCTAAATTGCCCCTAGGTGTGATTGTGAGTGCAGATGTTTGTCTCTGTGTGCCCTGCGATTGGCTGGCAACCAGTTCAGGGTGTCCCCCGCCTACTGCCCAAAGACAGCTGGGATAGGCTCCAGCACGCCCCGCGACCCTTGTGAGGAGAAGCGGTACAGATAATGGATGGATGGATGAATACATACATAATCATATATGTATAACATAGATATACTTTCACAGTTTGATGTGGAGGATAATTCTTGTTTTGTTTTTTTTCAAACCCCCCAAAAATATTTTTTAAAACACTGATAAACATTCAATAAAAGATTTCCACAGAAAACGGGGTGAAATGGAAAAAAGACATCGAAACACAAAAGACAAAACGTTTTATAATACAATTTTTCATTGGGAAAAAAAATCCACGAGTTTGAGAATCCGCGAGCACCGAACGGTGAGTATGCGGGGGTCGACTGCAGAAAGAGAGCAGAAAGAGCTGATTGTTTTTTGGTAGGACAGCAGTGTCACCTTGTGGTCATAAGAGAGAATCACCCACTTGGCTCGACGGTGGCGAGTGCAGGAGCCATGCTACGCCGATAGGCGTCGTTGCTGTGTCGCTCGAACGAAGTCAGGCAAATAATGTTGGCTTCCAGCTGATTCCGTCGCCATTTTTGTTGCGAACGTAAACACCAGCGGTGTGACTGCACTTGAACGGACTTCACGTTTACGTTGGGCGACAGCGACGATTACTGAACAATGAGGGGGAATCTCGTGACCTGAGCGCATTGTCAGTGGGGTAAGTGAGACGCTCCAAATGACGTGATACTTCCATTGAAATGGCTGTCGTTTTACCATGTTAACAATAACACCAAGGCTGCCACTAGCGCACCATGATAGTGTTATTTATGTCTTTTTCGACTAAATGCAACATTAAATGACGACGTGAACCTGCTAAGACGCTTTGACCGTAGCAACGCGGTTTCTTTACAGATGGGGGTTCCGCGTGGATTCCCTCACCGTAAAGGAGCGGAGGTTTAAACCGGGGAGGGGAGGGCAGCAGTGGGGGCCTCGGTGCCCGTCCGTCAGCCTACTTAAAATGGACCAAGAGTACGAGAAGCGTCTTCTGAGGCAAATCAACCTCCAGAACTTGCCCGCTGAGGCGCGGCTGACCAGGGTGAGATCCGGGTGGGGGATCAACATTTCATACATGCATACAAACATCGGGATTTGATTTCAACATCAATTAAAGTAATCGTGATTATTTTTTTCCGTAATCGCCCAGCCCTAGAGTGCAGTATTGTAAAACGAATAACTCTCTGACAATGATAGACATAGATGATTATTATTATTTACAGTATGTTTTTTTTAATGAATGTATGGACTAGATTTACATGGTAAAAAGGTGGACTTAATAAAGTATGTTTTTTGTTAGGATCACTTGTCGGCATATATAAGTAAGTAACGGTACTTTTTCTATATGGCTCACCTCTCCTTAGTGTGGAAGTGTTACCTGCAGTCCCATCAGTGTGAAGTCAGGGGACCGCTTCATCCCCACCCGTGCCGGAAGCAACTGGAGCGTCAACTTCCACTACGCCAACGTGGGCGTTTTTGCCACATACCTGACAAAGTCACACGCTCATGTCATCAGATGCTGACTGACGTCTGTCTTCCTTCTCTGTCCAGGAGAACTGCCGCTCCCCCAGCCAGAACCATAAAGCAAAAGATGCCGGTTCAGATTCAGGCAAAGGTCCGCAATCCTCTTCGGTGTCTGTTAATGTGACCCGCGTCCTTGATAATGTCGCTCATGTTCAAGTATGTTATATGACTGCCGACAGATACAGTGGCGTATGCCGCCCTGTTGAGGAATGAGTTGCTGGGTGCGGGCATCGAGTCTGTGTCAGACCTGCACACAGACGAAAAGCGACATGCTGCCTACTCTCACGGCTCACGCGGCCTCTTTCGGGTACGAGGATTAAAAACGCTTCCCGGGTTACGATCTTTTGTTTCATGAACCAATCGAGATGATTTTGTGTTTTATCCAACCACAGTACACCATCCACGCTAAGAGAGTGCCTTTTGATAGCGATAATGAAGTCTCACCTTACTCTCTTTCTCCGCTTACCAACAAGAGGTAAGCTACGTCTCACTCGCTGAAATGACGCTTCGGTTTGCACCAAAACCTCCATCCCTCCCTCCGGCTGCTCTAGTCACAAGCTGCTCCGCTCGCCTCGTAAACCGGCCCGCAAGATCTCAAAGATCCCCTTCAAGGTGCTGGACGCCCCGGAGCTGCAGGATGACTTCTACCTCAACCTGGTCGACTGGTCGACGGGTAACTTGCTGAGTGTCGGTCTGGGAGCCTGCGTCTACCTGTGGAGCGCCTGTACCAGCCAGGTCATATCACTTTGTCACATCCAGACCCGATTGCCCTAAACTGTGGGACGGTGACCCTCTAACTCCGTCTTTCAAGTTCAAGTCCGGGTTTTTGGCGTGATGCCGAGATGCTGGACCCCCTCCTGTGGTCTGACTCCTTGTTGTCCTCGATCAGTCGCGCAGTGGCAGCGTCATGGTGTGTTAGGCAATGAATAGGAACGAAATGCTGACAAGGAGACGGTCGCAAGAAGGAGTCATGCTATATCGCCTCTGAAAAAAGTCTTTTCAATTCTGTATTTCCTTCCGTCTGGGTCATTTGAGCAAAACATAGCTTTTATGCGGTCGGTGGCTTCCTCAAAATAATCCGAGCTTTAGTTTTCTAAAGAAATTTTTCTATCTTCCCGCAGTACTTCAATTTCCAGCACTTCACAACTCATCCATGGTGAAAACCATTAGAGCTACCTAAAGAACAAAACCCTCTCATAAAGCCTTTTCATTCTGCGCTTAGCAGTGTGCAAAGACACGAGAACGGAACGCAGAGTCGTGTCGTAGCGAGACGCGCCCTCCAATATAAAAATTCGCTTACGTTTGTGCTCACAGGTGACACGGTTGTGCGACCTTTCGGTGGACGGCGATTCTGTGACTTCAGTGTGCTGGAACGAGAGGGTGAGCCAAATGAAACGACGAGTCCGTTGTGTGTCTATGGAGGATGACACTATGTTACATTTATTCATTTAGGTTGGGGGCTTAAACGGGAAATCAACCCAAGCACTTTTTTTTTTTCAAGAAAATGTTCCCAGCACGCCCACGAGTTAAAACACGGCATTCTGATTGATATCGCGTTTGTGGAATATGCGTTAAGCAGCAAAATCCACCCGTTTTTAGCCATCTCTGGGGGCGGCCATTTTGTCACTTCTGTCGACTGAAAATGGCATCACAACTGCTCAGGGCTCAGGTAACGACCAATCAGGGCTCAGCTTCAGAAAACAGGTCAGCCGTGATTGGTCGTTACTTTAGCCCTGGGTGATTGCCATTTTCAGTCGACAGAAGTGACAAAATGGCCGCCCCCCGAGATGGCGGGTGGATTAACCACAAACGCGATATTTATCAGAATGCCGTGTTTCAACTAGTGGGCCTGCATAGAACATATTCTTGAAAAAAAATATGTTTGGGTTGACTTTCACTTTAAATCAGATTGCTGATAATGATGATCAGTCAACTATATTTCACAGTTTTAATCAACACAATCGCACCTCATTTGATGAGACATTAGCCAAAACAGCTTTGCATGTTGGCAATAGAAACGGCCACAAAATTGGGTACACCAAGAGGTGTAAGAGTTGTATCCAAAGTGAGCGATGATTATGACTTGGAATGTTCAACACCACTTTTGTCCTTACCAATACCAGTACAAGTACCAATACGACTAGTGCTTTTCCTTTGTCACATTTCAGTTAACACAATGACAAAATTTTCCACAAAATTCCATTATTTTCCAACAATATAAATCAAAATACATCTTTTGAGTGGTCTTGAAATGGATTTGACTTTGCATCATTCTCTCGCAGGGGGGCCTGGTGGCCGTTGGCACCCACAAAGGTTATGTTCAGATCTGGGACGCGGCGGGTGGGCGAAAGCTGACCAGTTTGGAGGGCCACTCAGCTCGTGTGGGTAAATTACTGCCCCCGCCGCTGGTTAAGAACCCCTCATTATCTTTTCGCCCATGACGCCTTCTCGTTTTCCTTGTGTCTAAGGTGCCCTGGCGTGGAATGGGGAGCAACTATCATCAGGAAGTCGTGACAGAGTGATCTTGCAGCGGGATATCAGAACGCCGCCATGTGCTGAGAGGAGGTTGCAGGGGCACAGACAGGAAGTGTGTGGCCTCAAATGGTCGCCTGACCACCAGCATCTCGCCTCCGGTGGCAACGACAACAAGGTAAATGAATCCCAATTCAGCGACTACAACGTGTACTTTACCGTGGGCTTTCATGTCCGCCATCAGTTACTGGTGTGGAACAGCTCCAGCCTGCTTCCGGTGCAGCAGTACAGTGACCACCTGGCCGCAGTGAAGGCCATCGCTTGGTCCCCGCACCAGCACGGGCTGCTGGCATCCGGAGGCGGCACGGCCGACCGCTGTCTGCGCTTCTGGAATACGCTGACGGGTCAGGCGCTGCAGAGCACAGACACCGGCTCCCAGGTGTGCAACCTGGCGTGGTCCAAGCACGCCAATGAACTGGTGAGCGACACGCACCCACACTCACACTCTTAAAGAGTAGATTTTTTCTTTGTACTTATGTATAATAAGTGTAAAAAAAAAAATATTCAAATGCCAAAGGTGTTTTAATGGTTTTGGGCTGCATAATCCGGAAATGAATTGGCTTTACTTTCAGAGATATTGATATTTCTTTATACCATTATGGCTGTTCTGAAGTTTCTGTTCATCACTAAATTAAAAAAAAAAAAAATTTAAGTTTTGCCACGCCGATCCCAATCCGTCTTTAGTTGACCTCCGGATTTTTGATTCGATTCGATTTAAAAAAAAAATTGCTACCATGCTTGTGCACTGGTGTGGTTCTGCAGCCATCCACAAACGCAATACGCAATGATGTTTGGCGCAAAAGCATAGTTTGATCTCCACATTCAAAATGCGCTATATATCTGGAATGAAAAAAACATTTCAAGACATAATTTTCTAGCTAAATTTAAATACTCGATTTTCGATTAATCGATTGTTGGGGCGAATCGGTTTTAAATCTATTTTCGATGAATCTATACATAGTGTAGCGTAATCTTAATGTTACTTGTACCTCAATCTTTTGTTTTGTGCAGCTGAATATACATATTTTCCCCAGAAAAATTTTTAAATTTTCCCAACATTTTTTCCACACAATAGGATAATCCCATATATGACAATATAGAAATGAAAATATGGTAAATGTCTTTCTGTGTCCACTCCAAGGTAAGCACTCATGGTTACTCTCAGAACCAGATCTTAGTGTGGAAGTACCCGTCGCTGACACAGGTGGCCAAGCTGACCGGACATTCGTACAGAGTACTATACCTGGTATGACCTCATCTTTAGTTACATTCGATGACATCATCATATTCCCACAGGGTGAGCAATGTGACTTTTTTTTTTTTTTCCCTCTCAGGCCGTGTCCCCTGATGGCGAGGCCATCGTCACGGGTGCGGGGGATGAGACGCTTCGCTTTTGGAACATCTTCAGCAAAACGCGCTGCACCAAGGTCGGTCCTTGTCAGGTCACGTGATCAGCTTGTCAGGGAATATCAAATCACGTGTTTGTGTGTGTCTATGTCTGTCTGTTGTCATCAGGAGTCAAAGTCTGTGCTGAACCTTTTCACACGAATCCGATAGAGGAGCACTTCCCACAAAATGGTGGACCTGCAGCACTTTGCCACTGCAACTGTTTGTTGTTTGTTTGTTTGTTTTGTTTTTTTACGACAGTGTGCACTCAAAACATCCCCCGTACCCCCTATGGGTGATGTCACATCTTTAAACACAAAAAAGTTGTCTTCTTAATCATTATTATTGTTGCTTTATTTTATGATACATTAGAAGAAATATACATGTTCTAGAACTGATGTCATGGTACATTTTTAAAAGACTGGAGCACAAGTCTGACTTTGTGTGTGTGTGTCTTTGTTGAGGGAATGTGTGCCAATTTTTGGTGTGCCAGGGTTGCTCCCATCCTCCTCAAAGTTGCTTAGTGCCAGTAAAAACGATACTGACCCCCCCCCCCCCCCAGGGCATGACAAAAGTCCCATTCAACTACTTGTAAGTCAATGTTTCGTCAAAAGAGTTGTAAAAAAAAATTATTAAGCTCGAATTCTTGCCCAGTGCTGCTTTAATGCAGCATAAAAATCGAACGCAACAGATTTGTTTTAATATGCCAGTATTCAAGAGCGCAAAACAATAACTAACACACAATTGCACACCATTTAATGAGCAATGACAAATTACAATGTAATGTTTTTTTTCTTTTTTGCTCTGAACAGTGTCGTCATGAGTACACCCACACTTCCTGTTATTAGTGAACAAATGTCCACTGTTAAGTCCTAGGGTTTGAATTTTGCTTTATTTGTGCTCAGTCGATCCCTTACGGGAGGATGCGGGATACTAATGGCAGTGTCCTGACCCCTGCAGTCCTCGGCAAAGCAGAGAGAATTCCTTCACCGTCTCCTTCACGTGCCGTTTGTTGCTTTGCTCCCTAGGAGAAAGAAGCATTTTGCATTGTAAAATCAACGGTTAAATCTTAGTTTGAGCCATCCTAGTAATACATGATCACTATATAAAGGTTTGTAAAACATGCTTCAGGAACGTTGGCCCAACCGATTAGTCGGTCTGCGGATTTAATTGGCCTTTTTTAGCGCTTTTAAAATTGACAGAAATTGGCATTTTTTTGTTTTTTACACAAACACATTAAGGGTTAAGACAAAGACAATGATGTTCAAACACTCCCCTACTAAAAAAAAAAGTCAATTTGCAAAAAAAAAAAATCGGCCAATTTTTTTTCCTTTTACACATTACAACATAAGACCATGACGTTAAAGTTAAAGAAAATACTGAAGAACAAAATATTGTAAAACAGTGAAATGTTCTGCCTGTAATTCTTTCTTGTTAGTATTAAGGGACAAAAACAAAAAAGCTATTTTAGTCATTTGATTTTTTTTTTTTTTTTAATTAATCGTCTGATTAAATCGTTCACTGCCAGCCATTTTCAGACCCTCTTTTACCCTAACGTTTGAAAAAAATGGAGAAAAAATATAAATAAATTCCTGGGATTGAACAGCTGCACTGTGAAAAGACAAATAATTTCATCAACCGCAGTGAATGCATTAATTGGTTATCGGAATTCTACTCTGCCAAATATCGGAATTAGCATTAACCTCAAACAATTTGTATCACACCTGGGCAATTTTAAGGATTTGATTACAAAAATTTGCTTTTATAAAGCTCCGAGATGGGTACTTCACGCTATTTTGCCGGTCCGTCCTGCGTCCGAGATCTGGTCACCCTTCGTCCCTCCGTCCTTATTCATAAAAATAATTGTAATCTGACCCCGTTCGTCCTTGTCCTGTTAAAGCGCTTTCGTCCTTACATTTCGTCACATTTACCTGAGAAGTTGCTCTGTGAAGTTGTCTTTCTGCTCTGTGGAGACGTGCGCCGAAGGGAATCCTGGTGACTGCAAAAGTTCTCTGAGCCACTGGGACAGTAGAACCGGACAGTGTCTGCTCAGACTCAGAAGAACCTCTGAGAAATAATCTGTCAGACTGCGAGGAGATCCGCCGCCAACCGCCTGAGAGCCACAACAGTCAGCCAATGATTGATCACTTCATTTTATGCTGGCAGATCGAGTTTTACTCGCAAAAGAAATGAGACGGCCAGACACATTTTGATTTTTCAAAAGTAAAATGACTCCATGCCATACTGACGTGGAGGATAGTCTCTATAAGGAGCTTTCCGTCCCTCTGCAGCACCTCGCCAAGAGACGACACGTCTTTACATCGAGGCAACAATTCGGTCTGTTGCAAAAGGATAGAAATAAGACACATTTAGAAGCTGTTTTCTTCAAATAAGAGACAGTGGAACCACCAAATCAAACGCACCACAACTACCAGGCGAAGTGGAATTCCTATTACAATAAAAAGCGGCATATTTGCCATTATTTACTGAAAAACTCAGGCCGCGTAATAGAATTATTGCTTGGGTACCATCTTGTGGTATCCTGGTGCCAAGGATTTTCATTTTCCAGAACATATCCAAGCCCATTACGTACTGTGAAAATGCCATTTAGGCAAGGAAACCTTATTTGTATAGCACATTTCATACACATACAACTAAATGTGCTTCACACAACTAAAAGCACAACACATTAAAGGATTTACAAAAAGAACAGGTGAAGACATGCAAAGCGCGAGGACAAACGTATCTTACTAATTAATACTAATTATTAAAAGGACATTTAAACACATTTACAAACAAAAGATTTAAAGGCATACAAGGAAATAAATAAATAGTATTTCTCTGAAACTTTAAAGACCCGATAGTGAAATTGATTTTTATATTGAAATCTTAAAGAAATATGGGGAAAAGGCATTGTTATTAACCTGGATTTAAAAGCATTTACTGTATACTTAGGGCTGACTACAATTCTGTTGGCAAATTATTCCATTTGTCTGCAGCCTAATAGCTACTTAGAACATTGTTTGTTCAGTTAATACGCGTTTTATGGTGGTGAACGTTTAAAAACTAACAAGTTTATTCACTTTACATTATTTCTTGTTCCTTGGAAAATTTTGAAATGAAAAGATTTTTCTGAAAATTCGACTTTGGCGGTTCCACTGAACATTCAACAGTGCATTATTTCGGTTCAACTTACAAAGAAGAAGCTGGCAGCTTTTACTGTGGACGTTTCAGGAAATTTAAGTGACAGAGTTCCTGAGACATGACAAATGAAAACAGGTACGTCGTGAAACAGTGAAAAAGAAAGTACTGTACTTAAAAGGACAATGTGTAGAATTTAGTGCCATTTAGTGGTCAACTAATAGAATGCAACGACCTAAGATGGAAGTGTGCATTTTGAAGTACACTCATTAAAAGTGCCTCCAAGAGACCACACGTTGCAAGGCTGAAAAAATGTTTCTTCAGCAGAGGTACAAGGAAAATGTAATCACAAATGACTTCTAGTCTTCCCTCAAGTCATGAAGTAAATAAAATGGTTTTGTTAGACATGCAGTAGTTATGATGCTTAGGAACAATGTTCGCTAATTTTGTCTCCTTCGACTATCCGTAGCACAAAGATGGGAGCAAAACATGGCAGCCCCCTGTATGTAATATAATTAGAGATTACTTCACCTACGATTTTATAAAAAATAATTACGTTGATGTGACAGAGCATATTTTTTTGCATATTGTTGAAATGAATAGTAGGGTTTTAAAATAAATGAATGATCATTGAAAAATCTAATCAAAATGACTTTTATATTCTTGTTGGAAATAATGAAGGACGAATGTGAAAGTAATACTCACCACAGTAAAATAGTGCATTCACATCCAGATGATCAGATTCAAGGTACAAATCGGGTTTTCTTTTAAGAATCTATACACAAAGGTTTTGAGGTAAAACTTCCAAAGTGATGCAGAAACCTTTCAAAAGTGTTCAACCAACCTGAGCGTGAAGGTGCATGAAGGACTCTGCAACATCAGGATGATCTCTGATGCCTACAAAAATCATAATTTTGATTAAAAGAGAAAAGACCGTGACATATTAAAAAAAAAAAAAAAAAAAAAAAAAAAAGACCTTGTTGAAATATTGTCAGCGTGGAAGAGGTCAGAACTATCAACAGGCTTTTTATGGACGAGATGTGGTGTTCCTCTCCAGCAAAGATGTGGACCATCTAAGCAGAACAGAGCCCGTTGGAGTTTTGACGGTATTTCTTTTGATTCTTTCCAGGCGTATACCTGAGACGCCAGGTCCAGCACTGAGGCTTGCGGGAAGGTGCTGTAAATCTGGCCTAGAGTCTCACTCAGCTGAGCGACCAAGGGCCCGAAATCCCGTAGAAGAGTTCGAATGGACTTATCAAATACTCCACAAACTGCCTGCAGAAGGGGAGGGGGAGCACTAATGTAATAATTCATGCAAATGTAGACATACAATGGATTTTAAAGCATTTTATTTTTCAACTAATGTCGATTCCGTTCTACAATGTAGAGAACAATATTCAGAAAAACGATGAAATGGCTGATATATGATGAATAGAATAACTTTTTTTATTGGTCTCTTATTGCTTATAACATTTAAGATATGAATTACAGTCAGAAATTGAGCGAAAGTAAACATTTCCATATGTTCTTACCTCCACCACCTCAGAGTCCTCGAGCCATTTGCTGAGGATGTTCTGGATCAATGTGTACACTTGCTGTAGTACTACCACAACCTAAACACAATAGAAATATGTTGGGACGTATGCAAATCCATTTGAGCATTTAATATTCTTGATGATAACAACTTCACGTTGTAGTTATCATCCGCATGACACACTAGCACAGCGATCTGCAACCCTTGTTGTGGCTTTTTCATCCTTCTGCTATGGCGGCTCACAGTGACTTTAGAAAACAAATAATGAGTATTTAATTGAAATTCAAATTACTTGTTATTTTTATTTTTACAGTGCTCTTGTCCTTATAGGAACTTCTTTGCAGCAACCATTCTGGTTGTAGTCCAACTGTCTGTGAGCACGTTTTTATTCAATTGTATTTATAAAATTAGACCAGCTAAAGGCAGGTCTAAGTTGTGGTGCAGGAGGGGTCATTAAGATAATTTCATTCAAGTGCTTGTCCTATCTCGTCTATTAAGGGTTCACAATGAACGTGCGACTAAGCTGATCTTACTGGGTTGTGTGTGGTTTGAAGGTGAGGCGGTGCGGCGTGGGCCGCTCCCTCGAAGCTGTCCGCATGTCTGTTGGTGTCCAGAGCGGTGAAGAGGCTGGACAACATTCCCAGAATGTGAATTATTGACTGTTTATGGGCAGGATCAGCCTGCACAGAAAGAGAAATTAATCAAGTCTGATGTCATGACACATCGATTTTTCTTCAGTGCAGTTTACAATTTCATCAGTCATTTATTTAGGCTGAACAATTAATCCAAATTCAAAGTACTGGCATCACAATGTAGTAGAATGCAATTTTCAAATCTCAAAGGCTTAAATTTGAAAAAGGAAAAAAAACTGCTTCATTTCAGACTCTCAGTAGTATTTCATACGTATATTATATTGTATGTATATTATATAATATTGTATTTATCTACTGTAGGGTCTAGATCATTTTAGTGCTTAAGAATTGCAGTCCACATGTCGTCATATCATCATATATCATTCTTTCAAGTTGAAGTGATAAAGCCACAGATATGTTTGCATTATTGTTGGAATTTGACTTGGCACTGGCTGATTTTCCTTTACGCCACACTTGTTTGATTGAATTTTGCAAAGGTGGGCATTCCTTCTGACCGCCGGACTGGTCCGTCTATCCATCTATGGACCTCACAGTGCATTATTTTGCTGAAGAGAGACGGAAACCGGACCCATACTGCATTGACTGTATATGTACAGCAGGTGACGGTGTGCACCGAAGGGAAAATCATCAGTTCCTCAGGATGACAAAATATTTGCTTTGAATACATATACAGGTTTACAGAGATCTTGTGAGTTAAGTTTTACATTTTTAGAAAGAGTGGGGATGGAGAGAAATGGTTAGAAATGGTATTTTGCCACCCCCCACACTCCATTTCATAAGGTGGCAGTTATGCACCAAAAGTTGTATGCTAAGCGCTAAAACGCAGAAAAAAAAGTAGAAGAAAATGAAGACCATCAGGATAATCAAATCAGTTTAGATAATAGATGGATTTCTCATCTGTTGACCTTTTTTTCCGGATTAACATAGACGTACTGGCGGACCTTTGACTTTTACTGACGGAAGTGTGGTTAAAATAACATGACGGACTGACCGACGGACGATTACAGTTTGGTTCGGCTTGAAAAAATGACGGATGACCGACGGGTACCCAAGCTGCTGACCGATGAGGAATGACCGGCAAACTTTAGTAAAATGCCCATCTCTGGAATTTTGTGAAGTTGTCGTAGTGAACGCTTAAAGGACTGCAAATCAAAGTGTTCAATAAGTGAACAATTCATATCAATGTAGATAAATAAATCTTATTAATTCGTGGTTCATCTACATTTATTTTATGCAATCCTAACCTATAAAACCAAAACATGTATGTATTATAAATCTAACATTGTTTATTGTCATACAGATTCATGTATTGCTTGTAAGGGTGTAACGAGTAATCGAAAATCGATTTAAAAATCGATTCGCCCCGATTAATCGATTAATCGCGTTGCTTAAATTCATCTAAAAAGTGATGTCTTGTAACGTTTTTTCATTCCAGATGCATAGTACAATTTGAATGTGTAGATCAAATGATGCTTTTGCGCCAAAAATCATTGCGTGTTGCGTTTGTGGATGGCTGCAGAACCACACTAGTGCGCAGAGACAAGCATGGTAGAATTTTTTTTTTTTTTAAATCGAATCGAAAATCGGTACCTGAAAATCAAAAATAGAATCGAATCGGGGTGAGTGAATCGCTACATCCCTAATTGCTTGTGTGTGTTAAAAAAAAACATGGAAAAAAAATGACCTTCCAAATGATTTAAATTACTTCAAAAATAATTCAATTATTTTTCAAAATCATTCAGCCCTAATTTAGAGCCCAGTCATTATCTTTGTGCTTGGTTGCCATGTCCATCAACACGTTTTCTATTTTTGCCCTACCGCTTGTTGGGCCAGCGTGTCCAGCTGCTGCATGTGAGGGCTGATGAGCGAGTGCAGTTTTCCCAAGATCTCCTCGGCCGGCAGGGGCGAAAGTAGGAAGCCCAGAGCCTGCATGAGCCACATGCACTGGCTGCTCTGCACATACAGGAAATCAAATCACACGTTTTCCTCACCTTTAGTACACGGACCTTTAGCTCACTCTTCACTCACCTTATGGATATCTTTCAGCAGCACATCCTATCGAGTTAGACGTGTTATTATTACTTGTATCATCGATGCGATTTGCTCAACGGTGTGACGTTTTGTGTACGACCTGGGACACGTTGAGAATGTCCTGAGTGTAGGACCCGAGGTCGTGTCGACACTCCCTGCAGATCCTTTTCAGGGTCGAAATACTGGATACGGACAGCTCGGGCCTGGCAAGACCCTGGAGCACCATGGGTAACATGCCCCCAAGCATCACCGGGTGGTCCGCCAGCCACTCGGCCAGGGATCCTTGGCCAGATAAAGTACATTTTTTTGTTCTTGTGAAATACACTGTAAAAGCTAACAGATAACTTCATAAAAACATAACATTTCAAATAATGTAACTTAAATCTGTTAAAAGAGTTCGAAAATGAAAAGTTGGGCAATTCAACAACAAATGTTGGGAAAGTCAACCCAAACATCTTTTTTTCAAGAATATGTTCTATACAAGCCCACTAGTTGAAACACGGCATTCTGATAAATATTGCGTTTGTGGAATAAAAAATAATCCAGCTGTTAGCCATTACCGGGGGTGGCCATTTTGCCACGTCTGTCGACTGAAAATGACAACACAACTGTTCGGGGCTCAAGTAACGACCAACCACCGCTCAGCTATAGAAAACAGGTGAGCTGTGATTGGTCGTTACCTGTGTCCTGAGCAGTTGTGATGTCATTTTCAGACGCCAAATGTGACAAAATGGCCGCCCACTGAGATGGCTAAAAACGGCTGGATTTTGTTGCTTAACTCATATTCCACAAACGCAATATTAATCAGAATGTTGTGCTTCAACAAGTGGCCCTGCTGGGAACATATTCTTGAAAAAAAAAAGTGTTTGGGTTGATTTCCCGCTTTAATACTTAAGTTGTGTGAGTTCCTGTATTAAGGCTTAAATGAATCATTGCAATCGTTTCCTCAAACATTTAGAGTTGACCTCTATCTTTGCTGCTGTAACACTGAAAATTTCCCCACGGTGGGATCAATAAAGGCTACTGAATGACATGCGTAGTATTCCACACACCTATTGTATACATGACTGTGTCAGCCAGCATGATGTTACTGATGTTGATTCTAGGGATCAGGCCAATCAGACCTGGGATGACATCCGAGTAGTTCACATCGATTGTCTCGGCTATGGACTGGAAGCCAAATAGCAAAGCCTCTGTTTCCTTGGAAAGGGGAAAGTACAATATTACACCTCAAGAAAATGAGACGATGACAAAATGGATGGGGGAAATAACACATGTATTGGGACACCTGGCCATTACACATTCAGGAAAACAACGGAAAGCAAATATTACTTTGCCCAAACTGTTGGCGGCATATCAAATACAAATGTCCCTCCCCAATTTTTTTTTAATAAGCTAGCAATTAACTAACAATGAATTACTAATGAATAATTTTGCGCTTCATGGTTCTACATTCTAGAACCATTAAAGTTTAGAATCTAGACTTGAATGTCCGGCATACAACAAATGTTTGTACTACCTGCCATGGTGCTGACTGCTGGGGGTCCATGAGCTGCCTGCCCAGGCGGTCATAAAGGTTACTGAGCAACTCGGCTCCCAACATCTCGTAGACATACATCAACGTGTCCGAGATGTCCACTCTGGAAGGTAAAACAATCTGCTTCTTGCGAAAACAAAACTTTTCTCGAATGAAACGTACAGGCTTTTCAACCATTGAAAACGCCGACTTGCGGAGATGCTGTGAATGTCGAGATGAGGAAACCGAGGCGATTCATGTCACTCAACTTTACTCTCCTCTACAAAAACGAACTGTTGTTTTGTTTACAGCAAGCAGGGAGTGACTCTCTTTCATACTTTCCCGTTGTCATTTCAAGTACCTGATGCAAGCCTTGTTAAATTGCGCAAAAAGGTGTTCGCTAGAATACAGCCGCATAGATGCTAATAATTGTCTTTGTGAGCATTAGCTTTAAGCTAGCAGACTTAAATACTTAGCTACAGGTAAGTGGTTGTTTTAAATACACGTGCACACTGGCCAACCATGCGGCTAGCAGCTACTTCATGCCCTTTTCTAGCTCTCCGCAGAAGGCAATCAAAACCTCCAGCAAATGTAAAATGGTTCATTTCATCTGTTTTTATCTTACCTGTAGATTCTGAACTGCTCCTTGTCATCACAAGTCCAGGAGGTGTACTCTTCCTGGGAAGGGTAGTGGGATTTGTGTAGTAACACATCCACTAACTGGAAGTAAACAGGCCTGTAGACTTGCAGATAAATGGCCTGCTTCTCCTCTTCAAAAGACAAGATGTCATCCTGAACAGAAATACAAGAACGATGCAACTCCTGTGCAAGGTTTTCAGCTTTACATTCGGTCCCCACCTGTAGGGTGTACCAGAAAGTGAGTGTGAGGGAGCTGGTTGTCTCGCTGACTGGGTACTGGCCAGGAATCCCAGTACAGAACAAAATCATGTTGACCAAAGCCAGATACTGTTGCCAGTGCTCCACCTGCTCCAGCAACACCCTGTCATACACATACATGACAGGTAACTGGAGGCGTCAAAATGGATCGATGAATCGGCAATTAATTGATCATCGAATTGATCGGCAACTATTTTGAAAGTCAATTAATTGCTATTTTGAACTAAAAACTCAAAATTCTCAGATTTCACTCTCACAAAAGTAAGTAGTCTTTGATTTTTGTAACCCTTCATCAAAGTAGACTGATTAGTCAGCAAATGTGTACAAAATGTTTTAACTCATTCACTGCCAGACCTTTCCAGACCCTCTTTTACCCTAACGTTTGAAAAAATTTGAAAAAATATATATAAATAATTCCCTGGGATTGAATGGCTGGACTGTTAAAAGACAACTAAATTTGTCAATGGCAGTGAATGAGATAATAAGAGACGCAAGTAAACTTTTCTGGATGTTTTTTTTTCCACTGATTCTGAATCTGCCTTTGTTTTTTCTCTGGTACAATAGGTTTTCATAATTATAATAATATAATAACAATGATATAATATATAATATAGTGATATATTTAGTAATATTCACAAATTAATTGTTAGGTTCAGCAACTAGTGTAGTTTTTTTTACTGAAATGTCATAACTGTAAATTACAACGCAGGGTAAAATCCATATTTCGCAAGATTTTATAGGTCAAACGTAAAAACAAAAAAAACAAAAAAATCTCTCAGTAACCTGATGATGAAGACATTTTTGAATGAAATACAATGACATCCCCCACACATATCAGCAGAGCACAGAATCTGTCTGCCTGTGCCTTGATTTAATCCACCAAAATAGCGTTACATCACCTGCGCCACAACTTAGACCTGCTTTTATCTGGTCTAAATTCTAGACTACATTCTGTCACCAAATTGTCAGGCGCATCAGCGGCGTGTAATAAACAACGCCCTCGGTCTGCCAGAATGCCCGGCCAGGCGTAACGTGGTCTGCCAAATTCCCAAACACGGTAAACTAGACTCTGGAGAAGCCCCTCCAATTATGAAGACTTGTCCGTTTTTTACACCGAGCGCACGTGCGCCTGTCTACCTAAATAGGGCAGCGGGAATCAAAGTGGTTTTGTGTGTTCACCTGGAGTGTGTTTCACCCATAGCCACGGCAATACGGCAGATCCCATGTGAGGTCTCCATGTCCCCGTCTTGAGCTGCTGTCTTCAGCTGATCATGGAGACCCAACACCAAAGGCATTAGACTCATCAGAGCATTACTGTACCTGTATAAACAAACACACACACATTGATGCCGGCAATACAATACTAATAAGTCACTACCGTGTCATATTGCCATTGGCTGCCTCTCGGGTGAGAAACATTTGACAACATTTGAAAAGAAATAACATATTTCCCTCAAGGGTGTACGTGGAACAAAACTAGGATAGAGGATAAGGCTTTCTTTTAAAGTCAAGTAATTAGTAAAGTAACTTTAAAGTTTAAGTTTAAAGTTAGTTTTTCAAGGTAACTGTGGCAACACTTTACGCACAAACAACACATTAAGTGTTCC
Organism: Filicampus tigris; assembly: GCF_054856515.1. Classification (NCBI taxonomy): domain Eukaryota; kingdom Metazoa; phylum Chordata; class Actinopteri; order Syngnathiformes; family Syngnathidae; genus Filicampus; species Filicampus tigris. The sequence goes on along the minus strand of NC_141226.1, from coordinate 15,271,530 downwards.
ATCACAACTACAGAACACACACATGTAGGGATGTAATGATTCACTCAAGCCCCGAATCGATTCGATTTTCAGTTCCCGATGTTCAATTCGATTCGATTTTTAAAAAATTGCTACCATGCTGGTCTCCGTGCACTAGTGTGCATCTGCAGCCATCCACAAACACAACACGCAATGATGTTTGGCGCAAAAGCATCATTTGAGCTACGCATTCAAAATGTGCTACGCATCTGGAATGTAAAAAACGTTTCAAAGACATCATTTTCTAGACGAATTTAATCAATTCGAATTTCGATTAATTGAATCAATTAATCGGGGCATATCAATTTTAAATTGATTTTCGATTAATCGTTACATCCCTACACACATGGCAAGTCACAGTGACTGTACATTGGCCTACGCACTGCAGTATTTACCTCTGGCAGTCAGGTTGTGAGATGGCGCTGACAATCGTCTCGACAGCTGTGTCAAACAGCTCTGGGTTGGATAAAGTCGTGAAACAATCCTGTAGCAGTTCCTGAGTCTCCCCGAGTGGCACATCCAGTCCCAACCAACTAGACAAGCAGCGGAGCACCTTCTCCTTCACCTGGTTGGACGAGTCCTGGCTTTGGAGGAGCTGACGCAGCAGGGGACACGCGGCGCTCCACTCCCCAGCCAGGGCTTCCCTCAGCTGGCCGCGTCGGCTCTGCGCCAGCCGGCTGCTCTGGAACTCCTCTGGAAGTACAACCAGGAGCTCCAGCAGGGCCAGACAGTGCAGCTGAGGGTCCTGCGTCGCTTTGGCACCTTCAGGGCTCTGAGGTTGGAAGGCTAGCACCATGTCAGCAATCGGCTGCGACCAGACATGGGGGATTAAGTTTAGGGCCATAGAGGCTAGCGCAACACATAGCCTTGTTAACACCATCTTCGGGCCGGAGGAGAAGTGCAAAATGTGGGAAAGGAGCTGCGCTCTTAAGTGCTCATGTTGATCTGCAGGCAGGTCGCTCCAGTGAGAGGAGATTTTGGTGTGGAGGGTGCTGGCACCAAAGAACTGGACCTCTGGGAGCTGTGGACCAGATGGAGATATCTTGTGAAATGCTAATGGGATATAAATCCGGAAGGCTTCTCAGATCAGCAGACTTGGGTCAATTACTGGAGCCCAGAGGTGTAAGCAAACATGGTGCATCAGCATTTGGCTGTTACGCCTCATGTAAATGGAATAAGCTGCCAACAGAACTGAAGTTAGCCACAAGTATAAATGCTTTTAAATACAGGTTAAGAACCGTGTTTTTTTCCCCTCAATATCTATAACTAAGGTCTTTGAGAGCAATTTCTAGAATCAACTGCTGTACATTCTTTTAGTAATTTTAGTTTTTTCTACTTTGCATTTAGATGTCTTAAATTGGTTTGCCTTTAAAGGTTATGTTGTGCCTTTAAATTTGCCCTTTAAAGAGGTTTTTAGCCATCTTTGCGGGCGGCCATCTTGTCACTTCTGTCGACTGAAAATGACATCACAACTACTCAGGCTCAGGTAACGACCAATCACGACTGACCTGTTTTCTGAAGCTGAGCCGTGATGTCATTTTCAGTCGACAGAAGTGACAAAATGGCCGCGCCCTGAGATGGCTAAAAACAGGTGGATTAACTCTTATTCCACAAGAGCAATATTTATCAGAATGCCTTGTTTCAACTAGTGGGCTTGCATAGAACATATTCTTGAAAAAAATATGTTTGGGTTGATTTCCCTTTTAAATATTCTTTTGTAATTATGTGAAACACATTGCGTTACCTTGTGTATTAAACACATACTGTACATGAGGCCTCCTCCCAAAAGTGTTGAAACTGGACATTCTCTTCTAGGTCTCTTTCTGTTGTTTGTTCCAGTTTATCCCTTCATCCTCCTCTTCAGGAGGTGAAATGCATACTACCTTCTACTTTCACCCCCTGTTGTTTAATCAATCAATCCTGAGCAACTATAAACACGCATCAGTCACATGTTCCAACTGTTCCTTTTGCTCACTTGAAAAATGGGTGGCTTCAAACAAAAGGTGCTTTATACTGAGTAGTCATCTAGATGGAAATACCATGAAATAAAAGCTGGACTTCTGAACTTTTGTCTCATATTCATCTATTGATCCGAAACCCAGATGTCTTCAGGATAATCAGCGGACCTTGTCAGGGCCGAGCAGGGCCCAGCAGAAGTGCCACGCCTGGGCAGACGTCTGAGCCTGGGTCAGCCACTTCTGGGCCGCATTCTTACGCTCCATGTCCGGCTCGAAATACAGCTGGTAGAGAGCCTGGAAGACAAGTGTGTGGTGGGGGGGGGGGGGGGGTGGGGGGGGAGGTCACTTACAGGTACACTTGAATTGAATCGCATGAATATTCATACTGAAGGAGCACTTGATTGAAGAGGGTCAACATTTTTTTTGCCATAGTTACTAATCCAAAGCACGCTGTGGTAGCTATTATTAGGGCAGCAAATGCTTATCGTTGGTATCATGTTACAAAAATGTCTGCTGGGCTTTATCTCGCCACACTGTCTCTTCAAACTGCTTTTGTTTTATAATGAAATGTTCGTATACTATGCAGTGCTAAAGTGACGTCTTTCAAATTTGTAATTGATTTGTTGTTTTCTAGACCGGCACACAAAACAGAAAGAAATGATTCAACTGTATTTTAAACGACATTCATTATGTCGCGCTGCAGCCCAAAAACAAGACACAAGACACACAAGAACGAGCATGACTGGAATCTTCCTTTCCTTTGTAATGCCTTATATGTCAAACCATTTACTGTTTTGCTATGTTAAAACAACTATTTTTGAAATTGGAAGATCAATAGGGGAGGGTGGGGTAATTTGTGCCAAGGGGCAAGTACTGCCACCCCTAAGAAAACCATAGAAGAAGTTGGTCATCTGACCACATATTTGTGAAGAGGCATCCATTTCGCTCACCCTGCAAAGAAGGGATACACGCAGCTTGATGGGTAAGCGCATTTAAGTTCCGAAAACATTTTTTTTGCCCTCCGAAGTAAAAATGTCTACGATAAAAGTTTTTTGATTGCTGCGTTTGAACAATTATAGAAACCTTTGCTAACAGTTCACACATGTTTGAGTGGTTTAGTAAGCTACATCGTGAGTCTATACAGTTAGCATGAAGCTAGCTCAAAACAGCTAGGGGATGCATTGCTTTCAAAATGGCGGGCCTGGGGTAATTTATGACAAAAGACCTGGGTCAAATGTATTTTATTGTTATTGTACATTGTATTCTTACATTTGATCACTAAAACTATGCGCCAGTCTTAATTTTCGACCAAAATCCATCATGCCACGCAGATACAAAAGGAAGACAGACAGGGTTTCAAGGCAACTCCTCTTGAGGAGTTGGAAAGAGCAGTGAAAGCGGTGCAAAAAGGGGAAGACCGCCCGTCAGGTTGGAAAGGAGATGAAGATCTTCAGTATGACCATAAAAATATATATGGATAAGAAAAAAAATAGGCTTGGGGGTACAACTAGAATGGAGCACATGGCTCAGTGGTGGAGGGGTCGTTTCCGAACCCAGAGGTTGTGGGTTCGATCCCCGGCCATCGTAACCATGCTGAAGTATCCTTGAAAATGCGGAAACCCAGTTGCATTCCTGTGCCCCCCTTGTGTAAAAGGCACTTTAAGTAAAAATTGGCACTACTTACCCGACACTGCCCTACAAAGACTTGAAATCTTACACTGTCATTATGTAGTTAAAAACGTATCAATTATTAGTTGAAATTCATCGCGCTTACTAAATAATCAATCAGATTGACGCATAGGACTCAAATAGTGGAACCCAGACTCCCTCTTGTGGCCCCCAAAAGAATCACTGAATTAAACGTTTAAACTGTGCATATAATATGACAGTGTCTTAAAACTTTTTAAATCCAGTACCGTACATTTAAGTTAAATACAGTTCATGTTTCCAACATTTATTTTGGTACAAATTTTATGTGCGCTACATCCATTCTAATACAATTATTTCAATGCAGTTTTTATTCCAATATTAAGGACAGTACTCAACATTCAAAATATATATATACAGTATTTTTAAAATTACATGCAACTCACCGCCTCCACATTGTCCACCGTCAACTCCTGCAAGTCGGCAGCGTCAGTTGCACTCTCCGTCGGGTGCAACATGAAGGTCTCCCCATGTTGCCTCTGGATATCCATTAGGAATCACCTCTGATAAGAGGGATGACAAACAGTTGAAAAGCACACACAGCCCTGTAAAGTGTGTGAACGCAAGCAGCCAGAGGACACCGAAGAGTGACTGTCAGCTGTTCACACTGACACGTGACCACACTGACCTCTTGCGGGACTTCAAGTCTGCCTCACAGGAAGCAATCGGGTAATACCATCATCCAATGACGAAGTCGTATTTTCTAGCACAACATTCACTCTGAGAGGGAGTTAAATAAAATACACTAACACACACACACACGCACACGCACAAAAAAGCTGCGGTCATGTGCGTTGAGCGAGAGTCGCGCGACATACAACAGACGCGCCTCTGACGCACTCGCTTCTGATTGGCTGTGCGTGTCTGCAAATACGGGAATCAGCAGCCAGCGCTGAAGCTTGCAAATTGCGCCACGCATTAGCGAGTAACAGGTGAACGTCGAAGTCGAGTCTGCCGTGTGACTAAAACATTAGCTAGCTTTTTGTTATTGCTGTGTGCTCGTGCGTGTCAACACAAGACCCCACCCGTGACCCTCATTTTCCCGATTACCCCCGGATATTTTTAGCCCAGATGTCCCGTCACGTATCACGTAACGGAAACAAGCTCCGATCAACAGAAGCGAACCGCCGAGGAAAATGCAAGCCAGTGCTCTTGAAAAGTGCTTTCTGCAAGCGAATGGGATGAAATCTGATTTTAGATTTGGATTTCTGTTGGTTTTCCTTACCGGTTCATCACAGGCAAGAGGAAAGGGTCATCGCGCCGCTGCGTGTGTGTCGGCGTGCGTGTGCGTATGTGTGATGATCGATTTTATTGTCTTTAATATGATCACTGTGGTTTCAGTTCTGTTGCTTGGTCGTATACATTTAAACGTTCGAAGGTACTTGTAGACTAAATGCTATAAACTTGCCATTGTTTCCCATAATGCAACGGGGTATTGACTTGAGCATGCGCAAGTAAAAATAAAGAAAAACATTTTTTTTTTTTAGCTTTGAGCCTACATTATAACATTACGTTCATAAATTAAGTAAACGTTGTTTATTCACAATTTTACTATTATGTCTGCAGTGCATGATATCCGCTTTTTCCCCAGAATGCCACGTCCTTGCGCATGTGCAAGTTTGACCGTATTTGTAAATACGCTCGATTTGCTGAACTGCAGGTAATCATCATATCTTCAACTCCATGAAACACACGTTAATGCTCAGTCGCACACATGACTCTTTCGTGTATTAGCCTTGTAAGCCTCCTAAATATAATCAGTTTTAATTTTTGCAGCTGAAACAGGTAGTCTTTAACGTAATATTTTAATATAACATTATCATTATGGCTTTTAGGTTTTGGGGGAGTTGGGGCAGTGCAAAATATGCCCTTCCAAGCTTTTGTCCTTCAAGTCAAGTAAAACATTTTGGAGTGGGGTGGATTAATCTGATTAATTATTTCATGAACGCAAGAAAATCAGAAAAGAAAAATCAGAAAACCGTGTTTAGACTAACAGAACATAATGACAAAAAGACAAATTTGACTTGACTTCCGCTTCAATGCATTTTTTCGCCTTGCATTGCTTTAGCTTTTGAACTTAAAGTAGTTTTAAAACCACTACTTTTATACTTTGTCTTCAATAAAAAGCTGGAGTTGATACTTCCAAAGTCTTTTTGAAAAGTATGTGAATACTTTTGACACCTCTGATTAACAGTTTCACAAATTTCGACAGTGAAAAACTGCACTAAAAATTATACAAGCACAATTTTAAATCTCCGAAGTGATTTTGGATGACATATTAATATTGTAATGTTACCATATTTCCCCATTTTATGCAGTCAAACGCAAATATCCGTTCCTGCAGCCGGCTCTCACGAGAACCTTACTCTGCTGCCCTCTGTTGGTTTAAATCACTATAACTGCACCATGTTTCCCAACTTTTATGGAGCACATCACCAATCAAAAATGCTAATGATGTTCTTGTCTTAATTTATTCACAAATATAATTAATATACTCACAGTGAATTGTGGCTGATTATGACTTATTCTGTTGCATAAATGGCAATAATTCAATACACAAGTTCATTGTACGTTCTGCCATCATTTGATTTGAAAAACTGCCCCCCTCCCCATGGATGTCTTTAAGGTCTTTTAAGCATTTTTAAAATAAAATTCACCGTGCAGTCTTTTAGTAAATGTATAATGCTTTTATTTCTTTACTTTTAAATATCGTTAATATTTTGCTATGGTGTTTAAATGTTGTCAATCTTCATTATTTCAGTAATTTTGGTAAGCTAATTTAGTTTTCTCTGCTTTGCTTTTGAAAGCTGTTTTTGTTTGTAAATGTTTCTACATAGCGTCTTTGCTTGTGTTCAGCACATTGAGTTACCTTGTGTATGAGATGTGCAACATGAATGAAGCTGCCTTTATAATGACAAACTGCCCCCCTGATGATCCATCACAAATGTGCTGCGGCTGGTTGAAATCCATGCTGAAAATAATGTTTTCATTATTATCTGTCATAAGAGGGAGCGGTTCTTTTGTCTGTGACCGGTTGGTGTAGAGAAATAAACTCACTTGTCGAGATATGCGATGTGGACTTTGACAACTAACGAAATCGAATTCCCCACCACTCCCCGACACAAATGTAATACGTTAATTTCAAAAGAATAAGGCACTTGCACTCCTGAAAAAAAAAACATGCTCATGACATTGAATGAAACCATGTGCTGTATTTATTAAAAAAACAAACAAAGAAAAAAGTAATTATGGTTTGGGCGTGCCAATAGGTGCCAACACCCTATCTCCTAATCCATGTGAGGCCACTCCCGACATGGAGAACCAGTCAGGTCACTTAACGTGACTTTCGTGTTTGTGAGTATAAAACACATTGAGAAATATGGCAAAGGTGAAGTGTGAATGTACACGTTTGCAGCACTACCGCGAAGCTACGTGCATTTTAACAACACTTTTTCACATCGCACCAAGACCCCAAACGTGGTCGTGTCCAGCCCATCAAGTGGTGTCCAAAGCTGGCGGTGGTCAGAATCATCCCAAGCAGAGCCACGTTTCCAAAAGCTCCTCGGATTCTTTTTTGAGGATCTGATTGAGAATTTTTTTTTTCAAATTACCTGAGTGGCACCGAATTGAATTGACCCAACAAAATTCCAAGTTATTCAACACCATCTCACCTCCTGTTGAATAGCCATGCGCGTAAACCTCTCGGCTTATGATCCACACAGCTCCCAGTCCACTGCTGAGACGCTGGAAGCAACACACACATACTGTATTTACATTTTGTCTGATAGGAACACATGATTGATATGCATTTGGAACCAGGTATGTTACTTGTGAAATGATATAGATCAACTTACAGGACAATGCAAGCCACCAACCGCCAGACAGAAAAGGAACACAGGGTAGCTCTCCAGACTGGTTGGCGTTTTTATGAAGACAGAAAAGGAAAAAAAATTAAATAAAATACACTACATTCACTTGAGCCTCTTTTTTTGTTGTTGTTTTGTTTTCACAGGACTGTTTAATATCTAAATTTGTGTTACTTGCAAATCCAAAGTGAGGCAAAAAGTAGGCATCTTTGAGGTTTAATGTCACATTTCAATCAGATTTTTAATGGTACATAAAAAAAAAAATCACTTCCTGCAAGGTGGAAAAGCATGTCCAGCATTTTTGTCCATAACTTGTTCCTTACTCACGTGTTTTGGTGTGCACGCTGTACACAGTTGAAAATGTTGCCCTCTTCGCTGTCATCACTGTACATCTTGGGGTACTGCAAAAAAAGACAAACACTATGTTTTTGTGTTGTGTTCATAATGTGCAAGCACACCAAAGGCAGTTTTCGTGCATTCTGCAGCTTGTCTGCAGATCAAACTGCAACAAGACGTCACCCTCTCGAGCTCAGCTCACCGGGACGTTGTACTTCTTGCGAGCTTTGCCCACTTGAAATGCCAAGTGTCCCACCATGAATATACTGGCAACACCAGTCAATACTACGTAGCCATACTCCTTGGACAGAACAACCATCTTGACACCTGAGGGAAACAAACAACAGTTTGATAGAATCAAGTGGAAATGGGTACCACGCTGTAAATTGTAAAAGATTATTGCACAGTAGTTAGGTGAATCCTTGTGAAGGAGAAGCAAATGTTTTTGTCTTTCATGATGCAATCTTCCATAGTGTTACTCAACAATACAAATCCCAAGTCGTAGCAGGTACAGGAGAGTCCTCGGTTTACAACGGACGTAGCCTAGCTGTGATTAATTTGTGCAGAGATATTCTATCATTAACCAACACCAAAGAAGCAGGAAAGTCACAAATTCCGAAAATATTTGTGAGAAAACAATGCTCAGCGGTAAATATGAAACAAATGACAGTACACTACTACGTTCGTAAACTCGAGGTACGACTTGTAAGGCGATATAAAATAACTTTGTATATTTCATCTCGCATCGCATTATAATGTATTGCGTGGAATGGTAAAAATTGACGTTTTATTCCCCCCAAAAGACGTGCAAGCAACACCAGAGCGCAATCACGTCCATAAGGTCAAACGAGGACATCGCCACACGCAACATACGATGCAAACTTGTATACAGTACTCGTGCTACTCTGTGATCACAAATGACAAAATCAATTTACCTTGCAGACGAAGCACGGGCAGAAGATACAATCGATTGAAGCGAATAAAGTACACACAAGGACAACAAACAAGTTAGTCGGACTTCCTTCCGCGTGCGTTGGAGCCTACAAAACATGCGCAAGATATGGGCGTGGCTGTGAAGTTCAAGCTACAGTACATACAGTAAGACATTTTTAAACTACTGTACTGTATTTTGAATAGATAGAGGGGCGCAGATGGGACTTTGGAAGGGGGCAAGGGGTGGATCAACCTTGTTAAAATAATACACACACACAAGCGCACGCACATATAAAACCGAATACGTACGAACGTCCCTTCATACGAAATTTTCAAGTACGAAACGCCTCAACGGGAAAATATTGCCTCTAGTTACGAAAGAAATTTCAGGATACGAAAGGTAAAAGTATGGGGTGACACTCGCAGTATGGGCTGCCAGTCGCAGCTCCGGAGTTTCCTGAACGCAACATACTCATAGCTGCTTTGCCATTGGCTAGCCTAGCACCTTCCTGGCATCCCATTGGCTAAGAGGGACCTCTTCCGTATGCCTCTGTGTGCGCGTGTATGCGTGTGTGTGTGTGTGTGGGGGGGGGGGGGGGGGGTGTGAGGGTGTGAGTGTGGGTGTGTGTGTGTGTGTGGGTGTGTGGGAGGGTGTGTGTGTGTGCGTGTGTGTGTGGGTGTGTGGGGGTGTGTGTGTGTGTGTGTGTGTGTGTGTGTGTGTGTACAGACAGGTAAATAGATAGATGCAGCGTCCTCGTCATTCGCCCCTCGGGCCACGAGGTCTTCCGATAGTTTTACGTGAATTAGAAACGAGGAAAAGAAAAAAAGGATCAATAGGATATGATTCTGCTTCCTTTTTGGGGTGAGAAAAGGCTGTGATTTTTGTTTCTTCCTTTTTTTTCATCTAATTTCTGAAAATTCAAATAGACTCTGCACGGCCAGTTAGTTTGGACTTCGCCTTGACTGCAAAGTCTCCCCACGATGAAAAACAATGTGTTTGCAAAAGAAAAAAAAAAGCAGCTATCTCTACGAACATTTGAAGTGCATGTCCGCTGATAGTGTAGTGGTACACACGCCTGAGTTGTGTGCGGGCAGCGTGGGATCGATTCCCGCTCAGTGACAGTGTCTATGTGTGCCCTGCGACTGGCTGGCGACCAGTTCGGGGTGTAGTCTGCCTTCGCCCATTGACGGCTGGGATAGGCTCCAGCAACTCCCCGCGACCCTATATAGGATAAGCGGTTTGGAAGATGACATGACATGACATGACATGACATTTGAAGTGCACAAAACTTCAATTCAGCTAGTGTTGAGTATACTATATAGCGTATCTAGCTAAGGAGCAATAAATTATAATCATCAATCATCACATATATACATCTGTTGGTAATTTCCTTCTAGCTTTCGACTTCTGGACTATAGAAAGCGGGGGTTGACTAAAATTCTGACCTAGATGTTAAAATTCTGACATTTTCTAGGGAAAATAAACGCACCAGTAGCTGTAGCACGCTGTATACTGTAATTATTTGATCACTTGCTAAATTTGTAACTTGCCCGCCCCACCCCCATCCAGGTTATATGATTAATTATATGATTTAAACAAACACATTTGAACTTAATATTTTTTTGTAAAAATGTATTTGTATTTAAAAAAACAACAACATCAAATTATTTAGGCTTCTAAATATTTTAGGTTGCTTTATAGGTGGAAACGGCACTGCGATGAAATAATTAATCCACCCGTTGTATCCGAAGTTCCACAGTCCTGACTCCTGTGTCAGTCCTGCAGCGAGTGTTCCACGATTCCGCTATACCAAGCATTCGTCGGTAGATGTCCTCATAACATTACTGAACGGTTGACGCCAAACAACTGTGTTCGCATCATCTACTTAGCTGTTACATGCCCATAAGACCAACCTGGTCTTCATGCCCTCCTTCACTTCCTGCCAGTGCATGCGTGAAAGTGAAAGAGTAAAGCATGCTCAGCGTACACAGTGCTTTGACGTTCTCTCAGGGTCTTTCAGCAGCACTTCTTTTGCCCTTCTTCCCCCAACACCCCCCCCTCCTCGCCACCATACTGAGTCTGATTCAGCACTTCAACACCTACACATGGAACCAAGAATAGATTCAAACTGGGTGAGGAGAACAACAAGTGAGACCACCCTGTCCCATCCCATCTCCCATCATCTGCTTGCAAGCCTCATATGCTCATTTTGGATTGGTGAAAGGTGGAGCCAGGAGCTAAATGTCAGGAAAGATTACTTTGTAGTCAACTCTATTTTTGGTATTGTATATAGAGAAGGATGCTCTTTTTGGACAGAGATTGATGAATTGCTTATTCTAATATGGATCTATAAAACCATTTTCTCAAGTTTAAAGTGTGTAAACATCATTAAAGGTCTGAGCATGTTGCCCTGCAGACCAGGCTCCTTAAAGATCCTGTAAAGTGAAAATAAAATTTGACACAACACAGAGAAGAGTATTGTTCTAGCAAATATTAATGAATGAATAAAAACATATTGCTACGTATTGTAAATAAGATGGTGTGTTTATTTTTTCATATTTGCTCTGCCTAAAGCCATCTAGTTGAAGACATTTATTTGTTTTGTCTCTGTCAGTGATAGGTGGCCAACCGGCTGCATGTGGCCCACACTCTGAGTGGCCCATCGACTAATGTCATTCCCGTCAAATATTGAAAAAAACAAAACAAAACGTTTTTTCGAAATGTTTTGGGTGGGGGAAGTTATATTTTTTCTGTACTATAGTGGACCCCCACATACTCGCGATTTGTCACCCGCGGATTCACCATTTTTTTTCCAATTAAAAAAATGTTTTTGATTATTTCAGGGTAGGGAGGAAAAAAATCGTGGAAAATGCATATTGGGGATTTATCAGAAATTTCCACCTACCCTTTTTGCAATTGTGGCTAAAAGCACGTGCTCTTGTTGTTGAGGTTCTGATGTGATGCTGCCGCGTACTTAGTCACACACCTGAGGCAACAGCACACAAACACACGTGCACAACAATCATGCATGTTTCATGATCAATCAACGTGAGCATCTGGCGCACACATGCGCGCGCCCGCGGGAGGCACGTGGGGGAGCCAGCACCGCTGCGAGTTGCTGAAGCAAATAGGTCATGCAAGTAAACACACGCAAATGCATTGGATTACACGGAATATTTTGGTTGCGATCGCAGCCGCTGCCCGGTGCGTCAACCCTCTCTCAGCGCGGAGCCCTCCCCCCTCCCCCGTCACCGGAGTTGGCGTTGTTAAGGCGAGAGGATGCCACAGCCAAACATGACAAGTGACCGCGCACATCGCGAGCAGGGCAGCACCATTGCGCGTCGCGAGTGGGAGCGTGAAGGAAACCCAGTACCGTAATAAATCCACGAGTTATGACAACCGGCATGAGCTCATCGGTTGCACGCTGGATCGGGATCAGGACCAGCTGACAGGATGAGCTGAAACATTACGCGCAAGAGAGTCGCCAAGGGCAACAGTCTCCACTGACCTCCGTGGAAACAATCCTCACGCTATTAACGACCGTGCGCCGGAGGCCCATGAAGAATGTAAGCGCGCGTGGATCGCTCCGAGCGGGCTGGATGAAGCCCTCGGCGGTGCCATGCGTCTTGCCCCGCAGCCGAGCGCGCTCTTGATCGTCGTTGAGCTCCTGCTTTGCACGGGGGCGATCGCGTCTCCGCTGCTCTCGCCGGGCTGCCCGGACCGGTGCGTGTGCGACGAGCAGCTGGTGGTTCAATGCGCCGGGCAGCACCTGAGCAGCTTCCCCGCGGACCTGCCGCTGGCCACCAGGCAGCTCATCATCTCCAACAACTTGATCGCCGAGCTGCCGCCACTGGCGCTCAACTACCTCTCGGATCTAGTCTACCTGGACTGCAGCAACAATTCATTGACAGAGATCTCCCAGTCCACGTTTGGGAATCTCAGGAAGTTGGCCTACCTTGACCTCTCCTTCAACATCCTCACCCGAATCGAGGACAGGACCTTCGGCCCCTTGGACAGTTTGGTCATGCTGAGGATGACGGATAACCCGTTCCTGTCCGAGATACACCAGGACGCCTTTGCAGAGAACCTGGCCCTTCAGGTGCTCGACGTGAGCCGGAACAACTTGACAGCGCTGAACATCAGCTCCCTGATCTCACTACCCGCCCTGCGCTCGATGGGCCTCAGCGGCAACCCGTGGAGCTGTGAGTGCGGCAGTGAGGAGCTCTGTCTTTGGGTGCACTTGGAGGGATTCAAGTTTCAAGGTTCCGCTTTCTTTGCTTTTCACTAATGCCACCATTTTATGGGTCAATGAGTGTTACTAATATATATATGTATATATATATATACATACAAGTCTTGAAACAGACATGGAAAACGTGACAAAACAAGTCTCATCAGACCCAAATCAACAAAAACCTGACATATACTATACAGTTGGGTTAGAGATAACACAATTTGGGGTCAAAAATGGACCGATACACAAATTGGGTCATTTTGACCCACTTTCTTGCATTGTTTTGTACAAAACAGTCCATTTTTTAGGGTTGTTTTGTACAAAACTACACATTTTGGGGTTGTTTTCTGCAAAAACAACCAAGAAAGTTGGGTCAAATTGACCCAAATTGTGGATCGGTCCATTTTTGACTCCAAATTGTGTTATTTTTAACACAACTGTTTTTAGAGGGTATGTATATGGGTGTAACAAAAAAAAAAGATTTTAATCGGAAAATCAATTTAATTTGAAAAGGTGCGAGTGCCTCGAATCGAATCAAATCGAATTGCTCCACTTGAAAATATATATGCGCTATATAATGAGGCCTTATACAAGAGGTGCACTGGATCACTGGAGGTGTGACAGTTCACCCTTCTCACATACTGTAACTAAATATGGTGACAAAAGCGTTTGAAGTACATTAACACAAACGCAAATGTCATGTGAAGTATCCCGCTAAACATACCAGCTACTTCTAGAAGTAGGCCTGCACCAACAAATGAGATCCTATGCAGTACAATACGCAGTACCACACATTTTTTTATTGCATTTATTTGACACTCTGACCTCCCTGCTTTATGGGACTCGGCCTTCAGTTTGGATACAGTAAAGGGTTCATTCCAAAGATGCAAGTTTATGTTTCTTGATGGATGTTTTTGTTTAGCTAATTCCGAATCCAACCTCGTTTTTTTTCTCTATAGCACAGGGGTGTCAAAATATTTTTTGTTGTCGGAAACACGCCTACTGAGATACAGTTTCTCTTGCCGGGCCAGTATGACGGTGAAACCATATACTGGAATTGTTGAATCGCCTCCTTATATTATTATATATACACAACAAATTGATGGACATCCAGTGTTGAAATCTGAAGTCAAGGATAATAGTTTGCTTGACTATTGTTCAAGTTACTGTAAAAAAATGGTTTCCTTGCAATATCTCCGTGTTATTTATTACATATGATGATTAGAAATTTTGGTCCAGATTTGAGCAAGAATCATGGAAGTTGATACACTTGATTTGCTTCCGGGGGCCGCATAAAGTGATATGGCAGGCTGGAGTTGGCCCCTTGGCCTTAAGTTTGACACCTCTGCTCTAGCAACAGGTGAAGTGTTTCCTGAAATCTTTTTATTACAATCCGTAAAATCCAAAATCCATATTTCGCAAGTTTTTGGAGGTCACACTTAAAATAAAAAAATAAAAGCAGCTCAAAAACCTGACCTCAAAAACCTAGAAAAAAAAGTAAAGACATTTTTTATATCAGCAATAATACTACATTTAAGGCACACATAAAGCCATCTCCGATTAAAATTTTCGGTTGACCAGTGTATTTATTGCAAGAAGAAGCATGCTTAGAACAAAGAAATAATCTACCAAACACAACACTCCTTTAAATTTCCTGCTTTGTTTATGTAGATTGTGCATGTGGCCCTAATGTTTTGTCCGATTCCACGCATCTAAAATTGGTATCAAAACAAAATGAGTTTGCATTGGTGGAGACGTGCGTTGCATTACACTGAGAAGAAAAAATAATTTGACGAGACGAGGCCGATTTGAAATGTATTTCCGCCTCCAGAACTTAAAAACAAACGAGAATAAAAATAAACGATTTGGACAATGGTGGCGACCCAATAAAAACAACCATGGGATTCAATCATTTTAGTTCAGTTAATTGATCATGTAGGCAATGTTTGACTTCTCAGACTGTAACAATCCCAACGGAACAGTAACACATTTGTCCATGCAGGCACAACATCCGACACGCCTCACATTGGATGCGAAGTTGTGCATGCGCTAAATGGAGGATGGATGTTATGATTTTCTTGTGCAAGTGCGTATGTTTACCCAACACAAACAAGAGCGCGCCGTGCAGCTTGGTGAGCTCTGCAAAGTCTCCGCAAAGAGATGCAGGTGATGGAAGTGGAGCATGATGACATTCTAGCAAATGGGAGCCCGGATAAAAACAGGTGCATGGGCAGAAAGGCCACGTGATCCTCGCAACTCTGCTCATTAATTCATATTTGCAGGCTGTGTTACCAAGAATCAATGTTCCATCTCTTAATCAATGCGTGTTTGGTTCAGCTGATTCAGGCTAAACGCCACTCGCTTTTACGTCACATAATGACACTTGTCTTTCAGTATTACCGTCAAATGTGTCTGATTTGGTATAGGGCTGAATGTTGTTTTTTTTTTTTTTTTTCAAAATCAAATTTGCGATTTTTTTCCCCTCAATATTGCGATTGTGATTTAATATGTGATTATTTCTTGTGTGTGTCTTTTTGAACAAACATAAACAATAAATTCATCTCTGTTACGATAAAACAATTTATAAAATTCCCGTGAAAAACAATAATTGATTTATCTGCTTCAATTAGAGTTCTTAACTTACTAAACACTTTTGGCTTCATAAAAAGTGGCGTTTACTGTTATTTTTCAAAGGCAAACTATAGTTTACTGTGTTTTGGGAATTTGGCAGACCATGTTTGTGGACAGAAGACTTATCTATTACTTTTTTATGCCACCTGATAATTTGGTGATAGAAAGTACACAAGAATGCTAAAAGCAGGTCTAAGTTGTGGTGGAGGTAGTGTAGCGTATTTTTTGTGGATTTTGATGATTTTTTTTTCACATCAAACAGTGATATGGAAACATAGGTAGAGCTGGGCATTTTACAAAAAATTGGGCGGCCGGGCAGAGATGCGTACCCTTCCATCGTCCGTCATTCGCCTTTTTACCAGGGGGAAAAAACTGTAAAAAGAAAAAGAAAACAATGTCGTGTACCTTGCGGTCCCACAGACGCAATGACATGTGCCCCATATTGTTTTTATTTCACAGATCACTATGCTGTGCGTATGTGTGTCAGTTTTTTGGGGGGGATATTTTTGCTTTATTTGGCGGAGTGTCCGCTTGTGAGCCGCCTGCGTGTGACCTGAAGATTACGTTCTTGACGCCGATTGGCCGTCGTCGACGAGTGTACGGACTGGGGCCAAGTGGGCCATTTAAAATATGCAGACGGGAACTCGGTGGCGGTTAGGCAATGCCCAGCTCTGAAAAATAGTAAGAAAAATAGCAAGAAAATCCTCGAAATAATGAGGTAAACCCGCAATAGATGAAGTTATAGTCACAAATGAAACCCCCGTGACAGAGTGAAGGCGCCATAACCGAACGGTGAAGTAGCGAGGGAACACTGTATGATTAAAATAATAAAATATACATATATATATAAACCCTACTTACCGAAATGAAGCAGAGCACCAAAAATTGCAGCCTTTGCAATTTGAAAATTGCATTCCACAACTATGTCCATTTCAATTCGATTAATTGCCATCCCTGTAATTTGGCTCTTATTTAGATTTGGAACTCCTGTGCATGTGTGACTGTGTAAAAGGGCAGCTGCTATTTATAGTGAGCAAAGAAGCCAGTCATAATTCTCACACCGTCGCTATCATGCAGCCGCCGTGCTCGCGCTAAAAAGGCATCCCCTGCTTCTCTCTCCCCCTCACATACGTCCACATATACAAACCCTGCAGCTTGGGCCAAGTCCAAAAGGAGTCCTGGATGAGCTGCCCTATTTGCGGGCAGCTCACTGCCTTTTGTCTAACTTAATTTGGAGTCAAGTCTCTCGCCATGACAGCTGCCAGCAAGGGAGGAGGACGAGGGCACTTTACTATTACTAGGTTTTGTTTCCCCAAACCAGCTTGAGAAAGACCTCTTCTCATGCTGGGGCCTTGGGTGAGGGATAGGGATGTAACGATTAATCGTAAGTCGATTAAAAATCGACTCAAACCGATTAATCGAATAAACGATTTGAATCGAGACGAATCGAACTCAGTACTCACAAGCCCTATACAGCAACACCTAACAAAAGACAACATACCTATATCATTAGAATGTTCTAATTTAGAATCCTAAAAAATGATGTTTTCATTTTTTTTTTCCATTCCAGATGCATACCACATTTTGAATGTGTAGATCAAATTATGCGCTTTCGCCAAACATCAATTGCGTAATGCGTTTGCGGATGGCTGCAGCACCACACTAGCGCATCGAATCGAATCAGCGAATCGTTACATCCCTAGTGAGAGACACCTGCGTTGCGAGCGTCGTGGCTCCTGTTACGTCTCGTATGTGTCGCACCTGGTTGACGCAACGCGACTGGTTTGTCCTCTCAGTTTAGGAGACGCATCGATGGCAAGCGAGAGAGAGAGAGAGAGAAGGAAAGCTCGAGGAAGGAACCAACAGATTCTCTTCTGTGTCGTCCGCCTCGGTTAGATTAGCGGCTCCCTCAGCTGTTACGTAAGGGGAAATAGAGACGAGCGAGGTAGGGGGAAGCAGAAAGGGAAAGCCCTTGCGTTTTGATGCCTTTTTTTTTTTTTTTTCGGGGAGGGGGTGATGGTAGGAAGCCAGAAGGGTTTCCTTTTTCGCTGTCAGACACGTGCGCAGATATTAGGAAAGGAAGGACAGACGTGAGTGATCAAAAGGCTTTTTGGCTGAGGGAATGGGCCTTCCTGTTCAATGTGTGTACATTTATATTGAATGTGTGTGCATTCAAGCAGTAATGATGCAACCTATACAGAAGTGGCCAAAGATAGGATCAGAAAAGGCAGGTCTGATCCTCCAAATAGCATAAAAAAAATCTTTTTATGCTATTTGGAGCTTATAGAGGAGCAGACTGCCCTCATGCTCCTTAGCTGCGCTTTCGCATGTACGTCACTTCCTGGACTTTAAGAAAGAAAGGGGATTTGTGAATATTATGTCAGGATAAGTGTACTCCAGGTCTGCTGTAAATTCACGGACATTCAAGGACACTGGTCCAGCTCTATTTCGTTTAGAATCTTGAAAATAGGAAGCAATGGAAATAGAAACTATCCATTCTAGAGTCAAATTGTCAGCAGTCGTTAAAATCTTGAGGCGCTATCTCACTGAGCGGCGAATGTTGGATTGGATGAATGTGAGCGAAAATAGGGTCTGTCATTTGCAACTTCTGGCAATGCTTTGAGACAATTTAGCAACATTCGCGTGAATGTTTGGGAAAGCGTTTGTAATAGACAGATGGCGACTGACAGTATTGCGAGGATTGGCACGCCTTCACGTGAAAGAACAATTTAGACAATAATTGTTAAAGACTTCCCTGAACCAAATGTGCGTTGCGTGTTTTTGGAATGTGGAATATGAATTTTATCACACCAATTCTAATTCGGAACCTAAAAAGGAATAGGAAATAAGTCGACATTATGGTTTATGTTTTAAGTGTCACTATTGATTTGTTTTCCATCAAATATGAATTCTTGCTCTTTTCCCATATATTCACATAAATTCCTGGAATTTTGCTACCCTGCTCAATCAACCAAATGAAAAACTCAAGCTGGAAACCTCCTTGGGACACACTGTAAAATTACTGTTTCTACTAACACTTAAAAGCTGCGGAAAAAGAAAAACAATCAGTTTTCAGTGCGGTACATTTAATCACTATCATTTTTTGTTGTTTTGTTTTTAGTTTCAGAAGTGTATGACCTTTGGAGTATTGCATTTTGTTGAGCTCTCTGACAGCTGGGGAATTATTGTGGGTTAAGATGCACTTTTGAAAGAAAAGTCCAAATTGACATTTGTTCACCATTCCAAAAAAGCTACAGCAGTAAAAATGAGAGCTGGTTTGGTTTATCTTCGGGCTGTTTTGGCAGCACAATTGTTACAGAAAACAGGAAAGTTTTTGGATCACTCCTGTTGGGAATTCCCTCCAAGAAACTAAGTCTGTGGGGAAAAAAAAATGAATCCATTAATAAGTATTATTGTGTGTTTCACCCATTTCATGCTGAATGAAAGGATTATTTTCTGGAAAGAGGCTTCTCTTCTCAGACGCTGCAGAAATCGAACAGACGTTTTTGAAGTTGACTGGCGGGCCTTTGAAGAATGTAGACGGCGGTTTATTGAAAACCAAGGAATTTGACTTTTATTAGCTGCTAGCTCTCCGCAAGCTCTCAGTTCAACTTATTCCCTTTTCTTCTCTGGTTTCGCGCACATACACAGAGAAGAAGCCTGTGGAGAAGAAAGGGGATTTGAATAATTCAACCTTAGTGTGCTTTTTCTTAGTAATTTAATGCCGCATGGCGATAGTGTTGCGTTGAAGCTTGTGGCTCCCTGTTAGGGCAAGGTAACATTGCTAAGCACGCGTAGCCGCCGCCGCACGGGATAGATGGCGTCGAGCGAATGTGTTCTATGCAAAACAATACGTAACCCTTTGAATTATTTATCAAGCTCTTGGGTTGAACTTGAAGGCCTCTGGGATGCTATTTATGGTTCACGAGAACAGAGAGAGCAAAGCGTTTTCCGACAAAGTCATATTTCTTTCCTCAGAGATCTTTGCAAACCGCTCTAAAATAAGCCCCAATCAAATTGTGCTGAAAGACACGGTGACGCTTGTGCGGCAATCTCATTACAACGCTCGCGCAAACTTCTGATTATGCTGATTAGACCAGGAGGATGCTTTGTCATCTAAACTCCTTCTGCCGACGCCCTCATTTCCGATGAAGAAAAATCTGTTTATTAATGTGGAACCACCAGCTGCAACATTATGACCGCCTGCGCAATCTAATGAGATCCAATCCAATAGTTGTATCAAACATTCATCCTTTTCAAAGGAAACAATTGCTCATTTAACATGTTTATTATGATTTATTACTGTTGTAGTTTCAGTACTAGGAGGCGTTTTGGCTGTGGCAGAACGTCAGGGTCAGCAAGGCCTTCTCTTCTGACCTAAACATAATCAGAAGAACTGACCTACATTTGCCATCTAAATTGTAATATTGGTTCCATGAAACTGATTTCATTTATTCCCAACAGTGTATTCTTTTCATTCCATAGCCTTCCTCCAGGCTGCACTGCTTTCAGTACTGTATGTGGATGTTTGAATACTTGTCCAATCAGAGTTTAGCCTCGATGTGTTGCCAGGTCAATCTAATCTGCCCATGGCCTTCGGAATAGAGTAAGTGTAATTTAAATGATTTAAAACCATGGGACTGCTTCTTTAACCAATACAATTTCAAATTCACCTCGCAGGTGGCCCTCAATAGCGTCAGCATTTTCCTGTCCTCTGATTGGTCAGAGCAAGCATCCTTCTTTGACTACAAAAACACATCTGTAATTTGGCTGCGAAAACCTTTATGACATTTTTGCCCGAGGCTTTGCCATCACCATGTTAAAGTGGAAGTCAATGCAAATATATTTTTTTCAAGAATATGTTCTATGCAAGCCCACTGGTTGAAACAGGGCATTCTGATAAATATTGCGTTTGTGGAATAAGTGTTAATCCACTCGTTTTTAGCCATCTCCGGGGTCGGCCATTTTGTCTTCTGTCGACTGAAAATGACATCACAACTGCTCACAACGACCAATCGCGGCTCAGATTTAGAAACAGGTCAGCCGTGATTGGTCCTTGTGAGCTGTTGTGATGTCATTTTCAGTCGACAGCAGACAAAATGGCCGCCCCCGGATATGGCTAAAAATGAGTGCATTTTGCTGCTTAACTTATATTTCACAAACGCAAAATTAATCAGAATGCCGTGTTTCAACTAGTGGGCTTGCTGGGAACATATTCTTGACAAAAATATGTTTGGGTTGACTTTTGCTTTAAGGCACCCAGACATTTCCAGTCTTCATAAAAGCGCAATACTGTATTCAAACTACTCATAACCGTTTCACAGACTATTAGTACCATCTATTTGTGGAAAGTTGATACTGCAGTCAAATGTCAATCCATCCAATTATTATTAATGATTTTCAAAAATAATCGAATTACTATTTTCTGCCCTCAATATTGCGATTTAGATGTTTTGTTTTTTTCCTTCAATGTCATCTTCCCATGTATTTTTTTTAACAAACAAAAGCAATAAGACATAGGATTCTGTTTAAGGTAAGCCATTTTAAACAACAAAGGAAAACTTGCAGTGTGCTGAGCAGAGTGCGCTCCGCTCACAATAATAGAATAATCTATTGGATAATCCATCCAAAAAAGATGTGATGTGATAGCTTTAGTCTGTGGGTAACAGCCATTATATTTTATTCAAATGTTTTGAGTTCTGGTCATGTTCCAGATGATGTATATGGCTTTTTGGGCCCAAAAAGACTAAGGCTAATATGTACCACTGCATTTTTGGTGACCTTATTAACGTGCTTGTCACTTGATTAGGTACTAATCAGCTTCCTGGTGCTGATTTACTGTGTATGTAACAGATGAGGGCCAGACTGTGTGCGGTTCCCCAGATGACCTGCAAGGCCGTCGTCTTGGTGAGGTGGGCATCGAACTACGGACATTGTGCCACCACACTTTAAGGTCCTGGGACTATCTTTTCTTCATCATCATCGGCTTTGTCATCTTCGCCGCCGGCACCGTGTTGGCCTGGGTCATGGGGGTCGTCATGGTGCTTTACGAGCGCTACATCAATAAGCAAGATGAGCAGCTGGAACTGGACGAGGAAGACGAAGCGGCCACGGAGTCGGGGCGGACCGCACGGGCCAGAAGTGACAATGACAACGCTTTGTTAAAACACACCGTTTAGGAGGTCCGCTTCACCTTTCCCATTTTGGATTCTCACAGTGCCTCCTGTCTGCTTCCAGAACCTCCTGGATGTCCTTCTACATGGAACTCTTGCCAGAGAGGCGGAACCGGCTCCAAGCACACAATGGAGGCTACAGTGACTGTGTTTGAAAAAGCATGACTTATTCTTGTCTTGTTTGATTGGGTCAAGTGGTCAGCCAGGACAATGGTGAAGACGATGTGATGGGCCCTGTTTCCATAGACAGGTTACCAGGATATCAGTATCGCTGTGGTTAAAGATAATATTCATTTTATTACCAACATTTTCTAAGAAGATCCATGCACCAGGATTCCCACCCAGTTTTCATAGAACACCACATTTACTTCAAATTCAATTCACAACAAACCTGTCAAAGGTGGTAACCAGCTTCAGGTCTTCAGCCCACCCAAATCAAATCTTCAATCCAATCTGTTTGGTCAAAATAATGACCCCATTCTTGCGTATAAATAACCCAATCTGCTCGAAATCCACAGCTACCCAGCGAGTGGGTTAGCAAACAATCCAAAACATTTTTTAGTGTTTGATAACTCATAATTTGAGTGTTTGATGGGTGGTCCACTACCACGCAAACACTGACAGAAATAAAGATACAGTAGAAGTCAAATTCACCTAAGGGCTAAATAATGGACTCCTGTGTAACTATTCTTACAGTTTCTAGGTCACCAAAGGTACAACTAAATTCTTAAGCATTAAATGTCAAGTGTCAGGGGTACAAAAGTGTTAACACTCCAGCGACAAGCTAGTGTGAGGGAGAGAGAATGGGATGACCAAATATAGTATGTTCTATGATACGCAATGTTGTATTAAGTCATTTGTATAATTTTTTTTTTCTTTTTTTCAATCCACTGTTATGTAATAAGCTGTGGGAAGACTTCATCGCTATTCATCCCTGACCTTCTGATCGTCTCTTAAAAGAAGCAGGTCATCGTGTTTAAGATGATACAACTGATGAAATGAATTGCTGACACAATACAGTTTGCTATAGCAAGCACTGGCTGGAAGCAGTTATCTTTAATTATGCAAAAATGATCAGTGCCGTTCATCTATTTATCACGAGAACAAATAAAAACATTTGCTGATTGAGCTCATTTTCCCGGTGTTGTTGTGTGTTTTCCAACCTGATAGCGCACACTCAGCTGACTTTCTGGCAGCAGCTACCTTTTTCACAATAACTACTAAATCAAATGAAAATGGATCAAATCATTTGGAAAGCATTCTCAGTTTGTCAAACTCAAATCCAAGGATCGTATTCAGTGTTGTATATTAGTCACTGTTGTGTCTGAATTAAGGTCAGTAAGCTAGCTGTGATGCTAGCTGTGACAAGACGGCGAGCAAAAGGTTGTAAGGTGACACCGATACGCATAAACCAAAACCCAACAGCAGCATACTAGTTTAATGACCCTTCCGGTACTGCTCTTCAGTACCTACTGGTGATTAAATGGCACTGTTATATACCAGCATTATCTTTATGGACTCATTTGAAAGCTATTTGTAAATAAGAGCGGTGATTAAGATACACCGTGACTTTGTCGCAGCAAGGTTCTCCAGTTTCAGCTCTCTGGTGTCAGACTTACTGGCGCTCACTGAAGGACACTTCCTGGAACACACTAAGCTGTATTCAATACTGTATACTGTGTAGTACACCACTTTATATTAAAGTCATTTTCATGATCCAGTGACTGCTATTATCATATTTCTTTATCATGAAGGTGAAAGAAGAAACTCAGGAATGAATGCGTGTGTCTGCTCTCTTTTGCAAAAATATTCACTGCAGCTGGATGGAAACAAGAAGGTCATGTTTTGCTGACATTTTGGCACGAGTCAACCTTAATTTACACAAAATGCACTTTACTATGCGTGTGTGTGTGTCCAGTTATAACTACATGGGTGCACATAGTAGGACTGCAAAAATGATGCTGCCCTGTGAGGCTATTTATTAGAGCATGGCCTAAAACCGGAGCAATGTCATTACACATGCAATATCTATTCTTTTTTTTTCTTTAATAAATATGTACATGCAATCGTTCTTCTTTATTTCTGTCACTCGAAAAGCTAACTTGCTGGTGATACACTGTACTGTGAAGTCCAACAATATTCTCAATTTTACCTTCTGGCATCTTCAGTGTAAACTGATTCTGTCAAAATAAGCACTCAGCCAGACAAATGTGACAAAGAAAAACACAAACTCACATGCAAAAAACAAAAACAAAACAAAAAAACAATACAAACAAAAAAATGATGTTACGAAATAATGTTAAAAGTGAATATGTATTTGGAAGTTAATAGTCAAACTAATACTTCATTTAGCTGCATAAACCAATACAATACAACCGTCATTTAACTCGTGATTGTGATTATGTGATTTCCCAAAAGAAAAAAAAACATGATTATATTGATACTTATGATAAAAGCTGTTTAAATATATAAAAGAATACAACACGGACAGAGGAAGCCATTTAATTAGAGACTGAAGGTTCTCAGAATGGTAACATAATTTTAAACAGCTTTCAGTATGACACAATAATTTTACATCACTGCAAAGTAACTACTACGATAGTGAAATATTTCATTGTTAAAATTAAAAACTCACTGAACACAGTGCCAATTTTTGTGAAGACAAATTTCTTTTGCGCCACACTTGTATTAATGTCGTATAGATACTGAGTGTTCTTCAGCGCTAAAGAAAAGATGCGGTTATTTATTTCCAAGTGTCTTCTCCATCCATCCATGCATGCTAACAACATGGACAGCACATATAGTGTACACTCATCCATCTGGCCGCAGTCGTATCTGAAAATGGACAAATGCTTTCCAACGTAGACATTTGGAAGCCTGTGGGTGTTTACGCTTCTGCTCACTTTTGTGGATCTACGGAACTCAAGGCGGAATAGTTGCCACGTCGCTTGCTGACGGGAGATGTGACATCAAATACGAGCGTCTCTAACTCGCCATAATAGGCCATCTCATCTACTTCACACACGCACTCACCAAATAGGAAGAAAATCCTTCTCATGGAGGAGCAGAATGACTTACAAATTTAGACATGGGGGATGAAGAATTGGGAGCCTGCATTCCAGTTTAATATATAAGTCACTTATAATCACTGCCGCATAGACATGACAGCATCAAATTAGCTTGAGCGCAAGTTATATAAAATGCTTAGGCAGACACTGGCAAACATGCCAACTATGTATGGTGAGGCCTTCTCTGTTAAATTTGCTTTTCCGTTTAAAGAGTTGTTACTTTCGTCACACTAAAGCCTGATTTGTTTCTATTTGTATTGTTATATAATACAGTATTTCCTGTTTCTATAGCACTTGTTTCAGTGGCGGGGGGTGAGTTTTGGCTCTGGGCCTCGGGATTTAAATGACCTAATCTCTTTAAAACACCATCAGGTTGCAAAAAAACCCGACAAAAATGGTATATAACAAGACGTTGTATTAAAGAGGCATTTCACGGACTGTATTTGAAGATGAATACCATTATTACTAAAGCAAGGAACGCAATTACCTTTATCTTCCAATACATCACCTCTAAATAACTACAAACCTGTACAGTATAATATAGAAGTTCACAATCAATATTGATCACTATAAAAAAATTAAAAATGAGAAAAAACACATTGTATGTGTTCACCAGAGATGCTGATGCAGACATAACAGACCTACTTTCTTTGGTCATGCCTGTCTGCGTATGCTAGCTTTAGCTCATACATACTGCTTTGAAAGTGGTCCAAAAATCAATTTAAAGGGGAAAGAAACCAAAACATATTTTTCTCAAGAATATGTTCCCAGCAGGCCCACGAGTTAAAACATTCTGATTAATATTGCGTTTGTGGAATATGGGTTAAGCAGAAAAATCCACCCGTTTTTAGCCATCTCTGGGGGCGGCCATTTTGTCACTTCTGTCGACTGAAAATGTCATCACAACTACTCAGGGCTCAGGTAACGACCAATCACGGCTTAGCTTCAGAAAACAGGTCAGCTGTGATTGGTCGTTACCTATAAGCCCTGAGTAGTTGTGATGTCATTTTCAGTCGACAGAAGTGACAAAATGTCCGCCCCCAGAGATGGCTAAAAACGAGTGGATACCTCTTATACCTCTTATTCCACCGCAATATTTATCCAAATGCCTTGTGTCAACTAGTGGGCTTGCATAGAACATATTCTTGAAAAAAATATGTTTCGGTTGACTTCCTCTTTAAGGGTTAAAACAAGCCAGCCAGCAATGATGTCTGTTGGCCTGGCCTTATAACGTCTAGTTTTTCTTAAAAAGCACACCTTATGTATTTTAATCAGGTCCGACATCGTCCTTGCCTGTAAATTAATCTTTAATCTTTCGAAGATCAACCAATTAGAAGGGTAAACAAAGCAGACTATTTAGCTGAACCAATCGGACGGAAAATTAAAGGTGTCACTATGAGCCTGCACGAAGGCACAGAGTCCGAAATCTAAAATCTGATACTTGAAAATAAGCCACTGTGTGTTGGCTCTACACCAGCATTGAGGATTCTGAAGGTCTGGGGAAGATTACATTTAACATGGCAATAGCCATTGAAATCTGACTGGACAACAAAAAAATTAAGCAAAAAACGACTAGATGCTGCACAGCCAAGACACATGTTGCGAATTGAAGACAAAGGACTGTTGGAAATGCTGGTCTGTGCTTCTGATGGCGTTTGGGCATGCAGAAAAGGCCTGCATCAATTCCACTTTTGTGCTGTAGTACACAGTGCCTGTTATGAGAAGCTGTCCTCTGGCTGATGATTGATGGACAACAGGAAGTTGCTTTGCAGAATGGCGGATGCTGTTGATGCTTTTCCATATCCGCACACAGGCTGAGGGGCCTAGCGGCTCCGTGCCCCTCCCCAAAGTCATTTCAAAGGATATGGTGTGTCCTTTTGTGCTCTGAAAAATATACAGTATGTATGCTCCACAACAACAATGGCAAGCATCGGCATTGGTTGTGCCCAGACAGGTTCACACGCTGATCCAATAGAGGCATCTGCACAAGTGAGATAATGAAAATCCATAAGCTCCAATTCGAAGGGACAAAGACAGACACATGGACTCTGCAAATTGTCCAGCTATATTTTTCTTCAACGTGCCAAGCCTGAAATGCTCTTAAATATCTTTTCGCTCACTTTATCCCTCTTATCTGCAGCTGGTCTCTTTTTAGTCCCCCCTCAGGCTTTGTTTATTTTTCCTCCAGATATTTTTGGCAGTTTTCTTGTGTCATCTCTATTTCTGTCTTTATCCTCCCGTTTGAAAGAAAATGTTATCATTTTGGCAAGTATGATTGTGCACTTTTTAATAGGAGAGCGAGATGATCAGAGTGATACGGGTGTGATGTCAGCAGTCAGCTAAGCCATCTTAAATAGTGCAAATGGAGAACCAGAAAGCCAAAGAAGAAAATCTGCCCGAAGCTCTTTAGTTAACATATTAAGTGGATTTGGTTTAATCTAAATTCTGAGTATGAAAGTGATTCCAAATGTGACATTTTATATTTAAAGATGACTTGCACCTTCAAGTCAGCTATGAGTTTACAAGTCAGAAATGCAATTTCATGTTAAGTAATCCAATTTGAGCGTACACTTCAGTCACAACTTTGGTATGCATTTGAATGAGAATGGCACTCATAAAAGCATCTTTTAAATTGGTTATTTATATACAATATATAGATGTAAGTGGAGCTGACTCACAGCTCCAAACCGTGACCTGTGGCCTTCATGGGTCAGTGTTAAGCACTTGGTCATTTTACTTCATATGAATGATCTGTGTATGGTTTCAAAAACTCCACATTTTACATTCTTCGCTGATGACACAAGAATTCTGCCTTGTGCATGGCAATGATTTGGAAACATGAGTTGGTGTGGTAGAAAAAAAGCCAACCATTTTGAAGGAATGGTTTGGTTCAAGTAAAATAACTTGGTTCAAGCAAAACATACAGTATCTTTGCATTTTTTTTGCAACATTTTTAGGAATAATAATACAAAATAATATATGTTGGAAAAATCATAAATTACATAAAGACCAAATTATGTAAATCTCCTGCAGTACTGTATAAAGTTAAACACACATTGTTTTGGGGTTTTTTTTTTGGTCCTTGTTTGTGGTTCAAGGTGTGGTCCAACTAATATTTTTCTCCATTAGCTATTATTGAAAAAAAGAGCAATGAGAACGGTAAATAAAGTTACTTACAAGGAACATACAAATCAGATCCGATGTCCATTTCGCACCATCAGCCCTGAAGCCAAAGCACTCAAGCACCCTCTGGTGGCAAGTTGTGCAAACAGGCGCCAAGTGTTCAATGTCTTTATTTGGGATTGGGCTCAGATTTATTCAAGCAATTTGAACTCAAAATTGTGTCCTCCTTCACTTAAATATATGTAATTAAACACTTTGTTTACCAAAATTATTGCACACATAAAATAGTTACATATCTATCATATGATTTATCTAATACATAAATAAAACAGCCATCTTTCCATCTCTCTCCCCCCCCCCCCCACAAAACGTGGGTTTACATGAACTATTTATGCTTTGGTTTTATTGCATCTCGCAATCTTAGCACACACATTCACAAGTCCCTCATGGAATACAAAAGCAAACCATTCTGCTAAGAGCTGTGAGGCTCTGCCTGCTTGTTGAAGGGCCCCGGGCGTTGGCGCTCAAGCATAAGCAAGATGCTCTGCGAGAGTCCCCTAATGATGGTGTGTGTGTCGGAATGTGCAGCCAGAGCCTTCAGAAGTTCAGTCACGCCTTCCCGCTCCAGCATCCGGCTGTAATGTGAGGCTGAGAGGAGGATGGAGCAAGAAAGGGCGGGTGAGAGAGGTTTGCATTGACTGACAACCGCCCACTTCGGAAAATATTCCCCATGTGAATCCGTATCTAGCTCATGCTGACGTGTAAGGGCCCTGAGGCTGATGTACAATGAGGAGGAAAACGCATAGTATTACAAGGACAGATGAAGTCAGATCATCCAGCAAGACGAAACCTACCGTTTTGCGTGATGACAAAATGAATGGCCCACACAGCCCACAGTTGTACCCCCGTGGGTTGATGTGTCTGAAGCAAGTGGCAAAATGGGCGGAATGACCTAAACGGAAAGACAAAGATGATGCCGACCCCCTGCACCATTAGGTGTATCTCCAAAATCGAATGACATCTAACAACAGCGCTGTATTGGGAGGATTCATTCAATACTTTTTGTTGAGATAACAGAAAGAATCGGAAAATCCATTTTGATTAACCAAACGGAACTGAATCGGAACATTTTTAAAAGTACCGTCCTTGAATGGTATTGCGCCTCAGGTATTGAGATTGTGATATTAATAAACATGACAAAAGAAAAGGACGTACCATGTACTCTTGAAACCGATGGGTGAAATATCACCCAATTTTGGTTAAAAAAAAAAAAAATCTGACTAACCTGCTACTTGGGTCAATTTGACCAAAATGATTGTACAAAGTACAAAATATACATTTTCTGTACAAAACCATAATATTGTGCTGTTTTGATAAAAAAAAAAAAAAAAAAGTTTGGTCAAATCAACCCAAGAAGCAGATGAGTTCGGTCCAATTTTTGACCAAAATTTGGTTACTTTTGACCGAGCAGTTTTAAAGGTTAGAAACTCAATCACACTGACTCAAACTGAATCTCTTGAAAATGGAACATTCTTGAATAATATCGTACCTCAAGTATCGAGATACGTGTCGAAATCTCTTATAATGGAGCGATGCACATAACTACACCATTTAAACTGCTGGGTCAAAAATTAGACCAACCCTCTAACTTGAGCCAATTCGACCCAACTTTCTGGAATGTAAAAGGCAACCCAGGAAGTTGTTCTTGACCCAGCTGTTTTAAGAATTTTCGATAGATTACATACACTTTTTAAATATTAACGGGTCCCCATTTGACTCATCCCCATAATCAAAATAACAGAATAACTCTAACCCACCTGTAAAATACCATTTCTTTATCCAGTTGTGTCCAGGCTACAATGGACACGTGCTGTGAGGAAACAAAAACAATTGATTAGATCTAGAGTTCCCTTCATCTGTTTGTGTTTCACTTGCGCACACACCAGCTGCTTTAATATAGCGCTGCGTAGCTTCTCATCCAGGATCCAAGCCTCTGGCCTGGAGGTGACGTGAGCAAGAACGCCCCCAGCAAAGTAACGGACTCCCATTTCGATCTGGGTGTCTTGCAGGAGGCTGAGGATGTGCTCCAACAAGTCGCCTTCCATAAGCGCTGTCTGCAACTCCTCCACCTCCGCGATGTTGTTCTGCAGCATAGTGACACGAGTTTTTAGTTTAAAGAAACAATAGAAATAGATGACATTGTGTCACATTAGCCTAATTCTAAAGTCGTGTTGCAACACAAAATGAACCCACCAGGAGCCCGAGAACTTTCTGCTGAATAGAAGATTCATTGTAGTAGGACTGAAAAACAAAACAAAAACAAACAAAAAAAAAAACAAGAACACTCAGCGAGCCAAGGCTCAAACTTTTTACCTGCAAAATCCACAATTAAAAGGCTAAGATCCAGAATCTTAAAAGTTCAAAGAACTTCTTCTGGATGCAAGGTAACAGCATGTAATAGCAACCTACTAAAAACAAAACAAATTACAACCTGATAGAACTAGATTTTATTTATGTGCCATGAATGGTATTTTCCATGATAAACAGGAACAAAATGTAAAATCTTGAAGAGTGCTGTATGAAGGGTTTTACATTGCAGCTTTTGATTCTGCACGTTTTTTCTCAATTGTGCACTTTTAATGGCATTACCAATGTGTGCATCCCCAGCCGAATTTGAAAAGGCCACACTTGGAAGAACACCTAATAGTCATTTTTTTTCAAATGGCATGTAAAATGTGTTTACATTTACAATGACAAGTATGTCAGTTGTCCAAATACTCGCTGCTGAAAAAGATTGTCGTGATTCCTAAATTAAACAGACTTCACTTCCATTAAATCTTTATTTCAGATCCATTGTGGCGGTGTGTTCATATTAAAATCAGCCATTGTCATACTACTTGTGGACCGAGTTACGTACAAACAAACGCAATAAAAAAATCAATACCTCCTTGGCTGTGGCAATAACGTCCAGTTTTGATGACATACAAAAAAGGTCTCAACAACACAATTTAAGGTGAAATGTGTTTGTAGTTTGCAGTTCGTGGGTTGCATTGTGTGTCCCGGCATCTCTACCTCCAGAACTTCTTCGTACAGCTCCAAGCCGTTACAATCAATGAAGTTGCGGGCCGCTACGGGCATTTCATCTGTCAGGTTCCACAAAGCTCTCAGAGCAGATTTCAGAGTGGAGTCGACCACTCCGAACATCGCCCTCTGCTGCACGATAGCCAGCAGCTGCTGTTGAAGAAAAAAATACAAAGACTGGTGGGAATCGTGGCAAGAAGGCTTACATGGGGATTAACTCTTTGAGCACAGACAACCTCAAGTGCCGTCAACTAATGTTTTTTTTTTAATGAGGATGGGTGGAAAAGGCCAACTGAGGAACTTCAAAATGCGACCGTTATAAGCAGCTTGTGATTGATTGAAATGTTTGTCTTGTGGCAAAAGAAGCCACAAAAGAGAATAAAAAATAACAGATGATTTCAATTTAGAAGTAGAAGTGATGACGTAATTATGTAAATACACGTGCATGGCACGCATGCACGCACACACACTACTAAATACGACTCCTACTTACTAAATAGTTCGCAATGTTTGTCAAATTTTGAATTGTTACACTGGTGGTTCATCGTAAAAACACATTATTTTATCATCAAAATCACATTTTCATTGTTGTTGTTAGCATTTTAAAGAACAAAAGATATTCAGATGTTTGAGGCGTCACTAAAGCAGAAGTTATTAGCGTCAAAGTCACTGTTGTGACTTAAAGATCTCTTTTCACAAAAAACTGAAAGGTGATTTGGAAGAAACCAACTCATGTTTTCCTAAAAAAAAATGGAATTAGGTAGAAACAAACTTTTTCTGCGTGATGAAAGAAGAGTCTAATATTTTGTACTTTCTATGTTTAAATAATCATAAAACAGTGAGCCTTGAAAGGTCAGTCAGAATGCTCTAAATTGGCTGGCACTCAAGAGGGTCTCTTTTTTAAAATGGCCGGCATTGAAAGAGTTAAATACGAGAAAGACGACTTAATGATTTTGCTGTGTCAATGATGGGAAATGAATAACAGCAATAGAAATAACTCAAGCAAAGGGGTAAATTTGAGTGTATGCACACAAACCAAAATAGAGATTGAATAACGGAGCAACAGTAAGCTGAGAAGGACGAGCGCATGTGACGACAGAGTGACAGCAAGTCAACGCATTGATGTAGCAGCTGAAGGAAAATAGAGTAGGTGAGTGAAACAGACGTACGGAAAAAGAGAACAAGAGAAACTTTCATTGAGTGGATATAAAAAGTCAACACACCCCTGTTGAAGTGCCCTCTTTGTGTGAAAAACTCAGACCAAGGTAAAACAATTCCTAACATGTTTTATCACGTTAAAACATGTGACCTATTTTATCTGTACAACTCGATTGGGGAAAATAAAATCTTTATATTCCCCATGAAAAGTTCACTGTACGTCCCATAAGGTGTGCACAATTGTGCAACCATTTAATGTCAGTTGTTTACGTTTGCTTCTCCTCTCAAAACTATTTTCATTAATTGAGTTGTGCAGGTTGTAGGTCAAATTAATGGTGGAAAAAGTTTTGAAAGAATTAATTTTGTTTACATTTTTTTTACATCACAAAAATGTATCATTTGAATAGGAGTAAGGAGACTTTTTATATGCACTGTATGCGCAGTTAATGTGTACGCAATAACTGAAAACATACTTTCATTATGAAGACATCCTCCCCAAGCTTTGCAACCTCCGCTGTGGATAACTGTAAAAAAAAAAAAAAAAAAATTCAAAGACGCTTTTAAGGATTTAATTACCAGACCCGGACATTCCGCCTATGTGACGCACTGGCCCACGCCTATCCGCCCATGACGGATGCCCATTGTGTAGGAAATTATCGATAGATGGGAAATTTAAAAAAAATAGTCCGACTAAGCATAGTCAAAAGCCCATTTTTTTCCATCTATGTAATTGTTATTTGTTCCGGCCGGACAAAATGGCAGATAAACGGAGGGCGAAAGGGTACGCCTTCCTGGCTGTAGGCGGGAGGCGATAAATAGACGGCAATTGTTTTGTAAAACGCCCAGCTCTGTTAATTGCACTGGTCAACTGCAAATTTTAATCAGAGGTGTCTTTCATGTGTCCCTAAACATATTTTGACTGATTTCAAAAATATCTTTACTATTTTTCTTGCACATCATTTTCTTAAGATATTTCATTTTTTGTTTGTAAGTTTGACCTATAAAAGCTTGCGCAATACAGATTTGACCATGAGTTGTAATGCTTAGCTCCAACGTTTCAGAAAAAAACTCCAATTGTTGCTGAAACTAACCCTTAATTCACAAATATTACTAACTATATTACATATTATTCATCTACAAAAGCTAACTTGCATTACTAATGTAAAAAAGTTAGAAAAAACATTTTTGATCATTAGTCTACTTATCTATTTGTCTACATGAATAAAATAAGCTTTTCGTGTATCCCAGAGGAAAATTGGTCCATTTAACTGGGATGCGTTCAAGCTCGCAGTTGTCTTACAGTATGTACTGTTGCTTCGAGAGCTGTGAGCAGGCGGGAGGAAGCGACAGGTGCTCAAGTGTGTTCCTACTGCACATTAATGTCACACTTGACCTTGGCCACCAGAATGGAGATGACAGCGACAGCCATCCTCTGAAGGGTGGGATCCTCGTGACTGCTCAGCCAGTTAATCACCAGCGTAGCTGCTAAATACCTGAACCATGATCACAGCACGTATGAGGAACACAAATAAACCACCAAAAACGTGCACACAGGCCGTGAGAGACATTTCCTGCACTCCTATCACACATTGGGAAAAGCAGCATATAGGCCAAAGATTGCACTGATGATATGGGCTACTGTGCATCCGTGAGCTCAAATATCTTAATGTAACGGAATGAAAATAAACTGACGTGTCAAAGGGGACGTCCTGAAGGATATACTCACTGCAGAGTGCCAGAAGACAATTCTTTTGGACCTGAAATATATGGAAACAGTTGACTGTAGTTGTGACCAAGGTTATTTTAGTTCATGAAAACTAATGAAATAACTGAAACTAAAATAAAAAAAAAAAAAACATTTTCGTTAACGAGATCAAATAAAAACAAAATTGCACTTAAAAAATTACAAACTAACTGAAACTGCATCTATTTATAAAAATAAATCAAACTAACTGTAATTATAGTAAAAATGTCTCTTGCGGGCGGCACGGTTGTCGACTGGGTAGCACGTCGGCCTCACAGTGCAGAGGTCGAGGGTTCAAATCCGGCCTTCCTGTGTGGAATTTGCATATGCTCTAATGATTTTGGAGCAGATTTTGGAGTCTTGATTTGCGCTGTTTCCGCCCCCCCCCACACACACACACACACTCTGGGCTCTGCTAGAGTCACCCCAAGTTAACAGAGTAACAAAAAGCCAGACTCTCAATTGGCCGAGCAGCATATGGGGCGGAGTTTACAGTCGCTCACTTACATTAGACAGGGTTGGACCCTAATGACAGGCAAATTTTATTGAGGCTGGAATTCGACATGATGTAAAGTTCCTTGCCCTTTGAAATTATTTGAAATCAAAATACATATTGGTCAACACTAACCACTTTAGGAATCACCATTGTTAGCTAAGTTGACGTTGGACAGAAAGAGACAGAAAGAAAGCGACACCTGCGTATGTTCATGGAAGGTCTTCATGCTGTGCAGCAGCTGCGTGACGGTCGAGCAGAGCAGGCCCACGGGCATAGCCTCGGCCTGGTCCTGAGTGGTGAGATTGAACACACACGCCGTGGCCACCAGGTGGACGTGAAGACATGCAGGGTGGCTCTGCATGGCCCTCAGCACTAACTGCAAGATATGCAACAGCCCAGTCAACCACAGGTTTATTCAGTTCAACTGTGCGCTCACGTTTGACTGTCTGCAGCTATACATCTGCGGATATTAGACATTTGTGCACATTAGTGCATTTTTACATCTGAAGACAGATAGCTGCTGCAGTGGAAATCCAAAGCGAAGAAAAAGAAATACTCCACCATGGGCAAACAATTTTCAATGCGACAATCTAACACAATGCAAGGCCATGGCATCCACTGCAGCCAAAGGTGCAGCACCATCTGCTGGATCCGGTTGCCCGCAATGCAAGTGATTATAAAATTCAGATCCAGGGGTACAGCCAGGGGTGACAAAGGCCACCCGCCTCGCCATGAAAATTTTCATATCTATGATTTTCCTGCCATTTTCACATTGATGCAATATTCTTAGACTCCTTGTGACTGCCACAATTGATTTATATAAGGTGACCCCAAAAAAACGGGCCCCGAAAGAAGAATAGGATTTGAAAATTTGGAAAGTTGAAATGGATTTCTGAAGAAGAAAAGGCCAAAGAGTATAATGTTTTAATGTTCTGAACACAATAATCGAGTTAAACCTCCCCATTTTTTTATTTTCTTTTTAAATTAAGAAATGATGTCTATTGAAAGTTGGGGCCCGTCTTTTGGGGGGTGACCCTGTATTAACTGCGAACACATTTACAATTGTTCTGAACGCAAACTCGAAAAGATTCTGTCTTCGGTAAAGAACGTCTCATGTTTACAGCCAATGTCAATCCAAATCTTTACTTTCGCACCACAGCAAGGAAACCTCATGGTTGAGAGATCATTGTTTAGCATACCCTCCGCAGTCATGGTTTCATGAAATAAAATGCACACGTACACCAATCTTGCCCAACACACTCATAATACAAGCAAACCTAAATCAAATGCAATGTTTACTTACAATTTTGAAGAATGAAGTGATTTTTGTGTCATTGTGCTTTTGATATGAATGAATGGGCCATCAATCGCAGACTGCAACATGGTGTCGGCCGTAGGTGACTATCGATCACTCTGATTGGCTGCTAGCTAGCAAATCAGTGCATGAGTGAGAACCAGACTATGAGCTATGCAAGAAAAAAGGCAAATAAAACGGCATTAACTAGTAAATTAAGCTCAACAAAACATTCATTTTCATTTGGACTTGATCTTGCTTGTATTATGAGCGTGTTGGTTCAGGATATGCGGGCATTTAATTTCAAGAAAACCTGACTGTGGATGGTATGATAAAATGTTTGCTTGCTCAGCACTTGTGCCACTGTAGTGTAGTTTTGCATAACATTTTGCCACTCATCGAGCTTCATATTGGAGTCACAATATTAGAAACAACTCCCAGGATGATGCAATTAAATTTGACATCACTACAAACAAACACAACAATAACAGTAAATTGCTCTCAATCCCTGGGTGGCAATTGTGTATTATATGGCAATTTAGAGAAATGTTTGTTAAAAGGCCTGAAAAGGGCAGGTGTACATATTGTGGCTGGCTAATAATCAAGATGGCCTCAAGTGAAATGTAGGTTGACATTCTCAGAGATGACTCATACGTAAGGTATGTTGGCTCTAATGGCCCGAACAGGAAGCGACGGGAATGAACGGGAGTCCATCACCTCCAGCATTTCTGGTTGTGGTTTGTGCGAGTCAGTGGTAAAATTGTAGAGATGGAAGAGGGCCTCTCGGGTGAAACACTCTCTGTCCCTGTACCTTCTCAGGGCCTCGCACAACTGCTTCTCATTAGCCTCTCCAGTTACCTAAACACACGCACGCCATCACTGTCAGTCAAACAGGAAATGCACTGAACATAGTCAGTACATTTGTAGAGTCGTAGTGAAACGCGTGAATCTTTTAAAGCATACAAAATAAATTAATTCATTAAAAAAAAAAAAACATAGTGAGGTAGTAAATCCTTACTTTGACTTTTTTTTGCTTCAACAGGGCACCACAGGAGCTAACTCCAGTAGATAGCAGACCCAAAAAGACCAGCTCCTTCCTGGCCTCCACAAAGGCACTGACCGCCGCCTCACTGATTCTCTTCCTACCTGACACGTCCAAAGAAACCAAGGAAGGAAGAACCTCGGGACCGGCCCGCAGAAGACGCACAACCGAATCTCCGTCACTCCAGTCGCCGTCCTCCGCTGGCAAATGGTCATCCGAGAAGTCCAAATGTCTCACAGCGTGAAGCTGACCGAGCACGGAGAGCAAACTTGCTGCCGTCATATCCAGCTGCCGAAGGCGATGGCCGATCAAACATCTGAGTGTGTTCTTGCATTGAAGGAGTGCTGTCAGGTTGGAGATGACCGTGCAGGAGATGTCTAAGGCCTCCAGCTGCGGGAGAGTGCAGATATCTTCTAAGACAACGTCCGTCAGGTCAGTGCTGGCGAGGTTGAGCGTCCGCAGGCCTTTCAGAGAGCTGACGTCACAGCCGTCTTTTCCGAGCGAGGCCCAGTCCAGACGGAGCCCGTTCAGGGACAACTTGTGCAGGCTGGATCTGCACTTCAGGTTGGTCGCCAAGCTGGAGATGATTTTAGCACCGCTGATGTCGCCAGCGATCCAGGATGCATCCAGTTCTTGAAGCCGGTGAGGGCAGATGGCCAGTCGAAATGCTTCCGCAGACACCAGACAGCGGCGCATGCAGGCTCGACTCAAACGCAGCTCTTTGTGGTTCCGGAAAATCCCAATGGTTTTATCATTCAGTATTCCTGGGTAAGCAAAAAGCATTAGAGTGTTTCCAATCTATTTATAGCCATGATGTCAGACTCAAGGCCCGAGGGCCAGATCGAGACCGCCACATCATTTTATGTGGCCCATGACTGTACTGTAAATAAAGGCAAGACCGTTTTATTTACATTTCATATCCCATTTCATAAACAAGGCAACTCAACGTGCTTCACACAACCAAAAGCAGAACACCTAAAAGCATTTACAAACAGACAGCTAAAGACGTTCAAAGGCAAAGCAAACAGAACAAAAGTACCTTACTAAAAATTATTAAAATAACCTATTGTTCATTGACAGCATCAAAATGCATTTACAAACAAAAGACTTAAAGGCATTTATAAACAAAGAGGAGGAATAAAAAGCTATCCGGAAGTCGTTTTCTATGACCTCGCCGAACTCCTCCCACGCCCGAGTTTTGCCTCAGCGCCCGCCAAAGATGCATTCCGCTTGGCCAGCCGGTATCTGTCAGCTGCCTCCGGAGGCCCGCAGGCCAAAAAGGCCCGATAGGACTCTTTCTTCAGCTTGACAGCATCTCTTACCGCTGGTGTCCACAAGCGGGTTTGGGGATATAAAGCTAGTGGTCACCGGTGACCTAATACTCTTGGACAGTATTGTGTATGAATTAATTAATTTATAAAACAAAAACTGAAGACAATTCTAAAAGGCAAAAGTGACAAGTGTTTTGTGTGATCTGATATATTCCTTGACAAGGTTAACTAATTCTGAAACATCTACACCTTTAGAGAGGAAATCAACCCAAACATATTTTTTTCAGGAATATGTTCTATGCAAGCCCACTAGGCATTCTGATAAATATTGCATTTGTGGGATAAGAGTTAATCCACTCATTTTTAGCTATCTCCGGGGGCGGCCATTTTGTCACGTCAGTCTACTGAAAATGACATCACAACTACCCAGGTCTGAGGTAATGACCAATCACGGCTCAGAAGTAGAAAACAGGCTAGCTGTGATTGGTCGTGACCTAAGCCCTGAGCAGTTGTGATGTTATTTTCAGTCGACAGCAGACAAAATGGCTGCCCCCTGAGACTGCTAAAAACGGGTGGATTTCGTTGCTAAACTCATATCGCACAACCGCAATATTAATCAGAATATGCTGTGTTTCAACTAGTAGGCCTGCTTGGCACATATTCTTGGAAAAAAATATGTTTGGGTTGATTTCCCATTTAAGACCAAAATCACAATGAATGAAGTATTCAACAACAGCTTGCACAACAACTCCGGTTGTCCTCATGGACTACTCCTGACTGACCTTCTTGCGCCATCTTGTGCAGTAGCTGGTCAGCGACCTGCTGAGGGAAAAGCGATGCCGAGGCGAGAAGCAAAGAGCCATCTGCTCGCTTGCTGCACAGCTCATCCAGGCTGCAGCACACCTGAGCCAAGCATAGCTCACACAGCGTCTGGGGGCCCTCCCAGTCCTGAGGCACATCACCGGCGATTGCAAGTGTCATACAACATATGCAGCACTAACAGTCACACTGCACAATCTCATGAGAGCCAAATATAAAGATGAAAATCGGTTTTTAAATCTCTGGAACATGATTTTTTTTTTTTTGGAATTGTTTCCCCCCTCTTCTGAAGAACTGCACTGCATCACAATGAAAACTGTCTAGAAATTCACTGTCTATAAATGCTCTTTGAATATGTACGCATGTGTAGTCTTTTTACAAATTTGAAGTTGTAAAAGTGGATCATGATGAAGTGGATCGTGTGAAAATCCTGGACAACAGTTGAGAACTACAACCACTGCGCCGTGGTACATTAGCGTGCCCTAAGAGATTAGTAGGTGTGCTGTGATAAATTATCCAATTTCTCTTAATTGGTCCAAAACATATTTTTCATAAACTACAAATGTATCCATTTTTTTTTTCAACTATCTATACCAGTGGTACCCAAGTCCGGTCCTCGAGATCACCTATCCAGCCTGTTTTAGATGTATCCCTACGGCAACACACCTGATTCAAATAATCAGGATCGTTATCAGGCTTTTGCAAACATTGCTGATGATCTGATCATTTGAGTCAGGTGTGTTGGAATCGGGATACACCTAAAACAGGCTGGATAGGGGCTCTTGAGGACTAGACTTGATCACCCCCTAATCAATGCCATCCAGCTATGTATAGTGACAGGAAGGACAATTCAACACTCTTCCACTGGATGGCAGATGATACCGTACGTAAGTAACCTGTGTCTCAACTTCTGTTTGTGTTTTGTTTTTTTTGTTTACATTTTTTGGGTGGCTACGTGCCATGACTGCGCCATGGCTAAAAGTTGTGAAACTGTCTGACTAGAGGCATGTGTAAAAAGTAACACATACACTTTATGGCATGAGTCGACTCTGCACTCGCAGTACAATGACACAAGATCACTAAAGCTGCAGCACCAGGCTAAATTTATCCCCAGGACAAGAACCCAAGTGCAGCAGTAAAGCTCACTTAAATCACATAATCCATCACATCTCTGCAGGGTCAAGTGGACAAAACAATGGTTGCTGATAGAAACGAAATCAAACAGTGGCATGGGCAAACTCACCATGCCGCAGAAGTAAACAGTCCGCACGGGATTAGAAAACAACAACACGCTAATAGACAACTACGTTATTTGCGTTTGTTTACATCGGCAGGCGTCATTGTGGTCCACGAAGAACGTGTGAAACAGAGACAAGTGGTCAAAAATCAGCTGAAGAAGTGGCGACGCGTCTGATCGTCAAGTGTCATCCGGGCGGATCACAAACTGAGTGTGCCCTGTAAGGGCAATTGGCGTGACGTCACTGAGCTAGCCTCTCAGTAGTTTCAGACTATTTATAGCACTTTGAGACAATCTTTCTGACCCCTGCACAAGCACACGTATACGTGTTAAGTAAAAACAAGGGACAGTACCTGTCAATAATTGTGGAGAAAGTATTGATCAAGTAAACGTAGCTTTACATCTTTTTTTTTTCTGGCTATGCAGTCAAACTTCTAAATTATGAAATTAATGTATTTGTTAGGTTAAAAGTATCTTAAAATAAGAATCTATATCCATAATTGCAAAAATATTAAATATGGCTTCACAATTCAAGCAGATCCAATACAAGCGTAGCATCAAATAAATTCCTTATACTCATGTACCTACAGTAAATAAAGTATGACAATGATTAATAATTGTCCAAAACCACCTTTTTGTGTGAGTGATCTAGCTATGGATTAGGATTATTTTATTCAATTTAGTTAGTTAGTTAGTTAGTTAGTTAGTTAGTTAGTTAGTTAGTTAGTTAGTTAGTTAGTTAGTTATTGTGCGATTAAGTTCCCAATTTGATTTTTAGATGGCCCATGTCATTCATAGATGACATGAAACATTTTTACCAAAAAAAGAGTAGATCAATAATAAAACAATCATTCATTATCGTTTTATATTTCATTGATGTAATAATTAATGGAATTATAATTACCTAACCTTATTTCATCAAATAAAAGCAATTGCTGATGTCGTATGTAAAATGGTTTATTAGACTGCTATCTTTGTTGTGTGGTTTACAAATCTTTAATTAACCAATTAGGTAATGAGATAAACAAATAGAAAATGAATACATGAATTCTAATTAACCCATTTTAGGAAGAGGCTAAAGACTAAATTGTTCTGAGGTTTTGGGTTTGAACAAAGGTGTACATTTTGCTATGGCTCTTGTATTGAATCTCAATAAATTGCACAGGTGCACCGAATGAAAAGTCTGCTGAGTTTCTACCATTTCCCCAGAACTGTGACACGTCATTCTTGAACAGACACTAATATTTCATCAATGCATATAGTCAAAATGTTAACATAAACACACACATTTAATTGCTTTTACTTTTCAACATTTGTCCATTCAACATGTGAAGATCATTCTCAATCACTCACACACATAAACAAACGTATCCCCTTTGTGGGTCACGCACATGCGCCCACACTCCATGCACTCGCACACTACAAAAATAAAAACATCCTGTCGTGAATATCATAAGCAAAGCTGTCCTCCCACATGGTTAAGTACGTCTCCCCATGCAGAGCTTCCCCATGCATCAAAGCCCGAGCCTCCTTCCCGTCTCAAAACATTTAGCTCAAGGGGCGTTCTTCTTGCCTGTCTCCCGCCACTCATTGTCCTCATGAGCACATAAACACAGCTGCCAATTGCATTTTGGGCCGCCGCATGATCCGCACGCATGCCATTTATGGCCAGAACAAATCCAAAACAGACCTCTGATGACCATCCTCAAACTACCGGACTGTGAACATCATGCATTCACTTTGGTGACAATCATGCAAAAAGGAAGAAGGAGAAAAGGATGATACACAGTGTTACGAATCTAGTACGCTAGATTGATTTCAAGTGTGACTTTTCACCACTCACAGTCTCATAGCCCACCGACACAATTCTTTATTCACCTTTTTCTAATTGTGTGCAAACTTTTTCATAAGGGGGAGTGGCTCCTGCTCTCCAAAATTTGACATGACATCAGTGCAAGAAGGCAGGGCCAAGCCTATTATTGAGGAAACC
This sequence comes from Filicampus tigris, assembly GCF_054856515.1. Taxonomy (NCBI): domain Eukaryota; kingdom Metazoa; phylum Chordata; class Actinopteri; order Syngnathiformes; family Syngnathidae; genus Filicampus; species Filicampus tigris. The sequence goes on along the minus strand of NC_141226.1, from coordinate 15,229,350 downwards.
AAAGCATCAGCCTCCCTCTTTTTGCACATGGACCACCCTCTGGTGTTCTCCTACCGGGCCGGGTTGACTGTGAGCGGGCCTTCATTGTCAATGAGAGTAAAGACTCAGGGAGCGTGAGGAGAGCATGGAGGCTATGACAGCTCAACGCAACTAAAATCCTGACTTGCATCCTTCAACCTGCATCTGCTGGACCACTGACAACCAAGAGAGGTAAGAGGTCATTCTCAAATAGTAGTGTGAAATAAATTCAAAGAATTCATATCCATAGCATCCTTAGCCGCCGCTATGAGCTAAGTAATTCAAAGGTCAGGAGCCTCTGTTGAAGGAAGTCTTTATATTTATTTTTGACATTCTTTCTGCATGTCTGCTTTTGGACCTCCTCATCATTAAACAGTATGTACAAAGCTCATATGTCATCCCTCAGGACCCAAACAGACTCTGATTAAATCCGTCTGTTCCAAGAAAGAAAAAAAAACAACAACTTGGGGATAATTGGCACAGTCAATAACCTCAAGGTAGTTTGATGTGAAAAACAGGATTGTCTGGAAAATAATATTTTGTGCCATATGTTCGCTGGAACTGAGTCAGCCAATGGTCAGAAGAAGCAACCCTTGTAAAGTTTGGCATGTTTATTTGCAATGGCTGGATTGATATGGCGCAAAAGGTTCCCGCACCGGGAAAGGAAGGCAGCTGGCTCCGTGAAGGCCTAGCAGGCGTGAATGACAGCGAGGAGGCTGTGTAGGTAAGCTATTCCAATGAGATTCACAGCCCTGGAGTGAGTAAACTCTGTGTAAACACTGTCGCTGCTGTCAGGCCACAGCCTCCTTGTGAGATTCATATTAGGAGCTCGGAGACGGGGAGACGGGAGACCGAGTGATGATTGCAGAAAGACGTGAAAAAGTACCCTGTGGGTGAAATTATCAGACTGACAGTGCCAAGGCGTTTTGGAGCTCTGACACATGGCCCATTTTCCACAAAGTGTCTTTTCCTTGCCCTCAGATAGTTTATAATGCCGTACAACAAGCAGATTATTGTTTACCGTATATGACAGCCGCAGGGAGTTTTTTAAAATGTATGTACATGTGTGGACACTTTCCCTCAATGACTAAGTTGTTGTGATTCAAACCACACACAAAAACTTGACATGAAGGAGAGCATATTTTTCCAGTAACGTTGACAAAAGAGTATTATTTCTTGCTTAGCAGCAGTTTGAGCTTCTGTAATGCTTTGGGATCTCTCCCATTAACTGTGGTGCAGACTCATCAGTAAGCACACACATCAAGAGGAGACCACAGGAATGATCCAACCAAACCTTCTGTCTGTGTCTTGAGCTCATTTATTTCTCCCTTTTTGGCATTTGTTAGAACTCCTAGTTGGACTTGTTTGGATGAGTTCCACTGAGAAGTAGGCTGTGCAGTGCCTTTACGTTTTTAAAGGGAAAGTCAACCCCAACATTGTCTTTACCGGTACATTAATATGTTCTATGCAGCCCCACTAGTCTAAACAAAACAAACAAATTGTGTTTGTGGAATATGAGTTAAGTAGTAAAATCCAGCTGTTTTTGTCCATCTTGTGGGGTCGGCCATTTTGTCACTTGATGTCAACTGAAAATGACATCACAGTTGCTCGGGGCTTAGGTTCAGAAAACAGGTGACGTGATTGGTTGTTATCTGAACCCTGAGCAACCCGGATGTAATTTTCAGTCAACAAAAAGTGACAAAATGGCAGCCCCCTTAGATGGCTAACAATGGGTGGATTTTGCTGCTTAACCCATTAAGGCCTAAAGCACCTGGCTCAACAGCTCCCCAAAACCTAAGGCTGTGTTTGGAATTACCCTTGAGAACCTCAAATTTTCCCAGAAATTCAACACCTACAAAATAATTAATGTCTCAGCCCCTATAGCAGACACAAACATAATTCCAAAAGAATTTGAGAGCTTAGACGTGTGGCTTCCACACAGACTCAAGTTTATTCATCTTTACTGTTTCAATTAAAGAGGTAAAAATAAGGTGTCAGTGCAAGAGAAGCACTACGTTTAATTAAAAAAAAAAATCGAGTGGTATTTACCATCCCCTTTTCTGTTACAAAGACGTCAATATTGTCATAATCTACAAACATATATCTTAACCATATATCACGTTCGACTGGTTCTACTGGTTCAAAGTCCACAATTGCGCATTGCCGTTATTCATTGTAGAGCTCCCGCGATCGACGGTGTCCGTCATTACTGCTCGAAAAAATTCCGGATATCCTCCAACGACTCACAACACCGTCACGGGTATATTTTGATGCTTTTCATCGGTTAAGAGACTGAGAATTAAATAATAAATAGAAAATGACATATACGCTCTCCCGGCTTTAAGGGTAGAAAGACACAACAGCGCTAGTGGTAGAAATGAGGTTATGCGCTCCCGTCCTTAATGGGTTAACTGAAATTCCACAAATGCAACGTTAATGTCAGAATACCGTGGTTAGACTAGTGGAGGCAAATAAAATATATTATTGTAAAGAGAAAGTTTGGGTTGACTTCCTCTTTAAAAGCTCATCAGGGTAAAAAGCAGCGATGCCAGTAACACGTTACTTACTGTAGCAACGCGTGTTACTACTATTATGCACATTTTTAAGTAATGGCTAATCTAACGTGTTCCTTTTTCCCGCCAAGTAATCAAACAGTAACTTTTCTAACATCAGAAAGCATTAACGTGTAGAATGTACTTACTTCCACGTGCAGTTAACATCAGAATTTCTGAAACTAGTCACTTTCAACACAACAGGCAGTTGCAGGATGCGGCAATGAGAAAGAATTGACAAGACTTAAACAGCACATGCATCTCAGTCACAGTGCCACCAGTGCTCAAAATCCACAGCAAGTGGGTTAGGAAAACAACCCAGCATTTTTTAGTGTCTACTTTATCACCTTGGCCATAGAGACAACAGACGGCCTTCTGGATGCATGCGGCCCGTCGTGCCAAGATCAGCGCAAAGCTGGCGTCCCATTAGCCCTACTTTCAGAGCCAAGCCTGCTTATTGAAGGAGGGAAACATCTTTTACTTTCGCATAGTTGAACGTCACCCGCTTCTTCTCCATTTGATAGCCCGTCAAAACCAACAAGAACCAAAGAACACACGCGCTCCTGCCAAAAGTTGACTCAATAACGCAGCATTCATAAATCAGTCATTCCTCCTCCCACCGCTGCTTCTGAAACCCATTAATTTCCTCTATTTCTTACACAAATTCAGATTTTTTTTTTTTAATTAGTGTCAGCCAAAACGGAATAACACATTGAGAGGAGTTTGAGTAGCTCAATAAATGTATTCCTTTTGCTTTGTGAATCCACAAGAGACTGACATTCATTTTCCGTCAGCATGCTAATTTTCATCACAAACCGGTGCAGGTAAGCTGAGGTTCATTATTAAAAACAGATTCCAGTACTTGCACACACCCGGACACCTGATACTGATGTGGCAAGGGCTATAATTACAGAAAACCCACAAGCAAATGCACAGAAAATATGATTCTTGACAATTTTTGGTGGGTGGGTGGCATGTCTCGAAGTCAACCACAAGTGAATCAGAGGGCCTGTGTTTCCAAGGCTTTTTAATTATATAGACTAAAGACTTTACCATATTGAGCTGGAGTTTGACTTTCACATAACTGCTTTTGCAATTATTTTTAGTTCACAAAATGTATGTGCATTCAAGTGCAGCCCTTAGCAGTTAACAGCAAGATGTTTGCTATCACAAACGAAAAGTATGATTTTTCACTTTTTATGTTAACGGTGCAAGTGGAAATCAACTGGTTGAATAGAGTGAAACCACTAATGAGTAGCATTTTGGAAAGGGCTCAGCTGGTTTAGGAAAAATATAAGTCCGTTTATGAAAAGGAATGAGCTTAAATACTTATGAGAATGTTGAAAATAGCAAACAGTGTCCTTAGGGCATAGTGACACACAAATATTAGAAACATGTGAGAGACAGGGTGGAACTTCCTCACAATAAGGTAATAAAACCTTGAAGCAAAACGTTCTTTACTTCTTTTTGTCTTCACAGAACTCTTTTTTCTATGGTGACAAATCAAGAGTGAAAGAATGGGACCTGGAATGTGGAGCTTGTTTACTTTGTTTGGTCTATTCCTCTGGAGCAACAGTGAAGCCCTCATCAAGAACCCCATCCTCTCCCGGGCACGAAGAGCTCCAGAGGACAATGGAGAAAAAAGCAGGTGCTCCTACACCTTCCTGGTTCCCGAGCAGAAGATCACCGGCCCCATCTGCGCAGCCAGAGGTCCTGTCCCGGACAAAGACCGAGTGACTCGCCTTGACGTGGCCGCGGTGCGCGACCTTCTGTCAAAGCAAAGGCGGGAGATGGAGACTCTGAAACTGGTGGTGGACGTGGACGGCAACCTGGTGAATGAGATGAAGCTGCTGAGGAAAGAGAGCAGGAACATGAATTCCAGGGTGACCCAGCTCTATATGCAGCTGCTGCACGAAATCATCAGGAAGAGGGACAACTCACTGGAGCTGGCCCAATTGGAGACGCGCATCCTTAATGCCACCGCCGAGTCACTGCGGCTGTCCTCCCGTTACAGGGAACTGGAGGCCAAATACGCTGCCCTCTCAGCCATGGTGAATAACCAGTCGGTGATGATAGGAGCTCTGGAAGAAAGTTGTATGAAGATGCAGGATCGCAGACAAGAGCCGCCACCTCTCGGCCCGCCGATGGTGCACGTGGTGCCTGAGAACATTCCTGTTAACGTCCCGCGTTTCACCAACGAGATCCGAGGGGATAATAGCGGAAGCTTTGCCCGCGAAAGGGGCTCTCGCTCTGGGCCGTCACCAACGGGCGGCACCCTGGAGGTCCAGAAACCCCCTCAGACAAACTTTAGTGCCGAAGGTGAGTTTCAGTTCGATTCAGCGGGGTAACGATTTAATTCGGCTCAGTTTGAGATGTGATGCAATGAGTTTCTTGATTACAATATGAATGAACTTTTCTGTTCTGTAAATGTGGCATTTACTTAAAAAGAAAAAATGACCCATTAGGATCTGGAGGAACGTGCAAATGCAGGAAGGTTTTGTGTACTTATTTTTTAAGCATCATGTCTGACCTTTTTTGCACATGAATGGGCATTTCTGTGGGTTTATTCATTCATTTGCAGAGCATTCACAACTTTGCCGGTCAACCATAAGAAAATGACACACACTCACTTTGAGTTCAGCTGCAGGTGGTCCAGTGACCCCATTTTCAAAGGTTAAAGATCTGCAAATTCAGCTGCAGTTGGACTCCTTGCTCAACAGAAAGTCTACATACCCGTATGGAAATAAAAATGCTGTCATGACTGAAGTGAGGCTGGGGAATTAAAGCAAAGCAAAGAAAATCTCACCAGCTCGATTTTGCTCATCAACAGAAATTCCTTGCACATTTAGCTCACCCTCACCCAAGAATAATAAAGTGTGTAAGGTTTCTGTGCAGCTGTATATGGAAATGATCCTATTCAAGACTGTTCCATTGCATTGCAGACATGGACCAAACCCAGAGTGCCACGATAGGCTCAAACCACTAAGTGTCTCTGGGATACCAAATCCAGCGCTTAATGTTTCATAAACGACGCCATGAAGAGGAGTGAATGCACTCTGTTACTATTATATCATTGTTACTTTCCTGTTGACTGTAACACACATGATTGTAATTGAAAATCCCAAACTACAGGAGGAATTATCTTGATGAAAAGCAGACATACTGTATACAGTAGTTAAGGAAGGACTGAGGGTAACTAATTCATAAAGTGACCTAATTAGCCCCTCTTTCCTCTGCTTCTCTCCAGCTGTTACTCTGTAAGGCTGTGAGAGTTAGTTTACTCAAACGGATGTCAACAAAAAGTCAATGTTTTTGTATGGAACGCCATAAAAGAAAAACATCTCACCGTGTTGCAGCAAGGGATTTGGAATGAAAATTGGAGGGTCTTCTGAATGATCCTACATAATCTCCAAATGAGACATACAATTCAAAGAAAATCCAAAACCCAAACGATGCGATATACTGTAATAGCTGAAGGAACTAAGCAGATGAACAAATTACACTCTGCCTAATTCACCGAAGCCAAAGATCACATCTTGTTTATGTTTCTCCAACAGATTAGTATAGTATTTCAGTTTGTTATACTGCCAGTGAGGGGAAGCTGTTCTATCAAAGACGGATGGTTCTTCTGGAAGCTAACGTGCTATAATGCCTTGAAGATGGCGTAGTGTAGAGGACACCAGTTCATTTAATATCCCCGGGGAAATTTATCTAAATTCTTTTGTGAACCACTTAACCTGTTCATGGTCACAATAGATGATTTTGGATGGATTACACCCAAGCCTTAAAGCGGAAGTCAACCCAAATTTTTTTCAAGAATATGTTCCCAGCAGGCCCACTAGTTGGAAAAAGGCATTCTGATAAATGTTGCATTTGTGGAATAAGAGTTAATACAGCCGTTTTTAGCCATCTCTGGGGGCGGCCATTTTGTCACTTCTGTCGACTGAAAATGACATCACAACTGCTCACAATGACCAATCACGGCTCAGATTCAGAAAACAGGTCAGCCGTGATTGGTCGTTGCGAGTAGTTGCGATGTCATTGTCAGTCGACAGAAGATGGCTAAAAACAAGTGCATTTTGCTGCTTATCTTATGTTCCACAAACGCAAAATTAATCAGGATGCCATGTTTCAACTAGTGGGCCTTGCTGGGAACATATTCTTGAAAAAAATTTGTTTGGGTTGACTTCCGCTTTAAGACTGGACTGAAATGATCAATTGCTAATGTCATGTTGATCAAAGTGTATGATAATAGGTCTCTGTTGAATTGTCTCACGCCCCACAACATTTTGCCATTAGTTCATCATATACTGAAGTCTTGACATGCAAAATGCATGAACAAGTTGTCATATGTCAAGCATATGTTTTCCCAGGCCAATTTTGTTTGTGGGTGTGTGTGTGTGTGTGTGTGTGTAACGAAGGGAATAACTCATAGCAAGTGAAGATAATTATTCTGATGTGGATGACAATTTGTAAGAATTACAGCACTGTAATTCCTACAGTGTTGCAAGAACAATTTTCCCATTTCAGTTTTTCAATTTTTCTGCTATAGCACCCCCTAGCCCCAGTGCATCGCCATCCCTCCACGAAGTTGTAACTTTCAATTTAGAATACTGAATTTGTCATAGTTTACATGAGAACAAACCTCCAGAGTACACGCTCAAATTGAAAACACGACTAAGCAATTTGCACTTGATCTTATCTGTGCACATCAACGAGGCAAAGACTTGTCGTTCTGATGGAACTGACTGCGCACTGACAACACAAATATTTACTTTTGAGAGATGGACTGAGGATTTTGAGAGAGAAAATGTGTTTTTGCAGGGGAATCATGACGTTTTATTATTTGTACAAATAGTTTTGAGGAATGTACTTACTGCTTTGCAAATGTCAATTCTGATCTGAGAAATGTACCAAAGCGACTTCGAAGTTCTGTCCTTGTTTTTTTACACAATTTTCAAGCCTTTTAACCAATGAGAAAATGTGGATGGTGGTTTTTGGAAGTACTGTGATGATAACTGCCGGATTTGGAAGATAGATAGCTAGATAGCTAGATAGCTAGATAGCTAGATAGCTAGATAGATAGATAGATAGATAGATAGATAGATAGATAGATAGATAGATAGATAGATAGATAGATAGATAGATAGATAGATAGATAGATGTATTTTGATAATATTGAGCATTTGAGTTGTTTTTGCTCTTTAGGTCCATTCAGAGACTGCCTGGAGGCACAAGAGGCCGGCCACGTCATCAGCGGCATGTATCTGATCAAACCTGACGAGGCAGAGAAGTCCCTGCAAGTCTGGTGTGAGCAGGATATGGACAACGGAGGCTGGACTGTGATTCTGAGCAGGAAAGACGGCTCTGTTAACTTCTTCAGGAACTGGGAAAATTACAAGGTGATTACACTGACTGTGTTTCCTCACCCTCACACTGCTTCAGCCAGCGTTGCCTTTATGAGACCCGCAGGAACCTTGTGGGGGAACTATTTCCTATAGGTCAGAATCCTTGTGTTTTCATTGTAAAAATATAATGCCGCGTCAGCAGTGTTATTCACCCAAGGCTTTTTAGTTGGAGATTTCCATTATGAAACATTAGCTGGCCCGCTGGAAAGGTATGTTCCACAGCTCAATCTGTAGGGGTTTCTTTCCAAAACCGCTACTACTGCGGTCACTTCCTGGACGGATGGCTGGGCGGTGTAGTGTATAACAGTACATATATATGGGCCCTCTCATCAAAGATCCGTAAGGAATAGGTGGAGTATATCACTGCTTGTTGCCTTGGTTGGCCAGTCAGTGTTCCATTCAACATTAGAATGTCAAAGTGGGAGTTAAAATTGCTCTCCCTTTGACTTGCCTCTGTGCTCTCCCACAAAGCCACAACAAGTACGCGTACACGCACACACAGAGCCCAAGAGGGTAGGGGTCACACTGACTAATCCACAGTCACAAAACTCAACCATTTTTACTGAGTAAAGTTTTCTGGAGGCAAATGGCAAGACTTCCAGATTGTTCAAGCCAGTTTTCCCGTTAGTGCTCGTAATTGGCGAGGCCCATAGTGGTTGACTGGACTAGCATTCAAAGGACTGGTGGTTCTTTTCCAAAATTAAATTTTCACATCTTCTGCACGCAAAAGTTATAGACTGGAGCCTGTGTTCCTGTGTCATAGCCAGAAAATTGTTGCAGACAGTGTCCCCACAATCGAAGGGCCATGAGGACATTCTGTGAAGAATAAAATGAAATTGGAAGAGAACCTCTCTTTGAGAACAATAATCCCAGAAAGTTCACAATGAAAAAATATACATCGAGCTGATAAGAAACCTCTATGACTATGGCACACAAATTATGCCAAATTATGAGTTACATTTTTTTTTTTCAGTAGTTGAATGGATATCTTTTTAGGTGACGATTTTGGAGGGAAACATGTAAAAAATATATACAATGATGAACAGGTTATAAATCAACAAACATAATACTATATTTACATGTGTTCCTTCTTATCTCTAACTAGTTCTTGTGTCTTGTGTGACAATAAAAATATTTTCCTAACCCACTGGGTTAGCTACTTCACCCAATTTGGGTTACTTTTAACTCAGCAGTTTTAAAAGTGTAAGAATAATCATAACCGTTCTGAAATTGTCATTTTAATCTTCCTGCCACTAGAGCGGGTTTGGCAACACAGATGGGGAGTACTGGCTTGGTCTGGAAGGCATTTACGAGCTGGGACGTCAGGGCGACTACAAGCTACAGGTGGAGCTGGAAGACTGGATGGACAAGAAGGTGTACGCTCAGTACAGTAGTTTCCACCTTGAGCCGGAGAGTGAGGGCTACCGTCTAAGGTTGGGCACCTATCGAGGCAATGCTGGCGACTCCCTCAGCAGCCACAACGGCAAACAGTTCACTACTCTGGATCGAGACAAGGATGCCTTCTCAGGTATGTAATCGCTCACCTAAATCTGCTGTTCAGTAACTACGACTTGCTGATGTTGACGTCTTGCATCCCACAATACACTGCGCCAAATGTCAATGACACCATTTTGGCAGGATAGGAAACGTTGAAAATGAATTTTCCCATTCAAGTTAGAATAGTCTTAGCTAATTGTCAGCAGACCGGAATGTTTGGGTGGTACGTCGTATCTCACGACGTCTGACGTATCTACACGTCTACACGTGTTTCATGTACGCACTACATTTGAGCGGACAGCTGAATGCCATCATAGCAACAAATCAAAGGCAGCTTGCAAACTTGGATTGGATCTGAAAGATGAACTAGCTAAGCAAAGCTAGGGTGAGGCGAGTGCAACACAACGTAGATGGATTCAAACCGGGACCAAAGACAAAAAAAAAAACGGCCAGTCTGCCTTTGGCCCGGGTCGAGCGTGGGTCCTGGAGGTTAAAGTTAGCTATTTTAAACTAAAAAGGAAACCTTTCCATGGGTTGATACGCTGCGTAAACGCGCCGGTGTAGGCTACACTTTGATACGTTTCAATGAGATAAGTGAATTAGGCTTTGTAAACGTATGAAGAGGTTAATGCGCTGCATACTGTAAGTGCATTCCATTTACCATTTTAAACAAATCAGATTTTTTCATTTGTTGGACTAATGTGTTCTTTATTAAAAGTACAGTGAGTAACCCATTCAGGTTGCTTCCTTCATTCGGTCGCTAACGTCAATAAGAATAGCGAATGCGGATTTGGGTGCGAGTCCAAGCCCTTGTAATATCCAACCTGTCAAGCTTGCACATGTATTTCATTATGTCTTTTTCATCAAAGTGAGATGGGAATTCACTTGGACGGAATATTGAATGATAAACGCTAATTTTATTACCGCTCTCCATTGTAAATCCTTCGCCTGCCAATATCACTAATATCATGCAAGCATGGCGGCGTCAATGCACGCCAGGATCAGATCAAAATTTTCTAAAATGTCCACCTATGACAATTTCATATGGTGTGTATCATTTCTTACCCCAATTCCCCATTGCAGGTAACTGTGCCCATTTCCACAAAGGAGGCTGGTGGTACAATGCTTGCGGCCAAGCTAATCTTAATGGCGTGTGGTACAGCGGAGGTGTCTACAGAAGCAAATTCCAGGACGGGATCTTCTGGGCTGACTATGGTGGAGGCTTCTACTCCATGAAGTCCGTCCGCCTGATGATTCGGCCCATAGATGGATGAGGAGACACTGGACTGTGTTGGTCCACTCACCAAACTTGAATCTCGTTTTAAAGTGTGACGTCAAAAGTCATCATTGACAGGAGGGTTCAACCAGATCAACATCAGTATAACGATCCCTCCTTTTTCAGATTTGACTGCTCTGTTTATATGTACATGCATATCACTACAGAAACATAAATAGGGAGATTGGGGCGTATTTATAAGATGTATTATTACTTTAACCAATAATTTTATATATATATGTATATGTATATGTATATATATATATATATATATATATATATATATATATATATATATATATATATATATATATATATATATATATATATATATATATATATATATATATGAAGGAAAATTAAGAACTGCAGGTGCGGTTTAATCAATATTATGCAACTAGATATTGAAACATGTCTAATTCTATTCTATTCTATTCTATTCTATTTCCCTTATCCCTGCTACATCCAAACAGCAGCTGTAAGGATTAAAAATCTTAATGCTGCTCTTCCTACCTCACCGCCAATATAAACATTTGTAGGAAACACACATTTTTGCGATTCAACTTGTGCCATAGTTCCTGGAAACTGGAAATTATAGCTTTATTTTGACTCCCCCCCTCTGAAATCAAGGCTTTTCATTTTCTTTTAACACTTAATATGACCTTTGTGATATGAGCAGAAACTATAATTTATATGTACAATTAACTTATCATAACAGTGAAAAGGGCCTGGTGTCCTGAAGGAAAGGATATTTAGTAGTCATTTTGTATGCATTCTCACATATGGACATGTGTTGTTTGTTTTGCCCAACATTTGGTTTTGGTGAGGCTCCCGGAGTAGCAGTCGCGCAATTGCGTGTTGTTTTGCAGAGTTAAGAGTTATAGGCACTAAGACATACAATGAGAAACACATTTCACAAGGCCAGACATGATGGAGTGAGGAAAAAAATCAGGGGGTGTATTGGGATGGAACCAGTCCAGATTTCCAAGTTAGTCCCGCTCGCTCCCTATTAAATACACAGACATTTACATTCTTTCCACACAAAACTGCTTGAAATGTATGTTTTCGTCACGGGTCAGTGTGCGTGGTAAGCGCTGATATGAAAGTCAAGTTTGTATCCTTCTAGACAGGACAAGAGTAGTCATAGGACACATGAAAGACAACCAGCTTTTGGTCCTTAAACTGAAAATAGGCTGCCTTGTTGCAGGGGTCAAGTCAAGCCCACCAGGCAAACCGTTACAATAAATGAAAAGCTACGTTGGTTATTATTGTTCATAAATTAGTGGTCCCCTTCTGTTTATTGCAGAACAAATTATCTCCTTTGTGCGTTTACGCCATTTACTTTGGCACAGTTACTGTTCATGCGTTTTATTCTTTGTCGGAAATGCATGCAAATTCCGAGCTTATCTTGTGGATGCGAATCGTGCAGATAAATGGTTGTATTAAATCGAGTGGAAGAAAGAGATTACCTTCATGGAAAGAAAGTTGTCGGACCAATGTTCTGGAACATTCTGTACTTGACTTTATTGAAAAGAGGAGTTCTGTTCAACACTCATGGTTGTGTGATGCTTGTTGTTCCAGGAGCAAGTTGACAGAAGACAGATATATTTCACAATAACATTTCATTCAGAGTGCTAACACATTTTTGTGGATAAGTGGAAAAGAGCAATTCATCAGTTCATGTATGACTCATATAAACACAATAATTTATTAGATTTTTTTTACACAGTATTCATCACGCCATTGTTTTTTTTTGTGTGTTTTCCGAACGTTTTTAATCATTTTGTGCATATCGGTGCAAAATCATTCATAACCTTTTACGTTTTTTTGGTTTGTTGGGGGGCGGCGCGGTGGTCGACTGGTTAGCACGTCCCCCTCACAGTTCAGAGTTTGTGGGTTCGATCCCGGCTCCGGCCTCCCTGTGTGGAGTTTGCATGTTCTCCCCGTGCCTGCGTGGGTTTTCTCCAGGTACTCCGGTTTCCTCCCACATTCCAAAAACATGTTTGGTAGGTTGATTGGACACTCTAAATTGCCCCTTGGTGTGATTGTGAGTGCGGTTGTTTGTCTTAGTGTGCCCTGCGATTGGCTGGCAACCAATTCAGGGTGTCCCTCGCCTACTGCCAGAAGACAGCTGGGATAGGCTCCAGCATGCCCCGCAACACTTGTGAGGATAAGCGGTATCGATAATGGATGGATGGATGGTTTGTTGGGTATCCTCTGGATGGAAATGACACAAAAGTGCCGAAAAGACTAAAAGAAACTAATAAAATATTTTCGCCATTTTCCTTTTCAAGATTCCATACAAATTCACTTTAGTTCAAAATTTGGCTTGAATAATTTGGGTTTCACTGATTTGAGATTCTAAAGTACATTTTGTAATTGTATGTACCGGCAATTGGCTTTTATTCAAACCAATTTTACATTTAATCTCATGAAACTAAACTTCTCGTTTGTTTTAAGTAGAATTGGGGCATCTAAAACGATGTGGAATCCTTGGACGGGGCAGATTAAAGAAATTGGTTAACGGCTTGACATCATCGTAAGAGCTGCAGCTAAAGGTCCTCTGTAATAGAGGTGCTTGTGGTTGTGTGGATATTCCAATAGCAATTTGAAAAAGTGACAGTCCTCCAGGAGTGCTCACTTAGTGAGACTTCAGTGTTTCTACCAACGGAATGGCATCACCCAAGGAAGACTTGTTATGGAGGATCTTTACGGCTCTCTTCTGCATTGCGGAATTACATCTGTTAGTGACTCATTGGCCCACAAATGCTAAGTTTGTGTCATCAACAGACAGGATGTGAAGCTGTTTTCACTGAAAATAAGCCCCACGACTAATTTATGCCTGTAGTCAAGCAGTTAAACCACCTAAGAATGTTCGTTCCTATGTGCCCTTTTGATTTAAAGCTGAACAGACACTTGTTTAAAATGGATAATCATTTGAAAGGATCTGGGGAGGCTCAGTCTGCCACAGAGTAATGCAGTTTCCACTCTGAGTTTGTTCAAGTGATTTTCCGTGTTGCTGTGAAACACGGCGAGCCAGTGCTGAGATTGTGAAAATTAGACTGATTTAACATGGGTTTGTTTAATCGTAGGGATATGTCAACCAAGCAACCAATACAAACCAGATAAAATAAACAAAGGAATATTGGAGACTTGAGAAGTGTGCTGCTTGAGGTTCAGCAGCCTATTAGCAGGCACATATTGAAACATGTCTGTTAGTGAGAGGTTATTCACAGTTTCCATTGTTACATGACAGGGCATGCTGGTTTATTGTGTTTCCAGACATGATCATGTAGTACTAGTAAACACTCAGAACACTGTAAAGTCAGCATTAGTCGCTCAACCGGAGGACCCTGGAATAAACAATAGCACAAAATAACTAGAAATTCCATTCCACAGTTTGTGTGAGAGCTTGTGTGAAGGTTTCATGAGCACCAAAGGACACATTATGCTGGCAAGTCAACTGTTTATTCAATATAACCCGCAAACCACTTGGAAGAGAGAAAACAATAACTAAATACTTTGTTAGTTTGGATTCATAATGCTTCTCAATTCAGCCATAAACAAACAAAAATGTTGAGCATTCATTTTTCTGCTGTAACAATGCTTCATGCAAAATGCATTTTATAACCTTCATGATTTTTTTTTACAAACTCATGTAAATGTAAAATTTGCCAAATATTCACTACCTATGCCAAAAATGTATTCTCTCTATTAAAAAAAAAAAAAAAATTAACAAATGGCCAGGAGCCTCTCTAGGGTATGGAAGAACCATACACTCCTCGTCGTGCTGATCACCAGCCTGGTCATACTGCTTGTGGAATGACAATCAACCTCAACCAAGACTTTTCACGGCAGCCAGTGTGGTTGTAAACAGACAGCACACCAAAGCGGATCCAACATCAGGTCAATTGAGTTGATATGAGAAGACCACCAGTATCACTTTGCAGTTATAGAAACCGTCAATGCCATACAAAAACACAACATAGCCTAACAGCACACAGCTGTGATCTGTACATCAGGGTCAATATTTATCTAATACGATAAAAAAAAAAAAGACATGACATGTAAATAAAATACATCATACTCATCAGGGATACTGACCATTAAATGTATTAATGTGTTCAAATCACTACTGATGTGTTTTGCTCTGACCAACCAATGAGACAACACAGATGAAAAATGTTGATGTTGAAGTCAGCCACCCAAACATTACTTTCAAGAATATCTTCTATGCAAGCTCACAAGTTGAAACAAGGAATTCGGCTGAATATTGCATTTGTGGAATATGAGTTAAGGAGCAAAATCCAACCGTTTTTAGCCATCTCAGAGGGCGTCCATTTTGTCACTTCTGTCGACTGAAAATGACATCACAGATGTCACAGATCAAGGCCCTGGGCAGGCTACTTTGACGGGGCAGCCCGTATAGGCTAAAAAAAATAATAAAATCATTGTAAATTGTAAATGATTATGAATAGAGCTCTTTGAGGGCCAGCGTTGTCATCTTGGAGAGTGGAATTCCATCGCAGACTGCGGGATTTCTACAAGTTTGGGGAAGCAGAAAGTCATCTCTGCAATGAGATTACCCTCACTGATGACAAGACACCTTTTTCGAATGATGAAGCTTAAAAAAAAAGCAACAGGAGAAAAATATCACTTCAAGATAGGCAGTGAAGCGCTGTCATACAGGTGCAATGCACATACTCAATTGTCTGCTCATCCCACAAATAGTTGTTCCTTATTATAAAGAAAACAAACTGATTTTATAGTCGAATAAAATGTACTACACATCTGCAACTATGTTGTACACTTTGTTCTGTAGACAGCATTACATATTTGACAAATGATATTTTTCCACACAGTTTTGTTAAAACCCTTTCCACTGGAACCATTAAGATGAGGTCTCTGACGTGATATTTGGGGGGAGCATCAGGAAATAATAAATCCTGTTTTATTTATCCATTTTAGCAGTAAAGCACAAAAACTATTAGAATGACAACATAAATAATGCATTCCAACAGCAGGACAGGATGGCAGCCAAGAATCATTACTGGAGATCATTTAAATGTTCCCTTATATTGAAACAACGTTACTGAGAGCATCACCACTGATATTTATGTTGTGTATCAGGAAGAAATGAATATAATAAACGTAACTTTTTTAGCAGTATGATATTAACATAAATAATACATTCCAAAAGCAGGAGAGGATGCCAAGAAACATTGTGTTCTTTACGAGATTCATTCGTTGTATTCAAAACTTGCAATCAAAGCAAAAGAGCATAGATCGCATATGCCGCATATGCACATAGGACTTACTAAATCTTAAAAGCATATTTTTCTACCTAATAAACATAACCGATGATAAAATATTAATGGTAGGAAAAAGAGAGAGACAGACAGAGAGAGAGAGCGACAGAGAGACAGAGAGAGTGAAACTGATTTTTTGCTACCATCTAGTGGCTTGTTGGTTTTATATGTTTTCCGTGGCTTTTTTGTTCTCGCGCGTCAGCATAGCACATACATTTGAAATATGAATAAATAAATAAAAGTGATTGTCTTTTCCCTCAATAGTTGATTTATTTTGTATCATACAGTAAATATTAATAACATGAAATGGTGATTCGTAATATTGTTATACATCTTCTAACTATTTTGCACCCAAGTCGTAAACGTCGTTGTTTAACTGGTAATATTTTTCAATAAAGTTTTGACCCCAGCACGTCGCAGGGTGATGACGTAATTTCATAGCTCCATGAACGCTATGGCATCTCATGCTAGCGAGCTTGAAATAGCAAAGAAGAATTTAACTGATGCAATTGGCGATAATGTAAAACAGTGAGTAGATACCTGCCGTCTAGTGAGGGTTTGCGTGGGTCGTTTGAGAAATTTTGACTCATTTAGCTCTTCCTTAGCTGTATTATAAATGTGTGTGTGGCTAGCTTTCACACTGACGTCGGCTGCGTTTTTTCTTCGTCGTGTGTTTTATTCGACACATCACCCTGTGTGAAATATTATCAGGCTACTTTATTATTACGAGACATCCATATATTGTGCTGTACTGGTAAATGCAAAATTGCTCAGTCTGGACATGTGAAATCCCTCTAATGTAATTATTTTGCAGTACAAGTCTACACTCCTGTAACCTGCAGATTCACTAATAAGACAATTGTTACATTAATAGCTCTGATCGTGTCGTTTCAAATTAATGCGATGGCAGTTATGGGTGTGTTGATTGTTTGCTATTCATACAGTTATTGGGCAAACCTGAAACTGTGGTTCAAGCAGAAGATCAGCAAGGAAGACTTTGATATTGAGGCACGACGTCTGTTGGCACAGGAAAATGGTTTGTGCATGAATGTGGTGGGATTTTTTTTTCTTTCCAAAACCAACACAACATTCTTACTTAATCTTTTACACACTTTCTCTCTGCAGTCCATGTTCACAATGACTTCCTCCTGGCAATTCTGACACGCTGCCAGATCATTGTCTCCACTCCTGGTTAGTTGAATTTATCATTTATTTATCTGCCGCATGCGATGTTGGAGCTGTATGATCTGCCTATGTACAGAACATGTTTACACCAGCCAGTATTAATATATAATAGAAATATTAACTCAAATTCGCAATGATGTCAAATCAGCTATCATATGAGGTTAGCTGGAGAAAAAAATGGGCAGTTGAGACACAGCTGCCACAAGGTTTTTTATTTTTTCCCTCCAGAGGTCGCTGGGCAATTACAATGGCAAGGTGGTTCTGCTTCAAAGCCAGGCAAACCTAAAGGAAAGAAGAAATGTTCCTCTAGACAGAAATTTGATGTGAGTGTTCCATTTTAAAACCCTGTGTATGTTTAGTTACACCCCACTCCTTACTGGAGTGACACAAAAATGTGATGAGTGATGTTTCAGACTAACAGAACCAGTTTGCTCATGGCACCTATATGTGTACATCCTGTTTGGTCCTTCAGCATCGTTTCCAGCCTCAGAATCCTCTGAGCGCCGCACAGCCATTCAGCCCGCGGGAGGCAGTCGGTGAGGATGATGAACTCCGACTCAGCGCCCACACTTTGCTGTTGCCCACACGGGGTCAACTGGAAGCCCGCATGATGGTGACAGCCTTTGAGCTGGGCCTGGATAATATCACAGAGGATGCTGTTAGTGCAATGTCCTGTGCCGTGGAGGTGAGTTGGAAAGGGATACTATAACACCTGGTTTCCCATGAGCGTTTGTATGAATTTAAAAAAAAAAAAATTCATTATTATTCATTTTTAAAAATGAATTAAAATATTTGTTGATCAGTTCAATTGAACTACATTTCTTTAACCATGCAAAAAAATAAAAGAAAAATTATAACAGCTGCAGGATTTGTCTACGCTTTCTTACCATATTTTTCGGACGATAAGGAAACACTGAAAATCCTTTAACTTTGTCAGAAGTCGACAATTCGGGTTGTGCTCACTAAGCTTGACATGATGTTGTGGTACTCGCCGCTCAAAAATCTGTTTTAGTATGTAGTGAATCCACACCTGTTTGCAATGAAGGGCGACGACGGGATGTAGGTTTTTCAGTTTGTCTCATTCTCAAGTGTACATGTTTTTGGAATACTGAAACTACAACTACTTCCTGCTTTCATTTCTAAGAATCATGGGAAATGTAGTCCTACTAGCGCCAACCGCACATTTATTTGTGCTCCATTTCAGTAATTTTAGTTGACCAATAACAGATGTTTGGCTTATATTTGTCAGTTTATTTTATTCTTTTATTTATTTACAGTACATTTATTAAGAGTATTTAAGTATGTAGGCTCCACTAGTTTGTCCTACTTCTAAGCTGTCGTTATGCAAAGCTACAGGTAGCTGCTGAAAAATGTGGTGCTGATGTAAAGGTAGTAGAGAAAAAGAGGGCATGGAGCAAAAACGTTCCTGCCCTTGCTTGCTTCCACTCGTGCTTGTTCGTTTTGTGGTTTTTGTGACGTCTTCATTTTTGTGATGAAAAGGAAGTCAAGTCAAATAAAAATGCCAGCCTTTTTGTTCAATTCCAACGCTGTCGTTCCTTGTTGTTGTCATTGGATTATGTGAGGCTCATCGATGGAAGGCTCGAGTCAAAAATTTCATGTCCTGCTGAAGTATGACAAAGATAAAGTTGCCGCTACACTGTCAAATAAATGTACAATTAAATAAGCTATTTAACATAAAAAGCTTCACAAAGGCAATTCGCCTTATATTTCGGTGCGCCTTATTTATGAAAATAGACCCGTTTGTTGATATTGCGCCTTATGGTACGGTGCGCTTTATTGTGGAAAAAAATATGGTTTATTAATACTAGAATCTGTGTCAAGTCTTTATTTGATAATTGTAAGAAATGAAATTGTTGGAATTTTAATACTTGTTAAGGTACAGGTACATTTGGTCACGTTGCATTGTAACATCGATATTGGGTTTGATGATTTGCTGAAAGGCGTTTTTAGGCAAATGACAGCGCAATGCCTGATTTGCGTCTCTGCTTTATTGCAGCACCATTTGAAAGACGTTTTGACTGCTGTGATTTCCCGAAGGAAAGCCTATCGCTTACGGGATGGCCATTTTCCCTACGCCTTTGGCAATGATGTCACGCCGCAGCCTTATCTGAAGAACAGCCTTGCGGCCTATCACAGCGTCACGGAATGGTAGGAGCAATGCGCTTAATCAGGGTTTGTGTAACACTGTAATTTGATCCATTTGTTTATTTTCCCCCTCGAGTCCCCTTCCAAGTGCTTCCCTCCCTGCCGGCCCAGCGCCTCAAATCTCGCCAGATGAGGCAGAGCAGCAAGCCGTTCACTTGTTAGCTTGCTCTGCTCCTAACCTCCATACGGCCCTCCCACCTGTCACCATGTTTGACCTCCTGGAGGCCTTACAGGTCAGACTCCTACACCCGTGTTAATTACTCGTGAAGCTTAGCTAGTTAAGGGGGAATTTTGTGAATTGAAGTTGGTGTGTTGCGATCATTATTTACCAGATGATGAAGGGAGGCAGACTGGTGTTAAACACAAAATGGGCA
This sequence comes from Filicampus tigris, assembly GCF_054856515.1. Classification (NCBI taxonomy): domain Eukaryota; kingdom Metazoa; phylum Chordata; class Actinopteri; order Syngnathiformes; family Syngnathidae; genus Filicampus; species Filicampus tigris. Next base: position 15,209,565 of record NC_141226.1, on the reverse strand, counting down.
AAAAGTTTGAGCATGAATTGTAGTGCCGCGGTGGCATTAAGGCAAGGCAGCTTTATATATATATATAGCGCATTTCATACATAAGATTGTGCTTCACATAATTAGAAGTACAACATTTCAAAGTATTTACAATCCAAAATAGATATACAGTATTTAAAAGCAATGTAAATAAATAAAAGTAGTTAAGTAAAATTACAAACAGATCGTACGGTGCAAGGACATGATTTTGGAGAATATCATTTTAAAAATGCTTTGAAAGACCTTAATAATAGTTGGAAGCCCATCTGTGGCGCGTGCCAGGCTAAATCCTTACCTACCTTAGTTAAATATCTGAGACTGGATGTGTACTTTGCCATGTTCACAGCGCAACCTGCTTGGTGCTTTTTAGCAACAGAGCCTGTGCGCTTATGTATTTTATTCAGGTATAGCATCGAAGTCCAAATTATGGGCATTGTGATAATATTATCCGGCATGAATATTGAGATAGGAAATGTTGTCCATATCGCCAATCACTAATCACTGTAAAGCATGTAATGTAGTGCTGTTTAAAATAGAAACATTCTTGAATCTTGAATTATAAACTTTCTTTTTTGGCTATAGCTATCGGTCCATGTAAAAACCTAAACCTGCCAAAGTGGCTAATGGGAGTTGTGGCATTGCACACCACAATTGAAATTCACTCGCATTTAGTGAGTTTGCGCGTGTTAATGTCAAGCCCTGATTCTTAAAATTTTTATGCAGTGACATATCCGAGTACAGTGCAACATCTAAAATCAAGTGCCCACAATTTCGAATTGGAGTAAAATTTTTGCCATGAAGCCACACAAAATTTTGGCTTTGGAGCTGGCATCACCCAGTCAACAAACGTCAGCAGACGTGACTAAAATGTTACTTCAAAATTGCCTTTACAGTTCATGAAGGTTTTTGATGGCGATAGTTTGAATCAACTGGAGATTGATGGAGAACAGATTGCGTTTGATTTCAGAATTTCTGCTACATTAGCATTTATTCTGGCCCGCCTTGAATTCACTTGCATGAGATTTTTTTTTTTTTGTAATACTTGTCTGCTGCAGGTTCACCACGGAGTGATGCCCTCCCACACCATGTATGCTCTGAACATGGAGCGCATTCTGTCACGGCTCTGGCACCCCAGTCATGAAGAACTGGAGCAGGACCACGTGCACAGGCAGCGAATTGCCGCCAAAGACGGTGTGCTCATTAGCTGAGATCAACACACAATCCACAGACTCAGTATGCCTAAAAAGTGGAACATAAACTTGTTTCTCTGGTGGAAATAAATGGGAAATAGTATGTCCAAGTAACGCATCCAATGTAGGAAACATACACTTGTGTTGCACAGAAAGAGGATCAGTGGACCACGATGAAAAAAAAGCAATTGGATGGTGGACACTTGACTGTGTGTCAGCCTGGTGCTGGCAGATTTTCACTCTGCTCTACCAGCCTTTTTCGGCAACCAATTGCCACCTGGAGTTGCAGTTTTGTAATCAGTGAGTGTTCACTTTTAGAATTTAGCAGCTTCTTCTGAGGTTGGGCTGTGTTCCTTTACAGGGTTGGGGAGCCTAAAACACACGGGCCATAGATGACAGCATGTGCATTTGATGCCACCTGGGATACAAGTATAACCTCTGGAAAGCTATTTTAAAAGTAACCTAAAAAAAACGTAACCTATAAATGCTCACACTAAATAAAAGCATTTGTTTTGTGCATTTTGCTTGTATCATATTTTACAGAAATATATTATTGCCCTTGGAAAGACTAAAAAATCTTTAAAGAAACAAGGTTCCTCTCCATTTTCATAGGTACTTGAGATAATAAAAGGTATTAATCATGGCAGAATTCAAGTGTATACCACACTGTGAAGAAAATCACAAACATCAAGCAATATTGTTTACTTGAACAAAACAAAATGTGTACTGTACTTGGAAAAAGTCTGTGACCAAAGTTGGATGACTTGTACATAAATAAGTGTTGGGAATCCACATACCAAACATAAATTAGCTCAAAGCACAGTTCAAATGATCCATTTAAGACCTTCCACTCAAATGCAGTCCTAAAAGTGTGTACGCATGTGGTTCTGAAAGGGGCCCAGACTGCTGCTTTCCCTGTCTCGTCGCTTCTTAAGTATGTATTTTCTGAAAATATATATTTTGATTTAAGTGGCCCAGTGTGTGTGCAGAATTATATCGATCTGAACCATGTCTTCTGTAACTTTGATCTTGCTTTACACAATGCATTTTCTGTTGTTTTTTTATGACACTAGCACATTACTTGAAAAGGAATTCTATAATCAAGTCATTTTTTCTTTCTAATATGCGCTATGTTCCCCCACTAGTCTAAACACGGTATTAAGATTCATATTGCGTTTGTGGCACATGGATTAAGCAGCAAAATTGTTTTTATCCATCTCAAGGGGGCGGCCATTTTGCCACTTGCTGTCAAATAAAAATTACATCACAGCTCAGGTAAGGACCACTCACGGCTCACCTGTTTCTCTGTTGGTCATGGGATGTTTGCAAGCTGAGCCGTGATTGGTCGTTACCTGAGAGCCCTGGGCCACTGTGATGTCATTTTCAGTCGACAGCGAGTGGTAAAATGGCCATCCCCTAAAATTGCTAAAACGGGTGGATTTTGCTGCTTAATTCATATTACACAAACGCAATATTAATCAGAATACTGTGTTTAGACCAGTGCTTCTCAATTATTGTTTGTTCCGAAGAAAACAATTCGCACCACTCACCCCACTCTCCGCCGCAACTATAAATAATAGCATTTGTCTTTAAAATAGTTATAGGTACACCTCTGCATAACATCATGTACTTGTTATCTTAAAGAAAACATAAAGAAAGAGGTATAGTTCAACTTACAAGAATAACCTTAAGAATTTTGATTTATTGTAGTATGGCAGGGAAAAAAGCATGTTCCCAAGGGTCACACGCGCCCCCCTCAGCATCGCATCACGTCCCCCCAGGGGGGCCCGCCCCACTATTTGAGAAGCACTGGTTTAGACTGAGGCCGCATAGAACTTATTGTAAACATTTTTTGCTTGATTTCAATGCAGAATTATACATTGACATACATTTGCAAAGACAAAACCAATTTGTTATGTGTTTTTTAAAGTATTACATCCATAGTTATATACCTGGTGCTAGGAACAAGAAAAGCTCTTAAATGTTTGAAATAAGGCTCTCATTTTTTTTTTTTAAGACCCATTTTATTTTTCCCCTGTGTACATTTGTTGACGGATTTTTCAATAAATTGTTAAAAAAAAGGTTTCTGCCCCACTCCGTGCATCTCAAGTCTACTAGGAAACATTTATTAATAACACACAAATGCATTGTCGAGTCCAACGTTTTATTTTCTCATATGTACAGTTGTGAAGTGCTCAAAAACAGCGTACAAATATTCAATGTCTAACATTAGTTACACTTGACCTGCATCCCAAAAGTTGCATCAATGTGAGGATAAAGAGTAGGTAAGGCAGGTAGTCAGTAAACGTTTCACACCTGAGTGCGTCAAAGGTTAGACCGTGTTAGTTTCTGTACAAGTGCATCTAATGTGTTATTTATTGCAGCTTGTTTGACATCATAGCATCATATTGGCTGGGTAAAGAGTCAGCGGATGCGCCCACGTTAGATGGAGCCTAAAAACACTAAGAACAACCCCCCTTAAAGGATGTTTGTAACATATATGATGACATATTTCATCTGCGTGTGGCCCAGGTTCTGCGTCATTCATCATTACAAATCAGCATCTCTGCAGAAAAGCTGGAAGGAGAAAGTGCCTGAGCTGACGATCATTTGGACGTCTTCCGGCCACTTTGATATATTTGGTCCCCCAAGACATGTCCCATCATACAGCACCCCCCGCCGGGAGTCTAGAATGCCTGGAGCTGCTGCGTCAAGATGAGTTGACAGCCGCTGTTGACGTGGTCCATGACCTTTTGTTTGAGCAGAGCCAGCTCGTCCCGCAGGATGTTGGCAGACGACACCAACTCCGTGTGCTGGCTCTTGAGGTTTTTCACCCTGTCCTCCAGACGAGATATCCTCTCCAGCTTCCGTTTCCGGCACTTGGACGCGGCCACCCGGTTCCTCATTCGCTTCCTTTCCGCCTTGATACGCTCCTGGCTCTCCATATCGATGGGGGAGAGCGGCGGCGTCTCGCCGGGCATTTCGGGCACCGTCTGCGGTTCCTCTTTCAGGGCACGGAGCCTCGAGTGCGACGCCTGGTGGTCCACGTGGGGAGCTGGTGGGGGCGCCGGGTAGCAGGCGGCGGGTGGGGGTCTTTCGTTGGAGCCCAGCACGGCCCGGTTGAAATTAGCCAAATTGGTGTATTCCGGAGGCTCCGGGGGGCGCACCGTGCAGCTGTAAGGGTTCTCCACGGTATCGGACGCGGCTGAGGCGGATGGCATGCCGGTGGACTGCGGCGCCTCAGCGTGGGCGGCGCTCATCTGGTGGTACTGGAGCTCAGCCAGCGCCTTCGCGAAACCCTCGGCGAAGCCCTCCTGCTCGTCGGTGATGTTCTTGGGACAGATAAATTGCGTCGGGGTGGGAGTCGTCAGGCTCGTGCACGACTGGATGATTAACCGCTCCAGCTCCGGGGAGGCCAGCTTCAGCAGACCAACATCGGGCGACGTCAGAATGTCCAGGGCCTTGGAGCCCAGCTGGGGTTTGAAGTTTCGGGGGTCGTTTAGATTCAGAGTCATGGATTGTTTGAGGGCTTTTGTGTTGAAGCCGTACACCCTCGCCCCGTCGTGATGAGGGTTCGACGCGTTCACGGCGTCGTCGTAGAAAGTCGCTTCCATTTTCCCTGACATGAAGTTTGTGTCACTTTCCGAGAGGGCTTCTCACCTTGAAAACAGTCCACTGTTTACATATGACTTGCTATCTCTCGGCCTTGTGACAGAGTCCGCCTTTTGTCTAAATTCAAACAACTTGGTAACTTCGCGTCCCGAGAAAACTTTCCTCTCTGGAACCGCGCGATCATCGGTTAAAAAAAAAGAAGAAAGAAAGAAAGAGAAAGAAAGAAAAGGGCGTCGTTTCCCCACCACCACCAACAAAATGTCCGACAAAATAATCCTCTTTCGATTGATGCTCCTCCTTAAAGGGAGAAAACAGTGCCTGATTTGGGATAGTACTTTCGATCACTTCCAACGTGGAGACGAACTTTATCCACCTCTGAGCTGAAGCTCCCCTGAAAATAACAATGATGTCATTTCTAAGCGTTCCGATTGGCTGGAGCGCCTTCGTCAGGCGGGGTCTATCTACTGACATGGGGGTTGCTCTGACAACAGGCTATGGACCCGCCCCCCGCGGTGCTTTATGGGATTAGGTAATGCGGACAGTGGAGCAATGTACTCTGGGATTACGTATGTGTTTTTGAATATTTAGTTACCCGCTCAATCGTTACTGAAGCGCTTCTTCATGAACACGAACAGGCAAGTTAGTCTTTCAAAGGATACTATTGGAACATATTTCCCCCTGAAAAAAACAGCAGTTTAAACGTGTTTATCGTGCACACTATAGGGTTATGGCTATATATTTATTCTGACAACAATTCGTGGTCGTTTTATCCCTTATGTCCCTAGGAACATATTTTCTCCTGAAAAAACAGAAGTTTAAACGTCTTTATCGTGCATACAATAGGAATACGGTTATATTATTCTGACAGCAATTCGTGGTCATTTGTTTATGTCTCTATGTTATCCTCAACTGGTGGGTCAAGACCCCAAAATGTGACTGGAGGTGACTGGAGGACATGTTGTACTCACATCCAAAACTACCAGGGGGGCCACAAGAAAAGCAGGGGTGTTAAACTTGATTTCATCACGAAGCACATCACGAAGTTGTCCTCGGGTGCAAGTTCTACTGGGGAAACTACATCAATTACAAAAGTATCGCAACAGTACACCAAAAATCTGTTTCGGGGGAAATAATTTGTGTAAACTGGAACAGATTTAATGACTTTTGAAATGAATGAACAAACAAATAACGGTATATGTTCTTTGACTCCACCTGAAGAGCCCGGGAGATGCTGTTTAAAAGTGGGTTGTCCAGTGACTAAACAGTCAGTGATTTGATTCGTGGCTCTGGCTTTCTGCTGACACTTTTTTCTTCCCGTGCCTGCGTGGGTTTTCTCCGGGTACTCCAGTTTCCTCCCACACGCCAAAAACATGCATGGTAAGTTGATTGGACACTCTGAATTGCCCCTAGATGTGATGATTGTGAGTGCAAATGTTTGTTTGTCTCTGTGTGCCCTGCGATTGGCTGGCAACCGGTTCAGGGTGTATCCTGCTCATGCTAGCAACCCTTGTGAGGTTAAGATAATGGATAAATATATATATATATATATATATATATATATATATATATGTATATATAAAACATCTGAAATGAAGCAGTTTTGTTTCTTTACAAATTACAAATTTGCAGCCTTTGCGATTTGAAAATTGTATTCGACTACATTATGATGTTGATTTGAATTTGACTAATTGTTCAGCGTTTGTCCAAATGTTTCGACCCAGTAAGGAGTCACAGCAGTATCTCCTGTTCTCAGTTTTACCCCTCTGCTGCAGTACTCTTCAAAAGATACCGCTGCTTTTTTTTTTCATTGCTCGTGCCAGCTTCCGACTAGTTCTCCAATCATGAGCTGCTAGGCCTCATAGGCAGGGAGGAGGTGGGACAGTCCAGGGTCCAGCCAGTAAGCACGCCTGTGTTGATCTATAAGCTGCGCAAAGTTTTGATTACGGTACTTCTAAGCACTGACCAGAGGGATACACACACACACACACACGCACACACATGCACGCACACCCCCACACACACACACGCACGCACACACACAAGCACCAAATAGTGAGAGAGACAGATGAAATTTCAAACAGTGTCTGTCTGTGCTATGTTTGTTGAAGACCATCTGTTTCTTCCTGTCTTGCTGCTTGAATTCTGTGTACACTATCTCACTTGTTCGCCGCTGGTCCAAACACAGACAGTGCAGTTTCCTTTTAACTCCAAGAAAAGAACACAATGGAGTTCAGACAGGATGCAGTGAGGAGTTCCTGAAAATAAAGGTTCTTAATATGTAACAGTTTCAGTGGTAGATCAATATTTGTTTTTGTTTTTTTGTTTTTTGCCCAAGGAAGCACATGTTGACTACATCCTCACATTGTCATTTTGTTTTTAAATTCGGATTGAATGATTTAAATATTCAACAACTTCACCAGTCAAGTATGTGATGTTGTCAAACGCTAATCTGAGCATCCAACAAAACGTAATGCAACTCTGCTTACCTTTTGGCTTTGACAAAGTGTTGCAGACGTTGTAGTCCAGGCGTGGCTTGAAAGTGGAGTATCTTCACCCAGCCTAGCTCCCGAGTCATGGGCAGAGTTACAAGGTGTGATGAGGATATTCGACCAAATTAATTGTGACGTCACAGATATTGTCTTAGGCACTCTGATTTCAGCTTGGAACACTACATATGAAGGCCACCAAAAATCAGGGCATAACATTAAAGCTATCTTCTTATGTGGAGGATTGGGCAAAAACAGCTTGTTTGTTCAGACTCATGCCAATGCAACAGGTACAAAGTACAAACAAGGGACCATTATTATTTGTATCACTGTACACACCACTCCAAAAGTATTGGAACAGTGATGCCAATTCCTTTATTTTTGCTGTAGTCTTTGTAGGCTTGATATCTGAAACTGGGCGGTGTTATTTATTGCTCAAATAATCCATGTAATAGGAAGAAAAAAAACTTGCCCAAATGAAAAATGGGTGGATTCAAACAAAAGATGTTGTCTTCTAAGTCGTTTATTAGATCCAGATATAAATATGTAAAAATAAAAGCTGCAATAATGATCTTGTCACATACAGTATCTGTCTTTTGATGATGAATGTTTTCAATGTTCAGCAAGTATTAAGGATTTGGACTCACTGTTTTGATACTTTTGAAGGGTGATGTACATTATCTTCACATACTTTTAAGGGTTGCCTCAAGTGTTGCCAGAACACACAGAGGCTGTATTGGTGAGAGCAGCCGTTCCTGGAGCGTGTGCATCTCGGGAGCATGGCACTATACAGGTGGGGGAAATGCGCACATACACACACACAGTCACAGAAATCAGAAGTCGCTTTTTAAATTTTATTACAGTGGGTTTTTTCCCCAGATTTTTATTCCAAAATCAGTTGTCATCCAAGCTGCACTTTATAGTGGAGGCGGAGTGGAATATGCACTAAAAACGTATGGTATAAATTATGAGCAATACATTCTAATGCAAATGATTCTGTCTGATTCTGATTGTGTGTTTGCTGTTTGACTTCATTATGTTTGCCCATTTCATGCATTTAAATTAATATAAAAAAAATAAGAATGGCATTCAGTACAAGGCGCTGCTGTTCTACACTGCAAACTATGGCAATAATTTCAGTATTCTTACATGAATACATCTCAAACAGTGAATCAGTCAAAGAAGTTGCATAATTAACTTATCTTTCAATTATTATGTACCGTGCCTTTTTTTTTTAACTTGTTTTTAATTAATATGGCTCATGGGTGTCATTCGTTTGTGTGAACTGGCACTACTTCCATTTGCTGGCTGGACCTAAAATACAAGTATTCTAGTATTTCACTTATTTTCACAGAAGAGAGTCTGATTTTTGCATAGTGTGCTTAAGATTCACGATACTGAATAATCTTTTGCTTGGTAAAATCGTCATCCCTCTGATCTGTCAGCATCAGTTCTCATAACACTGGAGAATGGTGAGCCTTTAAGCCACATACACTAAAAATAAGGCATTAGTGGTTGCACTAGGCTGCACCTGTCAAGCCCCCGTGCAAGGACTAGTGCAGCCGGCAGTTGTGTCTTATCCACTGGGTTGTGCAGCTTTAGAGTGCAGAGAGGCCCTGCTCTGCATAAGTTATCAGCTGAACCGCATCAAAACTGCTGTAGCCCAATTCTTTCTCCAACTGGGTCACGGGTGGCCTGAAAGTGCACAACATGATTTATTAAAGGTTATTTTACATTTTCATTACTGCTTGGAAAGCATCGGTGAAGATGGTCAAAGTGGGAAAGGTTGTTGAGCTTGATCACAGCTTTCAGCATTGTCCTTATTAGCCCTATTCTTTATGAGATGTTAGTATGGGAAACCATAAAGTCGTCCTTCTCTTAGCCATGCATTCATGAAATATATCGATATGATGTGTGCAAAGTCCCACAAGCGACCCAATAGCAATGCAGTGTTCCAATTTAATTCAAATCATCAGGCAAAATTTGGAATGATACACCTAAATTGAATAAATATACTGTATCCTCTTTAGCAGCTTTTACCAAAGACAATACAACGTCTTCCGGCGACTTGTTGACCACTAGAGGGAGTACCAGGCTCTTGTGTTCAATTTTGGAACAGTGTGTGCCACACTACAAACGCTACTACCAATTGGCAATTTGGGAGCGTGCAAAAAAATGTTTTGTGTTCTGGGAATAACACTTCAGTGTCCTGGCGTTTGTTTTTAATACAGCTTTTGTATTAAATGTGATTGATTATATTGTGCAAGTGTAGTGTGTATTGTGTAATGAAGTGTTCAGTGATTGTAGAGGAGAGGCAGTTACTATTGGATGTTCTAATAAGAGCAAAGTACATTTCCCCTTCTGCATCACAGGTCATATAGGGGTCTGAACGTGAGTTGAGTGTTAATAGTATATCGGTGAGTAGAGCTGCTCACTTCAACAGCGCGTTGGTGGTATAGTGGTGAGCATAGCTGCCTTCCAAGCAGTTGACCCGGGTTCGATTCCCGGCCAACGCATGCTTGTTTTTTTTTGTTTTGTTATCCTCCTGCAAAACAGGAGTTGTGAGTTTCGGGTAAACCTTACTATGCTAATTTAACGGTTTTGCCTCGCTGAGTTTATAGAACTGGTTTTAGTCTCTTTCACAGATCCCCTTGTGGACTACTGCTATCTAGTGTACATACATTGCAACAGCATCTGTAAGATTCTAATGTGCGGTACGCGGTGAGATACAAATTCATCCATTCGTTATCTATACCGCTTACCCTCACAAGGGTCGCGGGGAGTGCTGGAGCCTATCCCAGCAGTCTTCGGGCAGTAGGCGAGGGACTCCCTGAAATGGTTGACATATGCATGAAGTAAAACTGAAACTCAACCGATATGCATGAAATAAAACTGAAACGGGTTCTGATGGTAGTACACTGGACTTGAGTCTCGGTTTCCCGCATTTCTTGCAGGACCTCGTGGCGCAACGGTAGCGCGTCTGACTCCAGATCAGAAGGTTGCGTGTTCAAATCAAGTCGGGGTCACTTATGTATTTTCTGCAGTCTTTCATTTTAATGCAGAGGGTTGGGCGGATTCGACAATACGAACAGCGATCACGGTGATCAGCAGCGAAGGAATACGTCGTCACGAGGCGCAACAACAAGGCACACCCGTTAGCGCCTAAGTAGGCTTTGCTATTCTCTTATTTTATATTTACATTCATATACAACTATTTACTGCAATTATGGATTTGCTACTGCATTAACGTATGGCGGTAACATATACAGCACGTAACGATGTACGTACCGATTCGTATATCGCAAGTTTACTGATGACTACCGGCACTAGTGCAGCTCCAAATTTTCAGAAGATGCTATTGTGTCAGAAACGATTAACAGTCATTGACCATAAAAAAAAGTCGGGCTCGTCCGGGATTTGAACCCGGGACCTCTCGCACCCTAAGCGAGAATCATACCCCTAGACCAACGAGCCAGCTGACTATTCCATTCCAAAAAGCCATCAAAACTGCAGTAGACAATAATCATGAGAGCTATAACCAAATATTTACTTTTAACGCCATAAGGCGGAAATTCAAATTTAAAGAACGCCTAGACTCCACGCTAACTGACTAGAGTCACACATGTGGATATTCCCATTGATCCAGGTCATTGCTTTCTCAAGACATTTAAATCAATGTCCAGGGTCGTCATTTCAGTAGCCTAATCAAGCAACTTAGCCCTTCCCACGAGTAACATCAGCTTTATTTTCAATTTCATCCCACGCGATAATGGTTGCTGTGTCCTAAATGAGGCGTGTGTTCACACGCGTGTAGTAGTACTGTGGTCAGCACATTTTCTTTTCACGCCATGTACGGGTTTTATCTGTAAGTCATGTGACTCCCCCTACACAGCCATCTTGTAGCAAATAGGGCGGGGGGGTGCGTTAGTATTGATCCCACTGCCGTTCTCGACATAGCACGCGTTGCTGCAATATGATTGGTTGCTGTATAACGGTAGCACACGCCCTAATATTTGGAACGGTCATATTTCATCAGCGTCGCGAATAGGGTGTTTCCTTCCTCCATGCAGCAGCCAATCATATTGTTAGCGGGGCGTGTCGTGTCTAGAACTCTAGTGGGATTCAGAATAACGTGGAGGGGAGGGGTGAGCGAGAGGGGAAAGAGAGCGAGCGAGAGAGACAGAGTTAGAGAGAGAGATCTTACATACACAACTCGAATTGAAAACCTTGCGCTGTCACATCAAGCAGAGGTAAGACAGCCAAAATTAAACGCCCTACCAGCACGAGACTGCTGGAAGTAAAGTGCCACGTCGTAAAACCAACATCAAGCAGAGCCGGGCTTCTTTTTAGGGGGACTGTTAACGAAGCCTCCTCCGTGTTTACTCCAGGAGGCCTCCGTCCCAAAACGCTAGTGAGCTAACCTGTTAGCATGCTAGCCACAAGTGCTTGTGCTTTTCGAGGATTAACTTGTGCTGCGGTGGCAATATCACGATTGTTATCGTTAGTATCGTCGGTATATGACAACATGTCGAGGTGTATGAGCGTGTGGTTACGTGTGTGTTTATCGCCGCGGCTGCTCGAATCTCCTCTCGCTGTGATTTAACGCTGTGTGCACTTGGTCAACTGCAGTTAGCTTTTTTTTTTTTTTTTTTTTTTTTAGCACGGCGGCTAACGCAAGAGTTAGCTGTGGTGTGGCATCAAAGTGTCTCCCAAAAACACACAACTACTCTCACGTCGTCGAAGTAATTCACTGTAACGCATACTTTAGTGATGCCTTTAGCATTCTCGTTCACGCAAATTAACTATCTTGACTGGCTGTCGAGTGTAAATGTTGCTAACGTGACGAATTTAAATGAATCATTGGAGAAGTAATGTCAGCGTCACCATCCTAACCCTACACCGAGTGGCTTTTGTTCATGACTCGGTGGAAGTTAGCAGTGTAGAACTCCCCCAGTCTGGCAGTTTCACAAACGTGTCACTGGAAGATTTTATGGTCCGAGCAACTTTGCTGTAATTGGGCGGCCATTCATGGTGTAGCGTAGCGTTTCCTTAAATGTATGCAACCATGACTGGACAGCGGGCGTGTCCACATAAATCCCCCCAAAACTGTCGTCGCCTTGCCCGCTCGCGTTATCTACAATGTTTGTCACCTTTCTATCGGTCTTATTTCGTTAAGTAGCAACTTACACGTGGCTTATCCTGGCGTCCCATATGGTGAGTGAGATTGAGAGTCGACTGTTGCCCCCCTGTTCCATTTGTGGCGCATGTAGCATGCCTTCAGTGTGACAACTTGAATGGACACCCAAAAAAACGACTTGACCACTTATCTCGTATCGCGTTATCACTTTTCAGCGTGTACTTAAAGTTAAGACGATTTCCCTTGTCAATTACAGGTGTCTGACATACACTCACCCACGCTCCCAAGAGCTAAAATAGCTGCAGCACATTGAAACTGTACACTTGTTGTGTGTGTGTCAGTGGGATGGGCTCTCTCATATTGGGCTGCGACCTATTAAATCAGTTGACAAAATCTCTTTCCAAATGAAACATAGTTTGGTTGACTGAGACACAACGTTTCGTGTTCTTCACAAGAGGGAAATCTTACTGAACAGTTCCAAAGTGTGTGATTGATTAATTTTCTCTTTATTACATTTGTAGACCTTCAAGGAAAAATGGCCGAGACGCAGACACTTAACTTTGGACCAGAATGGTAAAGTAGTACATTCAGGATCAATATCCGTAATTTGTTTGTTGTGAAAGTAGTTTTCAATGGTGAATCTCCCTACTAGTGCATCCTCTCAAGACATGTTAAAACGTGCCACCGCCAGCTTTTCATCCAGTCATTCACCATCCATTTGGCTCTGTGCAGGCTCCGTGCCCTGTCTGGAGGTGGAAGCAGTGGAGGCGGAGGAGGCAACAGTGGCACCATTGCCTCGCCACCTCTCTCGCCTGCGTTGCCAAAGTACAAGCTAGCAGACTATCGTTACGGAAGAGAAGAAATGTTAGCACTTTATGTAAAAGACATCAAGGTAAACATCCTCAGCGGATGGCACGTGTTAGGTACAATGAGCCCCCGTTTATCTGCCGTAATCCAGACCCACCCGCGATAGCTAAAAAGCTGCAATATTGAGAGACCGTAGAAGTTTTTTTTCCCAATAGTTTTACCTCTCCCTCAAGTTTAAACACATTTAAACTTTTTAAAAAACACTCAAACTTGTAAAAACCTATCCAACTATATTTATTGTGCACTACAGCAAGGAACAACACACATAAATGGACAAAAAAAAACCATGCTATTGTAATGTATAATTAAACACCAAAATGTTCGACCTAAGCACATTATAGCAAAAGCTCTTAAATAAATAAAAAAAATTAATGTTAAATATACTGCAATGCCATAGACAGGGTAATGGATTTCAGAGCATAGATTATATACAAATTATATACCTTGAAACACCTGCCTCTTTAACACACAGAGAAGCAACACATACAAACAGAGCATACTACAGTAGTCACAGGCATCAATTCTGTCTGACGTGAACCATAAACCGAGACACAGTGGAGGTTACTTTACTTTACGCATCAGTTAGGACCTCATGTGTTTTATGTTGATCTCTGTGTCATCTTCTTTTAGATCCCTATAGACTTGCATGATAAGGAGTTCCTGCCCATATTGCAAGAGGAGCCTTTGCCGCCTCTGGCACTTGTTTCTTTTACAGAGGAAGAACAGGTAGGACTGCCTGTCCTTAAATGTGTCTGTCCATTCTCAAAGAAAAAATGAAAACTGAATCCACTCGACCTCATCCTCTAGTTCAAATTTCACTCTGTGGTGATGTCATGCCATTTGGCTTCTCAAGCCGTTTCTAGTTTCTTTCTGTTACATGCTAAATAAGCAAGTATTGTTGCCGTCAGATGACGTGCTGTGTAAGCACTGACTTTTTATTATGTCCTGTTTCAAGTCCAGAATTGTCCTTTAGAGCATGTACAAAAGACATATACCCCCATTCGTTTAGTTGCTGAGAGATTTTTTTTTTATTATTATACATCAGTTTATCATAGGTAGCCAGTAGGTCATTCATTTGGACATGAACATTACTTACAGTCAATTAAAAATGTTAAAATATTAAACAGTGAATCTGTCATCACGGCCTCTTATATGTGTGTGGGTGGGTGTGTGTGTGTGCGTGTGTGGGGGTGCGTGTGTGTGTGTGTGTGTGCGTGCGTGTATTTTTCTCACTACATTACTGTAACACCTTTTTTTTTTTTTTTTTTTATTGTTCCGGAATGCAATACAAACAGTTCAGGACAGTGATAATATACAAGTTGCGTTAAAAATATCTTGACAGTTGTTCTTACCACCATTTTTTTTTTTTTTTTTTGCATGTGTTTGCAGAGAAATTTCTCGATGTCTGTAAACAGTGCAGCTGTACTCCGGCTGTCAGGGCGAGGAGGCGGTCCGGTAGTGGGGGCGCCTCGAGGCCGAAGTACCTCAAGGGGTAGAGGTAAGCACTTCGTAATTTCCTTTTCTACAGCTTCGGCAGAGTTCCCTTCTACGTGACATCAAACGTTGCATCTGCGCCTTTTTAGAAGAGCCCTAACAACTGCGAATAGTTGAGATGCCTTTGAGGGCTCCCACCAATTCAGGGCCGACTCGAGACAAGTGGTGTTCTATTAGCGTTCAGTCGATCTCTTTCTCTCTCTGTTTGCATTCATGTGCCTCTAACATAGAAATATTGATTTTATTTGCACAGTAATGTGGTGATTCTTAAATTAATGTGAGTCTGTGGTTGTTTTCAGGCCGAGGAAGAGGAGACGGAGGGTTTTACCAAAGAAGTTTTGATGATGTGGAAGGTTTTGGCCGTGGGGGCAGGGAGATGCATCGCTCCCAGAGCTGGGAGGAAAGGTGCAGACACATCGATTTGCGTTTTCAAGTTTGGACAAAGCCTGCAGGCAGTCATGCAAATAAGAAAAGTTTAATGCACTTTTTAATCATTTATCATCTTGGTGAGTTATCAAACACATTCTGATTTACTGTCGTTTTTTTCCCAACAGGGGTGATAGAAGGTTTGAAAAGCCAGGACGGAAAGAGCCAGGTTAGTGTCGAAATGGCTCGCTAAAATAATCCCTTTGTACACCGATGGTGATAAACACTCGCTTATTTTCCTTTCTTTATCCCCACGTAGATGCTGCCCCAGGACATTTCCAGATGAATCATGGTAAGTTTGTTCAGTCACACCACTCATGAAAAGCAACTTGCCTCACCTCTAACCATCTTCCCGCATTGACTCATTCTTTTGCAGTTCGAAACAACTACGATGATGCTGGGGCGGGTCTGTTGAGGAAACATGACTTCACGCGCTCAGAGAGTGAGAATTGGCGTACCTCTCGTGACGATCAGAACGGTGAGAATAATGACCACACTGACATCCAGCAGTCCATTTTGACCCTTTTATCAACTTTTGCAGTGTGTTACCCTTCATTTTCGTGGCCTAAAGTCGCCTTGAAATTTGGTTTGGTTCTATTAAGGAACTCGACTCCCTTTGTTCACAGTAGCAAACAGCCAGCGCAAGTGCGATGTAGCGGTAGCTAGTTAGCTATGCCTACACCCCAGAAATGCATCTTTGCTGAGTCCACACGTCATGCAGACTGACATAAGAGCGAGGAGGGAGGATTCATTTATGTATTTACTTATTTATTTACTTACGTGTGGACTGGGGCTTTTGACGTTATTTCTATTTATTTAAGGGACTACTTTAAAGCCACGACTTGACGCCCCGTGTGTATGCAAAATAGTTCGGGAACTACTGCCTCAGTCAAAGCTGTACCTATCCACCATACATAATGAAACCCATGTTGATCCTTTGTTTTTTGGAAGACATTGAGTGTGTTTGCTTCTACTTGCCTTTATACTAGATGGGCCTCGGGGTGCAGTGTGGCATCCGGACCAGCGGCGCCGCGTCCCGTTTGACTCGCGAGAAGACGAACGCAGCTACAGGAGGGCGCGTTCGGGCAGTGGCAGCCTGGACGACGACAGGGACGCTCTGCCCGAGTGGTGTCTGGAGGATGCGGACGAGGAGGCGGGCACCTTTGACTCGTCGGGGGCCTTTCTCTCACTCAAGGCAAGCAGAGAGGCATTTCTATGAATGGATTAGCTTGACATAAGTTGACCACGAAGAGTGTAACCTTCGGTTGCCTTTGCAGAAAGCCTCCAAAGAGCCCATCCTGGAGGAGGCAGAGTTGGATTTTAAACCCTTGGAAGAGTGTGAGGAGGTCCTAGAGGAGGAAGACAGTCAGCCCAAGGAGACCAAAGAAACAGAAACTGAGGGCAAGCGAGATTGTGACCGAAAAGGTTGGTCCCTTTCAAATTCGACCTGTGCCACTGTCACGGCAAATAGAATCCGCGTGCACGACCTCCATCTGAAATATGCTAAGCAGCAGCTAACAGACATTTACACTGGTAACTGCTGCAAGTGAATTAGTTATGTGAGCATAGGCAAATGGAAAGTGAAAACATTTGAGTGAAACCCACAGACAAAAAGCTAGTGGCCCACTTAATCAACCAAGCAAGAGAGAGTGTTGCTTAAAAGCCCATTACTTTGCCCAGCGCACCATGAGAGAGACGGTCTTTTTGTTCGTGATCAATTGCAGCACTAAGGGCCACAACAAGAACAAGTGGGGTTTACGCTCCTGTTTACACAATGTCATCGCTCCCTCTCTACTCTTAGTATTCACGGGGGTGAGCAGAGTGTCGGAGGAGGCGCCATCTGTTCCCTCACCTTCCGTTCCGCCAATCCCAGAGGCCCAGACGACTCCCAAGTCTGTGTCGCCGAACCACCCCAACAGAACGGAGGAATCCGAGAGGCCAGCCGAAAGGCAACCCCCCCTGGAGCGACCGCCAGAACCCTGCCAAGTTCCCCTGCATGTCCCATTGTCGAACAGCATGTCAATACCCATGACGCGTATTTCCGCCAACCTCACAGGTGACTTTTCTTCTTACGACCCAAAACGATTGTTCTATAGGAAATACTGCGAGTACCACATCGTATTTGTCTGTTCCTCACAGACGTTCGCACACAGTCGGCCCCCACGCAGAAGCCCATGGAGGTTCTCGTGACCTTGAACAACACCCTGCCCTTTTCTTCCAGTCCGTTAGCCCCAATCTCAAGGCCCACCGCTGTGTCACATGACACAGATGAAGATGAGGGCTTGAAGCACTTTGAGCAGGTAACTTAGTAATGCTGTACTCGGGGTGTGGTGGTGGTGGTGGTGGTGGGGTTCCTCGTCTTAAAGGGATGGCCATGTTTTCACTAACAAGTTCATTTTATATATTTTTTGATCAGGAAAATGAAAAGAGTTGTCATTTTCTGTTATATTCTATTATATATAGGAATTAGGAAATAAGTGACAACTTGAAAACCGGCTACTTTTAATGAGGAAAATGGCCGCGCCCCCTACCGCTCTACCAGTAAAGATCCATGCTTGCCTGATTGCTTGTCCACTGCGAGTCGCCGTCTGCCTCCCGAGAGTTGACACGAGTTTAGCTTAGCTAAATGTCCGAAATATTACCAGTCGGGGTTTGTGTGCGCATTCATGCTCTTGTCCGCTTCAGCCTGTGTAAGTGGAGAAGCGATCGCCACGGTTTTTTTGATTTTGTGGAGGTGATCATGATGAGCTCACATTTTGTCAATAAATCCAAACTATTGTGCAGAACACTTTTATCCTTTCACAGGTTGAAGTGGACAAGAGTAGTAGTAATGTGCATTTGCATTTTGTGGCGATCGGCTGCCGTTTTAGACAACAGAACTGACAAAGCGAACAATATTCCCATGCTTGCCTCCCTCCTGTGACGTAGACCGCTGAGACCGAAAAAAATAACAAGCCGAGCTCTAAAAGGGCGCGGGCCAATTTGTCGTAAATCTAATCACAAAAAAAAGTCCTCAAATCACTACAGAGTCTTTTGGGGGCATTTTAGTACTGATGTCATTTTTACATGCAAATTATATAATTGCCAATGTTAAGCTCATCCAAGTGTACCTTGGAGTTCTATCGTTAGTATCGTTATTTTGATGTGTGGGCTATCTTCTGTAGCATTCGAGACTGTAACACGACAGTAAGTTTTCTAGAACATCCTGGTCCAAAAAAAATGCGTCACTGCACTTATATTGACGTACTCTAAATTGCACCCCTCCATTGGCTTTCTCCACCCTTCTCCAGGAGGCAGAGAAGATGGTGGCTTACCTCCAAGAAGGTGTGGTGGATGATGACAGACTTGCAGCGAAAACCTCTGAAAAGCCCAAACCTGCAGGCCTGCCACTAACTCACAAGGCTGCACTCAAGTGGTTTTACAAAGACCCTCAAGGGGAGATACAGGGTAAGATGGAGGCAGCAAATGATCTAGGGGAACCTCAGTGAGGCTAGCTCGAACATCATCTTGTGTTTTTGTCTCCAGGACCATTCAGCAACCAGGAGATGGCAGAATGGTTCCAGGCAGGTTATTTCACCATGTCTCTCCTGGTTAAAAGAGGCTGCGATGACATCTTCCAAGCCTTGGGGGAGATGATGAAGATTTGGGGTAGAGTCCCGTTCACGCCGGGCCCAGCGCCTCCACCTCTGCAGGTGCGTGTTTACTAATGTGCTTGGTTTTAAACACCACAGTGCAGGATGATTTAAAACCGGAATTACAGAGCAACTAACTGCATGTGCAAACCAAACAACATTTAAATCGGCTTCATGCTGAAAAATAGAACATTCTTCAAAATTCCAACAATATATTCAAACAGCGTCTATCGTATAACACTTATTTAGCTTTTTCCCGTCCTCTTTAATTCTTTCGTGCCTGCCCTGTCCAAATATGCTTTCGAGTTGGTACATTTTTATGACCATCTATTTTTCTTACTTCCTTTGCTTCTTCAAGGATTTTTGCTTTTACCAGGTTTTAGTAGAATTTAGCTGGATTGTATTTCCCCACATACAAACTATCAATTGCAAAACCTTAAATACACGCCTACATACTCAGATCTCCTTTACACCTGTGTCGCTAGATTGTTAACGACCATGTGTATGTGTCCTGTGATGCTGATGCAGGGTGACGCCGATCAAGAAAGGTTGAAGAGGCAGCAAGAGCTCACTGCGCTCAACCTTTACCAGTTACAGCAACTTCAATATCAATACCTCTTAAGGTAAGGTACAACTGTAAGAAACTGCAATTATTTTGCTAGTGCACTAATCGCCAGTAGTAGTCGCGATTAGCCGACTAATCAGATCAAAAAATGGCAGCATGTCCCACCAGCAAGCAGCTCCTCTTATAAAACCGTCATGAGCTTACAGCTTGAAATCTTTAAGGTATGTGCAAATTAATGATAAAGACTAAAAAGAAAAAAATCAAGAAAATTAAGATGGTAGTATGTTCAACTTTAGTTCAACTTTGCAGCTTTTTCCAGCATTCCTGACATGACATGTTTATAAATGATGGTGCAACTTCAATTGAAGGTAATACCGTGGCTTTGTTGATTCCCAGTTTTGCCTTTTAATGTGTTTTGATGAAGCGCGAAATGCAAATTTTGCCTCGAGAACTGCGATGCGAAACCACTTATTTTGATATCAGCAATAGAGGTGGGTAGAGTAGACAAAAATTGTACTCCTACTTTAGTGTATTGACTCAAGTAAAGGTAAAAAGAAATAATGTTGTTGCCAATGTGGAGATCACATTCAAACAAGACCGAATGAAACAGTGTAAGTAGAGGAAATCGCATAATCAGTAATGGATAGATAAGAATAGTAGTGACTAAAATGCAGCGCAATGTAACTGAGTAAAAGTAATGTTTCTTCTTAACATAAATACTTCAGTAAGAGTCAAACGTATCCAAAACGTTACTAAAGTAAATGTAGCAGGTTACCAGCCTGTGGTTGTGAATAAACACATCACATTTGTTATGGCCACGCAGCAAAAAAAAAAAAAAAAAAAAAAAAAAAACACCTACAGCTTTGTATTAAAGGGTGAAATGTCTTTGTTGTGGCCTTTTAGGCAGCAGTATGCTCAAGCCCTAGCACAGCAGAAGGCTGCAGTGCTGAGCTCGGCTCCTCTTCAACAGCAGCAGCAACACCAACAGCAGCTCAACCTGCTTCAACAGCAATACCAGGCTCTCAAGATAAGGTCCGTACCGCTTCAACGTTTGCACTACCATGACGCTTACTTTACCCGATCGTAACAACTTGTTGTTTTCCCCCCTTTTTTATTTTTTTATTTTTTATTTTTTATTTTTTTTTGCAGAACATCTGAGAGCCTTCTACCTCCTGTTACACGTTCCCTGTCTGTACCCGACTCGGGTTCTGTATGGGAAATGCAGAACCCGTCCTCTCAGGCTTCCTGCACACCAAAACTCCCGCCAGCTACGTCAAGCAGTGAGTCAACCTCACTGAAGTATGAAAACGGCTACCAGTGGATATCACACCTGGTTGTTTTTTTTCTGTCTCAACAGCGTGGGATGGCAGCAGCGTGTGGGACTTGCCCATAGATTCCATGGCAAAGGCGCCAACTATCGAGCAGATGCAGCAGTTAGAGAAATCAAAGGCCGCAAAGGTAATTCATATTCCCACTTATAAAGTTCCGACGACAGTAATCCACTACTGTTCGTGCAGCGTGGAGCCCTACCGTAAGTCATCAAAATTGCCCGCAAACTGGCTTTTGAGTATGGGATGATTTGTTTGCAAAAGGTGAAAGTCCCAACAGGGGTTACAATTACTCAATTACTACAGTTACAAAAGTACAAGTACAGTTACTAAGTACTACAATTACTACACTTGTTCTCCTCTCGTCTTATCCGTCAGTTGGAAGTGGAGAGGCGCGAAGCTGAAATGAGAGCCAAAAGGGAAGAAGAAGAGAGGAAGCGTCTGGAGGAGGCTCTGCGGGCTCGTCAAGAGGAGGAGCGTAAGCGCCGAGAAGAGGAGGAGCTGGCGAGACAAAAACAGGTTGAGCGATTGAGCTTTTTTTGTTTTGGTTTTTGTTTTGTTTTTTTTCAGTCAAATGGGCCTGCAAAACATTTGATCGGAGTGTTGATAAGACTGGCTAACCACAGTGTACATCTTTAGGAGGAAGCTCTTAGACGACAGAGAGAACAGGAGGAGGCACGTCGGAGACAAAAGGAGGAGGAGGAGAGACTGGCACAGGAGGAAGCCCTGCGAAGACTTGAGGAGAGAAGAAGAGAGGAGGAGGAGCGGAAGAAAAGGGAGGAGTTCCTTCGCAAACAGGTAAAGCCAGCCACTCGCCTTGTCAAAGCTTTCGAATGCGCACGTCCAAAAGTGGCTCCCTACCTTTTGCGCAACTTGCTGTTGCCAAACGAGGACTTAAAGAACAAAATTGATAAGAGGCCATTCATCCGTGAATGGACCCTTACATTTCCTGGAGCCTATCCCAGTTGACTGTGGTGCTTCAAAGCGTCGTATCGCGTTACAAACACCAGGGGTCACACTTTTTCATCGCCACTGTATTTTGTAGCGTCACCGCCTGTAATTTGTTTGCAATTACCCAATTGCATCTAGTTGGGCCACATTGTTCAGTGTGTCGGCTCCCTGTAGGCAGACTTTATTATTAGCTTATACCGAGCGGGCATTTTCCCTCACCTGCCAAGTCCGACTTCAAAACAGGAGGAAGAGCGCAGAAAACAAGAAGAGCTGGAGGCATTAAGGAGGCGCGAGGAGGAGAAGCGAGCGGAGGAGGCGGCAGCGGCGGCGGCGGCTGAGGCGGCGGCGGCGGCTGCTGCGGCTGCCGCGGCTGCCCTGGCTCAGCAACAACAAGAGGAGCAAAAGAGGAGGGAGCAGGAGGCGCAGAGACAGCAGGAGCTACAGAGGCAGAGGCAGCAGCAACAGGAAGCTCTTAGGAGACTCCAACAGCAGCAGCAGCTTGCACAAATGAAGGTAAAGTCGTTTTCCTGGACAGTAAGCAACAAAAGTTTGTAGGTGCAGAATGCAAAGTAGTAAGTCAACAAATACATAAGTTCACCAAACCCAAAAGGCACATTGTTGTTGCCAACCTGATTAACTAGCCAAGATGTGACATCATTTTTGAAACAGTCTGCTGACTCAGTAAACCTCGAAGATTGTAGTAGGACTCTCCAGAGTTTGGTGCTGTCCAAATTTGGAACAGGTCATTGGGAAGGTGCGAGAGGCAGATGATAGCTGTCCCTCGGCTTAATGAACAGGCCATATGGATGAAACACTGAAGTTTATCTTTATACCGTATAAGCACAAAGAAAATGGCTTCGTTCCACCAAGGAAGCTGAGGATTCAAAACTTGCACAGCCAGATTGTGTGTGAAATCGACTTGAAAGACTATATGTCATTCAAAAGCTTTGTGACATGGGCCACATGCCATTTACACAGAAGATATTGGACATGTAGACCAGGAATGGGTAATCTGTTGAGCTCAAGGGCCACTTTTTTTTTTTTTTTAGGATTTTTATATTGAACTCTCACCCTTCCTTTCTCAATATTTCTCAATATTGATGCACTGGAAATGTAAAGGCTTTATAAAAAGAAAAGTTCAGAGCACCATCAATAAAGTCACTGATTTTTAAGCAGATAGATCGGCAGGTAATTTGTAAATGAGGTCAAAAGAAAAAGGTTTATTAAAATACAAATTGTTAAATGTATTTGAAAGCATTTCCAATAAATCTAACCAATTACTTAACAAGACAATTTAACTAACAATAAATACATTTTAATGAACCAATTTTTTGGGGGGCGGGGGTATATAAATGTAGCAAATAATACAGTACTGTTGATGATCTAAAGGCTCTGTAGGCTTGATTCAATAATTTAAGTTCAACCAACACTCTTCCCTGTTTCCAGCTTCCGCTGTCATCAAAGTGGGGTCATCAGTCTGCCAACCCAAGTAACAAGAATCAGAACACCTTGTCACTAGCCGAGATCCAGAAACTGGAAGAGGAGTGGGAAAGGCAGGCACTAGAAGAGGTAAAACAACCCTAATTCACCAGAATGCCTTTTTATTAATTTATTTCCTCTTGTTTCATTTTAACACCATGACTTTTGCCCCCACTTATAGCAGCAGCGTCAGCAGCAGGAGCTCCTGAAGCTGCAGCAGCACCAGGCCCTGCAGCAGGCCCAGCAGGCTCAGGCCAAGCTGTCGGGGTGGGGGCATGCCGCCAAGCAGGTCCCTGTTACAAAGTCCCTGCTGGAGATTCAGAGGGAGGAAGCGCAGCAGATGAAACAGCGGAAGGAGCACCAGACGACGCCGCCGCCGCCGCAGCAGCAACAACAACAACAACAGCAACAACAACATCAACAGCCGCAGCAGCAGCAGCAGCAGCAGAATCACATCTTCACCCAGCCGGCCCGACCTCAGAACAGAACTGTATGTAACCATAGCCTACAGGAGCACACCCAGTGGCCGCTTGTAAAATAAATGAGCAAACAGCTTGTTTGTTGAGGATCTTAAGCCACTCGGTGGAAAGAATTGAGACTTCTACGTTTTTCTAAAAGCGCGTCTCGTTCTCGTCAGACATCTCTGAGCAACTCCGTGTGGGGCTCCGTGAACGTCACGCCCTGCTCAAACTGGGCGGCGGACTCGAGCAGCATCTGGGGCGACACGCACAACTCCAACATGGGCTTCTGGGACGATGCTGTGAAGGAGGCAGTCCAGCAGCCTCCGCCCACCAGGAAAGGAAATGCGCAGAAAAACAAGGGCAATGTCAGTCTCAGGTATGAGCTGCCAAAAATCACCCATCTTCAGTGGATATAAAAAGGCTATTAACACCCCTATTCAAATGCCAGGATTTTATATGGGAAAAACAAGGCCGGGATTAATCATAAATCAACTTTTAACCTAAAATCTGTATGTAACTTTATGTTTTAATCTTTTAGAGCGGCAGTAAAGTCATTAAAACTGAGGATGTGGCGATGTTCAGAATTAAGCAATTACATTCAAACTCAGTGTTGAATGCAACTCAGCACACACCTGCCACTATCTTAAGTGCCCCTGATTAAATCCACATAAAGTTCAGATGTTCTAGTTGGCATTTTCAGATTTTTTTTTTTTTTCTTCTTCTCTTCACTTATTTACTGCAAGACATTTTCGGACCCTCTCTTACCCTAACGTTTGAAAAATATATATATAAATTCCTGGGATTGAATGCCTGGGCTGTGAAAAGACGAGTAAATTCATCAATGGCAGTGAATGAGTTAAGGAGAAGCCTTGTGCTAACACTGACTGACATTTGTGTTCATAATTCCCTCCACCTTGTCTAAGGCTGAAGTTCCAGATGAACAACTCCAAAGCATGATGCCGCCACCATGCTTCACTGAAGGTTTTGGTGATGAGCAGTATTACGTTTGCGCCAAACATACCTTTTAGAATTATGGCCAACCAGTTCAAAATTGGTTTCAGTGGACCTTTGGGGATTTTATTATGGTCCGATGAAACTAAATATTTTTTTTACTTCCCCTCTCTTATAAAATATATTTTTTTCAAGTGAGTTGTCACCTTAATAGTGAAATAAGTTTTGAAATGATTCGTCTTGGTCTCATTTTTTAATCCCAAAAACCTGGCATTCGAACAGTGATTTGTAGGCTTTTAAAATCCCCTGTACAGTCCTGTAACATGTACGTCATGCCCGCTTTTCTCTTATTTCGTGTCTTTTATATTTGTTTGGGCATGTGAAGTAATTCCCTGAGTGGGCGAGCAAACAAGAAGTTGGAGGAGGAAGAGAAGCTGCTTAAATTGTTCCAAGGGGTCAACAAGAGCCGGCAGGACAGCTTCATGCAGTGGTGTGAGCACACGCTGCACAGCCTCAACACAGCCAACAATCTGGATGGTAAATAGTTGCGCAAAATGGGCGGCGCCGAGGCGGAACCGTCCATTTGAATTAACCGTTCCGCGCCCCTACACGCGCGCTCTGCCGCAGTTCCCACGTTTGCGTCGTTCCTGAAAGAAGTGGACTCGTCGTATGAGGTGCACGACTACGTCAGGGCCTACCTGGGGGACACTCCGGAGGCCAAAGACTTTGCCCAGCAGTTCCTGGAGCGTCGTGCCAAACAGAATACTAATCAGCAAAAAACGTCGCCACCGCAGAACCAACCGCAAGCCCTGAAACAGCAGCAGGTGAGCAAGAGATGTGCGAGCCTGTGCTTGGTTGGAAAAAAAATGGCTTCACAATGTTCATTTTCACACTGACCTGGAACGAAAGACAAAAAATTCCTTAATATGCATGCAAGGTTAGAAGTTTGAGACCTTTTAAGATCGGAGTTCTTAACTTTTTTTTAACACCCTAAATTCTTGACAAATGCAGAAAAATACTCCATGTGCTTTTCTACGAAAAACGCAGGGAAATGATGGTGGGGGGTGTTGAGAAACTCCCGGCTAAGACAGGAAATGTCCAAAATAAGAAGAAAAAAAAAGGAAAGAAATCCGCTAACGTGTGAATCTGTGGGTGCCAAATTGAGCATATGCAGCGGTCGGCTCTAGTTTTAAGTTGTAATATCACCAATCACCACTAGACGGCATACATGACGTGAGTAGGACTAATACATTTTTGTGGATTTGGAATATGTAGGACAAGGAGCACCTCAATCATATTAAAATTTAGTGAGTTGAGTTTTGTTAAAAAAATGTACAAAATGAGCACTGAATGCAACGCAGCCATACAGGGTTTGTGGCACTTCAAATGTACATGGAAGTAGACAGTCAACATAATGTAATATAATAGTCAACAAATCTGAACTGGGTTCTCAGACCTGCCTTGTTGATCTGTAAATGTGTTGTAATCTTCGTTCCCGTCAAGGATTCTGTGTGGGGCGGAACGGGATCATCAATGCTCTACCAGGCCAACCATACAAGTGGTCAGCAGAAGCAGCATCAACAACAACAGCAGCAGCAGCAGCGCTTTGAGACGGTTAGCTCAGGGAAGAAGAAAAAGAAGCAGAAGATGGTCCGTGCGGATCCAAGCCTTCTAGGTGAGCACCCATCACCTCCTCACAGCCTAGAAAATGTTTGAACTCTGTTTTGCTTTTTATGCCCTCAGGTTTTTCTGTTAACGCATCGTCCGAGAGACTGAACATGGGGGAGATTGAGACCGTGGAGGATTTTTAAGGGAACACAGCCAAGCAAAACGCCCACGGACTGACTCGAACCCCATCCCTCTCTCAACTGCAGCTGCCGTACTTTTTCACCTTCTTTTTTTTTTTTTTTTTTTTTTTTTGGGGCCCTCATTCATGACCTTATTTGGCAATATCAAGCCAAAACGTAGCAAAAATCAGACCAAGTGTCATCCGATGCTGTGGGTCTTTTTCCCATTAAATCGCACTAGTAAATACAATCAATGCGTTCTGCCACAGTCAGCAGAAGTATTATCATCTTCCAATTTGGCTTTTTTTTTTTTTTTTTTTTTTTTTTTTTTTTTTTTTGCAAAAGTGTTGGTGGGGAAAGTTACAGAGATTATATCCATTCTTCTATTTATTGAATTCAAATGTACCCCTCCACCCCAAAACATTCTGCCCTCCCTCCCTTATTTTTGTTCCCCCCCACTCAATGATGCTGGTTGTTGGTGGATTAAGACGGCAGAGTTGAGCCCAAGGATCGGTGCCTACTTTATGTCCTGTTTTAAGGACATTCTCTCAGTCCCAAGTAGTTATCTATTTCTTGTAAAATACTAGGCTGTTAAAAAAAATAAACTTTCAACTTGCATCTGTATTATAATATATGGAAGATGATCTACTTGAGTCACACTTTTTATTATTGCCGTGTTCTCAAATCTGATGTGCTCTAAATGTCATTGTACAAACCATTTTTTCCATTTTCCTCTTCCATTTTTGCCGCCTTTAGTGTGAGTTGAAAAACTCCCAAGAATTATGCAACTTTTTTGTAGATTTCACCCTTAAAATTGAAATAAGGGGTACAATCAATACCCATTGGTATCTTCGTACCGTGGTCCTATTACTTAAGCTGTGAAAAGGCTTCAAAACAGACTAATTACCCTTATAGTGTTCATAAGTACAGATTGTTCTAAAACTAGAATAACAACATACTTTCCTCCTACACTACTGCAGATTGCTGTCATCAAGCAGAATCATACCTCCAAGGCCCCAAAAACTCCCTTGGATTGATCAATAATACTGGTCAATAGCAAGTTTTAATCAGAAATTGCTTTGTGTCCCGGAACATGTTTTTTATGATGATTTTAAGAAATGCATTTGCTTATTTTCTAGTACATCAAGTTTTCAGATATTTCCTTTTTTTGTTTTTAAGTTTGTCCTATGACAGCTTGCGCAATCCAGAATGTACCATGACGTGTCAGAAAGGAATTCCACCCGTTGCTAAAACTAACAACACAATTATTTTCTAAATATATGACTAAATTTCATATTACCATATATATTTCTAATCATGAAAACCTGCTATGCTAGGGCGGGGGGCAGATTTGGAATCAGTGTAAAAATTCAGCTAAAAAAGTTAACTTGCGTCTAAAAAAATGTTTTGAAGTTTGTTGACCTGTGTAATTTATACAAATAACACCCACGCAGGTAGACTGAGAGTACAGATTTGTGAAAGACGTGACAGGTTCCGGCCTGATGCTAGTGAAATCCAGGTGCATCTTAAATTACAGTATGATATAAAACTATTTATTTCAGAAATTCTGTTTAAAAAAAAAAAGAAAAAGGAAAACTTGTAGATTCCCTACACAGTGAAGTAATTTTATTACGGTAGTTCAAATTCCCCACCCCAACAAATTTGAATATTACATAAAATGATTTTTAATACAAAAATTTGGTAGGAATTGATCTTCTGAGATGTGTTTGTGTACTAAATCTATATTTCGCTTATTGAAATGAGCTACTTAAAGAAAATGAGCTTTTCTACTAAATTTATTGAGGTGTACTTGTATCTATGTAATGTTTATCAGTTCATCATGCCCTAATGACATAAAACCATTTCATGCAGCAAATACTATTTTAAGGTGGGCCCGTCCACCATATGTCGCACATGCTAGAAACTGCCTCTCCTGGAAAGACTTTCTAAAGAGGTTGGAGTGTGTCACGGTTTTGTTGATTGTTTGATTTGGTTCTGCCGCAACAAACTCCTCCAATCGTGGCCTTTTTATGGACTCGTCCAAAAGTAAAATGTCATTTTAAGATATCTTGCCCTTTTCAAGTGGCGGAAAAAAGAAGGCGAAACAGCCCTCATCGGAAGCGCCGGTGACGTGACCTGGTCAAGGCCGGCCGGAGGCGTCTATGTTTACCTCGCACCCGCCTGTGTGGCCGGAGGAGCTTGGAGTGGGTGGGCGCTGCTGAGATGAACTCACAAAGTCGGCACTGTCCTGTCGGGTATACACCTCGTCCCGCCCTTGCGGGTTCCCCCTCCCACTAATCTCTGCTCTTCTCTCACCCGTGCCTTGCAGAAGCCTCCACCTTCGCTCCTCAGATCCTCTCTTGCGCTTCACTTTTTCAAATCCCGGCAAATTGAGGACTTGTCGTCATGGTCCGCAGCAGCACCTGTAGAGTCCTCGTCCTCCTTGGCCTTTTGGTGGTCTTTGCGCGCTCAGGTAAAAAAAAAAAAAAAAAAAATCACACGGTGTTACAAATGATGTAATTTTTTTTCTGATTGTCTTATAAATACTGCCATAATTTTCAAGTCATCAACTGTAAGAATAATTTTTAAACAAACGTCCCAGTGAAAACGGGGTGCACACAAGTTTCTCCCCTTTTATGCCCATAGCAGCCAATGATGCCGAAGTATTCCTTGCAGCATGAGATTGTTCACAGAGTGCCGTGCAACCCTGGAAGTTCAAGATGGCTGTATTAGACAGTGTATGGTTGATGGATGACCACCATGTCCCCCAAAAGACTGCGGCGTCAACAGGGAGGTAGCGGCGTCGTGGTTCAAGAGCTTTCGGGTCACTGAAGGTGTGAAAATAACCTCTGGAGTGGAGTTTGTCTGACTTTCTTCCGTGGTACAAACTGAAGACAACTTTGCGAAACAAAGTCCTGGATTATGCCGCAAGAAATTTCTCCACATCATGGGCTGCTATGGGCATCAAAGTAATGAAATTTATGTGTTGACCGTTAACCTTATTGAGAACCTTTGCGCATCTTAAAAAGGTCGATGAAGGTATGAAGTAGTTGAAAATTCTTGATGTGTTGGGAGGCAATTCATATCCAAACAGCAACTTCGGGACGCTATTGTGAAGAAATTTAAGATGAAGCTGTCCATAAAGTCACAAATTTCAATGGATGCAAGACTTGCCAAGCTGCTGTCAAATAAGAGTATGTTCAAATGTTACTTGACCTGTTATGATGTTTTGGATTCTTTTCTTTTTTTCTATCATATAGCGCTTTCAGCAAATACATCCTCCTCGTAATGCTGCAAATTCAACCAAATGGAATGTTTTTACATTAAATTTGATATACTTTTACAAATATTTGTCCTCTATGCGATATGTTTGAACACAAACGGTGGAGCAACACATGCAGTCTGATGATACAACCATACTCACAGGCATGTGTTCTTTATCCTCTATGAAAAAAAGGCCAATATTATTGCAGCTTAGTAAAACAATGAGAGGAGTGGAGACTCTTCATTTTTGTCTGTATGACTGTATTGTACTGCCCCCTGATGGCAATGGTGTGCACATCAATTTAATGAAGTTATTCCTTTTATAAAGTACACCATTATAGCGCAAATGAATGACATTTCCATCCATTTTAGTGGGGAAAGATGATTTGATTGTTGTCAGTTGCAGACATGGTCGCGGAACAAATTAAATCGTATCACAAGGCACCACTGAATCAGATTTACATTTTACTACCTGCCACGTAGCTATTTTTATTTTAATTATTGTGGAACATCTGCAATTGAGAACACTCATGGAAACAAATGTCCATGTTCTTGTTTGTTGCCCTCTCCAGTCGGATCAACCTTTAGCAAATGGCTCCATCAACAAGTTTGTTTGACAAACAGAACCTGGCCGCTGTCTGCTTTGGGCCGGGCCGGTTGTTGCCGGTCGTGGGCCCAGCAAGCACAAGCCTTCTTTTGTACCCAGGCCCTGAACGCCTCATTGATGGCGCTTCTGGCCCGAGGCCCGCGCCTCCAAAAACCTCCAGTCCTGCTCCGCGGACAGGAAGCTTCTGGGTCAACACAAATACTCACCACGCTAAAAGGACGCCGCTTGGCATCCATTTCTGCTGAATTACCATCAGCGGTGGCAAAAAAAAACCCTCACGCTCTGTACTCACAGTGGGTATAAAAAGTCTGCGCACCCCTCTTGAATTGCTGGGTTTTGTGAAATATAGAAGTGAGACCAACAAATCATTTCACATTTTTAACCATTAAGGGGGGGAATGAATATAACTGAGATAATGTGATTGCAAAAGTGTACACACCCCCCTGGAACGGGTTGTGGCCATGTTCTGAATTATCCAATTCCATGCATTAAACCCATGTTAAATTACAATCGGCATTTAAAATGCTTTTGATTAACCCCAAATATAATGCTCTGGTAGGCTTTTGCTTACCTTTTGGTAGTCGCATCTTACAGCAGAGAGCTTCCACAGCATCAGAGAAACCTCATTATTCAAATGTGTCAATCAGGAGGAAGAAGCAAAAGAATTTCCAAGGCGTTCAATATATCAGGGAACACATAAAATGTAGACAATATGATACAACTGTAAAAACAAGTACAGATACTTGTGTTAAAACAAAAAAAGTTCTGATTTGACTCTTAACAATCAATATTAAAGTTAGCATTTTATTTACCTTGGGCAGTTACAACAACAAAAAAAGTGAGGGGATAAAAATCAATACATTTTCAAATGTTAGCCTCTACCATAAATGTGAAATCAAAAGTAAAAAAGTGAAGACTCTTTTATGTACTCAACACAACAGTCAAAATAAATTGTAACACCCATTACAAAAGTAACAAACATTTTTTTTTGGGGGGGGTATGGTGACAAATTAAAGCGGTGCAAAGTACAGATATCTGTTTTAAAATGTAGCGATTAAAAGTAAAATGCCAGATAATATGAATACTCAAGTAAAATACAAATACCTGAAAATCTATTCAAATACACAAACCAAGTATTTGTACCTAGGTTACCTCCCAGCACGGATCAAATGACAGGACAGAAGGAACAAGAGCAAAGAGTTCAGTGAAGGTGTCACAGCTAGGCCCGCAGAGTCAATGTTGAACAAGGCCCAGCGTCAACATATTTGGATGGTTTTGTTGGTATGTGTTGAGTCAATGTGCGCGTGAAGGGACTGGCTTGTGCATGTGTGTGTGCGAAGTTAGTTTATATATATGAAAGGCTTCCACGGCTCATCTGCGTAAGAAAAAAAGTCCCATATTACATTGGGGGCAGTACCCCACCAAATCCAGCAGGTAGCGCTAGAGTGACAAAAAACTTGTTTTGCACCACAAATTTTCCTTTCTGGTCCAAAAAGGCATGCTAGACTGACATCGAGGGTTTATTGTGAAACAACAAAGGCTGCTTGCTAGGCTCTCCGCCTTATTATGAAAAGTCCAGTCACTACTCTCTGCGAGAGGATGCTCATTTTAAAAGTGAATCGCCAAGTTTGTCAATTTTTGAAAATTTCAGGACCTTGAATGAGTAATGTACGCTTTTAGCACAACTCGGCTGGATTAATGTAACGCTTTTTACTTTGATTGAGATTGACCAACTAACTACATAGGCTACTATATTTTCCTTCATCTTCACTTCCTGTAGGTTGCATGGCCAAGCGTCCCAATACTTAAGTCAGTTGTAAAGATTCCATCAATGTCTTGTTTCCCAACCTTTATAGTGCCAAGGCGCATATTTTACACAAGAAAACTCCCTTGGCACACCACCAATCAAAAATATCACAGGAGGTATATATTTTATGAAATGAGGACGATCTCGTCGCAATTTACTCTACAATTGCACTTGAATGTGAAATATTGGCTTAGTTAGTTGAACACATTCTATCTTCCGTCATCTAGTGGAAGAGCATTTAATTGTTTTGCCTAACAATATACGTTGCATAGAAAGATGCGCAAAGATACATTATATCCAATTAATAAATCACCTGCGGTGCACAGGTTGAGAATAACTGCCTCCAGTAACCGCCACCATTGTATAGCAAGACGTTTTTTGGGGGGGTCAGGGTTAAAAAAAAAAATGCCACCATGTAGAGTAATGAAGTTCCCAGAGAAAGTGTCCACTTTCATGGCTTTCATGTTGAAGTGAAGATTGCCCAGACTGAAGGAGCTTTTCTCCTTGTTCCTTGGAACGTTGAAGGAAGGAAAGAACATGTCAGGGGGCCACCTCAAGCTCAAACGGACAAAATGTTGCCTTCCTACAAAGACTTCCTTATTCCGCTGCTCCTGAGCCGTTGGGGGCACACAGAAGACCCTTATGGACCACTCAAACATACCAACGATAATCACAATATTAAGTCACCTTCAAATCACTTCTTTTTTTTTTTTTTTCCTGTTTTGCAGAGACGGTGGCCGAAGCGCCCAGGGACAACCATGACATTGTGTCTGGAGAGATGCCCGCAGACGTCGGCCCCACCGGAATCACCACCGAGGAGCCCCTCCATCACATGACCGAGCAGGCCATCACCTTCGACTATGAGGATGCCACGCAAGGCCTCGATGTGGATGAGGAGGAAGGTAAAAAAAAACGTGGACTTTTGTCACCTTTCTATGTGTAGCCAAGTGCGGATGTGAAAGGTTCTAAAATCCGGGGTCCAGTTATAACTCACTTTTGTTGTTAGGGGTTTAATTCTACTTTCAACTACTTGATGGCAGCATAACAATCACCAATCAGGGCTCAAATTCAGAAAAGAGGTCAGCCGTGATTGGTCGTTGTGAGCAGTTGTGAAGACAAAATGGCCGCCCCCAGAGATGGCTAAAAACAAGTGCATTTTGCTGCTTAACTTATATTACACAAATGCAAAATTAATCAGAATGCCGTGTTTGAACTAGTGGGCCTGCTGGGAGCATATTCTTGAAAAAAGTATGTTTGGGTTAACCCCCGCTTTAAAGCACTCTTTTTTTTAATCCATCCTTCCATTATCTGAACCGCTTATCCTCACCAAATGATTTTTCAATTTGTTAATCATTTGTTGGTTTTAGTTAACTATAACAAGCTTGCCCCCCACTAGCACAGGATTCTGATAGATATTGTTTTGGTGGGATAATCATTTAGCACATGAAACCATCCATTTTCATGAATCTTAGGGCAGTGCCATTTTTTTTACACTCTATTGCGAACCTCATGCCTCACCTGTTTTCTGGGTTTGGTCATGTGATGTCAGAATTCTCATGTGTGTGTAGGTGTCCTCGGACCGGGTGCCATCACTGCCATCGTCATCGCTGTTTTTCTTGGAGCATCCGTCCTCCTGGCGCTCATTGTCATCACGCTCAGGAAATTCACAGCCTCCTAGAATGTGTTTGGCCGTGTGCGTGTATGTGTGTGTTTGTGTAAGTGAATGTGTATTTTTGCTTGTTCTGTAAAATATGAGTGTTAATTGATGCTGTGGCAGGTCCAGTGACGGAGAAAACGTAGCTGCTCTACTCCACTCTGTTCATTTTGCATGATCAATTCACATTATTTTTGAAGGAGATATGTATTTTGGTTTCACAATTTAAAACAGTTCCCAGGTGTCTCAATATGTCCGCGACATGTCATCAAAATGGGTTGTAAAAAAAAAAAAAAAAACTGTCTTAACCTCTGAGGAATTAGCTTGTTTTGAAGGGGTCGGCTCAATCCTGCTTCATATGTATCTTGGCCAATGTATGGATTTTGTCACCATGACAACAAGCAAGTAAACGGATTATATTTACCGAAGATCCCAGTGTGGGAGGGAAAAAAAAAAACACACTTAGAGACAATTAAAAGCCTTGTCACTCCTCCCACAGCCGCCACGTCAACAATTTCACCACACCCCTCTGCGCTGTACAGACTGCAAACAAATGTTTTTCTCACAAAGCCACCACTGGCTACATAACCACATTCCCAGCATAAAGCGAGCGCCCATAAATATTTAATTGCATTTTCACTTGTATAGGGAGCACTTCCTCACCAAGTCGCGAAATTGCAGTTTAGACACATTATCAGAAATAGGCAGCTCACACAATATTTTGTTTTTGGTTGTTTAGTTCCACACTGGATATGTGGCCAGGCACTCGAGCGACACAACTATTTGTGTACAAGCCATTAAAAAGTCAATTTTTCATATGTCCCCTTTGAAGCAACTTTCTTCAAAACTAATATCCACGTCATTTTTTTTTTCTAAATTGTTTCGAACTGTTTTATAAATGAACGTCTTAATGTCACATCAAGTAGTGTTTCTTCACAATTCATGCAAATATCAAGATGCTCCAAGATGGCACCAAAGCACTACATGAAGCGCCCCAACTCACCTCAACATAGTACCCCAGCACAAAGATGGCAACAAAGTGCGACATGAAGCCCTTCAACTCACTTTGATATAGCTCACTGGCACCAAGATAACACAACATGGCAACAAGCAGGTGAAGCTCCTCAACTCATTTCAACATAGTTCCTTGGCACCAATATGGCAGAAAAACACTACATGAAGCTCCTTAACTCACTTCGACATGCTTTCTCAGCACAAATATGCAACATGATTCCTCAACTCAATTTCAGTATTAATACTTGGTACCAATGCAATTCTTTTATAGCAGAGGAAAGGTTAAAAAAATAGTTTTTTTTAAAAAAATCTGTAGAATATGCAGGCAACACTGTTTGTGGCTTGTCAACATTCGGTCAATTTTTCTCTTCTGATCAAGTTGTTCTATAGTCAGAACAAGTAGTGTTTGTGGAGTCCTTGTGTGTTGTTTAATTTGCATGTTTAATATTTTAGTGTTTTTGTTTTACCATGACGCCTCAGACACGTGCTAGCCACTGCCTTATAAATTGAAAAACCAACAATTCATTCTTTTGGCTTTAGCCACCAGGAGGCAGTATCATACTACATGTACATGTTGACATACGTTGAAGAAGCAAGTATTGTTGCTATCAGTGTTGAAATACCACCGCAACATCAATGCTAACTTCATTAGCCGTCTTTGGCGTTGTTCAGTGTTAGCATTAGGCTAGTATTTCATAGCAAAACTGCTTGTTAATTTATCCTCACAACCATTAAAAAAATCCCAAAACAAATAAAGTTGAATAGTTTATTAAAGCAGCAAGATGTAAAATACATAGTCACACACATCAACTGACACAAATAACCCACATGTTTTTACTGGGTAGAATTTCAAATACTGCAATAAGATAAGTTAATAGACAAGTGATTTCAGGTATCCAAGTAAAACGTTCTATCAATAACAGTAACTGTAATCTCAGTAGCAAGCTTCAGATGGATGCTCTAAAGATCTTCTGCTTACAGTTTGGAAGCCATTTAACAAAAGAAAATCCAAAAACGCATGTAACACCTGATTCAACGTAGAAAATTTGCTGTAATTCAGATATTGCTTGGTAACAAAGGTCATTTACACCATCAACATCTAAACTATGAGGTATGTTTTTTTTTTTTCAAATACAAAAAAATTCACCCAAGTAACTTTTCTGATTTTGCCCTGATTCTGATTTCATGATATAATACTTAATGACTTCGTTCATCAACAGGTGGAATTTTTTTCTGAAATGCCATAACTTTAAATACAATGCATGGTAAAAATCTGTGTGTTATGCTAGCACTCCTGCACTTAAAAAAATGACAATTTCAAAATCCTGATGTTCTAGGAAAAAAGTAGTTGACCAGGGCAATTCAAAATAAAAAAGATAGTTTGTGTTACAGTTGACATTGAAATCAAATTCCCATCCGTTTTCTATTCTCCAGCGTTGCTTTGAGCGAAGAGGCGGGACACCCCAGACTGGTCGCCAGCCAATCTCGGGGCACAAAGACAAGCAGGCATCCACGCACAAGAACAATTTCGCATAGTCAATGTACCTAAAGTTTGGTTTTGTAAATGTGGGAGGAAACCGGAGTACCCGGAGTAAACCCACGCAAGCACGGGGAGAACATAAAAACTCCAACACAGGATGGCCAGAGCTCCCCTGTGAGGCGGATGCACTAACCACTCCTGCACCGTGCTGTAACATACATACTATTACAAATGTATTGCAATGGCGAAAAAAAAAAAAGTTAGAGAAATTAGTTTGACAAGGGTTCAGTTAAAGTGCAGTTTAGTCAAGAACTGAAGTGATATGATGGCCGGGTCATTTTCTTTAGCCAATGTTGCAGATCAAGGTATTCACCAGGTAACGGTTCTCAAAGTGAAGAATTTCCTGGCAGGGGGCATTCTTCTCAGCTACAAAACAAAACACAATGTTACAAACTTCATTTGGTCATCCAGCTGGTTTTCAGTCAGTGGCAGGGCACATAACAAGCTTCATTTACAGTTACTAAAGTCTTCAGTTAGCCTTGCCCTTTTGTGTGGGAGGATTCAGATCTGCAACTTGTTTATTGTGATGCATATACACATACATACACTGTCACACATCGCTGTCCTGTGAAAAACACCATTGAACATTTTAGTCTAATTTTGGACATGATATAGATATATATTCATATTTTTTCCACTCCATATTTATGCAACTGTTGGAAAGCTGTCATGCCAAAACAATGGCCAAGAGACATGTCTCATCCTTCCATCCTCCACTTTCGCTGCACTACCAGTGACTCACAAAGACTTTCTAGGCTGTGCCCACACTCAAATAAGGCATTTAAATCACTACAACAGGAAGTCTAAATTTGGTCATTCTGTTTTTTTTTCACACTTCCCGTGCAACCAACTCAAATGCCTTTGACTAGTGTTACAATTTCCACCATCTGTGTTGGAATGTGGATTTCTAATACACCATTTTTTACCATCAAAATATTCATTTAAACTTGAGATACATACATAATTAAAAACGTCTAAGAAAAAAAATCATAAAAAAATATGCTAACATCTTCGAGACATTTATTCTTTTCAACCCTGAATTTAAGAATGTTTTCACACTTATACTCATTCAAACTCATTAATCTACAGTGCTACCTCTACTTACGAAATTTTCCATTTTCCACGTAAATGCCCTAATCCGTTCTAAGCCCCCCAATATTGAGACATAAATGTTTTATAAAGCATAAAAATGCATCAAAACATGTAACAGATACATGTCACAATTACATTATTGCACAATAATGTGCATAATGTAAAAAAAAAAGAATAGAGTAAAGCTTTTAATTGCTGTCCTCATTGTTTTAATTCTCATTGTCAAAACTATTCAACGTTCTCAAATTTTGTGAAAAAAATATTTCTTTCTACTGAAGATTTTGATGGTAAAAATATCTGAATTTTGAATTGTTTATTTTAAAAGAGAAATTTTGAAGATGGTAAATTTTTTTTTTACTAAATTATCCTTTGTATTCAATTTTTGCCAAGTGTATGTTTCAAATGGACAGATTTTGAGGTAAATTTTTTGATAAATTCAAATTCATCTATTTTGCAATGTCAAATTTTTTACACTTGCATTTTATTTCTCAATTAACAAAAAAACAGCATATCTTGATGGCACTCACATGATTTCTTAATTTGGAATGTCTCCTTGCCGCGGCACATTTGTTGGATGGTGGGGCTCAGCTCGTCCTGGGTCAGTGGGCCGGTCACCATCATCACCTCATATGATTTGTAGTTTTCCGGCAAGTACATCTCCCTCTGCATGCGCAACAATAACAGTCAGCGTCATACACACCTTGTTCTACTTGGGCTCATTTCATTTAACTGAGGGATATAAAGTTCTGTGAGTTTTTTTTATATAAATATGCAACCTTATGTGCGTGATAAGCAACATTAGTTCAAAACTTTACCCCACTGTATTTAAGCTTCACATTATTGACTATAATTCTTTGAGGGGAAATTAAACATACTCCACGCTATCTTCTTTTATTTGTAAGATGAGAAAATATAATTTAGCCAAATCCAAGCACCATTCAAAACTTCCAAAAATGTCCTTCATATAATATTGCATTTGTGGAATATGACTCCGCAGCAAAATCCACCCTTTTATCCATCCCATGTGGCATCCATTTTGCCACTTCCTGTCGACTGAAAATTACGGGGCTCAGGTAACGATCACATGACCAAACTTATGCCATATATGACCTCAGGCTCATCTTTTGCATACCAGCCATTGGTGCCATCTCACGTGGTCTCACCTTGGTGCTGTTCAGCAACTCCCAAAGGTTGCGTGGAGCCTTCACCACTTGCGTGTTCAGCTCGGCCACAAAGCACATTTCCAGTTCTTTGTGATAATAAGCCGTCTTGCTCTGTCGATACACGTTTTCGTACACATCAGAAATATGGACGCTAATTAGAACATTTGGATAATAAGACAGCTTTCAAATATGGTCAAAAATGAGGTGGCCTCACATTTTCAAAGTCGTGGATGATGTCAATGGGGCTGTCACTTGCGGTATTTAGCATGACCATTTTGATGTATTGGTAGTTGTGTTTCAGGGAGATGGCCACCTCCATGTTCATCTCCAATCGGTGTCCAAAATCGTTGTACTCAACGTGGCACTTGAACACGTCCGCCGACTCCTACACGCACACCACACCAAACTTCGGTCAGCGCGCGGCACCTTACGCCAATGAGCTCACGCTTTTTTTTTCTTTGGGATACGTGATGGACAGAAGATAGATACGATGGATGGAAGAATAGAGGGATGGTAGAATGGATACAATAAAAGGACAATAAAAGGATGAATTAAGGACAGGATGGATGGAGGGATAGAGACGTACAGTCAAATTGATGCCGGTTGTGTCGTGGGCGTTTGCTGGCCAGAAAAAAGGATTGACATCTGAACTGCTACCTGGAAAGTCGTCATCCAACTGGACGGATGGATAAACAAGGCCACATCAATAATAAGAATGAGTCATGTCATGAAAACGACCACCAAACGCCACTTGGTGATGAACAAACACAAGACAGTTCGATAGGGGTGCCGTGATGCAAAAGGTACCTCAGGATAGAAGTGGCGGTAGGTATAGAGGGAGCCCAGCACCAGTCCTAGGAGGATAATCAGCACGGATATCAAGATGACGCACCGGCGGACTGGAAAATGTTTCTTGATCCAGATTGGATCAGACTCCTGGTCCTGGTCCTGGTCCTGGTGCAGACCAAAAAACTCTTTAGGCGCTTTGCTAAAACTATGGCGGAATATATACTTCCAGAAAAGACAAAAATGCATGCACATCTTTTGTTTGCCGAAGAAAGGATTATGACGTGCTAGGAATTAGCATCATTTTTACTCCACCCTCTTTTTGATTCTGACATGATTGGAGTGATGATTGGAGTGGCTAACGTCTGCTTGTTTACAGTGATAATGCTAGCTAAGCATCGTTAGCGCTATTTTATCAAAGCCACAAAGAGCGGGAAAAAAAAACCCTGGCCGTATAACATTTTTCATTTTTTGTCAGCAGTTTTTTTTTTTTTTTTTACATGGATGTCCAATTTCAAGCCTTTCTGTGACTCTTCCGGTCTGTTGAAACCTTGACACGCCACTAAAGAAAATGACTCTTTAATTAAAACGCCTATTGAACTACCATAAACGGTCTTTTGAGAGTGGGATCAAGCGACAGTCAGTTGGCCACCATGCCAACAAGGCCTCTTGTTGTTGTCGAAAAAAAAGAGCAGGAGGAACACGAGCCTCGCAATGGGCGGACCCAGTTTGCACTTACTACTCCATATTGACGTTCAAGAACTCACAAATCTGTTCATTTGAATGAAACATGCAGTGCGGTTAATTTTATTTTGGCTGTATTTAATGACTCTGCAACATTTCATATACAAGGCAACTCAATGTGCTTCACACAGGTAAAGAACAACTACAAGCATTTACAAACAGTTAACATTCAAAAGCAGAGAAAATAAAGGTAGCTTACAAAAATTACTATAATGTACGTTGTCAACATTTAAACACATTAACAGAAAACAAAAAATGATTTAAAATTGTTCAGAGGACCTTAATCAAAAGTATGAGGAAAAACGAACAGGAAACAAAAACATTATCTAAAATTGTTTAGAGGACAAGTTTTTAACCTGGATTTAAAAGCATTTACACTTGGGGCTGACTTCACTTCTGTTGGCAGCTTATTCCATTTGTGTGCAGCGAACAGCTAAATGCTGCTTCACCATGTTTACTTTGAACTCTGGGCTCCACTAATTGACCCACCTCTGCAGATCTCACAGGGTTTATGTTCAATCACCATTTCATTACTGTATTCAGGACCCGAACCATTCAGTGATTTAGACCAGTAGCAAAATTTTAAAATCTATTCTACAGTTAATTGGGAGCCAATTAAAGCCTTTAGGACTGGAGTTACATGTTCCAATCTCTTTGTTCTGGTAAAAACCCGAGCTGCGGCCTTCTGAAAAAGCTGCATCTTTTTGATGCTCAGATTATTGTAAAGAAAAACATTTTTACTCGACTTTCCCTTTAAATAAAAAGGATGGAAAACTACCCAAAATGTATTTGTGTTCAACCAATTAACACTGTTGTGAGTTTCGTTGATTAGTCACTAGTGATGGATAAATGAAGCTTCATGAAGCTTCATTTACTCTAGATGGCCCTCTTGGTTTAAAGATGTAGAGTAAATAAAATTTCCATTCTATCTTGAAACCAAAAGCACTACCTACAGGGAAAAAAAATGCACAAGTGCTACATGCTTTCTTTTCCATCACTAGTAGTCACTAATGTAGTCAGGAATCACCGCTCGTCAGAAAATCCCAACCTGGGAATTGCGTCACCGAGTTGTGAGTCAGTTGGCGCCGAGACCCGCCAGATGCCCGCCCACTATCTCACAAGCAACCCACCACCTTCACCGTACTACCGTCGCCATGGCGAGGAGCGGAAGTGGGACCATCAGTATGTACTGACGGAAGGCGTTTTGGAGGAGGCCTATTCTGAGACATCTGCGTCATCTTATTTTTAGACTTGTACGGCACCCGTTTATCGGCTGAGTCTTGACATCACGCGTGACTGGCAGACCGTGTGATTCTCCTGTGTATGTGCAATAATCAGCGAGGATCACAAAAGTACTTTATTAATATGGATTGCAAGGGAAAAGACTCATTTTTATCAACAATTGGCATCAGATTGATTTTACAAGCGTCACTAGCCAAAACATTAGGTACTAATACCACTCATTGAGGTAGTTATCAAGGAATTAATAAAACCCATGCATAACGTACACATATAGTCCTTTTTTTTCTTTTTTTTAATTTTAATAATCATTCTCTGCTAACAAGATTATGGAAAAATTCACCATTTTAAAATAATTTAAAAAATAAATAAAACAGGAAAATATCTTACAAATAATCAAGAATAACTCATAATTGATCCCATCATAAAAATTAAGTAAATATAATAATGCATACATATAGTAAATTCAATGGCATACAATTCACAAACACATTGACTTTTTTATTAAAAAATGCTTTTAATGGTCCTGTACTTGATTAAAAAAATGGAGATTAGCTAAAAAAATAACCATCAGGATTATAATCAAAATGTTTAATTTGCCTAAATAAAATTAACCGTTATGCAAATTTTCACCAGGATATAAAATCTCCGCAGGATCAAATAAACAAACTTACATAATCTAATTTGTATACAAGTACTGAATCACAGGATAATAAAATCAATTACAAATTAATGATGAGTGATTACTAATTGATAACGCCACAATCAATAATACGTACAAAACATAAACCCCCACAACCAGATGTCCTGCATTTTTTTCATTTTCCCTTGCTCATCACAAAGGTAATCACCATCTCCGATGTCATCACTCTATGCCGTGTTTGGTTGGCTGTCGACAAGTACAAATACAGTGTGTACCCCACATCTCGCCTAGATATTAATCATCAGTTGAATAAAATAACTAAAAAGTCCTGTTCAGGGAACAGGTGTCCTATTATTATCATTGTTATTATCAGTTCAAGTCAAAAACTTTGCAGCCAAACGTAGACAACAATGATCAATTTCATAAAGAGGCGAAAAAATGGGGCAACTTACTAACTGGTTGATAACGACTTCTTGAACTTCATCTTTGTCCCTCTTGTCAGATGATGAAGGGCGGCAGGATATCCTCACCATTTTGGTTATTCTGTCAGGTCTGCTTTGTTTTTTATAAGTGGGGTGGTAGTTGTTTGAATTTATTCTTCCTTCGGGGTACACTCTCTCAGCCTGCTGACAACTCGCGTCCGGTTCTGTTTTTATACCCACCGGCGGGGACTCCGTGACGCCACCGCAACGTCTTCTGTGACGAGCGAAGGCGAGTGTGGGTATCAAGGAAGAGCTGGCCAGTAACATTCGTAGTAAAAGCACAACGTCTACATATCTAGTTTGATTCGAAACGGAATACAACCGTTTACGATTTTTATTAGATTTTTTGTACATAAATTGACGGTTTGGACAGGTAAACGTGATTATAAGACGTTTTTGGCGTACTTGACGCCACTCTTTACTTTTATTTTGAAGGCAACAAACAGATATGGTAGTATTCCGTTATTCGTGATCAAGCGTCATCATCCGGAAGTGCAGCCAGCTTTGTTCAAACTTTTATTTATTAATTAATTAATTTATATATTTATTTAAACTTATTCTTAAACTAATATGTACAAAACATATTGGCATAGTACATTGTCAACATTATAAGACAAAAAAGGTAACAGACAAGCCTCAAGAAAGCATCACAAAACAACACAAAAAAGATAATAATAATAATAATAATAATAATAAAAATAATCATAATAATAATAATAATAATAATAATAATAATTAGATCAAATGAAATAAATAAATAATAATAAATAAATTCAAAAAATAACAGATGAAAGAAAGGAGAACGCTAGGATCTTTCAGCAAAATTCAACTCCTCTACTAATATGTACAATTTCACAGCATTTTTCTGATGAAAAGTAATAACATAGTTCTTTATGAAAAACATCGAATTTAGGTTTGGATTTGATGTCAACCAGTTCAGAGTGTACCCCGCCTACTGCTCAATGACAGCTGGGATAGGCTCCAGCACACCCGCGGTTCGGATAATGGATGGATGGATGGATGGATTTGATGTATCTTTTATGTATAAAACATTAGGATAGTGTGTTAATTAGTAATTACTAGGTCATGTGATGACTCTTTGACAGAAATACCATACAAAACATTTTCTTTTGACAGAATAGAAAGATTGGGCAATTTAGGGAACAACCAGTCATACCCATCTTTCCAGAAGGCATTAATAAGTTTGCAGTCATAAAATAGGTGTTCAATTGTTTCAATGTGTTCATCACAGAATAAATAGTTGTTGTGGTCCAAATTAAAGTGATTCCTTAAAAATTCAGAAGATGGGTATACCCTATTATAAATGTCATAATGAATTTCCTTTGCTTTTGGGGGCAAGGTAAATTGAAAGAATTTAGATCTCAAACTTCTAACTTCTTCTTTGGAGAATATTTGTAGGATTGAAATTCTGTTTGATAAGAATGGATACAATTCTTTAACAAAGATTTGTCAGATTATGACATTAGGTAGATTAGGAGCAGTGATATTGTGTCCATCCACCAGAAGCAAAGGAAGTGATGGGTTCACATTACTTTGAAACAAATTATAAGACATCACAACCAAATATTGAGGAATTGCTTTTATAAGATTATTATATTGCCTTTTGCCATTCGGGTTATATTTACACCAGAAAATCTCAAAGGGTACAATGTTTCCCGTAATGTCCAAGAGGTGCATCACTGACCAAATTCCTCTCTCTAACCAATTTTGATAAAACAATGATTTTCTATTTCTAAATAAAATCCATCTACAATTCTTTAATGGGGTTTTCTAGAGACTACAATTATGTTTGTAAATCATTCTTCAGTAGTGTAAAACTACTGCCAGATTTGCATCCCTAATGGTATCAAATATATCACGGTAACTCACACTTTTACTCATAAAGTACATTGCAGACAACAGAATACAAAAAAAACGGAAAATATGAATAATAAGTCTGTAAACTATTGGGGCAATGTGTGT
This sequence comes from Filicampus tigris, assembly GCF_054856515.1. Taxonomy (NCBI): domain Eukaryota; kingdom Metazoa; phylum Chordata; class Actinopteri; order Syngnathiformes; family Syngnathidae; genus Filicampus; species Filicampus tigris. Next base: position 15,165,163 of record NC_141226.1, on the reverse strand, counting down.
ATATTGTGCTTAATGCAGATAAAAATGTGGTTTTATTCGCCAAGACAACAACAACTTTAAAACAAAAAATATGTTATTATTCATTTTTTTAAAGGGAGCTATTTAGTAATGTTCAATTTTATAGTTTGATGTCTTGTAAAAGTCAAATTCATGTACAGTTTTAATTAAAAAAAGAGTGATATTCATTTATTTATTCAGTTATGTACTCTGGCCATTCTTGTGAATTCTTTTTTTTTTTTTTAGAAGCAATTAGTGACACTGATTCCTACTAAGACACAGGGAATGTACATAATTATGGACCAGCTAAGCCACACATTTTGACTGTTCCTTTTATCATGTTAAATTGAAATGTTAATTTATTAAAAGTCATTCTTATTTTCTTATTATCTATATAAAAAATCTATTAAATTATTTCAACACAAAACTTATATATTATAACTTATAAAATTTATTCTATTAAGCACAATTTTAAGAGGTAAAAGGTAAGTTAAAAAAAAAACATTTTTTGGAATTCTTCTCAAAATATTGGCGATACTTCAGGATGCGGCGAAGCTTCTTTGTAAATATTGCAAGTATGTACAGCATGTCCATCATGTACAAAGCCTGACGTATTCATTCTACATGAAAGGAACAACAGACATGGCAATATTCTTCATTGCCAGGAACTGTCAGATTCTCGGGGCATTGTGAGCAGTCATTAGTTGTCCTGCCACAACCCTCGGCCATTCTCACAGACCAAAGGTGACAAATGCCACAAGATCTCTTTGTAGACATGCGCGTTGATCATCTGCCCCATGTTGAAGGGGAAAGCTTTTATAATAGAATCATTTTTTACATTTTCAGAGATTGATGTGGGTATGTGGGGAAAGATGTCCACATAGATTTTGGTCAAGACGGATTGCAGTTTTATGACATCAAATGATGTTAAACTTTTATGGATAGGAAACACTTAATGCCCATAAAATCCAAAATATTGGGGGATTTTTTAAAAATATTTTCATAGATTGATGTGGGCATATAGGTAGAGATGTGCACAGGAATTTAGGTGATGATGGGTCATAGTTTTCTAACACTAAGCGATAGTGAACATCTAACGGAAGGAAAAGGCTTAATGTCTATATAATCCAACATATGGTGGTGATTGTTTAGATAGTTTCCTAGGTTGAAGTGGGCATGAGTAGAGATGTGCATTTGAATTTTGATTACAATTTGTCTTAGTTTTCCTGACATTTACCAGATTATTTTTAATATATATTTTTATTTTATTTATTTACTTATTTTTTTTACATTAACATTTTACATTTTAGACCGTCCCCTTATTAATAAATTTAGGGTGACGATTAGTAAATTGAGAGACCATGAGATTAGAATTTTTTAAATTTTTTTTCCGTGGCACCGGGGACGGAGGCGCTTCTTACTAACACTCCCCTCCTTGGCTTTTTCGCCCTATTCATATGTAAATCAGCCATCATATATACCTAGCCCTTGTCTCCCCCTCCAGTGGCAGCACTAAAAAGAAGTCAGGTCAGCAGACCGAGCCATCTGTCTCACCATTGAGGAGCTCCAACGTCTTTTTTGGGGGGCTTCGAAAGACAGTTTTACGGAAGAGGATTGGGGCCAGAGGGGGAAGGGGGGGAATAGGTTGGCAAGATTCTCACTTTTATTTCAGCATTTTTACTTTAAAGTCAGAATTTTGACTTCATTCTCAGAATTCTGACTTTAAAGTCAGAACTGACTTTGGAATTTCTGAGAATAAAGTCAGAATTCTGAGAATACAGTCTGAATCCTGATATAAATGTGAGAATCTTACCAACCATATTTTTTTCCCCCCCACTGGCCCTAATCCTCTTCCGTACAGTTCCAAGGGTTCTCGTCGTTTTTATTTGTGGCAGGAATGGCCCCCACTCGCAAGCACACACCGACAGACCACTGCACAGGAGGACTCAAGTCTGACAGAAAGGTAATAATAATAATAATAATAATAATAATAATAATAATAATAATAATAATACACCATAGGGTAAAAACGATTTATTGTCAGTGTACCGTCGGCATTATTTTTTTGGTGGCGCTAGTAATAATTCTGTGCTTCCTAGAAATAATTCTGTGCTTCCAGATGAGGAAACCTCTGGTCGAGAAGAAACGACGAGCTCGTATCAACGACAGCTTACACGAACTCAGGTCTCTCATGGCGGATACAGAGGTAAGAAACACGTGATATATATTTTTTTAATAGGTTGCTTTTTAATGAGCTAAAAGGGAGCTAAATGTGACTGGTGTGTGCGTGTGTGTCGCGTCGCAGCTCCATTCAAAGATGGAGAACGCCGAAGTACTGGAGATGACGGTCAAACGGGTGGAGAGCATCCTGCAAAATCGGGCTCAAGGTAAATTAAAAAAAAAAAGCTATTGATAGTCTAGGTTAGTTGGTCGTGTTATCATTTTTCCGTAATTGTGGACTTAAATTGTCTAGTTTTACTCGAATGTGTCTCGCTTGGTAAACCCCTGCCAAAAACCTGTCTGAATGCTGCATTCAATGACATCTGGGAATAAGAATATCTCATATATCTGACCAGGTGGCTTGTGGGGAAATTGCGTGAAAATTCGAATTTTACGTACGAAATCTGGGCAAATTAGTTGAAGTCCTACCTGAATTTCAACTGTGATCGTTACATTAATGTTCGTACACTCATTAGGAGAAATGATCGTACTTCCCCGTTTCACCGAACGCAGCCCTAGTTGATAGCTAGTTCCCAAGCGTATTGATACACAATGGTGCACCGAGGCTACAGGTGCATCACTGCCGCACGGCCTTCTGCGAGGAGGGATATAGATGGAAACAGTTGCATGTCTGATGTTGCTTACCACGGTCCAAGGAATGCTCAGGGATTTTGTGTGAATGCTCAGACGCATGGAAAATTAGAGGGAACATTGACCCTAACTACAGTTGAGCCTTGCATACGCACAGTTTGGCATCCAGGGATTTGTATATTCTCAGATTTCTTTTTCTTTTTCATTACATTTTGTTTTTGCTTCTTTTCCCTGTTTTTCCGAGATTGCTTTTCCCAGTTCCCTGTTTTTAATAGAAAACCTATATTGAATATTCATCAGCATTTTCTGTGAATTCTTTGTAAAAAAAAAAGAATAAATAAATTAAAAAAAATAATAATAGTACTAATACAGTACTTTTTTTTCCTCAAATTTTGGGTCACCAATTGCCCGTTCCTGTGCTTATGTATTCCAAGCAATGTTTTAAAATCTCCACCAACATCAAACCTATTTGTTTGTTTCTGTTGATTCCAGAGGTGGACACTGTCAATCGAGAGGCGTGCGAGCGTTTCGCGGCCGGTTACATCCAGTGCATGCACGACGTGCACACTTTTGTGTCCAGCTGCCCGGGGATGGACCCCACGGTGGCGGCCGAGCTGCTCAACCACCTCCTGGAGAGCATGCCCCTGCACGGCCAGGACCGTCTCAGGGCCATGCTTTCGGACACAGACCGCCACGGCGACCCCTGCTGCCCGCCGGCCTCCGCCCCCTCGGTGTCCCCGGATTCGCTGGTATCCCCGGTCCCTTCCTCTTCCTCCGCCTCCGGCGACGACATCTGCTCAGATCTGGAGGACACCGACTCGGAGCAAAGTCAGGTTTCGTCTTCCGAGGAGTCGGAACAAAGTCAGGTTTCTTCGTCGGAAGAATCTGAGCCGCAGGACGTGCCGGGATGTGTGTCCTTAAATGGCTCCAAATCCATTTGGAGACCCTGGTAGACTGAGGTGGTTGTAAAAGTCTGTCAGACATTTTAAAGCAGGGGTGTCAAACTTGGTTTCATGATGGGCCACATTGTAGTTATGGTTTCCCTTAGTGGGTTGATATGACTGTAAAAAAACTAATAAGGGTTATAAAGGCCACCTCATTGTACAGTCATAGTTAAAAAATGTATATATAATAGGGATGGGCGAGTACCGAGGTATCGGGTCGGTACCGGCCTTAATTCAAGGCATCGGGTTCTTGAGGAGGAGTCTGATACAAGCCGCTGATAAAACAAAACAAAAAAAATTCTGACATTGACGCCGATTCAACTTGCTGAAACGCCCACGACGGCGGTCACTACACCAATCGGCGCAATCAGACGCCATGACGTTTCCCGACCTCTCACGTCAGATTGGTGTATCTAGGCCTTATGTCTTCCTTGCCAGTTTGACACATCGGTGAATCATGTCCGTCAGAAAGGTCTTTGTTCACAATTATATATCATAGTGTTAATTGAAAGTTTAATTCTCATTTATTGTTGCGACAGCAAGTTAAAAACAACTTGGGCAAATTATGCTATTAGATTAACACAATTAGGTATATTTTTAAAGTGTAAGTCAACCCCCCAAAATGTTTTTGCAATAATATGATCTATACGTCTTCACTAGTCTAAACATGGCATTCTGATTAATATTACGTTTGTGGAATATGAGTTAAGCCGCAAAATCCACCCATTTTTAGCCATCTCAGGGAGCAGTCATTTTGTCACTTTCTGTCAACTGAAAATGACATCACAGTTGCTGAGGTCTTAGGTAACGAACGACCAATCATGGCTCAGCTTCAGAAAACAGGTGAGCTGTGATTAGTCAATATCTGAGCAATTTGAAGTAGAGATAACACCCACTTTATTTACTTTGGTGGGCCAGAGGAAATGATGTGGTCAGCCAGATCTGATCCCGAAGGCGTTGAGTTTGACACCTGTGTTTTAACACTAGGTCGTAACGTGTAATATATAATCTAAGTAAATATTTTCAAATGCAAATCAGTGATTTTGGAAGCGTAACCGCCTAATACAGAAGGAAAATATTCTGTACATATTTACTTGTTAGACATGAGCTCTATAGAGCAGTGTTTTCCTAACTTCTATTAAGCCAGACACTTATTTCACATTCCAAAACATCTCACAGGAGCGGGACCTTGACTTATAAGTGAACTTCACAACAAGCGAACGATCCTTTGAAAAAAAGATACTTTGAGCGGTTAATTGCCAATCCCAGTTGAAGTTTAAGTTAAATCAAACATAAAACCAAGAGAATTACACTTTGTGCATTCAAACAATCCACAGAACTTTGTCCAAAGTCAATGTGCTAGCTTAATGCTAACACATAATGGTAAACTTCATGGACTGGCTAACAAAACTAGCATTTCCAGTATATAGCATTAAACTTGTAAGTCAAGACACACCACTGTGTAATGAAATTTTATTTAATACTGGTCAACACATTTTTACAAAAAATGTTTTTAATCAGAGATGCAAGTCAACTTTAGGATTATTTTTGTTGTGCTGATTCTGAATCTGCCTTTGTTCTTTTCTGTAGTGAATCCGATTTTAATAATCATAATCATATAATTATTTTTAGGCCATAGAACACTAACGTTAAAATTCGTAACACCATCCTTAACATCGGGTACATTTAACCCGATATAATAATCCCAGATAAAATACAGTTTTCATCGATTTATGCAAAAGTACAACACTGTATGCCGAATTGGAAGTTGTCTTCTTTAATTTCCCAATACAAAATGTAACGTATAAAAATTGTGTGGGTGAAAATCACTCGACGTTAGTGTTCTATGGTTAAAAACAACAATGATAATATCTCAAAAAAACCTTGACATGCTAGTTTTGAATTTATGATTTTGAAATCAGTGTCCAAAATACTTAAACACACTTTAAAAAAACACTCTACTTAGTGCCATCTAGTGGCAGAGCATTTAATTGTTCTGACTATATGTCACTTCCATAGACAGAAGAACAAACATACAAACAAACATTACATTCAGTGTTTGGGAATCGCTGCTTCAGAAGCTAGAAACACATCGTCAGAATTGTGTAAATTATTCCTCCTACTTTTTTGTTAAAGTGGTTTTAATGTATTTATATGCGTGAAACCACAACACAGAACTTTTTTCAATAAACGGCTTTGTCACAGTTGACTTTTCTTGGAAGTTTGTGTCAAACGAGCCCACTCGGCACCCACTCACAGCTGTTTTTTTTCCTTCCAGGGATGTTAGTTAAGATTCTGCAATGGCCGTTCATTTGCGTACATATCGTAGGCACTGCAGAGGTGTTAAAGATGAGTAAGCTACTCTAGACGGAGGAAGAGGAGGCAGTAAAGCTTTTAAAACATTTCATCGCAGGGGGACACCCTGGAGTGGTCAGTCAACCGCAATCATAATAATGTCAGAGGTTCTTAAGTTGGTGGCAAAAAAAAAAAAAAAGTACACACAAAACGTATTTCTATTCCAAACATAGAACCAAAAGGCAAACAAGGCATGTAGAATCAAAAACACAAAATTTACATAAATCCTAACTAAACTAGAGACAAAGTAGCAACCCAAAAAACTGATCCGACAAAGACCGAATGAAAGCAGGGAACTGAATACGTGCAAAACTGACAAGACAACAAGGAACACCTGGACAAGACACGAGTGGTTGGAGGGAACTGAACGGTTAGCACAAGGCAGCAGGCTGACGAGAACAAGGTGGAAACAAAACCAAACGGGCAAGACATGTAGAAGGCATACGAGGAGACAACACAGAACATGAAACAAAATGCAAACAGATCGTGACAGATAATAATCCTTAGTCTGGTTAGAGATGGTTAGCAAATTCGCTGTGCTATAAAACCGAGAGCAGATTGGAATCTTGTTAGCCTATTAGCGTAATTGCCTATGTCATTTAGAAGTTCTCTTTTCACATTATCAATAAAAAATGCCACTGGATTTGCGAAAGAGGTGACCCGCAAAAGTTGAATCGAGGCAACTTCAGTCTTTATTTGTTGAATTTGTTGTGTCTTTTTTTCTTTTTCCAACCTCAAATATGACTGGCAACTATGCTACAAGGCTAACCATTTGCCATGTTGGATGACACTTTTCTATACATTTTTACGGCCCTCGAGGTACTTCATAAAACTTGAAGTGGCCCCTTATAGGGACAGTGTTCCCCACTTAAAAGAGTAGCTAACTTGAATTTTCGAAGCTAACTTTTGAATTTTTGAGTTATACAATGTACTCTACAGCCTTATTGAGTTGGACGAAAAGCAACAAGTGAATACGCAGTTTAATTGTACCTTCTGCCATCTAGTGAGAGAGCATTCAATTGTTCTGCCTGACATTGTACATATATAGATAGATGATAAAAGGCATGTATTTGTTGTAAAGAAATAACAATTTTCAGACCAATTAAGAGCAAATTAGAAATTCGCCATGGCACAGTGGTTGAGAATCACTGCTCCACATGCTGCTGACATTTCATTTGCATAATTAAGGTTGGAAAAATATGTACCGAATCCACAATACAAGCTATCCAGTAGGTAATAAAGGTCATGTTAATAGGCCCGAGTACCCCACGGGGGGGGAGGGCCCCTCGGGGGCCACACATATTCTCCCTCCCGTCCCGACTCCTGCGGCCGCATCAGAAAAGCCGGTGGTGCACTTTTAATGACTACGTGTCTGCTCTGTGATGCGCACGCAGAGTGTCGTTTGTCACGCCGTAACACTTGCGAGTGAGGAAACGGTAAAGATGGTACTCTTTAGACGCAGATTGCACGATTCACTACCGGGCCTTTTCAAGGAATTGGAAGAAAGCTTCAATGGAGTTTGCGCTGTGGCGTCATCCGTACAGTAAAAGTCACACGAACAAACCCTTACATGTCATGCTACCAGGTGCAAATGGCTTGAACGATGATATTAAGAGTTCTCTTCAACTTTTATGGTGTGACGTATCAGCTGGAAAGATGAGGTAAATTGCTTGGGGGGGGGGGTAAAGAACGCATTTCGACAGGTAAGTTGATTCAAAAATGAAAGTGTTGGAAATTTAGACATCGTTAAGATGATCATTGAAGGACTGGCTAATTAGTTGACTTTTCTATTGCTCGGATTAATGGCAGAGTTTACATTAGCTAGCAGGCTGGTAGGGCTGCAACTAATGAATGCTTTAGTAAGGGATTCGTTTGTCTGTTATTCTTTCAATTACTCGATGAATCGGATACACCATCCTTTTACTCATAAACTGGACATTATTTCAAATGGACAGAGTATAAAATGCACAAATATAAATTGATTAGGATTCAGTTGCGAGTTTGGTTCGTAATGTTATACAATCGGTATAATGATAATTTTCCAAAGTAAAAGCCGATGTTGGTAAATGTTTTATTTTGAAAACACACAAATATAATCAGTCTGCTTTCATGGAGGACAATGGAAGTCTGACAAGATTTTCTGTTGAGGGACTGAAATTCTCAGGACAATTTGAAGTTACACAAGGTTTCTAAACAATGAATCGATTATCATAATTGTTTTGGATTGATTTGATAATTGATTTATTGTTGCACCTTGACAAGCTAGCCATTCTGTTTTGCTAAATTACTCAAATGCAGCAGTTTTGCAACCTTCTCACTCAATTTATCCTTCTCATACAGGATCTTCTGGGTTGATTTTGATTCTTTTTAAGTAAAAAAAAAATCCTAAATCCCTTGATGGACATGTTTTTGTTATCATTTTCAGTTCACTCTCTGCCACCGAGAAGTATCCTGGTAGCTATTTTTCTTAAACAACGATTTCATGTTGTACTGTGTGTGTGTGTATGTCTCTCTCTCTCTCTCTCTCTCTATTTTTTTTTTTAAATAAGCGATTCTGTAAGTTCTGCAAATTCTTCTACTCTATTACCTTTTTAAAGAGTGAAAAATTTTCAAGGCCTAAAAATGACCTTGGTTGGCTTTGCAGACACTCAAAGGGTGCAAACAGGCCTCTGTCTGCCGGGGGGCGGCTGTCTAAAGTTCACACCTCGTCCCAAGGTGCGAAGATGAGGACAAGGAAGAGGAGGAGGCTGCCGGCTTTGATCAGACATGCTGAGTCTGCAGGATCTGACCCCCCCAGAAATTTGCATGAACGTCAACCTCCGCAGGACTTTTTGTTAGGGGATTCATGCATTGAAGTGCAAGGATTGTCAGATGAGTCCGCTTTAAAAATCACACTTCTTGCCTTACTGTTTCTTAAAATGTGAAAAAAAAATGGTCTGTTGAATACTTAAAAAAAAAATCCGGATACAGATTTTTTTTTTTTTTTGACAAAATAACATTTCGTAAATTAAACAAAAACTTTTTTTCAGTGTATTTGAGAAGCCATTTTGCATTCATTTCACTTGACTAATCACTGTAGCCCATATTTCAGATTTGGACAATATTTTTGTTTTGTTTTCTGGTTTCCCCAAAATGGGAAACCATTGCTCAGGGTTATATAATATTTTTAAAAAAGAATTTAAAAAAAATAAAAAAATTAATTAATTATTTTTAAAAAACACATATACACACACACACACACACTCACACACACACACACACACATTGGTCAACAGCACATTTTGGCTTAAGGTGTTCCTAAATAAATTTTTGATGTTTATTTAACAAATGTGTTTACTTTTTTATTTTTGCACATCAGGTTTTTGAGATATTTTCACTTTTGATTTTTAAGTTTGAGAAAAGATTGCACAATATCTTACAGATTTTGCCATGTGTTGCAATTTATAGTTATGAAAAAAATTCCTCCTGTTGCTGAACCTAACCCTTAATTCATAAATGACTAATTATATTACATATTACATTATAGCATTATTGAATTGAAAATCTGATGTGCCAGAGGAAAAAAAAACAAGGACACATTTGGAATCGGTGCAACAAAAATAATCTAGAAATGTTCACTTGCATCTCTGATAAAGAAAAAATAAGAAAGTGTAGTAAAAATTTGTTGACCAGTGTAATCTGTAAAATCATCTCTCCACTTTCATTACTTTGAACCCTCAGCAGCAACCCCACTACTTGAAATGGCTAACAACGATATGACATGATTCCACCAGGGACTATTCAAAGCCCACTCAACGGTTAGCCTTTGAATCACATCAACTTCACAACACAGTCCTCTGTTAAGTAATCACTCATTCAAGCAAATGAGCGTTTGCCGGATTTAAACTAATATGAACAGCTCGTCACCGTGTCAACGAGGCTCCAAGTGGACTGTGGTTAATTTTGGGAACCCAAATGAGGATTCCCGCATTAGGGAACATGGGGGCGGGGGTTTCGAAAGAGAGCGATGTGGAGGAGCTTCAAAGTGGAGGAAAGGCCTCCTTGTCTCCCGGTGGCTGCAATAACCCGTTTGTGTATGTTGGGAGGGAGCGGGTCTTCTTTTTATTTTGTATTTTGGATGTTTTTATTGCACAGCACTTTGAGCTCCATTTTCATGTATGAAAAGCACTATATAAATAAAATGTGATTGATTGATTGAATAAGCCTAAAATGTCACCTTGTCAAAATGGTGTGGGATACTAACGTCCACATTTTATGAGGGGGAAGAAATAAAAAAAAGAAAAAAAACTCAACTTACACAGAGGTGCCTTGATCTAATGACATCAAATTAACATTTTTACAGTTTAATAGCCTTGGCCACCTATTAAGACCTAGAAAAGCTTGCGCAATACCGATTTGAATGATGGTTCAGAAAAAAAAAATCCACTCGTTGCTCAACCTAACCCTTAATACAGTAATATTGCTATACATATTACATTTTATATAATTGTTATTATATTATGAAAACATACACACGTACGGAGGAAAAAATGCTTTTCATGGGTGATTTATGCGTGTTATGTTAAGGGGGTGTCTTATACCTGTGAAATTATGGTAATTCTCTTTGTTTTACTTTGTTTAGTTTGGCAGTAAACCAAGGGAGTTGGGAATGCAGTTACTACATTCGCAATCAGTCACCCGCTCCCCGCTCCCTAATCACTATATGACACTTTTTATTTGGTATTTTAAGGAACTATCTAGGACCATTTTGTATCTTTTTTCAGCGCTGTACATGAACAATTATATCTAAATGATTTTAGGAAAAATACTGCTCGGTGAATTAGAATTCAACAGTTCACTGTCTTTATTTCACATTATTTACAATCAGAGTGAAAAAAATGATAGGACACAAAGACAAAATTCTCCAACATCGCTCACAAAAGTGCACTTGTGCATTTCTATGAATTTTTCACAGAGACAGCCAGCAAAAGTCTTGTGAAGTAACAGCAAGTCACCAAAGTGTGACTTTTAAAAGCACTTCGGTCCAAAACAATCCAGTGTGAGTCCAATATAGACGGGTGGGTCAATTTGACTCAACTCAATTGGGTCAAAGTGGCCCAAATAGTAGATCGGTCCATATTTGACCCAAATTGGGCTATTTTTGACCCAACTGTTTTTAGAGTATGTGATCACTTTCTGCTGCATTTTTTTAGCCCCATGAAGCTCCCTTTCAGTGTCTCTTATTCAGTGCTTGACAAAATCAAACATAATAAGCTGCACTTTTGTTTTTTAAATAAAGCGGAAAAAAACTGAGAAGAAAAAAAAACTTGAACCCTCCTGCTGTGTTCCCAGGTCAAATTGAGCTATAAAATAAAAGATACATCAAATGTTTAGGTATGAAACTTCTGCTTGGCATAAGATGTGTAATCAACGTGTACAATGTGAATTCATTTGTATGTTTTCAAGTTGAGTTGATAAAGACACATTTGGGATTTATTTAGATAATGTGTAAAATGACTGCATTGGATTTGGGCATTTGGTTGTGGAAAATTTTGAAGAATGCGGCAATTTTGGGAATGTGAGAAGATGTCCTGATAGGGCTGAACGGTTTGAAGTTGGAATGATTTCACTCGGACAAGAATCGTGGAAGGATTGGGATTCATTTGTAAAATTTCTCAGTCTTTTTTTTTTCATGGAAAATGAGGATAAAGTAAGAATTTGCAGAATGTGGGGTGGAAAAAAACTTTCCTTAATGAGTTGAATGTTTGAATTTGTTCAGAAAATATTTTTTTTAAAAAGTGAGATTAATAAATAATTTTGGGGTGCTGAACAACAAAAAAACAACAGCTCACTGTATTTCTTTCCGCAACGTGACAGGAGGGTTAAAAAAAATGCACTGTCCAAAAATTATAAGACACATTCAAAGTCCAAACAGCATGAAGTAGACACTTTTTTTTTGGAATGAAGAGCCCCAAGCACCAAACCCCCCCCCCCCCCCTCCCCATAAAAACAGCGGGTCAGTCACATGTTAGAAAGTCTTGATTTTTTTTTTTTGGTGCGTGTTCACGGTCTACGTTTGCGTCTGAGAGCATGCGGAGGTGTCGACCACGCCGGCGGGGTCCTCTCGGTGGGTCCTCTGGCAGCCCCACTCCACCATGGGCTCCTGCTCGAGCAGCTCCAAGTCGGGCAGGTCATCGGTGGGCGGCACGTAGATGGCGCCGTCGCAGCACGAGCACACCTGGACGACGACAACAACAACATGTTGGATGAGTGACGACACCAAGTGCCATACGGCCACTTCATTAGGTACACATGCACAATGCAAGGAGATCTGTCCTATCTGAAATTGTGCCAGAAAAAGTCAAATAAGATGAAAAATAGAAGAAATGCTTGTTTGTTGACCACCACCCAAAAAAAAAAAATCTCATGCATTCCAATATATGAGTAGATAAGACAATTCAAGTTGGGCTCCCCTGGATTGGCTGGCAACCAGTTCAGGGTGTACCCCGCCTACTGCCGGAGGACAGCTGGGATAGGCTCCAGCATGCCCGCGACCCTTTTGAGGATAAGCGGATTGGATAATGGAAGTTGCGCTCCCTAGTGGGGAAGTTGATCAATTACACATTTTAGAATCTTTTTTTTAATGACTTTTTTTTGTAATTACCGATTTATTCAAATATCTTTTTATATAAATTGTTGGTTATCTGTCGAATGTATTGTTAGGTTTTGTACAATCATGTGAAGACATTCATGATTAAAAAAACTATCACATCATTTTGATTATTAGTCAAATAAAGATTGGGTTTGTGTAATCCTGTGAAAGGATTTTTTTTTGTTACAATTGTTTTTGTATGTTTTTTCTTTAATACAATACTACTAGATGTATGTGTGGGTGTTTATTAAATATGCATTTTAAATATATTTCCATTAAATTGACTGCATCTTTAAAATAATCCAGACAGGAAACATTTTATTATCATTTTATTATACAGTGTTATTATATGGACAAAGGTTATTTAAAATATAAGTATATAATGTGTTCTTTATTATAAGTCAATTAATTATTCTTTTTTTTATCCTGTGGTGACATTTTTATTACTATTTATTTTTTTAAATACAGTATGAATATATTTATGTGTGAGCATTTATTTCATACATTTTTAAGTATATTTCCTTATCTGTTCTATTCGGGTTTAGTATGAATTAAAATAAAATTAATTTGAGTTTAATTGTTATTTTGATTATCAAAATTAATTTGAGTTCTTCTTGATAATAGACAGGGATTTTAAATTGTACTGTATTGTATTGATGTATTTTTATGAATGCAGTACTATTTATGTATGTTTGGGTATCTATTTAATATATATTTGTAATTAATTAAGAAATAATGCTGCAGCATAATTAGACTAAATGTATTAGTATTTTTTTTTTTTTTTTAATCTCTCACTACTGCTCTTTGGACTTGTTTGTACTTTGTTTCTATTTTACTAATACCAGTGTGCATGCGTGAATATACTGTAGCTGCTGTGACAATTCATGAACAACGTATCGACAGTATGCATCCATCCAAATCCGACCGTGCAAATTCAAAACGTTTCCCTAGAGTTATGCAGCGCACCTTGACATCCAGGACTTTGGGCAGCCCCCCCTTCTTTATCCAGGGGTGCACCTGCATCAGCTCTTTCTTCTGCTCCTCCGTGAAGCTCGGCTGGCTCTTCTGCATCAGCCGCAGCTTCTTGCGGTCATTCTCGAGAACCTTCTGGATATCGCTGTCAACAACAAACACAAAATCACATTTAATTCCGCCGCAAACATGGTGTCATCGTGGTTGGATAGTTAGGTTTGGCCAGAGTCAATGCAGTTCACCCTGAATGCCACTAGGGAGCAGCAGGCAACTAAAATGGAGGAAATTCTACTCTAGTGCAGAGGTAGTCACTTTTCATTGGGAGGATTGGAATTTGCAAAGGTGCCTTAGTGTGCCGCATGACCACACATTCGTACTTACACACACTTAAGGTTTCAAATGAGGCCTAAAATCAGGGTCAGGTGCTCAAAACAGGGCTCGGATTTGAAATTTCAAACCATGTTTTCAAATTAGGGTTTTAAGGCAGGGTTATGATTTCAAATGAGTCACGTTTTCAAATTACGGTTGCAAATTAAGATTTGAAACCAGGGTTAGGGTTTCAAACTCAAGTTAAGTTTTCAAATTAGGGGTTTAAACCAGGGTGTGGGTTTCAAATGTGGGGTTCAAGACAGGTATAGGGTTTCAAACTACAGTAAAATTTTCAAAATATGGTTTCAAATTAAGGTTTTAAGGCAGGTTTAAGGTTTCAAACTCAAATTTTCAAATTATGGTTTCAAATGAAGGTTTCAAGATAGTATTAGAATTTGAAACTACAGTTAAAATGTCAAATTATGGTTTTAAAACAGGATTGGGGTTTCAAATTAAGGTTTCAAATTAGGATTACAGTTCCAAATTAAGGTTTTAAAACAGGATTAGTGTTTCAAACAAGGGTTCATTTCTCAAAATGTTGTTTCTAAACCAGGCTTGGCGTTTCAAATGACATTTTCAATCCAGAGTTAGTATTGCAAATTAAGGTTTCAAGCCCGAGTTAGCGTTTAGGGTTTCAAGATGAGAGCTTCAAATGAGGGTTGTAGCCATAATAGCAATGGGCTGTGAAACGAAGCTTTGAAAGTAGCAGTACAGTTTGAAATTGCAAGCGGGCGCTCACCGCGAGGGCAGCTGATAGGTCATCATGACTTTGTCGTCAGCCTTGGCCATGAGGAGCCAAACGGGGTCCCGCAAGACGTAGTTGATGAAGCGCTCGCTGGGCTCCATCTCGTTGCCGCTCGAGTGATCTTTCACCTTTTGGCTCTTCTGGGACGAGTCCACGCTGCCAAAATATTTGCTGCTGTTGCTACCTGTATGAAGATCATACAGTCAATAATTCAACACAATGAAAAGAATTCAGACATACATGCTTTGGAGCAGCAATGACGTAAAGTTGGATCATTTGGTCCAAACGCAGAACCCACCTGCCCCACTTGCGGAGATCCCGCTGGCCGAAGTGCCGCTGTTGGACGTCCGGCTGTTGGAGGTCCCGCTGGCCGAGGTGCCGCAGCCGTTGGAGTGAGAGCGCACGGACCCCGAGGTGGCCGAGCCGGTGCCCGAGCACGAGTCCTCCTGCAGGATGATGTCCAGCATGTCGCTGGAGGACGAGTTGTTGTCGCTGTTGTTGCCGTCGCCGCGAGAGCTCGCCTGGGAGACAACGAGAAACACACACAAACACACGGACGCTGAGTGACAATGTAGACAACTCTGTGTTGCATCCTCAAAATACAAGTCAATGGAAATACATTGGGTGCTGCATGTAATCTGTGTGTGCTTTTCTTTTTTTTTTTTTTTGTAAAAAAGGGCCAGTCCTTCCAGAAAGGGAAAAATTAAACAACCAAGAAGGAGGTGTATAACAGGGGTGGGCAACCTTTTGTGCCCACATTTGATTTTTCTAGTGGACAAATGGAACAGGTTACTTAGAGATGAAGTTAAAAAAAAACAAAAACAAAAAAAAACATTAAAATTCTTGTAAAATATTACATTTAAAAAAATATATAAATACTAATATATTTTTTTAAATATTTGATTTAATTAGAATTAACCATCATTTAATAAAACAAAAAAAAAGTCAAGTGTACAATCATTCATTTTACAAATATTGATTTTCTGTACCAAAAACTATTTAACCAATGAATAATACAGGGATGTCCAAATCCAGTCCTCGAGGGCCACTACCCTGCATGTTTTAGATATTTCCCTTCTCCAATACACCTGATTCAAATAATCAGATCATCAGCAAACTCTGCAGAAGCATGATAAGGACAATTTGAATCCGGTATGCTGGAGGAGGGAACCATCTAAAACAGGGGTGCACCTATCCAGTCTGTTTTAGATGTCTACCTCTTACAACATACCTGATTCAAATGATCAGGGTTTTTAGGCTTCGGGCGTTATTAGGCTTCTCAGAGCTTTCTGATGAGCTGACAATTTGAATCAGGTGTGTTGGAGGAGGGAAACATCGAAAACATGCTGGATAGGGGCCCTCGAGGACCGGATTTGGACATTCCTGAATTAGTATATGAATTTTAAATAACCAGTTATGGGGGGGAAAAAAACACCTAAACCAATGCAACAAATATTATCGGACTAAATATAAATACAAGTGGGCCAGAGTAAAAAGAAAAAAAATTGAGTGAGCTGTTTACAGGCCCCCGGGTCATACTTCCACCCCTATTATGGTTAAATTGGCCAGTGGTGGCACACACACTATTCATTTGCAGTCTGGACGCAGAGGGTGAACATCTCCAGCGTCTACAACACCACCACAAAAAACTTGCTAGATATGTTCCTTGTCACTTTTTTTGAAATGTAGTCGCCCACCTCTATTGTTGCATTATTAGCCTGTGGTGATTCTGCGTAATTCATTTGCAGTCTGGACGCAGACGGATGTAAGATAAAATTCCCGCTCTAGAATCTCAGTGATTCCAAACATTTGTTGTTGTCATTAGCCAGCGGTAGCTAGCCAGGGGTGGCTAGCCAACAGGGGTGGCTAGCCAGTGATGGCTAGCCAGCGGTGGCTAGCCAGCGGTGGTGGCTAGCTAGCGGTGGCTAGCCAGCGGTGGCTTTGCACCAATCATTTACAGTCTGGAGGTAAACATCTCCTGCTCGGTAGGAAGCCTCAGAGTCTTCAATAACACCATAAAAAGTCACTAAATGCTTTACTAGTTAAATAGAAAATAAAATAAGCAAGTCATGGGTGACAAAGACAAATCATCATCGATCATAACACTGTAACAGTGTCTGACAAATAATCTACAAGCGCAAATGTGAATTTCTTACCGTTATGACATCTCTAAATAACCATTTTAGCAACAACACAATTGCCAGAGACGCTAATCATCTTAATAGCAGTGTACCGTCCCATGAATTGTCTTGAACTAGCAAGAGATTTTACAGCATAAATAAGAGTTTAAATATGCACAGAAGTCAACAACGTTTGGGTGGGATGGGCAAGAGCGATATAGTTCAGAGCTTGAACGGACATATGGAATTGAGGAGGAATGGGATTGGACAAGGACGGAAGCTTTTCGGACGATCAGCCTACCTCACTGCTCCAAGCCCTCAGCCTAGAAGAGAACATGCCTTTATCCCAAGACAAACGCTCACAGACATGGATCGTGCCCTCGCAATACAACGGTCCAGGTGGACCAAGGAGACTGAGAGATGGCTAAAGGGTGTAAGGCATAATACATCATGTGTTAACACCCAGATGGAGCTCGGGACCAAATTTGGCTTTTACACACGGCATAGAAATACATACTCAATACTTGGAGCAATCAATTTGACATTCACTTCAGCGAGAGGTGAAAAGTTTCGCACAGGCTCTGCAGGCCCAACAATGGTGACTTGCATGGACGTACAGATACACGGAGAGTGGGTACAGTGTTCCCCGCTATATCGCGGAAATATGCCGTTTTGAGTGACTTTTTTCTTTTTCTTTTATGGGACCTTACAGTATACAGTTGTACTTTGACTTTTGAGTGCAGTGCCCTAACTTAATTGTGTCCAAAGACAAATAAAAGACCACTTGACACGTAACTTCAAAACAAAACTGATTTTCTGATTGAAATTGGTTTTCATTACACCCCTATCAAATATGTTTACAATTCATGTTTAAATGTTTTAATGTGAGCGGGGTCAGACTTGTTTCTCTATGTTCTCTTTATATCGCAGATTTTCCCCTGTGGCGGGTCGGTCTGGAAAATACCCCCCGCGATAAAGCGGGGTCACTGCATTGAGGAGGTTGGGGGAGGGAAAAGGTTCTATCGTTTCCTTGCATACCTGATTCAGCTCTTTGTTTTGGGCCGCGGCCGCCCCTTTGTCGCGTTCGGCCGTGTTGCCGCCTTGTCCCCCGGGGGGCAACGCCGTGCCGTCCTGCCGGTCTCCGGAGAGCTCCAACTCCAGCAGGTTGAGAGGAGAACTGCAGCGGGATTGGAACAGCGGCGGCGAAGCAGACTG
The DNA here is from genome assembly GCF_054856515.1 of Filicampus tigris. Taxonomy (NCBI): domain Eukaryota; kingdom Metazoa; phylum Chordata; class Actinopteri; order Syngnathiformes; family Syngnathidae; genus Filicampus; species Filicampus tigris. The sequence goes on along the minus strand of NC_141226.1, from coordinate 15,147,004 downwards.
TGGCGTGGAGGCGCGAGACTGGCCCTCCACCGGGGCCTTGGGAGCTTCCGAAATGGTTGGGGGGATGTAGAACGACGGCGTCACGTAGCCCACTTGAGGGATAAAGGGGCTTTGAGGGTTGAACGGGGTTGGAGTCATTATGGTCGCTTGTCCTGGAAAGGTGGGTTGGGGGACGTAATGTTGGGCCTGGATGGGGAAAGCGGCAGTCTCTGGGTGGTACGCCGGTTGTGGCGGCCCGGGACCCAAGGCCGGGTAAAGGTAGTTAGGCAGCACAAGAGCCATGACTGGGGCGACCATCGGCGCTGTGTAGGGGGAATGAGGGAGCCCTGGTGGGCAAGGAGGAGCCCCTTGATTGTCACCGAAGCCTTGCAAAGGGGCGTTCACACGGGGCACTCCAGAAGTGTCTCTGGGGAAAACCTGGAGGGGGAAGCCCGGGTAGGCTACGGGGAACATGGACTGCGACGTGTCGGAAGCGGACCAGGATGTGGGGTTGAGTCCTTGGTTAAGGGGGGGACCTCGCGGCTGGTGGTGTCTCGGATAAGACGCGGTGCTGTCAGAGGATTCGGTCTGCTTGGCTCGCTTGGATTTGGTCTTTTTGTTGCGCACGCCGCGCCGCGCCGCATTGGGCTCGGACCCAGGGCCACTTTGCTTCCCACGCTGGGCAGCGGGTGCAACTGTGAGGAGGGAAATTAGCATCCAGTCAAGTAGAGAACATTTTTTTGGAACGGAACTAACCTAGCAGGACTGCAGGGGTACTCGCAAACTGACAATCGGGACGAATTTGATCAACGTCAGCAAAGGCCCGATTATCCCATACCTCTAAAAGACTATTGTGAACGATTACCCTGTGTCGTGAGGTGTTTGAGGAGTGATTTTTCTCCCCTGAGTTGCTCCGAAAATGGTCGGGCCACTAATGGCCGATGTTAAACCTGTTCACAACTCTTTATGCGTGTGGTCAACACCAAGGTGGGCGGAGCCACAGACAGTGATTGTGATGTGAGACGAAATGATAGCCAATTAAGTGGGGTACACGCATGTCGCCAAGCGGGCCAAATTGGAGACTTTTCCTTCATCCGTGATCAAAGGACAGATTATTGGACAATGATTATCTATCCTGTGCTGCGGGGTACGGCAAGAGTGATATTCCCACCCCGATCTGCTCGGGTAAGGCCAACAAATCATGTCCAATTTTATAATTTTGTTTAATTTGCACATGAATACGATGTCTGTAATGCAGAAACCTCATTCACGTAAAAATGAAAAAATTAAAACAATGGACGCTAAGTGTTTTTCCTGTTTACTATTTCCAATCACAACTCCTTATGCACACGTTTAATGCAGAGCTCGACCAGACCGCAGACTTGTGATCATAAATAGTGAACAGCTTTAATATTCACAATTGTTATCGTAAATATTGTATGTCAGAGCACATCGGGGAGTGGAAAAAAACAATTCCAACCCACAGCATAAATCACCCTGGATAATCGTTTTTTTTTTTTTTTCAATTTGCTTTCTCTAACTATAAATCAGCCCATTTATCAGTTTGCGTGATGTTTGATTTCTTTTTGTTACCGTCGGTGTTCTTTTCCCTTTGGCGCTCCAGGTACTGCGAACAGTTGGCTTTCAGGGTGGTGAGCCTGCGCAGTTCCTTGAAGCGAAACAGGAAGGCCTGCTCCTCCTTCTGCGTGTGGGCTGCCAAAACCTGTTTGGTCAAACCCAGTTTCCTGTACGACTCCCTTTCTTGGCTCCGAGGCGAAACGGCCCAAGACGGAGCCGCCTGTGCCGGGTTGTGACTGCATTCTGCCGCCTCACCCGCCCCTGACACATCCTCTGTGATCTCTGTATGGATGACAGAGGACCAATAACTCTTATGAGTCCAGATAAGATCATATTGATTCAGCTGACTGAGTTAATGCGCACATTAATAACAGACTGGAAGACAGTGGAAAGAACTTTAGCCACAACTTAACTTGTACACATGCACACACACTCAGAGAGACAGAGAAATCTGTAGGAAGCACAAATGTATCACGTTGATCCTGTGATCAGAATATCTGCAGGACGTCATATCATACTGTATGCAATCAGATTTTTTTTTTCTTTTTTTAAAAAAAAATCCTTATTACCCTTACTCCTTGGTTTTGATCACATCATCAACGTGCAGTAAACAGTTACATAAAACGCAGATGCATTTACAGTGCTGTGAAAAATGATCATCATCTCGCTTTTCTCCTTTTTTTTGCATATTCCTCTTACAAGAACCGTATCGAAAAAGGATCTTTACAAAGGGATCTTTGCATGCTTTTATTTATTTATTTATTTATTTTTAAAGAAACATTACAGTGGTGCCTTGAGGTAGTAAGAGTGACCTGTGTCGCTCATCTTATCTTGATGGCAGTGAACTCAACACGATGAGCAGCAGTTTGGCAGAAAGTGAACTGTTTATTTCCACTCCCCCATTGAAGTTTACTGTCAAATTAAACATAAAACAAAGCACATAAGTTGTGCTCACTGCTAATAATAATTAGAAAGGCTGTTATTACATTACTGGGGGTTAATGAGGAGTAGTGGCCATCACCTGCCCCCGGGTGGCCAAGGCACAATCCAAGAGGGAGCAGCACAATGTCCATTAAAATGAAACAAAGTAGCAAAAACGTTGTATTTTAATAAAGTACAGTATTACGGAGTGCTATTTTTATGATTGGGAATTACATTATAAAGATAGAGATGCATTTTTGGGGGAAGCTGGAAATGCTAACGGCATTTCAATTTATTTCAATGGGGAAAGATAATTTGAGATACGACTATTGTGAGCTACAAACAGGTCAGGGAAAAAATTTAACTCAAGGCGCCGCTGTATAGTAATAAAATAAATTTAAAAAAATCAAGATATCTGGAATGCAAAAATACATTATAATAATTAAAATAATAATCCCATAATTACTTATTAAATACTAAATATACAATGATTAAAAAAGATTGTAATCTAATTAAAACATAATGATATCTTAATGTAATACAATTTTAAAATGCGTTACGCATTTAATAATAATTAAAAACATGGATAACCTAATTAATTACGGAATGATTACAATGACCACGCAACGAGAGAGGAAATATGCATCAAAAGAGGAAAACCAACGGGAGGCCGATCCTTTTCACTGCACTGTACCTGATTCTTGCTGAGGTTTCTTGTCCCCAACATGAACTATGGTGCTACTGTAGCTACACTGGCTGGTGATGGACACCACACTTTCTGGCTTGTTAGGTAAAGGTAGGGGCAGCGAAGTGCCCACTACCGCTCTGGCCGCGTCACTGGACTTTTTATCAGGGTCGTCCAAAGTGGAGAGACAGGACTGATCCTTCAACAAGGCCGGTTCTGCCAAAGAGAACAGAGGACAAAAAAAAATATAGACTGATATGGGACTGCCGTTTCGGAGAGTCTGAGAAAAAAGAAGATTTTAAGCAGGGATGTCCAAACTTTCGCCACTGAGGACCACATTAGGGTAAAAAGGAGGGAATTGGGGTTGGGGGCGGGGCTTTCACATGTTAAAACCAATTCAAGATGCTGTAGGTCAACAGATAAACATCAACCTATCCGTTTTGGAGCGAACACATATTTTAAGAAAAACTATCTTACTTTGCTGTACTAGGTGAAAAAGCAAAGAAAAAATAAGCATTAGTGTAATACCTACTTTAAAAAGTGTGTGTGATATATTTTAACATTCAATTTAAAATCATTTAAAAAAGAAACAGCCCAAAATAAACACCTGAATCCGAATGTCACTTTTTTCACTTATATCTATATTGCATTATATTTATTTTAAATTAGGCACCGGTTAAAAAAAAAAAAAAAGAAGTACCATTAAGTATGACTTGGTTTTGGGGCTGGAAGGAGTTATTTCAGTCATTTCAATGGGAAACATTACCTGATAGTTCATAACTTGAGGTTGCACTGTACATAATGCAACTAAAATACAACTTTTTAAAATGAAAAATAGTGATAGCTTGGAAAAGTCAGCACTCATATTTTTAAAATACAGTGTCTCTATAACATTCCAATTCATTTACAATTTTAAATAAAGAATGGTGTGACACTTTTTTTTTAACTGTTCTTTTTTTTAATTTAGGAAAAAGACTTTAAACTCAAAAGTTAACTTTTTTAATTCAAAACGAAAAACATTCATTATTTGTATTATACATTTAAACAATGCTGTGATATCTTGTAACATTCACATTTATAATTTTAAATACAAAATGGTATGGAAAACCTCAACAACCAATCATGGCTCAGCTTCAGAAAACAGGTGAGCCGTGATTGGTCGTGACCTGAGCCCTGAGCAACTGTGACAAAATTGGCGCCCCATGAGATGGCTAACAAAGGGGGGATTTTGCTGCTTAACTCATATTCCACAGACACAATATTCATCAGAATGCCATGTTTAGACTAGTGGAGGTGCAGAGAACATATTATTGCAAATAATTTTTTGGGTTAACATCCGTTTGAACATTTTTTACATTCAAAAATATATTTTTTTATTTTTATAATTTTAATCTGAAATAGTAATTAAACTTTGAACATTCTTTAAATAAAACTTGTAATATATTGTCACATTCAACAGTTTTGATTTGAAGTAAAAAAAAAATGCTCTTCTAACAATCAAATTGACTTACAATATTAGATCAAAACAATGTTGTGTTGTTCTAACATTCTCATTTCAATTTAAAACAAATGGTGAGCTCTCTTCCAACATTTTTCTTGTCAATTTTTGATGGAGGCTGTGTTTTAATCTGTATTTATACAAATACGTGGCCGAATGAACTGAATGATAAAAAACACTTGCAGTCGGGCCGCACGTGGCCCCCGGGGCCTACTTTGGACACCCTTGCTTTTAAGGTAAGCCTGAGAAGGCCTTTGAAAGATAACTTTCTAATGAGATGGCATTGTTCACTCTAACTTTTATAGAGGTGACAGGGTGGAACATACCATGAGAAGCCTGCATTGTGGTGCCAACTTTGCGTTTGTCCTCATCAGAGGACGTGGTGTTACAGGAGGATTGGCATTTCCTCTTCAGAGCGAAGGGAACATTGCAATTCTCCAAGTACCTGCAGTGATTGATAATAATGATTAGGGATGTACGAGTACCAGTACGACATGGCGCCTACCCGCGAGGTATACGTCAGAATGGTGAAGTTGTACTGTACAGATGTATACCTGACAACACTGTCCAGGCAGCTGATCTGTTGGTAGGAGTAGACCGTCTGGTCATTGAGCGGCATCTCCTCGTGGGAAGAGGACCTGCTGTCCTCCATCGGCGTGGCGCTCTCCTTCCAGCTGAGGAGGGCTGACAAGTCCTTGGGCCGCACCACCGCCAGGCTCTTCTGAGCAGACTCGACTAAAGAGAGGGAGTAAAGGGGTTTATGCGAGGCAGGATCAGTCTTACTATGCAAGTAGTACGGGTAGGAATTCTGGACTTACTGCTGTTTATTTTCTTGCACTGTTCCTGGTGCTTCTGGAGATGGATTCCCTTACAGATTTCCTGGAAGGTTCTCTACCAAAAGAAAGAAACAAAAAAAAAAGAAAGTCAGGGTCACTTTTGTCCATTTAGTTTGACTTTACAGCACTGGTCCAACTCTCCACATCATTTTATGTGCTCAGAGAGTGGCATCATTTTTTTTGGACTTGTGATCAAAACTATTTCCTACAGCTGCCACAAGCTGGCACCAACACAATTAGTGTTTATATGACGTAATAATTGTTCAAACTGTTACAGTTGAATGCTTCCCTCTTAAAATGTTATCCTATCAGAAAAGATAAGCATTTGTTTTGCATTTCCGACTTTGTCCAATGTGAAACTAACCGAGGCCTTAATTCTGTTACCAATTGGGTCCACTGTGTAACGGACATAAACTTACCGGCCGGGCTTTGCCGCTCACTTCTTCCTCCTCATCGTCCTCTTGATGGAACTTGGTGCCATTGTTGAGGCTCTCGCTAGAGGAGGTAATGCCCAGGAGATGGTCGGTGCTGGTCAGACTCCTGTAGCCACTGGACCCACTGTTATGGACCGGCTGAAGGACAGTCAAGACCGTCATAAACAGAGGACACCATGTATCTACCTATCTAACTTATTTAGCTTCCCCACAGGAACACCAATTAATGTAGTCATTTATGGTGAGTAGACCTAATATTGAGACTTTCATTGTAATCCCAGGAAATTTTGACATGCAAGTAGCGCTCACTGTAAAAATCAGTGGCCTGAGTAGCAAGCCTTGTGGAACCTCCTTATTGTCTCTCACCTGCAGGAGGAGCCTGTGGATTTGTTCAGTTATCTCCTGGATGTCCGAGTCCATGGCCTTTGTCTCGGCTCCAGCAGAGAGCGGGGCCATGAAAATATCCTCATTTACGGGGCCCCTGTGGTCCAACAACAACAACAAAAGTTGTATTAAAACAGACTACCACCTAAAACTTTGGTGATATATTTTAACAGTGATGTACTAAAATAGATTTTTCAGCTATCTGTATTTTACTTGAAGATTTGTTTTTCTGCTGACTGACCTGAATCTGAAAAAACACATACATGAAGGATGTATTTTTCCAGTTTTTATGATTAGCTACATTTTTGTCCGTTTACATCATGAGAAAAGCTATGGGAACATTTGTAACACATTTGTTTTCCTTATTCTCAGTATGAGCACTATGTAAGGAACTAAAAGAGGGGAACTATTTTGTGTGCAGATTCTCTTTTTGTGCCAAGTTATCAAAACCTGTTAGGTACTATATGTAATGGACAGTAAAATTACATTTTTACTTTTGTCCCATTCACAGTCTGTACATTTTTTTTTTTTTTTTACTTTTAAAGAAAAGGGGTGGAATCAGTAGTTCTACTTCCAATTTTACCAGCCTCTTTTTCTGCACTTCTACTTAAATAGAGAGTGTGAGTACTTCTGCCACCTGCGTATAATATCAATCTTCACAAAGCAAAAACTCACGTTCGCACTTTGTGTCTCCCAATGACAAAGGAGACCTTGCGACTCCAGGGGTTGACAAAACTGGACCAGCTGGTATCCAGGATGACGTATTCGCCGTTGCGTGCGCAGAATCGGATGGACGAGTGGTCGAATGGCTGCCCGGCGTACTGGAGGACTGATCGTGCAGAGGGCAACATCACATTAATTTTGGGCAGATTTTACAATTTAAAAAGATACGAGTAGTTATTCACAGGTAGACTCAAACAACTACAGAAACAACCAAATACAAAGAAATACTAAGAGCAGCACTGACGAGGAATTAAAAGGCATTTTAATCTAATCTAAAGAAGAAAAAACTGCAGATTAAGATGTTGCTTGGTGGTATGTGGAAAGTAACATATAGTTTAATTATGATCCAGTAATATTTTGTGCAATGAGTCCGAAGTGAAAATGATAATATTATTGACAGTGATAAATAATGACATCATCATGACATCCAATATGTGCAGTGTATGAAACTGTTGATTGTTGTTTTTTTTTTTAAGTACTCACTCTTTCTGTGAATGGCCAGCATGATGGGTCTGTCGTTAGGATGCAAGTGGAGGAGAACCGGTGTGCCAATCAGGTCCTGGGGGAGGTAACCCAGGAGAGGAACGGCTCTGAAAAACACACAGAGTACATTTTTTTTGTGTCATTTTGTCAATCATTGAAAACAGAGTAACAGGATTCCACGAGAAGGCACGAATATAAATAGTTGTTTGTCTCTATGTGCCCTCTGATTGACTGGCAACCAGTGCAGGGATTACGCCGCTTATCGGGCCCAAAATCACCTGCCACCCTAATGAAAATATGGACTATACAAAAATGGATGGATGAATTGAACAAAATGGTTAAAACCAACCTCTGATCAAAGCCAGGAAAATAATTCCCACTGTTTCCTAATCTGACCCAGTGACTCAGAAATAGAATCAGAAGAAAATTAATGTCTCTCTTACCGTTCATCCACATCCTGGAACACGCAACTTGGAGAATGCGTCGTGGTGAAGACACGCTTATCTGTCGGAATCCGGGGTGCTGTCGAGAACATGGTTACAGTTACTGTGCAGTAAAACAGACCATCATCGGTAACACAGCGCTGGAAGCACTAACCTATGTTAACAATCTAAATTCTAATATTTGTTCAATTAAATCATATTAATTCATTCCAAACAATTTGTAATGTCTCTCTCAGCTGCACTGCTTCCAGTGTGTGTACTGGGATGTTAGATATTTGTCCGATTAGATTTCAGTGCTGCCGTCTCAATCTAATCTGCCTTCAGAATCAGGAGTGGACCTAAAGCAAAGACGTGTGCACTTCTGTCAAGGTCCTTACCGTCATAGCCTGAGTGAACCCTCTCGGCCAGTAGGAGGCAGCAGAACTGGTCCTCAGCATGTGCTGTGACTTGGACCTTCATCAGGTATGGAGTCATTCGGAAGGGATAGTACTGAAGGTCGCCTTTACACTCCTTACTTCCACTGGACCGACAAGTTAAAAAAAGCGAGGAAGAGTCAATATGAGCAAAGACATTGCTAAACATTAGCCATTTTCATAGCTGTTTGTAAACAGGATTTAAAAAATATTGATTTTTTTTTTTGTGTGTTAATCTACAAAAGTCATTTTGTGTCATTTTGAATTTGGGTCCAAATAGAATATTATATTTTTCTGATTTTCATTAATTTCTCATGAAAAAAGCAGATTTTATGGCCTTCTAAATTTGCCATTTTTATATGGCCAGCGTTAGCGGGGTACACACATACCAAATCTAATAATCATGTAGTGGATTTCTCACGTTAAAAATCTGATACGATTGGTATGTGTGGAGCCTGTTTGACTGACAAAAGGATGGCCTTGGCACAAAAAGGTGAGAAGTATGTGTTATAGGGCTGCAACTAATGTTATCTTTAATAATCAATTAACCTTTTGATTATTTTGTCGATCAACTCATTCACTTCCATTGACGAATTTACTTGTCTTTTCACAGTCCAGCCATTCAATCCCAGGAATTTATCTATATTTTTGTCTAATTTTTTCAAATGTTATGGCAAAAGAAGGTCTGAACATTTCTGGCACTGATTGAGTTAATCAGAAAAAAATGTTTTAATTTCCATCTCTTTGTTCAAAAACAGAACACTACTTCAAATTGACAAATTATTTACGATTCAGTTACTGGTTTGGTCTGTAATGTTAAAAATATGCAACAATTTGCATCATTGTATTCCAAAGTAAAAGCAAATATTTCATTTTGCTTCAACACACACATGATCAGTCTGCTTTCACGGAGGACTACAGAAATCTGTGAATATTTCATGTTGAGAAACTGCAGTAATTCTGAGGATTAGCTAAATTTTGAATTAAAAAACAAACAAACCATGAATTGATTATCAAAAATAATCAATTAGTTTGACAATCAATTAGTTATCAATTAATCATTGCACCTCTTATGTGTTATTTGCACAACTGTGTCAGAGACAAAGCATCCGACTAGCGGTGACGTGCATATGATGTCAAGTCAAAAAACACATCCGGCCGGAGTGGAACGAAGGCATGAATAAAAATCACGAGCAGCAGATGGTCTGCTGTAGCAAGGCGGCGCTCACCCACCTGATACGGCAGAAGAAGGACTTCTCCTGCATGCAGTCAGGCAGCGATGACTCTGCAATGGGAAATGGGCCATGTTTTTATTCACCGGTAAAACAATAGCGCAAAACTTGGCCTGCTTTTGCTTCCCCCGGCATGCGGGCGGATTTTCATGAATGCATAGCTCTTCTTTGGACTGCAATGAATTAAATGAGTTTGGCAGTGTGTCGTCAGGAAAAACAAGCAGTGATGGAGGGGGAATGGGCGTTTCTTTTTCCATTAAACTATAGGCCATCAAGATGTTGATTCACATTTAATTTCCAAAGAGCAAGGGTGGTCGAACTTGTGCTTGTAAAACAGAGAAATGGGCCAGGCCATAGTGGATGAAGTAAATGTGTGTATAAAACATGTAAAAGTTTAGGAAAAAGTTTATTTCCAAATAAAATAATTGATGCTCATTTTAAAATTGTGTTCTCAAAATTATCCATCCATCCATTATCCAATCCGCTTATCCTCACAAGGGTCGCGGGTGTGCTGGAGCCTATCCCAGCTGTCTTCGGGCAGTAGGCGGGGGTCACCCTGAACTGGTTGCCAGCCAATCGCAGGGCACACAGAGACAAACAAACATTCGCACCCACAATCACACCTAGGGGCAATTTAGAGTGTCCAATTAACCTACAAAGCATGTTTTTGGAATGTGGGAGGAAACCGGAGTACCCGGAGAAAACCCACGCAGCCACGGGTAAAACATGCAAACTCCACACAGGAAGGCCGAGGATGGATACTTAATAAAATAAAAATGTTACATGTAAAGTATCAGTAAATTAATTTATTTTATTAATAAAAAAAATATGATTTATTAATCAACAAATCATTTTGTAAAAAAGGTTAAATGTAAATTAAATTATTACATTCATATGGGAATCATACATGCTCGTTTTAAAGTTTTTAATCTTTACAGTTAAATTTAATTATAAACAACAAATTAATAAAAACATGTTACAATGATACTTAAGTGCTTTTTGAATGTAGATATTTTATTTACAATAAATCAATTGACAAATGATTTGATGAGATGAATAGAATATAAAGAAAATGTTAATCAGTTTTGGGAATAAGAAATTGTGATTAGAGATGCATCCATGTGTCACATTCACACAGTGTAAGGCATGAAGTGCTGCCTCCACGAGTGAAAAATATTTTATTGTCCACTCTAATCCACACAATGACCATGGCATTTTAAAAAACATAAATGAATGAAAATAAATAAATAAATAAATGTAGTTCCTACCGGCCCCAGTGCACATGCTCCAGGAGGGCAGGCGGTACGGCGTGGTGAAGCTGTAGAACACGCTAACATCCTGCGGGATCAGGAACTCCACAAACTTGCTATTGTTGAACACATCCCTTTTGCAGTTGAGGATGGAGGCGGCCTGGTCGGAGATGTACACGATCTTCCCCGTGATGAGTGACACAGCTACCGCGAAAATGTCCTGTTAAAAGGGGACGACAACGACACTTTAAATTCAACCATGTGGACTTCTGCTACTACACATTTGATGTTAGCTTAGCAGTTAGCACGGGTGTTGCATGCTTAGTAAGCTACTCCTCGTCCTCCTTTAGTGATCACGATACTTGTCAGAAGTGTAGCTTGTTCGCCTCCATAGAGGCAAGAATCAGGGACTTTGAGGATCAGCTCTGCAATATGTATCATTGTGCTAGCTTGCTAACCAGCAAGCCGCAACTTGGAGCTTGTTTAGCGCCTAGCATTCCCCTGGTACTTCCCGAGCAGCAAGGAAAGCAAGGAAGATGGGAGATGGTCATCTATTTCAGTATGTGCCCATTGAAGCAAATTTTTGACGCACTGTACTCGTGCATCATAGTATCCTCTTATCAAAACTTGATGAATGTATAAGTAGTTCCGTTTTGATTCTGGGTTGGGCGGTTACCTCATTTGTGGAATCTCCCACATTAAAAACGGTTAAGATGGTAAAAGTCCATAAGGCGTGTGTACGAAGATCAGAACAAACAACAAACTTAAAAACTATCTGCACATGCAACTACAATATTCAATGTTTCTCATTTGCACAATAATTTATCGACTTACATTGTTTTTGAGGGTGTATTCAGACGTAATGCTGTCTATCTCGTCGATGGTGTATGACGATACATCCAGGCCGGAAGGTTGGCTGTCATTGGTCATCAGCAGCTGGTAATACTCCTCATTGGCTGCAACCCAAAATTAAACATTTACAGTAAGACAGACAGAAAGGAGGACAAGGGAATTCTTTATTCTTTAAAAAAGAAAAAGCCAGAAAATATGAATATAAAAAAGATGCAGAGGAAGAGTGTGGCCTTTACCTTCCACCTGCTTGACACAGCGCAGGGCGTACTTGAGTGTGTTCAACGTGGAGGACTTGCTGCCGTGTCTCTTCTCGGCAGGCAAGTACAGCTTCAGCTCTTTCAGGATCTTCAGCACTTCCTTTTGAGTCTTGGCTTTAGCCGATTCTTGACTACTGCAAGTGGCACAAGTGTATTTCCCGCTCAGTCAGATATGCAAAAACCCAAAAGAAGCCCAAGTTGGGAGGCCCGGTTAACGGTCCTCGGGTTTACGTACCTGCAACCACTGGTGGAAGGGTTGTCCTGCTCGGAGCTGAGCAAACTGAAGGCATTTGAACTACTAGGGGGAGATGGACTGTGGGAGTTTGAGCTGAGGGGGACAAAGAAGGACAAATACATTTATTTCCAAGTGGTGTTGTAAACACGGACAAATCAGATGCATTGGCCTATGTTTACAACCTACATTGTAATATTTGTTCCATGAAATTATATTGATTTATTATAACAGTCTATTCGATTTGGCAGGGTTTTTTTTTGACAGCACGGACTGCTTTTTTTTGTCCAATCAGATTCCAGCCTCTGTGTGTTGCCCTGCCAATCTAATCCGCCCAGGACCTTTAGAATCTGTAGTGCAATCGGAGCATGACCATTCTGCTTTTAAAGACATGAATTCAGTCAGGTAATTCCCTACTAAAGGTCAAGGGTACCAAATTCATTTGACAAGGACTATAAATGTTTTTGTCCAAGGTCTGGCTTGCCAAGAAATAAAAATAAAAATAGAAAATCCATAATTTTTATCAGTTGCAGATCACTTCAGCAACGACTTCTGTTTAAGGGAATAAGATGTCGCTAACAAAACAGTCGAGACTCTCAAAACATCTCAGTGGAAGCTTGGGCAAGTTGTGTTCCAAGTTCCCACTCCAATATTGATGCTTCCTCGCACGTTCAACTGCACACACGTGTTCCTCTTTATCAGATTTGCTCAGTTTTTATCGAGCCAAGGTACAAAAATGTCACACAAGGTATGCACAGTGGCAATAACAATATAATGAAAGAAAGTGTTTGAAACAATGAACTGGTTCAATGGTTTTTAATAAATTGACTGTAATATTTATGTGTTGGATATTTGCCTTTTATATTTCTGTCTTTGTTTGTCCAGTGCATCAGTGACTGTGGCGCTCCTTGCCCACATGTGAGGGCATTCCTGTGCCTTGTTTGCTCCAGTGTTTTTTCATTTCACTTTTACGACAGTGTATCTGAAGCCACCTCATACCCCAAAATTTGGCTATCAACATATTGCAAAAAACGGAAAAAAAAAAAAAAGAAAAAAAAAAGACCAAACGATGGCTCGCCATCTTGATCATTAATTCCTTGCCTCGGTATGGATTCGCCTTGTGTACGAACGGCGCTATATAAATAAACTTGCCTCCAATGTAGACGCCTTCTTCTTTTGTATTTATTCAACAAAAAGGATAATAATTTCTTTGACATTTGGCATCCTTTATAATTAATAATTGCTTGTCAGCCAGGTGGGGAAAAGCCTACCGAGGAGCCCTTGAGGTTGGCTTACGTAACAATGAGCAAAAATGGATGCGGTGGATCTCGCAGTTTGCGGTGCGGTTTGACCTGGAAAAAGACGTACCGGTATTGACGCCTTCTGTGGAAGTGGAATGGGGAGAAAAAGGGGAACGGGCCCCATGTTGCGTTAAGAGAGGTGCTGACAAAAGGACGACGCGCTCTTAAAATGTCAGCAGCTCCTTGTGGAGACACTTAACCAGGTGGCTCAGTGGGGAAGGCGAAGAATTAGAAGGACGAGTACAACTTTTAAATACAGCTCACATAGAAACCCATTATGCTAACACTCATTAATTGCACTGTAATGGCAATTTGAGTGAGATATAGAGGGCAAGATATAGAGGGATTGAAGGATTGATAAATAGATACATATCCATCTTTATTTCGCTCTCTCAATAAAGATATAGATCTCCGCTACCTCTATTGCTCATTTAATCTATATCATACACAATAGGGGTGCAAATAATGATTATTTTAATCGATTAGTCTGCCGATTACATATTTTTCAATTAATTGATGAATATGACTCTTTAAAAACTGTTTTAATTTCCATGCCTTTTGTTAAAAACAGGGCATTATTTCAAATTGCAGAAAATACGCAAACAAACTAATTATGATTCAGTTACTGGTTTGGTCCGGAAAAAGTCAGAAATGACGCAAAAATGTTGATCATTGTTTTCAAAGTAAAAGTAGATGTTTGCAAATGTTTGTCTTTGTGTTCTGTGTCTGTTTTCATGGACTACACAAATCCAAGAATTATATTGTTGAGAAGCTGAAATTCAAAGGATCTGAGCCATTTTCATTTAAATTGGGTGTCTAAACGATTCTCCCAAAAAAAAACAATCAATTGAAAATCCGTTAATCGTTGCACCTCTAATTAAATAAATAAAGAGAGAGAGAGATGTAGAGAAAAAAGAGACAGCTAGAGCAATAGAGAACTATAGAGTGAGAGACAAGAAGATAAATTAGATGAACAGATGGAAAGAGGGCTATAGAGAAAGCCACAGAGAAATGTAGCTAGATATGTGAAGAGAAAAGAGACAAGTATAATGCGTGTGTAACCAACAATGTAGAAACAAAAACAAAGAGCAGAACTGAGGAGGGGGTGAAAAATAATTGCAAATCTATCGAGGAATAGAAAGCCTTTGCATGTTGGTAGATTGTTTGCAATGAAATCAATTACTGGTATTTATATATTTTAATAAGTCTTGTTACAAGTCAAATTATGCGGCAGTAATATTTTAAGTGTAACAGCTCAGTGGAAAGTATAAATATTAGTGACAATGATAAATAATGATGAATTTATAATACAATCAGTATGTTGTGTGTGAAACATCTATTGATATGAAAATGTATGCAAATTGCATACAATGCTGGTTCGCATTAACCCACAAGCCTAACGAGGACCCGGTAAACCCAAAATGGACTCTGAGACGCTGACTCATCACAACACAGGTGTACCTAAATAGCTGACTAATCCAACTAAGAATAAAGCAGCACTGCCACAAATAGCAACCTTTCAGCAAAGGAGGGCATTTAATGCAGTTACACGCAACGCCCCAAAATACAGCAGCTGGTTTTAGAGTGGACAGGCCCAACAATGTACAAAGCTTTTGCAGGAGGCTAATTGGTCTGCATTGCATCATCAGAGACTTGAGAGCTTCGGTTTCTCTCTGCTTGAATAGTCTTGTAGTAGTGGAAAAAGCACCACATTTAGCTTCCTTTTTAGTTACATGAACTAGTTATATGTGCCGATTGTGTTCATGTTCTCAATTGGTGCTGTGGCGATTTAAATGAAATTTCACATAGATCTGAAAATGGCAGCGATATTGGCAGGAACCCCCCCCCCCCCCCCCCCAAAAAAAAACCCTAATTATTAAGATGTCATTGATTAAAATGGTACAGACATGTATTCAAAATCCCCGCACACGCTGACCGAACAACACTAAAATGCTTTAATACGTCCCAAAAAGTAAACGACTGCGATTGTTGCCATTTAAACAATTTTTTTTTAACAGTACGATGATGCGATTTAGTTTTAATTTTTAAGAACATCTTACAGTGCAAAATTCTTACCCAAGACTATTAACAGTTGTCCGTTACGGTGACTGGCACTAAAAATACCCTACCTAATCCACTGAGAATAGATCTGCCTTTGAGAATAGCATCCAAGAGGAGAGAAGTCCAAGAAGAAAAAAGTAAACGTGTTAAGTGTCTCAAGTTGGCAGCAGGAAGTGGGTCAGATAAGACATAATAAGCTTAATGTGGTGAGCAGCGTCTCCGTTTTCGTCTGGACGACGGTTGAATATCAGGGCAAAGTGGCTCAAAGAAGGTAGTTGAGGATTCTTTCTGCTTTTGTGTTTTGCGGTAATGCACGCTTTACAGTTTAGGCTAGTAATTCCCAAACATTGCTGTGGGAAACTATCCAATTTCACTCATTGGTCTAAAAATGCTTTGTTTTTCCTGCCTATGCCAGAGACTTGTCGTGAAGGCAGAAGAATTATATATATTATTATATTTAATTCATGATATAAAGTGTGTGTTCTAATGTATCAAGACTGAATGGCTGAATTGCCAAATCATGTTTAAAGCCAGGGAGACGCATACTGATAATCGGGCCTAATTTGGGCATTTTTCCTCTCTTAGTCAAATTTATCAAAGATTGCCGTTCATCATCATAAACTGAAATTTTTATTGGGACTAATATAAGTATCCATATCTTTGAGGAGGGATAATACATAATTGCCATTCCAGTGGTACATGAAAGAATTAAATGTTAATGTTACCATGGATTAAATGTTTTTTTTTTCATTCCAGTACATTTTTAATTGAACTTTTATTTGTGATATATTGAATCGTTACTTAAGTACACTTGTTAGTAATGTTCCTATATTTAAGCGCAGCGTCGAAACTGTGCATTTTGTTACGGTGGCTTATGGTTGCGGTATGTGATTTTTTTCTTCTCTACAATGTGAATTAATTTGGCTCAGGCTATCTGTGTCTTAGCGGGACTCTTCCCGTCTTTGCTGCGCACTTTAATTTCATCTGTGTTTTAACATACTTTGCAGTGGAACGTTGTTTTGCTCACTGTCAAAATGCTGCATTTTAGAAGGGGGTAATCATCAAAAATTTGAGAACCAAAGCCCCTTTAGTCTGATATGACACATATTTTGGACCGCTATCTGTTTGGATACCAAAATGTTCCATTGAAAGGCGAGGCAGACAGCTAAGGGGACTAAAAGAAAGAACGTGCATCAATGTTAAATCCGCCCAGTGACAAAAATGAACAAACAATGCGTTGCCTTGGCGATAAACGACAAGTCAGACACTCCCTCTGGTGTTGATAGTCAAGTTGCTGCCTGCAGGATGACATCATCAGGCCGGACTTCCCACCGGGAGCAGCCATCGTTTTTTTTGTGTTTTTTTTTCCCGAGCAGACTAGATTAATTCTGGCCGCCTCCTGTCAGCGGTAAATTACACATGCACTCGTTTTTGACGTCATGCTGCATCTGCATTTAAGCCATTTTATGGACTCCCATACATATTCCATCGCTATTTCAAGTACTGTAGTTGAATCATCACTCAAAATACATGTAAAATTACAGAGCACATGTTCAACCCAGTATGAAAATGATGATGGCGGTGGAAGTTGCGAGCCATGCAAAACATGAAAATTAAGACGTTTTTTTATTTTTATTTTATTTTATGTTATTTTTCAAGACAAAACCAGTCTCATAGTAAGAACAGTCTTTACATGCACCAAGAATGCTATAACACACTTAAAAAAAGCTGTTATTGCAGTTTGATTGACCTTAGCTATATATGTGTGCGTGTTTTTTTCTAAGAATAACATCACACTTTTGTTAATTGACTTCATCGTTTTAGTTCAAATTTTAAATGCATGTTAAATGCACAAAACTACTTGTGTTCAAATGTTTTAAAACTGACTGGCTGAACCCACAACTGTCTAAAGTGTGGTACACACATATCAATAATAGGGCCTGGTGATAGCATGACAAAATATCATCCTGTGTGATTCTCCTTTGGCGTGGGGTGCGTTAAGAGTATTTTTCCTGCCTGATGCATGAACACGCAAGTCCTAATCGGATCAATATTTTTAGAGTCCATGAAAACTGTTGCGTCCGATCATAATTTTAATCTGAACTCTGATCGGATTAAAGAAATGTTGTCCGCGTAACTAAAGATCTATTGTCCAGATGCAAATAGAATGAAGACACTTACCTCTTGTTGCTTCCAGAAGATTCCAACAAAGCGGAGTCTTTGCTGTTACTGTTAGAGCTGCCCATGGACTCGTGGCCGTTGCTCTCATGGCCGTGGCTCTCGTTGCCGTGGCTCTCGTTGCCGTGGGACTCAGTCCCGCTGCCGCTGGACCCGCTGCTCTTCATCTCCACGTCCTCCTCCGGTAGCGAGAGGGCACGAGAACTCTTGCGAAGCTTGCGCGGCCCGGAGGGAGGAGGCTCATGGCCGCTGCTGTCGCTGCCCTCCGACGGCAGGCCCAGCTCGGGCCCGCCTTGGCTGTAGCTGCTCATCCGTTGCAGCTGCGCCATGGAGCCGCAGCCAGAGGCCCCCCTCGGCATGGAGCCGCACGATGTGGATGCTCGGCAGCTCGAAGCGCCATCTTGGTCCTCCAGTGCTGAAAAGCAGTAGTGCTTGGAGTCTGAATCTTCTGACATCAGGAGGATGATCTGAGTTCTTAGTTGGTGTTGAAGTTGAGTAGAAGGAGCACAATCACCCCATCGTCAGTGAAGTTGTCCAAGGAATTGAACGGGATTGATCTGCTAAGAGAAGAATGAAAATAAAATGAAACACAAATCTTTTAGCACATCACGTCTGTTAGACTGAATCTGAGCTGCACGGTTATAGCGTTGTACCGTTCATCTTGTCTTCTTCTTTAAAGAGGAAGTCAACCCAAGCATATATTTTTGTTCAAGAATATGTTCTACGCAAGCCCACTAGTTGAAGCGAAGCATTCTGATAAATATTGAGTTTGCGGAATAAGTAGTTAGTTAATCCACACGTTTTTAGCCATCTCTGTAGGCGGCCATTTTGTCACTTCTGTCGGCTGAAAATGACATTGCGGCATTACGTCACCTCAACATTGAAAGTCTGGATGTTTTTTGTAGAAAATAAGTGAACATAGGTAAGTTAGATAAATTTGAGTAAGTCTGTTTTGTTAAAAATGAGTGGCAGGAATGCTTCGGAACAGAAGGATCTGGTCAGCCACAAAGGTAAGTGCATACAGGTTCATTTCGACCTATTCAGTCAGCTCATCATTTTCTTTGTTGCATCACTCATGGCTGGAAGAACTTTGAGAAAGTGTCTGAGAGGATAATGTAGCTGCAGACTATTGATTTTGTTCAGTATTAAAGTCTTTCGTCTGCTCGGTCGGGGGGCAGATGTGTCTATAACATTGTAATCAATGAGTGTGATAAATTAGCGATTTTAAGCGGGGTGATATTGGAATGGTGTTGTATTGACAGGCAACGGTATACGTTAGCGACATAAAGTATAACACCAATTTGATATGATGTGGTGTTTAGCCCATGCAGAGATCTCAACACGGAAATCAATTTTATAGACATGAAACGGTCAACACATGGCAGAGTTCATCTTCTGACCTCGAAAAACACTCTGCAGGTGCTTCTGTGATCTACAGTGAAAAGGTGAGAAGGTTCAAGCTGTGTAGCCTTTTAAAAGACTCTGCTCCATCTGAGCCCCCCTGACCCTTTCAAAAGGATCTTCCATCACATGAAACACAAACAAAACATTTACTTGAATGCCATGTTGGGTTGCAGCGGAGTGTTGTTGTTGTTTCGTGGCCTTCAGGTGCTGACCCAGCTAGCAAATATGACCAACATAAAAGAACTTGACATTCATGTCATTCAATTCATGGTAATCTGCAAAGGTTGAATTGAGTCGCCTGGACTCTACTGGTCATTGAATTTGTTTATTGTACATACAACTGTATTCACGCTAGCAACTACAGACTGTTTGAAATTGTTTATTTTTTTTAGACATTTACATATGGTGTCAAAAAATAGAAATGGGTCACTTCTTAGAAGCTCATTTATATCAATACAGTCACATTCTGACTTGACATTTAAATTGACCGTTTCCACTCATGACTAAAGATCAGCTCAGCCCATATGGGAGGCCAGCTCAGTTGTATGCGTATTCATTCAGCACTATTAACTAATAAGGTATTTAGACCTGTTCTATCCGGCTGAGCAGATGCAAGCAGATAGTCTTGAGTTCATTCTACCCTCTTTGCGCCGGATGTAGCAAAGCAGCCCCAGGAAACATCTGAGAACAAGATTTCTGATGCCAAGCAGTACAGTTCCCTCCTTGATGCTGTTGAGCATTCAATTAACTAAGCACAGATTCAAAATCAAGTCTCCCATATGTTTTACAGTAGGCACCATGTTAGAAGAATACCAAACATTTAGCGTACTACGTGCAGATGAACAAAATACGTGCCACACGACAGTAAAATGGAGTTTAATACAATTCCCGTCAGAGTGCACAATGGTTGGCGAGAAGGGCTAGACAAAAATGGCCTCCTCCATTGAGAAAGGAACAGAGAGAACCCATCAGAGATGGCTATTTAGGTAGACCAAAGCAAATCAAAACAAAATATAGTACTTGTCTCAGGCCATTTCACTCATTTAAATGTGATCACAAGTTTCTTCAGGCAGTCAAAAGGTGGAACAGCTTCCCCTGGGAAACGTCTTTATTGTGCCAGTTAACAATCATTGGAGGAATAAAGTCTCAAGTGAATGACTATTGCCGAGGCGTTGTTGGGTGTCATCAATATGGAATTGTGTTAAATGCGGTTTAATTTACAAAGGTTCACGTAGAAACATATCGAATTTGTCATAGGATGAGCTTTAAATGTGTGGATTTCTTCATGTTTAGAATAAATGGGAGTGCGGTATTTGTCTTCCTAATGGACCTAATTAATCTTGGCAGCTTTTACGTCTCATTTGCTTTCATCATTTGCTTCAGTTGTTTAAAAGGACTGAAGGAGGTAAGTAAAAAAAAAAAAAAAAAAAAAAAAAAGACATGCTGCAAGCTAGTGAATAGATATTGCCAACCACTGTCAGATCATCAAGTGTGCCGTGAGAAATGATCCAATCCAGTCATTTTCTATAGTGGGGTGGCGGGTGAGATGGAGCCAGTTGACTTTGGGGTGAGTAAAGTGGTGCACACCTTGGACCGGTTGCCAGCCAAACAACCATTCACACTCACATTCACACCTATGGACAAATTTAATTAATAGTTTGGGATTTTTTTTCACTATAGTTATTTTTTTTTATTTCATTTTGAGTTTAAAAAAAAATAATAATAATAATTCAAATTTAATTTGAAAATGTTTCGTTTTAGGTCAGTTTTTATCAGAATTAGTTTTTATGAAATCTTTGGAGTATATTCGTCATGTGCAATATTCATAAAAAGGCCACTAAATATTGTGTAATAAAATAAACTACAATTTACAAAAGACTGTTTGACCTTCCGCCTTCTTCGGAAACAACGCAAACACAGGGAGAACATGCAAACTCCACACAGGAATGTTGGAGGTCGGATTTGAACAAGAAACATTTGATTGTGAGGCAGACACAGCTAAAAACAATTGGGGGGGAGGAGAAAACATTCACAAATCTTATTTTGTATGATTTTTTTCTATCTCATTGTATGTTTAATGAAACTAGATCATTGTATATTTTACAAATGCATTCTTATCAAAACCACAGAGTGTTGTGATTTCTCCTTTCGGTGTAACTGAAGTTGTTTGCTTGACCTACATCTTTGCTCAATCACATCCTAGATGGACCTAATGGATCAGATGCACACTGCCCCACACACATGCACACCGTGACCACGCAAGGCTTCATCCTTGATCCCAGTGGCTAAAAAAAGGGACAGGTACCAAAACGGAAGGGTCACAGTTCAGGTGGAGAAGGAGACACAGATTTAACAGTGCAACTATAAATTCCCTTCCTCAGAGAGACAAGCTGAAAATTTCCCTCCCTATAAAACTGCACGATCGCTGTATCCCAGCAACCTGTGCATCATCACAGCTTGATGTTTTCCTACTTCTAATTCTTCGCCGTCTGCTCTCATTCGGTTTCTGGCTAAACCAGAGCAAGAAGCACATTTGCATTTCTATCCATTCCATCTGTTCGTGCCATAAAGACTACGGTAGTTATAAATGGTGAATGAGTATTCCAGTAATAGTGCTCGGCAGCATCTGTGTTGTTAAAAGCTGATTTATCCCAAGTACAATTCCTGCCACACTTTAATGTAGGAACTTATATCCACAGTATCCAAGAGTGCTTCCCCCAGACAGCATCTTTCGGTTTCTTCCACAGATGTTCCATCAGATTTAGATCAGGGCTCCTTAGATTAATCTGATGTTTAGTTATAACCTTTCTCAGCTGTGGTGTTATTAGCTGTTGGGTTTGCACTATTATTGTTAACAGACCAAGCTTTCTGACACTGGACAGCACATTTCACTCAAGGATGCCTTGAAAGTCTTGGGATTTGACACTCCGGGTCAGAGGTCGTAAAGCAGCCCCACAACCGAGATGGCCCTTTACTAATCTAGTGATTTCATCATAGCCTTGACAGCTTCTAGGCACCCTGTGCTGGATGTAGCAAAGCAGACCCAAGAAAATTTCTAAGACAAGGCTTTCTGATATTTCTGACACTGAATTGTGCCTTACGCAGGTTCAAGACACCCAGTGTCAGGGTTTGCGAAGCAGCCCCAGGACATCGCAAAGTCAGCCCATTTTGCCTCAAGTTGCCTACACAGTCTTCTGATTTCATTACAGCCTTTTGACACCAAACAGCATATTTATCTCCAGAATGTCTTAAGATTACACTGTACAAGCACAGATTGGAGACACCCCATTTCAGATCCAGCAAAGCAGCCCCATCATTTACAAGACCAAATTTGTTTGCACTGGACAGCAGATTTCACTTGAGAATTCATTGCGCCCTACAAAGACCCACGGCACATTGTGACGGATGTACCAAAACAGCTCCCAAACATAACTGAAAACAAGTTTTTAACAATGGACAACACATTTTGCTTGAGACTATCTCGAGATTCCATTGAACCGAGCACAGACACCGTCTGCCGAACAGAGCCAAACAGCGCAAGAATATAATAGAGACTATGCTTTTCATCCCTAGACAGCACATTTTGCTCCAGGATGTCTTAAGATTTCACTGCACCCTGAACAGATTGAAAACACCCTGTGCCTCTCCCACACTTAACAGTAGCCACGGTGTTGTTTTGTGCTTTATTTTTGGCTTCTCAAAACATAGAGCTGATGTGACCTGCCCCCCAAAAATACACTTTTTCGTCTGTCCACACTATCAAAAAGTACAAAGACTTAACTACAAATAATTGTTTTGGTTGAAACAACACATCTGGGGTTATCTTGCCTTGCCTGAGTGATAAGTAAACTGAAATAGCTTAATATAAAAATGTTTTTTGTTTTTTTTTAAGCATATGAGCATGCATTCCGAGCATCATTCACTAATCGCTGCTGCATGACAAACTCCACGGACATGTGCTGCACTGCACTCTTTATGTAAGGTGTTGCGTTTCACTTTTCATGCGACGCCAACTCAAGCACGCACACGATATGCTTTTTTTTTGCCTCCACGTCCCTTTAACATAGATCTCGTGTTTCTCGAAGGAGAAATTGATATTGGCAACATCTAAAAAATTTACGTTTTCACGTGAAAGCCCACCCGCCGCGTCAGCTGATCCAGTAGTCCACTGACACAGTTATGCAACTTAGACAACTGTCACCTCTTTAAGAGTATGGTTAGTGCGTATAAAGATCTCCACTTACCGTCAACCACAGACGACCCTGGTCCTCGTGTGCACGCTGAACCAAAAAGAAAAACTTGAATGCAAATGGAAAAGCTGGCACGGAGATATCGGTTCTTCGCTGTCCGTGACACAGTTCCTTTCTCGGTCAGATTCTTACTCGCACTGCGTTGGTGAGCTCCCGCGAAGGTAGTGACCTCATTCACAGCGACCCCTCCCCCTAGTTTCTTATTGGCTCCTGCGGCTGTCAGTCTTGCACACCCAGCGTTGCCTGCCAAGTGGCGCCATTCTTCCGGGTAAAGAGGCGTTCAAGCGGGACGACGCTCGCTTCTGTGATTGGCCCGAGCAGCTGTCATACTTTTTACATAAGCACGTCAACGGTTTCACGTGGAGAACTTGCGGCGGAAGGCGGGGCAAGGGAGATGGGGCCAATCAGCAGGGAGCAAACGTAAGTGAATGAAGTGACTGGGATGGCTGTTGTATAAACGATTATACAAGGCCGCGCCAGAACGACTGCGCATGCGCGGAAGTCTTAAAGTTCGCAGTCGTTTCACTGTTGTGATATAACACAAGGTGACTTAAACATATGTAAAGGATGAATAATCAAATAATTACAGTGACACCTATTAGACCATTCTTCCTTTTAGACACTCCTATTCGTCCAATGCAGCAATTAAACAGGCTGAAGTAAACTCAGCTAAATTTAAACATAATTTAAACCAGTTTCCTCAGTCTTGATCTTGACTGAGACTAGGCACATATTTTACATAACAAAAATCAAACAACAAAAATGTCACAAAAAAGTATAATGAACTGAAAAAAATTATGCTTGTCTCAATTTATTTACACAGTGTAAAATATGGGCCCAATTTAGTTGAGCACAAAGCTTTTATTTCACTGTATGTATGGCAACAGGTGAATAGGCAGGTAAATGTGTACCTTCTGCCCTGTAGTGGAGGAGCATTTTATTGTTCTGCCTTTCACTATACGTTGCTGGCATAGATCGATGACAAACGATACATTGTTTTAAATATATGATTTTTTTGAACCAATTAAGTGAAATATCCACACTCTGTGTCTCTGTCACACACATACAAAATAAAAAATCCAATTTATTTATTGGTGTTGCTTTCCAGATGTTATTGATGATTATCATTTTTTGCTGTGGGCTAGCTTTTAAAATCAAGGACCATATTTCATTTAAAAAGTGGACAGATGGGCCACATTATTTGTCAATGAGGTTAAAAAAAAGCTAATATTTGTGTATGTAAAACATATAATATAAATAATTTTATTCTAACACAAAATTGAATATGTAAATGCTCTGTGGACTGGTTTAGAACTGAGCAGAGGCCGTATGTGTCTCCAGAAGTCTTCAATAACAGCACAAAAAGTAGTTAGGTTAGTTGCTAGTCACTTATAAAAACAAACAAACAAAAAGCAGTTTGGCTGATGGAAATGTTAGCAGCACTGAATAGCCGCTCACTTGGCTGCAACACCCTAGCTTTGCCCCGTCATTATGGTCAGGCGAGCTACAGTATACTCCCCTATCTACAGTATTTTCATTTTAAAACAACGATTTCTACAGTACCATAGTATGAATAGAGGACTTTAAATTTTCTGTAATTCCTTACCCTTAGTCTATTGTTGGATGAATGCCAAAAGACACCTAAGATATTTTTAAAATTGTGAAAAATAAATACTGTAAATAAAATAAACTGGTCTGGACCCGTCAATCTAACAGTTAAGACACATATGGCATAACAGTAACTTGTAGCTCTCTGCACTACTGGAAAAACGAACAAAGCCAAAAATCATGAGTCTACCTTCAGTCTTTATTTTCATTTCTCATTTGTTTTTGAATTTCTTTGGATAGTAGTCTTTTGTCAGACAGGTTCTATTGAAGTGATTACTTCATTGAACAGATCTGGATGTACTCAAGCTTGGGTGTGGTCAGTGAAAATGAACTCCGCTTTCCAAAACATGTGATTCGCCACATTTAATTGATGATTTAACCAAGGGTGTAAAGCACTTCTCCCACACAGCGCTAGGTTGCTTTGAATAGTTTTTTTTTCCCTTCATAAAAAAAATAAATATATAAATATATATATATATATATATATATATATAAAAATAAATATATATATATATATATATATATATATATATATATATATATATATATATATATATATATATATATATATATATATATATATATATATATATATATATATATATATATATATATAAAAATATAGGCGGCACGGTGGTCGACTGGTTAGCACGTCCGCCTCACAGTTCAGAGGTCGTGGGTTCGATCCCGGCTCCGGCCTCCCTGTGTGGAGTTTGCATGTTCTCCCCGTGCCTGCGTGGGTTTTCTCCGGGTACTCCGGTTTCCTCCCACATTCCAAAAACATGCATGGTAAGTTGATTGAGCTCTCTAAATTGCCCCTAGGTGTGATTGTGAGTGCGGATGTTTGTCTCTGTGTGCCCTGCGATCGGCTGGCAACCAATTCAGGGTGTCCCCCGCCTACTGCCCAAAGACAGCTGGGATAGGCTCCAGCACGCCCGCGACCCTTGTGAGGATAAGCGGTATGGATAATGAATGAATGAATTAATTAATATAAATATATATATATATATATATATATATATATATATATATGATCATTTAAAAATTGCACTTTACATTTACTTGGGTTATCTTAACATTTAAGTGGGCAAACTATGGAAAAAGAATTTAAGAAGGGGGCAAATACATTTTCACAGCACTATGTACGAGTATTAATACAAGAAGGAGGGGGTGAGGGATGATGTCTTTCGCAACACGTGTTGTCACCTCACCATCTGCTACAAGCAGAGATGGCATACAATCAAGTCATCGTTAATTGGCATAATCAAAGCTCAATTTGGTCCAATTTGCATTCATCTGGTAGTATAATGATTCCCCAACAAAGGGGTGCGGTGAATATTTGCTTAAAATGAATCAAGCTTCCCACTGCATTCATATTCATTAATCATGACTGAGTAACTTGATAAGGTGTTAAACTATGTGATGTATAATACATGATAGAGCTTGGCTCATTAACGGCGAGAGAAGCGGGGTACACCCCAGACTGGTCGTAAGCCAATCACAGGGCAATTTTAGATGAACAAGCATTCACACTCACATTTACATCTATGGACATGTGTCTTCAACGAAACTGACAGTCCCTCCCAGATGACTTTTGGTTTGAGAAACGGGGCCACATCGCGATGCAGTAAATTGCCATTTTTAAAATGAATCGCGATTCATCATATTTTTCAACTACAATTTTTTACAAAGGTTAGAACCGATATTTACTTCAGTAAAATTGGTTAAATTCTAAGTGTTAAGTTAACAACTTTAATTTAGGCACCGGTAGCTAAAATGTCTTTCATATTAATCCAGGGTTCAATTGCCTTTATTTTAGCATAAGCCTAACACTATAAGACCTAAAACATTTATGTATAATAAATCTATTTTTTATTGTCATACTAATCAGTTTGTTAAAAAAAACATTGGAAAGACCTTGAAAAAATAATTGCATGTTAATTTGCAATTTTAATAATGAGGTAATGAAATCATAATTACATTATTTTTCCAAATTGTTCAGCTTGGGTTTTCAATTACAAACTCCTCAGTATACAACACAGATGCTCCAAAGGAGATTCAAACGTTCAGGCATACCAGCCAAAACGGCACCTCGCTCCGTCATGCAGTACACCTCTATTTCGAGAACACGCATGTGACAAATCTTCCAGTTTCCTGCCACGCATCATTGTTTGCTCCAGAGATATCCGAGGGCTCCAGATGGACAAGAGTCTGTCAGAAATGTTGCCACATAAGGAATGGTGCCACAGACACCAACATTAACTTGTCAGGTTTTCAAAGAGATGGGAAAAAATAAAGCTGTATAATGTAGATTTTCTATTAAAAACAAGCACCACTTTTGAAAAATGCTTACCCGTATAACAATTGTAAAAGGGAAATGGATTTTTTTTTTTTTTGTATACAAATATTTGGGTTTGTGGAATGCCTGCTCACCCACTAAGGCTGAAATTACACCAAGTAAATCTTAAGTAACCTACCTATTTCTGAAAATGTATCTGTGATCAAAGTCATTATGAATTTTGCTAAATTGTGACATCGCAATTTCCCATGTAACAGTCTTCACACAGTTTCTCCGCCCATGACATGACGGGCTAAGCTCGGCGAATATCCACAGCTACTTTTGACCGTTTGCTGATGTGTCCATGCGGCTTGCAGTCGACCCCTTCATACTCGTGGTTTGGCACCTGCGGATTCATCTATTTGCTGATTTGATTTGTAAAGGGGAAGTGAACATATTTTTTCCAGAATATGTTCCATGCAGGCCCACTAGTCTAGACACGGCATTCTGGCGGGAGATTAAACTCATTTAAGGGCTGCAGAGACAAAATCAATTCCCAATCTGGGACAGTATGTATTAGAGGACTTTACCAGTGTTGCCAACTAATTTTCAGGGATTTTGCTCTGCTCCCCAGATGGGGTTTTGAGTTTTTCCTTGCTCGGTTGGGGATCTTAGATCAGGGTCGCTAATCTTTGTCAATGTGGTCCTGTGAAGCCCTTTGAGTCGCCTTTGTTATTAACCCTTTTATGCAAAGTGGTGACTACAGTGCACAGCTATTTAAAAGTTGCCTTCGTCTATATTAATTAAACTAAAAAATATATTTATATTTTAAATAATAACATTAAATCATAATTAATGCACTGAAGGGTTGAAAATATTTTTTAAAATTTAGATTAATTGATATAGGAAATGGCTCAATGTTTTATTTATTCCATCACTCATGGCTTCAGACCTTTAAGAAGGCGTTTTGTGAAGATGTAGGGCAGACGTTTGCTTTTATGACATTTTCACAGGTTTTTTTCCACGATGGGGGCTTCACATGATCGCGGACTTGGAAGTACTCGGCTCTTAACAAACGCCAGCGTTAAATTACCTTTTGAATGTATTTTTTAGGTAACATTATGTTGACGCGAGTGTGCAATAACAATATAAAGTACAATACAACTTGAACGAAACGGTGCCTGCGAACTCCAACAAGCTGGCGTTTTATTTTTGACTTCCTGTAAAGTTGTTGACACTATGAGGAATCCGCCCAACAGCGACGATATGCTCCATGCTATGACGCTCAGCCTCTCAAAACGTTTTGGAGAGAGCCAGCATTGGCTGATAAGAAGGGCAGACAGACGACAGGATGCTCAACTCTTCCTCACGAGGAGAGGATGCTTGCCAATGGAGGCTGTGAACAAACAAGTCTAATTATGGCGCCCGGAAGCTGACGTTAGGGAACAGAGAGAGGCACTACCTCACACTTAGACTTGCAGGAACCAGCCTGAGGTGTTCACTCATGGCATGTGTTGCTTGTAAATGTCTTTCCAATTTCTATTATCATCACCCAAGCAACCGTTTTCTCTAGCACTTGTCCTCATTAGGGCGGCATCTGAGCCGGTGCCTAACTCAACAGACCTTGGGCACAAGATGTGGAGTGTACCACAGGACTGTGTGGCTTCACTCTCGCTGCTATATCAATTACATTTTATTTTTAATTGCTGCATTGGCTGCCAGTGTGTTTCAGGATCGATTTTAAGCTACTTTTATTCATTTATAAATGTGTTAATGGTCTTGGCCCATCTTACCTATCTGACTTGCTTTTGTCATATACCAACCCTCGCGGATCCTGAGGTCCTCTCGCACCGGCCTTTTAATCATTTCTAGGGTGAGGACCAAAACCCATGGCGAGGCTGCATTCAGCCATTTTGTTCCTCAACTTTGGAATAGCCTGCCAGACGACGTCAGGTCCGCAGAGACTGTTGATATTTTTAAGGGGAAGCTCAAGACATATCTTTTTAGTTTGGCCTTTAAGTAATTGTTCTTAGACTCTCTTACTCTTTTTATCCAATCTTAATGTTTTAAAGTTCTTAGCGTCTTTTATTGCTTTGTCTTTTTAGCTTCGTTGTCATTTTCTTTTAGCTTCATCTAGGTTTTACCTCCAGTGTTTCCTCAAGGGGGGCTTCCGCCATGGGAGGTGTGGCTTCCCTCACTACGCTATGCTGAGGGGCTGCCCCGTTTTACGTGGCCCGGGGGTCTCTGAGGTGGTGGTGCTACCCGTGGCCATGGGCTGTCATCACTCTCAGCGTAGACGAGCTCCCCTTGGGTACTCTTTCCTCTTATGGTTTCTCTGTGCCTTGCCATGTCTCTTTTTAAGGTTAAACGTGTGTGTGTTTGTGTATGGGTGTGAGAGTACAAGTGTGCTTGTGGATGTCTGTCTTTGTGTATACTGCGAGGGAGGGAGGGAAGACGGGAGCGGGTTCTCTTTTTATGCTGTATTGTGACGTTTTTAATGTACAGCACTTTGAGTTGCATCCTATGTGTGAAAAGTGCTATATAAATAAAATTTGATTTGATAATAGAGGCCTACTTGGAGCCAGATCTGCCTCCAACTGTGAACACACTCCCTCCCACACAGAGTTTGTCACTTTTGTGTAGGCAGGTGTCAAAGACTCCTCTGCACAAGCGCATGTGAATGCGCACCACACGGCATATGCCGCAGATGGCGTTGGACCCACGTCATAAAGGAGAAATTTCCACAGTGCCCGCCGCCAAATGACTAGCTGCGTCAATTGCGCTCAGTGAAGTTCAAGTTAATATGGACTTATGCTGTTTCCTCATAAAAGCCTTAGAGACTTTTTAATTAAGGAGGTTGACATAGTTCTCAAAACTTTTTACACCTAGTAACACCTCCAAGTATTTAGCTCTACGAGAACCACCATGACCATTTATTTACCTAATTATTATTGTACATAAAATACAAAAGTTAGTAACATTTTAAAAGATTGCAAATGCAGCAAACGTGCTTTATTTTTAGGACCATACATTGCATTGTTTTACATCATATTTTTTTACATCAATAAATGACCTGGCGAATCTGTTCTTTTATAATTCAAACTTGGCCCTTCAGCACCAAAGTTTGCCCACCTCTGATAGACTATATCAGTAGCAGGCTTTGTCCATTCAATGATATAGGGAAAAAATAAGGTACCAATGACTTTTATTTTTTTTTCTCAATCAACAAGTATATAAAATGCATTCAATATCAATGTGTGAAGTGTACTTATGTGTGAAGTGTACTTATTACATAGACAGCGAAGTATGATCTAAAAATATTCAGATTTAGTTCCTTCAATCACAAAAACAAAAACGTGCAAATCCATTTCAATTCACAATACAGCAAGTGATCACATGATAAACTGTACTGTTCACAAACCCTCCAAGGTGTCTTGATAGGTCAGTGATAGGCGATTTGACTCAAATTTAAAATAGCGGTTCTGAAGACGCAACATTCTCAAACAGGGGTTCCAAATGTTAACTGAATGAGAGTGATTGTCGAACTGCAGATCGGTGACTTCCGTGCAATGGTTTCAATAAAGTTTGCGAAAGTGCTCTAGATGTCCGTAGTGATAACTGGTGTGACTCCATGGACGAGCAACGTGGGACCCAAATCCTGACTCAGCAGGTCCACCTGACTCAGGTAGGCCCGGTAGCGGCTTGTATCCGCAGGTGGGTGCGGCAAATAAAGGAAGCGCACAGCCGGCGGTGGTTCTCCATGCCTTCGGATAAGATTGTTGACGGCGCGGATGTACTCGTCTGTCAGCTGTGCTGCATTGCTGGGAAAAGCGTCTTTACGTCCATCATCCACTTCTTCGGCTTCATCCCTTCCTCGTCTTAGCCAGTGTAGCGCCACCACCTGGTCCCAAGCCACCGTCTGCACTTGCGCCGACATCCGGAGCTCCTTGATCATCAGTCGCAGCTTGGCCTCCTCCTCGTCCCTCAGACTCCCGGCCTCCACGCACAGGAAAAGGCGCAACCTGGCTTGGCTCCAGGCGCGGCTTTCGTGAAGTACGCAGGCCAGCTGAAGCAAAAACAGCGAGCAGACGTCCACGTAGCCGCGGCTGTCCGGTTGCAGCAGATTGAGCGGCCAAATGTCAACAAACAGGCCCGCCGTGCCTTCGTGAGTCTTTGTCTTTCTCCCCCACCCTAAAACTTCTTCCCGGTTGAACTGGCTGAAGTATCGAGCCAGGGTCACATTCTTGCCCATTTTTACCGCATCAGTAATAATTGACACATACTCCTCTTCCTTGATGTCTTTGGGTTTGTCTGCATCACGTATATTAGGGAAGAAAGGGAACAGTGGTTCTACCAGGTCTTTGTTTGGACACACAGCATCCAGGCTGTGATCTGGAGGTAAAATAACTTTGCCTTGGAGGTGGTCTTGAGGGGGGCAGTCATCATAGAAACCTAAGACAAGAGTGTTTGGCCTCATCCCGCCTAGAAAACGTTATGATACAGGTTTTAGTTTTAGTTCAAAAGAATCGCATTTCAGGTTGCGAAAAGGGAGACAGTGACACACATCAGGACTCTCCTCATATCCCCTGCAAATAGAATGGAACCCCTTTACAGTAAAACCTTTCTTCACTAATTGATATACTGAGCCTTATTTATTTTTAAACCTATCCTCACTGATTTTTGTACTATTTTTCTCTTTTAGTAACACCCTATAAGCCCACAAGATGATGCCAAAGCCCAGGCTAATAGGAAAATAGTATCTGGTGTCAAAAACAGTATGACGTCTGAACGTGAGATTTTATGTCAGTGGCTAAGTTCAGCCTGGGTTGTTAGCAAAAGTTATGACAAGTTTTGCCCAGATGGTGTGTGTTTTTGCTGGTGCAGTTTGTTTTAACATGAAATCATTGTAGTAATTTGTAAGAAGAGTTAAAAATAGTATTAAAGTGTTTTGGGGATCACAGTTTATGGTGCAAATACAGTTTAAATGATGAATATAGGCAATTATGTCCAAACATTTTCGGGGGTGTCAATTACTCAAGTTTTTTTTTGCTATTTACGGCAGGGCTGAGTCCCTTTGCCCCGTGAGTAGCAGAGCATCACTGTAAAACAAAAATACGTGCACACCCACCAAAGCCTGTGATGAAAAGAAGGTTTTGAACTCCACGTCGAACAGAGTCAGCCAAGGTGAGGTTAACAAAGGCTTTGATGCTCAAATGGTCCACTAAAGACAGCCAGGAGTCGTAGCAGCTCTGCAAAGGATCAGACGGCCTCTCAT
Organism: Filicampus tigris; assembly: GCF_054856515.1. Lineage (NCBI taxonomy): Eukaryota > Metazoa > Chordata > Actinopteri > Syngnathiformes > Syngnathidae > Filicampus > Filicampus tigris. The sequence continues at coordinate 15,114,449 of NC_141226.1, read as the reverse complement.
CTATCGAAACGGACACAAAGCCAAATGATGGTTCCATTCCCAGCGTCAATCCATGCGTGTAAATGTGAATATGTTGGAGGAGGCATCATTGAAACACAGCAAGAGTGCCAAAAACAAGGTCGTAAATATTACCTAGCAACCCCAGTTTGACATGACCCAGTACATAGAGTCCACTCTTCTTCAAGTCATTAATGAAAGTTAGCAGGCCCACACAACTACGGGGGTTGGCCACCATTAGCAGCACCTGAGGCCTCCAGAACTTGACGTGGTCCTTGCGCACATCCAGCAACAACAGGTACTTGCGGACCTGAGCAAGAACAAGTGGTAAGGTGAAGTGAGGGCTTGTTGTTTTATTTTTAATTAAAAAAATAATTTTAATAGAATCGAACATGAAAAATAAATCAGATTTACAATATGTTTGTTCTAAATTAACGAAAAATCATGATTTAAAAAAAGTCTGATTTTTTTTTTCCAAGTAGCTTAATTTTAGTTGTTAGTACAATTTACTTTTAAAATGGATCCTTATGCAGTTTCTCCTATAGGCTACAGTAAAACTAGATAGAGGTTTAGACTCAAATTGAATGATTTTGTGAATCAAACAACCCTGACTCAAGATGGAGTTTTGTGTGTGTACCTGGTGGAAGATGAGAGCCTGACTGATGTATCCCCAGTTACTGATAGGGCCAAGATAATGAATGAGCATCAGGAGAAGCAGCATAAATGCTATGCTAGCAGAAGCATAGATGGCATTGATCAGGAACATCATGACTAGGCAGCCAAGAATGCCCAGTGTGCAGGTGTGCCACGTGAAACAACGGAAGGAAGGCCTGAATGGTTGGGAAACAAAAACAGAGTGGGACATTTTCAGCCATTGTCAACATAAAACATGAAAACTACCACGCATGACACATTTTATATCGATAGATAGAGGGATTTAAGTTAGAGTTTGTGTTTTCTGGTCTCTGCCAGGTTTTACCAATTCCCAAATGTGTCCAATTAAAGGAAAATTGACAGAATTATGAGAGTTACCTGTAGTACTTATACTGTATATAAAACTAAACAAACACTGTGTATACTAAATCAAGTCACTGCTCAGTCCCATGCCCTACCTAAAGTTTGGTGCAGATGCCCACTCAAGAGCCAAACAGGCCAGGTTGACAGTGGCATACACCAACAAGAAGAAGATGGTCACAATTCCAGCAATGGTGTTCAATTTCCCAGCAAACAGCACCATCTAGTGGCAAATAAAGCACCATTTTCACTTGACCTTTGAGACAATTCACTGAGAGTGGACAGATGCGAGTGTTAAAACACATTTTAATTGTGACTCAGACATCATTGTTGTTTACACAGCAACATCATGCAATTACTATAAATTTGGGCAAGAACACTGCTCCATTGTGAATGAGAAAAAAAAAAGTGTGATTCAGGATTGAGTCAAATGAGGTGTCAATCATGACACCTAATAATTTAATAATTTATTCACGTTGCATTACTTGGATCTCATCTTGATTGAAGAGTTACTTTTTAACCTCCTAAAAGCTTTGAAAATGTCATTTCCATCTATATAAAATATTTTGCGTGGATACAGTGGTGCCTTGTGAGCCGAATAAGAGTTTTTCACAGCACAAGCCATCGTTTAGCCGGATTTTGCTTTGCGTTCGTATAGTGAACAATACGTCGCCTTCTTCAAAAAAAGAGGCTTCAAGCCATGGAATGGACTAATGACTGAGTTTACATGCAGCCAATAAACCATTGAAAACTCAAATATTGGCAGTATTCAGGGTTTTAAAAGCCATGTAAAGGCACGCAATAACCCAAATATAATAATATTCAGGTTCTTAAAATTAAAAAAAAAACAAACGAATATGCGTGCATTTATTCAGCAATCTGGCTTTTCCGAATGCACGGGACACTCTGCGCCATGCTCAACCGCAGGGAACCCACGGAAAGACACGTTTAGTGATAAACAAAACATGGCGAAAGCTAGAGTAAGAACGACGGCACACTTTTAAAGCGAGGAGGAAACGGTCTGCTTCATTCGTGCGGTTGAGTGTCATGAATATAATGTGTTTTATTGACGGAAGCGAGTAACAAGCGGAGATGACGTACATTGCGTCACGCCGTCGCCGTTTCAATCGGGTTATTTAAATATGGGGGGATAACTCTCTCTGCTCAAGCCATGTAAACAGGTTATTCCAAATGACTCAGAAATCTGAATTTTGACCTTAGCACAAATATTGAGTGCATGTAAACGTAGTCAATGAGAATGAGTTAAACTCTTCTCTCAAGACACCACTATATACAGTCACTAATGAGCATAATCCCCAAAACCATTATTTTTCAGGAAATTTTTAAAAAGGCATCATTTCTTGAGTAGTTAAATATTGTATCATAAATAACCAAAACGTGTGGGGACTGACCAATAGCATCAATTTGTGGAAAATAATCTGAAACCAAATTTGGACATGAAGTAGGTTTCTGCGTGGCAGCTACAAATATTAAAACAAACAAACATATATTCATATACAGTATATGCAGAAAGGGAAGAGTAGAATCACTTCCAGAATATAAGCTTTTTACCTGCACAAGCAACCAAGAAGCAAGTACTGAGGCCCAGGGGTTGCCACTGTGGGACGTCTTCCTCGCCAGAGCCAGGACACCACCTGTAGCCATTTTCAAAAAGCACAGTCAAAAAGTCAAAGTACGCCTGTCTGTGGCTGCTCATATGGTTCTCAATGAGACAAACAACTGAGTCATCCCGCGTTGGTGCTTAAGCAAAACAAAACGGTGATGGGATTTGTGTGTCTGCAGAGAAAGTCAACACCGCCGGCCATCTGTTGTCAAATGACGCATTCCAAATGAACATGGCACTATCAGGACAACAAGACATTAAATGAATAACTCGGGTCCATTTCTCACAGACGGCCGGCTATTAACACGCTGACTCTGTTTCACACAGGGGTCAGTTGAGGTGGAACCTCAGCAGTGAGTGTCACTTAAACTACCAGCAAGTCATTTTATCCTTTCACATGTCAGAAAACTGTCAGGGGATGAATCAATTCATGTCAAATTGATATTTGCTGCCACATGCATTACTAAAGCAAACACATATGACAGGGATTCTCAAACGTTTTGGATGGAGGGAGCCCCTTGTAGGCAATAAAATATTCAAAGGACTCCATCGTAATCCACACTCCAATTATCATATTTTTTGGTCGGTCCGGAGTAGTGCTGGGCGATATTGACAAAATTTCACATCTTGATATTCATTCATATTCATAACAATATCGCTATGAGTTCAGTGAAAACGGAGCATTTATTTTTTAAGAAAAACAAAAATATCAATCTAAAAGGATGTTGAAAGTGCTTTATTTTTTTAAAATTAAAATTTACTGGCAGTCATCAACATTAACAAAAAGCCACCAATAAATAAAAATTAATTACATACAAATTGTATGGCAACTGTGCTTAAACGCTAAATAATTTTATACACCTTCAGTTCTTTTTAAAAAACAATAATTATTAATGCAGTGATGCCCTATTAATGTGATGTAGCACAATCATATCAGAGCTATTAATTGATTGTCTTACCAAACAGGTTGTCTTTAGATAGTGCGTACAGGACTCTGGACGCTCCGATGAGGTTGCTCATGGCGGCGGACATGGCCGAGGAGTAGATACCAACTGTGACCAGAGGAGGCCAAACATTGATGGCGCCAAGGAAAGTGTAGTCTCTTTGGAGAATGGCACTAAAGATGGATGGATAGAATTCATTGTGGGACATTTTGGAAAAACAATTGTGTACCAGTATATACAAAATATTGTGAGTGAGCACTGCAGAGAGGATATGTTAGTACTTGACTTTTGTTTTGGGGCAAACACTGCACATTTGTCGCTATAGTTGAAGTCTCATATTGCAATATTAAACTCATTGATCTAATCTGACTGAAGAATTTTTTACTATATTCTTAGCACAAATAAATATGTCATTTCGTAATCTTAATACCTCTTTAGCGCTGGGATTTATGTTTGTTTGTACTTTGTTTTTCTTGATGCTTTTCCATGGCATTAACCTGTCAGACATTTTCAGACCCTCTTTTACCCTAAGGTTTGAAAACAAATAAAAAAATACATATATATGCGTTCCTGCATGGATGACTGGGCTGTGAAAAGACAAATAAATATGTCATTGGCAGTGAAAGAGTTAATACGAGTGTATAGCCTTGAATATTGGCATTGTGAAAATTGTATTTTCCTCAAAGGAAGAATAAAGTATATTTTATATAGTGTATTTCCAGATGCATCTTAAAGCGGAAGTCAACGCAAGCATTTTTTTTTTTTCCAAGAATATGTTCTCTGCAAGGCCACTAGTTGAAACAGGGCATTCTGATAAATATTGCATTTGTGGAATAAGTGTTAATCCACTCGTTTTTAGCTATCTATGGGGGCGCTCATTTTGTCTTCTGTCGACTGAAAATGACATCACGACTGCTCACAGCGACCAATTACGGCTCAGATTCAGAAAACAGGTCAGCCGTGATTGGTCGTTGTGAGCAGTTGTGATGTCATTTTCAGTCGACAGAAGAAAAAATGGCCACCCCCGGAGATGGCTATAAACGAGTGCATTTTGCTGCTTAATTTATTTTCCACAAACGCAAAATTAATCAGAATGCCGTGTTTCAACTAGTGGGCCTGCTGGGAACATTTTCTTGAAAAAAATGTTTGGGTTGACTTCCGCTTTAAGTAATGAACTGCATTTCCCCATTGTGACAGATTAGGAAAACTCAATTGTAGCCAATCAAATAGACTCCTTCAAAGTCAGCCATTTGCAGTAGGATCAAACTGAATGTAGTTTCAAATTTACGGACGAAATCGTTTACTGAGAAACAGTGATAACACTCTTCACAATTTTAGATATCATGACTACCATATTTAGAATTGGAGTGGTCTTGCATGCATAACTTTTAATATTCATTCACTCATTTAAAATGTGATTAAATGGGAAGTCAACCCCAAAAATTCTTTGGAATAATATGTTCTATGCGCCTTCACTAGTCTAAACCCTCAAGACTCTGTTAACGGTCAATCACGACTCATCTGTTTTCTGAAGCTGAGCCATGATTGGTCGTGATCTGAGCCCTGAGCAAATATCATTTTCAGTCGACAGAAGTGACAAAATGGCCGCCTCCTGATGGCTAAAAACGGGTGGATTTTAATTAGAATGCCGTGTTCAGACTAGTTGGCCTGCATTTACGTAAGGAAGATTTTCGAGTCTACTTCCCATTTAATCTTGGTTATTGCTGTTTTTATATTTGTTTGTATTCAAACTAAAAAAATATTGCAATGCTTTAGATGAACGCATTCATTTTCATTTCCATTTTCGTTTTAATCACCATTATTATGACATCCAATTTTCATACAGTGTCATCTCATCATCTAGTAGCAGTCACAGTTTGCAATCAGTGTACCCACGTCTTGGCATACAAACGACAGATAATTTCATAGACGGGCACTTTTGAACTACCTGTGTGTTGATTCTTTCAAAGTGAAGGATTTGTTTCATGTCTCCAGAGTTAAAATGTCATAGACATCAAAAAGGAGAAGGACTTGTGGCTCACAGTCGCCTCAACACTCTCAGCTCTCTCCTGGGGAGGAGTTGAGTTTCATCCCTTGTTATGGTTAAATCTGTTTGAAATTGACCTTATGACACTCTTTGGCACCTTATCCCATTTGACTGGCTCAGAATAGGACTCTTGATTTTCGCATATTTATCTTCATGGTGCTACTCACCGCTCACAAGATGATGCAGCCAGCAGACTTAGCAGGTTGTACGTGACAAATGTTGTAAAAACCGCCGTCAAGGTTCCTCTAGGGATGGAATAACTTGGGTTCTTCAAGTCACCTGCCGACACAAACACACAAGTGTCATCACAATCAAACCTCTTTTCATTGGCACTAGGGCTGGGTTGTTTTCAAAACAACGACTAGCAGCTATAATTCCTGCAAAGAAACAGACATCATGAGCAGAATCATTAAGAGTGGAGCCTGGTGGAAGGCAATCACCAAGACTACCATGCTGAACATTGCCATAGACAAGAATTTAATGCCAGTACTGCAACATTGAAAGTCAGACAATTTAGGCACCTCACTTAAACGGAGTAGGTAAATACACAGTATACTGTATGTTGGGTGGTGGTAGGAGACCACCTACCAGGAGTTCATGGAAGGAATGACGAACACCATGTAAAAAAGCCACTGATGCTAAATTCAACCCATGTGGTGAGTCAGTGTCGCTTACGGCACGTTTAATAGTTGCATATATGTAAATTAATTATTTTGCCATCAAAAGCCGTTTCTCAGTTATCATCAAAGGCACTCTCTGCTTGACATATTTCTTTTCATTTGTCATTTTGTCTCCTTTTTGTCAGTATCTGGTGTTTTCGGTAAAAACAATGTTTTACTGCCTATTACTACAAAATGCAAAAGCTAAAAAAACAACACATTGTCAATGGTGAAAAAAGACAGTTTACTCTCTCTTTTGGTAGATTAGTTAGTGCTTATATTGTCACAAAACACATTCAGTGGGTCTTGAAAGATCAGTCAAAGTACCCTAAAACGGCTGGCAATATGGTGAACTTTGCTTAGAAAATGCGAGGTAGTGAATGGATTTGCATGGGCCCATTAAATGATTTGACGGTTTACCGCAGTTTTAAAAAGTCACGGTTTCAATTACCATTATAACCGATAATGATCATTTTTCATTTTTTTGAAGGGGCTGCAAAGCAGGCAGAGTCCTACTGCAATATGATTGGCTGCTTGCAGAAATCACGAACAGGCCACCTCTTGGAAGGTAATTGGAAAAGCTAGCGTCTTTTTTTTTCCTTTTTTCTCGGGCAGGGGTGAGCAATTGCACACAAGTGGGACAAGAGCATACACGGGCGCCTTTTTGCTATATGGGATGAATGGATTTAATGAGCATTGCCCCCCCTCACCCCCCCAAAAAAACATTGGCAGTTTAGGGGTCTGTTCTAAAAATAGCTCACCAGTGTTGGGACCCTGTGACTTACACAGAAGGATAAAACCTCAAGAAGAATGTTAATATTTCTCTTTTTCTTAAAACTTAACATGGTATACTTTCCTTAATTTAGCAATGTCCCTTCTTTTGATTAAAAATAAAATAGATTATGCTCAATGGAAAAAAAATGCAGTTTTTTTATTTACCCAAATTTTTAAAAAAAGTCATTTTAGAGGTGTATTGTAATAGCGTGGTACTACAATTTTTCACTCATCATACTGATACTGTCTAATCAGCCCATGCTAAGTGAATGAGTTAACTTTATAATTTCCCATACCAGTGGATAAAAAGCAAAGCGTGGAGAGTCTTTGTCACGTTCAACCCGTTTCTTCTGTTTGTATTATAATTACAGCTGCAGCGACCAGGACAATTCGCTTCTTCCTTGACAAGAGTTGTTTGTGGTTCACTGAAAAATACATTGTGGTGCCAAGGGGTCGCAGTTTTTCCTGTTGCGAGTTGATGTGCGTGTGAGAGTCACTGACTGTAATTCTCGATTGTCGAGTTCAGTCATGTTTGGCCATGTTGCTCAGTGGGTGACACGCCTCACCTGACATGTTAGATCCAGCCATGATTCCAGTGCAACCGTTGAACATTACTGCAAAAACAGTGGCGAAACTCATCATGGCTCCAGTGGTGTAGTCGACAGTATAACTAGCTACAAGGAAACACAGGAAGCAGCACTCATTCAGTTGTATCGGTACTTTGCACGAGAAACAAAAATTCAGCTCTGGCTCGGCTTTGAAGTCTGTTTTGCACATCACTGAGTGTTACTGCACGTTCAACATTAGCACAACGTTGCAAGGACATACCCCATAGGTTGCCCTCTAAGGTGTGAAGTCTGAGGCCAGTATAGTTGGCAGTGGTCTGGGTGGAGCCGTTCATAAAGGAGGAATCTGGAAGCATCACCATCCTGGGCTCCACAGTGAAGAAGCTGCTAAAGATGGATGCCAGGACAGCTGTGACGACGAGGAAGATGACAAAAGCGGCTTTGGCGTAGATGTGGGCGCCTACCTGTAAATCACAAGCCGCTTGACCTCAGAAGCAAGTTGAATATGCAGTTATGATATAATGGACAATCAGACTACAGTGGAACCTCCAAATTTGACCGCTCTACAGGATGTAGAGTTTGGAAAGGGAGCAAAGTTTTTGGGTTGCACAAACATTGTGATTTTGGGTGATGTCATACATCAGCATGTTACACAAGACTTCGGCAAGACAGTCTTACAAGAAGAAATGAGTTTTTTGGGGGTTATTATCTGTTTTTAGTGGAAAATCCCATCAGTGTCCTATTGAAATTAATGTCAAGTACACAATTAAATTTCCATCTATTTCCATATAAACTATTTTTACGCTTTTATAGTGACTAACCCTCAAAAAATGTTAACAGGTGAAAGTGACCCTCAGCGTCTTAAGTCGTTTAAAAATATTATCATACATAAATATTATGTAAATATTATTATGAAAAACATAATGAGGACAGAAGGAGGCGGTTTGCCAACTTTAAAACAGCTTGACTGCAGATATAACCGCAGAGTTAATAAAATTAAAAAGCGCAACGAGCAAGAAGTCAACTGTGGCTTACAGAATTGTATGGCCGATGAGTTTGTTAAAAAGTTATAAGAAGTGATACAGAAATTGACAGATTACAATTTCCATTGATCCCAATGAAAAAAAAATGGTTTTGCGGTAAAATATTCCAGTCAGCCCGCTGCCCAACAGAGTGCAATTCAACCTTCAAGATTCTACTAAAATGACTGAATGAAATGACATGGCATGTTGTGTCTCACCAAGCAAACAAAGAAACAAATTAAAAGCAGCACAGTGCCATAAAGCAAAGACCACCAGTATCCTGACGGCAGCACCCTATGGGAGGCTCCAAAAACCGCCGCGGGCTCTGACGCTGGAACGAATATGAAACGATGAGTTAGTGTAGCCAAACATTTCTATGCCCCTGAATGTGATATTATTATGACAAGCAACCTTCTGGGATGCCGAAGGCAGACATGATTGCTTCAACCAGACCTAAAACATAGAGAGCACTGCCACACACATTGGCAAAGAAAAACATGATCCCAATGCTGCCCCCAAACTCAGGACCCAGCGCGCGACTGATCATGTCTGAAGGCCGTCATTAAAGAATTGCAGGGGACATACTTTGGAAATTTGACTTAAGTGCTTGTATAAAAATAGTTGTCTGGAGTGCCTGCCCATCCATCAAGGGTGAAATTACGCAACCTGGTCAATAGTTTGTTCGTGGCCTCTTTCCAAAAATGGATATGTGTGCAGACCAATGAAAAATGGTACTGATTGTAATGCAAAACGAGGCTTGAAAAAATTCAAGTTTATAACTCTATGACTTGGCAGCTAGGCTAACTGAACTGTCATTTCCGAGCCACTGAGCCAAGGGCGGAGCCAGAACGTGGCTCGTGGATGGGCCTGAATATTTCTCCCACTTCACACAATCCTCCTGTCCTGACACATTGTATATTCAAATAAAATGACAAACCGAATAATATGAAGTTCAAATCTTCCTTAGACAACCACACTTACGCCATTCTTAATATTCAATACAATAAAAAACCCAAATTATTGAATAATTTAATAAAAATGTAAAAGTATATATTTTTTCACGAATCTCATTGGGTGGGCAGTCTTTCAATCTGGGTGGGCCTGTGCACACCCAGGCCCACCCATGGCTCCACCTCTACACTGAGCTACTGGGATGAGCTATCATTTCAAATCCAAAGGCAAGCAAAGTTGGGGTAGGTGGTATTTGTGCTTGGTAATGTGTCTGCTACTGCACCACATGCATGTCATTTGGCGGCTTGATGAAGAAGTGGTGCCTCCACCAGTGAAAATACAAATGATGCCTTTACTTCATCTTCACAGAGCTCACACTTTTCTCTTCAGACTCTGGGCGGTTTGAGAACAAGTTGCTACTCACATAGTTGCAGGAAACTAGCGTCAACCCTGGTCGCCATGGCAACAAAAGCTTGTTGGCTTCATAGAACAAGTGGGTGGTGTCAGTGGTGTCCCAGTGGCATTACAGAAAAACGCTCCCCAAAACGGAGTAGTTACACCCAGATTGTTACAAGTGGATGGTAAATTCACTGTTATTCTTTATTCTTTGTGGGGTTTGACTGAATGCTGACAAAGACCTTTATGATTGTGGAAATAAACGCATAATGTCAACCAGGAGAGTAAAAATCCTGAATAGAGAGCAACGCTTGGCAATTATCAGCAGCAGTTACGTTACAATTACAGATAACCACATATGCCCTCAAAATGTAGATTTACTGAAGGATACAGTAGGCACCTCCCGCATCCAAGGCTCCATTAGTTGAGATGGCGCAGACGGAAAAGACTGTCATCGTGATGATGAAGTAGGCCACCAAGAACATGGCGATGGTCTGGTACAGCCCTGCTTGACCCACAACAAATCCTGCAGGCAAATAGAGTTTGACTGTACAGTGAACAGCAGTATAGCGGTCCGACAAGCAGGAAAGCATCTCAAGAGGATGCAGAGCAAGGAGATAGATTAGATAGATAGATTCGATAGATAGAGACAGACATGTCTGGATGTACTTCCAGTGAAATAAAAACGAATATTTTAAGGGTAGTGTTGAAAGATGAGTTTGACAAGATATTTAAGTGTTTTGTGACTATATTTCAGAGTATATTTAGGGTTTAACTTGCTAATACAGTAAATTATAAACATTTTGTGCGTGCGTGCGTGCGTGCGTGCGTGCGTGCGTGCGTGCGTGCGTGCGTGCGTGCGTGCGTGCGTGCGTGCGTGCGTGCGTGCGTGCGTGCGGGAAGGGGGGGAGTGTCATTCTTCCGCCTGTCCCGAACCTATTTTTTGTTTGAAAAATTTCCATCCGGCTATAATCATTGTTTCATTACAGACTAATTAATAGTAGAATCATTGGCTTTCTAGGAACAATCATTCATTTTGTTGAGACTACAAATCACATTTGTCAAGAATAATTTATCATCTGTCTTTAATAGTCCACAGGAAACAACAGAAGACATAATTACTTGGGGAAAATATATTAAATACAGCCACTGGGAGTTAAATCTAAACAAAATAAAAAGACAGACAACAGTTAATCATGGGGGGAAAATACTGACTCAAATTGGTCTGGCTGGTTTGGCCTTTTTTTTTTTTTTTTTTTTTTTTACTTTTTCCAGCCAACTCCATAAATGTCTCGACGAGACATTATTTACGTTTTCATAAAGTTTTAACAGTGTAGCCTTCATTTTACTCACCAACTCGCAGGAACACGACGACACTAAACATAGACAGCAACGTTGGAATAACAACTCCGAAAAGCACGCCGAGCTTTCGGTTGCTTTTGGCGGCGGACCGACGACGGCCTCGGTCATCGCCGTGCTTGGGCCTCCTGTTTGCGGCCTCATTCTTCGACTTCGGACCGGTGTTGGTGCTGAGTCGATAGTTGAGAAGAGGAGCCTTCTCGGACATTCAAACGGTTAATTGATCCCCCGATGACACCAACAACACAGTAAGTAATTCTTCTCTGCTACGGTGGAAATGTGCTGTTCAGTAATTTTTGACGAAACGGAAGATCTTAGCTCGGTCGCAGCAGGTGATCAAGGTGTGCTAATGCTAATGAGGCTGGAAATGTGACGTCGCTTCCTTAAATTGATTATGATTACGTCTATTTTAAACTAATTTTGTATTTTCTTCATTAACTCGAAAGTCGAATAACAATACGCACATGGGTATTTGTAATATTTTGTATCATGTAGCTACGTTATATAGGCTTCAGTTCGCCCTAATAACGACTGTGCATGGATGGCTTAATTTTCAACCGGCTACTTTTTGTAATAAGACAGCCTGAAATAAGGAAACAATGAAACAGACAAAACTGACTGCGTACATGCCGAAAAAACGCTTTATACATTTTTAAATGTGATATTGTCAAATTGTGATGCAGTTCGTTAAATTAAGGGGTTGCTGTTTTTAATCCACAAACGAGCAAAAGAAAAAAAACAGCATGACTCATGTAAACATAAATAAAAGAAGTGCATCAGGAATACTACATATAAACAGTCTCCTGTTCTCATGTTTGTAGGTTTAAGAATATTCTGCGTGTAATATTTCAAAGGTTAATTTAGAACCATTGTCTGCTAAATATCAATCCAGTAATCAGTACAGGAGCAAAAACAAACTCAGACCACGTTTGCTTCTCTGCTTTGTGATCAGTGCTGCTGTGACAACAGCAAACAACATGGAGGATTTCTGACGTGATGTTAAAATTGGTAAATGATCTCACCATCGACAAGGAGGCTGTCAAAAAAATTGTATTTGTGTATTCGACATGCCAATTAAATTCAGTGAAAGCGTCAGTCTTGCCTCAGTTTATACAATGTCATGCATATGGTTAAATTAATTCATTTTCCCTCTTACTCTGTCTGAAACACTGTCATGCAGAACCACCTACATTCCCACAGGTGTCATGCTATCATGTCGAAGCTCAAAGGTAAGCTGAGCTGCATTGTTGGATGCACAGATTGGTGTTAGCTACCACCGAAAGCTTCTGATAAGCGGCTCATACTTGATTGCTTTGTGAAATTATCAAGGAGGTGGTGTGATATTTGTGTTTGGTGATGTGTCCATGCACCACCTACATACAGTGTAGTGTAGTTTCGACTCCACTTGCTTGCATATTCAGTCCCCTGACAACACCACCAGTTGTCATGGTAAAAAAAATACCTACACTCACCAATGGCCCATCAATATATTGGGATGGTCACCCAGTGGCTTACTTGCCTGAGATAGGCCCATCCACTGAAAAGGGGCTAATTTCAGCAAAACGTAATAAGGGTGTGTAAAGGGTCGATAATTCTTGACCCGTAGGCTATTTTGACATAAGCATAAGCATGGCATAGACATGTTATTAAAACACCTGGGGGCTGTTTTAAATTGTGAAAATATTGCATGAAGTGGCTCCTTTAAAGAGAGTTGAAAAATGGAGTGCACTACTTGGCTGCAAGCAATAGAGGGGCTGTTGGTTTTGGAATTCAGTTGACTCAACTTGTTAGTGGTCCAAAGAGGAACAATGTGACTTGATAAGCTACATCCTTGCTGACTCCCAAGTCTAGACAAAGCTCCATCTTTTTGCGGTGTTTGTCATTGGGGCTTCATTGATGAAAAGTAGGTTTATTGAAGACGCTCCTCTTGTAACTGGGGAGTGCATCTGCTTTCCAGGCTCATCATCAACCGCTCCAGTTTGCCTGTGATTAGCCGCCTGTAGTTTAGCAGGACCGTGCTCAGACTGAGGGTACTTCGAGGAACACATGACAATTCTGTGCTTTCCATTGGTCCCTGCTGGTCCTACAGAATACACAACAGTCAGAGTGAAGTGTATGAATTAGGGTACAGATTTTTAACATCTTAACTAATGAGGAATAAAATCCATTCATTTGTGTGCTTAGATGTAGGGTTGAAACCACTTTCACATACCCAAACACCATAGTATGATAATCTTTCACAGACATCTAATATTCTGGGCTTTATTGACTTTGATCACAAGGAAGGAAAACACACTCTTAACACATCCCACACCACAGGATAGTCGCTTAAAATAATCTTTAGAGACGTTTGGTAATCTGACATTTGATGACTTTGATAGGACGAAAGGAAAAAGCATTCTTAAAACGTCCTACACCAGTATAATCGCTCAGGGTCATCGTTTCAAGACATCCAACGTCAGGCCTTTGCTAACTTTGATTGGAAAGGAGGGAAAATGCTCAAATTCAGCCCAATTATTGGTATGTTTTACCCTGCTTAAAAATGGATGGGTGAAAAAAAAGTGGTACAGTTTACATACATCCAGTTAAGAAGTCAACCTTGCTTATGTAACAAGTTGTGTTTGACTTTGGAGACACCACTGTCGCAGATTTTCATATACTGTGCTTAAAAACAAAGTAGAGGAAGTCGTATCAGACTTTCAAAAGGTCTAATGTGGAAAGTATGCACTCCTATCTTCATCTTGTCCTGTGGAAGGAAGCCTTTGGGGTCGCCAAACTTTCCCAACATCATTCCCAGAACACCAGTGATATCAAAAGTCTTGAATTTACGAGAAACACGGATGTTTCTACGCATAATGAAACTGATAATGCCTCTGAATCCGATGCAGGGCACATAGAGACACCCATTGACATGTACTAAACTTGCTGGCTGTGTGAAAATTGATCTAATCAACATTCATGTGTTTGTGTGAGTGACCAAAGGAGGCTTGATCAAGTAAGCAATGATTTGGTGATTTGATAGTACAGAAAAGCATGAAGGTTAGTAGTGGAAAGAATGTTTGTTTGTTTGTTTTGGTTCAAGTTAAAAAATAATGTGTTTGCTAAAATTGTGAACATCATCTCAAGATCTGGACTATCTGAGTGCATTTGACCAACAACTCACAGAGTGAGTGCTAACTTATTTTCTCTACTGTAATTGTTTCACCTTGATGGCCTCTTACACTCAATTGAAGATTTGTGAGGATGAGGAGGAAGCTGTTGATGTTATGTTCCAGTCTCTTCAAAAGCACGGAACCACATTCTGCCTGGCTGAGGGGCCGCGCAACCTTGACACTCTCGAAAAGATGCCTCAAGGATGCGCTGATGTCTTGTCTCCTCTCGTGGTGCTGTGGAAAGAGATACACAGACAAAGCAAGTGTGGTTGTCGGAGGATATAATTGATGGTAAATGAAATAAGTGAATTTTCGTTGTACTGATGGGTGCACTAACATACTGATTTTCTTTCCCAAGATGCTATGTGGAGCTCAGTGCAGGGTAGCTGAACTGGCGTGAGCAGGATGGTGGAACTGTTGCAGTTGTTCTGCCAGGATGGGAGTTTTGGAAGTGGAAATACGAACCAGTGAGTATGAGACTAAATACAAATGAGCCTCCAAATTCTTATTTGGTCATTTGCACAGTGAACCCCAGCTTAGTAGCGGTTCAGTATTTGTGAATTTGCCATTTCACAGCAAGGTTATTATAGTTAATGAAAATGAACAAATTAACGAAAGCTAAAATTGAAAATTATGTCTAACGGAAACTACATTTTACATTCACAAAACTAACTATAATTGTGTCGAAAATGTCCTTTGTTTTTGTCTTTGTCAGATATTTTATTGCATGAGCTGTTGGGGTTGATTTTAAATGTGTTTATTTCGGTATCACGGCACGACTGTTCACCCTAAGACGAATGGTCGAACAGTCTTCTCGGAGTTGTGGTTCTTTAACTGCGTGTTTCCTAGAAGCGACATTATCTCGCGGCAGACAATAAAAAAGTGCCACCAAATTGCGTCGGCTCCTACATGGCGATGAGCCATGAATGTGGCGAATTGGCGTGTTTGTTATGGCTGCCCGCCTTTTGTCACTGAACTCTGTCCGAAACGCAACGCTAGGTAACGAAATCTCTCCTTTTTTGGTCAATATATGAAGAAGATTGTACACAGTATAACCAGGTTGAAGTTTCAGCAGAATAAACAGCAAGCACTTTTAATCCATCTATATATCTAGTCTAGTAGCTCTATTTAAGACATTAATTAGAGTTAATTCTTGAAAAAAATAAAGTCTGCAGTATAATAAATGCCAAGTGTTGGGACATTTGCGTAGTGTACTGCATGATTTACTGAATGGTCGAACAGTCCAGGCAAGACCCCTCGCCCCCAACCTCCCGTTTGACACCTGTGGTTTTATGGGTTATTATTAGCAATATAAATACGTATGACAATTGAGAGTGTTAAAATATTACTCAGAAATTTGCTCTTAATATTTAATATACACATTTTGCGGTTGCTAGTTTGACCCTAGAACTGATCGTTTCTATCAATATTGACTCCCATGGGAGCATTTGTTTGTCATGAAATTGATTGTGATTGACCGGTGGTTCCACTGTACCTCAAAGAGTGATGTAAATGTGAGAAAATTCAACTTGAAGCCTCACCATTGCAGTCTGCATCTCTGCCACAATATTCATTGCTCTCCTTGCTGATCTGCTGCACACAAAATCAATGGGCTTGGTTTCGGCATACGACGCTTGAAAGGCTAGCATACATAGCAGCAGGAATCCTGGATGAACACACGAAGACACACTGAAGCCGATTCGCGGCAAAGCCCCGAGTCCTGTTCAGCCCGCAAAGTGCAACTCCCGCTACTCACTGCTTAAAGCCATGCCCCGCTTTGCCACGCTCGATAAGTCCACATTTGTTCCATTAAGGAGACGAGTCAGGTGGAAAATGTCCCGTGTCCAAGACGAGGTCTCATACAGAGGAGCCGTGTTTCCTTTTGTGTTCGCCCCTCTTGATTTCCAGCCTTGTTATTCAGCGGGGGGAAGCGCTATCTAGCCTGAGAGCAGGCTGTGCTCCAACTTTCCAGCACACTTCAAACTGCATTGAAGCAAAACTGGATTTCATTGATATGGTGTTTATTCTCGCCACCCACGGTGTTTTTGGTACTCGTGGGACGGCTTCGTAGCTGACTGAAAGGTTAATGATTTATTATTGTGAAAGACTCCATTTGCACAAGTGACATCAAATCATCAATTCTGAAGGCTATTTACCTTTAGTCAAAGTGTTTAGAAGAGGAAGCCCTTATGGGTCATATCACCAAACCAGAGTGGAGGAAGCAACTTGTGGGAGTGTGCATTCTACATGTGTGGGCATTTATAAAGTTGATCCCACGCACATTCTTTAACAATATAGCCTGTGACCAGTAGTTTTGAGCCTCTTGACTGGCATTCAAGGATACACAAAGCTGAGCTACCCTTCAGCAAGATACCCAACTCCTCTCATTGCTCTATGGTGCTGTTGCCTCCCAACAAGGAGGTTATATCTTGCAAGGAATGGAAAATTCTTAAATTTGACCATGTTGTCAGTATGTAGAAGCCTGCTAAGTTGGCTATCATTCTGTTTCATGTCACATACGCGGAGTCCCTGAATTGTCTAAACTTGGTGTTGACACCATACTAAGGATTTTTTGGTCGTAAATATCGAACATTTTGAACTTTTACATTAAAGTAGTCTCCACCAACTGTTTTCCAAGCAAGCAAAACCAAATACTTAATACACCAAGGGATAATCAATTTTTAGATTAATCAATTCTTAGGATAAGTTTTGTCAAATGAACGTCAAACAATCAGACCTTTGCTGACTTTGATTTCAAAGGACCGAATATTGTCATATTTGGCCCGATTGTCGGGCTGTCACATTTAAGGCTAAATCTGATACGGTCTGGGACATTGGTTGACCTCTGATTTGTTTCTAGATCTTGAAGCGATTTTTTCCATATGCCTTGATGAAACCTTAGGAGTCTCCTCAGATCATAATGTCACCATTTTAAACCTTTGTTAATTGTTCAGGGGCTTGAGAGGGGAAGTAACCCAAAAATGTTCTTTACAATAATATGTTCTATGTGCCTCTGCTAGTCAAAACACGACATTCTGATTAATATTGCGTTTGTGGAATATGAGTTAAGCATTAAATTCCACCCGTTTTTGTACATCTCAGGGGGCGGCCATTTTGTCACTTGCTGTCGACTGAAATTAACAACACTGTTGCTCAGGGCTCAGATAAACACCCAATCATGGCTCAGCTTCAGAAAACAAGTAAGCCGTGATTGGTTGTCACCCTTTGCATTTGTGATGTAATTTTCAGTTGACAGAAAGTGGCAAAATGGCTGTCCCTTGAGATGGCTAAAAACAGGTGGATTTTGCGCTCTAAAAACAGTTGGGTTAAAAATAACACAATTTGGGATCAAAAATGGACCGATGCACTATTTGGGTCAATTTGACCCACATTCTTGCGTTGTTTTGTACAAAACATCCAATTTTTGGGTTGTTTTGTCCCAAACTACCCATTTTTGGGGTTGTTTTCTGCAAAAACAAACCACAAAGTTGGAGGCTCATAGTTGGAGGCTCATAGAACATAATATTGTAAACAATTTTTGGGGGGTTGAGTTCCGCTTAAATGGCAATCCTGACATACAGTTCAAGGTTACAAATGGCGTGCAAAAAACTATTTTGCGCATGGTGAAAGAATGCGTGGTCATGCGGCACATTATGCTCAGTTACCACTGTACTGACTCTTTTTCATTTGATTGCTTGACATTTATGACCAAGAAGTCTTTTTCATGCAAATATTTACTGCCATTATTGTTTTATTACTGAATTAGCATATAGGTTAGCTATAGACTACAGTTCATTCCGACTTAACATATGATTTCGGGTTACGAAAACCTTTTAAACCAAGGTATGGAAACTAGATGGTTCCACCTCTTGGTCTGTTCACTGCTATGGTGTGTGTGGTATTAATGGCGTACAGACAAGAAAGTGTGTTCAAAACTGAGCTCACAAGTGAACATTTTGTTCTCCGTCAGTCAATGGCATTTTCTATAACCACATTGAGGGTGTACCCTCTTGCCCAAAGTCAGGTAGGGAAGGCCCCGGCTCACCCACCACCGTAATGAAGATCGGTGATGGCAAGAATGGATGGCTGCTTGATCTGTGTTCAGATCACACAGTCCCTGCCATGTTGTACCTTCCACGTATTTACACCATCTATTATCAGTCAGCATCCATCGGGTTGTATGTCTGGAGGGCCACAGCTGGAAGACAGGTAAGCTGAAATGTGATTGTCAGTTTGAGGAGCTATAACAGCCGTTGGAAAGCATGCAGCCAGGAGAAAACACTCGGGGGAGCCATCCATCCTCATTTTGTACACTTGTGTTTGTCTTATCATTAGTTTGGATGTTGACTGCGCTCCCCTGTCCCATCCAAGCTTTTTGTGGGGGTCATTATTGAAACGCATAACGGCTAAATTTAGACCCCAATGCCCAGTGGGAGGTGACAGCAAGCAAGTCCTTCAACTGCTGGCCAGTATTGTGTTGAGAGATCATCAAATAAATATGCAATTTGTTGGTAAATTATTAAATTAGTAAAATATGTGCGTTGTTGAAATCGCATTCGATCATGAGTGAACCATGGTTGACATGGAAAACATGCAACGGTTATCGGAGGAATTTGAGCTAAGAGTAAAAACGTTGGGCATCAACTTCTTAATGTGAAATGGATAAGCAAACGGATCGATATCAGCTTAAAACTCAGCAAATACATGTAGATGATGACTTTTATGATCGCCTATTATGTGGCTTTTGTACATGTAATGAAATCGAATATGTAGCTAGCGTCGCTGAATATTTACTATGGATTTTTTAGCAAATAAAGTGGACAGGAATTGGCTGATACACATCATATTCGCACTCTCGCAAGAGACTAGAAATGGCGGCTCACATAAATAAGTAGGTAGGATGTGTTAAACATTTTGGAGAGTAAATACAGCTGATAAAGAAGATATAACAGTTAAAATATAATACAACGTTTTGACATCTTGAGTTTAGTTCCCATATACACGAGCAATGCGACTGTTTCTTTAACGAATGAGCCTCGATCCTCACACCTGATGAAGCCACATTTTTACGTTGTCTTAATTAACTGTCAGTCAGAGCAAAACTAGCAATATCTTCGACTAACAAGAGACATTTGTAGCAATCTGCACAAATTAATACATTTAATAACCAGCATATATGGTAGTATGATTAATTTACACTTGTTTCATTTAGTTATGTTATTAGATAAAATTGATGCTGAAGTGCCCCAGACGAGGTATGTCGCATGCTGTTACACAGTGGTTTTGGTTGTTCGTGTCATTGTGACTCTATACTGGTGTTAAGAGGTTCATTAAGTCATTTAAGTTCCCACTGAAAAGATGATCAATTCGGTACCTTTTTGTTCATAATTACCCACACACCCACATACACACACAACTTCCCCAACGATACTGTGTGTGCATCGGAGAGAGAGTGGGGAAATCAGAAAGAGAGAGTATACCCATTCCTCCTCCTCCCCTCCCTTGTCTCTGCAGACAATGCAGAAATTAAGACAAATGCACACAACTGCTCCCCAGCGAATGAGCGGGGCGACAGCATTTCTGCACGCATGGAGAAAGCTGCAGGACGCGGTGCCGGCGCTACCCGCATTGCATCACGGACACGACTCCCAGTCCCCCGCTGTCTTCTTCCTCCCACATCAGCCCGAGCCGGCGTAAGAGGACGACTTTCTCTCTTCGCCTGGGGAGGTCCAGGGCACCACGAAAACGTATTATTGCCCATGACGATATAGATCCAAACGGCTCGCTTGTGTGCGCAAAAGCCGCTAATTACGCGCCGCGCGAGCAACTTTGGACCCGCTGCCCACTGAATGGATTGCGCATCTGCGAGGGGCCAGCGGGTAGCATCCAGCGAGACCACCGACGTGTGTCATTTGCAGCCGAGTCACGTTGTCGATTAAGGAGAGCGGAAGGCACACACAACCTGTGGCTGCGCGCGTCCTTGCTTCAACTTGTTTCTTCTTCCCGTGAGGTGCAATGGAGCGACGCAGCTGACGATTTGGAAGCACCGGAAGGAGAAGAGTCACCCAGGGGAAAAGTGAGTAATATGATCCGTTCGACTCGTTGCTAGCTTTCTAAACTGTCAAGAATGTGGTCTCTGCTCAACTTTATATCCACGTCTTTGCTCAAGGGCAAATGTTATCAGAAGGTCTTATTATTGTAGGAGTTGTATTTTTGGGGGGGGGGGTACAATGGTATACTGACCATCCCTTTGTGTGATTATTCTTGCATAATTTACTTTAGATAAACTGGTTATGTACTGTGTAGCAGTGGACCCCCTCACCCAAAATAGAGAACATTTCTGCCATTTAGGACGCCAAGCTGAAGGGCGCCATGAGAAACAGCTGACATTGGCCCATATCACTGACAAAACAATGGCACTGCTTTAGAAATTGCACACAACAATGTGCTGGGAATCCCCCGAAAAGGGCCACTTTCTAGCTGTTGCTGGCTGGGGGAGAGTAATGGGTACCTAACAGACGGCTGATATTGGTCCGTATCAACACCACAAAAGGAAATCCGCAGACTCACATCGTCTGGATTTTTGATTCTCCCAATTGGGGGCTCCGACTCAGATGCACTTTGTCAAATACCAGAGATGGGCACTTTACCCTATTTTGCTGGTCCGTCCTCTATCCCCGACTTGGGTACCCTTCCATCATCATCCCACTTTATTCATAAAAATAATCATCCTCCAATCATCCGCCACTTTCTTTTGTTGAGGGCAGACGGTTTGAAAAATTAATGCTGTATATCGAGTCTGAGTACGTGGTGCCAAGTAGCAAAACAATAACGCCCCAACTCGAGAGTAGCCATATGAAAGAGTAGATACTACGAGCGTCTGAGCGGGTCAGCTATGTGGCCAATGCCTTAACTACAGACGGATGGACGTCCATAGCCACCGAATCTTACATGACTATAACGTGTATAACGTATGTGGACGAAGGTCATCTCTGCAGCTGCGTGCGTGATGCGCCTTGGAGGAAAGACACACAGCTAAAACTTGGCTGTCCTCCTGCGGAGTGTGATGGCTACGTGACACTAGAAAATGAAGTCGTCGCCTGTGTGCATGATAATGCACCTAACATATGGCGAATGAGACCCTGCTGGACTGGGAGTCGGCACCACTGCATTGGCAAATGTATCAGAAATGTATTTCTCTTTCAATTGTTCACTTTTATTCAGTCAGTTGTTGTTACATCCATAGAATTTAAATTAACAATCTGTCCCTAATGTTTGGGCTAAAATAGCCCCTACTGTAAATACACAAAACATTTGCATTTTAAACTTTGAATTCAAAATGTATTAAATTTCAAGTTTTCTTGCTTATAGACTAGTCGCAAATAAAATTTGCGACTAGTCGGCGGGCAAATTAGTCGAAATTCCCATCCCTAGTCTAAAGGGGTCCCACACAAGGACATATTTCGCATGCAACGGGTTAAGGTTAAGAGATAAGGCTTAACACTTCATTAACAAAACAAAATTGCTATCCACCCTTTTCATATGACCAATACATACCTTATCCCGGATTACACACACCAGACAGGCTGCGCGTGTTTCTGTCAATCAGTGAAATGTCCTGTGGCATAATCCATGGTATTACATGTGTTTAACCACTAGAGGGCAGACTATGCCTGTGCAATATTACAGCAGTGAACGCACATGAAAAGTGTTGTACAGGCAATTAATGAAGGCGGTCCCGTGGTATCGCAGATAAGTGATGAGTTTCAGTGGAAGTGTGGTCTTGCTTTTTAAAAGAACACAACACGTCAGTCAGTACTTGACCTGGTTAGGGACGAATAGAAGGATGGACAAAAACCCACCTCTGTCCTTGCTTAGTCCTTACTTTTTAAAAGACTTCTCGTCCTCTGTCTATCTGTCCACAAAATGGGCATCCGTCCATCCCGGACGGACAGACAGTTCTGTCCCTTGGACGGAATGCCCATCCTTCTCAAATACACTGACAATTATATGAGGCAAGATTCTGGCTCGCAAATAGAAAACTGAATTAAAGGACAAAAATGATTGTGTTCTTTCAAGGGGAAATCAACCCAAACATATTTTTTTCAAGAAAGTGTTCCGAGAAGGCCCACTACTTGAACATTGACTAATATGAAATACTTAGCTTGTGACAGTTTTTAAGACATATCGCCCAGCCCTACTAAGCACATTATGTTTAAAACAGAGTTTATTTCATCTTTATATTCACCGCTTTATTTCACCCTTTCATAGTTACGTTGACTTGGAAAATTGTCCTCGATAAAATATTCCTCAGAGTTCAAAACATCTCGAAGTCAAAACCTTTGGGGACACAGTGAGCATCTACGGAATAACACCAAGTTTGTTTTGCTTTTTCTGTTGCACTCCTGACAGTCTACATACAACACGTCATACTTCCAGCAATACATTTAAAACACCAGTAGGTGTTGTAGTTGTGTTTAAATTGAACTCAAAACTGTTCAGTAAATAAAGTTTTTTTGTTGTTACTTTTGCACTGGAAAATTAGTTTAGAAATGTCCAAAGTAGAACAAATTGGAACTCAACCATGGAAATTATTGTGTTAGACCTTTGAGGTTTCACTGTAAAATAATTGTTTTAAGATCAATTATTTTATGATTGTACATTCATTTCAGGTTGAGTTGGATGAGGTCACCTTGATGGCTTTCCATGTCATGTGGTCATGGTGCTTACCTGTTGATCATTTTTGTCATGTTTATTGACATAACAGGTGACATTCTCAGACAGCATCTCCACATTTGAATTTTACAGTTCTAAAAAGACCTGTCGACATGTTGCGATGTGGGTCAGTGTGCTGCTGCTCGGGGCTACAGAGCACCTAGTTCCTTGGCTGTCGTGGCCACACTACCTCAGTCGGCCCGTTAGGGGCGAAAATGAAATTGGTGGCACTTCTCTTGGCAAAGAAATGACTTAACCTGCTTTAAAAGGGGCATCTTGTGGAAAATTGACTTATTAATGGATTGCATACAAATAGTCGGGTGTCTGGAATCTGGAATTACTCACACGTGTGAAATTGAACTAGAACTAAATCTTTTGTCATGTCTGGATTCCTGAAAATGTGTCTGGGAGTAAGCCCTTTCCTGATTTACATATGGGTTACCACATTTGACCTTTTCTGGCCATGCGTTTGATACTAGGCTGGATGAAGATCCGAAGCCACGTTCATGGGAAAAAATATAAAATGTCTGCGAGTCGTTACAGAGGGCCTGCTTGGTTTTGTGGTGTTTATGGTCCCTACCTTTTGAACAGGTTATCTGTAGCTTGCTGTGAGAGAGTTTTCATCTTCTATGCTGCAAAAAGATCAGAGAGTTGGATATGAAGGCTTGTGAGCAAGTAAATTGTTCAATGCGATGCCATTCTCTCAGCTGGCATACTTCAATGCCCTGCTACGCTGGTCTTGAATTATTAGAATATATTTCGAAGAATAAACGAGATAAACAATTTCTGATTAGCTTTTTTTTTTTTTTTTTTGCCCACAGAGGGCATTAGCGACACCTGTTTCCTTATAAAGCGCAGTTCCGACAGTATCCTTGAGACCTCAAGAGCGTTTCAGTGCACTTTATCTCACTGTGAGTGTATGAAAAGCCCACAGTGAGGAGCTGACATTATGTACAGAAAATGACATGGCCCATAAGTGTTACATCCTCAAGTGTGAGCTTTTAGCTACCAGATACAAGCTCCCTTGATGCGTTTATGTGCAAGAATGGATAACCTTGACCCTTGTGTGTGCTTAAGAGATGTCTGTGGTGCCAATGAGCCGGCACTTGTTTATAAAATATTCACAAAGCGTGGAACACACGTACCCATTTTAAGCATCTTAATCGATTTTCAATATATGATCATATATAATATACTGTAAAATCCTGTGTATAATATACAAGCATGTATAATACGCAGAGTCATAGCAAAAGAGCAAATAAAAACAAATGATTAAATATGTGACTCGCCATTGCGCCATTATGATAATTGTTGTGGAAATAATGGGAGTTTTGCACTTTCAAAAAACTCATAAGGCTTGTCTTTTAATGGCGACCGCCAGAACCATGTTTGAAGCGGAATCGCTTGCTAATAAGTCAACTCATGCTGCCTTTTAGTTCAGCCCAGCAAATATATCAATATGTTTTGTCAACATATATTTGATAGCTTTCTGGAAGTATCTTACAACGTGCGGCAATGCATGTTTATCTCTAAGAGACATCGGATAATCAGGCCTTTTTTGACTTTGATCAGAAGGGAGAGGAAACGCTTAAATTCAGCACGATCATCAGTATGTGTGGAGCCCAAATAATTGTCTGTCCTTCAATGTCACATCACAATCCCGAAGTTGTCGATCTTCTGCGCACTGTAGAACAGGTTTAACATTTACGGACTGTTCACTCTTATCACACTTTGCACCACCAAATAACCGCTCAGGATAATCTTTTAAAGATACCCAATAATCTGGCCTTTTCTGGTATTAGAAGATATTCATATCAGCCCGATTAGCGGTATGTTTGTATCCCCTTTACGAGAAGCCAAAATATCAATATAAATATTAATCATGTTGTAAATTCTGAGCAGTCAACCAACAATCGACCCTCATTTAGTGTTTTGTTATCATCACATATTATTTAAGATGAGTGTGTAGGGCTCAGCATGTTAATCGATTCACTGACCCATAAAAGACATCAAGATTCATTGTGAATCGCTCCACCCAGGAAGCTAACAACTGGGCTGGGACTCATTTATCTCATGCTGTTAACAATGCAGTTTCCCATACATTTGGGCTGAACGTAACGTGGACCACACAGTGTTCTATTTGCATTTCGGCTGTGTTGTTTATTTTATGCAAAATAGAAAAGAAAGCCTGTGGGAAACGTTATCCATTCAGACAGAAGAGCAATTCTGAGCTCATTGATGTTGGACTTGAGATAAGGTAAGACCCAACTAATGTACCTGTAAAGGTAACAGTGTATTTTAGATCTTGAAATTTCACTGGAAAGCTCAATATCCCTAACTTTGTAGACTACAGTATATATGTGTGTGTGTGTGTGTGTGTATAAATACAAAGTTTATAATGTATGTATACCTCCTCCCCCGTTTTGCTCTCGTAGTGATTGAATGAATATTCATGACTATTTCCTGGGTTGTTACAAAGGTCCAATGTGTGGACTGACAGGATGTTTTAAATAAATCATTTCAATTGGCAGAAAGACTTGAAAAAAAATGCAGATGAGCAACAAAATAAAGTAGCTGGGACATATTCCTACCATCTGTCACAGCCACTGTTTACTTTTTCTCCAGTTTGCATCAATTTTAGAATGTTTACAAATGGATATACTCCATTGGCTTTAGTCATGAGGCTGGGGTGATTCATCAGGGGGAGCACTCAGCCAGCAAAAACTTACTTGACAAGAGAGATGAAATGGGACGAATTTACATGGCTAAAATGACACAAACATCCAAATGACTATTATTATTTACACATTTGCCTGCTTTCATTGACTTGGAATAATCGAGTATCGTTATTATACTCTGCAAAAACTACTGAAATTATTTACTAATCAAAACACGAACTACTCTGACAAGCATAATTTCAGTGAAAATATCTTACACAGTAAATTTCGTAGATGACATTTTATTCTCATCGAAGAAAATTATACTGCAATAAACTGTATTTGGTCCCAGTCATAACAGAGTAAAAATTACAATTGGAAGAAATATTGAGATTTAAATTGGATTTTGAGTCGATCAATTGTACACCAAACAATTAAAATTTCCTTGCTAACAGTTTACGCTGATTCAAAAAATTGTGACTCTGAAAAAATTCCTCTTCCAATTTTACTGTGTACTGCAAATGTAACGCAGTAAATGTAGCATGTTACAACCCACCTCTGGCGGTGTGCGATTAGTCAACTTCAAGCTTTAAACGTTGAAGCAGATTGACAAAGTTGACGCAGCAGCTAATCGATTCGGCCCATACATACACATGCTGTAGCTAATTTTGTCATCGCCGTGTCAATATTCACCTACATTTAACATCTACAGTGTCTCTATCTCACCTAAAATACAGCTTATCAAAAAAACAGCAGCTAGGAGGAAGTCAAGCACATCAACCACACACATATAACCACTTGTGTAGCACAACACTGAGGCTGAGTGGTGGAGGGGGAGGGGGTGTTAGGCAGTGGAGCTGCAGGACCTGAGTCTGTTGCCTCTCACGCACCGACTACGGCAGCTCGACGTCGCCTGGCATCATGATCCGCGGCGAGGATCCTCTCTCTGTGAGACCTGTTACTCCAAGCTGGCGCCATGGCGGCCGCGGGTGTGCGTTGATGATCTAACAGGCTCCTGGCGCTCCGGAGGGGTCTCTGGCTGCTTTGTCCTAATGAGGATACCATGGTGAAGGGCAAGACAGAGAACCGAACCTTGCAGTACCAGCAAACTTTGGTGAGTTGACGATGAGGTAATGCCTGGCGTTGTTTTCGTGTCAAGCGTGCAGAGTGAAGCTTTTATTGCATGGGTGTTAGTGTGTGCTTGTTAAAGGTGGGAGCTGCTGATCGCTCTACCCTCTGGCCAGCTTCCGAATGATCGTTCCTTGAAAATATGCAAAACTATACACTTTTATTGCTCACCTTGAGCCACAGGTGTCACGTCCATATGCCACCCAATCGACGTGATGAATTCCTCTTCATTTAGTTTTTACCCTTCCACGTCAAATGAGTTTTCTGGCTTTAAATGAAAGACAATTGGAGTAGGGCGATTACTTTACCTAATGGTCCATTGATTGAAAGATATCTGAAGTATTAGCAGCTGAGTCTGACACCAACGGTTTTATAAGCAGTATGTCCTGTGTCTTTGGACCCCCATCTCCTGTATTCCTCTGCCCTTCTTCCTTTTTTTGTGAACCCAAAGAGGAGTGTTTCTGAATGTTAATTGCCTCATGCACCAGTTTCCCCCCTCACTCGTAGTAGCAGGACTGACAGCCATGCCCTGGAGCACTGCACGAGGGGATAGAACCTATGGAGATGTGGAGACTGCCACTCAATAGTGAATGCATTTGCAATCCAGGCTGCAGTTTTCTTTCTATATTTATACATCCGTTTTCCATGCATTGGGTCGCACTTTATTCATGGCAAGCATTTGGCCCGTGTGACACTGGGGTGCTTCTTCAGCTCTTACTGGCGTCAAAGATCGATGGCCTGCTTGGTGTCTGTGTTCAAAATCAATAGTAATGTAAGATGGCAGTTTGGGTCTCTCTTTGGATTGGAACGTGCTGTCTGCACCGTTGTCGCCTCCTTTCTGGGCCGCGGCACTCGGATCAATGACATTATCGTTTGTTTGTAGCATCCGAGTCCATTTAACCTCAAGATTAGATGCGTGTGTTTGGACGTGTAGGTGATTGTACTGGATTCAGAGGCATTCTCTTCACTGACAAATCGGTAAAATCAATCAATCAATCTAGCTATTTTTTTTTTTATTTTTTTTTACGAACACTAAAAATATGTCTATACACAACAGTGAACTCCTGTTTATTGCATGCCATAAATTTCAGACCTACCCAGGTAGAAAGACCTTATTTTATCATCTGGCGCTTGGTCCTAAAGGGACTGAGCCTGCTGGTTTGCCTGACTGATGCTGCTGGTTATTTATACCCAGCGCATTGGGTTCACGATTTGACCCAGCACGTTGGGTCAAGGTTTGGCTCCAGCACGGGGCAAAACCTGCACATACTGATGACTTAAACATACCAAGAAATGAGTTACCAGGTTATTAGTATAGCTGTTGTTAAAATGATGATAATTTGATTAACAATCTTTTTAAGAAGAAACAGCAGAAGTTTTCCCCTGTTAGTATGTCACTCGTACACTCTAAAAACAGTGGTGGATCGGTCCGTTTTTGACTCAAAATGTTGTTATTTTTAACCCAACTGTTTTTAGAATGTATATGTTTAGCACAGGGACACTGGGTCACCTTCTCTTGAGTCCAAAATGAATCCTGCTCTTATAACTGTCTTTAGCCATGTCCACGCAAGAGCACAGCATAGGCCAGGGGCGGACAATTCCGGTCCTTGAGGGCCCGTATCCTGCATGTTTTATGTCACCCTGCAGAAACCCACCCGATTCAAATGATCAGGATCGTTATCCAGCTTCTGCAGACCTTGCTGATTACATGATCATTTGAATCAGGTGTGTTGCAGCAGGGAGAGATGGAAAACAGGCAGAACACCGGCCCTCGATGACTGGAATTACCCACCCCTGGCATAGCCTAAACAATGTGTTGGTAACTTCCTGTGCGTCTCCACAATCTTAACTGGTTTTAAGTGGTGAGTGTGCAAGGCTCTAAAGAGGGAAAACGAGGCTGTAGCAAATAGAAAGATCACAGTAATCTATCGTAAGTCACTTGTTCCAAAGGTCCCCAATAGGGTTGAAGTCAGGGGAGGATGGGTGCTTCTCTTGTAGAAAGGCAAACTGAATCGCACGAATGCAGCAGTGGCACGCAGAATCATCACAGCCAGTGCACATAACGGATCGCGGGAGTGTTGTGTGATTGGTGGAAAACGGGGATGTGATAAATCAAATGAACAAAGATCTTCAAATTTCCGTGCATTTTAAGTTGATTATTTTTCCAAAAACTACTGTTGTAATTGGGAGGCTCATTCGAAAACAATCGAATTCTGTGCTATATTTACAAGTCAAACGGTTGATGACTTTTTAGTCATTTACATTGACTATTTAGTCAAAAAATCTGTCAAAAATGATTTTTACCTTTGTACCCAGGAGTATTTCAGAAACTAAACTGTTTAACTTAAATGGGAGGAATCAGCACTTAAATGTTACACAACTATGTGTACATTTGCAAAATTACAGAGTGTGAAACCGAAGCAATTACACAAACTAACCTTTTTGATAACCACGCTCGATCGTTCAAGTTCTTCATGGTCCAAAAAATGTCTAATTAATCACAAATCAATGGAATTGATGCATATGCCGCAAGCCGAGACCTTCTACTCTCAAGGCTGCAGCACGAGTCATCAAATGTCCTCCCTAGGGCGAGACAAAGCGTGTGTGTGTTTTCCCTCTTGGGAATCAGAGCGAAATTCACAGATAGATAACACATTTAAATCAGATAAGTGCGAGCCCACGCCGGCGGCCTGATGTTTCTCACCGTCTAAAATTGGATTGCAGTGTTGACAAAGCGTCCTCAGAGTTTTACTGTTAGCCATCAAGATTCAGAGCATTTTCAAGCTTGTATAACTCGGAATGGCAACGGTGCAACACTCACTGTAGCTAGGCAAGAGGGATATACAAAAAAAAAAAAAAAAAAAAGATCCATTTTGATGTGTTTTCCTAGAGGAAATCTCCTCAATCGAAGCTATTGTGTGATAGTGAGCCGCATCACTCCAGTTTGTTTGCAGAAGTCTTAAAAATAGATGCAGCATCTGTTGGACAGCAGTGTTTATTTACACTCGGAAAATGCACTCCGTCCATTTTAGCACACGTTTGTGCAGTTTTTCTGAGATATGAAGTGCACGATAAGCAGAAATTAGGAGCGTTATTTATATTTATATTGCTCGATTTCCATTGCAGGTCCAAAGTGCACATTTCCGATTTAATGCCTATGTCTGATTTATTTTTTCATTTTTTAACTGTTTATATTCAAGTGACATTCCTGATATGGCTGTGTTTTTATATTGACGGAAAACATGAAACTGTCCAAATTGCATGTAAATAGTGCCACCAAGCATCAACCTAGAAGTAAACAGTAATACATTATTAAGACAATATTAAATGTTACATACATACTGTACGTTCAGTTGGCCTGGCCCAACATTTCCTCTATTGATTTAAATGATTTTAAGATTAATTCATCAGAAATTTGTTTTGAAATACATTATGCATGTTTGAAGATAATCCCCTCAAACATTTGCAAAGTCTGAGCACTATGTAGTACGGCATTGTTGGGATATAGCATTAAAGATGAGGTCAACCCCAACATTTGCTTGACAATATGAGGGGGGCTAGAACAGGGCTTTGTGACGCACTTTGAAGCCTGCCATAGTCCCCTCTGCCCCATTATATAAGAACAGAGTACCTTTGTCACATCAGTGGTTGCAATGTGCAGTTAGCTTGCTGGCTATGCCTCCACCCCACAAATGTATTAACCCTTCCGATCGTCTGCTGGTTTGACAACTTTAGAGCATCTCATTGTCGGACGTGAGTGTATGCACATCACAAAGTGAAAGGCAGAAGAGCGGGGATGGGGGATGAGGAATCCGACATGACAGCCAGTGTGTCAAACGTGCTGCCGCCTTGACAACCCAGTGGTATATATTACAGACACCGGACGCTTTAATTGGATTCATTTTCCTGGATTAAGCATCTGTGTGCATAAAGATGCTTGATGCAGTAGCATCCATTTTTCAAGCGAGGCAGGAATTCAAGAATTCAGACATGCGCAATGTGCACGAGAGTGAAAAACGACTTGAATTTCCCACAATTTTGAAGCCACATTTTATTATACTTGAAATTTGTCAGGGTTTTTTCAGCACTCTTCTTTGAGGCGCGTCAAATTTCTTGATTTGACGATTCGCCACCCTCCTATAATAATGACCTAAGTCATTTTTTTTTTCAGAAAATATGAAAAACTGAACCAAATTATGATTTATTAATAATTTCATTTCAGTGGTAGAAATGATCTGTTTAAGGATGTAGCCAATTTAACGCAAACAAATGTTTTTTGGTCAAAATATGACCTAGGCCATTATTTTAAGAGGATGACGATATTTATTTTCACTTTTCTCAGACTTTAATTGACCTTCTTTATACATGTCCAAGTGGCAACGGAGTGCCATCAGCAGATTATAACAGATACTGGAGGAGTCACAGAAAGGCATTGAAGTGGACTTCGTTCAAATACTTGTTGTGAACTTTGCCATTCACCACCTTGTTAGATAACATCAAGATGTGCAAAAACTACATGTGCGTTCCAAATTGTATTCACTTTAAGTTCACTGGTAAAGGTTCTAGTGCATTTATGTTCATCATGTGTCCCTTACTTTTTGTGAGTAGTGTATACAAACGGTGAGCAAAAGCTTTGGCTTGCTTGTGGTGGTCTCAGGTTCTTCTGAAGGACTTGTGCAGGTGACACCTTGTCTGTGAGTGGCAGCAGGAGCGCCACCAGGGATGGCTTCACGGGTCACTGGCTTCCTCCCTGCTGTCAGACGCAATGCATGCTGGGACCGTAGGCAGCGGCGTTCTGCCTTGTAAGGGTTCCACGTGGGATGGGACAGGTGGGCAGAGATTGTGACTTGGTGTCAAAACGTTGCTGCTGACTTCAATCTATTTTTTCTTTTTTTTTCCTTCGCCCCAGAAGCGTGGGAGGCATAACCGTGCCCTGTTTTGTTCCATTTTTGACATGTGTGGGCACGTGTGCTCTGTAGGTTTTTGCTTGTGGACTTAACATGCACCAACCACAACATTAAGCATAATGAGATTAAATATAAATCTGATAATTCCAAGTTTTCATTGGCACTGCCAGATAAATATAAATTTATGATAATGTGTTTCTTATTTTGATTTTCTCATAGTTACATTATTTAATCTCAATTATTAGTCCTTCCAATCAATAGTGTGTTTAGATCTCTATTTGGTGTGTGCCAGTGTACACAGTGAAGGGTAGAGAGTGTTGATGCATGTAGGTGGGTGGGACCGAGCATATGTTTTCACCTTCACATACATGCCAAAGTGTGGTGCGTCTCAGTTAGAGCAGATGTTTTGAGGTGGCGCGCTCATGTCCTTCTAACACCAGGGAGCTCAGGAACTGGCAGCTGCAGAGATCAAAGTCACAATCCAGTAAGAACACACACTGGCGACCTACATTTACAACCTAAATTCTAATATTTGTTTAATGAAATTTTATTTATTTGTTGCCAGCAGTCCTTTAACTTTATTTGTGTGTGTGTGTGTTTCTTATAGCACTGCTTCCAGTATATATGTGTACTGTATGTACATATGTGAATTAGGTTAAAAAAGAAAAAAGAAAAATTGTCCAATCAGATTTCAGCCTGTATGCGTTGCCACGGCAATCTGATCTCGGAATCAGTAGCGTTGGTTTGTGTAACTTCAGCTATGCTAGCAATGGGACTGTTTCTTTAACCAATCAGATTTCAAATTCCTCCTCACAGGGCCCAGAACGCCGGTCTTCGATGACATCAGCATTTTTCTGTCCGCTAATTGATTGGTCACCACATTCCAAGTTGTACTAGCAAAACACATCTGTAGCGGTCTGCACACACTAATACATTTAGTAAGAAGCATCTCTCTGCTCCTTATAATGTACATAGCACGGTTGCGTTGTTATTTATTTTTTTTTGTTTTTGTATTGCATTAATGGGTTGGATAATTACGACGTGATGCTATTAAGAGACAATTAGGCTGGTCCCTAATGAAAGCCCAAGTACCAATTGCACAGTCTGCCGTAGTGTTCCAGTAAGCACACAAACACCCCCCCCCACACACACACACACTGCAGCACGATTGGAAAACCGCAAAGTCCACAGGTAGCCATTTATTAGAAATCCAGCCACTGTGTGCACATAGATTTCTATCATGACACTTCAGCACTGAGAAGATCTCCCGATCCTCCAGCATGGCCCGGGCTAATTAATATTTAAAGCCACACTGCCGCAACATCTTTATGTAAAACATGCTACAGTGGTGCAGTGGGACACACGCACAAGTCCCGTTTAATATTCCACGATCCACCACTTCGGATAATACACAGGAAAGATAGACGCAAGACAAATTGAATGTTTAGTATGAAGAATGGTATGATCTGGGTGCAGATTGCCCGCTGTGTGCTGCAGTCTCTCCACACTCATAAGTGTGACATCATCTGCTTTTGCTTTTGCTTTTGTTTGTTTCAAAAAGTCCGAGCGGCTGAATGGTGTGCAATTTTCTTCCATGTGTCAAACTGAAGGCCCGCAGGCCCTCCACGTCATTTTATGTGGACCCTGCAAAAGCATGCCACAACATCTCCAAGACTAATACTGGATATAAAAATAAGTAGAAGTGTAAGTGCATTTTGTTTATCCTCAGCTTATCCCCAGTGCAATTTATGGATTTAACATAATGCATATGTTCTCAACTTCCAGTGCTTATTTGCAAATCTGCACATTTAACTTTTTAGCAATACCTATAAGTAATTTTCTATTTTTGGTGGAGCTCTGGACTTGGATTTGTTAGCAATTTTGGGTGCAAGTAATCAGAGTATGGTGTTTATTTTATTTTATTTTTTTTAAGTGGTTTCTGACCATTTAATATATTTTATCCTCGCCGTTGATATTGTCGTTGTGAACTTTGTCCTTTCTTAGCCCCTGCTGCAACACCAATTTCCCCTTTAAGGGACAATAAAGGGTTTCTAATTCTAATGTGAAAATAAACGATTACATAGACAGAAAAAAAAGCACTTCCCAGTATGCTTAGTCCGCCAAAGGCGGACCGGTCTGTCACATTGGCGGTGTGTCCGGCTCTGCAAAGTGCTGTACATAAAGTAAAAATCAGGCATTAAAAAACAAAGACAGTTAAAACAATAAATGAATAACATATAAACAGTAAACACACTAAAGCAATGGCGAGTCTCATGCTCAGTCAAAAGCCAAAAATTAAAAATGTGTTTTAAAAAAGGCTCGTTAAAGACGCTAAAATTCTATTGGTGCTCTGTGATTGGCTGGCGACTCGTCCAGTGTTTACCCCGCCTCTTGCCCATAGTCATCTGGAATCGGCTCCAGCTCACATGTAATCCTAATAAAGGATACAAGGTATAGAAAACGGATGGATGCGCGCCTCATTTAAAACGTCATTCGGTGTATTCCTGTTTACACAAAAGATAAGCTGTTGGTTTCGTTTAGTGGCTGAAACAGCAGCACTTGTCCTTGTCAAGGTTGTTGTTGTTTTACAATCGTGACACATTTACATTGCGTGTCCATCTCGTGCCCCGTTGTCTTCTGTTCTGGTGACCTTCCTTTCTTTATTCAAAGACACTCAAGGTAAAAGTGCTGTCTCTTTGCATTCCCCACAGTCAGCACTCCTGTCCTTTCTTCCACACCGCCGATGGCTCGGGTCCATTCCAGGTGCTGTCACTGCCAAATTGGACCCTTACCTGCGCACCTCTGCAGAATGAATCGCTGCATAGCCTGCAGAGAGGGGGCGAAAAAAAAATCTCAATTCATTTGACTCCTAAAATAGATTGTGGAAAGTTCCACTGGAAAATGACCATGAAATTGTGTACAATGGAAGCTCTGAAGTTTGAGCTTAACATCCACGATTGACGACACAAACATTTTCTTACCAAACCAGGGAGGGGAAAAAAATCACTCTTAACACACCACACCACGTGATGATCACTCAGGATAAAACACGAAACACCCGATGATCAGGCTTGTTTTTCAAATTCGTCAGATCTCCAGATCTGCTCGGAAAATGGCTGATAATTGGGACAAATTTGAATATTGTTCTCCCCCTGGCCTGATTATCTACTGATTCTGTTATTTTGACGTGAAACAGAATGACACTCAACTAAGCGGTGTGCACACATACAGATAACTAGGATGAGTTTGAGATTGTTTTTCCCCCGCTTCCTCTCAAATTCAGCAAAGGCTTGATTATGGGATTTCTCCAAAAGATTATCCTGAATGATTATATTTTGGTGTGGGATATATTAAGATTTTACCTCCCCGATCTGCTTGGAAAATAGTCAAGGCCAATAATAGTAAATTCTAAGCGGAGTTCACACGTACAGATAATCGGGTAGAATTTGACTTTTGTTTCTCCAACTTCTGAATGTGATCAAAATTCCAATTATCGTATTTCTCTGGATGATTATCCTGAACGAATATCATCATAGGTGTGTTAAGAGTGTTTTTTCCTCCCCAATCAAGTTTCAAAAATCAAAAATGTTAAGCCGAGTAAACACCTACAGATAATCAGCCAGAATTTGAGAATTATTTTTCTCGCCCCTTTTGATCAAAATCAGCACGGACCCAATCATTGAATGTCTCTAAAAGATTATTCTGAGTGACTATCCTGTGGTGTGAGGTGTTTAAAAGTAATTATGTTTGTAACGGCTGCTATGTGTTGCATCCCACTAGATTGCGCGAGTGGTGCTTAATAACGTGTACAGTGATTGTTGCTTTTGCCTTTTTATTGGAATGTCGTGCGTCCGACTAAAAGTAATGACCCTTTTGAAACCTGTTGCGAATGTCACGTTAGCAGGTTGCGAGCGGCAACAGGCAGCTATGCCGCTTCCGGTCTTTTTCTGACAGGGTATCATTCTCCCAGCCCGCTCCCTCAACCTCCGCATCACTCTCCAGCCCCCTCCTCCATTCTTCAGGCCTCGTGCTAACAAGATTGCGTGTCGGTGCATCTCCTTTCCTCTCTCTGGGCGTCACACTTGTGTCACATTCGGTCTGTTGGACAGCAGCGAGGTTTTTCCGTCTTTAATCCCCATTTGGGAGCTGTGACTCAATAACTAGTCGAAGAGTCACTGTGATCTTGCAAATGTTGATGGTGAGATGAGTCCAATTTGTCTCTCCTCCTATGATTTTATTTTCTCTCTCAGTCCAGGAGTGTTGAGGGCCTAATTGATCTCATCTCCTTTATAGTCACGCTATCATATAGGAATTAGAGAGAGGGAGAGATATACTGTATACATACATACATATATGTACACACACACACACATAACTGGGCATTCCTTCTATGGCGGACCGGTCCGTCTATCCGTCACTGACGGACGCCCGTTTTGCTGACGGTTGACGAATGAGGAGAAAAGTTTTAAAATGGATGGATTAATAATAGACGGAAACCTCTTTATTTAGTCCACCATTTGTCTGCAGTCTGTCATTAGTCTATTTTTTGCGGCGAGGCTTTGATGGCCGCGGCGAGCGCTGGGAGGAAAATAGTGAGTTGTTGTTGCTTGGGAGACAGATTTGAGTGAAGGACCAGGCTGTGAAGAGGCTTCCAAAGTGCAGTGAGTCACTATTTCTGTTGAAACTTCGTCCAGTTGGTGGTTGGGTGCAAGTGAGAGTTTATTCGGACTCGCCGACGGACGGCCGTTTAAAATTAGAGGCGGACTGGCCTATAGACGGGTACTGTTTTCGTGGGTTCGATCTGCGTGGGTTTTCTCCGGGTACTCCGGTTTCCTCCCACATTCCAAAAACATGCTTGGTAAGTTGATTGGACACTCTAAATTTCCCCTAGGTGTGATTGTGAGTGTGGTTGTTTGTTTGTCTCTGTGTGCCCTGCGATTGGTTGGCAACCAGACAGCTGGGATAGGCTCCAGCACGAGTGAGGATAATATATATATATATATTATCATATTATATATATATATATATATATATATATATATATATATATATATATATATATATATATATATATATATATACACATACATCCATACATACATACATATACAAACATATATATGTATCCACATATTTAGTCTTTGCAATGATGTTTGTCTCATGTGACAACCAAATTTTTAACAGCAATTCTGCAAGGACACACAAGGCTTTGGTCATTAGAATGTCAAATATTTGTCCTTTGCGCCGCCTCCGTCTCCTCACGGCGAATTCATTACTCTGCAGCGCCTCGAGATTTGCTGAATAATGAAGAACTTTAATCTCATCTGTTGTGTGATGCCCGCACATGGCCAGACTTGAAAACGTGGCCGAGGGAGGCATGCGCCACTCGAGTGGAGGCAGTTTCACCAGGGAAAAGTTGTGTGCATGTCAGCCACTTTGTCCTTGTTGTTGGGAGCGTTCTCTCATTGAGGGAATATGGTCCACACTCATGGTAAAAATCACCAAGGTAGAAAAGGAGTGCAAAACAGCATAATGTTAAAACGGGGGCACTGATACAATCAGGTCAATACTGAGCTCGATTCAGTCCTTCCAATGAAAGTCAGCCAACTCCTGATTTTTGTATGCCTCTGAGAGATTATCCTGCATGATTATCCCGTAGTGTGAGGTGTGTGGAGTGTTTTTTATTTTTTAACGCTAAGTTGACTTGTTTTATACTAGCCGAATGGAGCGAATGTTTGGATTTCCGGTGCTTCCCACCGCCCCAAACGCATCATTTGCGCCGCCCAACACGCAACCGCGCCCGCCCGTGCGAACTACATTGACTCCAATTCAAACGCGCCGCCAGAAACGCTCCCAACGCAGTTGGTGTGAACGTAGCATGAACTAGCAATACAGTAGTGGGATTGAATGGCTGGACTGTGAAAAGACAAGTAAATTTGTCAATGGCAGTGAATGAGTTACTGACAGAATTAAACAGAAGAACAGAAAATTGTAGAAACAAACTTTTCTGGTGAAAGTAGTGAGCCTCCTCTTTTGGCAGGTGCAATGCTTATAATGTCCCAGAGTATATATAATATTCTGTGGCTCTTAGCAGAGCTCTAAAAATAGTCTAAAACAGTGGTCCCCAACCTTTCTTCTTCCATGGACCAGTTCATACAAGTCTATATACTGGTCCCCTTCGCAGCCCTGTTACTATTCACCGTCCGGAGCGGCATTCTATGCGTGAGTGTGTGTGTTGAGGTAGGGGTGAGTGGTTTTTCGCAAATCCTACGGGTTTTTTTTTCTTTTTCAATATTGAATAACTTTTTGGCCTTAGCGAAGCGGTTAGCCACCAAGTATGACTAGTTAGCCACCAAATACGACGCTCTCTTGTCACTTACATTTGTTGACAAATCAGTCACTTTTCAAAATAAAATATTTTCAGCCTCGGATGATAAATAAACCGGAAGTAGTACTGTACTTTTTTTTTTTTTCTTTCTTTCATCTCTGTGGTCCAAAGTGGTCTGCGACCCGGTACCGGTCCGCAGCCCGGTGGTTGGTAACTCCTGGTCTAAAACATACTGACAGTAAATGAGTTAAGAAACTGTTGCTGTATATGAATTGACTTAAGTTTCTTTTTGAACTCATTGGTGCATGTTGTTTTATGTTTGTATTACTTCTTGTGCTTTAATGTGAGTGCACACTTACAGTATGCCGCTAATCCAGTTGAATTTGAGATTTTTCCCTCCTTCCGATCAACACCACCTGGGATTCGGCTCCCCGTCCTCACAATCAGGAGAAACGGTAGAAAATGAATACTTGATTGGAGGTCTTCTCAATTATCACAAAAGTGCTTGAAAAGAAGAAAAAGTCATAGTAAAACTAATAACAATGTAGGTCGGACTCTACAAAATAACACTATAAAAAACAGAGCAATGAAACCTCTATTGAATTCATTGACTGGAATGATTAGATCCCTGGTGGATATCCAGTGGATTTTCAGTTGCTTGTTGATTTTGAGACGATTCACACTGCAATAATAATCTCTACCCGCCCCCCCCCCCACACACATTTCTTCCCCCCCAAACTACAACTCTCTCCCTCTAGTGAAGTCATAAACCATCCAACGGCAACCAGATGGGAGGCGCGGGAGATGAACTGGTGTCCAGGGTTCAGTGTGGGAGTTAAACTGACTAATTCTGCTTCTGAAGTTGCTCTCGTGGGAGGTGGACCAGTTAGAGATGGCAGCTTCGCTAACCCACCTGCTGCTCTTGTAAGGGCGCCGGTAGCCAGATGGCCAGGTACTGCTCTCCCTGTCTCTCACACCAGGGAGGCCAATAGAGAACCACTAACATGCCCCAATTAAACACTTTATGGGTCTAAATGTGCAAGTGCAAGCTGTCTATCGTGACTGAGTCATTATCACATCGGATCAAGTCAGTCCTCTCAATTGCAGGGCACACATAGCAAACAATCTATGGACATTCTCGAGTCTTCAATGAACCTACAATCCAGGTTCGCGGTCTTGCTATTGCGGGCCTTTTTTTTTTACAGTTCAAAGATCTATTTTGCTCTAACTCTTGTTATCCTGACCAGGATAAGCAAACAAAATAATAACAGAACTATTGAAGGTCTTCTCAATATCACAAGACAAGTGCAGAATGCAAAGTGGTAGAAAACAAGAACTTGTAACAGTGTGGGTGGAACACTATAAAATATAGAGCAGTGAAACAGCTAATAAAATACACAGCCACCATTAACCAGCTTGATAGACCCCAATTAAATCTTTCTTGATCATTTTGGCTCAAGGACAACTTCTCTCGTGAATCACATCATCTAATGATCTCATTGCAAGTTCTTGTTAACTCTGTCCTGATGAGCATAACACACACAACCTTGCTAATCGATTGTGCTCAGGGTACAATTGATACAATTTGTTAGTCATCTTTTATTCATCTGACCGCCCAACGTGTCACATAAGATTCTGCTAATCATATTTTTTTTTTACATTCCTTTTTACAAACATCAATCCAGCCATTTTCAAGAGGGTTATATTTGAGCTAGTGTTGATCTCAGCTGACTTTGAGAGAGAAGCGAGTAGACCCCAGACTGGTCCGCAGACAATCGCTGCACATAAAACAACTGCTCACATTCACACCTATGGAGAATTAAAAGAGTGCTCAATGAATCCAACATGCATTCGAACCCACAACTGTAAGGCAGACAGACATGCTAGCCACTATATCACCGCGCTACCCACTTTCAGACAACCCAAAAGTTTGCATGATTTTACCTATTGCCAAAAAATAAATAAGATGTTAAAAATAGCTATGTGAGTACCCCACTTTAGCCAGCAATATCTAGAAATGCAAGAGGGTGCCAGCAAAGGAGAATTAAGCATCTGCTGTGTTGATAAACGGCACATCCCAGGGGAGTAGTTAAGCCACTGGGCAGAGTATATTGAAGCTACAGGTTGAAATAAAAAATCAAGTATTATAGTTATCTAGTTGTTTGGCACCTACATTGCAGTCGCTTACACTTTGCTCGTGTAAAAAAAATAACATTCACAATTGTCTGCCCTAACCATTTTCCAAGCAGAAGGAGAGGAGAGGAAAAAAAAAATCACTCAAGACATTCCACGCAAGATAATTCACTCAGGAGTAGGACTGGGGGGGAAAAAAACAACTAAGTCGACCACAAAAACAGGTTGACTGTTTGTCGCGAACCTTTGCCGTCACCATGTTTCGGCATCTACAAACATTTGCACGATACATAAAACTAATGTACAGTATTGAAAATACTCATTACTATGATTTTTTTCTGCATTTTAGCTGTAAAGATACACATTCACTTGGGCGTTTTGTGAAAAAGTAGATGCTCCAAGATTTGCTCCCTCTGTTCCTGAGCAGAGTCAATCACTAGGCAGGCTCTCTGGGATGACATCACAGGGATCACGGTACCCTAGTATTACATGCAAAGTGTCGGTCAGTTTCGACCAATGCTAAATTGACCCAGTGGCAAAGAAAATCTGACATTTGCATGAATTTTTAACCCTTTCAAGCACAGTGGTCACTACAGTGGTCAGCTATTTAAAAGTTGCTTTTGCCTATATTCATCTAAATAAATCAAATCATAATTCATGCATGAAAGGGTTGAAATACCTGAACAGGTAAAAAGTGAACATGTTCGGGCAAAAGAGGACATTGGGTCAGCCCTTTTTTAAATCTACCGTCGCTAGTTGTGGGAAAACCTGTACAAAAAATACATCCAATTAAATGGCATAATTCTAAAAAAAATTGATAGTGACAGCCCTTCAAAATAAATCTTGTGAAATCTGATTGGAAGGGTGGGAAAATGCTGGAATTTGGCCCAATTAACAGCATGCTTGTACCCTACTTCACATTTGATTTTCAGCGCCAACTGGTGGAATCACTCAACATCCAATAACCTGGCCTTTGCCATGTCCAAAGCCAAGTCTGTTCATGTATCCCTCATTCTAGACTAAGCAGCTGCTGTGGCTCCAAATCATTTGCAGATTTGATTGTAACTGAACATAAAAAGG
Source organism: Filicampus tigris (assembly GCF_054856515.1). Taxonomy (NCBI): domain Eukaryota; kingdom Metazoa; phylum Chordata; class Actinopteri; order Syngnathiformes; family Syngnathidae; genus Filicampus; species Filicampus tigris. The sequence continues at coordinate 15,072,996 of NC_141226.1, read as the reverse complement.
GAAACAAGCATTGTGCTCTTTGTCCATCTGTTAAGAGTAAACCTGCATATGAAGCTTTTCTGCAGCCCTCCACCCCCTGTTCATACAAGCAAGTCTGGAAGAATCGTGATGCCCATTTCAATGAAAGGAGGGGGCGGAGGAGTTGGGAAAAAGGAGGCGTGCAGAGCAGTGAGGGAGTGATGCACAAGTTGCAGCATGGAGAAAACAGGAAAGACTCAGAGGGAGGCTGAAGATTTCCATCTTTGAAATTAAAATTGATAATGCAAACAGGCACTTTTGACTGCAAGCTGCAAGTATTAAAATGTATAACAGTTGTAGTAGCCATTTGACACCTGCTATGGTACTATATTGCGGCAAGTTTCCATGTGATGAAAAGGTCAGTCCTAATATGGTGTACATTTTATGCCCTACAGGGAGGGGGGGGGGGGGATTTCATTATAGTCTATACAGTACCCAGATAAGTCAAGGGCAGCGTGTCAAGAATGGTTAGCTATCCAGTGACTCCTAGCAGAATTCAGAAACACATTTTACTGTGTACATAAATGAGTTAGTGCCTTTGCACACCAAGTCAGGCAGTGACCTTCACATTAGCAATGAGACAAAGCATGGTTGTAACAGTGCTTTTAACAAGCTTTATTAAAAGTCATGACCAGCTTTAGGTAGTCTGTCATCTGTTCCATTTTTTCAGAGGACCAGTAGAGATGCCCCTCATGGGAGTCAGAATCACCGGCCTACTAGAGACCACATCATGGCTTGGAGAATTATGAACTGCAGTCACAGATTTTCCTGCAAATTCTGAAATAGAAAAAAAAAAGTTCAATATTAAAATTACAGCCATCTTGCAAAGTTGTAAGCAGTTACTCACGATGTCGGTGAAGGCATGGTTGGTGACAGGAGTTTGTGCTGCTGGGATGGCATACTGCTGTAGCACAGTGGATGAAAACCTGAGGGGAAGTGACAGTTTAGTATACATTCACCCACATTAGTCAAGATGAGGATCATTTGACACAATTTAGTTATATAAAAGTAATCAGTTTGCCTTACACTAAAAGGCTTCACTATAGTGAATGTGTTTGATGTTTTGACAGTACCCTATCCCTCTGGGGACTGAAGTAGTTTGGATCCACAAATGAGAACATCTTGAAGATGAAACGCTTGTAGTGTGTCGGGTAATGTATTCTTGAGGACTCCTGCACCGGCACCACAATTGTCTGGTAGCGATCATCGCGATAGGGACACCTGCAACCAACAAGAATCAGTCAAAATTTGATGACGGGGGAATTCTCTCCAAACAATAGATGTGCATTTACCCATCAACAAGAAGATCCCACTGGGGGATGCTGTTGGGATTGGGAGTAGTGGTGGCCCAGCAGCGCTCCAGATTCAAGACAATGTTGGGATCAGACCTGTCAAGGATGCGGACCTCAACATAAACTGGTTCCTTCAGAGTTTTGGTGACTGGGTAGTCTGCTGCAGTGTAGAAGGAGCTGTAGGCTGCCTCTTCTGCAAGTAGAGAGTCACTTGCATGCATGCAAACCACTGCATTGCAAGAGAGCACTGCGATACTCACCTTCAACACAACCCTTTGAGAAGCACTCGCCATTGCCCAGTCTGAGCTCTACCCTGAGAGGTCCACCGGCGGCTACTGGCACAGGTGGAGGAAGGGCGTTGACTTCCATGACAAGTGCTTCCACGCCTGTGCCTGAATATCTACACTGAAACAGCAACCTGGGGAAAGAAAACCATTAGAAAGTTCAAAAAAAAAAAAAAAAGCTAAATGCCTCGGTTACAGTATGGAAAACTGGGAAATTAAAAGTAATGACACTTGAGCCATGCTTTGACTGAAAAGCTGATCAACACTATTTATAATTGTAGTTATACTTGCCAATGCTAAACCTAAAGCTGGGCACTTTACCACGTTTTTTTTTGCCGGTCCGTCCGCAACCTGGGTACCCTTCCATCCTAATTCATAAAAATAATCATCCTCCAACCCCGTCTTTTTAAAGCGCTTCCGTCCTTACATTTCATCAACTGAAATGGACAGATTTTTTTTTTCCATATGCACTCACTCAAAATGGCTGTCCCTGGTGATGGAGCCTCTGGGTCCAATTCCCACTTCATACGATGACGACATGTGGTTCTCGTATACCACAAGGCTGTCTTCCTCCTGCAGTGTTTAAAAAAAAAAAAATAAATAACCTCATTACACATGCTTGTAAGCTGAGTGCCATTAAATAGACTATCAGCAAAGTTAGTCTTGGACAATTTTAAAACGCAACCACCCACCTTGACCGTTGTGCCACACAGGGTCATGGGGAACTGAAAGATGGCAAACGTGGCAGTAGTGTCGACCGCATTGCAAGTGGGATCGTTCATGTCAATCAGGCTGACTGAAGTCACGTCCACCGGAGGCAATGTGGAGTCACGAGCCACCACCACCACAAATTGGCCATCTCGCGTACACTGCACAGTCACTGAAATTTGACAAGTGGTTAGCTTCCAATTTGTAACTTAACATCACAATTAAAAATAATTTTCATAAAAATGTTTACCTACATCCAGGTCATGGTACTCAAAAGCTTGAATCAAGACATGGACACTTGTTTATTGAATTTGTGTGTTTACCATTAACTTTCAAAAGTGACTTGTGCTATTGCGCTAACAAATTGTGTTGGCCAAACTTAACCCAAAGCACAGGCACCATTAAAAACTTTGGGAAATTAGAGTGAAGTTATAAAACTAAATGCACTATACCATTACTGGTGTCCCCAATTCAACCCGTCTAAACTTTTGAATGAATATGCTTCCTCAATTGAGTCAAATCCAAAAAGTTACCAATAGTTTCAAAACCAATTTAGAAAGTTGCTCAATTGTTAAAGGGGAAGTCAGCCCAAAAATGTTTATATTCTGTGCACCTCCGCTAGTTTAATCACGGCATTCTAATTAATGTTGTGGAATACTTCAAGTAGCGAAATCCACCTGTTTTTAATTCAGCTCAGGGGGCGGCCATATTGTCACTGTAAATTGAAAATGACATCAGTTGCTCAGGCAACAGCTCAGTTTTCTGAAGATTGGCCATTAGTTGTAACCTGAGCCACTGATGTAATTTTCAGTCAACAGCAAGTGACAATATCGCCACCCTCTGAGATGGACAAAAGGTGGATTTGACAACTCATTCCACAAGCACAATATTAAAATGCTACATTTAGACCAGTAGGGCTGTATAAATCTTTTGGGTTGACACCCCTTTAGAGTGTACAGTTTGAGTGTCATCCGCTGCAGTTTGCTGGCTTAGTGAGCTATATGCTTGAGTTATTTTACTACAGTAAAATACTATACACCGCTTTATTGTGATTAAGCCCCACTGTAATCACAAATCTTTGCAAGCGGGTAATTGTTTTAAATTGTTTGTATGAATTTTGGTTTATTGCTCTTATAAATACCTCAAATATACCTTTCTTGTATTATGTTCATTCCTTACATTTCAATTGTTCATTCTGTTCTTAGTTTTAGCCAAGCATGTGTCAACTGACAAATATTTTAATTCAACAGATATCTGATTATGTTTAGCAAGTTTACCCAGTAAAACAATCCTTTTGAAATTAGAAAAAAAAAAAAAAAAAAAAAAAAAAAAAAAAAGTGTGAAAGTTTTAAACATTTGTTTCCAACTTAAACTGGTTCACCAGTTTAAAGAGTCACAACTTAAAACAAGGAAACATCCATCACTTCAATTACATTTCATAAACAGGTCTAATAATGCTGGTCGCATGTGAACCAATTAACACATTACAGAATGCAGAGTTACCTGCTTTGCCGTAATAGCACTGCCGTCCATTGTAGCAGCAGTTGATAGCTTCACATTGCTCTTTGGTGATGTCACGGGTGCCACACTGGATCATCTCATCATGCTCCACTTGGCATTTGTCAGCATGAGGGGCAGGCAGAGGGACCCCCGTGTGCCTCTGATTGTGTGGCAGTGACGCAGGAGGCTTGTTGCTGTTCAGAGCCTCCATCCAGTGATAGGCCGCAGTGTCACCAGCCACAAGTCCAACAATCACCAGTAAAACACCAACCAGGCTCCAGGAACGCTCCATGGCTGTGCTTGAGAGTGCAGGGACAGGGTTTAAAAGTCAGATGCAGGCTTTATACTTGATGGATGGCAACAGCGTTAGCTGAGGGTTCCGCCTCTCGCCATCAGGAGTCAATTGAATGCCAGCCATGTGGATTTAATCAGCTGGGAGCTGACAGGTGGAGTTTATTGGCTGGGGGAGAGTTTGTGAGCGCTGGGTTCAAAACAAGTGGATTTATTTTTGTGCTTTTTTTTTTAACAAGCTGATAGAGGTTGTGTTTTGGTTGAAGTGCAGTGACCATTTGTCATACTATTCTTTTGTTGTTGCTGTTCACATTATTCCTTTAATAGCTGTTGACAACCACTCATTGATGACATCATAACATTTTAAAAATATAGTTTTACATGTTCATATTTGTCAGTCCAAGATTAAAATTGTGCTCAGTAATTATCCTGTTACGAGTGTTATGAGTGCTTTTTCAACAAATAGTTGACAATCATAAATATTAAACTTGTTCGAGATTTATGATCACAAATTCTTATACAGTATGTACCAAGTTGGGGTTTTATATGATTTTCTTGCATTTTGTCTAATTTCTTACGTTTTGTCTAATTTACAAACATGTCACGCGCTTTCACTGGGGTCTTATACTGTCCTATACTACAACGTGAGTAGGCATAGTATTTTTTTGCATATTTGAAATGATACGCAGGAAAATGTAGTACAGCTATTACAATTTTGAGTGAGTTGATTTTTGTGAAAAAAGAATGTACAAAATGAGTCCTTTGACTTAATGTTGGTTTCTTGTTCAGCAGTTTTGTGCCATCCTTGAATGTTCATTTTTATGCAAGTGAGCCATTTGCACTGGGAAAAAAAAATACAGTATTTGGTTCATTTGTTGTTTGCTTCAAACCCTTTGTTATTGGGTTAGGATAGTGGATCTTTTATAACTGCATGAAAAATGTATCAAATATGAAATATAACTGCACGTATTTTGCCCATTTTTAAAATAGCATTTTTGTGGAAGTGTGTGGTCCTATGTGCCCCCTCACCATAGTACTGATGAAAAATTGTGCCCCCTCCAGTATTCAATTTGCCCAGGCATCCCTGGTACTACTTGACAAGCGGGGTAGACACATACCAATAATCGATCCTACCTTTTTTGAGCCCAATTCCGCCATTTTTCATAATCACCAAATGTCGGATTGTCAAATGTCTTCTTATCTTGTATTGTGGGGTGTGTGTGTGTTTTTTTTTTAATGGATTCTAGGTGAGTTGGTAGTGATAAGGGCGGGAATAAATAAATATTAAAGTAAAATTACTGTTAATTATGTTGGCCAGGTGTTTCCCAATGTGTACAAACATATGTTGAATGTTACATTCAGATGTATGGGCGGTACACTCAGGAGCTGGGTGTCTACGCCAAGGCGGAAGCGGCCCGCCTACGGGAAGGCGGTGTGCGGAACGGCGGAGGACTGCGGCGGAATACAAGCGTCCGAAGTCGTGCCGTAGATCTGCAAGAGTACCAGAAGGACCGATGTGCAAAGTGCCAGTGTAAGTTGTTTTCTGTTTTGTTCTTTTGACCTTTCCCTTCACATTCATTCTATGAAAGGCCAAGGAAAAATATGGCATTTCCATCAGGCTTGTAGTATTTGCTGCATTAATATAGTTAGTTATTCCCTGGGTTAATGGTTGGGTTAATTGAAATGTCATAGCTCTAAATTACAACACATGTTAAAATCCGTATTGTGCAAGCTTTCCTAGATCAAACTTAAAAAAAAAAAGTTTTTTCAATATCTCAAAATCCTGATGTGATACAAAAAAGTAAATACATTAAAGAAATCAGCATCAAAAATACATTCAAGGACACACATAAGGCCATCTCTGATTAAAATTTGCCATTGACCAGTGTTATTACAGTTTATTTGAATAAGTAATTGGTTAATTATTTACAGTTAAATTAATTATAAATAATACAGTGGAAAATGTGAATGAATTATTTTATTAAAATAAACAATTTTACTTATACAGTTAACATTTTTTTATGTATTTTGTTAAATATTTGTTCAATTCAACATCATTAAATAATGACTTAATTCAGTATAGCTAGAAATAGAACATTTTAAAAAATAACAGTGACTATTTCATGATTAAGATAAACTTTCTTACAGATGTAGTTAACATTTTTATAATGTATTATGTTAAATAATTGGTTATTTGATTGCAATGGAATTGACTACAGATAGTGAAATGAAATAAATGACAATGAATATTTTAATAATCCACTAAAATATTTTACAAAGACAAAAAAAGTATTTTAAATTAATATAATTAAAAATGAGAATGAATCAAAAATAATTTTACATACTGTATGTTAAAAAAATCACATTTATTTTCTAAAACAATTGATTAATTCATAATCATTAAATTAGATGGAATCACCACATTATTAAAATAAACTCATCTCATCGGAATGAGTCACTCATCTATTAATGCCATTTTTGTTGTTGTGAGTGGGTAAAAACATTTTGAAAAATAATTGAGTACATTTTCATCTTGAAAGTAAGAGGGTCTACCTGAGTGGGGAGGTGACGAGACGTGAGCATGATTCCGTGGGACTGATCCGAGCAATGACCTCCAGCCAAGCAAGCAGTCTCAATGTCAAACACAAGTGCTAAGTGTGTACGTGTGTGTGTGTTTGTATGTGTGTCTGTTTGTGCGTGTGAGGGATATTTTTCTGTGTGTTGGTGCGAGCGTGTTGTTTCCTTGTTGGTTCAGTCTCGTCTGCCAGATTATCTCGTGTCTCTTCTTGTGAGTAGACAAAGGACTGGCACCTGAGGAGGCCAGCTCCACTTCAGCCAAGGCAAGAGGCACAAAGACATAGAGCAGGGTACACACAGAGCTATAATGGGGCTGAATTTACGATTTTTTTCCTTCCTTTCTGATCAAAATCAGCAAAAGACCAACTATCGGTTATCTTTCGAGTGGTGTGGGGTGTGCTCAGAGTGATTTTTCCTACCTGATATGTTCAGAAAACTGGTCAACAATTGCAAAAGCTATATCATCTTGTATTTTGTGACGTGCACATTTAAGGCGATAAGTGAATCAGCAAAGGACTGATTATCAACTCTAAAAGATAATCCTGATTTGATTATCGTGTGATGTGGAATGTGTTAAGAATAATTGTAAACTTGCATCTCAAATCCTTGTGTGTGGTCAACACAGAGTAAGGCCGACCCACAGACTCCATGATTGTGATGTGAATCAAAAATTAGCAGGGGACAACTTTTATTTGATTTCTCTAAAAGATTTTTCGGTGCAATTATCTGTGTTGTGGGGTGTGTGATGAGAAAACAGTTGACAATTGTAAATGTTAAACCCGTTCGAGATTTACAATGTCAATTCCATTTGTTTGTGGTTATCAGACTCCCTGATTGTGCATTTCTTGTCATTTATGTAGTAGTGGTTTTAAAATAATTAAAAGTGTGTTACACATCAAATTCAGGACAAATTAAAGCATTTTCCCTTCCTTTTCGGTCAAAATCTGCAAAGGCCTGATTATTGGATGTCGCTAAAATCTTATCCTGGGCAATTATAGTCTAAAATCTTATCCTGGGCAATTATAGTATGGTGTGAGGTGTGTTACTTTATCTAGCTATGGCACTTGCTAGCTAGTCACCTATCTATCTATCTATCTATCTATCCGTCTATCTATCAGTCTGTCTGTCTGTCTCTCTCTATCTATCTATCTATCTATCTATCTATTTATCTGTCGATCCATCTATCTAGCTATCCAGTTATTTAGCTAGCTATCTAGTAGCTAGCTAATTAACTAGCTATTTAGCTATCTACCCACATATCTATCTATCCACTGTGTCCTGATACTGTACTTGTCGGAAGAGCACCATTCAATAACAACAATAACGATGCGTTTCCCCCCGCACATATTCGACTGTTTGCCCCTGTGACCGGTGATCTGATTAAAGCTGAGATGGATAGACTGCGACACAGGTGTAAGTGCCTTTAAAGTCAGGCTCGCTCAATTTTTATGGGAGCCATTTAAAACCCTCGCAAAACGGCCAAACACTGATTTGTGTTCTGGCCGCCTGCTCGCTTGTAGATCAAGAGGCTTTTTTGTTTTGTTTTGATTTTTTTTAGACCAGTCATTCTCAGCCACAGATCAGATGTGCTGCAGAAATCATTCAGGTTGACTTAATTGGTTGGAAATGTATTATTTATATACTACAAATAATGTTTCTTTGTTCATCTATATCTGCCAGCAATGTAGTGGCTGGCAGAACACTTACAAACTTGATGACAGAAGGTACAATTAAGCTGTGTTTACGTGGGGTTATGTTCCAGACCCCCCAAAAAGACCTCTTGGATGCTATGTCTGCCCCCACTTATTCCCCGCTCCCCTCATTATAGGAGTAAAGTTTTGGACTTGTTTTTTTTTCCCCTCCTTCTTCCTTGTTTTTCTTTTTCATCGTCACACTTCTTCGTTCTGTCTCCCTCTGTTGGTCATTGGGTTTGTCTCTTGGACGGGTTCTTACTGTTAAGTGAATTTTGTTTCTCTGTACTCGTACATGTGCAATGACAATAAATTCAATTTCCATTCCATATCCAGAACATATCTTAAGGCGTAGTTAGACTCTTTTTGTGTCATTTTTGTTTGTTGGTGTGCCATAAGAATTATTTTCTATTATAATAAACTTGTGCCTAGACTCAATAAAGGAGAGGAAACTGTTTTTGATGTTGTGGCTGGACGGCCCTCCACTTTTGTGTCTTGTTAGGTAAGAGTTTAACAAATTCCACAGGGTGAGTTTTAGTGATTCCCTCTCGTGTGCGTGTGCGGGGGTGAACTACATTTGTGTGTTTTTGATGATGAGTAACCAGAGCTGTAGCTTTTGGACGAGGGCAGCCTACGCATGCAGAAAAAGGCAATGTATTTTTTGTGGCCCAGAGCTAAAAACAAGCCTTGTGTGTGTGTTTGTGTGTATGTATGTGTTTTTAAACCTGAAGCAGCAAGGCTCTTTGAGACTTGTTACACATACTGTATCTCTGTCTGCCAGACAGTGTGCAGTGAAGTGTTTAATAAAACCCACACCAAAACTATCAAAGGAACATCACGGCCGCAAAGGAAATGTTGTACTTTGTAATCTGGTCTTTGTCCGCCCAGTGTCTTTACAAGTGTGTCTGTTTACAAGTGTGAACTGTGGATGAAATGGTTTACGGTGGCGTTTTTGAGAAAAAAAGGGAACATTACACAACACACACATTAGAAACATTACAAAATGATGAGAATGATGTCAAAATGAAGTCAAAATTTTCCATTAAAAAAGTCAGGTTTACGGATAAACCAATTACATTTTAAAGGGTTAGGAATGCTAACGATTAATTGCATAAATGCAATATACCGGTAATCGTGATTTGAGAAAGCGTGATTTTGTAATAGTGAAGGCTGTGGTTTGAATGGTCACTGATGGAGGGGAGTGGGGGAGTCACCGAACGCTAATCCAACCCTTCCGCGCGCTCTCTTTCGTCCGCGCTAGCTGTCAGCTTTCGAACATACTTAAAATTCGTTTCACCTCGCATCGTTAAAACTTCCCATGTGTGGGAAAAAAAACCTCACTGAGTACATATGTTGTCTATATTGTAACGTTTTGGCTGCCGTCGTATGTCAAGAGTGCGTGTGTGAGGAAGTGTCTGTCATGGCTTTTGGATGCGTGCCTCCGTTATAAGAGTTGACTGCGATTTACGTGTCTTTGAAGTTTGAGCACACACACTGAGACAATAGTGTGCGGCTACTTGAGCCACGACAAATGAAAACGCGTCCATGCAAAGTCAAGCGGTCAAATATTAAGAGGATGAATTTGGCCACATGTTTCTCTTTCAATCTTTAAGAAATAATTCAGATTCACTAGCTTGGTAACATTTTTAGCACCTTTTTGTCTCATAATTATCGTTAATACCATATCGTCGCTGTCCTGTGAAAAACACGTATCTCCAATTTTCACGTTAATGCGATGTCTGTAACGTGGCATCACCATTCACGTAAAAATAAGAAAATTGAATATTTGGGATTTACTGCCGAACAGTGAACAAATTTAACAGGGTTAGCAATAACATTATGTACAGTAATTATCGAATATAGCATATTCAATGTCTCTTAGATTAAACATATCTGTCATTGGCTTTTCTTTCTATTTTGTGTTGCAGTTTGGTAACATTTCAAACGGTTAATTTTACAGTTTTATATCGTAATTATCATTATTACCGTATTTAGCATCTTTGAGAGCTAACAGCTGTGTTACTGGCTTCTCTTTGTATCGTATTTTATCTGTTATTTTTATGTATTAAAATGATCGTTGATGGGTTATTTAGCTAAACGCTGTCCGTGCCTCTTCTATGTATTCTGTGATGCAGTTAGATTAATTTGAGAACCATTTTATAATTATCATTCATGCTCTAACTTGAGGTATGCAATATTTTTGTTCACATTTCTTTTAACAATAACCTGATAATACTGACAAAGTTGACCATTCACTTGGGGCAACTTTTTTTTTTTTTCCCTGAAATATGTATTTGGCAATTGTGTCAGTGGCACATGTGCGCCCTCTCAAGGGATTTGCACATCTACCAATGCTCTGGATAAGTGAAGTGGATTCCAGGCTTTGGCCGTGTCCGCAGACAAGAGAGACAAAATGAGTCCAGCGATGCTTCTTTTAGCTGACCTAGCTCTCAGTTATGTAGTGTAATGTAACTGCAGAATTACAACCCTGACCCAGCTTTGTTGTGTCTGTCATTTTTCAAATATTCACCAAGTAATTGCATCTTCTTCTACCACCTGGTAAATTCATTAGTAAAATGTACAGAATTGACTATAATTGAATTTCCTCACTTTCAGCGCATAACATCTTTATTGCGACTCTCTTATTCTGTCAATTTGACATGAATATGACAAGGACTTTTACACGTTTCATTATTTCCCCGAGTGGGTTTACAAAAGCAAACGCCTTCTCATTAACAGTTGGATGTACAAAAGCCTCTCTACAAACATTCCACTTAATGAGGTTATTTACTAAGCCTCGCCACTGATTGCTATTTGGATCTTGAAGCTATTTTTTTTCTTGCTTCTACAAATGATTATTCTCTCCATTCGAATGGAATTGCCACACAGAGAGAAAAGTTGGCCTCCATATACATTCCCAGATGAAAAAAAGTACATCACATTGATAGATTAAGATTAAGAGACTGTGTTTGTACTCTTGTTGAGGATATAAACATTTGGATCTGTTCTCTTATTTGCCACAAGATGGTAAATAGAAAAATTGATTCAGTTTTGCTCTATGGATTAGCCATTGATGCAACACAAACGATCACAAAATGGAGTAAAACTGAATCAAAGACGATCCCGTGAGCTGCAGTTTCCTCTCTAATGATTGAGAACCATTTACTCCCGGAGATGCTTAATGCATCATTAATAATTTCAATAGGAAACAGTGATACAAGTTTCAAGCCGTTGTCACAGATTACAAGTGAAGGAAGTCGCATAGCCTTTGACTCTCTGAGACGCCAAACATGGTATCAACGGTAATTACCAGAGATGGGCTCTTTACCCTATTTTAGCCGTCCATCCTCCATCCGCAACCTGGGCACCCTTCCGTCATCATCCCTCCGTCCTTATTCTTAAAAATAATCGTCCTCCAACCCCGCCCGTCCTCATCCTTTTTACATTTCGTCAGTCAAATGTTTATATATCGCTGGCGTGATTTTTTGGGGTGAATTTCACATTTTTTCAAAAATCTATACTATTCATCAGTCTTAACGCATGGTGTCACTTTTACACATTATCGACCAATCTAAAGTGTTGAAAATGGCTTGAAAGTGGCTCTCTTTCATGATACAATGCTAATGGTTGAACAAATTTGCCATTTTTGGGGGCCCCTGAAAAGTGACTATTTCGGAAGTACAAGGTTTTGGCCCAATGCCAGTGATATATGAAAAAAAAACAGTAGCAGTTTACTTTAAGTGAAATAATAAAAATTATTACTTATATAAAGTCAAATTTATTTTTAAAAAGAAACTTTATTCATGAATGCCACTGTTAAAAATGTGCTTCCAGTTACGTGTTGGCAAAACCCATTGTCAATTTTAGGTTGTACTTACTTTTAAAATCAAGCCATCAATTACTTAAAGGGGAAGTCAACCGAACCATATTTTAAAAAGAAATATCTTCTATGCAGGCCCTCGAGTTGAAACACGACATTCTGATTAATATTGCGTTTGTGGAATATGAGTTAAGCAGCAAAATCCACCCGTTTTTGGCCATCTCAGGGGGCGTCCATTTTTGTCACTTCTGACGACTGAAAATTACATCACAGATGCTCAGGGCCCAAGGACCAATCACGGCTCAGCTTAAAAAAAAAGTGAGCCGTGATTGGTCATTACCTGAGCCCTGAGTAACTGTAACGGTGATGTCATTTTCAGTTGACAGAAGTGACAAAATGGCCGCCCCCAAAGATGGCTAAAGACGGGTGTATTAACCCTTATTCCACAGACACAATATTTATCAAAATGCCCTGTTTCAGCCAGTGGGCCTGCATAGAACATATTCTTAAAAAAAATATGTTTGGTTTGGTACTTTGGTACTTTTCAAGACAAAACTAACTGAGTGACTTTTTCAAGGTAACCGGCTCTAGATCAGACGTGTCCATCTGTGGTCCTCAAGGGCCGCTTTCCTGCCTGTGTTCCAGCTCTCCTTGCTGCAACACACCTGATTCAAATGATCAGCTCACTAGCAAGCTCTGAAGAAGCTTGATAAGGATCATGATCTTTTGATAGATGGAAAGCAGGCAGGACACCGGCCCCTGAGGATCGAGTTTGGACACCCCTGCTCTGCTCTAGATTGTAGTTGAGGAGATAGAAAAAGACTCCTTTTGTAGCCCCTTTCTGAGTTTTCTCCATAGCGTTCACAGCGGACCTCACAGTTTGCCTTTTTTCCTCACTCGCTTAATGACAATGTTTGGCTGTTTCCCTAAGTGTTTTCCTGACTGTGTAACCTTTACAACGCACCATTTGTTTTGCCCTCGTAACGCGTCTCAACATGTTAAATTTGACTTTCTTGCCTTCTTCTCAATTTTTTGTATGCATCAGGCCCTCTCTGGTGATTTTTTAAAATCTAAATCTTATTCCCCACCCTCGCCCCTCTGTCCACATTCAAGCATGCGCATCCAGCTGTCAGAAGTTCTTGATCTCCCGGGTGGGTGAGGACTGGATCTTCCTCATCCTGCTCGGGCTTCTCATGGCGCTGGTCAGCTGGGTCATGGACTACGCCATTGCTTTCTGCCAAGAAGGTAGGAAAGAGGCACAGAGCAGACAGAAAACCTTGTAGAGATCTTACACTGAGCCCAGGGCTGTCAAACTGGTTTTTATCACCACCACCACCACCACTTGCCACATCAGATCTTTCATTTGAGTACAGGAAGAGAACTAAATGCAGAACAAACTGATTTTGTCTGGTTGACACAGCAGCAGGCCGGAAGACATTTAAAACGGAACATCAACTGCTTCAACCTTCTCTTTTTACTGGAGCGCAACATTCATTTTTAGGTAACGAAGGACGGATCGGCGTAGCTTATCGATTCAGTTGATGAATCGCCCAAAAAAAGTTTTATTTAATTTAAATGAGCTCAAATCTGCTGATTTGAACACAAGCTGAGCGACAATGTAGTTAAATACACTAAGTCAGGGGTGCCAAGTCCCATTCCAGCCTGTTTCATCACGCCGGATTCAAATGAGCAGCTCATCAGCAAGCTTTGCAGAAGTCTGATCACGATCCTGATCGTTTGAATCAGGTGTGTTGGAGGAGGGAGGCATCTAAAACGGGCACGACAGGGGCTCTCGAGGACCGGACTCAGGCACCCCTGCATTAAGTAATCTACGCAGAGTTGGAACATGACAAAATGTGGAAAAGTCCATGAGGTATGAATACTTCTGCAAGATGTAAGAATTTCACTGACACTGATATGCATGTGCGGTGTGTGTGTGCGCGCGCGTGTTATGCAGCACAGAAGTGGATGTACGGCGGCCTGGACAGTAATCTGCTCCTGCAATACATCGCCTGGGTCAGCTACCCCGTGGTGCTCATCACATTCTCGGCAGGATTCACCCAGATCCTGGCTCCTCAGGCCGTGGGTGAGGCGCACTTTTCAAGACTTCATTCGCCGACATATGTTTCACATTGGCAGTGGCTGCTGCGTGTTTGAATAATGTAATTGCCTCTGTGATGCACCATAATGCCTCCAAGGACGTGGACGAACATCCCATTCATACTCGCGTCGGCAGAAAATTCCTTAAAATATCGCTGTGATGAGATGTGCATACAGAAGATTATATGAATATCAATCAGCGTGTCCTCCCTGCCCCCCCCCCCTCCAACCTCCTTTTTGTTGCTCATTTATTCCTCTGTAATTGCTTTCTTTCAACTCCTCTTTTCCCTCCACTCCATCATGGCAACACCTGGCGTCTCATCGTTCCTCAGGCTCGGGCATTCCGGAGATGAAGACCATCCTGAGGGGAGTGGTCCTCAAGGAGTACTTGACTTTTAAGACGTTTGTGGCCAAGGTCATCGGGCTCACCTGCGCCCTAGGCAGCGGGATGCCTCTGGGGAAGGAGGTAGAGGATCTGTCGCCGTCTTTGATAGTTGACAGCTTCCCGTCGGGATGGAATAGGATTCTGAAAGGCTTATTCTAGTCTGTCAAACATCAGAATGCTAGCATGATCTGCTTTTCTAATTTGAAGGCTGCTCAATTCGCTCCAATAATATCCATACTAGCAAAAGTCGTTTCTCATATCATCGCAGTCGGGCAGAAACCTCGTTTGTCCAAATATGGTCAGTTTGATGTTTTTTCACAAATCAGTATTATTGTTCGCTACCCGCATCATCTGTTATTTTTACGCATTTTTAACCAATTTAAACATTGGAAAATAGCTTGAGAACAAATCTATTAACTCTCTATTAACCAGTGGTTCTCAACTGTTGTCACCCAGGGACTCACATCTTCCTGTGTTGCAAGGTTATGACCCACTTTTATGGAAATTAAGAACAATAAAGCATTTTTGTTGGTTTAAAAATAGTCTTTGAAAATACATGTACAATATGTTATATGTGCCATTCTTCTCCATCCTGCTCTCCAGGGTCCTTTTGTCCACGTGGCCAGCCTCTGCGCCGCCCTCCTCAGCAAATTTATGGCTGCTCTTTTTGGGGGAATCTACATGGTGAGAATGGACTTCATGTATGCATGAAACTTAAAGTGGAAGTCAACCCAAACTTATTTTTTTCAAGAATATGTTCTATGCAGGCCAACTAGTTGAAACAGGACATTCCAATCAATATAGCCTTTATGGAATATAGCAAAATCCGCCCGTTTTTCGCCATTTCAGGGGGCGGCCATTTTGTCAATTCTGCCGACTGAAAATGACATTGAAGTTGCTCAGGGCTCATGTAACGAGCAATCATAGTTCACCTGCTTTCTGATGCTAAGCCATGATTGGTCGTTATCTGAGCCCTGAGCAACTTCGATGTCATTTTCAGTCAACAGAGGTGACAAAATGGCCGCCCCCAGAAATGGCGAAAAACGGGTGGATTTCGCTGCTTAACTCATATCCCACAAACACAATATTCATCAGAATGCCATGTTTAATGCTGCCATGTTTAGTGAACCTGCATAAAACATATTCTTGAAAAAAACACGTTTGGGTTGACTTCCTCGTTCAGCCCTTTTTTATCCAACCCTGATGAATTGATGATGATTCCAGCAAAATTCAACAGTGAAGGATTTAACAATCAATATACATTTGCCCATTAACGATTGACTTAATAACCCTAATAACGATAACAATGGCACGGCACATTTTATAATGGTGTGACATGCAGTTTTCATTAGGGCTATTACTAGCCCTAACCAAACTAGTAGTTTTCCGTTCTTTTTTTTTTTTAATTCCCAAATTTTCAAAGTTTCAAAGGTTAACGTCATTTTAAATAAGCACTATTTTTTAAGACTTACCAGACTACGTACGTACATAATACTGTGTACATAGGCTTGTGCCAGTTGAGAAAAAAAACAAAAACAAAGCGGGATTGTGTCACTTGCGCCGTGTAATATAAATCCAGCCTCTGTCAATCTACTCCTCGAAAATTCGTCATGTTTCATGTCCTTGATGTCAACTCTCTACCGCTCAACAGGACACACTCTCATAGACGGACACCGGTGATGCGCAGGAGGCAAAACAGCGCTTTCAGTTAGACTGAAATAGTCCAAGGAGGTCGAGCTCCCATTAAAAGATAATCAGTCTGGGAAGATGTTCATTCAGTCCAATCGAGACTGTTTGCCAGACTTGATTTGCTGCTTGTTGAAGACAGAAAAGGTAACATGTGCACACCTCCACTACTCAAACATCTCTCTCTTTCCTCCCCCTGCTACTATTACCGCTAAAGGAAGAGCCTTTTGAGGGAAGCAAGGTACGACCTGCGGCCATTTCCATCGACATTAATAATCAAAAGCAGTTTTAGCATTTATTCCATATCTTTGCTATGCAGCCTAAGGGCCATGTATTAATGTGCCTCTTTGTCCTCACCTCACTAGTAAGACAAGTCTCTTTACTAGTAAAACAAGTCATAGTCCGTCTATCCGCCTATGACGGACGCCCGTTTTGTAGGCGATAGACGGGAAACTTAAAAAAAAGTAGTCCGTGGTCCCGTCTATGTAATCATCTATTTTATATATATAAAGTAAATTAAAACAAAGCATTTAAAAAAAAAATGAAAAACCAACAAACATAGCATTCTTGTCCATGGTCGTAAGCTGGATATCAAGGATATGGATGAAATCGCCAAACGGCTTCCCATACGCCACGGCCATTTGCGGGCATGATAGAATGATGCTTTTCCATTTGTCTGCAGTGTGTCATCCATCAGCGTCGCCCATCATTCTGTGAAAACGCATCCTTCCACAATTCCAACATGTCTCATACGGAACCTCATGCAATGTGACAAGATGACAGCAGCTTTGTTGCGCAGAATTTTGCTTTTACAACCTGTATGTATTTGCTTCAATGACACGGGTGTCTGCATATGTACAGTTTCTGAATGTACCGATATTTCACATTTTGAATTTATGAACTGACAATGCATATTTTCAACAAAGTGACTTTTTTAACATCTGTTATAGATTTTTAACTTTTTTGGGGGGGATGCAAATGTTGAGGCGTTATTTTTTTCAGTTTTTGTGGAACATGACACAGACAAAGGCTGTGTAAAGCATAATATACTGTATCTGTAAAATATGTATGTATATGTAAATTAGAATATAGCCAAACAAGTACACTACGATAGACGAGCACAGTCACAGTACAGGAAGCAAGGAGGGACATTCTTGGAAAGTGTAATAAATGATATGTTACAATATCAATCTTTGGCATTAATATGAGCGATTTGCACTCCCTGTTGGGGAGAATAGAAATGTCTGTTTTTAGACCTACAGTAGTCCTGCACGTTACTTACGCCCCAGCGGGCACCGTGACATCAATTTGATGTTGAAAATTGGTCAAGATTTTGACTACTACTAAGATAAGATAAGATAAGATAAGAATGCCTTTATTTATCCCACAGTGGGGAAATTTTCGTTGTTACAGTAGCAAAGATATAGGTCACACAGGGGCGGCGGCATAATGTGGCCATTAATGTATAACATTGACGGCAAACATTTAGAATCAAACCTATGTAGATATACGCAGTAACATGTGTATATACACATGTGTATACACACCAACCTACATCTACATAAAAAATATGAGGAACACTCATTTCGGCCTGTACATAGTACAGAGGAAAAAATACTCTAAGTGACAGTGCTGCAGTGCTGTAGTGAAATGTAAGGAACAGCATTGGATAAAAATAAAACTAGACTAACAGTAGTGGGGAATGTTGAGTATTGCACGGTATTACAGTAGTGGGGAATATTGGGTATTGCACGATACGAGCTCAGGTGCAGGACTGCACAATTGCACTAATGACCGCCAGTTTGTAGAGACTACACAATGTTCTTGTTAAAGAGTCTAAGCTTGACTTCCTTATGGGTGTAAAAAGGTACAACCAAATAATCCACTTCATATCCAAATTCTGGATCATACATTGTTAATGAATATATTTAACATCAAAACTACGTCAATGCACTAAAACTTGACATCAAATTGACATTGATTTGATGTCTGCAAATAATTTATGTCATGTCAATGTTGAAAATGCAATTTCTTGAAAATATTGTGAGCCTAATAGCATGATTGAGTAAGTCGTATTTAAACAACAACAACAAATTCATCAAACAAGAAGAGTCCAGTTGTCTTGATTCAACTGAGAATCTACACAGACATAAAGAAAAATGTAAACATTTTTAGCCTGCATATTGTTATTTTGCATTGCTTTTGTAAACAGTAATTTCAAAATGACTTCAGCAATTGTACTATGGGGTAAACGATGTTGGTATTTTTGTACATGGTAAAACAATAGGGACACCCTTGTACTTTTATTTTTGATACAAAATAATTATTGAAATGATGATCTTGCTGCTGCATTACTACAGAACGTTGCATCATAATTTGGGCTTCGTCACCACCGTAGGAGTTGAACGCTGCCATAAACCGAGGACCTCCTCCACTGTATACGTATTTTTATTTTTGTTCCATATCTGATGCTGATGGGACAGAACGAGTTGAGAAACACCGAAATGCTGTCGGCTGCGTGCGCAGTGGGTGTGGGATGCTGCTTTGCTGCGCCTATCGGAGGTAAGATGACATCTATGGAAAGCTTTTATTCCATATCCTTGATATGCTACTGTACTAGTACACTCTGTAACGCTACAAGGCTCAACTACTGTAGAAGCATGTGTCACTCACTAATAGCCTAATGAATCCTACTAGGTGCACAAACTACTAGCGCCATTAAAAAATATTGACTACCGGTAGTTCGTTTTTTGGCCTTCTTTATACAGTCCAAGCAATTTTAACCATATTCAGTTTTATTTTTTTTAACTGTTTACTCTCAAAATGTTGATGAAACAATTCACTGACTTCATAAGGGATTATTAGCAAATTCCACTACACATTTAATTTTGTGTGTCTGCTCGCCAAAGGGGTGTTGTTCAGCATTGAGGTCACATCGACGTTTTTTGCCGTGAGGAACTACTGGAGGGGCTTCTTCGCCGCTACCTTCAGTGCCTTCATCTTCCGAGTGCTGGCCGTGTGGAACCAGGAGGAAGGTACACCAGCACAAATCCATTCTTATTACCTCGGAAGATTGTGTGAACAACAGTGTTTCTGGAATTCTCCATGGGCCTTATTGCTCTTCTCTGTCAATATTGTTCTAAAACAATAGGTTCTTGTCCTGACTTGAGCTATTCCTTCTCAGCCTTGATTCTGGAAAAAAAAAAGAATCGATCCCGGACTGTAGCTAAAGAGGCAATCCAAATATTTATAACATCTCTGCATGTTCTACACCTCACCGCTGTGAACAACAAATTGTTGTCCAAACTGAAATGTAATTGAGCAAGTTCTCCTCAGTGTTTCCCAACCTCTAGGCACATTTTTGACATTTGAAAATTGGTAACAAAAAGGTTGATACACTGTACCTTCTTCCGTCTAGTGGAAAATAAATTAATTGTTTCTTTTATTAAGTATCTCATTTATTTAATTGTTTAAAAAAAAAGCTTCAAGCTGTTTAACGCTGTCGCCCGGCTAAGGATTAGCACCGGTACCACGGTGTTATAAACATTTCAATAACAAATAAGCGAAAGTGAATGAACGAATGATTGAATATTCCAACGCAAATGGTAGAGCATGTCACAAAATATAAATACTCCCAAACATATATTCTTTATCCTCTGCAAAGAACGACTATCTGTGTGTCTGTATTATACTGCCCCCAGGCCAAGATGTGCACATCAGAAGGAGCAACATAATATCCATTGAACTGAAGCAAAAACTGCCTAACTCTTTCCATTCTATTCACTTATGTTGTTACTGTATGGTTTTATAAAGTACTGTATGTGGAACACTTTTTAAAACACGTTACACTTTTTTGGCGGGACTGGAACAGATTAACAGCATTTACATACATTTTTAAAAAGCATTATTATGACCATACAGATAATTGTGATGTGAATTTTTTATAGTGTTTCATTTGTATTTTCAACCATGCGTTTGAGTTGACGGTGAAGCAAATTGTTTCAACAACTTGCACAGGATTTTATTATGAAGAGTCCGTCTGCCACGTTGGTTGACTAACCTCATTTGTTTTGCCTCAGAGACCATCACTGCTCTCTTTAAGACTCGCTTCCGCCTAGACTTCCCCTTCGACCTTCAGGAGCTGCCGGCATTCGCCATCCTCGGGTGAGTGTTTGCCTTCGGAGCCGTGCCCGCTTCAACTGATCCCCGAGCTCTTTGCCACTTGGGCTGGCGAAGGCCGTTTCCTTCCTTTCAGCGTCCTCATTTGCATTCCTGTCGAGTTGACTCGATTTGTGTTTGATGATCCGGGCATGAAATTAACTTTTTTCCCTGCTGGTTTAGTCCATTTTACACAGTTGTCTTTTTCAATACAGTGTTCCTCCTACTTTGTCATGGTTCATTGTTTACGCCCTTGATCGCAAATTTTTAAGCAACTCTTTTTTTATTTGTTTAAACAGTGTACAGGCATGTCTGAATTTATAGTTTATAGTTATGTAGTTGCACGGTATGCCGCAACATGCCAAGCGGCACTGAGGTCTCCTGGAGGAAATGTTTCTTTAGTCTGTCGAAGGCATTTTGCCGTGTATGTTAGCATTAAGATAGTGTTAGATAGTTTTGTTGAATATTTTTGTGTTTAATCATAATGTGTATTGTGGTTGTCAAATATTTTTACAATCGATTATTCTATCTATTAATCCATCGATTTATCGAATAAGCGGCTAAAATGATATTTTGCATTTAAGTGTATTACAAACCATTTTTCACCGGTTACTGCTTATTAACCAGACACCAACATTTTTTAAACAGATTCAGTTCCTGGTTTGGTCATTGTTTTTTTTTTGCGAGGTGAGCCTTGTTGGTCATTACCTAAGCCATTAGTCACTGTGATGTCATTTTCTGTCGACAGCATGTGGAAAAATGACCGCCCCCTCAGATGCATAAAAACCGGGGAATTTTGCTGCATAATTCATTTTCCTTAAACACAATATTAATCAGGACGCCTAGAACATATTATTGTAAAGAAAAAAATTTACTTGATTTCCGCTTTAACGGGGTCCACCAGTTCCTCGCGTTTTTTCCACTAGTACAGCAAGGTTCGGTAGCAACCCCTGTACAATCAATAATAATAAGAGAACGGCAGAGGATGAACATGAAAACGAGTGAAAGAGTTTCTGGAGTCATTGGTGATGTGTTTCAGGATCGCGTGCGGTTTCGGTGGCGCCCTGTTTGTCTACTTGAACCGGCTCATCGTGGAGTGCATGAGGAAGCAGAAGACCATTAACAAGCTCTTGCTGAGGAAGTAAGTATCTCATCCTTTACACGCAATTAAGTGTCGCCCTCACGCTAGCCCTCTAATTGTAAGCCGCCACAGAGCAGCGCAACTACAGGATGTCGTTGAGACCCCAGGGATGGCTGAGCTTTATCAGGGAGAGAAGCTCATTGTTTTCTAACAAGATAATCAATCAACGTAACAAGGTATTGAAAATGGGGTACACTCATATATACACACACTGATTTTTAACATCTTAACAGATTTTTAACGTGAGCAAGAAAAAAACGGTCTTTTCGCCCAAAAATACAAAGATGAAAAAAAGAGTAGTAGTAGTAGAGGAAAAAAACAAAGAACAACAGTGTCGATTTCTAACTGGCTATCATTCCGTTACGTATCGCAATCACAGAGTCCGTGATCGTAGATGACGAACAGGTTTAACGTTCACAATTGTCTGCACAAGTTGTACGGTTTTACTTACTTTTCCTCCCAAAATGGCCGGGCCGATAGTATGACTGTTAAACCTGTTCAACTTTTATTATTATGTGGATGGAGATTTATGTGTGTAGTGTGTTGTGTTATGTCAAGTACAGCACACACTATAATCAGAGCAGTAAGAACACATGCCCATTTTTCCTCACCATGTGTTGCGGTCGCTCACATTTAAAAAATGAGTAAAAATCTTCCAAATCGGTATGTGTACCCCAGTTGCGTCACATGTTTTAAAACTTTTGTTCATATACGGCAGATCTTGTGCGGACTGAACTCGATTCTTTCAAATGTATTTATTTTCTTTCTGAAGTTGGAAGTCCAAATTGGAGTGACATGAAAAGAAGCCACATTTAAATCGGCTGAGGTTTAAATACGCTGCTGAAAGCTAAAAATTACACTCGGTGGCCCCGGACTTGTGCTTAAAATTGGCCTGGCGGCATGTTAATTGGGTCATTTAGTCTCGCAGCTATTTGCGGTTGCTGCTCCCTCACCACCTGCACTTGGAAAATAAAAATTTGCCCCCGTCTTGCTGACGAGCGCACCCATTAATGACCCCGCAGTCCCTCTCTTCCTGTCAGACGTTTGGCGTATCCGGCGCTCGTCACCCTGCTGGTGTCCACACTCACGTTCCCGCCGGGCTTTGGGCAGTTCATGGCCGGTAAGGTGAGGATGACATGTTTTTTTCTTTTTTCTTTTCTAAATGAGTGATTACCAATTTTAAAAGAGCTAAAGATCAATTTTAATGTCAATTTTACAAACATTGGACCTCAAGTGCCACATTTGATTTTTAAAATAAACAGATGGTACAATCAGAGGTCGTGGGTTCGATCCCGGCCCCGGCCTCCCTGTGCGGAGTTTGCATGTTCTCCCCATGCCTGCGTGGGTTTTCTCCGGGTACTGCGGTTTCCTCCCACATTCCAAAAACATGCATGGTAAGTTGATTGGACTCTCGAAATTGCCCCTAGGTATGATTGTGAGTGCGGATGTTTGTCTTTGTGTGCCCTGCGATTGGCTGGCAACCAATTCAGGGTGTCCCCCGCCTACTGCCCGAAGACAGCTGGGATAGGCTCCAGCACGCCCCGCGACCCTTGTGAGGATAAGTGGTATAGATAATAGATGGATGGACAGATGGTACAAGTCATTGGTAAATTAAGTTAAAAAAATAAAAAAGAAGTTCAAATGTGTATGTAAAATATTTCTGTATTATAATTGATAGTAATTCTGTCTGCAGCCAAGGTCATTATTACAAATGTGAATTTGTTCTGAATTGGCTTTTCTGGATTGATAAAGAATAAATAAATGGAAAAACAATAAAACCAATAAAAGTTACCCAATTATTAACTAAGTATTGGATTATTTAATCTATTTAGAAAAGGTTTTCTACCTTAAAATGTTACACACCTTATAATGACAACATGATCTTTTTTTTTTTAAGAGTTTTCGCAATGTGTTCAAAAAAAAAAAAAAGAGCACTCACAGTGTTAGCTATTGTGTAAAATTTGGGGACGGAAAAAAATGAATGAATTTCATTTTGGAACGAGGCTGTGAGGTAACATTAATATGGAAGAATGTGTTTGTGACTTGGTTCAGCTGACGCAGCACGAGTCGTTGGTGGCGTTGTTTGACAACCGCACGTGGTGCCGCCAGGGCGTTGCCGAGGAGTTTGACTACATCAGCCACCACCACGCATGGAAGCACCCCCAGGTCAACGTCTTCATCACACTCATCCTCTTCATCATCATGAAGGTGTGTCCTCCAGACAAACTCGATTATGCCTTTTTTCACTGTTTTTAAGTGTTTGAACGCAAGACAAAAATGTTCTTTGCGATAATATGTTCCGTCTGCCTCCACTTGTCTAAACACAGCATTCTGGCACAAATCATCAGTTTGAGATGTACAAGGGCCGCTGGGACCAAAACACCATAACTTCTATTTTCGTTTCGTTGAAGGTCAAGAAGTTTAGTGATTTCCTCTAGAGAAAGTGTCTTTTTTGCTGATCTGACTATCATCCATCCACACAACAGTGAGAGTAAATACCATGTTTCCCTGGTACCCAGATGGAACCCAGTGGCAGCAAATACATTGAATACAGCAGGGGCCCCAAAATTGAACCCTGTGGAACACCATACGAAATTGGAGCAGAGTGGGACTGAGAGCAACCAATGCTAACACAAAAAGTCCTGTGCACCTAAACCACTCCAGCGCACTACTACTAATGTCCACCTGGTGCTGCAAAATGAGCCAACAGAATACTGTATTCAACTATATTAAGCTCTGCAGTCAGGTCCAACAAAACAAGACACACATCTCCAGAGTTATTAGCCAATCATTAAAAACTCGAAACAGGGCTGACTTTGTGCTATACAACATCTTAAAACCTTTTTTTTCTTGCTGATTGTGCACCACTTTTTCCTGACTTTTTAAAAATACATGGCAACATGGAAATGAGTCTAAAATTCTGCAGCACACCTTTGGTCAAGACCAGGTTTTATTAGCTGGGCTTGAATAACATTTGGTTTTAATTGTTGGTAGACTACACCAGAAAAAAGACTGCAGTTGATAATGGCCAGAAACAATTGAGCAATTTGCTCTCCTTAAAGAAATGAGGAGGAACAGAGTCATAAAGGAAGCTGGCTAGCTCAATCTGGCGGACCACATCCTCTAAAAATGACAGCTCGCGTCTCGAAAATCTCAATCTACAAGCTATTTAAAAAGTCAATTTTTCATATGGATGTCACATTTCCACTTGAATGTCCACTGTCAGTTCTGGATGTCCGCCGTGGCCACCACCATGCCCGTTCCATGCGGGGCCTTCATGCCAGTTTTCCTTATCGGTGAGTCCAATCTTGCCTAGATTATTTTTCATGATAATATAATCCACCCCAAAAAGCATCATGTTGTGAACGTGTGCGATGATTAGGCGCAGCATTTGGCAGACTGGTTGGAGAGATCATGGCTGCCATGTTTCCTGATGGTATACATGCCGACGGCAGCGTCTATCCCATAGTTCCCGGCGGTTATGCCGTAGTGGGTGAGCATCTCCAGTCATCTGTAAACCATTTCTTTTTTAAGAGAGAGATCATACTAAAATGATTTGGGGAATATGAATTTGGGGTACATTCAGTGTTTAAAGTATTAGATAGGCTTTATAAATATTTGTCAGGGAGTTGATTCCTGCCAGATTTTTGCTATTCTCGAAATTGTAAATATAATTGAGCGTTATTGTAAAAGACAATATATACTTTTCTGTATATACTGTATTGGGAAAACATATTTCTTTCTCTGAAAGCTCATGTGCATTTTTGTCGTGACAACGTTTCCAAATTTTGAATCGCGGCAAAAGCAGTGGCCGACAGTCGGCCAGTAATGAAAAATAGGACAATCAGTTTCTGACATGTCACTTAAGCAGTCCTTAAAATACCAGGTACAGTATTTGAAGATTTATATTGAACCTTTACCTTATTTCCATTAACTTGTCCATGTGATCTTGTATATGTTAGCGTTAAGCTAACAGTTATGTTGGACCAAATTACTCGGTAATGGTAATTGGTTGTACATTTTGGCATTCAAATATACAACGTTTAATTGTCTTTTGTTTATGTTTTACAGTCGAACTTTTTTTATTTTTCCCCTCTCCTTGGGCAGGTGCTGCAGCACTTTCCGGGGCCGTCACCCACACCGTGTCCACCGCGGTCATCGTCTTCGAGCTGACCGGTCAGATCTCGCACATCCTGCCCGTGATGATCGCGGTGATCCTGGCCAACGCTGTGGCCCAGTCACTCCAGCCGTCGCTGTACGACTCCATCATCCGCATCAAGAAGCTGCCCTATCTTCCAGAGTTGGGCATGGGCCATCACGAGTGAGTCTCCAGGCTGACTTGGGAAGACTCTCTATCCACTATATAGTGTCCTGTACAGTGAGGTGGCCATTTTGTATTGCTGTTCGGCTCTATAGTGAGTCATGGTTGTCTCCTATATTGTGCCCTCAATGTATCCCACAATGCATCTTGAAAAAGTAGTGGTATAGTGATGAATGATCACTCATTCCCTAGATAGCGATTTCTTTTGCAGCTTTTTTGTTGTGTAAAAATCCCTCTATCGCTAGGATTTTTTTGTGGACTTTTCCATTATAACCTCCATCGCTGACCCTCTATGTTGCAGGAAGTATAATATCCGCGTGGAAGACATCATGGTGCGGGACGTGCGCTTCATCACACTGACCTCGTCCTATCGGGATCTGCAGGAGATGCTGCTGACCGGTCAGCTCAAGACGCTCGCCTTGGTTGAATCTCGAGGTAAGGCAGGGCAGTGTCTTTTCAAGGAGATATGTTTTGCATTTTTTTTTCATCATGTGTTTGGAATAAAAACAATACTGACAGGCTAATCCTGGTGACATCCGCTTGGCCACTTTCCATCCACTTCCCGCTGCAGACTCCATGATCCTCCTGGGCTCCATCGAGAAGCTTCAGCTGCAGTCTCTGCTCTCGCTGCAGCTGAGTCGCCAGCGCCGCCTGACCCACCTGCGCCAGCTGCTCCTGGATAGCGACGCCAACGACAACCTGACCAGCCTCACCAGCCTGACCAGTGACAGCGCCCCCACGTCCTCGCGCCACAGCAACGCTCATCAAGGGGTTCGCTTCCTGGTGAGCAGCCAAGAGGTGTGGAGGCGTCCGGGGCGGGGGTTCGAGAAGAGGGCGGGTCCGGGGGGCGGAGCCGGGCTCCCGGTTCGTGTTGGGAAATCGACTTAAGACACAGCATGTGAGCTGCATGTAGCAGGAGGTAAAGGCACAGATGGAGCTTGTGCAACACAGTGGTGGTAAGTGCTTTGGCTTTAAAGTAGAGACGAAATAGTGAGGGAAATTTCTTATCATGATTATCGTCAGCAAAACGATTATCGGTGGGGTGAAATGTAAGTGAATACAAATGAACACAATATCAGTTCCGAGATTGAAACAATCTGCGTGTACTCTTTTATTCCTTACAAATAAAAAAAAAGTTAGTTTCAGTTATGGAACTCTTCTTTGCACGTTTCTACGTCTGTATTATAGTGCCCCCAGGTGGCCACGGGTGGCACACCAGAAGGAGGGGCACCATGTTGAAATGGCAAAACTGTTTCATTTCTTTACTTTCTATTGAATTATCTCATTACTGTTTGATTCGAAAAGTACAATATTATAGAGTGCTTGTGATGAAAACATTATAAACATGTTTGTTATTTTTTTCAGGGAGGCTTGAACGGTTTTCCATTCATTTCAAAGAAGATGATTTGAGATACAATTTTGTGTTGTGGTTTACGAGTAGGGCTCCGTCCGATTAATCATCCGGGCGATTTAATCAGCCTTGTCAGGTTAAGTCAAATGTATTTATACAGCCCCGAAGAGTCTCAAAGGGCTTCACGGGCCCACAGTTGACACATGTTAACAGCATACTCTGATCTCAATGCCCCAGGAGGGCAAGACAAAACTGAAACTAAAAGCTCTTGTAAAATTGGCAAAAATCTGCAGAGTTTTGGAGTTTGGATTTCAAACAAACAAGAAAACTACACAAATACTACTAAAGGACAACGTATTGTAGAACAGTTCAATGTTCTGCCTGTAATTCATGCCTTGTAAGGGACCGTGAAATAAGGTGTTTATTTTTTTTCATTAATCAGCCGATTAATCTATCGGAATTGGCGTCTGCCTGAAAAAAATGCTCATGGGTCAGGCCCTAGTTACAAGCGTTGTCAAGGAACGATTTAAACCCCACTGTACCTTGAAGCGTTTCTTCCCTGTTGTAAATGTCGTCCCGGTTGCCACTAACGCGCTCGCTTGTCTTGTGTGTGTCTTGTTGTCTGTGCCCTTACCTGTGCTGTCTCCTTTTTTGCTGTCTGTGCACGTCTTTCCTTGTTTGCTGTGCACGTGCATGTCATGTGCGTCGTGTGTGTGCGCCTCCCTCTTGTTAATACGCCTTGCCCGCAGATCTCCACAGAGGAGTCGTCCTCCTTCGGTCCGGCCGGCTCCGACCTTCGCCGTCCTCTCAAGTCGGCGCTCAAAAGCTCGACGGGAGTCAGCGACGCCCACGATCTCGCCGGTACGTAGTGGCCGAGCCGCCGCGCGACTCAAGTCAGGTGTGAAATGGGAACGTCTGATTGTTTCTTTATCCCTGGAAGGCTCTCAGACGCTGTCCTCTGTTGAGCAAGACCAGGAGACACCAGAGGTGACAGCAAACAGTCACAGTGCTTTGTTACACATTGATTGGAGGCATGTGTATAAACACAGACCACTGTCTTAATATCTGATCCTAGTTTGAAACCCAGCCCTCATTTGAAACCCTCATTTGAAATCCTAACGATAGTTTGAAACCCTCATTTGAAACCTTAACCCGAGTTTGAAAACCCTAATTTGAACACCTAAACTGAGTTTGAAACCCTAATCCTAGTTGGAATCCCTAACTTCAAACCGCAACCGTAATTTAAAACTACAATTTAAAACCCGAACCCTAGTTTGAAGCCCTAACTTGAAACCCTAACCTGAGTTTGAAACCCTAAATTGAAACCCTAATCCTAATTTGAAATCATAATTTGTAACCCTAGCCCTAGTTTGAAAACCCTAATTTGAACCCCTGAACTGAGTTTGAAACCCTAATCCTAGTTTGAATCCCTAACTTGAAACCATAACCCTAATTTAAAACCCCAATTTCAAACCCTAGCCCTAGTTTAAAGTCCTAATTTGAAACCCTAACCTGAGTTTGAAACCCTAATTTGAAACCCTAATCCTAATTTGAAACCCTAATTTGTACCCCTAGCCCTAGTTTGAAACCCTAATTTGAACACCTAAACTGAGTTTGAAACCCTAATCCTAGTTATAATCCCAACCTTGAAACCCTAGCCCTAGTTTAAAGCCCTAACTTGGAACCCTAACCTGAGTTTGAAACCCTAATTTGAAACCCTAATCCTAATTTGAAACCCTAATTTGTACCCCTAGCCCTAGTTTGAAACCCTAATTTGAAACCCCAACCCTAGTTTAAAACCCAAACCTTAGATTGAAATCCTAATTGTAAATCAAACCCTCATTTGAAACTGTAACCCTAATTTCAAACCCTAACCCTAGTTTGAAGCCCTAATTTGAAACCCTAACCTGAGTTTGAAACCCTAATTTGTAACCCTAGCCCTAGTTTGAAAACCCTAATTTTTAACCCTAGCCTTCGTTTGAAAACCCTAATTTGAAACCCTAATCCTAATTTGAAACCCTAATTTGTAACCCTAGCCCTAGTTTGAAACCCTAATTTGAAACTCCAACCCTAGTTTAAAACCCTAACCTTAGATTGAAATCCTAATTGTAAATCAAACCCTCATTTGAAACTGTAACCCTAATTTCAAACCCTAACCCTAGTTTGAAGCCCTATCTTGAAACCCTAACCTGAGTTTGAAACCCTAATTTGTAACCCTAGCCCTAGTTTGAAAACCCTAATTCGAAACCCTAAACTGAGTTTGAAACCCTAATTTGAAACCCTAACCTGAGTTTGAAACCCTAATTTGTAACCCTAGCCCTAGTTTGAAAACCCTAATTTTTAACCCTAGCCTTCGTTTGAAAACCCTAATTTGAAACCCTAATCCTAATTTGAAACCCTAATTTGTAACCCTAGCCCTAGTTTGAAACCCTAATTTGAAACTCCAACCCTAGTTTAAAACCCTAACCTTAGATTGAAATCCTAATTGTAAATCAAACCCTCATTTGAAACTGTAACCCTAATTTCAAACCCTAACCCTAGTTTGAAGCCCTATCTTGAAACCCTAACCTGAGTTTAAACCCTAATTTGTAACCCTAGCCCTAGTTTGAAAACCCTAATTTGAAACCCTAAACTGAGTTTGAAACCCTAATTTGAAACCCTAACCTGAGTTTGAAACCCTAATTTGTAACCCTAGCCCGAGTTTGAAAACCCTAATTTGAAACCCTAATCCTAATTGGAAACCTTAATTTGTAACCCTAGCCCTAGTTCGAAACCCTAATTTGAAACTCCAACCCTAGTTTAAAACCCTAACCTTAGATTGAAATACTAATTGTAAATCAAACCCTCATTTGAAACTGTAACCCTAATTTCAAACCCTAACCCTAGTTTGAAGCCCTAACTTGAAACCCTAACCTGAGTTTGAAACCCTAATTTGTAACCCTAGCCCTAGTTTGAAAACCCAAATTTTTAACCCTAGCCTTCGTTTGAAAACCCTAATTTGAAACCCTAATCCTAATTTGAAACCCTAATTTGTAACCCTAGCCCTAGTTTGAAACCCTAATTTGAAACTCCAACCCTAGTTTAAAACCCTAACCTTAGATTGAAATCCTAATTGTAAATCAAACCCTCATTTGAAACTGTAACCCTAATTTCAAACCCTAACCCTAGTTTGAAGCCCTATCTTGAAACCCTAACCTGAGTTTGAAACCCTAATTTGTAACCCTAGCCCTAGTTTGAAAACCCTAATTTGAAACCCTAAACTGAGTTTGAAACCCTAATTTGAAACCCTAACCTGAGTTTGAAACCCTAATTTGTAACCCTAGCCCTAGTTTGAAAACCCTAATTTTTAACCCTAGCCTTCGTTTGAAAACCCTAATTTGAAACCCTAATCCTAATTTGAAACCATAATTTGTAACCCTAGCCCTAGTTTGAAACCCTAATTTGAAACTCCAACCCTAGTTTAAAACCCTAACCTTAGATTGAAATCCTAATTGTAAATCAAACCCTCATTTGAAACTGTAACCCTAATTTCAAACCCTAACCCTAGTTTGAAGCCCTATCTTGAAACCCTAACCTGAGTTTGAAACCCTAATTTGTAACCCTAGCCCTAGTTTGAAAACCCTAATTTGAAACCCTAAACTGAGTTTGAAACCCTAATTTGAAACCCTAACCTGAGTTTGAAACCCTAATTTGTAACCCTAGCCCGAGTTTGAAAACCCTAATTTGAAACCCTAATCCTAATTGGAAAACTTAATTTGTAACCCTAGCCCTAGTTCGAAACCCTAATTTGAAACTCCAACCCTAGTTTAAAACCCTAACCTTAGTTTGAAATCCTAATTTGTAAATCAAACCCTCATTTGAAACTGTAAACCTAATTTCAAACCCTAACCCTAGTTTGAAGCGCTAACTTGAAACCCTAACCTGAGTTTAAAACCCTAATTTGTAACCCTAGCCCTAGTTTGAAAACCCTAATTTGAAACCCTAATCCGAATTTGAAACTCTAATTTGTAACCCTAACCTTAGTTTGAAGACCTAACTTGAAACCCTAACCTGAGTTTGAAACCCTAATTTGAAACCCTAATCCTCATTTGAAACCTAATTTGAA
This sequence comes from Filicampus tigris, assembly GCF_054856515.1. Taxonomy (NCBI): domain Eukaryota; kingdom Metazoa; phylum Chordata; class Actinopteri; order Syngnathiformes; family Syngnathidae; genus Filicampus; species Filicampus tigris. The sequence goes on along the minus strand of NC_141226.1, from coordinate 15,041,568 downwards.
ACCCTAGCCCTAGTTTGAAACCCTAATTTGAAACCCCAACCCTAGTTTAAAACCCTAAACTTAGATTGAAATCCTAATTGTAAATCAAACTCTCATTAGAAACTGTAACCCTAATTTCAAACCCTAACCCTAGTTTGAAGCCCTAACTTGAAACCCTAACCTGAGTTTGAAACCCTAATGTGTAACCCTAGCCCTAGTTTGAAAACCCTAATTTGAACCCCTAAACTGAGTTTGAAACCCTAATCCTAGTTTGAATCCCTACCTTGAAACCGCAACCCTAATTTAAAACCCCAATTTCAAACCCTAACCCTAGTTTGAAGCCCTAACCTGTGAAACCCTAACCTGAGGTTGAAACCCTAATCTTAATTTGAAACCCTAATTTGTAACCCTAGCCCTAGTTTGAAACCCTAATTTGAAACCCTAACCTGAGTTTGAAACCCTAACTTAAAACCCTAACCTGAGTTTGAAACCCTAATTTGAAACCCTAATCCTAATTTGAAACCCTAATTTGAAACCCTAACCCCAGTTTAAAACCCTAACCTTAGATTGAAATCCTAATTGTAAATCAAACCCTCATTAGAAACTGTAACCCTAATTTCAAACCCTAACCCTAGTTTGAAGCCCTAACTTGAAACCCTATCCTGAGTTTGAAACCCTAATTTGTAACCCTAACCCTAGTTTGAAAACCCTAATTTGAACCCCTAAACTGAGTTTGAAACCATAATCCTAATTTGAATCCCTACCTTGAAACCGCAACCCTAATTTAAAACCCCAATTTCAAACCCTAACCCTAGTTTGAAGCCCTAACTTGAAACCCTAACCTGAGTTTGAAACCCTAATTTGAAACCCCAACCCTAGTTTAAAACCCTAACCTTAGATTGAAATCCTAATTGTAAATCAAACCCTCATTTGAAACTGTAACCCGAATTTCAAACCCTAACCTGAGTTTGAAGACCTAACTTGAAAGCTAAGCCTAAGGCTAACCTAAACCTAGTTTGAAACCTATCCTCCAAAACTTTTCAATCATAACTCTTAACTTTGAAACCCTAATTCAATTTAAAGTGCTCATTTGAAACTTTAACCCATCCCCTAATTTGAAACCGTCGTCCTACTTTGAAACTTTACTTTGAAACCCTATAACCCTACTCTAAACCCTACTTTGAGGTTACCCATTCTGCCGCACTTGTGCCCAGCATAACGCCAGCTGTGAGTGGGCCCCGTTTGACAAAACGCATGCAGAGCAGGATCACGTTTTTCGTTGTCGTGATCAAGCCTGAGGAAAATGATCCACTTGACTAGAAGTTGTTTTTTTTTTTCATTTCATTCAAGCTGTCAGCACTCACGATTTCTTTTGTCCACTCTCCTTTGGCCCGTCGCTCCCGGTGGGAAGAGTCCGGGTGAGGCGGTACCGTGTGAAAGAAGGAAGCCCAAGCGCGTGCGCATCTCCATGGCGGTAAGATTGTCTCATCTGTTGCCTGGCAACCATTGCCTGGCCAGGACCAAAGTACTTGGGGCGCATGAGCAAAGTGTGCCTGCGTATGTGTGTGGTGTTTGTGTTTTGCGTCTTTGACTTAAAGGTGTCTGCTCATTCCAATCATTTTCTAGCAATGTTCACCAGCCAATCACAGGGACCGTCCACATTTACATTCCTTACATTAGGCAGTCTAGAATCCTCAATTAACCTTGAAATGACTAAATAAGGAGATATTTTATGAACATTTGCATTGTCCTTCCACTTTTCTATTTTGTCTTATATATTCAATTTCTTATTAGAGCAGTAATAAGAAATGCAAGGTTATTTTAAGAGGAAACTAAGACTTCCACTTCCCGGTCATTTAAATGTATACGCTGGTCAATTTTTTTTTTTACGGTCTAAAGTAATAACGGTCTCTGCTAATAGTATGCCTGTGTATTCAATTTTTTAAATTGTACTTCATCAGGACCCGACTGAAGTAGAAGATTGTATGAGCCCAACGGAGGTGAGGCCCGCGGAACAAGAAGAAAGGCGCTAAATCGTATGCTTTTGTTATCTGTGGTAGGAGTAGTAGTTGTACTTAGCAGCCTGTCATGTCTGTTTTTAGATCGCCGAGTGGGAAGAACAGCAGCTGGACCAGCCGCTGGATTTCAAGACCTCCAAGATTGACCCCGCTCCGTTCCAGCTAGTGGAGCAAACCTCGCTTCATAAGGTGCAAGCAGCCAACCTTGCGCAGGACGCCGCTTGCGACGCTGTCAACCATCGTTCTTGTATCTTTGCACCCCCTGCAGACCCACACCATCTTCTCCCTCCTGGGTCTGGATCACGCCTACGTGACCAGCATGGGCCGTCTGGTCGGTGTCGTTTCCCTCAAAGAGGTATGTGTTTGCCTGCGTTGGCTGCGTGGACACGTAACCGTTTTTAACATCCTAACCGATCTTTGCAATTTGACCCCACACCTACGTAAATACAAGATAAAAAACGGGTTAATATTTGCGATTGACGGCTTTCCAAACAGATCAGGGAGCGAAAATCTCTCTCCTCTCACTCCGCACCACAGGATGATCGCCCCAGATTGCTAAACATCAGATAAAATGTGTAAGACCCCAACAACAAGAAACAAGAACAAGAGAAAAAAAAATAGATGCACAATAAATCCACCTACACAGTTGAAGATTTGCGATCGTGAATATCATACAGATTTAACATTAACGATTATTGGCTCAGCAATTTCAGAGATAATCGGGCTTTTGCTGACTTTGATCGTTAGGGGTATAAAATACTCAAATTGCATTTATCATTGTCAGCCAAAACCTTTTTGCGAGCAGACTTGGAAGGAAAAATTACTCTAAACACTCCCAACGCCGCAGGATAATCTCTCAGGATAATCTTTTTGAGACATCCAATCATTCCGTTTATGCTGGCCGTGATCGGAAGAGAGGTAATCATGCTGAAAATTGGGCTGCTTATTGTTAAACCTGTGCGCTTCAGCCTTGTTGTCATGTGACTAAAACCCCTATCCAGCTACGAAAGGCCATCGAGGGCTCGGTGACGGTGACGGGGGTGAAAGTGCGCCCTCCACTGGCCAGTTTCCGTGACAGCGGAAACACCAGCAGCATCTCCGAGGTCACGGAGCTCCACAAGTTGTGCATTCGCCACCGGGGGCTCTCGTTGCCGCGGGAACCCAGACCCCCGGACCAGGTGGAGGACCAGCCGGACGTGGCGTACCAGGATATGCCCGTTGACGTGTCGGACCAGACCGGCCCGGGAAAGGCGGAGCTCCAGGAGAGCCCCTCGTTCACCGAGGACCAATCGGACTTTACCTTTGACTGCAGCCCCGCCCACACCGAGGAGTCCGAGCTGGTTTGTGACTTTGAGCCACCATCGGGCCAAATTCCTGAGCCGGACCAAGTGGCGCAAGAAAGCGGGAGTTCCCCTCTGAGTGGGGGTCAATCAGAACCGGAGGCGGTGAGACCAATCGCTGACGACCAATCAGAGTGATGAATGTTAACATTTCTTCCAATTGTGTACATACAGTACAATGCCTGCTCCATTTCAACACAGCCTTGTTTAAGCCGCAGTCTGGCTATCACTTCCTAGTACTACGTACTGTATATACTTCTCTTAAAACGTATTGTTAACTCATCTCAAATCCAAAGCAATGCAAAACTCCCATCTACTGGCGTTTGTTTGTCACTACAGTTATTTTACAAATCTGAATTTCACTGGACCAATATATCAATTTACGGCCGTATTCCAGTTAACGACTGCAGTGAATGAGTTAAAATGACACTATGGAATTCATTGCGTTCATTAATTCATTGACCCTCATGTTACAGCCTGCGGAGCCGCCGGCGTACGAAACCAGCGATTTTGCTCAAAGTGCCATCTTAATCTGCACTTCACACCAGTAGGGGGCAGTGCATTATATTTTATAGGGTAACACACCTTTGACTGTACTGTGATACCTCATGTCGATGCTGTTTGGTTTTCAATGAGTGTAAAGTAGGAATGGGGAACCCAAATGGCACAATATTGAGCCCACATTTCTTTCAGTAGTTCTGTAGTTCAATTAAAAAGTGAAAGTTTTGTTAGTTTTTCTCATCTGTTAGCTATAATGTTTAAAAATTATTTTTTAATCATGAAATATTCTCTGGGTAGTGAATCTGAGTTTCACTTTTTAAATTCATCTCTATTACAATTTATTATTACGTAGCTGTGGATATTTTTGGGTACAACTGCAATTGATGTAACTTCAAATGATTGCCTTTTATGGAACTTGACTTTATGAAGGCACCTTGATTTAAAAAAAAAAAAAAAAAAAAAAAAAAAAGTTCCCCACACCTGCTTCAAATCACTGACGTGAATGTTTGAATAGATTCCCGCAGGTCACAATATTATTTGGTTATCCGTATTTCTTGATTGTGGATCATTGATGTCGTCATCGTCATCATTTTTATGGACGCCGCACGTTTTGCATGCTGGATTATGAAAGATTGCCCAATCACCAGCCCGCGTCTTGAAAAATCTTCTGGCGCGCGTTTATTCTTCTTGTCCAGACAAATGAGTGGCGTGTGACCAAATGGAGAGGAAAGCACACAGTTGTTAACTACCTAATTCCCCCATAATGGGCTCACATATTGTAGGACAGGTTGTGATCTAGAGTCTACTGTTGATAATATCAGACAGTACGTATATATTTGTAAAGTGGTGTTGGCTTATTCATCACCGGATATGCAATAAACAAAACTGTAATAATGCCGTAAAAGGGATTTAGCAAAGTCACCCAGGTGGCATTGTTTCATGTCTTTGGTGACTTTTATGTGACAATGTTATGATTTGTTTTTTGTTTTTTTTCTTCTTTTTGAAGTGTAGTGTTTGTCCACTCAGAAGGCGTATTAGGGCCCCAATTGAAAGAAAAAAAAACATTAGGAGACTAGTGTCATATGTCTTCAAGATGAAAGCTGTAACACTTATGAGAATAAAGTTATGTTTTCTTTATTTATAAGTAAGTTGTCAAACAAAAGTTGTAAAAGTTGTCTACGTTTGAGATTAAAGTAATGCTATGTGAGTAGAGTATATTTTTTAAGTGAAAAAAATGGGATGGTTTTAGAAAAAAGAGAACTTTTCCAGAACAAAAAGTCACAGTTTCAAGATTTAAGTCATAATATTGTGACAATTGTGTATATTTTCAAGATTACAAGTCCTATTTTGACAAATGAATGTTTTTCTAGGACTTTCTAAAAAAATAAATAATAAAAAAAACATACATCTCACAATATTCTAATTTGATCTCATTATATTACGACTTTATTTGGAAAATGTACGACTGTTCTCGTAATACTACGAATTAAGTGAAAAAAATGGGGTGATTTTAATCTAGCAATTTTATAACTTTATTATATTTCATATGACTTCAATCTAAAAAATTATAACAATCATAAAACTATAGCAACGTTATTCTTATAACTTATATGCTAGGCAATATATTACTATTATAAGACTTTTTTGAAACTATATAAGCTTTTTCTCAAAAGCACGTAACTTGATTCTGGTAGTACTGACTTTAATTTAAAACATTTTTAATTTAAATACCAAAAAATATATACCTATTATTGAAGGTGTACAATTTGAGTCTGTCTAATTTAAGTCCTTTATTGTGGTAATATTAGCACTTTTATCGAAGTGAAAAAAAACGATGACCTCGTATTGTCACAACTAATTGCTTGGAAATATAAAACTATTTGGGTAATATTACGACGTATGTCAAAAATGTACTTTACTTTGAGACTTTTATCTCAAATAAATATAGACAAAAATATATGACTTTATTCTCATAAAATCATGACTTGAATGCTGTGGTGTATTTTGTTCATTTTCAACGTGGCCCTAATACTCCTTTGTTTACTCCTCCCAAAAAATACTCACTGTCCCTCTCTTATTATTCTTGACAAAAAAAGGCAGCTTCCAAAGGTCCACCAGGCCGAGCAGAGAACGACCGTTACAAGTACTTGTACTTATGCGTGAAGCACACTGTAAATATCACGCCGGCTTTAGGCTGGCAGCCTCCGGTGGCTTTTATAAGGGCAACGACATATAACGACCGTATAAACTGCCAATATATCGCCACACAAACATACGGCGACATGCACACGACTATATTCTACTCCTCTAATACGCGATATGACCAAGAATATGACATGTATAACCCAGCCTGACCGTGAATGCAGTGTTGACATTATGTAACTAAGAAGCACATACCATGCTGTCGAGCAAATTGTGAGTCTGTGTCTGTCAAATATGGATGCAAGTGCGTGTCGCTTGCACTTTTTAGAGCCATATTTTCGTTCCGCGGGCTCCTTCATGTCTGTCAACGTGCGCCACGAATCTGTTTGCGTCGTAGAATGTGTCCGTAGAAGAGGACCCGCACACAGTTCAATGTAAGATGGTTTGCAGCGTATCTAGTTCAGCAATAAGTCTGTAGTACACGAGCTCCCTTTATATGCTTTTTGTACATACAACATACATGCAAATGTCAACGGAGCCAGAATGCATTCAGAGTCAAACAGCCATTGTTATTTTTCAGAGAACATGAAATATGTTTTTGTACATGAGCCACTGATTTTAGTTTCAACAAAAAGCACCTTGGGAAAAAAATCATGTTGTCTCGGCTCTTTTTTTGTCCTCATTTCATTGCCAGGCTGGGATCGCTGTTTGAGAAATGATTCTACTTTTGGGAGTCCAAACATGCTCAAAAACGCAACAGATTTGGCAAGTGCGTGTACAGTAGTGAGAATTTGAGGGATCCCAATCACGACACCTGAAAACTCACTCAATAGTGCCCTCTGGAAAGTTTGAAAAAAATTAGAGCCTGACATAGTTTCACGAATCGACAGGAAATCGAGTGGACTTGTCTATCTTAATCACAAGCACCAAAAAGTATCAAGGACACATGCCCCAAATTGAACAGGAAGTTGGCCATTTTGGTTTGAAGCAAACATTTCGCATACTGTTGCACCGCTGGCAAAATTTGAAAAAAGTAGCCCAAGACATCAGGTTGCCTGATTGACAAGAAATTAAAAAAGACAAGTAAAACGAAAGAAGTTTATTTTGTCATAAAAATACGAAATAGTCTTAGGGGTCCCTAAGACTATTTCGTATTGACAGCTTCAATTCAGCAGGACGGCCATTTTAGTTTGAATCGCATTTTTGGGTCAATTGGCAATCCTCGCAAATGTGAAAAAGTACACTAGGTTGCCCGATCACGAAATTGGGTGGACATGTCTATCGTAACAGGAAACACAAAAAGGTTTCACGGACCACTGCCTTAAATCCAACAGGAAGTCAGCCATTTTAGTTTGAATCAGCTATTTTGGGGTTATTTGACCATTTACACAGATTTAAAAAATGAGTCCTTGACACCGGTTTCACCAATTGGCACTAAATTGGGAGGACATGTCTGTCATAAGACTCATAACAGAACCCATGAAAAAGTCTCAAAAACCCATGCATGAAATCAAACAGGAAATCAGCTAATTTGGTTTGAAGCTGCCATTTTGGGGTCCATTTGACCATTTACGCAAATTTGAAAAATTAATTCCTGACCCTAAATATTCATGGGCAACGCCTTAAATCCAACAGGAAGTCAGTCACTTTAGTTTGAAACAGACCATTTTTGGGGGTCAATTTGACAATTGATGCACATTTGAAAAATTTGCCCCTGACACTGGTTTCACTAATTAACATATTTGGTGGACACGTCTAGCATAACAGGACCCCAAAAATAGTGCCGAGGACCTATCCTTTTTGGTGACTTTGGTCATTTATGAAATTGAAAAATTCCCTTAACACCAATCTGTCTGATCGGCACGAAATTTGGTGGACATGTCTACCATATCAAGATGCAACAAAAAAAATCCCAAGGACACATGCCTGAAATTGACGAGGAAGTTTGCCAGGTTGGTTTGAGGCTGCCTGGAAATAAACGACAAGACACGTGCGCACCCCCAGAAAAAAATCACCTTATATTTTTACGTGTGCAAGGACATTCAGTATCAACATCCACGTGACACAGCATGAATCTCCATAAATACAACACTACAAAATATTCCATAGAAAAACAACGCCATAGCAACACTTGACACCAAAAACTGTACAAAACGGACAGCGATACATTCCACTCGCAATTCTCCAGTGGCGCTTTTGGCCTGAAAATGGACTTCGAGAGAAGAAGAAGAAGAACACAAGGCGAAGCAGAACAGATGACGTCATATCCACCATCAAGACATGGACGAAACATCACATCAAGAACTCTTTATCCTCCATCTTGTCTCCTCCTTGGTCCTGGCTTTCTTGGTCGTCCTCATCCAGGGACGCCACCCCGGAGGAGGCCCGGTCCAACGGGAAGCAGCCGGAGCTCCACGCCCGACCTTCGTGGAACACCTCATCCTCTTCCTCCTCTTCCTCCTCTCCGGGAGATTCCGAGAGCGAGGTAGAATAGCAGGAATCGAAACGACCGGGCCTCCACTCGGGTTTGTGGTGGACGTAGACGTCGCCACCGCCGCCCCCTTCGGAAATCCGTTCAGACGGAGCTGCGCAGGTAGGATCGGACGTGGCGGAGTCTAAGGGAGGAGGAAAGAGTCAGAAAACCTACATGGAGATGGGCGGCTGGAAGAGATGGGAAGGTGGGATTTGGTCAGTGATGGAGGTAGAATGATGACAGAGGATGTGGAAATGGTTTGGGATTTTGGGGCTACCTGCCGTGCTGTGAGGGGGGGAGTCTGCGTGAGAGCCCACTTTGGCGTCCTCGTCGTTGGAGTCTTCCTCGTCCTCCTCGTCCTCATCCACCGACGCCCACGCTCGCAGCTTGGCCTCGGCAATGGCAAACTGCTCGGCCACGCCTTGGGGGGAACCCGTGGAGTCAGGTTGGTCTACAATTGGAGCTTAGACCTACTGAGGGTCAAACTGGCCCATTTCGAAGTTTGAAGCTGGTCAAATTAACCAGGTGTTGTTTTTGGGTTAAAAATAACACAATTTGGGGTCAAAAATTGACCACTATTTGGGTGAATTTGACCCAACTTTCATACTTTGGTTTTCTGCAAAAACAACCCCAAAAATGGGTAGTTTTGTACAAAACAACCCCAAAAATGTGGGCAGTTTTGTACAAAACAATACAAGTTGGGTAAAATTGACCCAATAGGTGATCGGTCCATTTTGGATCCAAAATTGTTATTTTTAAGACAATTGTTTTAACAGTGATATGTGTTAAAAAAAAAAAATCCAATGGAGTCACGCTGCTCCTTAACCAGTACTTAATGTTGCTCTTATATAGCGGGTCAAATTGACCCGTTTTAAAGTATAAACTAGGTCAATGTCATACTTTTGAAAAAAAAAAAAAATCTCTGGAAAATATATTTAAAACCGTAGAAAATATGTCTAAGAAAAATAAAAGCGTCTCCGTCTCACTTTCTACTGTATGTCAAATTGACACATTTTAAGTAATATCATAATTATATTGAAAAATATTAAAAATCTATATTGCCGCACTACCAGAACTTAGCCCTGCTGTTACACTGCGGATCAAATTGATCCATTAAGTTTCTAACTCTTGAAAAAATGTTTTCGTTTGTTTGTTTTTGTTATTTACCTTTAGCTACACTTAACTCCGCTGTAATACAAACACTGACTGCGTTTACATGCCGTCAATATTCGAGTTAAGGTCAAAATTCCGATTTTTGAGTCATTCGGAAAAAAACGTTTACATGGTTTGAGCGGACAGATCACGATCGCATTTGAATAAATGGATTGAAAAGCAGACGCACGGACGTCGTGACGCATATACACGTCATTTCCGCTTGTTACTCGCTACCGTCAATAAAACTATTATATTAATGCCACTCACCACAGGAACAAAGCAGTCTGTTTCCTCCGCGTTACAAAAGTGCGACACTGCGTTACGCCATGATTGTTTACCTCTCGGCTTGTATATTTCCGGCGAGTTGCGCGCAAGACATACAGACTTATACACTACTGTGAAAACTCCGCAAAGGAATCACTGTATTCAAGTTGGACTCCCTACGGCGAGGATGCTGCGCACAGAACCACTTCCTGTACTACTAAGACCAAGATTCCATGCAGGCCTACAAAGACCTAGATTCCTTGCGGTTGACCAAGCGATCATACCCAAATACTGCCAATATTTGGGTTTTAAACGGATTGTTGCTGCATGTAAACTCGGTCATTGTCAAGTGTTTCGATTGCAAATTATAGGTGCCACTTTCCTCATTCCAAACGGCTAACATCACAGCCGAGAATGAGTCACGGCCAAACAACAACAAGAGTTTCTCACAGTGCCACTGCCACCAAGACCTGCTCGTCCTGCTCCCAGGAGACCTTTAGAGGATTAGGTGCTTGACAGAAGGTCGGAGGTGCCAGATGATGCCGCCGCTAAACCTGACTAAACTAAACCTGACTAAACTAAACCTGAAGTCAAAGGACGCACGTGCCCCAGCGCAATCAAACACAGCAGGCAGCTACTTTCAAGGCATTGCAAAATATATTTTCTGCATCTTGAATGCAACTGAAGTGCAACATATTGGTTGCAAATGTCATTATCTGCATATTGGTAATAATGACATAAAAATAACAACATGCACCGAGTACGTACGAGTGTGTGTGTGTGTACGTGTAGTACCTGCAGCGAAGCGGGCCTCCTTCTCGCCTTCGCTCAGGTGGCAGTAGGAGCTGAAGTGGGCGGCCTGGGGGGGGTCGACGGGTTTGGGCCAACCTTTCCACTCGATGAGGTGGGCCACCCGACCCTGGGCCAGTGATGTGGGCTTGGTCACATGGTCCCTCACCGCCTGAGAGATGCCTGCATGTGTGTGGACAGCTGGGTTACAAAATACAGCGCTGCCTCCTGACATGAGTCTCACTTGACATTTCCGGTCAAACTCAACCTAACTTTATTTCAAGAGCACTTGAAAAACAACCAGAGCTGCATAAAACGTGCTGCACATAAAGTCCAAATCAGACATGTCAAAACAAAGACTGCTAACACAACGAATGAATAACATAAAAACAGCAAAACAATACAGGACTGGCTGCCTCAAAAAAAAGTGCATTACAGTAATCCAGCCAAGATGTAGCAAAGGAATGGATTACTGTTTCATAATAAGTAACTAAACATAAAACAAAGGGAATTACATTGTGTGTATTTAAACCAACCACAGTGATGTTTTAAATAAGTCTGTTTAGCTTAATGCTAACACACAATGCAAAACGCCATTTTGAGCTAGCAAAACTAGCACTGAAGTTGCGTAGGTTTAAACCTTTAAGCAATGGATATTTCAACACAAATAGAGAAGCAATATATGGAGACAGACAAAACTCACAGGCATATATTATTCATCCTTTGTGAAGAACATTTTCTTTTTTAATGACTGCAATTTATTTGGACCATCTCTGTGCAGGTTGTGGCAGAAACGTTTATATTTTGTTCAACAATATTTCTATATGTATTTATAAAGTCAAATACTGTAGATTGTAATATAAGCAAAAAAATATGTTATAAATATGTTTGCTACCTTTTTTTAGGCTGGAATGGATTGATGGTATTTCCATTCACTTCAATATGGAAATATGATTTGAGATATAAGTGGTCACAGAACGAAATTAACTTGTATCTCAAGGCATCAGTGTATATACTGTATTTTTTAATTATCTTGAAAGCACATACTTATAAAAACCAAAAAAAAGAATTAATACATGTGAATTAACTAATTGTCGGAGAATAATAAAAAAAAAAGAACACTCAAATGTTCATTTAACATAATTCCAACATGCATAATAATTTGGAAGACAGTGTATTATCAATACAGTATTTCTCTGAGCTGCTTGTTTACCAAATGTGGTTCCACAATGAAAACGTTTAAAGTGTTTTACCATTCAGGGAGGATCTAGCTAGCGCCGCAAACTCATGGATGCCCACACTTTTCCGCGAGTCCGCCGGAGATTTTCCTGACTTTGGAATCATGTCACTCTCCTCGAATTTCACCTGCAAGTCACAACAGAGGTTCGTCAATACAAGTCTGGCAAAAAAAAAAAAAAAAAAAAAAAAGAATAAAAGAGAATTTCTGCTGTTGACCTCTTCTTCTTCCTGCCACCTCCTTTCGCTACTCCTGGACTTCAGCCTCATGGCGTACTTGCGTCCTCGCTGTAGAAGTACCAACTAAACGATAACCACTAACCAGCTGGAGTGTTTGAAAAGCTCTGGCCCTGCCCTACATTTACTTGTTAAGCCAGCCAAATGGTTGCCCAAAGGTCAGAGTGCAGGGAGGTGCGATTCAAGCATATGGCATGTAGTAAGCCGCTTAGGCCCACCGCGCAGCTGCTAATGCCGATTAAAAGCGATAGTGCCACCTAACCCGATGTGCAAATCATGGGGGGGGGGGTTACTTCAATGCCTGCGGTGTGACGCGCTCGTGTCAAATGACAAATTACACCAGGTGAATCTCAAACACTTGTGGGGAAAAACCTCGTAATAGTGAATTCCGTGATGTAAAAATATCCTATTCAATGACTCACTTCAGCATCTTTTCATAGCATTAACTGCACTTATTTTTCTTTGTCTTTAGCACACTTTTGAAATAATACAAACATTTAAAACACATTGAGAGAGAACAAGAGCAATGAATAAGACAAAAAATATCGTAGACTGTTAAAGTGCACGGATCCATATATTATGTTTCCAGTCAACAAATCACTTTTTTTCCCCAAATTATATTTATCTTACCAGTTCACAATATCCAAAAATGATCCTGAACATTAGAAATTAAATTTAAAGCCATCACTCATACCTGTCAAGTTGTACACATTCTGTGTGCTTTGTACAGGTGGTAACACCTTTTAAAACATGTATACCGTACATCGCTGATTTCAGTTCACGTGACAGCAGCCATTCGAAAAGAATGTGTAATGTGTAAGATTACAACTTTCGTAAGATTCAGTACACCCCGGGGTTGACAGGTATGCATCGATTTCTGCCGGCACAAAAAGCAGGATTGAAGAGGATTTGACATTTAATATCCTCAGCAAAAACTAGACTGAGCTTGAAAAACTTCCAGTTCTCACTCGTCTTTCAAATTTGCAGCGGCAAACAAAATAGTGTCCCGCCATCGTAAGGCCTCGACACACCAATCCGACATCGGCAAGTCGGTACAAGCCATCTGTTTGGTGTGTCCCGCAACGTCGTAAAGTCGGAACCGTTGTAAGGGCTTTTGGGGGGCGTGTTCAACATGTACAATCGGGTCGGGCTGTCGGAACAAATGATCACTGTGATTGGCTGTTAGCTAGCGAATCAAAGCACTAGACAAGAACGGGAAGTGACGAATGCGGACAAACGGTGAAAATCGAATCTTTTCCTCAAGAAAAAATCAACTTTGCTCATTTTTCACATCTCTGTGGCCTTAATGGCTGGCTGGACAGAAGAGCACAAAAAAAAAAGAAAAAAAAAAAGGCCGCCGTTATTCGACATCGCCGATCGAGTGATGCAAGGCAAGCTATGGGAAGCTATTGAGACTTAGCTGGTTATACAGGTAGGATTTATTTTTATACTTAAGTTTATTTTCATAGAGAAACCGATTAGAATTGTTTAGTAAATATATTAACTCCAATGGCATGGCGGAGGGAGTGGGTGTGCTACTTCTCACGCATGCGCAAAGGTCCGGAGTAGTTGGCGTCTCCGCCGGCTTTTGCAGTGTATTTCTACGTCATTTTCCGGTCCGACGAGCCGACTTCTAGGCCGACGCAACAGTTGGCCACGCCGGCCGACGTCAGATTGGTAACGTGTCCTAGAAACAGCACGCACACACACGGTCGACCGCAACGTAAGAACCAACAAGTGGGCTCCAGGTGAGCCGGCCTGAGCAGCCTCCTTGCGGGGGCGAGTCAAAGGCGGCTGCGGGAGGGGGTGCTCGGCGACTCTATGTTATGAAATGGAGCGTTCAATTACCGCAGCACTGCACACGCGTGACGTCAGGGCCTGCAAATGATGGAGTTACGTGGCAAAAACAAAGCAGGTGGACGCAGGGATTTTCGCTTCTGCCGCCCTGCGCCCCCCACACCAACCTCCACCGAGCACCCCGAGCATCGGTCTCTCTGCCTTGCGTCCACCCGTGCTCCACCTACCTGTAAATCACATCATCGCTCATTCTAATATGCAGCACGGCGTCCAAACCAAAGCCGATCAACAGATTCGAAGGAAGAGAAAAGCGCGTCGGTCCTCGCGCATCACGCTGTCGGGGCGCCGAGCATCTTCAGCCACGTCGGATGTCCGCCACGGAAGGAGGAGGAGGAGGAAGAGAATGAAGAGGATGACGAGGAGGCACCATGGATCGCTCGGCGGGCCGAATGTCTCCGATATGTCGAGCGTCATCAAGGCGGTGGCATACCCGCCCCTCGGGTACCCCTTCTTTTACAACTCCCCTCCTCCCCTAACATGCAGGCATTTTTTTTTTTTAATCTATTTTATTTACTTTGCAGACTCTGCACAAGATGTAACAGGACGCACACTAGCAGTCGACATACAAAAAAAAAAAAAAAAAAAGAGAAAACAAAGACATGCAGTGGTGTCTTTCCTCGTTGATATGAATGGAAATTCAATAATCTGTTGCTGCAGCCCCCGCAACCCAAACATTTAATTTGTTTTTTTTAACGTTTTGGGTTGATTCTCTTAAAGAAAAAATGCACTCTACAGTATTATGCTGTATTGTACAGAAACTTCTTGCCGCCAAACAAAGAAAATGTTCAGAATCACATCATAACGTGAGAAAAATCCCATTTTAATGTCGCGACAGCAACGTTTTAAAGTAATACATTTCACAATATAATACTAAGACGACTCATGATGTTTTTTTTAATTCAAACAACAACCAAGAAATAACACATACACCACATACAGTACTATCTGTAGCGGCAGAGTAAAATTGTCAATTTCCTTCCTGAAAAATGTCTTAATTTTCTCATTATTAAAATGTCAGGAACATTACAGGACTGTGCGTGTTTTACTGCATTGCTATCTATCTATATATACACACACATTTAATATTAATGCTTCAAAGAATAAATCACTCAGAATTATTTACTTAGCAGTGACCATTCAACAATGCACATTGCACACATGTATGTGACGGACCGGTCCATCTCTCTGTGGCTGTCGGACGCTCATTTTGCCGACGATTGACAAACGACGGGAAAAATGTAAAAATAGACGGATTAAACATAGACGGACTCCCCTTTATTTAGTCTCCCGTCCGTCTGCAATCCATCAGTCTATTTTTAGCGGCAGTTTAAAATTAGAGGTGGTCCAGCCTATAGGCGGGTACTATCCCCCCCGGAAAAAAAGGCGAATGACGGACGGAAGGGCACCCGCGTTGCAGACGGACGACAAATAACGGACGCTCAATTTTCAGTAAAATGCCCAGCTGATATTTTTAAATAAATGCAGGCCCGACTAATCATTTTAGTGCCAATGGCCCTTTTCATGTGAGGAAATTTTCAAGGGCCAAAATGAAAACACGTCAATTGCCATAGCTGCAATTCAACGAGCCGTGTCGTAGCGTTTGCTGTGCATCCATCCATTTTCTGATTCACTTTTCTTCAAGTTGTCATCTGCGCATTACGGGACATCGTAATCTAGCGATGAAACTTCACTTTGTGCTGCGGTTAGCCTGAAGTACATTTGAATCGAATGTGGGGAATCTGATCTTGTAGCCAGGTTTCCGTGATTAACAAATCCAACAATTGTGAATTTAGCGATTTCCAGCTAGTTGTTGCTCCAGATCACCCATTCTGTGTGTTACAGCTCTACAATCGGAGGTAGAGAGGTGCCTCAACAGCGGGGTTTGAGTGGTTAGCATTTACCTCCCGCTATCTAAGTGTGGTTAAAAGGCGCTCAAACGTATGCATTTCTACTGTAATCCAATGGCGATTAAATCCACACGATTATAGTATCCAGCAGAAAGGTAATATTACAGTTAAAGAGGAAACTGCACGGCTCGTTCGTCATCACACTCCGACGCGCAAGTGCTCCGGCGGCAGCCTGAAGCCGCTTCCGCTTTGAGGCAGAGCCACGACCAACCGGCTGGGTGACTGCCGAGGTAGCCTCGGCTGCGGCTCTCAAGTTTCAATTGTAAAAGAATGGCAGGTTCTATGCCTGTATTAGTCTTGACCGCGTTGCCAGACTAAAAAAAAAAAATCAAAAATCATAACCATCTCTGGTATTGTTCAGGGGACCGGGCCAAAGGTGAAGGCAGGCCATATCCGACCCGTGGGCTGCAGTTTTGGGATACCTGATTTAGAGTAAAGTAGCGCTTTGCCAACATTTTGCATTATCTTTGAAAGAACTACATTGCAGTGACTTGAGCTTCATTTAGACATTTGCCACCATCTTATGTATCTATAGGCAATTACAAACCTTTTCTTGGGGTGGGTCAATTACTATAATGTGATTAAAGTTGTAATTTCACAAAACAGAAGTATAGTTTTGAGGAAGGAAAAAAAGTTTTTTGTATTTAAATGAGGATTACAAGAATAAAGTGAACAATTCAAGAAAAACAGGTATTCTTGTAGAATTCAGAATTTCAAAACTTTAAAATACAGTACTTATTTTTGTAATATTGCAGCATTAGTCGTACATTTTTATTTGGATAAAAATTCCGAGTTAAGTCATATTTTTGAGAATTACTATCACTTTGGTCATATTCTTTAGAAGAAAAAAAATCAAAATGAAACGTACTTAAAAAAATAAAATCATATTTTTGATAATGGTATTGGTATGGTGAGAGTCATTGTTGAAAGTGGAGAATATTTGTCAGATTACAAAAATAAAGTGGTATATTTCCAGATTAAAGTCGCAATATTAAAAGATTGTCTATTTTTAAATTGTATTTTTCAGGAAAAAAATGTATCTTTACGATTAGTCATACGAGAATTAAGTTATTTATTGTATATTTGGGATTCATCATAAATTTTCAAGGTAATTTATAGAATGAAGTCAAATTAGAAAAATGTGAAATATTTTTGAAAGTCTTTCCAGAATAAAGTATTTTTTTTTCTAGAAAAAAGTTGTATTTAAATAAGGTAAACTTTTTCAAAAGTATACGATTGGTTATATTACAAAATTAATCTCAAAATGTAACATTTTCATGAAAGTATACAATTTGTCAATATTTTAATTTTAACTACATAATTTTTTATCTTGAAAATACGCAACCACTCCTTTGAAATGATGAACATAATCACGTACAACCCCAAAGAGACAACGAAACTTGAAATTTCACCAAGTCGACCACATCGTACAGTCGAGTACAACATGAACTGCTGCTATAGGTTAAAAAAAATAAAACAAAAAAATAGTTCACTGCAACTTAATAAGTCCTTTATTTGCAATGTTCCTTATCTTTCCAGTTTCCGATGCAAAAGAAGCCATAATTTCTTAAATAAAGAAAGCAAAAAAATATATTTACAAAATTCCAATAAAACTAATAATCAAAGGATTATCTAAAGCACCTCTCTGCATCCGGACAACTGCATTATTTCAAAAATAACCACAAAAAAAAAAAAAAAAGTTTTTTTTATTAGTATATATTTACAGAATGCTCCAGTTTCCCACTTGATGTAGAAAAAGGCTTCTGGATATTTTCTGCTTTAACTTTCTATAATGCATCAAGTCAATTTCTGTAGATTTCAAGTTTTAATGGCGATTGGGTGGCGAAGTGTCCCTCCACAGCGGAGGTAAAAAGACCAAGAGTCAGTCGGCGTGATGACGAGGAAGCATTGAGATCACACCACATTTGTGTGCGTCTGTCCTCTTAAAATCCCAGCAAGAAAAAGCGCACCCCTCCCAAAAAAAAAAAAAAAAAAAAAAAAAATTTTTTTTAAAAAGAAGCCAGCCGACCAGGCGATGTTGCTTTTTTGAAACGCGCTTCAGTCATGCTGGGCGACCCACTACCGACAATCATCTCACAGCTCGGCCAAAAAAAAAAAAAAAAAACAGCCCGTCGGTCTGCGGTGTGGTGAATTTTCATGGTGATGTGGCGGGAATATGTCACAACCTGCATGAGCCATCCTGCTGAATTACTTTTCAAGTTTATTTCACGAGGAGAGCAGGTCGGTGAAGGGGGAACAATGAAGTAGGAAGAGAGAGGGAAGGGAGGAGAGAAATGATTGTTTTCTGAGTCAATCCCTCAAAAAAAAACAAAAACAAAAAAAAAAAAAGAATAAAGATATTTATCCTCATTGAGGATTTTGATTTTGAGTCTGCCTCAACGGCAAGATCGTCCCTTGAATCGCTACCTACTCGTCCTCCGGGCCACCTGAGGGCGGCGGCGTTCAGTCCTTGTCGGACTCTTCTTCGGGCTCGCGCAGCCAAGTGAAGAAGGCGGTGACGGACTTGAGGGCCACGCCCTTGCCGCTCTGCTCCGCCGCGTCTTTGCTGGACTCCCATTTGTAGAAGGCCTCCTCCTTGATGACGTCGGCATCGTACAGCGCGTCGAAGAACATGCGCAGGAGGTCTGCGTGGGGGAAATAGCCGCAAGGGCAAAGAGACATTTCGGTTGTTCCCTGTTTCTGTTGTTGTTTTTTGTTAGGCAAATCTATGATGTTTCTTTTTATACATATACCGCATAGTTAATACAACTAGGTAATAATAAAGCAAAGAGTCAATGATTTTTCGAGATTTTGGGGTGGTCATACAAAATGATGTGTGTTTGGTTGAAAACAGAAGTAAGAAAAAACACAAATT
Source organism: Filicampus tigris (assembly GCF_054856515.1). Lineage (NCBI taxonomy): Eukaryota > Metazoa > Chordata > Actinopteri > Syngnathiformes > Syngnathidae > Filicampus > Filicampus tigris. Next base: position 15,022,795 of record NC_141226.1, on the reverse strand, counting down.
TATTCTCTCCGGCCTCACCAAACGGCAGGGCCATGTCAACTGTTTAGCTTAGTCAATGCAGCGGGCCGCTAAAAAATGCTTGGCTGTAGTCTGGACACACCTAATTTGAACCATAAAGAATTTTAACCGAGCCGATTTGGGGGGAAAAAAAAAAAAAAAAAAAAATATATCGACCAAGAAATGCTATTAAAAATAAAAATAATAATAATAAATGATGTATCCACTTTCACGGCTATAAAAGGTACACAATCCGGCTCTAGTGGTAGAAACGCTGAAATGGCCTAAATGTTAAGGGAGACTCACTTGCAGGCTGCTCCATCTGCACCATGAGTGCCTGCAGGGCGTAGAGCGCCTGCAGCTCCTTCTGCTCGTCGCTCAGGAAGCCCTGCAGCAGAGTGGCTCTGTTGTTGATCAGCGGCACATCCACCTTGTACGGGTCCCCTGCAAGCCAGACGCCGTTGAAAGAAGGCAACTTTCGAACTAAAAGCATTCACGTAGACGGTGGCCGTCTTACCTGTGATAGCCAACTGGCACACGGCGGTCATGAGCGCACGTACAAACTGGTTGGAGGAGCTCTGCTGCTCATCCAGATTGGCCTGAAAGGGGCAGGGTGTTAGTTTTTTTTGACCAGGTCATACTGTTTTCCTGTGGGTATTCGTTTTTCAGTTAGGGCTTGGGCCTGAGTAGTACATAAGGGTTAAAGAAGGGAGTAAGCACCTCCACCCAATCTTTGACCCGCTGATCGCTGGCCTTGTCTCGGAAGAGGCGGTCCAGCTCTTGCCTGAGCTCGTCCGCACTCAGCGACTTCTTAGTGCTCTCCTTGGACTCCTGCTCCTCGCCAGTGGTGAACTCTACTTTCTGAAAGAAAAACAAAAACTTGGCTCAAAGTTGTACGCAAAAGAATCGGGCCTTTTATATCTTCATTGAGCACAAAGTGAGAAGGTACATGACCTATTGGCAGGTTAAAACGTGTTTCTGACCTTTATAAAAAAAATAATAAATGAAAAGAAAAATTTTCATTTTAAAATTGAGAAATTCTTCCTATAAACCAACAAAGTTTTGTTTTTCTTTGCTAAAAGGGCTTTTTCAAATTTTTTTTAGATAACCATTGTTTGGAGACTGTATAGGCGTATTTTATATACTGTATATTTTATATAGTTAAATCTCACACTGACCTTTATACCACCAAGCATTTTTAGTGTGTATGTTATCGTACATACATATATTTTTCAATTATAAATATTCAATATTATAAAATAACTTTTGATTCAAAACTAAAAGACTTTCACGTCCCCTCAAAATATGGTCATTATAGTTTATCATTTGAAAATGCATATTTTATTTAAATGTAGTCTTTAGTATATTTTTAAAATTTTTAAAAATGACATCTATCTATATAAAATGGAGATTTGGAATCAATTTGAAACTATAACATTTTTTTTTCTTTTTAAACGTATCTTTTTATTTTATATTAATACAATAATTTTAATGCATTAATGTGACAATAGAAAAATAATGTATATGATAATGTATAATAACGTAACACACCTGCTCGGTGACAAACTTGTTGACGTCTTCATTCTTGGAAAGGAAGTCGCTCCAGTTCAGTCCCGCGTCTTTCCACAGGGTGCCTACCTTACTGCGAGTCTGGCGTAGAATCAGAAAAACTCAAAATCAGCATTGCATCCCCTCAAAATGTTCTCCTTCGCAATAGGGACAAAATGAGCAGTGGTGCATGAACGTACCATCCCTTTGCAGAGCAAGTGGAGGATTTGCACCAGCAGCACGCTGGCCTTCTCCAGAGGCAAGAGAGGCTTGGCGATCTCCCTGGAGGAGCAATCAAGACACAGTCAAGCTTTGCACTTCATTCTTGTTTGTTTAGTGTGACGCACAAAAAGTGAACGCAACATCTTAAAGGGGGACGTAATGGCAAAGTGTCTTTATAATTGCTTGTACACAAATCGGAGCCGTCTCTGGAGTGCCTTCCCACCCCATCAAGTGTGAAATTTAACAACCTTGTAAATATTTTATCTGCTTTATTTCTGAAGATTATTTTGCGAGCCAACTGCTCTGAATTTTGATGAGCCGCTTTCAATTGACAGACGGACCATGCGGTCTGAAGCTCTCTCCCACAAACCACTGCTCCTGATAAGCGGCGCACGATTGTTCTGTTATGTTGACGTGTTTTCATTGGTACGAGTCGTGTCTTTCACCTTTAATTTGTTCTGATGGCACCATGTGATTAAAAACAAGTGCTAATATTTTTCAGATCACCTGAAGAGCTGCCCCATAGGGATGCCACCCTCATGGAGTATGGGGGTGATGATTTCAGCCAGGTAGAGCCAGATGTGAGGTATGTCTATGGCCATGTCTTCGGCAATCTCCAGGATCTCTAGAAGCCTGCGATAACAAAAGCATATGCAACTCAAGCCTTACCGTTGTTGCTTTTGGGGGTTTAACGGTGCGGTGGTGAACACCGAGTCGGGCCTCACCCTTTGAAATACTGCGGAGCGGGCATGGTCCCCGAACTGGTGAGTTTATGCAGCAGCATGCCCAGGTGCTCTCGAGCACTGGTGTTGCGTTCCAGCGTCGACTCGACGCCCTGTCGCACGAACACGTAGAGCAATGCGCTGCTGTTGAGTTCGGCCACGCACTGGATCGCCTCCTACAGTGACAGAGGAGGAGAAAGTAGAGGTGTTTGGAGCTGTACAGTGGGTCGCACGCGTCCGACAATGGCGCCGTTCGCGTTTGTACCTTCAAATCTTTGATGTTGAGGTACTCTTCGATGATGGCAGTGGACTTCTTCTCAACCTCCTCTTCCGTCAATGCTGGTTTAGGGAGAGAAGGAGCGGGGGCACTCTCGCGCTTGGCTAAAAGTGAGGTGGTATAACAAACAAAAATTCTACTTTACTTATTTCTTTAAAAACGAGAAATTCGTTTGCAAAATAAGGCTCACTCTAGAACCCAGTCAAGACCCGCTGCAAACTAATCATCTGCCATTTACTGGGGAGTGCTGGTATTATAACTTACAACTATACAGTGGGGAATAGGGACCGGACCGACCCTTGAACAGTGAAAATTTGCATATAATTGAGGGCCACTGAAATGCATTGCTTTTTTTTTTTTTTTTTTTTTTTACACACAAGACTGATAAACCTCCAATATGCATTTTTACCCCCACCCCCCAAAAAAGAGTGCGTGTGCCTCCATAAGTAGGTGATTCTGTGGGTGCCGAACTGCAAGTATGCGAGGGTCCACTGTAGTAGAAGAAATGTTTATACAGACCCCCGCAGACCCCCCCCCCAAAATTCTATTGTGTGAGCGTTTTGTAAAAATGTGTGGACTAATTACACAGCCATGTGAAACACTGCCAGTTTTTGACATGGATACGGAGTGGAACTGGTACAGAGACTTGTGGAACACGACTAGTTTTCTACTATAACCTCAAGCAATTTTTACATGAAATGTCAAATGTAAAAATCTGAGGATACAGCCTTTTGGAACAGTCAATATCTATCTACTGGGGTTGCTCAGATTATGACAACAAATTTCCACTCATACAGCAGCAATTTAACCCAAATTTGTAAGCAAGTCAACAGTCAACTCTGCTTGTACCTGGGAGGTCTTTGCTCGGGCCTCTGTCCCGGCTTCCCCTGTCTCTGCTGCCTCGGTCCAGGCTGCCTCGATCTCTGCTGCCCCGGTCCCGGCTGTCCGTCATGCTGGCCACGCGGCGCACGGGCTCATTGGAGGGCCTGGTGTCACCACCCCTTCCGCCACGCTCCTCCGTTTCTCTGCTGAAGCTCCGCTTGGTGATTTGGCTTCGGCTGCTTCTGTCGTCGCGGTCAAAGCGGTCAAAGCGATCTCGGTCGCGATCGGCCCGGTCTCTGTCGCCGCCTCGCTCGCGGCTGGAGCTCGATCTGCCATTTTAGCAAATGCATGAGCAGTGAGAAAACTTAAGTGTTTTCTGGGTGCACATAAATGACGAGAAGGAGCTAAGAATGCTACTGACCTCTGAGGAGCTCTACGATCAGAGTCTGTGGAGAAGGAACTAGACTGCTGCAGGGCACCAAATCGATTGACCGTGCTAGTTGTTGGGCGACCAGAGTCTAAATCAGGAGGGCAAGGACACGTTCAGAATCCCCATGGTCAAAAAAAACGTTTTGTGAGTAAAACATGCTTTGATGCACTTTTACCTTGGTCTCCAGTTGCTGTTTTAACTCCCATTCCTCCACTGCTACCTTTGCCCCAGCTTTTGCCTGACGGAGCCAACCGCTGATTGTTGAGGTCCGGATTGTCGGGCTAAATGAGAAGCACAGGACAAGGGTTTGGTAAAATGAAATCGTTAGCTGTAAAAAGCCAAAGATGAGAGTGCCTGAGACAGGGCTTTTCCTGCATATGAAAATTGGAGGTGGCCACCTCAACCGGCACAAACACCTCTTGACTTCATAACAACTTATTTGACCAGTCAGACCACAAGTTGCGTCTTTTTTAACTGTAGTTGCAGTAGTACACCAAAACAAAACTGCACCGGTCCTAAAATCAAAGAACCAATTTTTAAGAGACCTGCACGATTTTTTTTTTTAAATAACCTAATTGTGATTTGGGGTTCTTTTTGTCCCTCAATATTGCAATTTAATATGAAGGTCCTCTTTCCATGAATTTTAACAAACAAGCAAATTACTGAGTATTACAATAATTTATACATAAATATCTTAGTCTTACTAGAGTTTAAAAAAGGCAAATGAACCATGAATTAATATCGAAGAGTTTATCTATTTCAACTAAGAGTTGTTAACTTACTCAATACTTTGACTTGCAGACCTTTAAGTGTTCGCTTTTGGCAAAACCATTAAGTCAGTCAGTAATAAATCAGATGACAAGAATAATGCAAACAAATCTGTGCCTTATCACCTTTCATGAAAAATTATATAAACACATGTGGACTGTACTTGTTAAGCACCAAAACTTACTGAGGCAGGAAAATTTCTGTTCTAACCTTAGTGATCTTGAGGCGGGCGGTGTCGTAGGGTCTCTTAGTGATGGGAACCGTGTTCCAGCCCTCATCCTGGGGTTGGCTGCCCCGGCCACCTCCCGGTGTGTGTGGGCCCCGGCCTCCCATACCTCCACCCATCCTGCCGCCACCTCCACCCGTGTCCTTTTTGGACATGAGCTGCTGCTGGACTTTGATTTGCTCCCTGTGCTCTTCCATCTCCGCATCCTTGTGGATCTGGTCGATGGTTTTAGGACCCTGGTCTCCTCTACGGGGCACCCAGTTACACTGCGGCACAGATGACAGAAGGAGGTTAGAATACAAGAGACTTGAAAGAGGACTTTGATTAATGCCCCTGCCCCCCGCCTCTCTCCAAAGGATTGTTAGGAATCCCTTGCCTTGCAGCCTCATCATGGAAAAATACCTACAGAGGTATTCCCATGCCTGGATTCCTGTAATTTTTGCAAGCGATGCTGTATCCAACTGAGACTAATGCTTCTCCAGAGAATTCAACATTTACCTGTCTGAGGTCCAAGACGTCTTGCAGCATGAAACGGATTCGTGACGATGTTTTTCTCTCTTTGATGATCTTTTCCATTTGATTGAAATACTGATCCATGCGGGGCTGAGATGGATGAAGAAAAACAAGAGTCATGGATCACAACCGCAAAATAAATGCATAAATGAATATATGAATATAAAATACACAAATCAGTGGTAAGCGGTGTGCGTGTTGCTTGAAAACCTTGGCTTTCTCGAAGTCCAGGTCCTTGCCAATGGTGGAAAGCAGCCTGCAGAGACACTCCAAAGACTCTTCGTCATGATTCTTCAGTAGTTTGACCACACAGTCATGCATGATGGCCTCCGTTAGCATCTTGAGCTTGAAGAGTTCCCCGATGAACTTGATGTTGCCCAGCGAACGGCGCCTGGCCTTGTCTCGGGCCTCTTCCAGCTCCAGGCGCATGCGCTCGCGCTCTTCGTCCTGTGGGTACGATGTTGAAGCGGGTCAAGATGACATAACGAAGTGGCTGATACGGCGGCGGCCGGTGATGTGATTTCTTACGTCTTTGGCGGCCTCCATCTCTTTTTGCTTTTTGTCCAAGAACTCATCGTCATCCTGGTCCTTCTCAAACTCTTTCTGGCAGCGGTTGAGCAGAAGTTTGCGGAAGGTCACAATGTATCCTGGTTTGTCTGTGGTGGGGACTTTCAACTGAAGATAAGAGAATTAGAAAATTAAAAGTTAATTTTTACGTTAATGGGGTTTCCGCATTACATATATCAGAGTTGTTTTTTTAAATTATATTATCGTTATTATGAAACCCAGACACACTGACTTGAGGAAAAAAAAAAACAGGGCATATTCGGGATGAGCGGGGAAAGAAATCATCTCGAAAAGAAAAGTGAAGATCTAAAGCACCTGGCTCAACAGCTCCCCAAAACCTAAAGTCGTCTTTGGAATTTTCCTTGAAAACATGAAGTTTTCCCAGAAATTCAACATCTACGAAATAATATCACAGCCTACGTAGCAGACAGAAATATAATTCCAAAATAATTTGAGATCTTAGATATGTGGCTTTCACACAGGCCCGAGTTTATTCATCTTTACTGTTTCAATTGAAGAGGAAAAAATAAAGTCAGTGCAAGAGAAGCACAGCCTTTAATTAAAAAAAAAAAGAAAGAAATCGAGTGGTAATTACCAGCCTCTTTTCTGTTACAAAGATGTCGATATTGTCATTGTCTACAAACATATACCATAACCATATACTGTATCACGTTTGACTGGTTCAATAAATAGAAAATGAGGTGTACGCTCTCCCGTATTTAAGAGTAGAAAGACGCAACAGTGCTCCCGGCTCTAGTGACAGAAAGGCGGTTATGCGCTCCCCTCCTTAATGGGTTAAAAAATGTGTAAAAAATTGTTGACTAGTGTTATTACTTTAACGGCCTTGGTGCTATCTTAGACTGCCAAAAGCAAGAAAAATTGAGTTTTTTAGGGATTAGATGATGTTAGGTTCCACGACTCCCACTTACCCCCGAAAGGCAGCGGCACATGGAGGCGTACGCCACGGAGAAGCTGGGCTCCAAGATGGCTTTCTCAAAGATGAGGTCAATGGCGCCCTTCAGCCTCTCCTCCGTGTCTATGGTCAGCTCCTTCACCTGATTCATCAGCTCCTGGAACTTCTGCGGAGTCAGTTTGTTGAGGATACTACGCAGTCGCTTCAAGATCTCTTGTGTTTGGGCTTGCTCAGGGGTTAGGTCTTCGTTGCTCTCCACCGTGCTGTCCTCATCGACACGGCTACGGCCGCCCTTCTTAGCTGAGGGCTTCCAGGCTTTCTCGGCCTTGTTTAGCTGCACGTCGTCGTTGAGCGACATGCTTGTGATGATTTTCCGCGGCTCTTTCCGCTGACCCTGCTGGGAACGCCGTGGCCCGGGGGGCTAAAAAGGAAGAGCAGCAGGATTTTTTATTTTTATTTTTTTTAAATGAATCAGACTATTTTATCCTCTATCCACTTGAGCCATTTCAATACGCAAAACAAAACAAATGAAAATAAACTAACTGGTCCACGTGGTCCTCCAACTGATCTGCTTCCCAGGTTGCCCAAATACGAGGGGGTGAAATCTGGGCCAACATCTATCATTCGAACTGGGTCTGCAGGCCGCAGCGGAGTCTTGTTCACCTGAAATTGAACAAAGAATTTTCCCTTCCTAAATGAAATAGATCAAATCAGTTCACAATGGTCCAGGAATAGAGTCAGTTCGAAGTTTTTTTATTTATGTCAAAAAAACATAGGGTGAAAAGCTCAAGGTGCATACTTTTTAAGAGCACTTGCTGTGGCGGGGATATTGCTACGTTAACGCAAGTCTACATAAATCCTAGCCACGCCATATCGATGCAAATATATGACATATACCTGTACAAAGTGTTAAAGCAATTATGTTCCGTACCAGTGGGCCAACTTTAATCCTCTCACACATTTAAGCTAGGGCTAACCGGATTCACTAAATAACTGTGGGTCAGCTTGTTGATTCGGCCCAACTTATTAAGGCATGAAAAAAATGTTATCCTGTGGCAACCAGAATGAAGTGGAATGCACCCACCTTGTCCAGAACCACGTCATTGATTACAGGCAGGCCTTCGGGTTTGTTCATGCTGGCACTGATGAACTGGAAGCCCAGCAGGAACTTTCGGTCGTAGCGTTTTTTCTCCTCGGGGTTTATTGGCTTCCATTGTTCTGGGTGATGAACGAAGACAGATTTAATGGGACGAGGGGAAAATTCAAGTGCAATATATGCGTTCCGGGTCTTGTTGCCACACACACACCAGTGCAAAAAACACAAGCACTATACACAGAGTTGGTCACAGCCTGGTAGAGCAGAAACTACAGTACGAGGCTTGACTCCCGAGTAGAATCTTGAATGGGGCGAATGCTATTTGGAGGAGTGTGCTGAATTTTGAGCAGGTCTCCTTTTCACACAGCATGCTTGCAGATTTATGTTATTTGTCAAAGAATAGAGACATGATTTTACATATCTGCGTGGCAAATGCTCATTGACAGCATTGCTAGAGAAGCATGAATGTAAACATCATGGTTCATGACATTACAATGCACACAACATTGTACATTGCTTGAAAAATGCTTTTCCCCCAAACTGATATTTGTGATATATTTTGTATCCATTTATTATTTTATATATTTGAAGTGTTTTATAGATAAACAAAGAAAGGATTAGAGCAAATTTTCATTAATTTCATAAAATTTTAAAGAAAAACCACCTAATCTGAACACATATTGCTTTTGGAAATGAGATATAAAATTAGTGTTACACATATTGTATCAGGATGTAAAATTGGGTCCATTTCGCACAGCGCTATTCATGAGGCGCAAAACATATTGGCAGTCAAGAAACAATTACTTAAAAATAGAAATTCACGATACAGAAAATGGCATAATGTGTGTGTTTAGAACTTAATCATTTTAAACACTGAGGAACAAATGCTCATGGGTGAAGCGTGAAATCTAAATCTGGTTTTGGAATTAAGTATGGCCCCTACCGAGTCTATTGTCAGAACACTGACTCAACCTTTGAGCCAAGGGAACATGTGTGACACTATCAAAAATTGCACCAAATAATGACTCACATTTTGCTAAGTGTGAAATTGGGGCCTGTTTCTACTCAGTTATTCAACTGTTGTATGAATGAGCACAGGTTAACATTATCTTCTGCCATCTAGTGGAAGAGCATTTTACTGTTCTGAAAGTCACCAATATGTCACTGGCATAGTAACATGACCAAAGATGCAGTACATTCTTTGTAATCAACAAATACAATTTTCAGGCCTAAGTCAAATTGGAAAATTCCCAGCAGCGGTTGATAGTCCTAGGACCTACCTTCTTTGTACTGGTATTTCTTGTCAGTGGACTCAGCTATGGATTCCGGCTCTGCATTTTGCTTGTCCTCCTTCTCCTCCCAGGTCTCATCCACCACCTCAACGGGAGGTTCAGCTGGAGCAACAGGGACAGGGTCGGCCTGAGTGGACAAGGGCTCCGAGGCAGGCTTGGCATCCTGCTCCTGGGGTGAACAAAACAAAGACCAGACGAGGACACAAGGTTCGCCTTAAGCGGTGTTTTGAAACAAAGCCGAGCAAAAAATATCCATGGCGTCTGTGTGGGCTTGTAGCGATCTTTTTGTTCTATGTCCTGCTGATACAAACCTCTGTGAAGGCATCGAGGAGGTCTCCAATGGCCTCCTTCTTGTTGATTTCCTTCATGTTCCTCCTCTTCTTTGGCACAGACGTAGCAGCTTCAAGAGGAGAACATGGTGTTAACAAGTGCATGACACAGCATGCAGTGTTCCCCCACTATATTGCAGATTTTAATACGACCATTTTATTGTTTTGTTACAGTATACAGACCTTTCAGTGTTCCTAAATACATTTGATTCTTGTAGAGAATCTAGAGTCGCACACCTACAGTGTGTACTACAACGTTCTGTCACAACATGCTGAGCAACAGAAAGAGGTTCAGTAATAGTTGCCATTCCCACAGAATAGTTGCTTGTTGGTATTGTCGTAATTTTTCTTTTTGTTTTGCTGCTGTGTGTGTGTGTTTGTGCGTGTTGAAATAGCAGTTGCTTGAAGCTTTATAATGACCGCAAGATACAACTTTCATAAGCAAAATTATATAACTTGGTTGAGCAGCTTGGAATTTAAATATACAATGTTTAATTTTCTTTCATACTGAGTGTCAGTTTTACAGTAAACTTCAGATGGTAGTGACAAAATGCTTGAAGCAAGCACGCTTCGCGTCTTATTCTGAGAACTGCGCGCGCGATGTGGTGGTAACAGGCACTGAATAATACTTCCAAAAAATGTGTTTTAATAATTCTAAGTGTGTTATGATAAGTTGAAATGTGATTATAATGTGCATGAGGGGTAAAACTATTTTTTAAATGTTTTTATACGGTCTGTATATAGCAGATATTCACTAATTGTGGGCAGTTGGGTCTTGAAGGTGTACCCTTGCGATACTCAAGGGTTCACTGTATACTTATGAGATCATACTCAAGCTTACCATGCATAGTAGATTCCTCTGTAGGACAGTTTAGAGCAACTGGAGGACCTTCCTCACTTTTTGCCACCTTCACCACTTCCTCTTTTTTCTCTTCCACCACCATCACCACCTCCTTCTCCTTCTCCCTCTCCTTCTCCCTCTCCCTCTCCTTCTCCTTCTCCTTCTCCTTCTCCTTCACCTCCAGCTCCAGCTCCAGCTCCACCTCCTCCACAACTGGTACTGCCGTTTTCGCCACAGGTGTGGATTCCTGAGATTGAGAAGCGTCTGGCTGGTCGCAGGGTGTAGTGTCTTCCTCACCTAGTTCCTCCACGTCCTGAGGAAGGCCGTTGGAGAGAGGAGGCTCTGCTGGTTCCGCCAGTGTGGGCTTGGGTTCGGGCTCGGGAGCAGCATTCGGAGGCGGTGAAGCAGTGGGCTCCTGCACCGGGACTAGCGGCGGAGGCGATTCGGTTGCCATCTCTGTAGGCAATTCCTCTGTTTCCACAGCAACAGGGGCGACTACTTCTACAAGTTCAGCAACAGGCTCTACCGGTGCGACCTCAGCGGGCTCTTCCTTTTCTTCCGCCACCTGCACTTCCTCGACTTGCTGCTTTTCTGGCACTTTCTCGCACGGAGCCGGGGCAGCCTGCGGCTCCTCCTCTTGTGCCGTCGAAGGAGAGGGGCAGACGGGAGCGTCTACCGTGTCACCGACGTTAGTGTCAACTTCAACTTCCACCGCAGAGGAGGCTGTTGTAGCGGGAGGGAGGAGAGCGGGAACTGGCTGCTCCTCCGCCAGTTGGGCCGGCCCCTCAGGAGCCAAGTCAGGGGCAACAGGTTCCAATTGCGCGGCCGGCACATTCTGGTTATCCGCTTCCTGTTCGACCTCCAACGCGGGCTCGGAGTTTGCAGTGGGAGGAGGTGGTGGGGTCTCAACACTGGCAACGTGCTCTACATTGTCATCTGTTAGGGGGGGTTGGATGAGTAGAGATGAGTCAATACAACCATGCTTGATTTTTATCCAGAATAGAGAAAAGGCACGCACCTTGTCTTGTGGCTACCGTAACAGGCGGAATGACTTCACCGTTAGTCTGTGCAGGTCCAGCTTCTGTGATGTTGGCCTACAATCGCGCAAGGTTACCATTTAAATACTCACAAGGCGGCAAGAGTCAGTTTTAGTAAAAACTGAACGATACATCTAACACAGGGTTTAAAAATGTATTTTGTCATCCTCACAACAAAGGTGGCTTATGTTCCTTGTTTGTGTGCTTTAGTAAATCAAGCTATTTAACTACCATTTCCATACGCCTTTGTATCGATACGATCATCATTTGTGAGAGACAATTTGTTTACAGACTCATAAGAAATTTAGGCTGTCTTAGAAAGACCACAAACAAAAGCTTTTCTTTTGGTTGCTCTTTGTACAAGAAGGAAAATAAAAATCGCCATTTGGAAACATGCTTTAATCTGGACAGGAAGAAACGTTTTGGAGTTAAGATTTCAATATTCCTTTGGCCCACACTGGACATTCATAAATAGCTGTGCAGTGTAACCACTAAATGTTTCAGAGCTTGTTTGATTCCGACCTGTGGTGGTGTTGGTGTAGTGGTTGACCTTCCACCAGACATGATCTCCTCCGTGATATCTCGTCCACCCTGGTTGGGGTCACGTATTCTGATCTGTTGTTAGGAAAGGGCAAACTTTTGGTTAGGTTTCTATACTCCTCCATTAATGGTATGTAAACATCATGCCACTAGTGATCAATAGCGACTGACTACCTGAGTTTTAAAAGATGAAAAGGGAAAAAAGAAAAACTTTTGTTATTTTGAAGTAAAAGGGGAAAGTTCCACATTGAACAGACAATAACACTTTTGCGCTCATTCAGTTAGTGACCTCAGACAAGAGGTCCGCTGCCCTTTTGTTGGGACACACTACCGGTTTACGTTCCCTCTTTGGTGGGCCTTGTGTCGGTGCTGGTGGCTGCTGAGGAGGGGGGGCTGGTTGCTGTTGCTGGGCAGGGTTGATAATGACCTGTGCGGGCTGGACAGACGGAGAGTACGGCGGCTGAGCTGGGTAGTATGCTCCTGCTGCAAATTGGAATTCGACAACAACAAGAAAAAGGTTCAACAATGAGGAAAATCACATGTTTGCGGCAGAAGTGATAAATATTGTGTGCTTTTCATACGACAAGGCCTAACCCTAACATCAGAAAAAAGTCATTGGAGTTGTCAACTGCTCATTTAAGTGAAGCCTGCAAAAGCAGGAGAATAGGATTCCATGACCTTGAAGACAATTGTAAATGTTAAGCAGGATACTCGCATATTAATAATCAGGCCACATTTGAGCATCCCGATTAGAGGTGTGATTATTGTAAAATTATTCTCTGCAATTATCCTCTGGTGGGGGTGGTGTTAGTGATTATTCCCTCCCTACTCTAATATTGAACAGGTTCAATATTTCCGATCGCAAATCCTTGTGTGTGTTGTCAGCACCAATTAAGCGAGGAACACAAACCAATAATCTCGCTGAATTTGAGCAGCTACTCTCACGTCTGCAAAAAACGAATTATCGGATGTCTCTGAAAGATTATCCTGGCCCATTATGCTGTGGTATTTGTATTTCTTCATTTTCCCCTTGAGCTACTCGTAGAGCGCTAACCTGCTCAGATTTGTTTTCCTTACGTGGAGCTGAACAGCAAAATTTACAGGTGTTTTAATCATGAATGGACTAATAAACGTCCTGGTTCAGAATTGCTACTCAAACAGTTCACTTCAAGATGCTGTTGACATTTTTGACATCGTGAGACATGATAACTGGCCAAGCATCCCTTGCCACCTAAGAGGAGGTTGGGTGGAGACACGGGAAGACTCAACAAAAGCCGCAAAATGGCTGTGCTATAAAATAATATAGTTGGACATTTATTGGCTGATTTTAGGATCAAACCCCTGTTGCCAATTTTGCTATTCAGCTCTCCTCGTTAGAGAACAGCAAAAAGTATGACAAGTGCATTCAAAAGTTTAGCCTAAGTTCACCTTGTTTAAGTTATATTGCACTTTAGGTTCATCCTGGAATTGCCCCCATAAGCCCAATATCCCTAACTTTAAGTGTATATTTCAACAACAAAACACTTCCCGAGAACAGTGGCAGCGTGCATGCAGGTCCATTAAAAAGTGAAACACAATGACAACATTAGAGACGAGAGGCGCCACTGAAGCTGGCCGACACGCACGCACGCACACTACTCACCGGGGTAGCGCTGGGAGGTGAGAGGAGCACCGTGGAGAGAGAGACGGCCGTTCTCTCGGCCGCCGCCTCTCCCCCCGCCACCCCGCCTCTCCCTCGCAGCAAGAGAGGGCTCTGAACCAACGCGGCAAGAGGAGGAGGAGGAGGAGGAGGAGGGGGAGGGAGGAGGAGCGAGGGATGGGAGAGGGAGGGAGGGAGGAAGGAAGGAAGGAAGGAGGGAAGGAAGGAAGGAAAAAGGACAGGAAGAGACAGATGCAGAATGAGTTATTGAGAGGATTCAGAGGAAGCCGGGTGTTAAAAAGGTCCCATGAAATGAATTGTCCTTACGAGACAGTATTGGCTGTCTTTTTAAAGAGAGGTTTATTTTAACGTCTTCAAAACAATGTTTTGGATGCTTTTATGTCATCTAAGGAATTGTGTAAACATGTAACTATAAAACATTGGCCAGTTTGTTCGATATGTATTTATTTGTATTTAGTGAATTTGCTTTGTTTTGCTCCACTGTCTGTAACCAGGTTGGCATGTAAATGAGAATTTGTTCTCAATTGCCTTATCTGGATGAATAAAGGTTAAGTAAATAAAAAGAAATTTCTCATTAAGAATTTAGTTGTTGGGAGTGTTCCGAGTGAAATTTCAGGATGAACCAAAAAAATGCACAATAAACTTTTACAAATGAACTTCATTTAAATCTTCTCTAAACATTTGACTTTTTGTTTCAGTACATTTAATAAAACGTGGTGTTCTTCAACAACAAGCTGAATTGTAAAATTCACAATAGGTGGTTTTTTTCCCTTCCACTTCGAAGCCTGCAACCTACTGGTGAGGTGACACTAAATAACATGACAAGATTTTCCAAAAATGACAGTCAGTCAAAATGCTGACTCTGATTGGAATGGTGACTTCAACCAAGTACAACACAGCAAAAAAAAAAAAAAAAAAGAAAGAAAGAAAGAAAATTTGAGACTTTTTTGTGTAGGAAAACAATGACCTTTCCACCAATAAACTCATACAGGCCCAAATTCTCCCAGTTGAACCATTAAAATTACTGTATCATTTCAAATGATGTCTTTTGCCCTAAAACGGCACTTAACTAGTACAAAAGGAGTAGTATTCATGAGAAATGCAGTGTGGGCTGTAGAAAAGCTCATGTACATTCATAATCAAGTTGTTTTTGCCAATTTATTTGTTATGGAGAATTTTTGATACGTTTTAAGTGCTCATTTCATGTTTTTTTTGTATTTAATTAGAGAAGTCCACAAAGATGGTGGCCACTGATTTGTTGGTGTTGTCTTGGTCTGATGATGTCTAAATGTGGACAGCATTAAATGAAAAGAGGACTGTTTAAAAACCAAACCTAACTGAACCAGGAATGGTATTGAATGGTCACCGATGACGTTTAATACGTCGACACGCACATACCCTCGAGTGTCGATGATGTAAATGTCAACGTCAACACGTGCATACAGTCAGTTGTAAACAAGTGCGCACAGCAGAAAAGAAAAGAGAACAGCAGAAATGGCGGCGCCGCCGGTTCGTGCGTTCTGGGCGGGAAAGAGGACAGCGCCACCACGAAGCAGCTGAAAAGCGGACAAGAAAGTCCAAAGTATGGACATATTTCAACGAAAAGCCAAACGACTGTAGCGTTTGTAAAGCCGAGTTAGTGTAAAGCCGAGTGAGGAACGAACACCTGAAGCGACGTCACCGAGGTGCTGCTGGAAGACGACAGAAAGCAAAAAGCTAGAGGATCGGAAGTTCATCTAACTACTAACTAATATGACCCGGTTTTACTTAAGTTGCTGTTATGTGCGATGTATTATTAACGCGCATCGTTAGGTTTCATTTTCAAAAATCATTGTGATAATATTTCAGTATGCACTCTGCTTTATCTGTCTATTTTTAAGATTAAAGAAAACTGATGTTACACAGTTTTCCCCCTCACCTCCAAAAACAGGAATGCACACCAGGAAGAGCATCTCAACTCAAAAGCATTCTTACAATGATTGTTCAGGACAATGCCCCTCATTCGACTTTAAGAGGTATTTCTTTTTTAGTTATACATGGGCTGCTTAACATGAGCTCACACATTGTTTCACTGTAATACGTACACAGAGAAATACCTCATTCATGTTCACACATCATGATGCTTGCCTAAAAGAGATGTGAGTGTTCATTCAATACCAAAAGTTCATTTTTTTACTTTAATAAAGAATTTTTTTTAAAGTGTTCAGAAGTGGTTTTATAACATATTAATGGTCAACCCAAAAATTGCTGGATTAGTCAAAAAATGTATTGTTAAACTAATCGACTAATCGGAAAAATAGTCGATAGATTAATCGGGAGCAAAATAATCGTTTGGGACAGCCCTATTCCGTATGTTTTTACATGTTTGTACATTCAATAGTTGGACACGTACTACATTCAAAAGTTGTGTCAAATGAAGGTCACCTGTTACATTGCATTTTAGGTTCATCCTGAAATTTTGTTCCAAAACAAACATGGCTGACTTGTTTTGCGAGTGGTGTATCCTATGTGGACAAAGACAAATCTCTGGTCTCAAAGCATTTCATGGAACCCGTGAGGTAGCGTGATCTGAGACTACAGATAGAAAGAACGCAGGCCAAAGCAGAACAAAGAGCCACAACGCATGCACGAGTGTTGCGCTCTGCCAAAAACATACGACACACAGATCAGCCGTTCAAACAAAACCCAAACGCAGCCAACCCGGTGAGCGATGAGGTGAGGCTAACATGGGCGGTGGACTAAGACTAGTAGTTGCTTTCCTTATACATGACAGATGACGATGAATTAGTGAGGATGAGGGAGAGGATCCCTTTCCGGCGGGTTAAGTCTCTTACCATAGCCGGAGTATTCAGCGGGGCTGGTTCCCGGATAGAAGCCCGCAGTACCGCTGGTCACGGGATACTGCTGAGTAGGTGGCATGTATGGGGCCCGGTACTGCAATAGCAGACAAACAGCAGAGAGACAATTACATTTCTGAGGGCTTCGAGTACATTAAGGATTAAAGTGCTGGGTTCAGTGCAGCACCCTGTTTTTCACCGTTTCCACTGTATTGTAAAGCAAACCACAATATCAAGCTTTTCAACAAGTCTCTTCTTGGCGTAGCACTTGTTGAAGTACAGCAAGCGACAAAAATGTCACATTCATGTTACAATGGAATGTAAGAAATCAAAGGGCTCATTTTAACAATACCTTGCAATACCATAGAGAGAGTGGCCGTGTCAGTTTTGTATTTTTTACTTAACTTTTTATTTGGGGGTGGGCGGGGGTTGGTTACAATAGTCTTAAAAGTTCATTCGTTGATTACGTTCACTGAACACATGAGAAATGAGTGCAAACTTGACATTACATCACATCACTGGCCATGCTCAGCAATTATTTTCTACAGTATAGTAAATGTGCTATGCACTTCGAAGGTGTCATTTTAGAGTAGACCATGTTTTATAGTCTCTTCTTTTCACAGTACTAGATTTACCCTTGTGTCACGGGTTGAAATACCACTCTCTACCTTTATATTTTTTAACTATGTTTATAACTTCTTCCAGCTAGTTGGGAGTAGTAAACGAGACGTTTTGTTTCAAGTATTTATTGTGGAATTGAACAGGTATGCAGTCAAACAGTTTTGATGCTGCTTGTGACGAATCTGCAGAAAGGAAAAACAAAATTACTGGACTCCACAGCTGGAATCGGGAACCAGTTCACGTGGAAGTCAGTTGAACTCTAACACAAACTGGCTCATTTACGTGCCCTACTCTTATCTATCAGCCACTCAAACAACTGTTGGCCTGAATGTGAACAATGCATCACCACACAGCGCTGAGGCGTTTCGCCAAAAAATGCGATAAGAATGGCAAAGAACAGCAAACGTGACAGTAAACAATGCACTGCAATGGGTGACTGGCGACTCGAGCTATTCTAGTGAGGTCGCTCGCCGAAGATTACCGGAGACTGCTGAACATTTGCATTTTCATCGTTAGGCGCATTGTTATGGGTCTAATTATGAATATGGGTGGGTTGCGTCATAAAAACTAAAGTATGCTTAAAATAGTTTTAGCCTTTAGTATTACGCAAAAGATGGTTGGCCAAAATTACTTTACACAAGGTCTTTAAATGCATCGTCTAGTCATCTAGGTCCCTTTGTTCTATCAGGCACGATATCCATTCTTGTTGCTGTCGCTTTGTACGGTGCTCGACGGAATAGGCCATAAAAGGCAAAGGAAATTCCAACTGTGGCGTCCTAGATAAAATCAGCCGTAGCGACACTCTCCGACTTGGAGTGAAAGTGCAACACGTTTTCAAAACAACCCATGTGGGTATAAAGAAACGTGCGCGTCATTGCCACGATGTGTGTGCAGACGGTGCCCGCGGGAGTATAAAGAAGCCTTGAGTCCTCAAGATCTCAACCAGAGCTGATTTAACCTCTCTGTGTTGTCATTATACATAAACGGCTGTTGTTGTGCCTATTGTGGCGGCATGGCTCAGGTGGTAGACTGGTCATCTCCCAACCAGAAGGTTTGTGGGTTCGATCCTCAACCCTTGTGACCCTATCGAAGTGTCCCTGAGCAAGATGCTGTACCTCCAGTTGCTCCTGATGCTGTCGTTGGTAGGTAAAATGAGGAGACAGCGTTAAAGCGGTTTGAGTAGCGTAGAAAAGCGCTACAAGTGGTTGTAGGATGTAGTACGGGGAGTTTGGTTCTTTACCTTCTCAATGTGTGCCTTGAGATATCCTTTGTTGTGAACTGGCGCTACGTAAATAAAACTGACTTGAAGTAAGGCATAGAATGTACAGGTATCGGTTCTCAAATGTATGCAGTAAAAAGGAAAACAAATAAAAATAAAAAAAATAATTAAATTCTCATTCAGATACCTGAAAATTCTACTTCAGTACCGTCCTGAGCCTTGATCACTATTTAGCCGTCAAAACCTAGGAGATCTGAACCAATCGCCTGTGTGGCAAAAACAAAGCTTGCGTGACTCTACCTGTCCAGCGGGAAGGAAGTAACCCTGAGGGGAGCCGGCGAACGAGAGCTGCTGCTGGGGAATCATCATCATCTGGGAGCTTGGCGGGTAGACGTGGGGGGGTCCTACAGGTCGGGGGCCGCTGCTTGTTTGGACCCTCGGCGCACTGGTGGCCATTGCCGGACGGTTTGAATAATAACCCTGAAGACATGGGGGGGGGGGCCTGATTAACAAAACCGCTCGCCTTGGATTTCTGATTAACCCGTGTGACTTTTTGCCGTGAGTACATGGGTCCAGTTACGCACACAAATGCCTGACCTGAGGTGGATGGCATACATCACAACAAATGCAAATTGTACATGGCACACTTAGACTGTACAGTGTTCCCCTGTTATATGACAGTTCGTTTGTGGCCCTACTACTACTGTGCAGATTTTTAAATTGGAACTCAAGGCAAACATTTTCTTTGCACTAATATATTCTACGTATGTGCCCATACTAGTCTAAACATTGTATTCTTATTAATATTACAATTCTGACATCACTGCTCGCCTGTTTTCTTTTTGGTCACGTGACATCCAAACCCGAGGGTACTTTGACGTCAATTTCAGTCAACGGCAACGAGTGGTACAGGACAAAATGGCAGTGCCCTGACACTGAGGGAAATGAATGGATTAATTTGCTTAATTCGTATTTCACAAACGCAATAGTAATCCAACTACCATGTTTAGACGAGTGGAGGCACATATGACATATTGCAAACAAAATGTTGGACTTGACTTCTACTTTAAGCCGTTGTTTACATTATACTTGTCTATTCCCAGCGGCACGCCTTTGTGTAGTACCCTGCTGTGCCACAACATGTCTGGTAGCAATTAGGTCTACTGTTTCACTATCGGTTATTTGATTTATAATTACCCAACACTTATGCTAATTTCCGGTAGCCCAACTATAGCGTGCTTCAATATATCGTCGCTGTCCTGTGAAAAACACTTATGTCCAATTTTAGAGAAAAAAAAAATAATTTTCACAATGCGGTGTCTGTAACGCATAAACACCATTCACGTAAAAAAAAAAAAAAAAGAAAAAAGAAAATTGAAAAAAATTGACGTGTTTTTCTCATGACAGTAATGTTAACATTTAACCTAGCAGACTTACAGAATGATCTGGTTTGGTTCAACATGTTGGTGTTTAAACTAAGAATATTTAATTCTCTTTTGCTTTGTCAGTTTTACAGAAAACCTTAACTGGGAATGAAGCAAGCACAACTTTCTCCTTTTTTTTTTGGAGAACTACACATGTATTTCGAGGGATAAATCTCTCTAGATGGCGGAGTTCATTTTTTTTTGTGGGTGGGTCTGGAACATGCCACCCGGTGCTGAACGGGGGTTCACTGTACTGATGTTTCAGCACTGGCTGCAGGGAGAGAAATGCCATTACCTGTAGCGCTCTGTATCCACCCTTCAGCCGCACAACACACAAGCAGAAAAGCAAGAGAGGGAGTGAGATTAACGTGAGAATGGAGACAGTGTGAACGAGTGAGACTGCCAGACATTGACGAGGAGGGGAAGGGGAGCAAGGAAGGGGCTAGGAAGAGGGGTGGGGGTGGGGGGGGGGTTAGCAGGCAGAGAGGTGTGTATATCTTGGGCCAAGTACAGTGAAGCCTGGCAATGGCGTCTACGCATGCAAGTCTTTACAGATCCGGAGTCGAGTGAGATCCTGGCAAGTTGAGCAGGATCCATTTTTAAGTTAGTAGGCGCATGCAGGCGGAAGGGGCTAACAACTATAGTATGTTAATGACTAAAGCAAACTTTACAATCATGTGATGAGGGCGATTACATTGAACAATGACAAAATTTGTATATGGACGGTTATTAGACACTTTTTGATGGAATTGTGGAAAGTACCAAATCTTTCTCAACACAAATTTTAATTTAGCTTGTGGAAAATATCAAATCATTTAGTTACATTTTCATACATGATATTTTCCTTGAAATTGTTCAGATGGGCTTCTTTTGAGTACAAATACACTAGTTTTAGGTCATTGGTGGCAGGGGGATTTGGGGAAAGCTATGTTTACTTGTTTGAAATCTTGCCAAGTCAGATTTTCCTGTTCTACTGGCAGACCATTTTGCTTACATCAAGTAATATATACTCATCTCGTTGCTTTTTCTCATTTTTTTTAAGACCACTTTTTGCAGTGCAAGTACTGAATGAATTACTCTTGCCATCACACTTTGTCAGAGGATTTCTACAGATCCAATCAAATGGAAATGAGCCGTGGGGCCAAGTCTTGCATTTTTCTGGTGGGGTGGGGGAGGTTGTTTTTTTATAAAGGTTTGGATATTCTGAGTGTGAAAGTTTTCAACAGCTGAACCAGGAAATGATCTTGACTTGTTCAGAGAACGGAAATAAAACATTCTGCTGGTTCAACACTTTCAGCACACAACTACTGCTACGGCCATTTTGAAACACGTAGTTGTCTTGGGAATGCTTGAAACGGAGGTGTGCTGCTACAATTTGGTTAACGCAGTGCACACACGTTCCACAAACAAAGCCATTAAGATGAAGTCCTTGCCATGAGGGTGTAATTTTATAGGGAAAAAAGATTATTTAAGTGTTCTAATCTTACAATGTTTATTTTGATTTTTACATATTAAGAGCACAGTGCTTCCTAGTGTTGGTTGTATTGGTAAAATATTACACAAGACGTGGCTGTCACTTACAAAAATTGTTTTGCAATAAAATGAAATTAACGCTCAACTTTGATGGTTCCCCTGCACTTACTGTATCAAACATGTTGAAAAAAAATTGAGAATCAATTATGAGATCCGACATGAGACCTCATTTGCAGGCTCTCAATAGATAGCTTCATGAGACTTTTGCCATCTCTTCTAACGTCAATTGACAGAGGAGCCAAGGAGAGGTCTAAAATTTCCACGCATTCTCAGCTACTTCGCCAACAACATGCACTGTGCTAAGGAGACACAGGGGTGGCAGGATGCGACTGTGCGGGTGGTGTTAGTACCTGTTGGTGTAACGTACGGGGCCCTGCGGCAAACTGGGAGGACAGCAAAACACAGGAAAGAAGTCAAGATCACACCAGAAAAATAAGCAATGACACACACGCACACAACAACACACAAGCAAAATTAGCTCAAGTAAGGTAGAAGTTGAGTTCCAAAGGGGATGGGAAATTTCCAGTAATTTGGGAATTGAGGGTAATTTAAAGGAAACGTATCAACATTTTGTTATAAGCAGACATCCAAGCAAAATCAATAGGCAGTGATTATTTTGCCGTGACCTGCAACTCTCCTGCAAGTGTTATTTCACCATGAACGGCTCTGATTGGTCAATTGCTAGAGCGAGGAATTCTGGACCTGCCGAGAATCAGCCATTTTACCGTGATTACAGTAGTTTGGCCGTGAATAGGTTATTTTAGCGATGTATATGTATGTATATGTAGATGTATAGGCTGCCGTGTTACGGATCTACTGGCTTCCACATTAACTGATTCCTGATTCCAGCTGTGGCCGTTAGGGCAATGTCAGTCCAATATGCTTATGTTTCTTAATCATAACAATAACTTAACCATAATTTTTAATAGATTAAACTCTTGGTCTTTTAAATTCTTATACCAGCCTGTTTTTTTAAAATTAATTTGACCTCTTTTTATTTTTAACTTCCTACTTATCCAAACCCTAATCATTTGCATCAAACTTGTTAAACTGCGAAACGGTTCATTTCTTCAATAAATACGTGAAACAAAACGGCTCGTTTAAAACTCATAACTGGCTGCAAACATAGTTAAAAAAATAATAATGATAAAATAAAATAAGATAGAGACCAGATTCAAACCCGTGATGAGAAGGAAAAAAGCAGCACCTTCGGGACGACTGCTTTACCCACTACACCACGAGCTGGCACACTTTAACCGGCACAGAATTTGTACTTGTGGTTCTCGCGCGATTCACGGTAAAATAACACTAGGTGGCGAGTTGCCAGTCATGGCAAAATACCCTCTGCGAAATATTTCTTCTTGCCCACAATCCATTTGAGCATTAGGTAAGATGGATGGATGGGTGGATGGATAACCACTTATCTTAGTTTGTACCATGTCAAGCTATTTATTGGACTTTAACTGCTTGAATTTCAATAAAGGTTAAAATTGAAAAATTCAGAGGCGGTCAAAACTTCTTCCAAGATCTCTACTGAAAGCCAACCTTAATGTTTGTAAATTCCTGGTATGTTACCATAAATTCCCAAGTTTCCAAATTTGAAAACGACTTGATTGCTTTCCAAAATCATCACACAATGGATCATACCTGTCTTGGCTGTGGAGCGGAGTTCATCTGAGGGGGTGGAGGTGCGGCGAAAACAAGAGACGTGGGCTGCCCAGATCCGTAGGCGGCCTTTAAAAAAATGTTTTAAAAAGTGGGGGTGGGGATTTACAAACATGACCAAGTGATTGATTGCGTCTCTCCAAAGAACACCGATTTAAGAGGGGTCACTTACCTGTGTCAATCCGGGGGAGGGGGCGGGGTTTGGGACAGAGGTGGGTCCCGGTATAGGCTGCGGTGGTTTATTCATTTCACGTTCTTTTATGGTTCTGCATTAGGGTGGCGATGTGCTGCCAACCTTTTGAGAGGGGGACGGGGGTGGGGGGGTGGAAAAAAGAAAAACACACACACACTTATTAGTAACAATATGGTGAAAGGATGAAAACGTTAACTTCATTAATCATTTCAAAATACAAATAGCACTGTCTAGTTGGCAGCAAGCAAGGGTGCGGTCTACGGTTTCACCCATGATAACACCACCACCGCCGCCGCCGCCTCCCTTCAGTGTCTCACTTTAATTTGCATGGCTTTTGTTGGCTATAGGATGAGCACTTGAGGCCTAATCACATTTGCATATTACTCCAAGTCGTTGAGTTTTCACCTCCAGCTATCGCTAGGCGTTCCATTCTCCATTGTTGTTAAGACCCTGAGCAAAGCACATACGACTGTACAGTAGGTAGTAAGCAATGAAAAGATGCATTAAAATTAAAAAAAGAGTCTATAAAGTCTCTTTACATAAAGACACAGCTGTGGAAAATTATTACAAAAATAGTAACTATTTAATTTTTTTTGACCAATTCAATACACCTCATTATAGGGCTGACCAATTATTTGAATTCAAATCGACATTGCAGTGTAGCAGACCACAATTTTCAAATAAGAAAGGCTATAATTCGGGGAAATCGGTCGCTATTATCTTTTTCTATACGTATATATTTTAATTTATTTATACAGTGTCTACATAAGTTCAGTGCTTCAGTGCAGTCCACATGTTAACTTATACTGACTGTGTTAATGCAGCCAATAAACCTTTTAGAACCCAAATATTGGCAGTATTCAGGTTTTTAGAAGCCATGTAAACGCCTGCAATAACCCGAATATGCCCTTATTCGGGTTTTTAAAATTCCTAATATGTCTGGGTTACTCCCTTTCAAACGCGAATATGCGTGCATGTATACGGCAATTGGAATACGGCAATTGCACGGGACACTCGCACACTTGCATGCTCAACAGCGAGGAATCTTGGTCTTTGTAGTACAGGAAGTGCTTGTATGTGCGCTGTTTAGGGCGCAACCCACCGGAAATACACGTTTAGTGATAAACAAAACATGGCGAAAGCTATAGTAGGTACCACACCACACTTCTAAAGCGAGGAGGAAACCGTCTGCTTCATTGGTGTGGTAAGTGACATGAATATAATGTGTTTTATTGACAGAAGCAAGTAACAAGCGGAGATGATGTAAATTGCTTCACGTCCGTGCACCGCCGTTACAATCGGGTTATTTAAATGTGTGGGGTAACCCTTTCCGCTCAAGCCATTTAAACGGGTTATTCCGAATGACTCTGAACTTTTGACGGAATTTTGACCATAACCTGAATATTGGCTACATGTACACATAGTTAGTGACTCATGAAACAAGTTGAAATGATAAAACCACATATTCGATTGCATTATTGTTGAAATCTGACTTATGACTTCCTGTCTGCGGTTTACGCAGCACTTGTTTGGTAGACTGCAAGTCAAAGTGTTTAGTAAGCTAACAAATGTAATTCAAGTAGATAAACTGTCTTCTGCCTTGCCTTTATTACAGCGCAAGCCAAACCTATAAAACCAAAACATTTATGTATAACACATCTGATATTGTTTGTTGCAATGTATTGTTTGTGCTTGTTAAAAATAAATGAGAAGAGGATCTTGGGGGGGGGGGAACACAATCGTAATATTAAGGAATAAAGAAAATGTAATTACATTATTTTTCTAAATCGTTCAGCCCTTCCTCTATATCACCAAAACCATTAGTTGCACAAAGCACATCAAGACGGTGCTCAATTTCAATGGAAGCAACAGCATTTGTCCCAGTTATCTTTAAAACACCATGTACAGTAGACAGTTCAAGGGAGTTGAAACTGGTGAACAAGGTGGTCTGGGAATTGGGCCATCTCTTGCAATCCACCAACCAGTCTGGAAATGTTTGATTTGGGAAGACACAGACATACAGACCTCACTATGTACCTCACTGAGTACATAGAAACAAATCTGATCAACAGACCTCGAGAGACTTTTGTAATACATTAATTAAATGTAAAGAGCGTGACCACACCATAATCTAAATTGAGTGCAAAATGCGACGTGATTAAAAACTTGGATGATTAACCTCTCAACAACTGCTTTTGTAGTATTTTCGTCAGCTGTAAAGAGACTTGGTGGACACCCTCTGTTTAATACTTTGTTCAAGTGCACACGAATTGAACATGATTAAAATATTTGAAATCCACTGACATTAACATTCTGTAGTTAACAAATTTCGTTTTAATTGTAAAGAGACTGTGGACTCTGTAGTTGAGTTTGTTATGTCACCAGTGGTCGGGGCGGGGGGGGAATTGGAGAAAATGGACACCTGAGGTCAAAGCTCATTTTCAGTGTCACTGGCCTGTGCTTTAACACCCCAAAAATTACAGCGACCTATGTGTGTACTTTTAGAGGGAGAGGGGATAGAGGGAATGCGAAATCATAACTTGAACATAGTTTGCAGTTTAATTCTCGAATTGTCTTGACATCACTTGCTAATACGGCGACTGACGTTAGCATTAGCTAGCGCCACGTTCTTTTCAAGGAAACTCACGGTTAATCATCACTCGGTTGCTCAGTATCTCCAGCAAAATAAGTTTTGGGACACCTACGGTGAAGTTAAAACAAAAATGTGAAGCTACTTAAAAGAGTAGGTCATCATTGGCAGTGAGAACTGACGGAGAAAGTAGCAGCCGGGCTAAAGATACGTGTCCCACTGTCAAGAGACATTTTTGCTTGGGTTATGCTACGTGGCCGGTCCTAGTGGTCCGCACTAATTCGCCGAAAAATGCACCCGAACGCAGCCAATACTGATATTGTATTGCTTTTAACCAACATCAAGATGTGCCGGAATTCGGAATAGTGCTCCAACCGTCGACATTGAGTGAAACTATCGTGGGTCAACGTTAGCCTTCAGCGTTAGCGCCGCAACTGTGTGTCAAGTGGATTTCATTACAGGCCCCGGCCGGCTCCATGAGCACATTAAATCCGGGGCAATTTTACAATTATTTTTTAATTAAACATTTTCGCCCTAAAACACGAAATCGAACAAGAAAGCCAATTATGAGTCGGTTCACGTCAAAAGTGGCGAGAAATCGTCGTTTCGGCGTAGTAAAAGAGCGAAAGTACATGGCGTGGAGCCTAAAGGGTGGCAACCATCTGAAGATTAGCAAGGAGAACCCCGTGGCTGTAATGCGGCTAATGGTGGTCGTGATTAGCTCAAAGCTCCCTCACAATCCGCACATCGAGAGCAGCTAGACAACAAAGTACAAGCACGCCACATTTAAACATTAAAAAATATATATTTTTTATAGATTGGCAGGCTTCGCTCGTAAAATCTACGGCGGGCTGACAGCCGGCATGGGGCCTTGTTCGAACGCGGCTAGACAAAATGAAGCCCGGGCGAACATTTTCAACTCGAATGGAATTCTTACCGTGTTAACGTGTGAAGGAGGTGCTGGATTGCAACCCGGGAGTCGGCCTCTCGTCGGGTCCTCTGTGGGATTGGTGATACTGTTCCTCCCCGGTGCCTTTTTTCCCTCCGGTCCAACACAAACCAAGATGCCCTTCTTTGGCTACTGACTTAGCCAGCTAACTCCGGCTAACCGGCTCTACTCCTGTCACTTGATGAAATCCCGGGGCGTGCAACAGCGACAGTGCTTACAAATCAAACAATTTCGTCCTTGACGAGTACTACTGGTGATTCCGATGGCCCCGAAAAAAGCCCCTGGACCGGAGGTCCATTATCAAGGCGCCGATGGTGACGGATTGCCGGTTTGGTATGTACACAACTGCCGTGTGAGTGAACTCAGAGCGACGCCATAGTGCGCGACGTTGAGTGCCGAGGAAGCCGGTGCCGCCGTGCCCTGCTACTCGGGTGCGTGCGCCGCCTAGCCGCCTGGATCACTTCCGGGGTAAATGAAAGGAGGCCGGTGCCTCCGTCACGTGACGAGGGCTCGGCAGCAGAGCCCGAAATCTAGTACAGTACTGTTTGCGAGACATATTATTCTCATGAAATTAAAATAAAATGTTAGTGTGCCATTTGAAAACACGTTTTGTCATACAGTGGTGCCTTCAGATACAACTTTAATTTGTGTCTTGACATTCATCTAACCCCCTTAAAGGAGATGTATCATGCTGAATCCAATTTTTGAGCATTTAGTCGTGTTAAAATGCCTTTTCCTCATCAAAAACATCCCAAAGTGGTGTTTCCCTCCATTCATCCATCTTCGAGAATTTCTGCTCTTTCCTCCTCTCTAAGCACCAGCCCCACTCAACCGAAGAAAACGACAGGTGTTCTGACATTGTTACGTAATAATGCCCCGTACCGCCCCCGCCGAGTAAACACACGCCCACTTTCTCCAGAAACCAGCAGTGGTCGGCCAAACACATGTAGTTCTGCACTGGGGTTGGGGAGAGAAATTTGTAGTTGCAACGTTTTAGTTTAATGTGCAAACGGTAAAAATGTGTGATTTGGTTAGGGTCTGAAGTTTAGATGCTTTGGGACAAAGTCATGAAAGAGGCGTGGCAGCCACACGGGGAGAGAGGGGGCTTTGGTGAACCAGGTGTCTTAATTCCCGGTTAGAAAGAGCCACCAAAATAAATCTTGTATTATATTTCACAATTTATTGTAGCAAGTTTCACATTACAATGTAACAAGGTTCATCATCACCAGTTTGAATTCCGCATTCAGCAAAACAAAATGAATTCCTTCCAATTCAGGTCAATGGCGGAACCCCATTTATTGTCTTTTTACATAAATGTGTTTACTGAAAAGGTGTTTACTTGGCCTTTTCTAACAGTGTAGAAGCTCAGCATAATTATGTAGCTAGTAACTTTTATTTAAAAGACCAAAAAAATGAGCCATGGGTGGGCAGTCTGTCAATCTACCCAGTGAGATTCATGAAAAAATATATATACTATTACATTTTTGTTAAATTATTACATTATTTTTGAATTTGTGTTTTTTATTTTATTGAATATTAAGAATGACACACTTGTGGCTGTCTAAATATCTGAACTTCACATTATTCAGTTGATCGTTTTATTTGAATATACGTTGTGTCGAGATAGGTGGATTGTGCTCAGTGAGAGAAATATTTAGGCCTACCCTGATTTTTCCAGGCCCACCCATTAGCCATGTTCTGGCTTTGCCCCTGCACTTGGGGCGTAGCATAAAAACTTAATTCATAACACTTTCCTGCTTGGATGCAGCAGGGCTTGCTTGTACTGCCCAGAACTCAGTGTGATTCATATAGCAATTCTTCAGAAGATAAATAGCCTACAGTAGATTGTGTCCATGTGTTGCCAACAAACATTCTGTGGCTAACACCTGCTCGTTTACAGTTTACAGTGCATGATGGGTGTGGCTTTGGACAAAGGAGGGATTAGTGAATTGAGCGAGGCTCTTGCTATTCTTGCCGTTTTAAAACTGCAAACTCCCCCTTTAAAAGAAATTCTCATTTCATTCAACACCCCTCCGCATTAGCCTGAGACATGTTTTCAAGTACCTAAACTAACTAGCCAGTAGCCCAGTGGTTTTCAAATGGGGTGAATGCGAGATTTTAAGGAGCATCCAGTCAAATCGAGCAAGATCACAGAAGTTACCTCCCTGCCACCGAGAACGACAGATCCTCAGTGAAGTGTCTTACGAAATTGAAAAAAAACCCCACTCGGTTCAGTACAACAACGCACTATTCGGTATTGACACTTGGTAATGCCTGATTTTTTTTTTCTGCTTTTATTGAGTAGCTTTAGAACAGATTGTACTATGATCCAAAGGGGGACACTTGATTTTTTATGTACACAAATCTCAATGTACTAGCTCACTCAAAATTCCAGTCAACTATTTTCTTAGATTGTGCAAGCTTACGCAAGTGGAGAGCAAAAATAAGCAAAATTGAATAACTTAACCAGTAGGTTGACAATAATGTACTTTCTGGTAATTATTCAGAAATAAAAAGAGTCTGCAAGGCATTGAAAAGGCTTTTATTTAATGAATTAAGTGTTAGAAAAACAAAAGTTACTGGAACAGCTTGTGAATGTCTTTAGTGATTTGCGTAAGGATTTCGAAGTGATTTCTAAGTGGCTGCTGAGATGAGACAAAACGGACAATGTGTCTGGGAATCGTGGATAAGTAGTTTGAGCCATGCATCTAGTTTGTCTGCTGACAGGTGTGGGAAGTGCACAGTCTCTCCAAATCTGAGGAAGGAAAAGAGAAACACTTATTTTTCTAAGATTAGACTACATAAGCAAAAAAATAAATAGATAAAACAAAAAACATCCAAACCTGGAGTGGAGTCGCTGCACTGCCTCAGTGAGGTCATAGCATTCAGATAATCTTCTTGCAAGAAGCTCTTATAATCAGATCCAGGTGGAACCTCTTGGAGACACTGGGTGGAGTCTTTGAAAAGCAAATTCTTCTCAGGTGCAGCCTCAAACATTTTAAAGTTGGCATCGGTGCCGCTCCTTCCGAACCGGGTCTAGCAATAGGAGGGGGGGGAAAAAAAAAAAAAAATCAGCAGTGTCTCCCATCCTCAAATTGCACTAACCTTCTGCACTACTTGCAAGAACAGTTACAAGGCGATCAAGTTCTTCCTAACCTGCTGTTCCTGAAGAATGGTGACAACTTCGTTGCGGTCCTCTGGACGGGTCACAACGGCGTGTGCTGGGGTGATCGCCAGATGGCAAGCCTCAAACTCTGTGACCTCCACTGGATCCTTGTTGGGGCAAATCAGCTGATAGTCGCTGCTCAAGACGTTAGCGGCCCACGGTGCACCCTTTCCTGTAATTGAGCAAAAATATGACGTGACCAGCTATGGTACTGTGATTGTGAGGAGGGTTGA
Source organism: Filicampus tigris (assembly GCF_054856515.1). Taxonomy (NCBI): domain Eukaryota; kingdom Metazoa; phylum Chordata; class Actinopteri; order Syngnathiformes; family Syngnathidae; genus Filicampus; species Filicampus tigris. Next base: position 14,992,565 of record NC_141226.1, on the reverse strand, counting down.
GTGTTAACGTTACCGTCGCTGTTTGCTGCAACAATTGAGTGTTTAATGAAGGCCACGTCACCAGCACCCTCGACAAGACATCTGAAAAGCAGAAAATACAGGGATTCTTGACTTCTGCCCTCATTTCAAAAAGATACATGGTAGCATAAAGCGGAAGTCAGCCCAACATATTTTTTTCAAGATTATGTTCCCAGCAGGCCCACTAGTTGAAACACGGGATTCTGATTAATTTTGCGTTTGTGGAATATAAATTAAGCAGCAAAATGCATTCGTTTTTAGCCATCTACGGGGGCGGCCATTTTGTCTTCTGTCGACCGGAAATGACATCACAACTGCTCACAACGACCAATCACGGCTGACCTGTTTTCTGAATCTGAGCCGTGATTGGTCGTTGTGAGCAGTTGTGATGTCATTTTCGGTCGACAGAGGACAAAATGGCCGCCCCCGGAGATGGCTAAAAACGAGTGGATTAACACTTATTCCACAAACGCAATATTTATCAGAATGCCCTGTTTAGCCCTAGTGGGCTTGCATAGAACATATTCTTGAAAAACATACGTTTGCGTTGACATCCGCTTTAAGACTAAAACCATGAGTGAAAGCTCATTTGCCTGTGCCTCGCAATCAGTCCAGGATGCATGTATTTTCATTTGACAAAAGCCAAACCAGTCACTGCTTCTCTCCAAAAGTCAATTTTGCTAGACCGCAGCCACAGCTTCATTGAATAACCCCCTTTGAGGACAAGGGCGATAGCAAGTAGACAGACTGACCCTTTGCCTGATTATTTCTTCATAGCTGAACTGTTAAGAGCTTACCTAAAGGCCCCATCATAGCCGTAGTACCTCTCCTCGAGACTAGCTTGGCACTTTGCGTTGTCATCCACAGTTTTGCCGCTGCCTGCGCACTGAGAGCAGAACGGTGAGCCGGCCGGAGATCCAGGGGCGCAGCCGCTGCTGAAGAAATTGCCTGAGGACACGGGACAAAGCATTGCGATGGATATTTGGCAACTTGTCTTAGTGTTTTATTTACATACATTTCATAATACGCGGACCCTATAGCTAAAAAAAAAAAACTAACAAAGATCAGGTTTTGATTCTGCAGCCAAAAATTAAACAGCTGTCAGACCTAACTCAATTGTGTTCCCAGTGTAATTGTTACTCTTGTGTTGATCAAAAGCGCAGTCAGAACACTATTTCAACTCCCAAATTGTGGAATCTCACATTTTAGTTCTGTTAAGATATTCAATAAAACCTTTGGGTGTGACTGATTATACACCAGCATTGACAAATTTTGAAATGTGTACCATTCAAAGTTAGCATTAATGCATTTCACCTGTATACACGTTGTGCGTACGAGTCCAGAAACTAATTCTAATTGGAATTTACAGTCATACATTGCATTGTTTTTACATAAGTGTACTTACTGAAGTTGCAGTCTCCAGTCTGTTTGTGGATTTTACCCATGGGAATGTTCCAGCCGGCAGTTCTGCCAAAGCCTGTGTGGCAGGACTTCTTCCCCTTCAGGTTGGCCCAGGTCACCCCAGAACCCTTCTTCACCACGGCGACAGCATAATAGGAGGAGGCTGAGGCTATACACACACACGCCCAATTCGTTCATTTTATTGTTAAAAAAAGACATTCCAAAAACATGCAAGTTAAGTTAATTGAAATTGACTTGTCCTTAAGTGCAAATGCCCTGTGAATGGCTAACAACCAGTCTTAGCTGTGTCCATTTCTCATCTAAACTCAACTAAGAGCACCACCTGAGACCCCAACAAAGACAAGCAAATTAGAAAAATTGATTTACCTCCAGCCGCTTTGCACTTGACTGTGGAGAGAAAAGGTACAGAGTGTTAGGTGATGTGGGGGCGCGGGGCGAGTGGGTAATTAAAAAATACCTTCATCGTACTGCTCCACCATGACTGGAACCAGACCGCACTGCCCAGCTGTGTACACCTCTCCTCCATCCACTGCCATTGCATCTGCCTCTTTGCTCTATACAGTAACAAATGAAATTGTTTGATTACCTGTTCAATTTCGAGCATGGTTTGACAAACGTTCACGTGTCCCATTATGATGGACATGTAACCCAGTTATGTGAGGGAGTCTTAATGAGAATTCCCACACTGGTCAAACTGACTCGATGCTCTGCTCAATAGATGCAATGGGATGAGGGTTCATTAAAAAAAATAATGTTTCCCCATCTGTCATGTATACCTGCTTCTGATTAAAGCTCATTTGGCCAAATTCCCTATTTCAGAACCTGAGAATTCGAATACAATGGTGACATAAATCAAAGCACCTGACTGCCTCATTGTAGACATCAGCCCAAACATTATTTTTTCCAGAATATGTTCTATATAATATGACGGTCCACTAGTTGAAACACGGCATTCTGATTAATATTGCGGTTGTGCAATATGAGTTAAGCAGCAGAAATCCACCCCTTTTTAGCCATCTCAGGGGTCGGCCATTTTGTCACTTCTGTTGACATCACAACTGCTCATGGCTCATTGGCTAATGACCGATCACGGCTCATCTTCAGAAAACAGGTCAACCGTGATTGGTCGTTACCTGAGGCCTACGCAACTGTGATGTCATTTTCAGTCGACTGAAGTGACAAAATGGCCGCCCCCGGAGATGGCTAAAAGCGGGTGGATTCTTTTTAACTTGCCTGGGTGAGCTACTGAGAATATTTTACAGACATTTTAAATTTGTATACATTCTCACCAGGATACACAGATTTGTCATCTTACCATGATCATCTTCAGGCAATCTTCCACAGAAGGGGCAGTCTGGCACAGAATTTTGTTTTCATTGTCCACTAAGCTGTTAATGCTCCATTTGTCACATTTCCGAGTCTCGCTCAGGCCCACGGAACACCACTTGATCGCTTTTGAGCCAGCAGCAAGGACCTCTGCAAGGAAACGATGCAAAAATGATCTCAAAGTGTTCATTTGAGCGTGATGATCACATTTGTCGTTACCTTTGTTCAGGGAGCGCACGATGCTCAAGTAGCTGGCACCCAGATACAGGAAAGAGTCTGTGTTGGCAGGCAACCTGACCAGTTTTTCAGTGGAGTCTTTGAACATCAGATTCTTGGCAGGTGCATATGCTTCAGAAGAGAACAGGTTAAAGCCCTGTTTTAAAATAAAAACAGAAGTTAGGAAAAGTGAAGCATTCCCTTTCCCCCCCATACACCCCCCACCCCAGGATTTGGTTGCATTTCCTGAGCCCAGTACAATACAGTGGAGTGGCAGGCCCTGCGTGTGCCTTATGACTATAACTCAACCCACGAAATAATTTCTCAAATCAGATGTGCATATTACCTGCACTGCGGTGAGGCTATTCCAGATCAACTCCGCCAGCTGTGGATCTCGGCGGGTGACCACGGCATGAGCTGGTACCCTGGCCAGGTGGCATTGTTTGTAGTTGTCAATGGGTGCTCTGGTGTTGTCCATGCACAGTAGCTCATAGTCAGCCTTCATGTTGTCTTTAAGGAGAACAAAAAATAGTCACTACAATTCAGCAGATATCCTTTTTACTATACATTTCTGGTCCTGATAAAAAAAAAAAAATATTGACAGTAGTTAAAGTCATGTTCAACATTTTGCCAATTTCTCACTCTTCTGTTTAGGTCCCAAATGACTCCCAATTTGGAGTAGGGAGATACTAATTTTAGATTTTTTTTTTTTTTTTGCTTACAGCTTTAAATATGATTGAATAGAAGGAACTGACCTGGTACAGTAAGATGCTTGACAAACGCCACATCGCCGGCATTTTCTACCAGGCACCTTGTAACAGATTTTAATCAAGATTGTGCATAAATGGACCGGTAGACTCAGTGAAAATTGTTTTGCTTACTGGAATGCGCCACCATAGTCATAGTAAGGTTCATTATGAGACCGTGAGCAGTCTCCCTTGCAGCCTTTACACAGTTGGGAACCCTTTTCTGCTCCAGGGGCACAGCTCTTAGAGAAGAAGTTACCCACAGCTGTGCCAAAAAAATAAATAAAATAATTAAAAATTTTTTAAAAAGTCTTAAATCTGGTCTAGTATTCACTAACCATTGCTATCACTCACCAGACTCAATAGCTTCATCGTCAATGCCTCTCCACTTCAGCACACCCAACTTAATGAGGGTTCCAATTGGGATGTTCCAGCCGGCAGATTTTTCAAAGCCAGTGTGGCAGGATCTCTTCCCTTGCAGGTCTTCGATGCCAAACCCAGTGCCCTTCTTAACCACAGCGACGGCAAAGTAGCAGCTATCCGATTCTGAGCAGATTGAATAAAAATGATTTCATGTTAACTGAAAAATGAAGGCATAAGATAAAAAGATGCCATTCTACAGAAACATCTCTAGGGGCGGCCATTTTGTCTTCTGTCGACTGAAAAGGACATCACAACTGCCCACAACGACCAATCACGGCTGACCTGTTTTCTGAATCTGAGCCGTGATTGGTCGTTGTGAGCAGTTGTGATTTTCGGTCGACAGAAGACAAAATGGCCGCCCCCAGAGATGGCTAAAAACGAGTGGATTAACACTTATTCCACAAACGCAATATTTATCAGAATGCCCTGTTTCAACTAGTGGGCTTGCATAGAACATGTTCTTGAAAAAAAAAAATGTTTGCGTTGACTACCTATTTAATGAAAGACTGTTGTTGACTGTTTAGTGACTTACTGGCACCATAGTCCTCAGCAATTATGGGATGGAGTTTGAAGTTCTCCAGTCCAGCGGTGTAGATGTCTCCTCCATCCAATGTGATTGCATCTGCTGTACCCTCCTGTCCAGAGAAAAATAGAAAAAAAATCCTGTAAAATGGAACATCATTGGCCACTTTCAACTTTGAGGCAGCTGTTCCAAACAATAGATCACCATGCTGTTTAGAATATCAATCAATATTCGATAGCAACACTAACATGAATGGCATTGATGCATCCCAAAGAGTCCGATCTCTTGACACAGGAGAACACAGGCGCCTTAGTGGCCAGCGCCAAACACTTCTGGTGCTCCACGTCCGACTTCACGCACCACCTCACATGCTCGGCAGGGGCCGACAGCACAACAGCTACTGCAAAAATAACAGTTGAGCATGTACAGTACAACAAAGCAAAGTAGTGCATAGTGTGTAGTATAAGCAGTGCAAGCCTACAGTACTAGTGATGACAGTTTACCAATATGACCCTTGCGCAGGATTATGATGCTAAAAACGTCATACACTAGTTAGGTCTAGTAGTGTGACTAGTGCAGCACAGTTTAGTAGTAAGGTTAAATTGTGCACTAGTAGTGAAAATCCATTACAAATAAGAGTCTAAAGCCCATTTGCGCACCAAGTTGCTTTCCTCGATATCCAGATTAATGCCCATGTACTAGTATGCCATTTAATCAGAGGATACTAAAACGTGGATAAAGACTGGTGAATAAATGTTTTTATATCTAAGATATTGCCATTTACCCAAGTGGCCGAGCAGCAGCGTAGAGCGCAGAAGTGACGAGAGGAGATGCTTCATGGTGGACAGTCTCCGGGTCAGCAGAGTAAGCTGCAGTCAGAGCGTCCTTTTATAGCCACACTCAAGGCTGGAGGAGGAGGAGGAGGAGGAGGAGGAGGAGGGGGTGGATAAATGACATGTTTGCTCAATTTCCTCACTGGGTGTGTGTACCTTTGTGTGATTTGCCCATTACACACAAGGACAAATGATTAAAGGAACTTAATACACATTCTGCATCAGACTTTGTGGACTGATTTTTATGCATGCATAGTATGACAATTGATAATGGAAGGCAACGAGATTTGATGAGTGGCAAAAAAATAATACTGCAACAAAAGGACGCCAGATGCATAAGGGGGTGAGGAAACGTCCACAAGCTTTTTGTCCCACCAAAAAAATTCAAGTCAAGGAATAACTTGGGTGAGCACTGGACCAAACAAACTACAGGGTACCATTTGCAAAGCAGCTCATGCTGGGGGGAGGGGAAAAAAAAGCATTTAGCCTCAAACGTTTAAAAGCTGGTGTGAATCTTTAAGTCACTTTTTCACACATCAGCTTTGATATACTGTAAACCCAAGTGTCAAATGTAAATGTCAATTAGATAAATATTTCCATCCAAAAGACATTTTTAAAAAATGACATTGAAAATTAGCCATTTTGGTACAATTAGGCAACTTATCAATTTCATACGGAAATTCCCAAATTAAGTGAATGCTAATCAGCTCAATGTTTAGTTACACTCGAAACAATGAGATTTGCACTATAGTTATAATAAATTTGTCAACCTAGCCATTAGTTGAATGCCAAACTGGATTCCACTTAGCTTAAAGTAAAAGTCAACCCCAAAATTTTTTTCCTCAAGAATGCCGTTAATTTCAGCGTGTGACACAAACAGTACCAAATACCAAACCGCAAGTTGACGTAACAAGTGTTGTCCTCCCTAGCCTAAAAAAAGGAGAAAGAAAAACAAAACAAAAAAAAAACAAACAAGCAATACATTGTCTACCATGTGGTGTCTACCAGCCCAAACTCAAACCACTAAAATAAGAAATGCTCCAGCATGCTAGTTAAGCAAGAATTGGGGCAGCTGTGGAAAAACAAGCAAACCTTTTGACAAAAAAAGCAAAACGACCTTACCAACAACTTTGTCTTGTTCTGAGTGCCACTAGTGAAGAGCAGAGAAGAGAGAACTACTAATTGCTATATCTTCTTGGCCCACCTGATTTCTAATTGACCACAGGTACTGGTAGGACAAGAAGGGAAGGGCGCTTCTAGTGGTGGCCAGAGGAATTGCGGGAGAGCATCATAGCTGCACGCAAGATTAATAAATACTTCAATCCATCCATTATCTGAACCGCTTATCCTCACTAGGTTTGATTTCCAATATTGCAACTGCCCCCAAAATAAGTATTGTATTTCCTAAATATTCGCATTTAATTCATGTATTTTAAACAATGTATTAATGCCATTATTTCCTAGTTACATTAGCCTGTCAGAACTGACTGATTGTCATAAAAATCATTAGTCTTACTACAAATTTTCAATTAAATGCCATAATTACATTATTAACTGGATCCATTTAAATGGATATGATTCATCATCATCTGACATATGACTCGACTCATTCTAATGAGGAGTGAAATAAGGACTGAGGAATGTACTCGAAGTTGCATTGTGTATGGAGAGAATGGTAACAGGTAAGATGATACTAAACCGAACTTTGTATTATTAACGCAGTCAACTCATGAAAGGTTGTGTTAACATATGTCTATGTTTACCGTGCCAACATCACTCAAGACAAGAGGAGAGGTTCACATGGTCACTTTGGTAAATTCAAATACTAACACTTCCCGCTTTGTTTTCCATGAACAAATATTGGAAAATCACCCCAGATACGTTTCACAATACGTTTGGGTTTTCCCGACGTCCCATTAGATGTTTCAACATTGGAATGTTTGCACTGGGATTATGATAACCACGACAAAATAGTACTTATGATGTTGTTGACCTCTTTTTGGTGTGTTCATGTTCGAAGACTTTGAGCATAACGAAGAGGTGAGGTCAGAATGTCGAGACCATTTTTACAGACAATAGTTCCTGCTTCTCTATACTAAATATCAAATTACAAAGTATTTACTAATTACCAAACTCAAAGTAAAACCAATCACCTTTTGAAGAAGGTCCCGGTTTTAGGATGTTACTAAAAGATTATTCTGAGTGATTGTGCTGTGATGAGTGTTTTTTTCCCCCTCCCTGATCTGTCACGAAAACATGTGAGCATGACAATTTTAAATGTTATGTAGATTACACACGAGGAAAAATCAAGCCGAATTTTCAGATCCGATCAAAGTCAGCCAAGGCCCGTTTAGGAGATGTCGCTAACAGATTATCCTGAGCAATTAGACTCTGGTGTGGTGTGTGTTCCTTCCAAATTCCAATCGTTAGTAGAAAACCCAATTACCGGATGTCCCGAACTGTTATAAGGTGGCGTGTGGTGTGTTGAGTTTTTATTTCCTTCCTGATGTGTAGGGAAAACATCTGGGCCTGACAATCATAAATATTACAAAGATTGCACACATGCCAATCATTTGACCTAATTTGAGATTATCGACCCCTTCCGATCAAAATCAGACAAAGCCCGATCGCATGCCTCCAAAAGGTTATCCTGAGAGATCATCCTGTGTTAGTGCGATGTATTACAGAGAGCTTTTCTCTTCCGAATTTCACTCAAGATGAGCAAAAACCTGATTATTAGATGTCGCTAAAAGATTATGCGCAATTATCCTATGGTGTGGTGTGTGCTCAGAGTGATTTTCCACCCTGATACGTTCAGAAAATGATCGGGCCAACAATCGTATGTTAAGCAGAGTACACACATACCTATAATGTAATCATTTTCCTCCCCACTGTTTAACGTCAGCAAAGGTCTGATTATCAGATGCTTCTAAAAGATTGTCCAGAGTAATTATCTTGAGATGTGCGTTGTGGTGTGTGTGATTTTGTGTTGTGTGATTTGAGCATTTTCTGAATTCCAGTCAAGTCAGCAAATGCGTTGAACAATGTGTGTTATTTATCAGTCCCTCCAGGATTTTGCGACGTTGCGATCGCAACTGGTAATGGTAGCTGAATTCACAAGGAAGAAAATCCCCACATCACATCCGGTTTCAGGCGATGGGGAATGTTGACGCCAGAGAGACGCGCAGCAGAGAAAACGTGAAGCATTTACCAACTAAAAACACGGCACAGGACCGTGCAAACCAATATCTGGACCTCCTGTACAAAAGCAGGGGTAAAATATAGTGTTCTAAACGCAGCGTAATAAATCATATGTTTTCACATGTTCCTAACAACATTCACAAATTGTTTTGAAAATGTGATATGTTGCCCATCTGTAATTTCACAGTACAGGCTGATGACGTGGTATTACTTTTTATCAAGGCACGCAGATGGCGAAAAAAGTCGTTTATCGCTTTCTTGTCAGATCTGTGAAACTATCAACATCCCACTGTCTGTTAGTGACCACCCAGTTATGAGAAGATCCCCGAGAGAGAAAGTCATCAATGGACGAGCCATTCTGGGTTATCATCAGCTTAAAACAAAAAAGTTTAGCTGCAGTCTACCAGAAAGAAGAAGCATTAAGGAGCCACATTGAGAATAAGTCTGTTACTGTCATATTTGATTGAATTCCAGATGTCGAGAGATTGTGTGCTAAATATCTTTTTTCAATAAAGAATATACACATTTGTAAATATCTGTTGTTTTTCAAACATCTTTTGTGAAAATTCACTTAAGATTTGTAGAAAAAAACTTACTTAATTGTGGACAAATGAGGTTTTGAGCAAAAAAAAAAAAACAAACAAATTGCAACTTTTAGGAAAATTGCCCAAGAAACCAAGCATTTTAGACCTCATAAGAAATGTCAGAAGGATTGATTTATATTGAATCAACTATATTGTGTCATTCGTACCACTGCCACCACGTGCTTTCCCGTTGCAATGGGTATCTATGACTGGTGCTCTTCTGTGCTGGAACAAAAAAAAAAAAAAACCTAAACAACATTGGATTTGCTGACGTCTAAACTACTGAACAGCATTGCTACAGCTGCAGAGGAAACGTGTTGTTCTGGTAAACAGGAATGCTACTCAGGACTTTTGCATGTATGGGAGTGAGTGCAAAGGTGGAAGGTGAGTCATGTGCTTCAGTTGGATAGTTTCCCACAAAATCAACACTTGATTACGTGATTCAAAAATCCCCAGCAAGGCGTAATCTCTTCTACAGTTAGATACACACATACCGACATTTATTACTCTCAGTTTTAATGTGAGCGACCCTACACATTGTGAGAAAGAACATCAGCATCTCTGCTTAATGCGCTTACAGTTATGTTATCCACAGTAGTAGCAGTGTTATTAGTAGAATCGTAGACAATATCATACAGGATATAGTTACTCCAGATATCTTGAGTAACTTTTGTTTGAGTTTTCCACCCCAATGTAGTTACCAGATCAGATAAGTTAGCCTAGCTTAGTCATTGTCTCTTGCTAGGTGTTCTGTCCTTAAACCCTTGTAGCGCATCGCGACACCATGAATGGGTTTGTCGACGGCACGCTGTGTGTTGCTTAATTCAGTGTGAAAAAGCCTTTAGTCTTGACACACGATAATCACTCAGGGTGATTGTTTACACAGATCCGATAATCAGCCCTTTGTTGACTTCGATCATAATGGCAGGAAGACCTTTAAATTTGGCCCTATTTTTGGTATGTATGTAGCCGGACAAGATCCTTCAATAATCCATCCATCCATTATCAAATGTGTGTACCGTACTTAATTGGCTATCATTTCATTTTATATCACAGTCACGCAAATCCGTAGCTCAGTCCAACTCGGTGTTGGATCTTTCACTGTAAATTATTGAACAGGATTAACAGTTCAATTGTCAGCCTCCAAAGTTTTCTGAGCATATCAGGAATAAAAATCACTTTTAAAACACCCGAGACGAGATAATCATTGCGGAAAATCTTTCTGAGACGTACGTAATCAAGTCAAAGACTTTGCGATTGTTCCCATGATTGCATGGTGAGGGGTCTGACACATTTATGGTAAATGGTCTTTTCACTTGTATAAGGCACTAAAAGCGCTTCAGTCTGAGTTCTCATTAACCCTCTGATGGCGAACAATCAGGAGCAACTGGGGGTTCAGTATTTTGCTCATGGACACTTCGACATGGTCACAAGGGCTGGGGATTGAAGCAATAACTTCTGGGTAGGGAGATGACCACTCCAACACTGATTTATGCCATCACCATTAAAACATTGCACCCATTTCTTGCCAAACCCGTGCCTACCGGTTTTTTCCAGCCATCCCCAGAATACCAGAATAGTTGTAACCAAACCAGACATAAAATGGCTTCCCTTGCACAACCATGACTTATGTAAAAAAGTGGCAGTGTGTCCCCACTAAACATTAACTTCCATTGACATAATTTGGAGAAATAGCCAACAGGTCAAAAGTCAACAGTCGTTTACGCAATGAGACCCCCGTTGAACGGGGTCAGAGGTTTCTACCATATTGATCCATTCATTTGATTTCTTTATCCATTTCAGCAACGTTGTCATTTTTTATAGCGGGACGTCCGCTTTGGCTATGAGGTTTTTTTGCACGCGTAAGGCGAATGCCACAGAAGGAGTGTTTCAGTAAAAATAAACAACTGAGACAATGCATAATTGTGCAGACCCTACTCATGTTAAATAGGAGTCAGTACGCACCTGCCTCGATTTAAAGTGCCTGTGATTAACCTGAAATAAAGTTCAGTTATTCCAGTAGGCTTTTCCAGACATTTTTGTTGTCACATCTTAGGTTTAAGTCAGGAGAAACCTCACAAAATCTGGCATTTGAACAGGGGTGTGTAGGTGGTTTCAAAATTGTAACCCAACCTGAGGGAACCCATAACTATGATGTGATGAAAACACCCCGGCCTAATTAATCGATTTAGAGTTCCAAATGTTTATCCCACATGTTGCACTTGAATGGTGTTTTGAAGTTGCGTTATATAAGGTGCTGGTTGGCGGTCTCACTTGGCCTAAAACACCTTTTGTTCACTCCACCAACACGGTCATTTCTGCACAGTGAGGGGTCAAGTCCTCGTCTATTTGTACAGATGCATGTCAATGTCTGAAAAAAAGACAATCTCTTTAACAGTGAGGTCTAAAAAGCAGGACAACCTTGTCTGCTGTTGGAACACGCAAACGGGTAATTATTGATCTAAAACAGCACTTTGAACACGCTTTATCGAGCAGAAATTGTGAGCCAATATTACAGTGTGGGGATATAATTATTCAACCATCTGCTGAATCAGTAAGTTTGCACGCTTACAAAGAAACTAAGAGTCTACAATTTCTATGGTGATTATTGATTATCGTAATAGATTCTCAACAACTCAATTGATTTATATAGCACTTTAAAAAGAACCAGAGCTGAAAAGGAAGCCAGAGTAGGAGGTATAGTATGTGCTCCCTTTTTAAAATTCCAGTTTAGACTGAATATTAGTGAAAAATGTGTTACATGATAATAACAAATAAAAACATTTAAAGAAAAAAAAAAGGAAGAGCTGGTGCATTTCATTAAGTGTGGGCGCTGTAGAGTGCCTCGTTGCGCCGTGGAATATATTCCATTCATCAGAGGCTTTAGGCAGAGATACTTTGCAGCTCAAACAAGATGTGAGATGAGTAGCATCCATTTTTCAGGGGAGGGCTGAGTACTGGTAATAAATTCCAAATTTACAGATGAGCGGAGTGTGGTTTCAGCACATTCGGCAGACACCTACAGCATTCGATAGCAGACACAATGGCTTGATTTTTTTTTTTCCATAATTTTAAAAGCTCGTTCTACATGCTTAGTGAGGTTGTATTTTTACCATTCAAATTTGGCAGGGTTGTTAAACGGCATTCTTCTTTGTGGTGTGTCAAATTTGCAAGACAATTTGAATTTCACTTTATCAGGACTTTAAAGTGGATTTAATTTGGTGAATTGATAGAAATACATGGCAAAAATGTGAGGTGTTAGATATTAAAACATGTTTTGAAATTATTTATATTATTATTTATATATATTATTTATAATTAATTGATAATTAATTATCAAGACAGTTTTAAGAAAACATTTTTTGCATTATTCTGAGATCCCACTAACTTTCAGCATAATCTAAACAGAGGATTAGATTAAAAAAAAAAATCTTGATTTTGATCCCCTGGCACGAGACATTTCAAAAACGTTTTCAAAACTTCACTGTGTTTTTAATGATGATTCCAACCTTCATCTTTCATGGCTGTTTGCTTCTTTGCACCTATTTTATTTATGAAATACTTCTTTGGTAACCCTGTTTGCTGTGACTAAATGTACATTATGTATCCCCGAAAAAAAAAAAAGCATCGAAAATATTCCATGTGGAATTGCTGTCCCGAGTGAGTAAACAAGACACCAAACAAACGCTCCCTTGTTTGTTTTTTTTTTGCAGTTATATTTTATCATGGGCATATTTTCTTGGCAGCATATAAAAAGAACAAAAGAAGGAACAAAAAAGAGAGGAACCAATGTTTAACAGCATAACCTCAGTGAGTCTCTCTCTCGCTTAGTCATCTCTGTACAGCAAAGGTCCGACCGACTGACGAGATGCGCACCGGCCATCAGTCATTCCGTATCAAAAGTTGGCTTTCCACAAAAAAAGTAACGCATCGTCCATTAGTCTATAATCGAGCGATAGAAACACGGGTAAAAAGGTGAGCGATGCACTCTTCTTTAGAAATGTCACACATCTTTGAATCGTCAAGACAGCACAGTTGGGTCCGAATGAATGAATGGAGAAGAGTGAGCCTCCCTTTTCTTTTTTTCCTGGTACGGGAAATAATGAGAGCTACGAGAAACCAAATTCGGAAGTCTTCTCTTAGAATCCCTGCTGCAGCCGGATATGTGAGGAGTTGATCGGAATATGAGCTTTAGTGTGGTCATTCTATTCCAACGGGCTTGCAATTCAGAAAAAAAGACCTGAATCCTATTACGAATTGAAAGAGATGTTGGCATCCGGTACTGGCCAAAGGAGCTGTGAATCTGTGGGACCACGAGAAGGGAAAGGAGAGCCCCCTAAACCACCATGAGCTTCCTCTAACCCGGCCCCAGTCCCTCTTACTGTCCACGATCTTTGTTTTGAGTCCACTATGGGCTAGTTCCGCTCCTGCACAAACACAGTTTCCTGCGGACAAAGCCCCGCCTCCTGTAGCGTGATGTCATAGTCCAAGTGGGTGAGCTTCCGCCGCGGGAAGTTGGTTACGAGTTCGAAGCATTCGTTGGGGTAACCTTTGGACTGGACGTGTCTCACCAGCGCCTTCAAGTCACACAGTAATGTTAGACACAACATCATGAGCACAAATACAACAGAATGACGTAGAATGCCCAATTTGGACTGACACCGTTTGAGAGCGCTTCATTTTTCCAACATTTTATGTTACAGCCTACAGTGTACCCCCGCTATAGTGCACCCTTGCTATAGCATGGATGTTTAATACTCCTTACTAACATTTCACCGTCCAGACCTTTCGGAGATACGAACAGTTTCCACAGAGCAAAGGAGAGTATTCAGGCCCCTTGACATTTTTCACTTTCTGTGTCATTGCAGCCATTTGCCAAAATCAAAAAAGTTCATATTTTTTCTCATTAATGTACATGTTAATGCTGTCTTGACAGAAAAAAACAGATGTAGAATTTTGTTGCAAATGTATGAAAAAAGAAAAAATTGAAATACCACATGGTCATAACTATTCAGATCCCGTGTTCAGTATTGAGTAGAAGCACCCTTTTGAGCTAGTACAGCCATGAGTCTTCTTGGGAATGATGCAACAAGTTTTTCACACCTGGATTTGGGGATCCTCTCCAGTTCTGTCAAATTGGATGGTGAACGTTGGTGGATGCTCCATTGGGTTTAGGTCAGGGCTCTGGCTGGGCCAGTCAAGAACGGTCACAGAGTTGTTCTGAAGCCACTCCTTTGTTATTTTAGCTGTGTGCTTCGGGTCATTCTCCTGTTGAAAGGTGAGCCTTCGGCCCAGTCTGAGGTCCTGAGCACTCTGAAAGAGGTTTTCCCCCAGGATATTTCTGTACTTGGCCGCATTCATCTTTCCTTCAATTGCAACCAGTCGTCCTGTCCCTGCAGCTGAAAAACAGCCCCACAACATGACGCTACCACCACCATGGTTCGCTGTAGGGATTGTATTGGGCAGGTGATGAGCAGTGCCTGGCTTTCTGCCCACATTCCGCTTAGAACTAACACCAAAATGTTCAATCTTCCAGAGGATCTTATTTCTCATTGTCTGAGAGTCCTTCATGTGTTTTTTGGCAAACTATGCGGGCTTTTATGCTTCTTGCACTTACGTCGGGCCACTCTGCCATAAAGCCCCGACTGGTGGAGGGCTGCAGCGAAAGTTGACTTGGTCGACCTTTCTCCCATCTACCTACAGTATCTCTGGACCTCAGCCACAGTGATCTTTGGGGACTTCTTTACCTCTCTCACCAAGGCTCTTCTCTCATGATTGCTCAGTTTGGCTGGATGGCCAGGTCTTGGAAGAATTGCGGTCATCGAACGTCTTCCATTTGAGGATTATGGAGGCCACTGTGCTGTTTGGAACCTTCAGTGCGGCAGAAATTCTTTTGTAACCTTGGCCAGATCTGTGCCATGCCACAATTTTGTCTCTGATCTCCTTGACCAGTTCCTTCGGGCTCATGATTCACATTTGCTCTGACATGCACTGTAAATGGTAAGGTCTTGTATAGACTTGTAGGTGTGTGCCTTTCCTAATCAAGTCCAATCAGTTTAATTAAAAACAGATGGACTCCAATAAAGGAGCAGAACCATCTCAAGGAGGATCGGAAGAAATGGCCCGCATCTGAGTTAAATATGAAGGTCGCTGCAAAGGGTCTGAATATTTATGACCATATCATATTTCAGTTTTTCTTTTTTCATAAATTTGCAAAAATGTATATATTTACATTTTTTTCTGTCAAGATGGAGTGCTGAGTGTACATTAATGAGAAATAAACTGAACTTTTATTTTGGCAAATGGCTGCAATGACACAGAAAGTGAAATATTTCAAAAGGGTCTGAATACTTTCCGTACCCACTGTATATGGCTGTCACAAATTCACTACATTTTTTAAATAAGAGATCCAAGTAAGCTTTTTTCTGAATTTTTTTTTTTGTGCTGGATTCTGGATTTTTTTTATCTACAGGTTAATTAAGGGATCATCTTAAAATTTGGTAAATCTCAGGGAATTATTAGTTTATTTAAATTTTCAGTTAACTTTATCAGTGATGTTGCTGTGCCTGTGAGCTTGCTGCACTTTTTGAAAAACAAATGTGTGTTGTCTAAGATGAAAAAAACCTTTAACATGTTAAACATCTGCTAAATCTTAAAAAAACAAAAAAACTTAAAAGTATTTATACATACTTAAGTAACCCTTTTTAATGGAAACATATATCGGCTCCAAATATAGGTTATCGGCCTCCTTGACTACTAATAATTAGTATCGGCCCTGAAAAAAAAAAACATATCGGTCTATTTCTTATTTCATTTTTAATAAATTGCAAGTGTGGTACCATGTGTACAATTCTGAGGGGAAAAAATGAGTTGAAATTTTAGAACCAGGCTGTAACATAACCAAATGTGGAAAAATTGAAATGCTGTGAATACTCTGCAAATGTATCTTTAATGCAACCTTTCCATGTATACCTCTCTAAGGGTTAATGCAAGACAGTAATAATAAATGAGACTTAAAACACACTTTTTCCCAGATACCCAAAGACGTTTAGAAAAGTATCATGTTAGACAGTTGTTATTATGTATATTAGCTTTTATTTTCATGTTATTTCAATGAGGAGGACAACACTTACCATAAGTTTGGCTTGAGAAGACAAGGATATTTGCTCTCTTTGTCCATCTGGGTAACGAAGCATCAATCTGGCCTTGGGGCCTGTGTTGAAAAAAAAAAAATGCACACTTAGATGGTTGTAAATTTTGTACATTTATTTTTTTTTACATTTACAAGTCACACACAAACTGCTATATTTGGTTTCCCCTTATGTTTGCACTTGGGATAAGAGTTTGAATAATTGACCTTTAATTACAGTGGTACCTCTACTTACAAAATTAATTGGTTCTGGAAGAAATTTCTTAAGTAGAACATTTTGTAAGTAGAGACGCGTTTTCCATGTAAATGCCCTAATCCGTTCCAAGCCCCCCAATATTCAGACATAAATGTTTTATAAAGCATAAAAATGCATCAAAACATGAAACAAATACATGTTACAATTAGATTATTGAACAATAAATGAGAGTTGTGCATAATGTAAAAAAAAAAACAAAGAATGGAGTAAAGAATAAAAATGATGGTCATTTGCCTTTTAATTGCTGTCCTCATCGCTTTTTGCCCTCTTTGGTTCATGTTCTCTCTCAGAAGTGGTTTTTGCCTGGCGTTTTGTAAACAACTGATTTAATAACGTGGCGACTGTCGATACATTACGGTCATATTCTTTGGCGAGATCAACCAAACGCATCGGCTTATCGTACTTTTCTATTATCTCTTGCTTTGTTTCTATGGACCAAAAAAAAAGATTTTCTCCTTTTTTTCTATTCCTTGTTTCTAATTCACGTAAAACTATCGGAACACCTCATGGCCGGAGGGGCGAATGATGAGGACGTTGCATAGACATATCTATCTATCTACCTGTCTATCTGCGGACATAGACACATACGGTAGAGGTCCCTCTTAGCCATTGGGATGCCAGGAAGATGCTAGGCTAGCCAATGGCAGAGCAGCTATAAGTATGTTGCGTTCAGGAAACTCCGGCGCTGCGAGTGGCAGCCCATACTCAATTTCTACCTTTCGTATCTTGAAATTTCTTTCGTAACAAGAGGCATTATTTTCCTGTTGAGGCGTTTAGTAACTTGAAAATTTCGTATGAAGAGACGTTCGTAAGTAGAGGTACCACTGTATTTGCCATAAAGTGGAGGAACTCAAGTTGTTGTAATGCAAGCAAGGGTGTGTACCTCGCTTTGGACATCTAACCAGTTGATAGTTGAGACTTTTTTTTTTAGGCCGATGCTGATATTTGGCAAATTAAACTGGTCAGCCAATTAAACGGTTGGATCCTAGATTACGTTTCAAGGTACTGTACCGTTGTCTTCAGGACAGTCGTCTTCACAAGTCTTGGACGGCCCCACGCTGTCAGTTACCGCTGCACAAGAGTTCCCCCCGGGGCCCGCATCTGTGTGGGTCTGACGAGGCCCAGCGAGCAAGGGCTCCAGGTGGTTCTTTTTGCTCTCCTCCTTTTTGTGACTGTGGTTATTTTCTTTAAACGGAGATTTCCGGTGACAGGAAGACGTACTATCGGGATAAAGACGATGCTGGGCGGACCCGGCTGTGGGCGGATGTTTGCTGGTGGAACTTTTCTCTTTCTGGGGTTCCGGCATTTCGCCGTCCGAACCGTCGACCGATATGGGTCCCTCGCTGTCGGAGAAGGGCTCGGCGTCCGAGTCGTCCTCCGACCTAGGGGACTCGGGGGCGTCGGGGACACTGGAGGACTCGTAGTGAGTTTCCTGTAGGGAGGCCCTGATGGCGGCCTCCAGCTGGCTATCTTCACTGGCATCGATCAGACTCTCCTAGAACAGAAAACAAGAGTGCAGCTGTTAAAAACAAATCAAGGAAGAACAATAGCAAGGCGAGCCGGGGGTGGCCAAATTGCGATTCTTACCAAACTAAACACCAGCAAAATTATTACAGGGGGTTGTTGATTTATGGCAGGGCTCTCTTCCTACGGCGCAACCGGAATTTGTATGCCATTTGGAATACACCGTAATCTATCACTAATGCAGTAGTAAATCCATCCATTTATTTTGTACCGCGCATCCAGGGGTCGGGTTGTGGGCACAGCAGATGTAGCAGGGAAGTCCAGACTTCTCCATAAAGCCACACAAAATTTGTATGATTAACACATCTAGGCCAGATCAGTGGAGAATCACGTCAGTCATATTTACAGCAGGTAAAATGTATGCACTATAGGGTTGAAGTCTGGAGCCAAACATGGCCCAACAGTTCACCAGAGTCTCATTTAGTTGTTTGTTTTAGGCGGTTACTCTGTTGAGTCTCGTCTTTGGCAAGTCGTCAGTTTACGACAGAGTTCCTTTCCTAAGATGGAGAATCCCTCCAGTCTCCACTTGAGCATACTAATGCATGCCCTATAGGGTACAAGTCAAGAGATGAACTTGATTTCACCAGACCCACTTTCAGTTGTTGTTTGTTTTGGTGGAGTTTCTTCTCCCTTCATTCTCACTTTTGGCAGATAAAATGCATGCTTCTTAGGGATTAAGTCTTGAGATGGACAATTCACGGCAGCCTTCAGTGTTATGTTAGGCTATAAAATCAAGGTTAGGGGTTCAAGATAAGGCTAGTATTTAAAATGACGTGTCACGTCAGGGATAGGGTTTCAAACTAGGATTTGAGTATGAAAATCAAACCAGAATTAGTGAGGGTTGAAGATGTGTGTTTAATGACAGGTTTAAGGTTTTAAACTACGATTTATTTCAGAAATTTGTATGATGAGAAAACGAGGTGATTGCGAGCCGTTTGTAACCTCACAACCTTATCAGTGAAGACCGTCATAAACCAAGGACCCAAACCCAACACGCGGTATCTCACAACACAAAGCTAAATAAACAAAAGAACACATTGTAAGAGTCCCGATTATGAAGGGGCGATAGATAAGTGAAAAATGAGAGACTCACAGAACGAGCCCGTTTGGTGGGTGGTGCGGGGCAAGATGGCCCATCCAGCTGCCCGTGCTCTGCCAGGAAGCCGGTGGCCTGCTCCAGGAAAGATGCCACATCCAGCTGGTTCCACTCCACCATTTTTTGACCTAGGGTGGTCAACAGAACTACATGGTTCAAAACAACATTGAATACTGCCAGGTGTTTCATTCACTAAATAAGATTGTTGGGCTGGAATCAGCTTTCAACAAAATCTAGGATTTATCTAAATCTAAATAAGAGGAATACAAAATATTTCAGACAATTGATTGATAAAAAAGATGGGATCTACTGTAATGTAATTTTGAGTACATTTAATGTGCAGATCTAAAAAGTCAAAATCTAAACTAAGGACTGTATGTGAAAATAAATCACATTAGTGATATTAGATATATTAAATATACTATATTAATATACTTTTAATCTTCTAGACCACTCCTCCCGGTTGAAGTATGGTACACCGTAACATAATCATAACATTTCCGGTTCTGTTAAGCTATGTATGTAGCATTATTTTGTCTACTTTTTCTCTCCAGACACTTGCTGTACAAGCGAGACCTCTGAAGTGTACTCAGTCACCCAAGCACTTAATTGCGGTCTTTCATGATAATGTTATGTTAGCTTAGCATTTAGCATGGCTTCTCCATCTTATCCTCTGTTAATTACTCCTCGTCATCCCTTCGTATGACACTTCGTATCATACTAACCCTTTGCCGCTATGGAGGCGTATATATTTCTAGCCTTGTGTAGTTTGAAGGAGTTGGAATACACAGCAACGCCTTGAGGTAGACTTTTTCAAATAGTTATTCAACATTCCGGGTTTGTTGTTGTGAGTGAATGTGAAATAGATCATGTGAAAATAAGTGCTTCCTCTTTCGAAAAAGAAAAATCTTCCTCTGTCAAAACATGTATGTAAACAGTCCTCACCAAATAACATTTTAATTGATTAATCGCCCAGGCCTGCAGGCCGGTGCTGCCCACAAGAACACTTACCAGTGCGAGGATCCAAGATGGAAATATATGGAAACTTGTTGAGTTTATAGAATTGCATGTATCGTTGTCCCTCTTCACTGTCGTGGTATACCTGCAACAGACATTGAGACAAAAACTGTTTTTCCACTCCACCGAGGGAAGGTAATTTGTTTTGACAGCCTCACAATTGCATTTCTGTTAGTACTGCTGAGCTAACAGCGGGGCCTGGTGTGAGTGCAAGTAGAACCACATGCCTGCCAGAATATAAAGTGTTCTCTGATGATGGTCTTCACGGCGTCGTTACTCCATACGTCTCTGTTCAGGCACTGACAAGCAAAATCTTGGACGTTCTGAATGTTGATCATCAACCACTTGTTCTCCAACTGGCCGCAGTCTTTTGCCTATTAGAAACCGTAAAGACACAACAGAAACTCAAATTTAGACAACTGGTAGATAGGCGACAGAATTAGAGTAGCCAGTGGTGGCTTTGTGTAAGTAGCACTCATTTGCAGTCCGGATGCTAGAGAGGTGACCGCTGTTTATTGCCAATCCCAGTTGAACTTTACTGTTAAACTAAAAACAACCAGAAAAACAAGCACAAGTACAGATTATTTAACCAAACCACATAACTTTGCTTAAATGAATGCTAGCACCTAATGGGAAACACCATAGACAGGCTGACAAAATTAGCATAGATATCACGATTACTATATACAATTTATATTTGAACAGAAACAGTAGTAACGCAAGCAGAGAGAGCATATGACTCTACTCACAAGCAAATATTTTTTATCCTCTTCAAAAAAAAAAAACAACTACCGTAATATTACTGCATCTTAGTTACGCGGTCTTTTTTGTTGCATCATCGGATTTACGTGTAATACAGTGGGCTGCTAGCATACTTGCAGATTGCCACCCGCGGTTTCATCGATTTGTGGATTTTTTTTGGTCAATATTTAACGCTGCACTCTGCAGGATTTTGCCCCAAAATAATTTAAAATAGCCTTTTCATTTGACCATTTATGACTCACACATTTTATAAATAGCAGATGACTACTTTAGTTGTTCACAATGGGTATTTTTGCAAGCCTCTGGAAAATAATTTTCAGACTGGAATCGGGTTCGAATTTCCTGCGCTCTTTCTGTGGATGTGACGTCATGCGCGTGTTCATCATTGTCTCACAGAGTTGCGACCAGAAGTTATTATTTCGCCAGAATGGATTCTACATACGCTTAGAATATGCCATCTATCACACCCCAGACACTCACAGTGTATCTCCAAGGAAAGCAAAAAAAAAAAAAGGAAACCCATGACAAGTGGGGGGGGGGGGGGGGGGGAAGATTGAAACTTGCTAGTGACCGATGCCGGCCGGGCAAGAACTCGAGTAAACATCAGGTTCGTGTTTGAGCGGTAGAGAGTACTGAGATCGTACTTGGGCTTGAAATGCAATGCACAAATGGCTTTCTTACCACTTCTGTGGATGCTGAAATTTACCATGAAAGGAATGCCAACAATGGACTTATCTATTATTCATCAAATCATCACAACCCGCTACAATGACTGTTCTCATATCAAATACAGACATTGTAGACATACAGTTTCTCAAGCAATAACTGTATAATTGTATAAAACTTTTCTTACCTCTGTAAACGTCGTTAATTGGTTATGACGATTCCAGCCTCTGTACTGAGTCTATCAGTGGTGCTCGTACGAGAACGTGTATCGTCGACGCGAAGAAAGGAGTGTGCAATTTCATTTTTTGGACGCAGTAGCAAATGGAAAGTGAAAATTCTGTAGCATGCAGCTTTAAAAAACAAATCTTCAATTTGTGTTTTGTTTTTTGGGGGGGAAGATTACCCCTGTTTTTCATGGAAAACTCTTATTGACAGTTTATCAGTTTTTTTTTTTTTTTTTTTACAAATTTTGGGGATTAAAAAATATACTGTATATACCTCTACCTATGCAAAACGTACATGTACCAAAACGCAACAATTTTTCTAAACATGTTTATACTGTTGAAAATGTATGTAATTTGGGTGGACATTTTTAATCACTGTGTAGCACATAGTGGAAAGTTAAGGGGGAAAAAAAAACCAGCCCCTGATACCAGTTTCCCAGATTGACACTAAATTAGGTGAACACGATACGTCATCATAACAGGATGCATGAAAAAGTCTTAAGGAGCCATGATCAAAATTGAATGGGAATTGAATGGAGGCATATGCGGTGTAGGTTTGTAAGAGACTCCTCACCGTCTCAAAGCTGCCTTTGTGCATCAACTCAATTGGAGGACGGAAAAGGTCTGCCAGTGTGCTTAATTTCTTGTCCACTGTTCCACCGTTCCGCAGCTCCTGTTCCTGGCGAACTGGAAAGAGACGGAGAGCGAGTGAGGTAGCATCAATGGAGGATAAAAAGATAGTGTCACAAGGGTTTACAAAGACTTCAATGTAGGTAACCACAACAGAGTCAGCTTTCATTAGCGCTATGAAACTCTGGCTATCGCAACTCTCATGTTCCACATTATGCGGACATTTTCTGTGACTTTGAGTGTGTGTGGCTGCAAAAGCTGGGGAATGGCCTATTGTATTGTGAGTGACATGGGAGCTAGCAAATGAGAGTGTAGTATTTGCTGTTATGAGCTCAGGTTAGCAGCTGGCTGTTAACTGGCTAACCGTGTGCCAGCATGCATACTGTTGGGTCCCCGAGTTGTGACAGCGTGCGTAAAAATGTACTTATTACGTGTTTATTTTCCAACCGCTTGTTCAATACAACGATTGAAAAAGTGCACCGGTGGATTTTTCTATCCCTCATTGAATTATTCAAGTTATGCAATAAATTGTTTCATCCCTTAAGATGACTCACTTGTTTCTGTCTGGAAGTCTCTAAAGCCATCAAATATAGATCGGGCCGGTCTCCTTCGCTTTGGCACTGAAGTTTCACAAGAACAACAACAACATTTACAGGGTCGCAATGACTGCTTGCAAGTATGACGAGAAGTGATAATAAAAAATAAAAAAATACAATGCAATACTGTACCTCCAAAAAGTGGCTCCGGCTCCACAAGTATGTCCTGCTTCTGAGGAATGGGCGCTCGTACTTCGCTGTGACCACACACAAGACAAAAAACACTGAGCATCCCATCACACAGAGCGTCACTTAGAAGAGAGAAATAAAACACCTGGAGGACGAGCACTTACTCTGAAGGCGGAACTCTGCTGCTGGATGCTGCCGAACCGGAACTCGTGCTGGGCTCCTCGGCCACCACGCCTCCGTCCAGAAACATGGTCACTGCCATTTCCAGGTTGTTGTTGCATGCTTCCAACATATGCTTCCCTACACTCTCTGTAGCCCCTAGTGGAGTATAAAAAGAGAGATATTAATGCATTTTTACAAAATTACAACATTTACATCAGCTCACAGGTGTCTTACTAACATATCTATGGCTTGCTTTTGTTAAAATAACAAAAAGATTGAGAATTATAGATGTTTTGGAGCTCTTTTTTGCCATTGTGGAATCAGCTTGTTTCAGGGGGCAGATCTATCTCATTGGAGTGTGCCAATGGTGAGCCAAGTCTTGAGCTACAGTCTACACAACCGGCTACTTCCACAATGTCACCAGTGGCTAATTTAACCAGTGAATGGAAAGAAATAAACTGGGCATCATATTTTATGCCTAGTTGTGGAGCTCCTTCTGGTGTTCTGCAGCATAATACATACAGGTACATACATACGATCATACATACAGACTGTACATACAAGGTGACAGTCACAAATGCTCAGTAAGCTACAGTAAAATCAGTCATTTCTCGTAGAAGAATATATGCCTCTGAGTACTGTTACTAGAGCTTTCACTAAATATTTGGAGATTTGTTATTCTTTTACATCAATTAATTGAATAATCGGCATTAAACTATATAATACGTAGCCCGTAAAGTGACATGTGGAAAAAAAAGAAAAAGAAATATGTTTCTCATCCTAATGAAAACATTTCACATTCTAATGGGAAAGTTTCTCATCCTAATGAGAAAAGTTTCTCATCCTAATGAGAAAGTTTCTCATTAGGATGAGAAAGTAGTATGCTGCATGGGAGATACTATAACGCCATTTCGCTTTGTGTTTCTGTGTGAAAATGACAGTGCAGGACCTAGTTCGGTTATATATTTTCACCTGGGACTTTATTACAAGGACATCGCTGCTTTACTTGAAAGTCATCACCATTATATGGTGTGCCTGAGAGACATTTAAAACGAATTTTGAAGTCTTGCAGTTTGCTTTGGCGCAAGGAACACACTGTTTTGGATCGTGTAGTTAATTTCATTCATGAACAATTACAGACATCTGGGCAGCTTTGTGGATACAGATGGATTTATACTAAATGCAAGGAGAATGGATTACACATCAAAAAAGAACAGGTGCGCCTAATTTTAAAAGAACTTGATCCAAGAGGTGTTGAACTCAGGAGGAGACGGCTCCATCGCCGAAGCTATTTCGCAAAAGGACCCAATTACATTTGGCATTTCGACTCAAAATGAAAAAGCATAACAAACCAGTGCATGAAAGGCAAAATTATATCTTTATTCACACTAACATTGTTGGTAGTGACTACTCTTATTTCAACATTTCATTAGCCTAATAGTATAATTGCCTCACACTTTTATTTTCATCATTTGGTGTAGAGTACAGCAAGACATTTCAAAAGAACAGTGATTGCTGATCAATTGATCTAATAGGGAGCAAAATATAAATCAACAACTTTGACAAACACTAATCAATATCTAAAAACATTTGCTTTAGATGAGACAACACGGGATTTAAAAGGTCTGTCATCTCTGTAAATACATATAAATACATACAAATACATATAAAATGTATACACTAACAATGAAAAGGTAAACCTTTTTTGTTTATTTTTAACACTGTTAGAACTTAGTTCTACACCAACTATACCTGCATACTGTTTAACTCATAAGGATTCCAGGGGATAGTGGAGTCTTGGTCATCATCATCGCCAGTAATCGGTCCAAAGTATACTTCAGCATCCTCAAGAGATCTTTCAATGGCAAGCGCAAGAAGTGAATCCACAACATCACCCGACACCTGTTCAGCATCTTCATTTGACACGGGGATAAAACGGTCACTGTCAGATTCATGCCTGTCTGCTAACTGTCCACAGTCATAATCAGATGGAGGATGCACGACTTCTGTGTCATTCATCTCAAAAGACGCTGCTCTTGATTGGTTAATTAGTTCTTCTCTCTGTTCATGATGACGTAAAAAAGACAAATTAAACACATAATTATTACCTTTTCTTTTTTTTTTTTTCTGGACCATCTGACCGAAGACATCATATTTACTGTCACATTGCTCTCATAATAACAGTAGAAAACATTTAAATTACTGTATACTGTTTTTTTTTTTTGTATATGCGGAATGGGCAGCATCCTTAACATAGCTAAAAGCATATAAAATGTTAGTTTCCTGCCGTGGCGTTTAGGATGGCATCATGACACAGCAATGTGCACCGATCCTTTCAGGTGACGTAGGGGGGAAAAAAGTCCTTGCATAACTTGGATGTAACCTCTGACAGTTTATTCCAAGGGAACGCAAGACTTTTTTTTTCTTCTTCTATGTCAACTTTGGAGCGCCATACCATTGCGACCTTTAAATGTAGATGTAACTTAAATGCCACAGCAGGAAAGTAACCTGTGATCGATCAATTTTTGTTTTGAGTTTTAAAAAGTATTGTTCTAGCATTTTGTCAATATTTTTTACAAGTTCCACACTCTGCATATTACCTGTGGAGACTATTCCATAGTTTACCTGCATTGAGCAACTGGGTGCTGAATCTAAATCAGAGCTCTCTTGGTGAGCCACTTGATGATCAATTCTAGTCCTCATGTGCTGATGTCTCCTACACCGTCTCCTTAATGATCGACTCTGCATCGTCAGGAGTAAAGACAGAAAGGCATAAGCAAATGAGCAAATTGTGGGTTTATGTAGTCATGCTTGTCCAATTATTAAAAGCATTTTTTTCCAAAATAAAAGTGAAGAGAAGTGGAGCAGGTAACTTGGATATGTGTGATTACCTACTCTATCTTGATCAATTGCAACTCAATCATAACCCCTGTTTAAGCAGATGTTTTTGCAGGTTTTAAACTGATTTGACATATCCTCAAATTGCTGGCCGCAGCACAACAAGGCAGCTAATGTCTCCAAATTAAGAATCTGATGTGTGCTAAGGCAGCTTTACAGGATCAGATGGATTTATTAAAAATATATTCTGCGCCACTACTATTAATAGCCACCGCCGCTGTATAACAGCCCACAACAATTGACCCCCTATCCCTGCCCCAAATTTCAAACTTAAAAGCCATCTATATGAATGTTAATGTCATATCCGCAGTAGCCTATGTATTAACATCACTCATGTAACGAGGATAAATTCTAGTACCTTCTTTGGCTTGTCGTCTGTGGGCTCACAGTCTGATGATGGATCCGAGAGAAGTATCGCTTTTGCCTTGGAGGTCGTGTAGATGCGCAGCATTCCTAGTTTACTTTGCTCGTACAGCTGGCCCACTGTGACTTCACGAGACACCAAATTGTCGCTATAATCACGAACATCAAAGTGGAAGTCGTCAATCGATCCTTTAGATGATCGTCCATTTGGAAAAAACAGGTCTTTGCCCGTCTCCAGCAGCTCAGCCATAGTCACTGATTTATCAACAGATGAGTGTCGCGTTGCACCTCCACCTCTTGCTCGTATTTGATGAAAAGAGCCGTTCTGAAAGTGGAGCCATCCCATCTCAACCCGCCGAGTAACTTTCACTGCATTTTTTTTTTCTAACACTGCGTGCTATTCCTCTGCCAGCAGTATTTTCCCGTTCTTTCCGAAACCTTTCTCTGATGTTCTGCATGAGTGCGGACTTGACAGTCTCAATTCCTCCCGAACCTTCGTTCGTCACGGTTCTCCGCCGACAAAATGCTCTGAGTGCAAGTCGGTCTCCATATCTTGTGACATACTGTCCTAACTCCTCATCTGTCATAACACATATGACATTAATGTCGATCTGTAAGGAAAAAAATGCAAACGCCAGATATGTGAAGCATTTCAAGCTAGCATGCGGCTACAATAACAAAAGCAAGTAAACAAGGTAGAGAAAGCAAGTACAGTAAGTATTCTCTAGTAAGGAATCATATTTGCATTGTTCAATCTTTCCTTATAACAGAATTTCCTTATGTGGGAAACGACTACGGTACATGTCCTGTATGAACGTGCAAGTATGTTAACAAAATACATGTGTAACAACACAAGCAATATAATGCCCCCAAAAATATTTTCCCCAAAATTTGTATTAAACAAAAACTAAACTATAAAGCACACGTATATGAACAAAATACAGTAAGTACAGTACAACAAAGATGGTCCAAATACTGTTGAAAAAATACTGTAACACCAATGCAGTACAGTCGTTAACTACAGTAAACTGCACTGTATTTTAGTGTTGATTTTTCTCAGACTTGGGGGAAAAAAATGAGTCTATTTTTAGTTGTTGTGTTGGCTTCATTCTTTGCTGTATGAAAATGTTTTTCTGCGTATCATACAGTTTTGTTGCTAATTGCAAGAAACTGTCCCGTTGATCATCACTGATGTCTAGGGATTCTTGTGCATACAAAAGCATTTTTCATGCCATCTCCATAGCTCTCTTGCTGGACGGTGGCTTTAGGCTTTCAGGACCTTTCTCGTAGATTTGAGTTTTTCCGACTCCAAGTGTCTCCTGGATGTTTTTTACTTTGTGTCCAGCTTCGCATAATCGGTTGCATTTCACTCTCTCTTTCACTGTCATCACCGTTCTTCTTCGTTTGGATGCCATGAACTACAGACGAAAATGTGAATGAATAAATTTGAAATCTTTCGCAATTTCAGTAAAACGCATGCCAAAGAAGTAACTTACATGTCGCCGTTTTGGATCCGATGACGGCGAAGCGGTCAGAGTTTTTCCATAGCACGAGCTGCTTGAGTTTACGCTATTGGGGGCTTCCCTATGGGTTCCGGATACAGTACCGGAACTTCCGTTGGAAGTAATCGATCGTTAATGTAAGATAGTGGAAGAAAATTTAATGCATACGTTTTTTTTCCGATAGAGGGAATTTCCGTTTGATCCGAAAACGACGTTTTTCCGTAATATAGAGCGTGGACAGCTTGAGTTTGCGCTCACTGCGGGCTTCACTATTAGTTCCGGGTTCCGGATACCGGAACTTCTGTTGTCAGGAATCGATCGTTAATGTAATATAGGAGTAGGAAAATTTAATACATACATTTTTTTTCCGGGTGAGGGAATTTCCGTTTGACAGAGGTGGGAATACTTACTGTACATGTTAACATATAGTATCTGTGAAGCAAGTTAACAGTTCTCCTCACCTTATCTTCTTTTAGTTGGTCGATGACACTATTTGGTATAGTCCTTGTTTTGAGAAAAGAGTATAAGTCCTCTTCTGCTGCCATTGTCTCACTGCACTGGAAGCAGGTTGAAAATACACTACCGTTTCAGGAAGCTAGCTCACGCAGGTGAATAAGCACGTAAAGAAGCCTTATAATAAAGTCAGAGGTGAAAATATAACCGAATTAGGTCCTGTACTGTCATTTTCACACAGAAACACAAACTGAAATGTTGTTACAATGTCTCCCATGCACGCATAGTACTTTCTCATCTTAATGAGAAAGTTTCTCATTAGGATGAGAAAGTTTTCTCATTAGGATGAGAAAGTTTCTCGTTAGGATGAGAAACTTTCTCGTTAGGATGAGAAACTTTCTCGTTAGGATGAGAAACTTTCTCGTTAGGATGAGAAACATATATATATGTTTTCCCCCATATCACTTTAGGGGCTCCGTAATACAACAAACACTTTCCCCACGATTACTGTTTATTAAACAGGTATTGTTTATTTGGTATTGTTTTTTGGTTTAAAAAACAACAAAAGAACAATTAAGCAATATGAGGGATTGATGTTGTACTCACCAATCTTTTTCAAACTGATTCATTTACTGGATCAGGAATTGTTTTCCAAAGCAAAATCAAAGTTTGCAAATTATTATTAAACTTATTTTAAAACACAAAAGATAATCATTCTGCTTTCACAAAGGACAAAAAAAAATCTGACGATTTGCACCATTTTTAGTTAAAACAATTGCTCCAAATGACTA
Source organism: Filicampus tigris (assembly GCF_054856515.1). Lineage (NCBI taxonomy): Eukaryota > Metazoa > Chordata > Actinopteri > Syngnathiformes > Syngnathidae > Filicampus > Filicampus tigris. Next base: position 14,963,054 of record NC_141226.1, on the reverse strand, counting down.
CTCTGTTATTAAAACTGTTGTTGATTAATTTGATAGATTAGTTGTCAATTAATCAATTAGTTTTGACACCTCTAAATATTATATTTCTGTCTACGTGTGGTGATGCACTGTTTGTGTTCAAATACCCACTGCTTAGTGTTCTCTTCATACACTGCCACATTGACACTGGTTTCATTAGCCCATCTACCGTATGTCTTTTTGCATACTTTGGCTTTTTTGTCAACACGAAGCTAGCAGACTTTTGTCAAACATTTGGGGTTTTTTTTTGTTCTGTTTTATTCACAGTACATTAAATGGAGTGGCAACAAACAGCTCAACAAGAACTGTTCACTGACAAACTGCTGTGTGTTGTAAAGTTCACTGCCGCCATCTAGCGCAACTAACTCAAAATTTTTCTCATGAATCAAGTAAAAAGATTAAAAAATTAAAATATCGTACCTAAAAAAAAAACTGTAACTCAGGTCACTCGGGTGACTCAGGATTCGTTTCTTTAACCAGATTTCAAATTTGTCCGCATAGGATCAAAATGCTGGCCATCAATGATATCATAATTTTTCTATCTTATAATTGGTTGGTCAGAGCAAGTCAAGTTCGACTTTTAAAACACATATGTGTGTATAACAAAACATTAACACATTTAATAATAATCATGTATGGTGAGTATAGAGTATTTTACTATTATTATTATTTTTTAAATATATATTTGAGTCATTTTATAAGAAATATAAATTCTGAATTGATCCAGAAAAAGTATGTTGTATAGGGGCAAAGATAAAAAAAATTTCAGTGGGGTGGGCAGGGTGACGCCAGCAAGGGCTGGCTGTGCATGCGTGCGTGCATCATTCTTTATAATAGCATCCACAGTCAGTGTTTCATGAAACAAAATTTCACACACATCCAGAACAACGCCCATCACACTCATAATCAAGCAGCAACAAGTTAAAATCAAAAGAAACATTTTGCTGAGCTTAATGTACTAGATAATACCATTTTATTTGCCGTTGGTTAGTTTTTGTATACTTTCTCATACTCCGTTTCATAGTTCATTCATTCAAACCATATCTGAAAAACACAATGACACAAACGTCTCTTAATTAACCCCCCGCCCCCAACACACACTGGGCTTCGCTCCGCCATTGAGAAATTGCAACGTTTTGCCGAAAGCAGAAGTGAAAATTAGCATGTTACAACTTGATAATGTATAACGTTTTACTATTATTACTTTAAACGTATTAACGTTAAACGTCTGACGTTAAAATATGAAATGTATCAATTTAAAATGTGAAATTCATCATGATATAACGTGATACTTAACTTTTTTTGTGTGTGTAGTGTGGCAGCAGTACGCTTCCGCAAGTTATCAAGAACTTACACGTAATAAATAATGTGTTAACATTCTTGCTATGTATACTATTTTGTAGTTTCGCTAGTTTAAAAATTTCCTGCAAGGGAGTTCGTTCACACTTCCGCACCTTACTGCGCATGCGCTTTCAAGTCCCCCCAACATGGTGGCGCGGTAGACCATAAAACATGTCTACGTGAAATAAACTTTACTCTCTCTCTGGTCTTTTTCATCGCGTGCACACGAGCAACCGTTTGTGGGGTGTGCAGATCTCTATTGTGCCGGTTGAAAATTACACCGAGAAGCGTGGAGTTTTAGCGCCACAGTCACGATTTTTTGGAAAAGATGACAAGTCGTAGCACAAGGCGATGATGATGAAGGAAGGCAAACCTCCATTCTGCAAATACGCACAACAGGCGGTGTCTAAAAGTGGTGTAAGAAACACCTCCGTACTCAGGATGTGTAACTTAGTGATCGCCACTAAGCACTACAGAGGAGAGGTTAAGTTACCGTTGTAGAGGTTTAAGTTTCGCACGCATTCACGAGTGGAGAGTCTTTTAGTGGAGTTGACCAGTTAACACGGGCTGTGCTTTTTTTTCCCCGACTGACAGCGGAGGGGCACCAGCCACATTGAACGTCCCTACTTACAACTGCGTACACATTTCCTGGTCGGTCCCGACACGGGGAGCCAATCCCGCACGCTCCCCACACTCTATCCCTCGAATTAGGTTGGAACCAAAGTGTGTTTTTTACCTGTTATTGCTGTGAATTGTTGTATTAACCCGTTCACCCCCGGAGCCGAGGTGTCTCCGAGCGCCGCCATCTTACCGCCACAAACAACAACATAAATGTCGCGCATGCGTACCGGGACCTTTTTTTTCCTTCGGTCTGGCATCAGCGAATGCGACGTCAATTTGCGCGAATGATGCATTGTGGGAGTTGTAGTATTTTACAGAAAACATAAGAAGCCCAGTTTCACACAGGAGAAGAAAGTAGATACCCAGCCATTATTTGAGCCGCTTATTGGGAGCAGAAGTAAAAGGTTGTCAGGAAAATAGACAGTCATCCAAATTATAGATACCTGAAAAATCTACTTAAGTCCAATTAAGTATTTGTACTTTCTACCACTGTCAAAAATCACAAATGAAAAGCAAAACGTTAGTAAGTAGTACTATACATTTATTGTTGTTTGCATAATACATTCCATTTCAAGTCCAAAAACCCTGTGGTGTAGATTATTTAAACAACAAATAGTATATCAGTTTATTCTTTCAGTGACAATTTAAGATCACTTGATTTGAACCACTTCAGGTCACTGGTAAAACACATACTCTTTCAATCCTTTACTTGTAATCTAATTTCCTTAAAATCAAGTGTAAAATAATATCTAAAAGGTGTATAACTTTTTAATTCCACTAAAAAACAAAATCTGTTGCTTTACCCATTACGTCAAGTGGACAAAGTTTGAATGTATACATGGATCAAATCAAGTGCTCTGTTATTTACATGAGACCACCACACAAACAGCCCCTCAGCTTTTTTTAGTTGAGTTCAACTGTCAATAAATAATACATAATGTGTCACTGCAGCATAAACTCATCATCCGGTTTCAGAGCTCGAGGTAAACCAGTAAAAACCTTGGTGAAGCACTCCAAAGGAATCTGACAACTGAACAAAAGCAAAAGAACCAAAGCCATTATTAGAAGTGCCCAAAAAAATGATTATTTACCATCCTAGATAGACACATATGTTACATTCTTGTAAGCTTTATTTGACTACAGTGGTGTCACTAAAGTCGTGAGATGAAGGACGAGACGAGACTGGGGGACATTTGTCGCATTTTGCTATAAATTATGTACATGATTTGCAAATGATTTTAAAAAGATGCATCTTTGGATTTAAAGATCTCATGCCTAGTTTGGGAGTGTTTTGAATAAGCTCAAACACAGCAGATACAGGGAGGGCAAAAAGTAGGTATACTGTACACTTTTTAAATTAACTGTTGTATTTTTAAAAGGTACCACAAATGGCAAATAAATGGAACCAAGAAGAAAGCAAGTAAATTCTAAAGCAGTATTGGACAGGTACCGATGGGAGAAATGCAGCAAAGTACTTTAAAACAAAAGAAGGGTGCAAAATAAAAAGAGAAAAGGGAGGAAGTTAATGAAATCAAAAACAGGTGCGATGGAAGGGAGGAGGTGAGGAAGAAAAAGATGCCTCTGGTCTGACGGCAAGAAAGGTAGAAAAGAGGTCAGAAAGGAAGGAACGATGTGAAGAAAAATACAAAGGCAGAAAAGCAGCTTTAAGACGAAAGGAAGACAGGATGGCAGAAAAAAGAAAGAAAAAAAATCTGTGGGGACGAGGTAAGAATGGAAAAGATGCCACAGGAAAAAAAAGTGAATGTACTAAAATGGTTTATTTTTATCACTATTAGAGTGCATATCTACTTTTGGCCCATCTTGCAGTGCAGTGCTACCATGAATTATGACTAATTAGTTCAATTTACCCTCATGTCAAATCAATGTTCCTCGTTGAAATGAATTGTCATGAATTGCCAAAGTTGAGTAAGAGTTGGATGTGTGCCTTTGAGGGCATGGCCTAATGAGTGACATCACAAGCTTGAGTCAGTTCGTCTATGTGTGAGCATCTGTGTTGTGGCCGACAGTAGCTTCTTCGAGTGTGCGTATCAGCGACCGTGGCTCTCCTTGCCCACATGCCAGGGAATTACGGTACCTTCATTTCTCGTTCGTTTTTTTTGCTTCACTCGAGTGGCAGCGTATTTGAAGCTCGCTCGTAACTGCAATTTTGGCGCGCAACCAATAATCGGGCAGTTTTTGTCCCATTTTTCCCCCTTTCCAACCAAGGACGTCAACATCTTATTTCTTATAAGGTTGTCCCATTAGACTATCCTAAAGGTCTGTTTAATCTGAGGTGTGTTATGTAAGAATTTATCCCGATAATATGGTCCGACTACGCATGTTCAATATTTATAAATCAAAAATCTTCATGTGCGTGGGGGAAAGCAGACTAGTCTCGAGCCAATTGACTCTAAACTATGATGTGAGCAGAAGCGAACAAGGAAGCTGTGGTAAATAAAACAAAATGTCCTAGCCAATATTTGTTTTTGTACAAACGTGGGTTCCAAAGAAGTCTTTTTTGTCGACAACCATCTTAGGCCTGGTACACACAGTAGGATTTTATAAGGACAGACCATAAAGATAGAAAATCAGGCAATGAACAGTTTTGGTCATATTGTATGTGGTCTGCTCAGATCATCTTGGAAAATGGGAAACTACTGAACATATATGTAAAATTGTCGGCCATGCCCTGCTTTGGACACTATTATACTTAACGCACCTCAAATCAAATGGTAATCTTGTAGGACAATCTAATAAGATAAAAGATCGTCGGGCACTTGTCGTCCTTGGTCGGGCAGAGGCTAAATCCGGACAATAACGGCCTGATTGCCTTTATATGTATACCAGGCCTAAGTAACAACGGTCAAGGTAGGTCAAGTCAAGCTACTACTGTATTCTAGTTTGAATGTTTCCCTCTTCCCTTTCCGAGCATTCAAAATGTGACAAATATGTCGCTGGTCGCATGATCGACAATAGGAAAGTGATGGAGTTGATGTTACTTCACAGTTCATTTCCAGCGTCATAAATAAATACGTTTCCACCCCATGGATGGAGTATCATATGAGCGCATACGTGGGTGACTTTGATGTTGCACTGTATATTATGTATATTGAGAAAGGAGGATTTGGTGGTAGTGGCGGGTGGGGTTGGGGCAACACTGAAATGGACGGCGTTATACCGTACAGCATGTTTAAAAGCGGATGAAGGTGGCGTCAATCTGGCGCACGCTAGGTAGCGCCAGCATGATCTTCCGCCGGTACTGCGGGTCCTTCTGCAGCGGGTTTCTCTCCAGGTAGACCGTCTCCAGGGATTTGGCATTCTTCAGCTCGTCCAGGTCCGACCAGTTGTCTATCTGGTTGTCGTTCATCTGAGGGGAGTTGCAGCGTTCATTTAGGACATTTGCACCTTTCTTTGGTGCTCTTTGTTTATTAGGTGGGAGCCTTGTCAGAGCTAACTTGGGTTGAGTGGTGGAACACGTTCTGGACTGGTTGCCAGCCAATCGCAAGGCACATCTAGATTAACAAACATCAGGGTACCGATAATAATATTGTTGGATTTTTCATTACAGTCAGTCTTTGTTTTGTTTTGATATTGATTTTAAATTCAGTTAGTTTTAATTAGTTTTCTAGGGCGGTTTCTCATGCAGGGGTCAACTATAGTTTTAAGTTGTAATATCACCACTAGATGGCAGACATGGCTTAGTTGCATTTACACCAAGTCTTATACTGCCCTATACTACAACGCAAGTAGACCTTATGGTACGGTATATTTATTAGGGGTGTAACGGTAAAGTCACGGATAGGTTGGGTTTCTTGAAACTTCTGTTCGGTATATTTTCGGTACAAAAAAGATTTTTTTTTTGTTTATTTTGAAAAGATGAGAAGTAAACGACACTTTTTTTTTCGAAAAAATAAATAAAAGCAAACCAATCAGGTGATATTCTAAGAAATTACACCAGAATAAAAGAATACACTAACAAAGATCCCTTTTTTTGTAAACTATTAAGACACTGAAATCTTTGAACACCCAGCAGAACCAGCCTATGACACGTCTAAGTATTCAAGTTAAAGACAAGTTGTCATTACAGTACATGTACACACTTTTTGTGATGAAAAAAATACATACGATAACAGTTACAATTATTGCCAACTATATTAAAACTCTTAACTCTATAATGAAAAAAATACAGTAACTTTAAAAAGTCTTTATGAAATTATATACACTTTTAAGGCATTGAAATCTTTGAATGTTCAACAGTGTATGATAAATCTTTCTATTTAAAGGGGAAGTCAACGTAAAAAAATTTTTTTTTCAATAATATGTTCTATGCAAACCCACTAGTTGAAACAGGGCATTCTGATAAATATTGCGTTTATGGAATATGAGTTAAGCAGCTAAATCCACTCGTTTTTAGCCAGCTCTGGGGGCGTCTCTTTGCGCTGGGAAAGAAAAAATTACAATATTTGGTTATCTTGTTGTTTGCTTCAACCCTTTTTTTGTTGGGATAGGATTGTGGATTTTTTATGAATACTGGTACATTGAAAAATGTATGATCAAAAATAAAATATATTATGAGCAGGTATTTTGCACGTATGCACATATTTTGTCTATATTTAAAACAGCATTTTTGTCAGACATCTGGTTAGGAAGTGTGTGGTCCTATGTGGCCCCCCAGTAGCACTGAAGAAAAATTGGGGCCCCCCTCCAGCATTTAAGTTGTCCCATCCCTGTATTAAATTAATAGACAAAGACGAAAATGAAGGTTTCATAGTCATATCTTACAGCACAAGCCATAGTCCAGAAAGAGAAACAAATTGCACCAGTGTTCAGGAAATATAAAAACAAAACATGAAACACTTGAGTCCTACCCAGAACTCCTGCAGCTCTGTTAGATGGCTGATGTTCTCGATCTTCTTCACTCTGTTGGCTGCAATGTCCAGAGTCGTCAGCTTTTTCTGATAGGAGAGAGAGTCATGCTGGGCTAATACAGAAAACACTTTGCAGCTGCTGTTATTGTTGATGCGCATTCACAGCCAGCAGAGTGCACAATGGACCGGTTTTTGCTTGACTCACATTGTTTTCCAAGCCCTCAATGACCTCGATGCCATTGTGGCTCAGGTAGAGCTCTCGCAGGCTGACCAGGTTCTGCAAACCTTCCATTTTAGTAATCCGATTACTCTGAATGTAAACGCAAAGACGTTAGAAGGAAGGAGTTACTTGAGGACAACTTTTGGCTGCTCAACCCACCTTTCGGTTGGCTGAAATATTAATTCAACTCAAATTTGTTTTAACTCAGTTCTAAATATATGCTTTTTTTCCTCATGGCATTTATGGGTGCACAAGGTATTTTAGATTAATTGGCATTAGCATTATGCGGGGTCATTGGAAAATGTCTCCCATGTAAATGGTCCCTGGGAGAAAAATGTGACAATCTCTGCTTTATGTTAGTGCTGAGTACCTGAATGCTTAACACAGTCAAGCTGTGTAAACAGTCCATATTCTGCAGCTTGGTGATTTTATTGGTGCCGAGGAATAAGCTTTGCAAAGATGTGAGTGCATCCAGGTTCTCTATGACCTAGGGACACAAACAAAGAATATGACGGTAACTTGATGAACTAACACGTTTGCAAGCATGACGGAAAACATACACGAATGCGGTTGGAGCCCAGCTCCAACATTTCCAGACAGGGGAAGTGGCCCAGGTTGGCGATGTTGCCGATTTTGTTGTGAAGCAAGAAAAGTTTCTTCAGCCGAGTCAGCTGCTCCAAACCTTCCACCTTCCTCAGAACGTTAAAGGACATGTCCAGCTGCCTGCATTTGAGCCAGAAAAACAGAGGAAGGGCTTGTTGGGGTCGAGAAATGCCATTTATCTGTTCCAGTGCCACAAAAAGTATTGAACAGTATTCAAACAGTTAAAACATAACTAAATATAATGTAAAGAATTAGAATTACGGTTTGTACATCATAATTTCATGCTTCATTGACATTGTGTTGCTCCCTCTGGTCAATGTACTGGGGCCACCAGAGGCCAGTATAATACAATCACATAATACAAGAAGAAAACGGTCACAGCAAAGTGACTCAGTAAGCTGCAACAAAATTAATCATTTTTCGCAGGGGATAATAGTAAGTTCTGCTATATTGCCCGTCTACATCTGTTTAATTGTCCATTGATTAAAGTAATGTAACATTGATGCTAGTTCTGTCAGCCAGCCTATGGCATTTTGAATTGTCTTTTAGCATTAGGCTAGCAGACTATGATGAAGCACATTTTTTCTATTTGACAAGGCTATGGGCTGACTAAATTTGGCCTGAACGCAACGACAATGAATAGGTGAGGATCCTGGATAGGTTCCCCGTCCCCCCCAAAATCTTCTAAAAATCTAATTTACTAATGCCGAACCGCTAATATACAGGGGTTCACTGTACACAATCAAAATTCAAACTTACTCCAACTGCGTGAGCTTGTTCAGGTTCTCCAACTTGCGGACTTGATTGTCATACAAATCGAGTTCTCGCAGTGAACTCAAACTGTCGAGATTTTCAATTTTTTTAATCAGATTCTGTCGTAAGGAAAGGGTCTGTGTGGACAAAGAGAAGAAAGGATTGATAATTCTGCATATTTGGGAGTTTTTCTTTGATTTCGAGGACGAAAAAAACCTCACAATTTGGTGAGACATAATATTTGGACTGACCAGCAACACTTGCTGAATGTATCATAGACTTACTTTAGCTTTCTGTAGCACTTCCAGTCCTTCAATTTTTCCAATACGACAGTGAACGAGGTCAACATCCTGTTTAAGAAAAAAAAAAAATCAGCAGCAAATCTTCACAATACTGGGACTGATTTAGGGTGTTCAGTAGAACTTATATATACATAAAAAAACATTTTTAACACAAATCTAATCATCCCCAAAATGGTGACTATACATTAAAATGTTCTTAAATCAAATTTTACACATGTTAACATATTTTTAAATTGTTAGAAATATTCAAATATAACTCAAAACATTGTTTGCAGAGTCAGTAAAGGTTTGACAATAGGGATTTTTAATTTTCCTTTTCTGCGGGAAGAAATGTTTGTAAATACGGAGGAAAAAAAGGTCAGTCAGCAATCCCGGAACGAATGATTGTGTTAAACTTTAATGCCCCAACATTTACAACAATATTTTTTCAACAAATGACCCAGTGATCAGTCATAAGAAATCCTGCTTATTATGCAATAGGCGAAATCTTTGCATCCCCAAAACCAAAGGTTTTCAGGAAAAAAACAGCAAATTTTTGAGTTAACACTGTGTTGTTAAAGAGATCAAGCTATTTTCAACACTTTAAATTGATTAATAATCTATAAAACACTCCCAAATTCCCTTTTATTCCTAAATCAATATTATTGTTTTGTCCCAACTAATAGTAGTGATTTGTGGAAAAAAAGTAAATATAGACACATAGGTGATAGGAGATTTTTGCTTGACAGAGAATATATGTCAAACAGCTTCCCCTCACCTCCTCTTCTGGGTCCAAGGTGATGGTATCCATGTCAACGGGAGACTCTTCTTTATCTAGGGGGAGTGAAATCATGACATTACACGAGAGAGAAGACCTCTGCTTTAACATCCACCCATTGCTGGATTACAGGACCAGAAACATCACTTGTGATTGCTGCCCCTGATAGGGTGAACGTGTTGGGATGACATACTCGTGGCGGGAGGCTGACTTGGATCCATGTCGCCATTGATGCTCTTCCTCCTGGTCTCGTCGTCGCCTGACTCCTCGGACTCGCCCCTCCGATCCACTACAAGTCAAGCACACAAAAACGGAATGCGATCCAAACTGTAAAATTAACAAATAAAACAGATTTTATTCACATTAACTTGGGGTGTAACGGTATACGTGGGTGTATTATGTTATGGTACGGCATGTTTGGTTTGGTCCACTTGCGTACCCTTTCTGATCAGTTTTTATTATTAGCGCTATTTTACGCGCGAGTATGCGAGTTTTTACATGGATTGCACGCGTAGGAGAGTGGGGGCACAGAAGAAGAGACAGTACGCCAGAGGCCGTGATAAATCATAAATGCATGGCTAAATGGCATTATTAAGGCATACGCAAATAAGCCACAGCTCGAAGGTCCCCCCATACATTGCGGTCTCCTGTTTGGGAACATTTTGGCTTTCCTTTTAAAATCGCCGATGGGCAAAGGTACGTGGATAAGTCCCAAAGTTGTGTGCCGACATTGCTACATGGAGATCGGCGGCTATTTTGCAGGTAGCACGTCTAACATATTAACGTACTTAAAACAGCATCATCCAATTGTGAATGTTTCTTCGACGAGGAAGAAAGCAGTCTTATTAGCCAAAAACTTCAAACTTAGAGAGATTTATCATATGCCGTTGAACATTCAAAGATTTCAATGCCTAAAAAGTGTATAGAATTTCATAAAGACTTTTTAAAGTTACTGTGTTTTATACATTATAAAAATAATTTTAACAGTTAGCAATAACTGTAACTTATTGTATTTGTTTCAGTCACAAAAAGTATACATGTACTGTAATGGCAACTTTAACTTGAATACTTAGGTGTCATAGGCTGTTGCTGCTGAGTGTTCAAAGATTATATTATTATCTTAATAGTTTACAAAATTAAGAGATCTTTATTGTGAATGTATTTTTTTTATTCTGGTGTAATTTCTTGGAATATCACCTGAATGGTTTGCTTTTATTTTTATTTTTTCTAACAAATATACCGTTTACTGGTCATCTTTTCAATAAATTAAACATTTTCAAAATAAACATATTTTATATATATATATATATAATAAATATATATATATATATATATATTTCGTACCAAAAATATACCGAACCGAAGTTTCCAAGAAACCGAACTGAACGGAAATGTGATTCAGCGTACCGTTACACCCCTAACGTTAACCTATTGTTCCATATTAAATTCTGGTCAATTCTTACACAAAGTTTGGTAACAACGGGCCTTATACAAGGTGCAAGACGGTTAAGAAGTTGTGAGGTATTAGGGACACAATTAGGTCCAAAGAATATAATATTCATCTGCAGTCTACTCAGTGGGAATTGAGACGTCATGCTTTTTAATAACAGCAGCTGGGGAGCAGGTAACAAGGCAATAAAATGGAACCTTAGGGCACTCCATGTAAAAAGGGGTGAAAAAATTATGTTTCAATGTAATGTTTCTAGCCTGGGTCAGGGTTCGGATTCATGATTTGAAATCATGGCTTCAACCCAATCGGTTGTTTTCTTAAACAAGGGTCAAGGTTTCAAATTAGTGTTTCAAGGCCAAGCCCTGCCATCCTTTGCTTATTCACCACTTCCTTTCGTGCTTTTTTTTCACAATCAACTAACCATCCACCACTCTTTCTTTCCCTCATGAAAGGAAGAATCCTTCCTTTTACATATCCTTGTTTCCTTCCATCCACCCCCTTCCTTTGCATCCCCATCCTTTTTTTCATACATCCTTGAATCCCTCTTTTCTTCTACGTTCCTTCTTTCCTTCCTTCCTTACATAGATCCGCTCTTCCCTTTTCCAGCTATTCTTACATCTTTCATTCCATAACATTCTTCAATCCTTGTTTCCTTCCATCCATATCATTCTTGAATCGATCATTCCTTCTGCCTTCTTTTCAGACCATACGTGTTGCATCGTTCATTTCTTCATCCTTCCCTCTTTCCAATCTTACTACCATCCACACTTCCTTGAATCAGTCCTTACCAATCCCTCCGTTAACTTTTGTCCCAGTCTGTATTATATACACTGCAATCTTTGCCCGACAGCAGTGACATAATACCAAGGAAACGCCACGCTGCCAGTTCATCGTTACAAATGACTACAACAACAATCTGTACCGATTCGTTAGTGTGGGTGTGCTCCCATCATTCCGTAGCAGTCTGTTTTTCAGTCCGCCGTTCGCGTCGTTAAATTGCCATACATACTGAGCGGTGTGAAACAGTTTGTAGAAGAACGTTAGCCACACCATTACCTCCCCGGTACGCGTCGACTTGTCAAGGCGGGATCGGACATGGATTATCGAGAACAACGTGGTCCGGGTTCGGCGTAAAACAACGACGTCAGGCAGCGAGCCTTGTTGTTAGCACGCTAGCTAGCAAACGTGGGCTGGACATCTGTTATACACACGAAAACGACACTTCAAATACGCTCGTGGGGTGAGAGTCGCTCGTCGTCATAAGTGACATTCAACCTGGCTGCTCGTGGAGACGGGGCGACAGTGTTCCGAAATTACTCACCTTCCATTTCTTGCGGCTCTACAACGGACATGCAAGCCATGTTTCCTGTAAACACTCCTGGCAACGCCTCAGCCAATCAGAGGGAAGAGATGTACGTACGACGGCACGCCGCAAGGTTGCGCCAGTCGCAAGCAAAGTATTCAACACTGGACACCCGCATACTCGCGGTTTGGTACCCGCGGATTCGCATACTGTATTCACAATTTTTTTTTTACCCCCAAAAATGCTGAGTGGTTTTTTTTTAATATTTTGGGTTTTCACTCGCTTCTTCAAGATTTTCGTGAAAAGAAGGCATATTGAATGTTTACCAGCATTTCTTCAAAGATTTATTTCAATGTATGTCAATGAACTTCAATTATACACGGATTTTTGCTATTCGAAGGCGGGTTCAGTCCCTACCCCCCATGACTGGCAGAGGTCCACTGTACACGGTGTCCTCCGTGTATGACAAATGTTTCGACGAATGGATCCACCTTTCTAGTTAGTGGTCACGCAACGCTAAAGCACACTCATGTTGCCTCAGCTGATTGTTTCACCTGATGGCCTGAAAGTGTTTTAATCCAAATTATATCTTTATATGCATATATAATAAAAATGAACTGAAATAAAATATTACAAAAATATACTGAAATAAAATAAAATTTAAAACAATACAATTTAGAGTTTACTAAAATGTCCATCCAGTCATGGTTTTCCTCATTAAGGTTGTGGTCAAGATGGCGCATAACCCAGCTCCTATTTGTGAGTTTTACCCTTGAGCTCCTAGTTACACAGGGCAAAAAGTTGTGCAAAAAATACTAAAACATTCAACAGTTGGACAGGGTCAAAAAGTTAGAGAAGGTCAAATTATGTTCACCTGGAAAGATATACAAATACTACAGTTGAAATCATCTAATCATCCACACACTCACAATGCTTTAGATAGCACAATCTGTGTTTGGCTATTAGCATTGATATACATAAGAACATCTAATTCACATCTTGTGCCAAAAGATAAACACTATTTTTATAATGAAACCTAAACTATACAACAATCTGTCGTCCCATCCACCTCAGCAACTTATCTGAACCATTTGTCTTCAGCTACAGTGCTTTCCTCGTTTTCAACAATTTATCACCATAACGCCAGATCCACGGTTCTTGTTCAATGATTCAGTCTCAGGAGTTTAGCCGAGGTCAAGACACATGCTTTCTCTGTGTGTGTGTGTCCATGCTGTTCACCCCACTCAAATGATATGTGACTACTTAGAACAACAACGCTGTCATCAAACGTCACCAAATCGCAGATAGTCTTCGGGATACTCATACTGTTTGTTACAACGTATCCTTGTGAGCGATCCTTTTCAAGGATGGTAGACATAGTAAAAACAAACATGAAAGTCGTGAGTTGTCAGTTTTGTTGCTTGAACACATTGACTTTGTGTGCAACTGATGTATGCTTCACTTTGTGGACTGATATAATGTTTTCCATCCATCCATTATCCAAAGTGCTTATCCTCGCGAGGGTCGTGGGTGTCCTGGAGCCAATCCCAGCTGTCTTTTGGCTGTAAGCGGGGTCACCCTGAACTTGTTGCCAGTCAGATCCACAAGGTACTTGGACCCCCTCTCTTCAACTTCTTATTTGAACCCTTTGGCCTCAGTGACAGTGCTTTCCCGATACCTTTCCAAATATTTATTACCATTCATATGGCTACAGATCTACTGCAGCTCCAGTCTAGCAAAGTGTGCCACAAAGCTATGTGCTTCTACCCCTCCTCTACAAAATCCATACATTAAAATTGAGTGAGTCCTCTTTTAGTCTTGTCGATGCCTCTAAATTGTTTTCTTCTGTGAGCGAAATGAAAAACAGCCCAAAAAATAAGTGTTATACATAAGAAAAAGAACATACGGTATACTTCACAATTAAGCAGTATGCAAACATTAACCCTGCCCTGTTAATATGTATGAGAACAGGCAATATGTACTGTGTACTCCACTATGACATATTTTCTGAAACATTTGGTGATCCAGGAGGTCTATATCAACCTCAAAAAATTGTTTTCAGTGTTCCATACGAATGAGATATTCAAACATCATTTTATTTTGTGTTATGTTTATTTTTTTGTTACACAAAATGTCACTGTAACTAGAAAACAATTTGACATGTTTCCCCTTAAGTCCCAATTGTGTCAACATATTTAGTAATTAACGTGAATCTAAAGCTATACATTGAATTCTAAACAACGAAAGAACAAGAACAACAGAATGTTTTTTATTGCATTTTTTTCAATATATTAACATAGGAGTGTTAAAATTGTGTTTTCAAAATTCTCTTGAATAAAACATGGACTGTTCATGACAATAATAAATTTATTGTGGCCTGGAGAGAAAAACCTCAAATGACCCTCGAAATGTGTATTGATTTGTTTTATGAGAACACTTTTAGTGGAAGAGAAGGCCACATGATGTATAAAAAGAATTTTAACAAACATTTAATTCAATTTGAAGAATAACACCAGAAATATTTGCTTTTATTTGAATCTTTTTTTTTCTACTGTGAACAACATCCAACCTTTTTTTCTTTATACTTTTTTGTATTACTTTCACACAACTTCCCTTCCTACCTACAAAGCAAGTTTATGGTAGAAGATAATTCTTCAAGGCAATTATTTTCATGTTATCATTACCTAGCTGTGAGGAGTTCAAAACAACAACAATGTTGCTCTGAAACGCTGTTCGGAACATAATTTGTAATGAACGATATGAAACTCTGCATCATCTACACAACTGCCATTGCATTGTAATTACTGCACCGCTGCTCACTTCTCGGTACTTATGTGTCACGTCTTAAATGTTCTTTTCGTTATTATTGCTTGTTGCAATACCTGGGCGGCTCATACTACCGCGGGGACAAATTTCTTGTGTGTGCTTTTTTTTCTTTTTTTACAAACTTGGCCAATAAAGATGATTGTAATTCTGGTGAACACTATTATTACAGTGTCTAGCAAAGTGTATTTACATGTTAACTATGCTAACAGAGTGGGGTGTCAATCATAACTCTGTGGGCGGAGACTCATGTGTGTGTCTACTTCTCAGCCAATCAGAAGCGAGACTAGGAAGTAACATTTACAAAAGTCTTTAGGGAAGCCGATACTCCTTAGTAGGCGTCTCGGCGGAGCAGGACGATGCTCTGTTGATGAGGTTTAACTTGTCTTCCGGAAACCCTTTGCACGCTGTAAATGTCTTAAAGCATCTCTTTAAGCTTTTACGTGCACACGTTTAGTCTTTTATAAGCATTTTGGAACTTGGAGCGATGCATTTTGTTGGCATTCTCGTGCTTGGGATTCTGGCCCGTCTATTACCTGCTTTACGGATTCCAGTGGGTAAGTAACGCGCTTCCCTTATAAATAATCGAATAAACATGATTTATTTTGAAATGAAGGAGAAGTTTAGTGTAGTATACAGTGTTGGGTTTAGTTGTAGCTGTTAAGTGCAACTTATTGCTTTTATACGCTGAGGTAAAGGTAACTTTTTTATTGGTGTCTTTTGGCAATAATCATCAATAAATGAGGATGTTTACAACCAGAGACAATTAAAAGGCAATAAAACAATTACAAGCACAATCGAAACAAAAATAATTTTATAGAAAATAAGTTTTAAACATTTAAAGTGTTGGGAAAGCATCTTTGACCGTATTTCATTGATGCATCCGTCCATTTTCGATATCATGACCTCATTAGGGTAGCAGGTGAGCTGGAGCCTTTCCCAGCGGACTTTGGGTAAGATGCGAGGTATACACTGGATTTGTAACTAGCCAACCACAGGACACATGATAAACTAACAAGCATCCACATTCACACTAATGGACAATTTAGAGTCATCAATAAAGATTTTTTTTTAATGTGGGAGGAAGTTAGAGGATTTAGATAAAAATCACACAAGCACAGGTAGAAATTGTGCAAACTCCACACAGGAAGTACTGAGTCGAGATTTGAACCTGAACCTCACAACTTTGAAAAATCATTTCATGCAGATTGCACAGTTGGTCCTTGACAATGGTGCCATGTTTTTTTTGGTTCAGTAAATTATAATCCAGTACAGTATGTTGTATGTGAAGCCTCAAAACCTGATTTTGGGTCGCAATTTATCCGTTACAGCGCCCCGGTAGATGTATGGTGCTCAGTCGCTTGGTGTACGGTGAAGAGTCAGGACAAGTGCTTTAGAAAATGGATGGCCTCTAAGGTCTTTGAGAGAGGTCAGCTGTTTGCCTCGATGCTTCCTTATTGAACGTTCCATTGCCTTTTAAATCAACACTCTATAAATCAACGTTGTAACTTACTTAAAGTTGTATTTTAACTCACTTTAATTCCCATGAAAGCACCTGCGTTGCGTGCATACTCATCTCTTTCTCTTTCTGTTCAGACACGGCGGTAGTTCAGCTCCAGCAGTGGGTGGCGCCGGGGGCACGGCCTGTCTCGGAGCGGGTCCTCCTCAACGGGGTCCCCTATACCAGCGCCACCAGAGAAGTCAACAGCATCATTCAGGCGATGTCAGCAGATTCGATCCCCCTGAGGCTCCTCGCCAACCAGATTGCGCTATCGGGTGAGACATCACGTTCATCGAATTTCTATAAAAGGTCTTTATTGAGGCTGCATGATGAAGTGGTGGTTGGGATCTCTGCCTCATAGTAAATAGGGCCCAGGTTTGACTCTTGGTTCATGCACTCCTGTGTGGAGGTCCACCATATACTCTGGTTTCATCTCACATTAAAAAAAAATGCATGTTAGGTTAATTGCAGATTAAATTGTCTATAAATGTGACTGTAAATCATTCTTTGCCTATATTCGCCCTGTATTCCTTTTTTGACAGGAAACCATGCGGTCCTTCGTTCCCGCGACTGCGTATTGGAAGGCTCAGAACTGTACTGGAGTGACCGGGTTTTCTACAACGGGTCCCTATACCTGTCCCTGGATCACGGCGGGGCCTGGATAGCTCACACGCCACACGCGACGGCCCTCAAAGCATCATGGGCGCAGGCCTTGGGGAGCTCGGCGAAGGAAGAGATCTTCCTTCAGGACGCGTGTGTCAACCTGATGGAAGAGCTGAATCTTTCTGAGGAGCGGTCAGGTGGAGTACAGTTATCTCATGCATATTGATGGGGCGCGAGTCACAAATTCATCTGTTTGCCTTTTATTTTATGGAGGCTATCCACAACTGTTTGCTGAAAAGCTCACCTAAGATGCCACAAAATTTCCCCAAAGCCCTGACAAATATGACAAACTGTCTAAATAGGAATTGGGGCTCTATTTTCATGACCAGCTTGACTCCTACACGACGTGTGGCGTATCTCTGCGTGGAGGCAGGTTGGACCCTTTGTTAAATAATTTCGCAGCTGAATACAGGCCCGGCAGACAACAAGAGGGAGGGTTGTGCCACTGTGGGAGTGGTCACAGTTGACTTCAATCATGGCCAATCAAAGCAGCTCCTTTCAATCCCTTTAAATGTGGCACGCTAGTTGCACACTATAGTCTTGACATGGCAGAAGCACATCTATGCCATGAAGTGTGCACTCGGAAACAGCCCCTCACATAATTGAGTCATAAAAAAATACAAGGCAATGATTCACTATGAAATTGTCACTCTGCCACGCTGACGCTTACGCTGATACAAAAATCAGGATCCGCCAGCATTGGCGCCACGGCACAGATGTGCTCTCTCTGAAAATTGGGCCCTTGGTGTCGAGGAAGTATGTGGGTGTTTCTCAATGATAATGTTTCAGACAGTGTCATCAGGCCGTTGCTTCAAAGTGACTCCGGACCTTCCCCTAGTCTACCCCCCATGTCAGGTGCGAAAAATTTTTACGTGGGGGCTTTTTTTTTCCAATACTGGAGCAACTATTACTGAATATTAGACTACATTGTAGCACAACATATTTTGTTAACATTCTCTTGATTTTTTTTTTATTTTTTTTATCAGATCCTGGGATTCTGATGCCCCATTTTCTGATCCCAATCTTGGGTCTATTGGCATTTACTGGGCTAATTGCACTCAGCCTCTTCCTCGCCAAACAACAACAGGGTGAGCGAGTCACTTACATTCTTTCTTGTTGTTATATAATATTTGTTTTGTTTATCGTAACAACAGCCCTCGTGATTTGGTTCACTGAGTTTTTTGGTAAGGACTGTGAGCTCATGGCATTGATCAGGAATGAAAATATGCTTTTTCCTATCCATTGTCAGATGATCTTTATTTCCTGCCTTAGCAAAATTGGACTTTTTAAGCTATCGTTAAATTGTGTTATTACAGTGTACGCATACAGTACAGTATAATACAATTTTATTCATATAGCGCATTTCATAACAGCTAGAGCTGTAACAAAGCACTTTACAAACAATACAATGCACTGTAATACTCTTGCTTGTGGGAAAGGAGAGCCGATGAACTTTTATTGGGGAGAAGAACACAACAAACATGCTCACTCACAGACATTCAATGTACTTACATAATTGGAGTTGCTTGTCACATGCTACCAATCCCCACCTCTTAACCCATTAAGGACCGGAGCGCATAACCGCGTTTCTACCACTAGAGCCGGGAGCGCTGTTGCGTCTTTCTACCCTTAAAGCCGGGAGAGTGTATATATCATTTTCTTTTTCTTTTTTTTAAAATCAAATTCTCGGTCTCTTAACCAATGAATTGCATCAGGATATACACGTGACGATGTCGTGAGCCCGCGAAGGATGTTCCGTAATTCTTTCGAGTCATAATGGCGGACGCCGTCGATCGCGGCAGCGCTGAAATTAGTAACGGCAGTGATATAAACGACGCGCTTGTGGACTTTGAACCAGTAGAACCAGTCGAACGTGATACAGTATATGACTAAAATAGTAGACAATGACAATGTCGACGTCTTGGTAGCAGAATTGGCAATTACCATTCGATTTTTTAAAATTAAAAATAGTGCTTCCCTCGCACTGACACTTTATTTTTACGTCTTCGATTGAAACAGTAAAGATGAATAAACTCGAGCGTATGTGAAAGCCACATGTCTCAAATTCTTTTGGAATGATCTTTCTATCAGTTACAAGGACTGCGATATTAATTATTTTGTAGGTGTTGAATTTCTGGGAAAACTTCAGATTTTCAAGAGTAATTCCAAAGATGACCTTAGGTTTTGGGGAGCTGTTGAGCTAGGCGCTTTAAGCCTTAATGGGTTAAAGGCACGTGCTTGGACACAGACACTAGAAGAGGGGTCACCAATTCCAGTCCTTGAGGGCCCCTATCCTGCATGTTTTAGATGTTTCCTTCCTCCAACACATCTGATGTACAGTACGTAAACGATGAGCTCATCAGCAAGCTCAATAGAAGCCTGATAACGATCCTAATCATATAAATCAGGTGTGTGAGTTTCACCTATTGCGTGTGGGTCAGGAACATTCCCCTCATGACAAATAGTTGTAAAGACTTTTTAAGACTTGTTCAGTGGTGTGGTGTGAGTTTTTGCTAATGTGAAACATTTGCATTGGCTCAATAAGTAGCGCGGGAGTCTTTGATTTTGTTTTAAACACTAAAAAGTGGATTAGTTCTATCCTTATAGTAAGGATAATTTCATCCAATGACAGTGAATGCAGAATCAAGTTTTATGTCTTTTAAGCATCGGTATGCCTTGTCCTCTCACTCCTGAGGCAAGTTGAAGCATCGTTGGTCATGGGTTTTTTTCTTTTTTTTTCTTTCTACTTTCGACTTAGGTCTGCGACACCCTGGAGGTAAGAAAACAACATTCTCTGTTAGCAGCACCAGATGGAAGATTAGTGGAAAAAGTTGAATATTTAATTCAGTCTGCACACATTAACTTAACTTTTACCTGCTTTGTCATGGGCTTTGCCTCACCTGTTGTTTAACTGGAGCAACTAATCAACCTCATGGATTATCTGTTTTCTCTTGTAGGTGTTATTGGTTCAATCATACACTACCCCAAGGAAATGGCAGATTTCCACCCAGAGAAAAATGGCAACGGTTATCAAACCTTATGATTCAAATTTAAACTATGAAAATATTGTACTTTAACAGCCCGAGTGCTTGTTTGTATGACATTTGAATGAACAAATATTAGTGGAGCAGATAAAACAAACAATGATTGCCACAAGGATGAAACATGGCAGAAACGCTCACAGTATTTTAAGTCCCTGTGAAGTGGACTGATCTTCTTAATTTGACACACCACAGAGAAACCACATTTGGATGATTTAAAAAAAAAATCACCACGTGTATGAGGCTTCAATATCATGAAAAGCCCAGCCATTCTCTCTGCTCTCAAATGTTGGCGCATCCGCTGAAAACACACCCGCTCAACTGTTGGCCAATCAATAAAATTCCGCCAAAATGGATGCTACTTTGTCTAGCATCTTTCTTATGCCTACACATAACTACATATTTGAGCCTTGAAAATATGTTTGCTTCAGTGAATCAGTCCCACCAGGTTGTCGTGGGGTGTTTCCCCACTGGAATAACAAGGCGCTCTCAAGCAGCCACGGCAACCCGAATCTCCTGTCCACACGCTGGCTGTCGCGTCTGATTTTTAAAGAATTGTTTTACCTTGCTTTTCCGCCTTCTCTTCCATAATGTGTGTGCACTCATAGCCGATAATGACGTGCTCTAACGTGGTCACACCACCCAGAAGCCTCGTTCCATACACCGGCTGTCAATTGGGACTACGTGTATTCCTATTTAAATACTATTTGATACAATTATGTTATTGTATCAAAAAACATTGTTGCAAAAATAAAAGTTAGCTGCTCTACTAGATGGATAGTTGGCAATTTTTTAATGCACTTTATCATGCGTGTGTTTGTCAGACTTAACATTAATGGAGAAATGGGCACCAAAAAGTAAGCACAATTTTTTTGTTTTATTTTGTACAACTGAGTGAAAAGCGGTGTTTTTTAATGCCAAATTTTCATAAATAATTTTCTTAATGCCATTTGTCACTCACCATTCACAGCCATACTGTATAGGTGGATATAAGTAAATAAATATACCTTTTTACCATTCAATTCGTAACGAAAAATGATGGACTGACAAATGACAGACAGCTACTCTGGCCGCTGACGGTTGATGAATGACGGACCAGCAAAATTTAGTAAAATGCCCCCCTCTGTATATGTACACTCACAATGCTAATATTGTGTTACATGTTTGTATACATTTAATTCAAGATCATTTTATTTCATGCTGATTTTAAATTAGAGTTGAATGTGTGCTCCTCAGGTTAAGGTTACTATTCATCTTTTCAACAAAATAAGCCATCACCCTTTATTTTCAACCAATAGATTTGAACTGTGATGTTTTTCTACATTTACGTGCATTCATTAAATTGCTTTTGCAAATGTACAACTGTTGACTGGATTTGTTTAAAAAAATGGCAATTGCTTTATGAGTTCAGTTAAACTTTTTCTTATTAGATTGAAGTCAGTTAAGCGTGGCAACATGTTTATTATAGTGCCTAGTTTATTACTGAACCAAATTCTAATTGCAATACAATAATTGAATTTCAGGGGTACAAATGAATGATCTGTATAACAAAGAATGTAGCCGTTTTTAGCATGGATGGCCAGAATACTGAGATGTTAAAGGCAACAAAATATATTTCTTTTCTCAAAATATGACCTAGGCCATTATTTTAACAGGCGAGTGAAATACTCATTCACATTATGTAAATGTAAATGTACGTGTTATATAACAACACATGTAATATATATCTCAATTATTTATATCAACTAGCTAATTATTTAATGAGAAATAATTTTTTTAAATGTACTGTACTGTATTCATTATTACGCAACGGTACCACCTCCTGTGCGATAGTTGGCGACATTTTCTAACGCCCATCATTCCCCATTTATGCCCGGAAGTCCACGCATCAGATAGACCAATCACGTTGGCGTATTTGCGACCGTTGAACGGTCAACCAATGGCGTGTCTTTCTGCGGCATTTAAATACTGTGGCGTCTTTTCAAAAGCATTGAAAGACACAAGGCTTGGTTAGTGGTTAATATGCTACCGTGCGGTGAGTGAGTCAAACTTGTTTTTGTGGAGCGAGGCTTAGTCTGGTTTGTAATTTTCACTTTATTCCTAAATCGAGATCGACGTTATTAATCGACAAGGGCCGTATTGCCGTGCATTTTCCCCCTCGGAGATCGAGCGAGCGAGCGAGCGTTGACAATGGCGCAGCTCGGATTTGAAAACGACATCAGCAATGCGCTGAAGCTGGACATCCCCATCACCAACGCTCCGATTGCCCGTTGGCAGAGGAAATCCAGCTCTTCAAACGTGTCCTCGAGCGGCTTGTCCCCTGGGAGGTATACCAACATCTCAAAGACGCCGGGTAAGACGCCTGGTAAGACGCCAGGTAAGGCTCGGCGACGGATAGCTGGAGAAATGAGCCGTTTGATAAAAGAGTTATGGATGGTCGCTGACCCAATGGAGCGGTATATCCTATGGTATATCATTGAGATATCGCTCCATTGAGAAATCGGTTTACGACGTACGTTACTACGCTTGCAACGTAAGCAAGCTTCTACGCCTTTAGCCTGGCAAGCCGCACCCACAAAGCAGTCAATCGCTTCTACAGCGATGAGTCTGAATTCCTCGGGCTCGATTACGCTTTATCCTCACTAGTTCATTGCGCGCCGTTCGTAATCCAGGAGAGAAAAAATGCCTCTTGAATATACTGCGATTATTGAAGACATTACTAGTTTTAACAATTACAAATGGAAAAGCCATTTCGCAATTATGGCTACAAAATTTATATTACACAACATTAGCAATATCCCAGAAAGTGTCTTTTTCAGTGGTGCACGCTGCTAACCTTTGCAAGCCACAACAACACTAAAACGCGGAGTGCAGAGGCCATTTTCCCCCCTCATCTTTTCCCTCTTTTTTTCTTACCTTTTTCTTTTCTGTTTTTTTCCCTTTACTACTTTTCTTAATTGTCCCTTTTCAAGTAATTGATTGCAAGCCAGAGACCGCCTCATGGAGCACCAAGAACTGAGATTCTTAAATTACGATAAATACCCCACCCCCCACCCCCCCAGCAGCAGCAGCACCACCACCACCACCACCATCGCGGGGGTTGCACCCGCGATATAGACATGACATACCCAATTTAATTACACCCAGGCATGTTTTTACAGCTGTTACGACACTTAAAATATTTTAAAGCTTTAAACACACTTCAAAAACAATGCAAACATATTGAGAGCAATGATGATGTTAAAATATTAAACAAATGGTAGATTAAAGCAAGTAATTACTGTAACACAAAAAATATTTGATAGAGCAATATTGATGAATTTAGGGTTTCATAAAATAATTCGGGCTTTAAAAGAGTTAGGATCGCAATTAAAGGTTTAGAAGTAGGATTAGGTTTTCAAATAAGGATTTTAAACCTGGGTTAAGGTAAGGATTCCAAACTCAGATTAGTGTGTTCAGTTACAGTTGAATCAACATTAGGGTTTAAAATTTGGGTTTCAAACTAGGCCTATGGTTTCAAACTAGGAATATGGTTTCAAATTTCAGGTGGCCCTCGTGTTACGGCGGAATACCTTTCCCGTGGTGCTGACGTAACCCGAATTGGTATGTAAACCACAGCAGCATAGTCAATCACTAACCTAGAGCTAACACACTAAAGTTTGAGATGCGCGCGCACACGGCACCTAGCGCAGCGTGCCGACGGCTAACCCATTTGTTGTGCATGTACTGCTGCGGCACAGCGAAGGTCGGCGGTGCACGAGGTTACGTTAGGTGCCTGCCACCTCAGCACGAACACTGATGACTTTTCGGTGCGTCTGATACAAGAGATTATCGGGGTGTGATTTCAGAGGAGAAAAAGGCAAAACAGTTTACCCGAGTTAAACAGTTAAAACAGCATGGAAGAACTAAGAAATAATTAATGCGGGAACCTGACGTTTGAGACCCAAGACAGGTGACATACTATGATGTGGTTAAAAAAGTTTTAAAAATGCTCCGTGCCCAACCTGAATTGCACTTTGAAACAGTCTTCATGCAGCTGTAGACCGCGGCTGAGCATAAACTCCCTCCTGCTCTGCCATTACAATCTGATGAACCTCCTTTTTTAGCTGCTGCTTGTCTCCATCTTCCTCCTCCTTATGGTCTAAGCTCTATCCAGTGTGCTCCGTTGAAATTGTAGATTGATTTAGATTTCGCTGAGCTCTGTGGTCAAATTTACACCCAACCCAGTAGGAAACGGCACCAGGCTACTTCCTCTTTGGTCGCGTCGCAACTAATGACCAATATGGCAAAATTTACACCGTGCCTCTCATCCTTAGGGTGGATTCCGCTTGAGAACCTTTACAGGAAATGCTTGTAGGCCATAAATATCACATGAAAAACGCTAGGTACAGTGTTAATTGAGCATACCATTTTGCGGTATGAATCACATTCTTAGGCTGCTCCTCAATACTTGCTCATTGTTTGCCATTTGTAACCTAGAAACCTTGTTTGTTTGGACCGTATGTTCTCCCAAGATCCCATATTCATTTTTAAATTGGACTCATTCTGTTTGGGATTCCTTTTGGCAAGTTAATTCGAAAGGGCACACAAGGCAAAATGAACCTGAACCACTTTGGGTTCATATTATGTACTGCGCTAAGCCTTAAAAGAACATTTTCAGAGCACTAATTAAGGTGGTCGTTTGAATAGGGACAAACTCATTCATGTTGTGGGAAATGATCCAATAATTGATCTGAAACGTTGGCTGAGCCCTGCGCAACTGTCAAGTAAATTTCAGTTGGCTGCTAGTGACAGAATGACCGTACCTGACATGTATAAAAATTAGAGATGTCACAATATCGTGATATTAAAATTGCCACCATATATCGTTGTCGTTGTTACGATATTAATAGAAGCAAACCTGTTTTAAAAGCCCAATTTTTTTCCATTTGTGCAGTTCCAGTACCCTCTAGTGGATTAGTTTATTAGTGCAGTTTAATTTGATGCAATTTTTTTAACCACCTATAATGGGTGGATAGATGTTTAAGACCCACAGTAATCGCCAGATAAAGGGGAACATAACGCATTTGAGTTCCTCCACAAATTGACCCGATTCACAATGTGTGTGTGCATTAGCAAGGAAGTGCCTCAATATTAGGTGTTCAGTCATTGTAGGTCATCTATTTCTTTGTGAATGCAGTTATAGAAAATACAGAATATTGTGATTATTTTTTTTTAAACTCTTTTTTTTTTTTTTTTTTTTTTTTACAATACCGAAAGCTTTTATAAAGTATCGTTAGCTTTTAATATATCGCCAACCTCCGTATCGAAACATTTGCATATTCCTAATGAAAATGGGTGGATAATGCTGCTTAATTCATATTCCATTTATGCAATATAATCAGAATGCCGTGTTTAGCCTAGTGGGGTCGTATAAGAACGTATGGACTTGATTTCCCCATCAAGTGGTGACAGTTTGCTTTTTATTTATTTATTTTATTTATTTTTTGTAGGCAGACGGAAAGTCACTCCATCAAAGATGGTGGGAGAGGACCGCTTCATTCCTGTTCGTAATGAAAAACAAATGGAAATGGCGAGTTTCTTGCTCTCAAAGGAGGCTCGACCCAAGGAAGACAGTGCTTCAGCATCTTCATTGGCAAGCGATTTTCAAATTGTCTTTGTCACGCTACAGTATTCCGTACAGAACGTTCAAGCATGAGTTTGAGTTGTATAATTCTCTGGTATGTTTTTAAAGGAACAACAAAAGACGTGGTCCATGGCGCTGAATGGATGCAACCTAGAAGAGGCCCGCATCCTCCAGTTCAGCGGGAAGCCAACCGTTAACCCAGATGGTAAAGCCACGCTCTGCTTAATTGTGCAAATAAAACCAAGGCTGGATTTAGGCTGTACAATTAAAGTGACACAATTTGTTATACACATCATGGAGGCCGAAAGAAAAACGGCTATGCAATGTTTAATATTTGGATTATTAATGTATTGTTGGTTTATGTGGCATCACTGCTGCCAAGTAGAA
Source organism: Filicampus tigris (assembly GCF_054856515.1). Classification (NCBI taxonomy): domain Eukaryota; kingdom Metazoa; phylum Chordata; class Actinopteri; order Syngnathiformes; family Syngnathidae; genus Filicampus; species Filicampus tigris. The sequence continues at coordinate 14,936,777 of NC_141226.1, read as the reverse complement.
TGTTTCATGTGTATGTGATATGAGTCACTTGACATGTATATAGAAATTAAAAAAAAAAAAAAAAAAATCTGTGATTGCCACTTGGGCCTAAAGTATAAATCTATCCTAAGAAAATGTCTTGTTTTCCAGGCCAACACAACTCATTGAAGTCCCTTTACAATTACACAATGACTCCCATGTCCAACAAAAAGACACGACACATTTCTTCGACCGCCGACAAAATCCTAGATGCCCCCGACGTTCGGGATGATTTTTGTAAGTTTTGCCTTGCTCAGTGATGTTCTAAATCTATATTATGGTGTACCGCGCTGACTTCTGGTACCACCCCCAGATTTGAATCTGCTCGACTGGAACAGCCGCAACGTTATGGCGGTGGCTCTCAAAGACAGTGTGTACCTGTGGGACGCCACCCAGGGAAATATCACCCACCTCATGACCATGGACAGTGAAGTGGACTACATCAGCTCGCTGTCCTGGGCCAAGGAGGGAAACTACCTGGCAATTGGCACCAGTGACTGTGTCGTCCAAGTCAGTTTTTTTTTTTTTTTTTTTTTTTTAAATTCTAAAAAAAAAAAAAGACCAAAAAACGTTTTGTTTTTTTTTTTTTTTCTCTCTCTCTCTCTCTCTGTTTGCAGCTTTTGTTAATGAAAGTGTATCCAACAACATGTCGACAAACAGAAACTAGTTTGCAAAAGCTCAATCTTACTTCTGAGGGCATTAACCCGTTAAGACCTAAAGCAAGCGCCTGGCTCAACATCGCCCCAAAACCTATGAGCCACTATAGAATCATCCTCTATAACCTGAAGTTACCCCACAACAACACCTACAAGCTTCCCCAGAACAACACCTACAAAATGATCTCAGCCCCTGTAGCAGATTTGGAAGAATTTGATAGTTTAGACATGTGGCTTTCGCACAGGCTTGAGTTTATTTACTGTTTTAATCAAAAATGTAAAAATGGTGTCAGTGCAAAAGAAGCAGTACTTTTGATTTATAAAAAATAATCGAGTGATAATTACCATCCTCTATTCTGTTACAAAGCCATCAATGTCTATAAACGTCTAGCTTTACCATATATCACGTTTGACTGGTTCAAAGACCACAAGCGCGCAGTCTATCACTGCCGTCACTTATTTCGGAGCTCCTGCGATAGTCTGCCATTACGACACGAAAAAATTCAGGATATCTCCGACTGCTCACAACACAGTCACGTGTACTGTATATTCTGATTCATTTCATTGGCTAAGGGATGTGTTGGAACCGTTTTAAAGCTTGCATGTTATTTGGTGGATAAAGAAAAAGGTGACTTGGCAAACAAAATGGTAAACTTAATATTCAAATGAGTTTTTTTTCTTGTATTATGGGGTGGTTAAAATCTGGATTCTTGTTGGAGAGAAATGATTTCAATTTCCATCAGTTTAATTTTGTTTGTGTGACAGAAAATTGATTCCTTTTATTTATTGTTTTTTTTTTTTTTTTTTTTTTTCTCGTAGTTGTGGGATGTGGAGCGAGAGAAATCCCTTCGCAGTATGACCAGCCACTCTGCACGAGTCTGCAGCCTGAGTTGGAATAGCCACATTTTGTCCAGGTACTTTTAGTTTCTTTTTCCTCAGTTTTGCCCCCACTACGACTCACCAACTCCAATCTTCCCCTGCCCCAGCGGCAGCCGGTCGGGTGAGATTCACCACCACGACGTGAGGGTGGCGGACCACCACATCTTCACGTTGCATGGCCACTCTCAGGAGGTGTGCGGGTTGCAATGGTCACCAGATGGCCGCTACCTGGCCAGCGGCGCCAACGACAATCTGGTGTGCATCTGGCCCCGCGTGGCCCAGGGCCGCACAGACATCAACCAGCCGCTGCACACACTCAGTCTCCACAAGGGGGCCGTCAAGGTTAGCAGCAGAAGTGTTTTTTATTCATTTATAAATTATTATAAAAAAATAATTTTGAATGAGGAATGGTCTCATACCAAGGATTAATGGGGCCGCTTGGAAAACTACCAGGTTCAAGTTGATGTTTTAGAGGTGTCGTTTATTTTAGAGAAAAGGTCAAATTATGATTTATAGATAAATTGAAAAATATTCCAAATTTATGGGGAATCTAAAATATACTATAGTGTACACTATGCAATTTCAGAGTCATTATGATTTATTTTTTTAATCGAAAAAAAGCATCAAGATTGACTATTCTCTTAATCATAAATATGAAACTTTTTGTTTCCTCCTCAAATCTAATTTTATTTTCCTATTGTTACAAATATCAACTGAAATATGACTCAAATGTGCATTTTCTAGCAGAAAATATACAGCTTCATTCTCGTATTGCCAATATGAATTAATTATCCTGTTACGACTTAAACCTCAAATATACAAATAATTTCAAATGTAATTTTTTTTTTTGGGGGGGGCATTAATTATTTTATTCTTAGAATTGCCACTCCCCCCCCCCCCCCTGTCAAATTACTTTATTACTCTTATGACATGAATCTAATATACAACTTGCCTAGAGAGTTTACATCTTATCCAATAAATCTTTAATTCTTAGCATTATAACATTTGGTAATTTCTGACTTCTTTCTTAAAAATGTCAAATTGAGTGTTGACGTGTCCATGTTTATTCTAATCATATTGTAACTTAATTTCTATTATAGAGCTGTTTTCCCCTCAAATAATGCATTTAAACGTTTGTGCCTGTAGGCTTTGTCTTGGTGTCCATGGCAATCCAACATCTTGGCCTCGGGCGGCGGCACCTTGGACTGTCACATCCGTCTGTGGAACGTCAGTAGCGGCTCCTGCCTCAGTTCATTTGACACACAATCCCAGGTAAACACACCACAACATTAAACAAAGCGTTTGTAATTCAAAGTATACACTTTCATTTTAATTTGGCCCCAATTTTTCCCCTCTTTCCATTTTTGCATGGTTATTGGTAATGGTGAAGGTAAAGTGTAAACCGTTAAAGATGAAAAATGATGAGCTTTATTTATTTATTTTGATTTTATGCTGTCTTTATGCTAAGACAAGCATGCTGGAAGTCCTATTTCTAAACTGTTATTTAACATTTTAGGGCATAATAAATATATTAAGAGAAAACTGGTAAGGAAAGGCTAAAATATGGATCCTTTGTGTGAACCCTGCTTAATTGCCATTTGGTTTATGTAGGGATCCTTGGAAACATTTGATTGGTAAAAGTCCCAAAATATGTGAACACATCAATTGCATTTGCATTGCTGCGGTTGGTGTTCCACTCTTGCTTCATTTGTTGATTCAATTTTTCCACATGTGAACAACTTTCAGGTGTCTGCACTTGCGTTTGCTCCCAACTACAAGGAGCTGATCTCTGCACACGGTTTCACACACCATAACTTGGTCATCTGGAAGTACCCGTCGATGTCAAAAGTTGCAGAGCTAAACGGTAAGTCTTTGTTTCTTCCTGTCCAATGGAAAGCAACTCACTTACCCACTGGTACAGTACAACCTTGACTTACAAGGTCCCCCACTCACGGGTTTTTCCCCAAATAAAGGTGTAGGTAGTTTCTTTTGGGTTGCGAGCAAAAACTGACTTAACAAATGAGTTTGCCTATTCTGGCAAACATTTCTTAAAGTGGGAGTCAATCCCAAATTTTTTTTTTTTTTTTTTCTTTAAAGAATATGTTCTATGCAGGCTCACTAGTTGAAACACAGCATTCTGATTAATATTGTTTGTGGAAAATGAGTTAAGCAGCAAAATCCCCCCTTTTTTAGCCATCTCTGGGGGACGGCCATTTTGTCCCTTCTGTCGACTGAAAATGACATCACACACCCTCAGGGCTCAGATAACGACCAATCATAGCTCAGTTTCACAGGTGAGCCGTGATTGGTTGTCACCTGAGCCCTAGGGTGTGTGATGCCTTTTTTAGTCGACAGAAGTGACAAAATGGCCGCCCCCTGAGATGGCTAAAAACGGGTAGATTTTGCTGCTTAACTCAACTTTTCATATTAATCATATTGCCTTTTCTCAACCAGTGGGCTTGCATAGAACAGATTCTGTTGAACCCAAAAAATATGTTTGGGTTGACTTCCTCTTTTTAATAAATAAATAATAGTCCCATGTGCTTGCTTGGTTGTTTGCCACTCCCAGGTAAGTTTACTGCAAAAAGAAATTTACTCTTGGTGCGACTAGAATGGCTTTTTCATTCATTTTAGTGGGGAAAGTTGATTGAGAACCATTGTACAGTATTCAAATGTTCCATTCCCCACACTAGGACACAATGAGCGGGTCCTCAACATGGCCATGAGTCCAGATGGCTCCGCGGTGGCCAGCCTGGCGGCGGATGAGACCATTCGCCTGTGGAAGAGCTTCGAGGTGGACCCCAAGAAAAAAGCCAAAGACAAGACTCCACTTTCCCTGCACTCAGCCTTCACTCGCTCAATCAGATGATTTGATTGGATGAGGGCAATGCACTTTTTAAACATTTTTTTATTTTTTTGCCTCCTATAAATTGTCAAAGTGTATTTGCTCAATTGCGTCAATGTTTTGCATACATGGTGCACTGCAAATTGGATGGTGCTTTCCCTTGACAATTGTATTCTGTCAGATGTTTGCATACTTTTACACAACTTTTGAATAAATATTCCTCCCAATTCAGTTCTATGAGTGGATTACTCCAGTGTTTCTCTACCTTTATTGAGCCAAGGCACATATTTCATATTGGGAAAAAATTCATGGCACACCATTAGCAAACCAATTTACAAAAAAAAGTATATACAGGGTAATTATGTGCCATTTAGTAGAAGAGCATTTCATTATTTTTCCTGTTACTATATGTGGTTGGCATGGATTAAAAAAATAAAATAAAACTTATTGAAAAATACTTTTTTGTAAAGATTTTTTTGGGCACTTCCAGAGTATTCTGAAACACAGTATTCTGATTAATATTGCGTTTGTGGGATATGATTTAAGCAGCAAAACCACCCATGTTTATTCATCTCAGAGAGCAGGCATTTGCCACGTGACAGTGCCCAAGGGCTCAGCTTGCAAATGTCACATGACCAAACACAGAAAACAGCTGAGCCATGATTTGTCTTTACCTGAGTGCTCCATCCATAACTTAAAGTGCTTCTATTGTCTCTATGGGCCCTCACAGTTGTTTTTTACTCACACTCGAGGGTGACACGGGAGCGGATTTTCACTCCCATCCCATCCCACTACCACAGAAAAAAAAAACACAGTTTGTCGCCCTCTCTTTCTCATGGACTCTCCCATTCCCATCTGCTCCATGAACTTTTTATCCTGTACTGTCCCAATCCTGTGATTAAAGGTAAAGTTGACTCCCATCCTGCGGGATTCCCGAAAATGTCAGCCTCTACCCCACACCCTGGACTCCACCACCACAACTGGGAATTGTTTTAAATCGTGTGAAAAAAACCCATAAAATATCAAACACTCTGTTGTATACAATTCAGGTCCAGCCATTTCTTTTCATATGAAATTAAGATTTAATAACAGTTTACTTTCTGTAGCCCTGTCGACTTCATTAGGGATTAAAAAAAAAAAAAAAATCCTTCACAGGTCACAGTTTGCCAAGAAAGAAATGTCAAGTATTAATCAAGCATGTTACTGTTCTGGCCTAAAGCGAGTTATGCACATGTATGCAAAATTCATCAATACTACTGTAATATGCAATAAAAAGAATTGTGGCTTATTATTCCATATCAAGTGCAAACCACCAACTGCTTTCCAAATGACACCGACCTTGATATCTAAAATGTGTTTATTTCAAAAAGATAAATAATCAAAAAAAAAAAAAATCTATAAATTTGACATGTACACATGAAAACCTTTTAACTTTTTTTCCGCTTATTTACACGTGCTAGTCTTCAGTGGAAACTGTGATATGGAGGTTGGTGTTGGCCTAACGTGGTACTAGTGGACCGCAAAACTGCAATGAAGGAACACAATCCGTGAGAAAATGGAGCACCGACCTTCATGCGTACAAAAGCATGCGCATGCATCACAGTGTGGCCACAAAAACACACAAGATCACTGACAAAAAAACAACAAGCCATTCATATTATATCAAGTCCCAACAATGTAAATCAACAGACTAGACTTATTGGCAAAGCCATTTCAACATTTATTCTATCTCCTTGTGAGTACTAGTCCACTCTTTGTTCTCATGAGTAAGACAATTCAGTGCACTAGTTGAACAACTAGCGCAAGCAAGTAGAAGAACTGTTCTTATTAGAAAGATGTCTTTCCACTACTGCATGACATTTCTGCACACAAATAGGACAACTACATGTTACTAATGAGGCAACACTGTGCACTCGTTAAAATATGCACACTACTAGTTCTACTAGTTAAGCCTTAGATGTTAACTATTATAATTTTCTAATGTAAGGAGGAGTGCCCTATTCTTTCTTTTCACTTGTAGAACAATGTTGGCATACTAGACACTATGTGTTACCAGTGAGGCAAAACTGTGCAGTAGTCGACAACTACAGCTCCTAGTAATGCTAATGACTGTAAAATTCAACTGGTTAACATCTAGTGCTTGACTAGTAGTAGTAGAAGCACACATATGTCAAGTAGCGCACAGTTATGCCTCACTAGTAATCATACACTAGTGGAAAAAGACAATTGTGCTGGTGCTAGCTGAATTGTCTTCCTAATGAGAACAGTGTGTACTAGTACAGATGGCTGGGTCATTGAATAAATGCTCAAATGGCTTTCCATAGACTTTGTTATTCTATAATCATAGACATACATGTTCAGGGTTTAAAAAGAAATTGGGCAGTAGACTTGCTAGTGCAGCACAGAAGTTCACCAGTAAAGAAGTGGCTCAAACGGCTTTCCATAAGAACATTTTAGCACACTTGTAGGACAACTGCAGGTTACTAGTGAGGCAAACTACTAGTGGGCATTTTGGTACCAGTAATTGGATCAAAGAGGCTACTAGTGCATGACACATGCTTACTAGTTGGGCCTAGTAGGGCAGTGCAGAAGTTTACTAGGGAGGCTTTTATTGTGTATTACAAGGCCAAAAGTGTCACTAGTAGCGCAAAACATGTTAATGGTAAGACAATCATTCTACTAGTGCACTGAATAGCCTTACTAGCGAGGACAAAGCGCATACTACTGCCTATCAAAGATTTTGGAAAAAAAAAAAGCTTTAAAAAAAGACATTTCTGTACATTAGTAGGACATGTTACCAGTAAGGCAAAACTACTAGTGGGTATTTTGGTGCTACAAGTCAGGTCCAGGAGGCTACTAGTGCATAACATGCCTACTAGTTAGGCTTAGTAGTGTTACTAGTGCAGTACAGTAGTTTACTAAGAAAACTTAAATGACATAATGGAAGACCAAAAGTGGCACTAGTAGTGAAAAACAATTTACTGGTCAGACAGTCATTCTTCTAGTGTGCTGAAATGTCTTACTAGTGAGGATGAAGAGCTTACTAGTACGTGGAACATATGCTGGATATGAAATAAATGCTCAAACGGCTTTCCATAGACTTGGTTATTCTATTGGTGTACTGGTATAGTAGAGTCACTGCGGCACGTTGAAGGTCCCAAACACAAAATGAGAAAAGTTAGATCTCTTTTACTTTTCCCATTTGCACATTGCCATTGGTGTGGCTGTGCTGGTGGTGGTTGTTTTGGACAGCAGTGCCGTTGCCGTTGTGGTGGTGGGTGCCGTTGGCCACCACGGATGCAGGCGGGGCCCGGTCGCGCCCGCTCTTGTGTTGGGAGACGGGGAGCCGTTTGCCCCGGATGTAGGCCTGCAGCCAGAAGTTGGAGAATAGCACGAAGAAGAGCACGCCGTACATCCAGATCAGGTGGATCCACAGGGGCACCTGGTAGTCGCACTTCTCCATGAAGTAGTACTGGCTGATGTGCACCGACACCACGATGAACTGCGTCTGCCGGAAACAACACAATATAGTACATGCTACAATATATATATATTTCTTTTTAATGGAACGTAGTCAAAACTCATACTCACTTTTAATCCTCACATAGCTGATTTTTATTTATTGCGTTTCATCTTATTACTTTTATTATTGCCATGTATAATTTATTCATAAAATTCTTTTTTTTTTTTTCTTCTTCTTCTTCTTTTTAAATTTACATTGTGCCAATTCAAAGTCAAGCCAAATTCTTGCAAGTCATTCCCTTGAAAGCCTACCGCAATACCTACCAGCTGGATGGCGGTCATGTGCTTCTTCCACCACAAGAATTTCTGGAAGCGTGGCCCGGCCGCTGCCAGTCCATAGTACGTGTACATGATGACGTGGACTGTGGCATTCACCATGGCGTGGAAGGAGCCCATCCCTCCGGCTGAGATGGGGAAAATGTCGGTCAGCTTTGAGACCTTGCCATTATACACCGTACAGCATGTATGAATGAGTACAAGCTGGTCCTCACCAGGAGTCAGCATGATGCCCCACCACCACGACCAGGGCATGACCGAGTGATGGAACACGTGGAGAAACGTGATTTGATTTTGCTTCTTCCTCAAGACGAAGAATACCTAAAATGACGTCAATTCAGAATCAGTTTTCTGATGCAAGAATAATTTTTTTTTTTTAAAAACACACAAAAAAAAAAAAAAACAGACAACCACAAAGTTAATTGAAACAAATGCTCACTGTGTCGAGAAGTTCGATGAACTTGGAAAAGAAAAACATCCAAGCCACTCGCACCATCTGAGGGAAGGAAAGGGAAAAGTATTGTATACTACATTATTTACTGAACCGCGTTCTGCACCACATCTGCAGTTAGGGGTGTTGTTGAACCCTTTCACTAAGAGAAGCGCAGGTTTTCAAACACAGCTTTGACATTTACAATTACCTCAAAGAGCTGCTCAACTGCATTTCACTGATGAATGTCATCAGCCAATGTTACAGTCAAGATTTTTCTCTTTGTCTTAACTGCACATTTTCTTTGTTTCAGATTTTCAAAGAAAGATTTTCAAGTTACAAATCTAATTAAAGACTTGGCATCAGCACATTTTTGCATGTTGTATTTGGATTTTAATTCCTCAAATCGAAAGAAAGCTTTACCTTGTGTAAAAATGAAAAGCATGTACTGTAGTTCCATTTTTTTTTTTAATTTAAAGCTGAAATCAAATCAGACATTTTTTTTCCCACAATATGTTACCAGCAGGCCCACTAGTTGAAACACGGCATTCTGATTAATATTGCGTTTGTTGAATATGAGGTAAGCAGTAAAATCCACCTGTTTTTAGCCATCTCAGGGAGCGGCCATTTTGTCACTTCTGTCGACTGAAAATGACATCACAGTTGCTCAGGGCTCAGATAACGATCAATCATGTCCCAGCTTTAGAAAACAGGTGAGTTGTGGTTGTTTGTTACCTGAGCAGCTGTGATGTCATTTTCAGTCAACAGAAGTGACAAAATGGCCGCCCCCAGAAATGGGTGGATTAACTCTTATTCCACAAACGCAATATTTATCAGAATGCCTCGTTTCAACCAGTGGTCTTAAATAGAACACATTCTTGAAAAAAATATGTTTGAGTAGCATAAAGGCAGTAGAAATGAAAACTATGAATCTTCCAACTGTGTGTTCACATTTTATTCTCAACATTTCAAATGAGTTATTTATTCTTTAAATAAAGATTTAGCCGCCTTACCCGAAGTGCCTGCGGACTGCTGGAGGGATCAATAAGATCACATCTCCACGTGAAGGTGGTGCCCCATCCTGACATCATGAACTGGGGGCCCAAGACACATCCACAGTAGGTTCAAATCAACTCAACCAGATTCACCAATCGCCTCTTGTACGGTAGCGCGTTCCTCGTACCTCGTACACGATGAAAGCGTTGAAGGCGACCATGCCGAAGTTGTAGACGACCATGGCCGTGTTGAGGTGGAAGGGCTTGCGGTTGGCCATCAGGCGAGGCCCCAAGTAGACGGCAAAAATGACGTAGCCCACCAGGAGGCTCGTCATCTTGGCGGGACAGTGCACCAATGGGTAATCTTTGACCCGGGCGTCTGGAAAACACGTGTGGAAAATTTCGTGAACAAAATATCATTACATCCAATTACAGTGGTACCTGGAGAAATCAGTGACATAACCTCAACACGCTTCACAAGAGGATTCAAGCTCTTCATTTCCGCCCTTAGTTGAATTTTACTGTCAAACTAAACATCAAACAAAGAGCATTAAACACTGTGTATTCAAAACAACCACATGGCTAAGCCTTTAGTCTGCTATCTTAGTGCTCATGCTAACACATAATGGGAAACACCATTGGCACAGTTAAACAATTAGCATCAATGTGACTTTAAGCCAGTGATCCCCAACCTTTTTTCTCCCAGGCACCAGTTCTCGATAGTATGGTAGTTCATGATAGTGCAGATTATTCGCATCAACCAAGAGTCGACGATTGGAAAACAATCACCAAAGGGATTCCGTGATGCTAACGTATATCCAGATCTGGTTGTGTGTCATCAGAAAGTCTGCGTGTGAGTGACTGGGTGTGAGCTGTGGTCGACAGCAGCTCCTGCAGAAGTGCGCAGTTGGTGTTTGTGTGTTTTACTATTCTCGCAGTATTCAATATAAATTTAAATGGGTGGATCCCAGAGTTCACTGCAAACCTGGTTCGTCAGCATTTAGCTCTGATTAAGGTCTTTCAAATCATTTTTAAAAAATCAATTTCTCCAAAATCAAATTCTTGCTCTGTCAGTTCTTTTATTAATTTCAATAAAATACTTTTTATTTTTCTACCCTACTTGTATATGTTTTAAATTATTTTGCCTTTCAATATTTTGTAACTATGTGAAGCACATTGAGTTACCTTGTGTATGAAATGCACTGTTATAAATAAAGATGCCTTGGATCTCTTTTTGTAAGAAAGTACAAAAAAACCCATCCCATTAATTGCAAGGGATACCCATGATATGATCCAGACTCACTTACGCTAAGTGAAAATAACATTCATTCATTCAGAATGAAGAGGGGCCATAAAAAAAATTTAAAAAACTCCCTCCATGCTTTAAATGTGGTTAAAACACAATTTTTAAACCCATTGTGAACATTTCCTACACAGCAGCACTTTGAAACCATGTCTTCATTACGTCTCGGCTGTTTACTGAAATGCGATTGGCTTTGGTTTCCGCCAGCCCCCCTTCAAATGTCTCCAATGGTTCTAAATGCATCTCGCCTCTTATTAACTGAAACAAAAGAGGGAGCACAATAATCCTATTCTGGCCTCTGTCCACTGCCTGTCTCTGCCCTTTAAAAGTCAATTTAAGGTTCTGCTATGCGTCTTCCAATCTATCCGACAGGTTCTGTCAGGTTCCTCCCAAAACTCGACACTGTCCATAGGTGAGGCAGCGTTGACGTCACCTTTGTTGGTTTTGTTCATCCCCAAGCGTCATCGGAGATGGAGCGCAAAGTAAACTCACCGCATTTGGACAGCAGGTCGTCGTAGAATTCCAAAATATTGGATCCAGCTTCTCGCAGCATGGTGACTGCTCGCCTCTTTTCCTAAAACGAGACGCGAAACACAGAGTCACTATCTGTTTTGGCGAAGGCCAGGCACGAGAGTTACCCATTCACCTGAACAAACAGTAGGCAGCTGCACGGTCTTATTACAAGGGAACACTGATAACAACAACGCACATAATGCTCATCTCCTAAAGATATTCAACCTTTATTGCACCAAGGCACATATTTTACAACGATCTCATCTCAATATATTTAGTATGAAATCTGGCCATATTTGGTTGAAGACAAAGCTATTTTCTGTTGTTTGGATAGCAACGAGTGAATACACAGATTCATTTGTACCTTCTGCCATTTTGTAAAGCATAGCATTCCAAAGTGTGTTACTAGTGCTACGAAGGCTCACTCTAGTGATACGCAAAACAATATCTGCATATGCACAGTTCAGTTGTATTTCATTTTAACGTTGAATCCGTATGTATCCAATGTACCTTTGTTGAGTACAATTCAGTTGTATTTAATGTTTACATTAAATTCATTTACATTTCATCCTTAAGTACATTTTTTTAAAAACATAATACAATAAAGGTGGCCTGCTGGCCCGGAGCCACCATGTGATTGTGTCGGGTCACTTGAAGTTCATTGATGCAGGCAAGTGCAAATTCCATAAATAAATGTGATGAATTCAACACATTCTTGCTTTTGATTATATCTAACATTCAATCTTTTGAGGCCTACATGTATAATTGTGAATTTTGTTAAGTATTGTTTTAAATCAGGGCCAGTGCCTGTTCTGGTAGGGCAATATCGGCCCAGCACCAAAAATGATTTAAACATATTTTTTTCAAGAATGTGTTCTATAGCAAGCCCACTAGTTGAAACAAGGCATTCTCATAAGTATTGCGTTTGTGGAATAAGAGTTAATCCACTCGTTTTCTGAAGCTGAGCCGTGATTGGTCGTTTACCTTAGCCCTGAGTAGTTGTGATGTCATTTTCAGTTGACAGAAATGACAAAATGGCCGCCCCCTGAGATGTCGAAAAAGGGGTGGATTTTGCTGCTTAACTCATATTCCACAAACGCAATATTAATCAGAATGGCGTGTTTCAATTAGTGGGTCTGCTGGGAACATATTACTGAAAAAAAATGTTTTGTTTAGCTACCTTTTTAAATTTAAAGTTGTCTAAATGCTAGGAAATTTAGCTTCTCAACACTAAATATTCTAAAATTTCTGTATTCCGCCATGAAAGCAAACTATCTTTGCGATGAATCAAAGTAAAACATTCGCTTTTACTGAAAAAAAACCCCACATTGATCAACAACACATTTTCCTATTTTCTGAAAGGTTGCGGAACCAGTAACTGAATTATAATGAACTGTTTGCTCTGTTTCTGCGTTGTCACTTCAAAATAATGTTCTGTTTTTGAATAAAGGCATGGAAATTCAAACATGTTTTTTGAAATTAGATTCACCAATTAAATCGACAAAATAGTCAAGGGAATCAATTTTGCAACCCTAGTCTACTGAAACACTGATGATCTCCTTTCACCTAAAGCCTGGTTCACACGGCTGGATAATAGGCCCGATTTTATGATGTGAGGATATCAATGAATGAAGAGGTTCATGTGTAATGTGTTATCTTGCAATGCACACACACGGTACGTTCAAAAAATGTTACAACCATGATTTTTTTTTTCTCGTCAAGTGCGTGGTCTCTCAAAGTCTGGAAGTTGGCCACCAATTTTAAAATCTTGCCATGCGAACCAATCTTAACTTGTGCTGTGCCGTACTCCAAGATTTGGTATCGATCTAACACCGGTACTATTAGAGTTTGATTTATCACAAAATCTGAATGAATTTTCATGACTTTTATATTTTTGTTCACCTGCTACAGTGCAACAATGGCAAGTATCTGGTATCCCTTTCACAGTTAACACCTATGTGTACGTACACATTCAATCGAATCACTTATCTCTATGGCATAAATGAACAGGAGCGAGACTGAAACTCAAACATCAAACGCACGACACTGCTATCGATCCATATAACTACCACCATCGGTACTGGTAGTATTGATATTTGGATCGATCCGCCCAGCACTAATTTACTCACATTAACTTGATGTAAAATCTGGGCCTGCTATAGTAATACTTAAAAGCTGGTATTCGGTAGTATGAATCACAACATGTTAATTGTACCTTCTGCCATCTAGTGGAAGAGCCTTGTATTGTTGTGACTGCCACTATACATCGCTGGCATAGATAGATGAACAAAGATACATTGTTAGTAGTAGTAAGTAAATGTTAATTTTCAGACCAATTAAGAGAAACTGGATGATTTGGGAATCCCCGTTATACAAACATGGGAAGCCTCGATGAAATCATAAATGTTGAATTTGAAGCTAGCCATTCATTCATGTGGAAATACGTTGTCAGTGGAGAACAATGACATACTCCCCGGCTGACTAACAGAGCAAGTCAGACGGGTGAGGCAAAGCCCTTGGCCCGCATGGAGCCGAGTGACGGTGGTTTATCAGGGTGTGCGATTGCCAAATAAACACCAGGGGCATTTTTTTGAAAGTGTTGCATACCAACTTGTTTGCGACGTATACTTGTGGAAAATAACCAAATATTTGAAGCCTACTTTTTTTTTTTTTTTTTTTTTTTTTTAACCTCGGTAGGACCGGAAACCAAAACCTCCTTACAGGACGTCACGGTTAGCCATAACATCAATCAGGGAAGGACAAACTTTTTCCCCTCAGGGCTGCATACAGCAAAATGGAAGGAGGACAAGGGTCACATCAGCGTTTGTTAATAGCTGTTCAATTTCTCAAAGCGGAACATAAACTAAGCAGTTAAATGGATTGAAAGGAGGAGTAAAACTGTTTGAAGCTCAGCTTTTTGTTATTGACATTCCTAATGAATTCACAATTCAAAAAATAAACAAAAAATGCATGACAAGAATTCATCCAAGTATTCAAACTTTTGCAGTTCCATTTTTAAATGAAAATGGCAAAACATTTCAACATTCAACTTGATTTTTTAATTTATTTTAGAAATACTGTGATTTATTGTAATATTCCTTTATTTCTACAGTTTTAAATTAAGAAAAAAAAATCAGGACACATTTTCATTCAATAAAAAAAAGTCTTGAATTACAATAAAATGGATTTTTTTTTAAATACTTAAAAATAAAAAGAGACAATATTGTGGGACATTCGACTTGCAATTTGTTTTGATTTAAAAAATATATATATATATTTCCCCATTAAAAACATGTGACTAATTTTTATCACATTTTTGGGAAAGTTTTAAAGTAGTTTTTCAAAAATTGTAAATAAAAATTGTGATATCTGTCACAAAAATGATCTTAAAACATTTTTATTCTTTGACTTTTGAATCGGGGCATGAGTCTGCATGGTTTTAGTGTTTTATGGTTTACCGGTTTCATGTTATTAATTGTATGTTTTAACCAACTTTGTTTTTGGATGTGTGATTTTTACTCCATGTAGACCACTTCGTATACAGCCCTGCGTGTTTTTAAAGTGCTCTTTAAATACAGTTGAGTTGATACCATTTCAACTTGATCTCGTAACCTTCTGATGCAGTCCACATTTTTAACTGACTACCAAAATACACGATTTTGGGTAGCCCTGGCCTAAAACACGCAAGACAGCAATTTACTCCAACCGAACACAAAACCTCAAACATGTGCCTTGTCAATGCCGGACAAAACACATTGCACAGTTCGCGTTCAGTTGAGTACTAGTTGTAAAAACATTCAGGTGAAGAAGTATGTGCAAAGGTGTTGCAAGCTACATCACATCCAGGTCATGACTCACCTGCTGAGTACTCAGCTCTTACTCCCGTAACAGCCAGGGCGGGCGCTCAAGCAATCAAACCCCCAAAACCGGTCAGTGAGGAGCAGCAGGTGGAAGCCTGCCAAACCGCAGCGCCGCTTCCCGGCTCCAGCTCCGCGTTCTGCCGGGCGCAAAATATTCCAAAGTGACAGTAGAAGTGGGCTTGGGGTCGAGCTGGGGGGGGACTCCGGATGCGCAGGAGTGAGTGTCAGGCCAGGATTAGCACGGGAGCCCAATCACTCTGCTCCATTTAAAGCCCTGCTGGAAGTAGTAGAGTGCAGGCAAGTTTCAGAACCACACCCTGTTTCAATGGGAAGCTCCGCCTACATGCCCTCGCTCAGCTTGCTTGTGATTGGCCAGCCTCGTCAATGGACCTGTGGGAAGGGCTCTGCGGGTTTAAAGAGGCCAATGCCCACTAAGGCCAAGAAAAGGCCCATTGTTAGACATACAGCAACACTAGAAACAGGATTGCTCATTTTGCCCCTAAATGTGGCCTTCAAATGCATTTTGGAGTGTCAAATTAGGGTTTCATGAACAGTTTAGGTTTTCAAATTTAAGGAGTTAAGTGGAGTTAAGTTTTCCAATCAGGTTTTAAGACAGTTTTAGAGTTTAAAATTATGGTTTAAATCATGATTTAGGGTTTCAAAATAGGGTTTCAACACAGGTTTGGGTTTCAAACTCGGGCTAGGTTTTATAATTAGGGGTTTTGACGGGGTTAGGGTTTCAAATTATGGTTTCAAATAGTTTAGGGTATCAAGACAGAGTTGGGTTTTCAAACTAGGATTAGATTTTCAATTGAGGGTTTTTTATAGAGTGTTAGGTATTCCAGCCAGGTTTGGTGTTTCAGAATAGGGTTAGGTTTCTAATTAGGGTTTCAATACAGGTTTAGTGTTTCAAATTATGGTTCGCTTTTCTAATTGTGTTTTTTAGACAGGGTTAGGATTTCAAATTTGGAGTTCAAGGCAGGTTTAGGGGTTCAAATTATGGTTAGGTTTTCTAATAAGGGGTTTTAGGCAGGGTTAGGGTTTTAAACAAGGTTTGAGGTTTCTAATTGGGTTTCTCAGACATGATTGGGGTTTTAAATTATGGTTTCAAACCTGGATTACAATTTCAAATTAGGGTCTCAACAGACATAGTTACGGTTCCAAACTAAGTTTAAGGTTTCTAATTGGGTTTCTTAGACAGGATTGGCGTTTTAGATTATGGTTTCGAGCCTAGATTGGGGATTCAAATTAGGGCTTTAAAGCAGAGTTAGAGTTTCAAACTAGGTATAGGGTTTGTAATTAGGATTTTAACACAGTTTTAGAGTTTCAAATTATGGTTTTAAGCATGGTGTAATGTTTCCAACTATGGCTAGGATTTAAATTAAGGTTTGGGTTTCAAATTATGATTTCAAGACACATGTAATGTTTCCAACTAGAGTTAGGTTTTCTAAATTGGGGTTTTGGACAATGTTAGGGTTTGAAATTATGGTTTCAAACATGTCTTAGGGTAAAGTTTTCCACTTAGGGGTTAAGACAAGGTTAGGGTTCCAAGTGTGAAAGTGTGGTTTCAAGACAGGGTTAGGGTTTGAAATTAAAGTTTCGAGTTTAAGTTCAAGGTGAGTGGGTCGAATCAGGGTATGAAATTCAAATCAGGCACTGAAGCATGGATTAAGGGATAGGATTTGAAAGTAAGGTTTTGAGGCCAAGTGAAGGAAAGAATTTGAGCACATTTA
The DNA here is from genome assembly GCF_054856515.1 of Filicampus tigris. Taxonomy (NCBI): domain Eukaryota; kingdom Metazoa; phylum Chordata; class Actinopteri; order Syngnathiformes; family Syngnathidae; genus Filicampus; species Filicampus tigris. Next base: position 14,919,747 of record NC_141226.1, on the reverse strand, counting down.
AGGCGATGTTTATGTAAATATTGCTCCTTCATGTAAAGTTGTACATGCCCCCTCCAGTCAAATGTGGAGCAAAGGTGATGTCATGCAGGCCTCTGTCATGACCTGCACGCACACATGATATTCACATTTGGTACACGCACGTAGTACAGTACACGCACACACACACAGCAGCAAGGCAAGTGCACAGGAGGTCGTTGTTGTCGTCCAACCCGGTGACGAGCTCCCCTACACCCCCCCACCCCTGCCGCTCTGGTCCAACCAGTTCCCCGAGACGAGATGCCCCCCACCTCCAACCTCATGCTCACCCGCCCTGTACGTTACAAGCTGTGGCCTCCCAAAAAAAAAAAAAAAAAAAAACAGACACCAGGCACGAATGGAATCTGAGCACGCGAATGCAAGAGTGGGAGGCGTGTCACTGTTTATATTCTTTGACACAAGCGCACATGCAGGCCCTTTGCCAAAATCAGCGAATAGTGCACAAAAGTGCAAGTCATCAGAATGCCAATGAACTGAAGCATGTCATACGCACATTGAAAAAAAAATGGCCTTTCAGCCAATGTAAAAAAAAAAAAAAATCATGACATTCCACTTCTTTCAATTGTTTTCTTTAATCATTACACAATTCTGTTGCTCTCTCTTAATGTACTTGGGTTGAGTCAATGTAATTTTACTATGGTTCATTTAACTCTCCTGTTGGGTTCGTTTATTGGGTATAGCAATAATGCACTTGAGTCATTTTGACCCGAGGTGTATTTGATAATTACAAAATGTCGCAAATAGAAAAGTAAAAGCATTATGTTACTTTAATTTTTTTTTTTTAAATGATGCATTTTAAAATGGTTTTAACGTACTAATATCTGAAGTTAACAACTTTCATTGTCAGTATGTTGATTTTTTTTTTTTTTACAATTTACATTATATTCTATTTTATATACATATACATTCATATACATACAGTATACACTGCATTGAATTGTATCCAGAATTGCATCACACAAAGATCACTGCACTGAAAAAAAACTTGATTTTCACGTGATTAAAATGCGTTAAACTAATACATATCATTTGTTTATTTCTGAGGAAAACATACATAGATGTACCACATTTTAATCATGTGAAACCGATGCACATGTTTGAATTAAGTAAATCCGAAGGATCTTTTTTTCAGCGTACGTATCTTTATGGACTTTTAATAATAATCAAGCAGCGATCGTTCACATGTTAAGAGTTCATATTCATTAAGACTTAATGATTCAATTGCCATTTAATTCATTCCAGACTCCACTTTTTGTTTTTTTTTCTTGGCTGTGGTGTACATTTTTGGCTCCGCTCACATTCAGTGAAACTCAACTGCTGCATATGCTAACGAGCCCAGTTTCAATTTTGGGGGAGCAAACCAGAGTAAATGTCACTCCCCAAGGGAAGGAGGAGTGGTGGTGGCAACCAGAACTACCATGACACCCCTAATTATGGTAATTTGGCCTTCATACATACATACTGTAGATAAGGAAAAATAGAGATTGTGCTAATTTTCCATTTCAGGCACGGGTGCCTGAGACGTTTTTATACATCCTGTTATGACAGACATTTCAATTTGTAACCCTTAGGTGAAACTAGTGGTCAGGGGCTAATTTTTTCTCTAACTTTTATCATGGGGTATGACTGTGAGTGTAAAATGGCTGCTTCAAACTAAAATGGCCGACTTCAATTGCTTGCTCATAGGTCCTCGAGACCACTTTTATGTTTCCTGTTATGTTTGACATACCCAAGCAATTTCGTGTCTAAAGGTGAAAGTGATGTTAGCGGCTAATTTTTTCTAACTTTACGTAGAGTGCGACTTTGTGCAAAATGGCTGCCGCCAACCAAAACGAATGACTTCTGGTCCAATTTCTCGTCATGCATGGGTCCTTGAGACTTTTATGTGCGTCATGTCACAATAGAAATGTACAACAAATTTGTGAAAATTGGTGAAACTGGCGTCGGGTGCTATTTTTTTTCAACTTTCCATGATGTGTGAAATGGCTGCTTCAAACAAAAATGGTTGGTTTCCTGTTAAATTCTTCACGTGGGTCCTCGAAACTTTTTTGTGGGCCCTGTTACGATAGAGATGTAACACCAATTTTGTGTCCATAGATGAAACTGTTGTTGGGATTTAATTTTTCCCGAACGTTCCAGGTGGCTATACACTAATATGAATACTTGAGCAAAGCACTGAGTAAGCAGTTTTTCAGCCGCTCTATCAACTCAACAAGATCCTCGTGGTCCTGTGACACGAGTCAAGAAAGTAAGACACGACAAAACAGCATCATATTGTTTGTCAGACGTTTTTCTGCTTAACAGAATTAGCAAAGAATTCTCAAGGTCCTCAAGGCTTATACCACTCGTCCTCAATTAACCAATCATGGCATAGTTCTGGCTGCTTGAGTTGCAAAAACTCAAGAATGGATCTCGTTAAAACATGCGTGAATTCATGGTCTGCTTTGTTAAAGCAGAATTGCCTAACATGCGTCACATTGAGTTCAAAAATTCCCGTCTGTGTGACACTGACATCGTTGGAATCCATGTTTGGGTGGACCGAAAACAAGATTGAGTGTTTGCTTTGGAAGGTTTCAAACTTTATGTTTGGGGGAACGTTTGAAGTCTGTCAGTATGGTTCATCATCTGGAACTAAATCACATTCCCTCTTATGGTATTTGGTATAATACGTCATGAGGACCTTGGCTGCTATGATGACATGGAGTTGACAGTGTGTTGAAATAAAGACTGCTACTGTAGCGGCCTACACACATACAGATAATCAGGCTGAATTTGAGGATTTTTCCATGTTACAATCAATATCAGCAAAAGCCTGATGATCAGATGTCTCTAAAAAATTATCCCGAGGGATTATCATGTGGTGTTGGGTGTGTTAAATTGTCTCAAAACAGGTTGGGGAGAAAAAAAATCCCCAAACAGCCACCCGACCCCCCGGAAGGGGAATAGTTACAGGGCCGCGTAAGGTATGAACCGGTCCGTGGCAGAAAAAAAGGTTAGCGACCACTGCAATACAGAACTGATGTATCGTTGACAAAAACTGTGAAACACTGACATCAAGTGGACAAACTTAAAAATACACCACTTACTTCAAAGCAAAATGATACAAGATTGCAGTAGCATTTATCTTCTGGATGTGTATCTAATGTGTATCTTCTACACATTAACATGTCAAATGCTCTTTCAAAATAGAATTAGTTACTATGAACTAAGAGGAACATTAATGTTCAGAAAAGCGTAAAGCATGACTAATGTTAAACAGAGATGTATCTCAGCAAAAGGAGTCAACCTGTGGAATAACTTTGGTTGTGAATTGAAAAGGTGCAAGTCCAATACGATCTTTAAATACAGGTATAAAAACGTGTTAATAAATAGTTACACAAAAGTTCCATGCTTGGCAAAATTATGGACAAAATGATTGGCCTACAAAAGTAAATTTGTGGGTATATATGCATGTATCTCTCAAACATATATATACAGAAAGAATTATAGCTATCATATATGTATTATATATGTAGAAATTTGTAAGTATTCATCCGTACAAATTGTGATAGTTTGATAGCATGCGAAAAGGGTAGACACTATAAACCTTGGCTTCAGTCTACACCTTTTGGTCCTTGTTTGGTTTATGTGAATATTTTGTATTTTGTATTTCTCATTTGATTCCACCAAATAAACAAAGGAAACAAATATTATTTGCACTATAAATTCTATATTAAAACACAAATTGGAAGTCCTAACCTTGTCTTGAAACCCATCCATCCATCCATTATCGATACCGCTAATCCTCGCAAGGGTCGCGGGCGTGCTGGAGCCCATCCCAGCTGTCTTCGGGCAGTAGGCGGGGGACACCCTGAATTGGTTGCCGGCCAATCGCAGGGCACACAAACATCTGCACTCACAATCACACCTAGAACCACATTAGAGAGTCCAATCAACTTATCATGCATGTTTTTAGAATGTGGGAAGAAACCGGAGTACCCGGAGAAAAGCCACGCAGGCACGGGGAGAACATGCAAACTCCACACAGGGAGGCCGGGGCCAGGATCGAACCCACGACCTCTGAACTGTGAGGCGGACGTGCTAACCAGTCGCCCACCGTGCCGCCCATGTCTTGAAACCCTAATTTTAAAAACTAAACCTTTCTTGAAACTACAATATGAAACCGTAATGTGCAACCTTAACCCGGTCTTGAAACCCTGATTTGAGCCCCTAACCCAACCGTGAAACCATAATTTGCAATGTTGTCTTGAAATATAAATTTGAGGCCCTGATTTTGTCTTGAAACCCTAATTTGAAAACCTAAACTTGTCTTGTAACTACAATATGAAATCCTAATATGCAACCATGACCCGGTCTTGAAACCTTGATTTGTTCCTTCTTATAACTCCATCGTTTTGCTGGGTGACTTCAATGCTCAAGGTGGCAATGACAGTGAGGCCTGGAGGGGTGTGATTGGGAGGAATGGCCCCTCTGATCAGAACCCGAGCCGTGTTCTGTTACTGGACTTCTGTGGTCATCACGGATTGTCCGTAACAAACGCCATGTTCAAACATAAGGGTGTCCATATGTGCACTCAGGGCACGCTGGAGAGACTATAGAACCTAGCCCAAGTCTCCCAACTGGCTTGGGAACACCTCGGGATCCCCTAGAAGGAGCTGGACGATGTGGCTGGGGAGAGGGAAGTCTGGGCTTCCCTGCTTAAGATGCTGTCCCCGCGACCTGACGCTGGATAAGCAGAAGACAATAGATGGATGGATGGATGGATGGATGGATGGATGGATGGATGGATGAATTTAAAACCCTAACCCCGTCTTGAAATGTTAATTTGACACCTTGACCCAAGCTTTGAAACCCTAACCCTGCCGTGAAACACCAATCCAGGTTTTGAAACCCTAATGTGCAATCCTAACACTGACTTGAAACCCAAATTTGAAACTTTAACTGAGTTTGAAAACCTAATTTTCAATTTGAATGCTGACTTGAATCTCTAATTTGAAACCCCAACACTTGATTAAAGCCCTCAACATTTTCTTTAAACCCCCAACCTTAATTTGAAACATTAACTCTTATTCAAAACCCTCGCCCGAGTTTGAAACTCCAATTTGTAATTCTAACACAGTCTTGACACCCTCATTTGAAACCCTATCTTTTAATTTGTCTCGACCGATGCTTGGTTTTAATAATTTTAGTGTAATTCTTTTCGACGACTTTATTGCGATTTTTGTAATGTCTTCATATTTTGTTTCTCTTTCTGTAATGCTTTTAATGTTTTATGTAAAGCGCTTTGAATTGTCTTGTAGGCTACATGAAATGTGCAATACAAATAAATAAACTTGCCTTGCCTTGCCCTAACACAAGTTGCAAACCCTAATTTGCAATCCTAACTGTATTTGAATTTCTAATCCTGTTTTTAAAACCCTATTTTGAAACCTTATCCAAGTTTGCAATTCTCAACGTGTTTTAAAAACTCTAATTTGAAAGCCTGAGTTTGAACACGATGTCCTGGGTTCACTCAGATCCAACATACGACGTTTCGAGATTACGAACGGAACGTCAGTAACTACTTCCGCTTTTTCATTTCATTGTTTCACATTCATAACCTAGGAGTGTTTCTCGTACATATATCGACTGTAATCAGGACCGTGTTTGCGTAGCTATTTAAGTAGAGATTCACCTAAAGTTAGCTAAAGTTAGACACTTGGCCGAGGGGGATTAAAACGGCATTCGCACCACATTTGGAATTTCCGCAGGCAGCGGGTGGTTACATAAACCAAAATCTAAAATAAAACAAACGTGAAGTCCACCCGAGGACTAAGATTAACTATTTATTTTGTATTAAAATCCGTATATGTATTAAATAAAAAATACAAAAAACGGCTCGTACGCTTGCGCGTGGAGAGGGTGTGTTCGTTTGTGGGGCGTGTCGCTCGACCGGTCCTCCGGCCCTTTCCAGTCAGTGAATGGAGCGCATCCAGGTGGAACGTAGGTAGCGAGCAATGCCGGTTTGAGGCGTCTTCTTTCCTTTTTCTTCTTGTTTGGAGGCGGAAGCTCCTTTGCTCGCGCCAGGGACGTGCGGCAATGAGCAGCCAAACAGCGGCAGTAACAACGGCAACAACAACACCGCTCGTGTTGCTGCCTCGTGGTTGTTTGTGACGGGGTTTTCCTACTTTCGGAAATTGGGACAATTTCGAGGGGGGCGGCGGTGGGGCAAAATCCGGTTTGAGTGGACGTGGACGAGGACAAGTTATGTGCAAGGTAAGACTTTTTTGGTGAAAATCTCAAAGCGCGCTGCTCCCTTGGCTTTCTGCACATATAACTCACATCTTATTATACTTAAGTGTGACGTATTGTTTTATGTGTGTGGGTTTGTACGCTGGGTGCATTAGTGTACAGTTATGTATTTATTCTTTTAATTTCTTTGTCATTTAATTGATTCATATTTTTTATTATGTATTTTTCTTAGATTTTAAATATGTATTCACAGTTTTTTGTACACATTTATTTTCGTTATATTATTTTCATATTCTTGGATTATTTATTGATTAATTTCTATTTCTGTAGTTAGATATGTTTATTTTTTAACTATTGATTGTACTTATTTATATTTGTGCACAATTATTCAATTAAAAAAGAAAAAATACTTTTTAGGCCATTGCAATTGTTTTTTATGTTATATTATTTTGTAAATCTTTACATTGTTTAGAATTTTGTTTTATCATTTATTATTAAATTCATGTAATATGCTTTCAATTTAGTTGTATTTTTTGTGTTGTTAATTTTATATATATTTTAAATGTATTTACTATTTTTAATAGATTTATATTGCTTATGAATGAGTTTTGGATTCATTCTCTTTTTCTTTTTTTTATTTAAGGATTTTTTTACTGCAAAATTATTTAAAACTAGAACTATTTAAAACATGTCTTTTCATTTCATCATTTGCAATACTATAATTCAAAATATTTTAAAATCGTTTTTATATTTATTTTATTTTTTATGTTTTTGTATTGATTTCAAACAAACCCAGCCAACTATCTTGTGTTGTGTTTTCGCGTGGTTGCATAATGCAAGACAAGCAGCAGCAGCATTATCTTGGCTTTGCCCGCGAAATAACAGCGCCTCCAGCCTATTCTTACATAATTTGCTGGTCATATTCTTCCACTAAAAATAAAAAGAGTGGAGTGTGATGTTTGCGGGAGGTTCTCCAACGTGATGCAAAACAAAGTGCCGAGTCTCCTCAACAGTGTTGCCAAGGTTACCTTGAAAATGTAACTGAGATACTTTACTGATTACTTGTTTGAAAACGTCACCTAGTTACTTTACTGATTACTTGCTTTAAGAAGTCACTTACCGGTAGTAACTCTACCGATTACTTGCTTTCAAAAGTAGCTAAATTAGATTTTAAGTTACTTTAATAGTTATATTCACCAAATATACCAACAACCCTGCTTAGCATAAAAATGACACTAGGTTTTGCCACTTAATTAGTAGTGCATTTTCAACAGTGTCATTTAAGAATACGTTTTTTTTAATTTAAAAATTAAATTAAGAAAACCTTTATGACCTACCATAATTACTTTATTTAAAAAAAAAGTCTTGTCTGAATTTTATTGACTGTAAATGGGCTACTTGTTTCTTATTTAAAAAAAATAAATAAAATAAAAAGCCTACCTTTTTTGACTTCACTTAACATACATATTTTTAAAATTAAAATGTAAAATAGTCATTTGACATATTTAAATATTAATGTAATACAAAACCACAATATTTATAATGTGCATCGTTTATAAACATAATGATTAAATTTGGGGACCTCCTGCAGTCACACAATCTGGTGGGACTTTCTCTTTAACCCTTTCAGCTCTTTAAAAGTTGCTTTTGCCTATATTAATTAATCTAATTTAAAAAAACTATTTTTAACCCTTTCATGCATTAATTATGATTTAACGTTATTATTTAAAATATAAATATATTTTTCAGTTTAATTAATATAGGCGAAAGCAACTTTTAAATAGCTGTCCACTGTAGTGACGACTTTGCATGAAAGGGTTAAGTTTGAATGCTGTGTTGTGATCAATGTTGTTGTTTTTTGAATTGACATAGTGTTACTGAAGCTCGAGAACACTCCGTTGACAGCACATTGTGCGCAACAAACTTTAATGTCTTTGTTTTGAGCTGCCACAAACTCAAAATAATGACTGTAATTCCAGCTTCAAAATCCGGAGATCTGTTTAGTAGTTTATGGATTTGTGATAAGTCGTCGACGTGGTGACATCATTCATTCATTCATGATTTCAAGTTGAAGACTCCCGCAATGCCTCACTATGTTCAAGCATTACATCATTTTTCACTCTTCATGCGACAGCTGATTTGAGATCGGTTCGCGAAAGAGTCGCCCCAAAGAGGTGATGGAGGTTCTTCGCAAGTCGTCGGCGTTTGCCGCCGAGGTCCTGGAGGTGTTCGACCGGTCCCTGAGTGACAAGCAGCTGGTATCGCAGGCCAAGGCCTTGTGCCGGGACTTCATCCTGTCCCGACTCAACCAGAATGGGCTGACGTGGTCCAAAAGCGAGCTCAACCTGTCGCCCAGCGGCGCCGCCCTGGCCGAGGTCTCCTTTGTGCTTCTCTGCCTCGGTAAGACCACGCGACGCCCCGTGATGCTCTCATGAGGAAATGTTGCCAAATGGCAACTGTGACACAGTCAAGAGCTTATCTCAGATAGAAAGATAGAGAGTTTTACAAGTTAGTTCCTCAAACGGTATCTTCCCGATGCCTCAAGTAGAGGAGTCAGAATCCTATCAAACGGAATATGGAAAATGTGTTTACTTGAAGAGTGATGACTTTATTCTCGTTATATTCAGACTTTAAATTCTAAAAAATACAACTTATCATCTTGAAAATATGAGACTTTTTTTCAAAATTTTAAATATTCAGAAAATTAACGTTTCATCGAAAATAAAAGGTACTTTCCTTAAAAAATATTTTATAAATCCTGTTAAGGTTGTGACTTTAACACAAGATATATATATTTTTTAAATATGTCACACATTCAAGGTTTTTTTTTTTTTTTTAAATACCTTTTAACCCCACAATTAATGGTATTTGGGCCATAGCCGCCAGTATGCGTTTTCAAAGAAAAATGGGTATTGGGAATTTAAAAATATCGGGGGGGAAAAAAAAATCGTCAAATACGTGAATCCGGATGTGCTGAACCGCGGGTATGTATACCTGTATACCTTTTTTTCTTTTCGTAATGAGGAATGTTCGATACCACTTTTTTTTTCAGACCAATACCAGTACAAGTTTTAACTCAATTTTGAATTGTTGTCCAATTTTTTCTTGGCAAGCATGCAACATTTGTGACACAATTACATTTTTTTTTTGATGTTTTGTGCTCATTACCTAGGTGATGAGCTGGAGCGCATCCTTCCCAACCTGTACAGAAATGTGGCCCGCCAGCTCAACATTTCCGTTGCCATGGAATCCATGGTTTCCGACGCCTTCATCGGTGTCGCCACCGAGATCTTCTCCACAGGTACAACGTCGTCAACTCCGGATGGCAACTTTTCTTCTTGCCATGTTTTAATTTAATCTCAAAAATGTACTTTTTTAATCTAAAAAAAAAATCAAACTTTATTCTCATATTACCATGTTAGTCTTAGAAATACACATTTTTGTCTTGAAAATGTACACTCCCCCACTCCACAAAAACCAAGCAATTTAATTTGTTGTATTATGACTTTAATTTTGAGAAGCATACAACTTTTTTTTACATATAAACAGCAATCCAGCTATATTCTCGGTATATAACATCTTCAATTCTAAAATATTAGAAGCTCAAATATCTGACTTTGTTCTCCTAATTTTATGACATGATATTTTAAAGAAATATCCAGATATTTTAACAGTGTTACAAGTACAACTTGAACCTCAAAAACATTTTTATTGAAAATAATTTAAGAATTATTTAGAAAATAAGCAACTTTTATTCCAGTTATAATGTGACTTAAATATTGAAAATGTAAAAACGTTATACCTAAAGAAAAATGTATAAACCGGAGTACCTGGAGAAAAGCTTACCTCATATTCCACAAATGCAATATGAATATATTGATGAGAATGCCGTGTTTAGATTAGTGGAGACGCATCTAACATATTATTGTTAAGAAATTTTTGGGGTTGACTTCGCCTTTAAAAAGAAAAACTTGCTCGACAAAATTAAATTAAATCCATCCGATGGTTAGAAAAGTTTGTGTTGTGCGTATGTGTGTATGTGTTTCGCACGTCTTGCCTTGACGTGTTGAGCCCAACCCATGTTGGACGCATTGAATGCCCTCCGGCGATGGCCTCAAAAATGTACTTTTTGAAAAGGCCGCACCCCTTCAAGTGTAATCACCTTTACCTAGTCTATATGTTGTACAAAACACATACTAGAATAACAAATGAAAAAGGTGGGGATTTTTGGAGAACATTTGCATGGAGTACGATGCGGTTTTCTTTTCTGACACAATTGTTATCATTACGAAACCTGGAGACTATGTGTTGAAAGCCAAATGAAAAAAAAAATCAATTGAGCAATGGGATCAAATCGTATGAGAATAAATCCTATTTCATGAAATAAATATTTTTATTTTTAGATTTGTCTTAATATCACAAGAATAAAGACTCATAAAGAATAGAGTTGTAATGTTTGCATAAATACATACACATACTATATATATGTGTATGTGTATATATATATATATATATATATATATATATATATATTTATGTATGTATATATGTATATATTTATGTATGTATATATGTATATATTTATGTATGTATATATTTATGTATGTATATATGTATATATTTATGTATGTATATATGTATATATATATGTATGTATATATATGTATTAATGTATGTATGTATATATATGTATGAATGTGTGTATGTATATATGTATGAATGTGTGTATGTATATATGTATGAATGTGTGTATGTATATATATGTATGTATGTATATATATATATATATATATATATATATATATATGTATGTATATATATGGATGCATATATATGTATATATATATATATATGTATATGTATATTTATGTATATATATATATATATATGTGTATATATATGTATATATATACATATATATATGTGTATATATGTATATATATACATATATATATGTGTATATATATGTATATATATACATATATATGTATATATATATATATGTGTATATATATATATACAAAGCTAAAATAAAATTTCCAGTTGTTGTGTATTTCCTTTTTGTTTTCAAAGCGCCCAAATCCCCCTATTCGTTATAAAACCATTTTGTACTTGATTTTGGCGTTCTATTTTTGTCACACTCCTGGCATTCAAACATAATTGTCCAAATTATAAAACCGCACATGATTCTACATCATTTATTTCATGTTCCAGTAGAAGTATCCCGGCTCCCGGTGTGTTGACCTTGTCCGCTTGCCAGGAAAGTTTTTAAATATATCTGCGCTGCTTTTGCCTTTTTGGGAGGTGAGCGCAGGGATGTGCACATTTTGGGAGGGATGGGATTCCTCCAACAAACTTTGTGAACTTCTGGGAACCTTTGAGACGTGGATAAAGATAGAAAAAGAAAAAAAAATACTAATCCACTTGATTTGTTATGGGTTACTTTCATAACATTTTGTCTCGCTTGTCACGAGTTGGAGTTCCACAGGGGGATGAGAGTGTTCTACAAAGTAGATCGATTAGTTTCACTCACTTCAAGCGTACAAGCTGCTCAAGTTACTGGGACCACGTGCAGTAGACGGTACAGTCATGGCCAGGTCATTTGGAGATGAAGTTAAAAAAAAAATGATGCTAATGAAAATAAAAGTGTATACAAAATGGTTCATTTATAATATTTTGTGTTTATTATTGACTGGAAATCAATTAACAAAATGTTGAATGCGCTAAATGAGTACAAAGAGATAAAAATGAATAAATACACTGTCATTTACTAATTTTAGACAAAAACAAATGCAACAAATATTGCAAGACTTTTGTGAATAAGGAAGTACAGTACAGCACAGTATATTCCGAATGTTTCCTACGTGGGCCGTTCCCCGTGGCTATCTCCTTTCCGCCAGTCTGGCTTTATCCTCAACAATCTCGTCTCTATTCTCGGCCGGCTTCTGTGAGCTCTGGCACTTTCCGCGGACGCTTATCTTGTTTAAGCTCTCCTCGCCTCGGGCTCAGGGCGCCGTTGTGGGTCAGCATCGGGAGATGATGATGCAAGTGCACACTGAAGAAGGAGGTCAATGTCATTAAGTGCTGCTGTCTCTGTGGCTGCTAACAATAAGCAGCCAACTGCATCTACAAATGACTTTTTTAACGTTCACTTTCTGAATGTAAATATTTGAATCAACTCATTTTTCTGTGTCATGATTTGCTCATGTCAGTTTAACAACAATCTCTTATCAGCTCCAATGTGCAGCCACGTTGTACAATATTATGAGCAGAACAAAGTCCAATGTGGGCGAGTCTTTTTTTTAAACATCAAACAAACGCGCTTGGATTTAATTGTGTGGCGAATGAGAAGGCCATTGGGCACTTGATTAGGTACACGAGTACAATTTAACATCCAGATGCTACGGGGAAAGCAGAATCATCCTTTAAAAATGATCTTGCTAATTATAATCTATAAATAGAACATTTATCTTACTGTGGGTTAATGAGTCTTCTTTGTGTATGTGCGTATGCATGTACTATACAGCCCCCTGGTGGCCAAGAAGTGTATGAAATCATGAATCACAAATCTTAAATTCTTTAATTTCTATTTAATTACGTTATTTCAGTGTGTTTTTATGGAATACGGTTACACGTTCTGTATTTATAACAACTGAACAGGCTTGTTTCATTTGTCCGTTTAGCTTACTGCTAACAAACAATGCAAAACACCATAGACAGGCTAACAAATAGCATCTATGTGGCAGTGTTGTAGTGTTTTAATGAACACAAACTATGGAGCAACACACATAGATGGATAATATAACAATACTAACACTACTAAAAAATACTATTTTTTTTCCCCATTCATTTAATTATTTTATTCCTGTATAATTACACGTTCATTTAAAAAAACAAAACAAAACTCTTTTAGGAAACTCCACTTAGCTTAATGGAAAAAAACAATGCAAAATGCAGTAGACGGGCTAAAGAAACTACAAGGGCTGCGGTGTTGTATCGCTTTAAGCAACAGATATTCGGACACAAATGGTGGGGTTAACATATTTAGGCAGTTACTATAACAATACGTACAGGCATATATTCTTTATCATCTTCGAAGAACTACTAATATTACTGGAGTTTACCGAGGAGTGACTGTCTCCATACATTGCCACTGTATGTCTGTATCATACTGGGCTAAGGCGTGCACACCAGAAGGAGCAGCACACGCTCCATTGAATTGAAGCAAAAAAAAAAAAAAAAGTTGAATTCTTCACATTGTCATTGCAGTTTGTTTGTATGAAGCACAACATGATAGAGATCTAAACACAGATTGTGAGATGTAAGACACAGGAAGGTGTGTTTTTGGCACTGCAGGCATCACGTGGGGCAAAGTGGTGTCCATGTACGCCGTGGCTGGCGCCCTGGCCGTGGACTGCGTGAGGCAAGGACACGCCGGCACAGTTCAGATCATCGTGGACAGTCTGGGCCAGTTCGTCCGCAAGTACCTGGCTCAGTGGCTCAAGAGACGCGGAGGCTGGGTGAGTCGTCGCTATTTGACTTTCATACAGTTACAAGTTTATTTTTCCAAATATTAAAGCGGAAGTCAATCAAAACATTTTTTTTTTGTCAAGAATATGTTCTTTGTAGGCCCACTAGTTGAAACACAGCATTCTGATTAATATTGCGTTTGAGGAAATATGAGTTAAGAAGCAAAATCCACCCCTTTTTAGCCATCTCTGAGGGCGGCCATTTTGTCTCTTCTGTCGACCAATCACGGCTCACCTGTTTTTTCTGAAGCTGAGCCGTGATTGGTCGTTACCTGAGCCCTGAACATCTGTGATGTCATTTTCAGTCGACAGAAACGGGTGGATTAACTCTTATTCCACCAACGCAATATTTATCAGAATGCCTAGTTTAAACTAGTGGGCCCGCATAGAACATATTGTTGAAAAAAAATATGTTTTGGTTGACTTCCTTTTTAATCATGTTTTCTTGGTAGACAGCCAGTTGTTGCCTTATTGTGTCAAAAAACTAAACAAGCACTTTCCAAAAGTATCATATTGGTGAGTTTTATAATAAACCCTAACACAATCACAACAGTATGTTGAAAAAGTACTCACGTTTGAGTAGCAGCCGATGCCAAGTGCCAATATTTCATCATGCCTTTATTTCTCTGTGAAGCAAATGTGTTTTACTTCAATCAAATATTCAAAAGCACAAGCTTCACTCAACTATCACACTTTTTAGAGTAACAACTTGTCACTACTGACATTTCAATATCCATCTGCATGCAAAGTTACATACCGTGCCGGTGAAGTGGTATCGGCGTTGTAGTATTGGAGTAGTATTTTAGATTTGACCAAATCTGAAATACAAAGTACTTTTCTGAAAGGTTCTCTGTGGTTCCTCCCACAGGTGGAATTGACCAACTGTGTGGTGAAGAAGGACCTCTTCCCTGAACACCGCTGGCTGTCCTGCGCTCTGGTTTCCCTGCGATACTTCCTCACATCCATGTACGTTTACATCATGAAGGAAGCATGACGACCGGCGGAATCTTCAATCCCACCGTACAACACAAAAGACTTGTTGCTTGCGCCTGCCGGCCTGAGATCGGACTGCTGCTGGGTGGCCATGGACGAATGTTTGCTCGGCGTGGTTCTCTTTTGTCACACGGGATTGGGCTTCATCCAGAGCCTAGTCGCAAGCGGGTGCGGGCGAGATGCGGGGGGTGGGGGGTGGGGGGGGACAACCGCAATATTACGACTCCCCGCTTCTGTCAATGTAAACATTTTGGGTCCCTTTAGATCAAAAGTGCGGATTTCACATTCAGCACCAACGCTGGGTTGCTTTTTTTTAGGGCCGAAGAGGACTTCGAACAGGAACACATGCGCTCATGGTGCTTTCATTGACTTGTCAACGTGTATATAGATTATTTATGATTTTATTTTTGAAGCAATTAAAGCCATTGCAGCATAAAGGAAAAACGGGTGCAAGAGAATGTCTTCTGAATGATTGCGTGACATGCTTGGTGGGTTTTTAACTCTTTGAAACTGTTCATTCATGTGCCAGAACATGTTTGTTTTTCTGAAATAAATGACAAAATCTTGCAAATATATATTATTTATTTTTCTATTTATGTTGAATGAAAATGACACGAAAGAACGCCTTGAACTGATTATGGCTTCACTGACGTTAAAACAAAAACGAGACTGACAAAGGGTTTTGATAGCAAAATCATTTATTTACAGATATACAACTAAGAAAGTTGCTGTGAGCAACGTTGACTCACCGTATGGCTCGAGAATGCCAGTGGCTTTTTTACATTGTGTCCGCCATTCACTGCGTCAATTATATTTTCTCACAATCGAGACCCACTACCTACCATGACACAGTTTACATATATGCACTTTGTTTGAGTGTAACATGTCTGCACTTGTCCAACTTCCAAGATGTTTCCATTACTCTCCTTTATATCAGATGTAACAAGATGAGATTCACCCCCTAGTCTTAATCTTCTACTCAAAAGCTGTACTGATCTCAAATCCAACAGCGATACAACAGCACCATCTACAGGCACATTTTAGTTATTACAATGGTTTACAAACCTGAATTTGCGGGTACAGCTGAAACTATACAAACACCTACCAATAGTCATAAAAGATGATGTACCACAAACCACACGCGTTTGAAAAAAACAACAACAAATAAACCCCGGCACAATCCATAAAACGGGCTTATAATTTTGCTTCAAGACGAGCGGACGTAAGTGATGCGCAAGTGCTCCATCAGTGGTTGAGTGTCTGTTGCCATGGAAACCCTCTGCTCCAATTTCCCGTCGGCGCGGAGCTGAAACACTCGTGAAATCTGTTAGAAGCAAAGACAATTGGACAGCTGTGTTAACAATACAAAAGCAGAAACTATGAGAATGCAATGCATAGATTTAGTACCTCTTTTACGTGAGGCTCCTTGGCGAAGGAGATTCTGGCGATGGAGTGGCTGCGCAGGTTCAGCTGCTGGCCCGTAAGTTCGCCCTCCTCAATCTCCACCAGACCTGCGCAGAGCACAGACATTTTGTTTGTTTCCCAGTTGAAATTTACTGTAAAAGTAAGTATGAAGCAAAGAGAATTACATTTTGTGTACTGTATTTATCCAATCCACATAAAGTTGCCCTATGACAGTCTGCTAGCTTAATGCTAACACATGATAGGAAACGTTGTGGACGAGTCAACAAAACTAGCATTGATGTCATGGTACTTATAAGCCTTTTAACAACTCATAATTGAACACAAACAGAAGCAACACATGCAGACAGCATGTGGTACTCACAGGGGTATATTCTTTATCCTTTGTGAAAAATAATGCTTACTTACAACTCTGTCTTACACCGAGAGTGTCCAAACTATCCTGGGTCCATTTGCGGCCTGCCATCCATTTTTGAAATGGATAAATAAATACAATAAATAAATACTAAAAATGAATACTAAAAATTTGACATGGCCTGTAAGTCTAGTTTAAAAGAAAAAGGGTGGAAGTCAGCAGAGTGTGAAGGGAGAATGTCGCAAAAAGGGGTGCCACTACTTCTAATACATTGCCTTACTGTAGAGCTTTTCTAGATATGCAAAGATACAAATAAACAAGTTCTGGCTAACATAATTTCTCTTCAAAACACCAGAGGATATAGAATATTCAATTTTAAAAGCAAAAATTGTTTCTTCCACATTCTTCTATGTGACAAGGTCATTGTTCAGTGCAGGGGAGGATCTTGTATAGCGGCATGCAGGGCAGAGACAACCCCAAAATCTAGAAAACCTAAACTATTTCACCTTTATGTAGCAGTTTTTCAAGAATATCTAGAAAACATACAACACACCGTGAAATCGATCTGCTGTTTCGCTGTATTATACCGCCCCCTGGTGGCCAAGAAGCACATTCTGGTCATACAACTTCAACACCCGGGTACCTGAGTTCTGCGCTACAATAAAAGCCACTTTGTTGGTTCCCGGCTGCATACGGATGAATCCGCACTCTCGGTGCAGTGGCTTCTTGGAGTCTGCGTGGAAGGCATTGAACCTAATGACCAGCAAAAGAGAAGTGAGAAAAATAAGTCAGCAGTTAGTGGTTCCACCTCATAATTCTGGAAGTGGCCGTTGGAGAACCAACAAGAAGTTGATGACGGGCTGCCCAACGTGGCTGAACTGAAGCGTCTCAAAGTAGCAGAAAGGTTTGATGGTGGGAAAGCAGCCCTCCCCTGGTTCGTCAGACTGCCAGGTACCCAGAAGCCAGTCCAGAGGCAGGATGGCGGGGTTCATCTCAGCTAAATATAACCACAACAAACAACAGGTTGGGGGGAATTAATTGTTACAGATAATATGAATTTATTAGGGCTGGGCAATTAATCATTTTTATAAATTAATTCAAGTGTATTTGTTAGGACTCAGGACAAGGTTTTTGGCCAAATACTTTAATGTCATGCAATAAATGTTTGATCTTAGTTTTCTGTCAAGAAATAGGTCAGTAAACAATCTGGCATAAAAATATAGGGTAAAAATGAGGACGCTTTTTTAAATAGAAAAATATATCGTATTTTTGATTACAAGTAATAAAGTAAAAGTAATCTAAATATTGAGCTTTGCCTATTTTTAAAATGTGGTTTAATTACCAGACATTTTCGCGCATCTACAAAACTTATCACATAATTTGTGAATTAAAAATAAATAAGAGCTCGCACTACAGCGCCTGAATACAGTGCTCCTCTTCTCCAGCAGATGGCGACGCCCGGACCAATCATGAAAATTCCGCCTTTGCGAAGAAGAATTGAGGCTAGATTGCGCTGACCTGACAGACGAGGTGACTTTTGTTATTTAACCATCACAATTTTCACCCTTAAAAACGAAGCCGAATGAGGCCGAACACATTTAAAATAAGCTCTTAGATAGCTCAAGCGTATGATACAAACTGAAATTTGAGTCATAGGGGACGCTAATTGAAATACTGGACTTTAATAAGCAACTAGCTTTCTCTGCAGAGCCAACACAGGTTGAGATTTAACGACCAAAAAAAACGAAACTAAAGTCACATTTCCCTCGTTTAATACCTTTTAGGCACATATGCGTCATAAATCAGCAAACACTCCACGGTCAAATTGTGACCCCTTTGCTACATTTCTGTTTAATGTCATTGCATTAGTTGCATTTATAACGAAGACTTAAGCGTCCTACCTGATTGTTGAACAGGACAAGCCATTATTTGAATAAAATGAAGTCAGTGGAAAATTAAATATAGCTAGAGATCGTAAACAACTATTTGATCAGCAACTGCTGTTGTCCTCACCAGTCACCAGCGCCTAATATGCCAAGGCACTGTGGGAAATGTAGTCTGGACTGTAGCGCAATTAGATCTGTTTTTTATTTTCATAGATCCCTTTATGTACCCCCGAGCATTTATGATGATTTATTTTGTTATACAGCGCAACACCTTCAAAAGAATATATCTTGCAATCTGTTCATTTAATTCAGAAAGAAACCGTCGCTAATATAGTCCGCCCTTGGGCAGATCAGATTGACATAGCAACACAAAGAGCCTGAAATCTGATTGGACAAAAAAAAAAAAAAATTACATACACACACATGTTTTTGCAAGGGTGCAGCCAAGGGAAACATTACAAATGAAGAGAACAGACTTTACAGTTTCATGGGACAGATATAATTCAGGTTGGAAATGTGGGTCAGTGCTTCTGGTGTGTTTGCGTAAACAAAAAAATATGTTTGGTCTTAATATCAAAATTAGGAACCTGCTTCTGCGGTGTCTTCAATAATTTATTGCTTTTTACTACCCAATGATGCCACAAATTGACAAATCAATCCACATTTATTGACAGCTATCAGTGCACTTTGCATGGCATCTATTTGTCACTCATTTAAAAAGTTGTACTCAAAACAGAAAAGAAACCCAAGTCTGTTTTTGCAACTCATTTGCAATCAAAATGGACAGATTACGCATTATCATCATTGGCAATCCTTGCTTCTCCTTCTTCGTTCGTGGTCTTTTTGGGACTGTTCTCCTTTTTAAGCCTTGCTCTTTTTACAGTTTTTCAGCGCGTCCGCCAAGGCGTGCAACGCCATGTCGGCGTTACTCTTTTCACAGTTGTATCCCATCAATCCAATTCGCATCACCTAATGAAAAGAAAGTAGCATACATGAGATGATGGGCCTGTAACAACATCGGTAGTGGGGTAGGATCATTCAGAAAGTGGTTGAAACATTGCAGTGGTTCTAGCATACAACAAGTCATCAATTCTTAATGCTAAGATTTCGTTAGCTTAATAACATAAGTGCCTATGTCATTTTTACTTACTGTCAGATTATACAAATACTAATGTGTTTGCTAAAAAATGGCGTGTCTTTCTCTAGGTTTTTGTAGGTTCAGGCATCTGTAAAGGTTGATTTGAGTTTGTTTTTACTTGTTTTCTGAAAATGTTTTAAGGTGACTTAGCCAGCTATGCTATTAGGCTAATATTAACAACCAGCTTTTGTGTGTTAATTCACAACAGACTATTCTCTTCACCTCGTAGTGTTTCTATTAGTTGCGCTGCTTCCAGTATGTGTATGTGGAGAGTCATATTTTATTGTCCAATCTGATTTCCTATGTGTCGTCATGGTAATCTAACCTGCCCAGGGCATTCACAATCATTCATGCTGGTCGAATTATATGTACTATATGTACTGTCAAAATATACTATATATATTATATGAACTTTACTAGCAATGGGGCTCTTTCTTTAACCAATCAGATTTCAACTTTGCCTCACAAAGCCATCTCGGGGAGGCCCAAATACTAAATGAGAATCCCGCCACTGCTTTAATGCATTAAAATGCTTCCTTCATGCCATCTGATGCTCACCATGCCGATGGAGGGCCCCAGGCCACCGGTCATCTCCATCTGGTGATTCTTCATGATATACACCAGCAACTCCCTCCAGTCGTAGCCTTCGGGGATGGCGATGGTGGTCACGGAGGGTAGTCTCAAATCCTGCAGAGCATTTCACAATCAAATCAACACTGAGGAAACACACGCAGGTGATAACCAATCCCACAAAATAAAAAATAAAAACATTTTGCCTTCTTCCTCTTATTTCATGCAGGTTCTTTACTTGTGTTGTCTGCCTCACCTTGTCTGAAATGAAAAGTTTGAGACCCAAGTCTTCAAGTCCTCTGTACAGGTAAGCCGCCACCTCCTTGTGTTTCCTCCAAGACTCCTCCAGACCCTAGAGGGCGACAAAGAGAATTCAATGACACAATTTGTGGCAGGATCCCTTAACCTCAACTTATTTCATATTTCAGAAGAATTCCCATCTGAAATGGAAATTGAATTCATTTCTTTACTATTATAAAACCTAATTAATTGCACATTACTGACAATTTTTCTCATTCTTGTAAAACAAGGATTCAGGTGTCGGAATCAAGTGTCAAGCCAGGGATTCAATTGTTTCATGATACAGTTGGGATTTTTAGGGTTTTCAAGTAAGATTTGGGTAACCAATGATGGTTTCAAACTAGGGTTGGGTGCTAAAACTTGTGGTTTAAACTTGGATTAGGATTCCTAAACTACAGTGTTCCTTGGTTTATGTCTGTGTTTCGTTGCTACGGGTGCGACCCAAATTTTTCGTTTGAAAGTACGGTTAGCCCCGCGATAGGCTGGCAACCAATTCAGGGTGTACCCCACCTACTGCCCGAAGTCAGCTGGGATATGCTCCAGCACCCCTGCGACCCTTGTTAGGATAAGCCGTTTGGATAACGGACGGATGGAAGCACGGTTACGTTTTAAAATTCTGGTTTCAAGCCAAGGCTAAGGTTTGGAACAGTTCATCACAACCTTTTTCCGTTGTGTTTGTTTTCTGGGTGTTACTCCCTTCAATCTCCTCTTTCGCAGGTAAAATGCCTTCTCTACAGGCTTTAAGTCTGGAGATGGACTTGGCCTAGCAGTTCACTGCAGCTTCTTTCAGTTGTTTTTTGGTTTTGGGGTTTACTCACTTCAGTCTCTTCTTTAGCAAGTACAGATGGGTCCTTATTAGTTTATGGCAGCAACATAACTCACATTTTTAACCGGAATTGTCTTAAACCGAGAAGCTTGGTTATGTATTATGTTGGAGTAGTAGTAGTAGTAATACTCTAATAGTTCTTAGGTTTACCTTCTCAGCCAGAATAGCCAGACTCTCTCTCAAGGCGAAGAAACCCGACACCGGTCCAGTGTGGTGGTACCTAAAAAAAAATAAAAACAAAAAAATCATACATAAATTCGATTGAATACATTTGTAGCCTAAAGTCCAGTTGTATTTGAGTGAGTGTTTCAGTTCATCAATCATAGTGGATCTGCATTAGTGTGTTCAATGAATTGATGGACTGAGAGTAATCTAAAAGTCATCTTACATTCTGGCTGATTTGCCATCACACCCCCAGTAGTTGGACAAGTGTGTCATGTCAAAGAGGTATGAGACTGGTTTCGTTTTCCTGTTAAACATCTTGTGGCTGTGCAAGGGCGAAAACGGAGACAATGGTGAGTTTACGTCCATGCCACCACCGACGGTGTTTGGTGTATGACATGTGCGAAGTCCTTCCTTACCATGCTCTATCATTAAAAGAGATGGGAGCTGTGCCAGGCGGTGCGTTCAAGGCCTTCTGAGAACCCGTGTACAGGATGTCAACGTCTAGCCGCATCACAAGGAGAAATAATGTTCTTTTCTTCAAAAAGGAATCTCATATTTTGCACGGTTCTTGATCGGTATTGATCTTACTTTGCTGATCCATAAAAATGGGCGCAGCCCCGAGTGATGCAACAGTGTCCACCAAGAAGAGGCAGCCGTGTCTAAAAAGAGAAGACGGATCATGGGAAATAAATAACAAGTTGCCCAAACACATTTGCGCAACGAGACAGGCGCACTAGGGGGCGCACTTTCTGCAGATGTCTCCGATGCCATCGATTGGGTGGCACAGACCGGCAGATGACTCTCCGTGCGTTAGGAAGAACAGGACTGGCTTGTGTTTCTCGATAGCCTGCAAACATGTGGTGTATGTCGGCTTATTCTGTGAGATTTTTTTGGGTTTGGGTTCACAGTGGTGCCTTGAGATACGAGTGACCCGACTCAACTTAACTCGCTACACAGCAAGCAGCAGTTTGGCACTTAGCTTTGCCTTGGTCAAGTCAGTCTTGCTTAATGCTCATAAACAGTGCAAAATGCCATAGATGGGCTAACGAGTAGGAGTGTGTCAAAGTTTTATAACCATTTGAGTAATGTTTCGAAGGATTTGAACTAGGGCTGTCAAAGTTAAAGCAATTACTATGGAGATTAATTCAAATTTTACAACACACTAAAAAATATTAACTCAGTTAACTCAGTTTTAGTCACTTCCTGTCGCAGCTGACCTCTGCTCGCCGTGCAGCCAAACTTAGAGGAGAGTCGCTGTCGCAAAGACGGACTTTTACGTAGTTTTACTTGCTCGATGGCTCATTGGAGAAATCCCAAATAATTTGCACACTTTGCAAAGCCAAATTCAAATACAATATTAATTGTACGTCTTTGGTGTATCGTTCAACTGTTGTATTTTACAGGAAAAGAATCGTATTCAAGGACCAGGGAAAGCTATTAAAACAGTCTTTGAATTGAAATATATTTGTATTTGTTTTCGACATTAATTCCAAGATTTTACTCGCGTAAATATTGGTTCCAAGCTTCGTAAAAAATTGTAGTTTAAAAATACGATTAATCGCGATCAATTATGGATATTTTTGCGATTAATTAGTTCAAAAATTGTAATCGCTTGACAGCAGTAGTTTGAACATATCGTCACTGTTTTGTCAAAAACACAGGTCCTTTTTTTCATTTTTATTATTTTTATTTGAATGGTGTTCCCGCATTACAAACATCGCATTAACGTGAAAATTAAACAAAAGAAATCCGAAATTTGATATACGTGTTTTTCACAGGACAGCGACGATATATTATACACATAACAATACTCACAGGCATGTACCCCCTCATATTTGTGGTTTGGCATTCACAAATTCACCTATACAGCTTTTTATTTTTGACCTATCCCTCATTTTGCACTGAAACCTCTGCTTATTCACATTTTTTTCGTGCCCTGCTTATTCACCAGTTTTTGACCCGATTCCCCATTTATTTGTTCCTACCTCATGCAACCCTCATCAATCAATCCTGGAATTTCTCTATTCGTGGTCTGGCTTTGTCCTTATCCATAATAGTGGAGGTCCACTGTATTCTTTATTCTCTGTGAAGACCGACTAATATTACTGCGGCTTTCTGAGAAGTGACCTTGTCTCGGTATAGCCCAAATCCATATTATACTGCCCCCACGTGGCCAAGACGTGTAAGCCAGAAGAAGAAGCACGATGTCCTTTGTAGAATTTGGCAAACACGATTAACTTTTTTACATTTATTCCTTTCATTACATACCATACATTAATGGCATTTGCATTCATTTCGATTGGGAAAGACAATTTGAATGTTTTGACTTACAAATGTGATCACGGAACGAATTAAAATCCTATCTCAGAGCACCACTGCACTGGACAAAGTGTTTCCATCACTTGATTATTCTTACCTGTTCAATCTCTTTATTGCTGAAATAATTCCCTGGTGTTTTCTCGAGTTTATGTACATTGGCACCTACGAATTAAAAAACACAATTCAAGTGACTAAGCCGAATGCCAAGTGCCATATTTGTAGAGTGAAACTGTTAGTTGTGTACATAAATCCGAGTGTAAAAACACGTGCCCATTCTCTCTGCAATTTCTGCAACTCGCTCCCCCCAAATCCCGTTGATAGCGATGAGGACGCTCTCCCCGGGCTCCACCGTGTTAAATACGGCACACTCCATCGCAGCGTGGCCCGAGCCGCTCATGGATAGTGTCATGTTGTTCTCGGTCTGAAAGGCGTACTGGATTCCCTTCTTTATGTCGTTCATGATCTAACAGAAGAACATACATATTAAAAACACCGAAGTAAGGCATTTACGCTCTCACATGAACACTCACGAAGCATGTTTAATTCATGGCTCTCTCTAGTGGTAATCAAGAGAATTGCAGCCTACGTACAGTTCGTTTAAGGTAAACACATTTGCATTTAATTGTTAATAACTTTTTTTCTTTTTTTTTTTTTTTAACTCACGGTTTCATTCAACATTTATTGCTGATTACACTTAATAAGCCACTGATGCATTATTTTTATTATTACACACAATAGTTGAAAAATGTATTCCAGTGGGTCAATTTGACCCTCAGTCACATTCAGACTTTTTGAGGCAATTTTGATAAAATTTAAGACCATACTTGGACAAATTTTGAGCACATTACAAATACGTTTTGTCTATTGAAAGTGACAATCCTTAAAATGTTTTATTAAACCCCCACCTTGTCGCTGAGTCGATTTGACCTCGTGTCTGAGTGTCTGAAATATAAATTGTCAACTTTTTTATATTTGATTATAAACTCAATTACTCACCCTTTAAATCAGTTTTCATCTTGATTATACTTACTAAGCCACTATACAAGTGGGTTAACTATGTAGTCAGTCGCAACAGGATGAGCAAAATGGCGTCAAGCCAAATTGGTTCTATGAGGAACAGATTAAGAAATTGCTATGATAAGACTTTTATTGTTTAGTCGTGTGCATTGAACTGTCTAATAATTAGACTGAAACTTGTAGCTAAGTGTATATATTTCCTGTGTAAACCTTTTTTGAAAATACAGTACAGTGGTTTTTTTTTATGTAGAGTACATTTTTTTGCGCGTTTCTGGTACAGTATTTTTTGTAACTAAAGGACAGTTGTATTTTTAACTTTTAAGTTAACTTTTGAAACATTTGAGTACATTTGTTTTTTAACTTTTATGTGCAATACATTTCACTTGAATTTTTAAGTGCAGTTGATTTTTTTCTTCTTTTCAACTTCTGTAATTCACTTAGGTTTCCTAGATTTAAGCACTGTGTTAATATTCACACTGTGGTTAATGTTACAATGATGTCCTTTTTTAACTTTTCACATAGAGTACATTTTTCACTAGTATGTGACTTTTATGTACTGTACAATAAATGTGCATTCAATGCTGCTCAATTTTCTTTATTTCATTGAACTTTTATGTACAGTACATTTTTAATTTCTGTCCTTGCAGTGTTAATGTTGCAACTCTGCATCATGTTACAGTGGCTTACAATAATAACTAGCCTATACTTTTTGCAACAAAACCTTTTTCTAGTTTTTGATGAACGCTTAAGCCTGCTAGCTACTGTATTTTAATGTTGGCCATTATGGTAAGAGACTTGAGTGCTAAGTATTATTTGAAATGATTCTTAGTGTAAAAAGTTTGAGAACCATTCTTTATGGATGGAATCCGTGTCCATAGATCCAGATAACAATCCTTTCAAATTTAAATGACAAAGCATGAATCATGATACATTTAAAAACAAAAAGCAAGCCCTCCTTTTTTAAAAGTTGGGTTGAAAAGTGTTAAACGAGTGCATTACCTCATACATTTCTGGATGCAGGTGACCGATTATGGGCTTGGCCCCCGCAGCGAGGACACGAGGGGGGACGTTGGAGGGTCCCGGTCCGAACAAGTAGCGCAGGGGTGCCTCGAGTGGCCGCAGCATGCACGCCGGCGGGGGGATGGTGACGGACGACACGGAGCGCTGGTCCAGGCGCTGCGCCAGCGGGCCGTCGAGGGCCGCGGCCGCCTGCTGGGCCAGCAGTGCGCTCCTCCGGCTGAACAGAGTCCGCTGCATCATGGCTGTTGTGTCCTCGGAAGCCTGCAAACCAGGGTAAGACTGAAGCTGAGCTCTGAGCACCGTGCGCGTTTTGACGAAAGGTTTTGAAAGACAACAGGTCTTTGACCTATTGGGCACGGGGCGGTGTGCGTCATTGGATAGAAGGGTTGATGACAGTGGAGGACACTTACACGGGATAAAGACACGTATTTCTTGCACTTTTGATAGAGAGCACTGTGTAAACGTTGCCATATTTTGCGCTAGTAACTAATTTATCTGTGTGTTTAACAACATATCGTCAGGAAAATAAACAAAAAAAGTAGGCAAAACAAACAGCTTCCTTTGCTCTGACAACGTAGACTTGAGCAACATCAGGAAGCGATCTTAAATCAACAGATGGAACCCTAATTAATTTTATAGTGGCTAAAACATACACCGGTGCATCTCAATCATTTCGAACAGGCATGGGCAACTGGCCCGTCGGCTTGTGGGCTGCATGCGGTCCTTGACCACATTCTAAATGGCCCTTTGATTAATTAAAAAAAATAATAAATAAATATACAGATAGATAGATAGATAGATATACTGTAGATATAGATATATTGATACTGTATATCGATATATTTATAAATACATTTAGTTCATTAATTCAATTCACAAACTGAAATTCATATTCAGATTCATTCATAATGCCAATTGCAAGCCAATTTCTGTATTCAAAAATCATTTGGATTGTTTCTTAGGTCATATTCTATCTTGAGATGGTGAATTTTGGTTAGCTAAAGATTAAAATGCATTCATGAAATATTTTCCTTTGTGGGTAGTGACTAATATTTGAGTATCACTTTGAAGTGAGCTACTAAAACAAGTCAAGTTGTAATTCATTGAGATGAGCATGTGTAGTGTACAGTACAATTGATGTCTCTTTAATAAAATGTAACCAGCGAAAAATGACATTAAAACAATCAAGTCCAGAGACTTTTTGCACAGTACTGCACATGTAACTCAGCACAATGGTGGTTAAGTATTACAAAGAAAGTAAATAAGTTCTAGAATGGGCTTTCCCATTAAAAAAACAAAAAGATACTGTATTCATTAACACACCGAAATCATAATACAGGCTGGCTGTGTATCCAATTAGCCTTAATTGACTTTTAATATTCTACGTTAGCTGTGCCAGTTTCACATTGTGAGGCGGCTAGGAAGTGGAAAGCGCTCCTTTTGACCATTCACCTCACAGTGCAGCAGCAGCAACAGCAGCTTAGATCTGGTTCAGGTTAGATTTACAGCTCCTGTTGATTCCTTCTATCAGATCTGTTCGCGTTTCTTCCATGCAGCCACATTGGCTTTGGGGAAGAGGAGGCTCCTCTCTGGTCAGCCAATCAGCGGGTAAAGACCACACACCCCCACACCCGTGCACACACGCACATGTGCACAGTGGTTATCAGCGCTTTCAAAACAATTTGTAAGTTTTACGTCCAGTCCACCTTTAAAATGTTACGCAATTCACGTTTAAACCGTCATAAACCCGAAATCTAATTTTCTTGCAGCAATTGAATCCACTCGAATACTTTTCCATCCTGCTGTTATGTCATGCGTTGCAGGCTCTGTCCTTATCTGCGTCTGGCTTGGTAAATAATTAGACCTTTGGTAAATAAGTGGGACCCGTTGTTACCCTATAGCGTTCTGGCCTTTGCACTGGACATGAGACTTGAAATGTGGCCAAGCAGAGCAGGAAGAATGAGTACTCAGCATGCAAATAACAGCACGCCAGCTCTGGAATCCTGCCCACCGTCATCGCTTGAACCAGTTCACTGAGTCGATGTTTTTGTTTTTGGAGCCCTTTGTGTCCGAAAACATGAGTGTGTGAGTCCCACTGTTGCGCTTGAAAGGGCACATGAGGGGACATTGGTCTAGTTTATTTATGCTTCAGCCTTGTTGTTTTGATTCGGAAATGATCTTGATAACGCAGATGAGCTGATAGCAAAGAACACAACAACTTCCCTTTCTGAAGGACTTTTGGCCTTAATGGCCTGTTAACAGCAGCTGGAAGAGTGCTCGTAGTTTTATCAAAAAAAAAAAAACATGTTTGAAGCAGTTCCGGGGTCTGTCGTGCACAAAAATAAAACCTTTTTGACAGTCGTGCCTTGAAAGTGCCATTCCACCAATTTTTTTCCCCGCTTTGACTTGTGGGCAAAAATTCTTGAAAAAAAGATGGTTTGAACTGTTTGTATCCACTCCCCAACGACTTAACTTTGCATTTTTGTCTGCTACCTTAATGCTAACACATAATACAAATGACGGGCTAATGCAGGTATATACTCTTTATCCTGTCCATTGAATTGAAGGAAAAGCCCTTAAATTTCTTCACATTCTCTTTAATTGTTTAATTATAGTATGTTTTTTCAAGTACAATATAATAGAGTATCATTTTTCTTGACTTGGAACAGGTTTTATTATCCAAAAATGTCTGAAAAGAAAAGAAATCCCAATAGTTGTTTTATTTACCTCAATTTCTCACCATTTCAATCAATATCTTAAGTTAATTAAGGTACTATGCACAACAGGCAGGTTGAATATGTACAGAGCAAAAGGATGAACAATATGTCAAATAATTAAATGTTTTTGTTGTGCATTTCCGTCCAGTGGAGTTCAGCAGACAACACCAAGAGGCTCCCGGTATCCACCAAGATGACCTTTGCACTTTGAGAGTCTTCAGCTTGGTAAACAGGGCCACGGTCTTCAGGCAAACTTTAACATCTCCCCTGTAGCTTCTGCCTCCTCTGAGGTCGCGAAACCCTGCTAAGATTAAATAAATCATATTTCAACACAAAAGGAGCTAACCCGTTGAGTGTGCAGTTTTAACACTAGATGGCGCTCTTCTAAAGTGACTGGCATCGGTCAGAAACACGTGATTGTCATGGCTTGATGAGACGTTCTGCTTTTTGGAGTCCAAATAAGTAGCCTTTAAAATGTTCCAGCATAGATTGTCCTTTTCATTTTACTCCTCAAAAACATGACTACCGTGTGTCCAATATGTTTTGAAGGAATGCTTGTTGTCATTGCGCTATGAATTTTGTACCAGGATTGCCTATCAAAGTAAAATAAACAGTGGTTTATTATGTATTGTATTGTGTGTACAATGCAATATATATATATATATATATATATATATATATATATATATATATATATATATACACACTGTATTTATATTTGGCTTACTCTACACAGTTACGTTTATCCATGTTATAATTCCCTGCTCTGTTCCTGAAAGCAGCACGACATTTTAGATATTGGTATGATAGATAGATAGATAGATAGATAGATAGATAGACAGACTGTTGTAGATGATAAATACTGTAGCTTCTTAATCATGGCTGGTGCTGATGCTGATGTGACGTCATTGGACGGGTTCCCTTTGCCCTGGTATTAGTCTGACAGGCGATTCGATGGAGCATCCTGTTTATCCGGGATCCGCAACCCTTCTCCTGCTCCCCCCTCCCATCCCACCTTCCTCTCTCGCCGTCACCCACTCTCGTCTAAATTGACACTAAACCCAGCCAGGCTCCTACCCTCCATCCTTCCGTCCGTCTCTCCATCCGACCAACAATCCTCCTTTCCCCGGCCGAGTGCAATCGGGAAGGGAGGCTGTAAGCGAACCGAACACGCGGAGGAAGGCGGAGAGACCAAAATAGGAACCGGCGAATCCTGGTGCCGATTCTCGCGCGACGCCATCGAGGCAAGAATTCATTTATTGTATTTTTTATTTGCAACATATAACAGGTGTGTATTTAAGGCGTCTCAATTTTGTGGTGGGATCGCGGCGGCGGTTGTTCATGGAGGCCTGTTGTGGATGAGATGTCGTCAATAGTTTGCTGCGTCAGAGCATCCAAAGGACAAGAGGAGACATAAATCCATCCGTGGCCAAATGTGTGCCGCACGCATGTCAGTTGTTGACATGAATGAGTAATTGTGAACGCCACCCAAACGTGGTCATGCTGACGCAGTGTCCATATTGGAAGATTCGGTTTGTGTTTACGCGGCCTGTTTTTGAGGTGCGGCAAGATGGAGGAGGCAGTGCAGCCAGCCCGCAGGCAGACTGAAAAATACAATGAAAATGTCGCCTCGCTCTATTCTACGCTTCACAGATAACGGATATAAACATGGTACGCAGTCATTTTTAATGAAACAAATTATGGAGTTACGCACAATAATTTTGAATGGCATATGGGAGTCCTTGGTTGAGGTCCCTGATTGTTTTGTTTTTTTTAACTCAATTTAGGCTAACCTAGTCAAGATTTCGGAATATTAATATTTATCATCAACAAGAACGTTAGTCTGTGAAAATCCTCCTGAGCTATTGATATGACAAGTGAATCATCCAACAACTGTAATTACTCAAATTTAAAAAAAAAAATTAAGATGTACTATAGTTTACCCTTTCAACAACTTCAATATTCACGTCTTCGTGATGAAAGCGTCACTCTCGAGTTTGTCTCTACTGCATTCTCCTCGACTGACACTGACTGCAGTGCTACTACTGCCTAAAGTCTGGCTCATGCTGTTGTCACCTTTTCACATTCAGTGTCACTGTGAAAAAAGGTGAAATATTTTGTAAAATTTATTGACAACTGTCTTTCCTTCTCCCCTGTTCCACTGGGATCACTCTGCTTCATTTTTCACACCAATAATTTGTGCAACGCTCTTTCTGAATGAGGTCTATACATGCTTAGTGAGAAGATTTGTCCATTGCATGAGATCGGCGAGGGAAGCACTCATGCAATCATAATACATGAAGCTCTTTGATGTAATTGGCTCCAGCTCACACTTGACCCTAGTGAGTACAAGCACTGTAGAAAATGGATGGATGGTTCAGATTTAGAATTTAGAATTATTTTATGCAGCATAATGAAATAGTGGTTAGGTCGTCTGTCTCACAATTTTGAGGTCTGAGTTTAATATCTGGGTTCTGGCTTTCCTGTGCCAGAGTTCGCATGACCTCCCCATGCCTTCTGTGGGTTCTCCGACTTCCTCTCACATTCCACAAACATGCTGCTTAGGTTCTATAAAGACTCCAAATTGTCCATATGTGTGAGTGTGACTGTGAGTGACTGGTGACAGGCCCAGCACATAAGGATGAAACATTTTCAAATAAGGTCAGTTTACATTTGTTTCATTGGCTCGAGAACCAAATTGTCATTTGGATCGCAATGGCATTTGTAGCATTTTAGCTATTAAGATCCTAACAGCAACCAACTTAAAGCAAATGTACTTAGATTTGGCACATGTCCTCAAAAGTCTTGAATTAGACTATCCGAAATGAAGGCCTTGCTTATCCCTGAAAGTGACACTCCATCCTCAAATTTGCCATTCAAAGGTCATAAAAATACACCAGTGATACAAATGAGAAGCTCCGTGTTTCTGACCCTGTTTTCATCTACAGTATTATATATTGTTGGAATTTATATCACCAGATGGAGGCTCTTGAAAATGTTCCCCATCCCTGCAAATGACTCGGGATGCCTGTGTCACAAACTGATGAATTTCCACACAAATGCCACCGCATCAGACGACTAATGAAATAAATTGCATTCTTGTTACTATGAATTGCTTCTCAAATTTCTCTCTTTGTCTACCTGCGCAGGTGTCCAGCGTGTGTGTCTGTTTAGTCACACAGCTTTTCAGCACTGCCGCCCACTTCCACAGCCACCACTAACATGGCCGGGGCGTCGGTAAAAGTGGCGGTGAGGGTCCGGCCCTTCAACTCCAGGGAGATGGCAAAGGACAGCAAATGTATCATTCAGATGTCAGGAAACACCACAAGTGAGTCAGACTCCAATGACTCATGATTGATTGTTTACAGCATGACATCAGGGGCGGAGCTACACGATGGCCATGTCCACCCCTTGTCACTCCTTGGCGCCACCCCCATCAAAGGGGAAATGTTGATACCTGTGACTTTACTGCCATTTGACATGGATGTACAAGTCTTACATCCCTTCATCCACTGCCACAATTTATTTCTATTGACTGTATATTGATTATTTTTTTTTTTTACAATTGATCCAAAATCTGAATGCAAATTCAAAAAAGAATCCATTTTCAGCAAAGAATGTATTATTCGTAGGGCCAATGTCATTCAAAATATGTACTTTCACACCTTAGTAAGAAAACAACATAGCTGAGAAGTCATTGTTTATCATACCATCCGCAGTCATGGTTTCAGGAAATAAAATGCACACATATACCAATCTTGCCTAACACATTCGCGACACACTCGTCACAACTACGTTGACGAACAAATCTGTCGACTGTTAATTTAATAGTCGAGGTGTCGTTTATTCATTTATTCGTTTATATTGCTGCTTTGTTTTCCTCTCAAAACTGCCTCTTCTCCCGCTGCTCCTGCTGGCCGTCTACCTGTTTGTGACGCAATTGCGAAGTAGTGCTAATTCGGGTCGGGTCATCCGCGATGTAAACAGAAGCATTAAGCATGCCTAATACTGAACAGGAAGTAATAATAATTACAATCAACTTTATTTGTATAGCAATTAGCACCTGTAAAAACACGTGTTGACAAAGTGCGTTGACAGCCCAACTAGAACAATCATTCATTTTGCTTTGAAGGAATCAGTCACTTTTCACTTTGCTACTCTCCCTTAAAAAAAAAAAAAAAAAAAAAAAAAAACTGGTACTCTGCACCAGTTTCACAGATCTACAAGAAATTTGGGGGGACACGTCTATCACAACAGGACGCATAAGTGAGTCTCAAAAGACCCAAGCCCCCAAGTGAAACCAAAAATCTGCCGTTTTGCGTTTGGAGCAGCCATTTTGCACTCAGTCGCACCGCCCCGGATGAGAGCTTGGGAAGGCACACATGCACCATGCTGGCATCTTCTAGGGAAACAGACAAAAGCTTCAGTCAGGACAGAGTGAGCGTTTAAGCGCTTTTTTTGTCATCACACCAGCAGCGCCAGGGACCTACAAGGATGCCTTGTTCTAGTTTGGGACCAGGGTCAGCTGATACTGGAGGGGTTGTGGGGGAGGGGGGCGGTGCAGCGTTTCAGTGGTGTTGTGCCCGCCGCTGTTGTCGGATGACCTGGTTTCAGCATTCAACATTTATCACTTCGGCTCGTTACCTTGCTGTCTTAGGTTTTACACTTTCTTACATTTCACAGTTTTCCCACCAGGTTTTCCTGAAACATCATTTTGAAATATGAACAGCGGACAACAGCAGGGAGAGTTTGTGTTTAGCACTTTATAGCGCAGGAAAACATGTAAAGTAATTCAAGTTTCATTGGATGCCGCATTGTACAGCACTATACAGGTGCATTTCGGTAAATTACAGTATCACGGAAAATGTATTTCAGTTGTAAATTTCAAAAAGTGAAACTCATATTTGATATCGATTCACTGCACACTGAGTGAAATATTTTATGATTTTATTTTGTATAAAGTTGATGATTCTGGCTTACAGCTATGAAAAGCTACAATTCACCATCTCGAGGAATGAAAATATGACCAAAAATATATATTTTTTCAAATACAATTATAGGTAAGAATTGTTCGGCAATATTTTCCTGTATAATGAGTCTTCTTAATTTATGTATTTCATTTTTTTTTCATCTGAACTAGTGAAATAAATGAACTTTTCTACCATATTCTAATTTGTTGGGATGCACTTGTATACATACACCCGCAGAGTGTAAGTTGAATTTAGATAGATTCATAATTTAAATAACAATAATAAATAAATAAACAATAATATATATTACATTTAAAATTTAATTTAATTATCTTTTTTTCTATCTCTTTTCCCCTGCTTGATCGCAGCAATCCTGAACCCCAAACAGCCAAAAGAAAACAAGAGCTTCAACTTTGATTATTCCTACTGGTCTCACACCACGGTCAGTATGAATTAACTGCACCGATTAGTCACTTAGTAAGCAAGATATTAACAATTTAAAACACATTTCCGCTGTGTGTACAGCCGGAGGACATCAACTATGCGTCCCAGATGCAAGTGTACAAGGACATCGGCGAGGAGATGCTGCTCCACGCTTTTGAAGGCTACAACGTGTGCATATTTGCGTACGGACAAACGGGAGCGGGCAAGAGCTACACCATGATGGGACGGCAAGAGACTGACCAACAGGGCATCATACCTCTGGTACTAATGATCTTCTTTGGATATGAAATGGAGGAAGTGTGACTTCAATTAAATAAATGACACGCTCCTTTTTTTCCCCCCCAGCTCTGTGAGGACCTTTTTACCAAGATCAGTGACAGCAATAATGACAACAGCATGTCGTACTCTGTGGAGGTATGTTTGTGTACAACAGTATACTGTGGAACAAAATAGATTTTTCCCAGGTACTTTAAAAAATTTTTTTTATTACTTGCACTATGTGGCGGCCGCCAATATTTTACTTGGTTCCAGGTGAGTTACATGGAAATCTACTGTGAGCGTGTGCGTGACTTGCTGAACCCCAAAAACAAAGGGAACCTGCGGGTAAGAGAGCACCCGTTAATGGGACCTTACGTGGAAGATTTGTCCAAGCTGGCCGTCACCTCGTACAACGACATCCAGGACCTGATGGACTCTGGAAACAAGGCCAGGTAACCTTAAAGAATTCCTTCTCAATTCTTTTCACTAGTATGCATCATTTAAAAGTAGTAAATTGATCTACACAATCAAGATGTGCTATGCACCTGTAACAAAAAAAGAAAGACCTTTTTTTTTTTTTGCACCATAACATAGTATATTACAACAAACTTAATGATGGATTTTATTGTTATGTGATGCCGATGAGTGCCACATATGTCGTTTTTGTGTTGAGTGCTGATATTTCCCAGTTCATGATCGCATCACTCTGTTCGCGAGTGAGATAAAGAGAAACCCACAATGCTTCTGTTTACATCATCCGGATTACCACCACTGCGCATGTGCGTTGCAGCCAGCGGGAGAAGAGCGAGACGCGGCAGTCTCGAAAGAAAAACAATGTGCCAAATGAATACATTTATAAATAAACGACGTGTCGACGATTAAAATTAATTGTCGACCATTTTGATCGTCGACGTCGTCGTGATTAGTCGACTAATCATGGCAGCCCTATACAGCAATTTAAAACAACCATCGCTGCATACAAAGTGCTGTACACGGATGAAAAATTAATCACATAATAACAAAGATGCATAATAACAAACAATAATAATAATAACAAAGTTTAAAAAAATAAACTAACATTAAAAGAAGGTTGTTTTTTGGGGGCGTTTTGTTTGTGTGTTTTTTGGGCTTACAAGCATTCCCTTTAGGTCTTAAAGCCTTCAGATAGCGGCCTGCACAGCAGCAGGAACAGCACAATGTCCATTGAATTGTAATAATGTTTTTTGAATTGAAATTCCACTTAAAATGACTCGGGAATGTGACATATTTGTTTCCAGAACCGTCGCTGCTACAAATATGAACGAGACCAGCAGCCGCTCCCACGCCGTCTTTAACATCATCTTCACACAGAAGAAACACGACTCGGGGAGTGAAAACACATCAGAAAAGGTACCTAAAGCCAACGTCACTTCTTCTCAGTGTCTTATTCTTCAAATGTTTGGCCTCTGGTCCTAGGTCAGCAAAATCAGCCTGGTGGACCTGGCCGGTAGCGAGCGGGCCGACTCTACCGGCGCAAAAGGAACCAGACTGAAGGTAGAGTGCTGAATTACTGGTTCCAATATATGGCCTGTGAATTTTTCTTGTTTAACTTTGAACTATTTGGGGGGGGCTTTAGGAAGGAGCCAACATCAACAAATCTCTGACCACGCTGGGCAAAGTTATCTCTGCTTTAGCTGAACAGGTAGGTTGTCAACTCAAGTACAGTACGGTACTCAAACATCGAATACTGTGTACAACTTCTTACTAACAACTGCTGGCATCCCTCCCCTACATTTTGACAGGATTCGGCCCCTAACAAGGTTAGTTCTACAAAATATGACCATAGTTCTCTTTTGGGCATATGCCTATGTTCAGCAACTGAATGCTATACTTGAATGTCTGTAGAACAAGAAGAAGAAGAAGGTGGAAAGTTTCATCCCATACAGAGACTCAGTCCTCACGTGGCTACTGAGGGAGAATTTGGGTATGTGCGTCCAACTGCAAACATTTTATTTTAAAAATGTTAAGTTACTTTATTTTTTGGGGGGTGCAAGAAGTATACACTTTTTCTCTTTTTAGGTGGAAACTCTCGCACCGCCATGGTGGCTGCTCTCAGCCCCGCTGATATCAACTACGATGAAACCCTCAGTACACTCCGGTGAGAGAATGTCCTTAAAACCTTTTCTAAATTATTATGCCTATTGTCACTGTTGGCAGATTCCTTGCATCTCTAAAACCACTTTTTTCAGAACATTAAAAAAAAACAAAACAACAACAACAACGTGATATTGCTGGAGTTACCAAACCAGTTTGTATTATACCTTGCATTCCTATCATGTACCATTGCACACCAACATCAACACAACAGCGCCCCAAAATCATGTTCAATCGCCAATTTGAATGCTAAAAAATGTATTATTTTTATTAAATTTATGACATTGTCATTGATTAAAATGAAAGGACATGTCGCCAGAACAGCCGTCCACATCAAAGTCTGCAGTCACGCTGACCTCCCGACCAGACAAGAAGCCTTTCATTCTTTACACAAGCAAACCGCTTTGGTTATATCATCTTCACAAATTCTTTTTTCTCAAAGGTCTTAAAGCCGTCGGTGATGCAATAAATAAAGCCATGAGCCGTGACACTTCCCAGGCAGTTCAACTATCCAAGAGAGTTACTAGATACATTCGCAAGCTATTTGTAACGCTTTAAATTGTTGCCCTGTTTTTCTTTCCAGGTACGCCGACCGCGCCAAGCAGATCCGCTGCAACGCCGTCATCAACGAGGAC
This sequence comes from Filicampus tigris, assembly GCF_054856515.1. Lineage (NCBI taxonomy): Eukaryota > Metazoa > Chordata > Actinopteri > Syngnathiformes > Syngnathidae > Filicampus > Filicampus tigris. Next base: position 14,882,783 of record NC_141226.1, on the reverse strand, counting down.
CCAAACAACCGTCTGGTGCGCGAGTTGAAAGAGGAGGTGGCCCGCCTCAAAGACCTGCTGTATGCTCAGGGCCTGGGCGACATCATTGAGAGTGAGTGTCAGGGCGGTAGAGCTGTTATTTTTGAACAAACACGTTTATGCTCCCCACAGAGACTATTTCACCAAGAAGGAGGGCAACACGGGTCAAATGACTCAACTTGAGTCAGACTTAAAGCGGAAGTCAACCCAAAGATTTTCTTTACAAAGAATATGTTCTATACAAGCCCACTAAATGAAACATGGCATACCGATTATTTCGTTTGTGGAGCATGAGTTAAGCAGTAAAGTCCGCCCGTTTTTGTCCATCTCGGGGGCGGCCATTTTGTCACTTTGTGTCGACTGAAAATGACATCACAGCTGCTCAGGCCTCAGGTAACGACCAATCACGGCTCACCTGCTTTCTGAATCTGAGCTACGATTGGTCGTTATCTGAGCCTTGAGGGTGTGTGATGTCATTTTCAGTCAACAGAAGTGACAAAATGGCCGCCCCCCTGAGATGGCTAAAAACGGGCGGATTTTGCTGCTTAACTCATTTTCCACAAACACAAGATTAATCAGAATGCCGTGTTTAGACTATTGAAGGTGCATAGAACATATTATTGGAAATACATTTTTTGGGGTTGACTTTAAGCCCAAGATTTGACTTGAGAAGAAAAAAGAAAAGAAGACAATTTGAGATTTGCTTGGCTTAAATTTATGAACGACTCGACTTGATATATGCATATATGAATTTGAGTCCATATAGTTAAGCCCTCTGTCATTGTTTGAAGCAGTTTAGTCAACAAAAATATGGCAACAAATATTTACATATAATCTTGAATGTATGTACAAAAACATGTAAATTAGTATAAAATTTTAATAAAAAAAAAAATGTATTTTTACATACACTATTGTACATAATTACGTTTTTATACATGACGTCAAGCAGTCTTTCTTTAATGGACCACTTTTAAAAAACAGTATGTTGTGACTGAACGAGACTGTGTGACAACTTACTTGGCCCAAGTAATAACTTGACTCTACGTGCTTGAAATTTAGTGGGGACTTCACTTGCTTGATTTTTGAGACTTGAAACTTATGACTTTGTGCCCCCCTCCCACTTTTATGTGTGGGATGGGATGATGAAAATGACACATGGAGTCTTAAGTGTTTTCCTCCTCTTTTGTCCTGTCAGCGTATCGATGCGGCGCTCCGGTCATCAGCGGTTTACAACGTGTGTATAACGCCTGCGCTTTGCAACTCAAAAAAAACAAAAAACAAACATCCTCCACACCAGAGAGCAAAATGACCAGCCCCCAGAGGGCAACATGGGAAAATGATATAAATTGGTCATTCTCCAAATGTTTTTCAAAATGTCATCTCCCAAAGCTTCTTGAATTTGTACACTTCTATTCATTTGGTACACCTGCACATTCCAATGACCTCCAATTCACTAATTGTGCCTTAACAAAGATAATAATACTCATTTTTATTTTCAGAGAGGTCTTCATTTAACCCCCCACGATATTCTAATTCACTGCGACGCGCCAGCATGTGCATTTTGGGAGGTTGTAATATTCCGAGTGACTTCTAAAGCTAAATGAGGGAAGGCGTGTTTGGAATAGCTCTCTCTATGATGCAGTGAAGTTCTCAAATCATCTTAGAGCAGTTACATCATCTTTGAAAAGGCGAGATCTTGTGTTGTATCTCATTCTATTGTGCAGTTGTATTAAATGTTGGTGTGTTGTGTTGAAGCCGAATTACTGCACATTATAGTGAAGCGTTGCTGACAAGAACGAGTGTCAATTCCTAAGGAGTTGCTTGTTTTGCATCTTCTGCGTGTGGAGAGCGATGCTTCGGAGCGTGCGCTGTCAAGGACTGAATAGCACGTACCGTAGAATTGAAAGTAACTCTTATGAGTCCTCAGGCTGCGGTGACTTGCTTCATTGCTGTTTTCCTTCTCATACACACACCAAGTACAGACGGGTGACAAATTATTGGAAAGGAATGAATGAAGGAGTCAGTGCAGAAAGATGCTTACTGAAGTTAGTCAAAGCAAGATTTGTTTTTGTTTCTTTTTTAACGACTGGTTTTAGATGTATTTCTCTATATTTTGTCGCTGTAAAAAAAAAAAAAAAAAAAAAAGTCGATTTAATGGATAAAATTGAGTAATCGCTTGGCCTTATTTTTTCATCTCAAGTTGCGTAGGCGTGAAGCGGGATATTTTTGTACAAAGCTTATGATGAATGGGTATTTAAAAGACTTCAAAGTTCTGTTTTCCTTTAACTTGTCATTCGTTTGTCTGTATGCGTAGTTCTGTGAAAGTAGGAGGTTAAAAAAAAAACAAGCTTCTGGTCATTTCTGTCCATTTGCAATGACTTTGGTACGATCCACGATTGTGTTTATTTGAGCTTTCTCTTCTTCTTTTCTATTCCTCCCTGTTTTCCCCCCTCGTTTGCTTCCTCTTATCCGTGACTCTGCGTGCCCCCCACTCCTGATGTTTCTCCTCAACGATTGTCCTTTCCCACCTTCCGTCCGTCAATCTCTTTCTGACAGACCTGTGCGATTACAAGAACTTTGTGAATGATCGCCAGGCTGTCAATCAAAGGGGTGATCTCTCCACAGTGACCAATGCCATGACGGGCATGAGCCCCTCGCCCTCGCTGTCGGCCATGTCCAGTCGCGCCGCCTCCATCAGCAACCTGCACGATCGCATTTTCAGCCCGGCCAGCGAGGAGGCCATCGAGAGGCTCAAGGTAGGCCGGATGGAAGCCGAAAACGGGACTGCTCTAGTGCTGCCTTGATTAACAAATGCCCCAATTTAGGATTTTTTTTGAGGCGTCACTTATTAGGTTTTTTTTTGTTTTTTTTTGTGTTGCAAGCAAAAATTTGACTTAGAAGCAATCGTCAGATACGCCACCACTCGAGTGAAGTAAAATTTGTTTTTAATGGCAATGTTATGAATGAGTTTCAAATTAATTAAACTGTTTTGCGATCATAGTTTGTAGTATATTTATTGATTCCATGTATAGTTTAATCTATTACTTTATTCATTGCCAGACATTTTCAGACCCTCTTTTACCGTAACATTTGAAAAAATAAAAAATATATATATAAATAAACTCCTGAGATTGAATGGTTGGACTGACAAAATACGTCAATGGCAGTGAGTGAGTTTATTTAGGCAATCCTAAACATTTTTGATGGGCGTCAGTAAGTCATGTTTTTAGCAGGGGGTTTACTCTACATGAGGTGATTTTGTAAGTGATCTATTTGTTTTCCTCATTAGGAAACAGAGAAAATCATTGCAGAACTCAATGAAACTTGGGAAGAGAAACTACGGCGCACTGAGGCCATTCGCATGGAGAGGTTGGTCCAGTTGTTCTGTTTGTGCCGGATTTGTGCCGCTTGGCACAATTCGGACACAGTTGGGATATGCGTCAAGGCAGCGGAAAGAAAAAAAACACCCAACAAATTGAATAATTCCAGAATCATATTCCCTTTTGAATCACATCCAATCTGACAAACTTGAATTAGCTGTGTCTACAAGTTACTTCACAAAACAGTATTTTGAAACATAAATAAAATCAATTAAGGGTGCAATTAAATACGAGTTACACTCTTACCAACAGCTAAAAATAGTAGTCACAATTTGACTGTGTTTCTTTAGAGAGGCCCTCCTGGCTGAGATGGGTGTTGCCATGAGAGAAGACGGAGGCACTGTTGGCGTTTTCTCCCCCAAAAAGGTAAAGAGTCTTATTATAAACTTACTACCGGTAAGTGCAAATCTGAATATACAGTGCCATTTATTTATTTTGTTTTAGACGCCGCATCTGGTCAACCTAAACGAGGATCCGCTGATGTCCGAATGTCTTCTGTACTACATTAAAGACGGCATCACAAAGTAAGCCGAATTATATTATTTGTATTTTTGAGATTCCGTACGTCTTGCTTTAATTAATGTATCCTGCTTTTCGTTAGGGTTGGCCGCGAGGATGCCAAGGCGCGCCAGGACATCGTACTCAGCGGGCATTTTATCCGAGATGAACACTGCACCTTCAGTAGCACAACAAGCCCTCAGGGAGAAGGTGGCTGGATTTATTAACACACTAACATGTCAATATAGAGAATAATAAGGATGGATTTACACTGCGAGTCCAAGTGCAAATTACTTATTTGTGGCCATGGCTGGCATACAGGGGCGGAGCCAGAACGTGGCTAATGGGTGGGCCTGGAAAAATAAGGGCGGGCCTGAATATTTCTCTCACTGAGCACAATCCTCCTATACCGACACATCGTATAATCAAATAAAATGATCAACTGAATAATATGATGTTCAGATCTTCCTTAGACAACCACAATTATGCCATTCTTAAAATAAACACAAATTCAAAAATAATTTAATAATTTACAAAAAAATGTAAAAGTACTGTATGTATTTTTTTCATGAATCTCATTGGGTGGGCCTGTGCACAAAATGCACATTTTTGGCCATGACAAATTAGCATTCCGTGCTCACTTAAATCCATATTGTGGCCACATATCCGATGCGAATTTGCTTTTTATCCACATTTGGAAGAGGGCTGTTTATAATCTGAAGATTTCATGCTTTGATTTGTATTTGGGCCACCATAACAATTTTTTTTAAAAAAAACAACTTTAGTTTTAGTCACTCACTGAGATCTCTGTCTTTTCATCATCCGTGCATATGATTTAAATTTCATGTAACGCTTTTCATTCAACAGGCTGTGTGGTTCTGGAGCCGTGTGAGGATGCCGAGACGTACGTTAACGGGAAGCGAGTCACGTCACCCACTGTGCTGCGCTCAGGTATCCCTGCAAAAAAAAGTCCTTGAATAGAACATGAAAATCTGACTAGGCAAATGTGCTCAATCCAGGCAACCGCATCATCATGGGCAAGAGTCACGTGTTCCGCTTCAACGACCCCGAGCAGGCCCGGCTGGAGCGCGAGAGGACGCCGTGCGCCGAGACGCCGGTGGAGCCTGTCGACTGGGCCTTCGCTCAGAGGGAGCTGCTGGAGAAGCAAGGCATCGACATGAAGCAGGAAATGGAGCAGAGGTGCGAGATGACACGTTGCAAAAGAAAAAAACATATATATATTTTTAAATATTTTTCGGACTATAAGTCGTACATTTTTTCATAGTTTGCCTGGTCCTGCGACTCGTAAAATTAGAGCTCGGACTGGCACCCGAAATCCCTGCTCCCCAACCGTATCTTTTTTTAACGGTTGGTGAATATTTGCCAGAAGGTGGCGGTAATACACCAAAAGCTCCCGCCGACTGCCAAATGAAAAGAAGAAGAAATGGACAGAAACGGGTGGATTTTGCTGCTTAACTCATATTCCACAAACGCAATATTAATCAGAATGCCGTGTTTCAACTAGTGGGCCTCCATAGAACATATTCTTGAAAAAAATATGTTTGGGTTGACTTCCCACTTGAATACATTGAAAGGTTATTCATTCAATATACAGTACTATTTACTTATCTTAAATCACATTTAGGTGCATCTAATACAAGAACTGCATAATAAATAAACCCTATTTACAAAGATAACAAAGACCACCTCCAAGACTACGAGGAATTTAATAAGAGAAATTCTTTTTGCAGGCTTCAGGAGCTTGAGGATCAGTATCGTAAAGAAAGAGAAGAAGCCAGTATCTTGCTTGAGCAACAGAGGCTGGTAAGCACAAACTTCATAAAAATGTCATGAGGACATCATTTTCTGCCTTTTTGTTTATATCAATATGTACACTTTCCTTTTCCTCTTTCTAGGACTATGAGAGTAAACTAGAGGCTCTCCAGAAGCAGGTGGACTCACGCTACCTGGAGTCACCCGAAGAAGAAGAGGAACCAGAAGAAGAAGGTGAAGTTAGCAATAAAGCAAGAAATAATTGACAAGAAATGTTTTGTTTTCAACTTCTAACGTGTTGCATCTTGTGCTTCCCTCTCCAGTGCCGTGGACCAAGCGTGAGACGGAGCTGGCTCTGTGGGCCTTCCGGAAGTGGCGCTTCTACCAGTTCACCTCGCTCCGGGATCTGCTTTGGGGCAACGCCATCTTCCTCAAGGAGGCCAACGCTATAAGCGTGGAGCTGAAGAAGAAGGTGGTTGCATTACTCGTGACAATCACAGCGTCTGTGGCTCGGCCAAACTTGATGTTGACCGCACAGAAAAATTTACAATCCTAAATATCGACTAGGTTTAGTTTTTACGATTGTCAACCCTGGCTGTTGTCCTGTCCATCCGAGAATCAGACCTAATTCAACTCAATTTTGTTTTGGTATCTGCGACTGTAGGCTTAATCTTAAAATCTTTTTGAATTGAAACAAATGTGACAACATTTTCAGGTCCAGTTCCAGTTCGTCCTTCTGACGGATACGCTGTACTCCCCCCTGCCTCCCGACCTGCTGCCTCCCAGCGAGACAAAGGAGAGGGAGAGGCGACCGTTCCCACGGACCATCGTGGCCGTTGAAGTGCAGGACCAAAAGAATGGAGCCACGCATTATTGGACTCTGGAGAAGCTCAGGTACTTTGGGATTTTGTTCTACAACTGAATTCCATTCCTATGGCGGCCACGCCTGAATTTGTACGAAAATTGGAATACGTTAGTTGAGTCATAATTACAATATATATAGTACTGTGTACTGTGTTCAATTACCTGTTAAAAACAACCATGACAAATCCAGGATGCTTTGGCCTTGGTGGAAGTATTTTCTGATATCTGACTTTGTGCCCCTTGTAGGCAGAGACTGGACCTGATGAGAGAAATGTACGATCGGGCCGCAGAGCTCCCGAGCAGCGCCGTGGAGGACTGTGACCACGCCCTCACCGGCGGCGACCCCTTCTACGACCGCTTCCCGTGGTTCCGTCTGGTTGGCAGGTGAGTGGCTGTTCGAAACCGCCGTAAAGGCAAGGCAGAGCAAGCTAGCTTTATTTATATAGCGCATTGCATACACAAGGTAACTCAATGTGCTTCACATAATTAAAAGTACAGTATTTTAAAGTGCTTACAAACAAAAGACTTCAAGACATTTAAAAGCAAAGTAAAGAAATAAAGGTAACAATTACTCACTTTAACCTGGATTTAAAAGCATTTAGAATTAGGGGATGACTTCACTTTTGTTGCCATCGTATTCCATTTGCGTGCTGCCTAACAGCAATCAGCTGCTTCACCATGTTTGCTTTGAATTCTGGGCTCCACTAATTGACCCTATTCTGCAGACCTCAGAGCCCTACTGGGTTTCTATTTTATTAGCATTTCTTTGATGTAGAATGTAAATAATCACCAATCAAATGCAATTTCCCTGGTTCTTCGCAGGGCATTTGTGTACCTGAGCAACCTGCTGTATCCGGTTCCATTGGTGCATCGTGTGGCCATCGTCAGTGAGAAGGGTGAAGTGAAGGGATTTCTCAGAGTGGCTGTGCAGGCCATTTCAGGTGAGAATGCAGGAGAATTTATTGAAAAAAATGCATCTATTACGCAACCCTAACCTTGAGTATTGCCTTGTCTCTGTAGCGGATGAAGAGGCTCCAGATTATGGTTCTGGTGTGAGGCAGTCAGGCATGGCCAAGATCTCCTTCGAAGATAAACAGTTTGAAAAGGTGACCTTTGGTGGTTTCGGTCAAACTTATGACAAGTTAGCTCCCAGGTTCAGAGATTTTTTTTTTCTAGATATTAACTTGTACAGCTTTGAGTTAAAAACCTGTATATTTTTTTCTGAAAAAATTTAACATAATTTTATGAGAGTGAAGTCATACATTTTCAATATTAGAAATGCGTATATTTATTTAGATTAAAATCACAATCTTTGGGAAAAATATACATTTTTAAGAAAAAAGTCATAATCTTACAAGAACAAAATTGTATATTTCCGAGGTAAAAAGTCTCATATTTTCAAGATTCAATTTGTATATTTCTGAGAAAATTAAATATTTTTGAGAATTAAGTCATATATTTTTTATATTATAGTCCAAATGATTTTTTAAAAAGTCAGATAGTTTTGAGATTAAAGTCACAATCTAAAAGAACTAACAATTCATATTTCAAAAAGTGAACTTCAAAATCGGCCCAGACAATGCATCCGTCCGGGTCAAACAACCTCTGGCTATCTTGCACGCAATTTCTAAATACGGCTCTAAATTTGGATTTTGCTCGTTTGTTTTTTTTTTTTTTTATCAGATAGCGATTCACTGCTATATTAAAATAACTTCTGGGCAATACGTTTTAACTGACATCACAGAGATATGTAACAATATGTAATAGTGTAGAACTTCACTCAATTACACTGGTGTTAATATTGATATTCCTTAATATTTTACCACTGTCAAGTAATTAAATAAAGCAGCTTAAGTTTTCTGTGATCTAGCCTAAATTTACTTCTGGAAATAGAACAGCGCTCAGGTCTACACTTACAAACTCCAACCATTGATGAATCTATCATGTTCACGCTCTTATCTCCGTCTGGTCGTTTCACTCCTCCAGTTCCAGACCGAGTCTTGTCCACCAGTCGCTCTTTCCCACTCCAACACCTCCCAGGAGGAGCTCCGCATTGTGGAAGGAGAAGGCCAAAATGCAGAGGTGGGAATCTCTGCAGACGAAGTCAACAACAACACGTGTGAAGGTGAGAGGAAGCGCTTAGCTTAGCTTCACATGGTGTCCGAGTGGTAAAACTCATCTTAGTGTTTTTTTTTTTTTTACTCTTGTTCCACGTAGCTACCCCTGAAGCTCCACCCAGCCCCGTAAAGAGCTTGGGACTGGGTCTGGACCTTCCTTTGGAGCTTTCGCCAGAGAAGGCTTTGTCCCACCTGAAGATAGGAAGCACTTTCACCTTCAGAGTCACGGTCTTGCAAGCCTCCAGCATCTCGGCCGAGTACGCCGACATCTTCTGCCAGTTCAAGTGAGTGGACCGCGCGTTTGCAGAATATATTCAAGCCTGTCGAATGTCCCGTTCATGTGACCGTTCCATATCAGAAAAAGAAGTAAGTATGTGAAGCCTTAACAATGACCTGGATTTCTACATAATTGGCTCATAAAATATGATCTGATCCTTATTTAAATCGAGAGTCAAGAGTCCAATCGATGTGATGGGATTGGAGGTGTTGGTTAAAGGTGCCCTTTTCCTTGAAAAACTCACACACCAGTTTTGAGTTTTCTCCTCTCAAGAAGCATTATATGTCAACCATACCATACGCAAAAGAACTCTCTGAAGACCTACAATTAAGAATTGTTGACTTGCATGACTTAAAAGCAATCTGAGTTGACAAATTGTGTATAGATGAAACCAAAGTTGCGATGTCTGGAAGTACGATTGAGCCTCACTTTTGTTTCCCAGCTTCATCCACCGCCACGATGAAGCGTTTTCCACCGAGCCGCTGAAGAACACTGGCAGGGGGCCGCCGCTCGGCTTTTACCATGTGCAAAATGTAAGAATTCAACAGGCCCATTCTCAGTGAGTAAGAAACAAACTGACGCTGCCTCGATACTATAAGACCACTGGTGATTTTCTTCCCTTAGATCTCAGTGGAGGTAACCAAGTCCTTCGTGGAGTACATCAAGACCCAGCCCATCGTCTTTGAGGTGTTTGGTCACTATCAGAAGCAGCCTTTCCCACCACTTTGCAAGGATCTAATCAGGTCTGGATTTAGTGGGTCAACAATTGGTATCTTTAAGGGGGAAGTCAACCCAAACATATTTTTTTCAAGAATATGTTCGATGCAGGCCCACTAGTTGAAACAAGGCATTCTGATAAATATTGCGTTTGTGGAATAAGAGTCAATCCACCCGTTTTTAGCCATCGCTGAGGGCGGCCATTTTGCCACTTCTGTCGACTGAAAATGACATCACAACTGCGCAGGGCTCAGATAACGACCAATCACGGCACAGCTTCAGAAAACAGGTGAGCTGTGATTGGTCGTTACCTGAGCCCTGGGTAATTGTGATGTCATTTTCAGTCGACAGAAGTGACAAAATGGCCGCCCCCAGGAATGGTTAAAAACGGGTGGATTTTGCTGCTTAATTCATATTCCACAAACGCAATATTAATCAGAATGCCGTGTTTCAACCTGCATAGAACATATGCTTGAAAAAAATGTTTGGGTTGACTTCCGCTTTAAGGTGCGCGAAAGGTTTCCACATTGGTGATTTCTGTGCCTTTCAGTCCACTGAGACCTTCCAGAAGGCAGTTCCCCAGAGTGATGCCTTTGTCCAAACCAGGTGAGCTGCACCTCATTCGGTAAGGTCTTTGTAGGCAAGGAGCCATATTAGCACAAGTGGCAGTAAGTCGCATATGTGAACACGAAGCGACTGCCTCTGACCTGGACAATCACGGACAAATCGGCGATTCACACCCGCACACCTGGCGACTCACTGCAAGAGAAAAAACTGCGACTCCTGAGTCCTGATGTTGTTATCGATAAATGTTTTGAGGCTCCGCATCTGCTGTTCTGTATTGTTTTTATTATAGGACAAAAGCAGGATACTGGCGTGAAATATTGGAGAGAGTGGTGAAATTTGAGAGGCTGCTCGTTTGACTTGACTTGAGTTCCCCACCTCTGCATTTTATTGAGTTACTTAAGTGAATGATCACTAAACTGCCATTACGTCTGAATTAAAAATACAGACAGACTTCTGTCAATGCCATACAATCCTCATACAGACCAGCAATTCATTTTGTACTGATTTTCCAAGGTTTCCAGGTTTTTCTTCTTTTTCCCAGAAGTGTGCAAGTGGTCTAGAATTTAGATGTATGGCTGTGCAAGTTGTGTAAAGTGTTAATAATTCATCAGATCAGTGGAGGGATGCTGTCGTTACCACACACGTATGGTTAAGTAAGTTTATCCTGATAGTGGGGGTTTTTGACCTGAACTAGCAGATAATCAATGTACGGTGTATGGAATGCGTAAAAAGCTCAGTCACTATCAGTGATTTGAAACCAGAGAAAACTTGCCTTTACGTCATAAACGACTCAAAAAGATTTGTATTATCATATCAGTCGCGTGGATCTCCATTCCTATCTGTTAACTAATGATTTGCAACCACTGCATGTCGAGTGACCATCAGGTGTGCTGTGGGAAATTTTCCAGTATTATATAATTGGTTGGAACATTATTATTTTTATTACAAATAATCAAATCTTTGTTCATCTATCTATGCCAGGCGCCTTTAGTGACAGACAGAACAATACTGTTGACGCAGAGGTGCTGAGAAAGCAACTGAAGTACAGTAAGAAAGCATTTGGACTTGTAGGTATGTTATGCCTCCATGTTGCATGTCTTTTCTGTTCCAGTGCCGGCCACCAAACTCAGCACTCTTACCCGCTCCGCCGCCGGGCCGTGTCACTCCAAATATGACCTCATGGTCTTCTTTGAGATCTGTGAGCTGGAAGCCAGTGGAGAGTGAGTTTGAGCTCCATCACATTCAAACATGGGATATGATTTATTATTTGTCTTCACATATTTTTGCATCTGCCAGAATTTCTTTCAGGATCATTGAAATCGAGTCTCCCTTGCTCGGGGTGGGCAAACCATGGATAGTTGGGCCAGATTATTTTTACATTGTGTAAAATTTAAAATAATAGATATTAAATTCAATTATTAAATTATAATTTATTTTTGTTTGGTAATTGTATTATTTGATGTAATTGATGTGTGTAATTAATTAGCCAATTATTTTATAGAACAAATACAAAATACATGTGTATGCAAACTATTTTAATAATGTATGCAAACTATTTTAATAATAAAATAATTTGGGATTTAAAAAGAACCCACGCTGCCCGCACTAAAGTCAGGCCAATGTACCACTACACTGTCACTGTGACTCTAAATTTATTTGTAATTTTTTTTTTTTTTAACTAATGTATTTATATTCTAATTTACAACAAATAAATTATTGTTAACCAATTCTTTTTAATAATTAACCAATTATTTAATTAGATAATTAACTTTAAAAAATACAGTTAATAAATACGGGCGGCACGTGGTTGACTGGTTAGCACGTCCGCCTCACAGTTCAGAGGTCGTGGGTTCGATCCCGGCCCCGACCTTCCTGTGTGGAGTTTGCATGTTCCCCCCGTGCCTGCGTGGGTACTCCGGTTTCCTCCCACATTCCAAAAACATGCATGGTAAGTTCATTGGACTCTCTAAATTGCCCTTAGGTGTGATTGTGAGTGTGTGTGTTTGTTTGTCTCTGTGTGCCCTGCAATTGGCTGGCAACCAATTCAGGGTGTCCCCCGCCTGCTGCACGATGACTGCTGGGATAGGCTCCAGCACGCCCGCGACCCTTCTGAGGACAAGCGGTATGGATAATGGATGGATGGATGGAAGTTAATAAATATATTTTAGTCGATCAATTTTAGTAGAAGGAAATGACTAAATGAATGCAACAAAGATTACTGGACACTTGAGACGCTCTGTGGGCCAGATTAAAAAATACAGCAGACTGTATGTACTTGACTGTATACCTACCATGTGTGAACTTCAACATGAACAAAAAAATGTGTTGATTGTCTTCCTGTCTCTAGTTACATCCCGGCTGTTGTTGACCACCGTGGCGGGATGCCCTGTCATGGCACGTACCTCCTCCATCAGGTCTGAACACATCAATATTATAGTTACAGAAAGGGAAACATGTATTTTTTAAAAATAGATTTCAGTAGAAAACTATTGATCAAGAAAGGTATCGTTAAGATTGAACTACAAGCTTTGCCTTTCCCCCCCCCAGCTTTAACCTCTGTGACTCAAACCAGGATGCTGCTTATTTTCACATTTCCCCATTCCAGGAGGGACACACTCTGTTCTTCTTTAATTCGCCAAAATGGTTATTTTCACAGACAGCTAACTGTTCTCAAAATGAGAGGCAAAGTGGTCTTGCTTCAAGCTGTTCATTTGTAACTATGAATGTTCCTTCAAAGTACTTTCACCACAGCGCCACTAATATATTTATCACAAGTGACAGTCTATTTACCATTTACCGTTTAATGCTGACATAGAATGGGAAATGCTATTGATATGCTAATGAGAATTAGCATTTCTGTAGAAGTCATTTTAAACTGTCGAACAATTGTTACTCAACAGAAGTAACATACAAATACAACATTAAACTGTAGTAGCAGGCATATATTCTCTTAGCTTCATGGAAAATATTAAATAAAACTTTACATTTTGATTGATGCTTCTTCTTGACATCATCAATCAACTCTACCTGTGTCACACTACTGCCACCATCAGGCTTAGGTGTACAAACACGATCGAGCACTACACTCATATTTGCCTGTGTACAGTATATTTCTTTTTCTTACTAAGGTTTGAACTTTGATTGTTTAAACAAGAGAGACGTGTTAATGGTGTGGTTTACAGCCTTAAAATAAACAGTCTAATAATTGCCCAAAAAAAAAAAAATTCACAGATTTCACCTATTATTATTTTTTTAATGTAACCCCCATGATAAATGAGAGACCACTGTAGTATGGTTTTTTTTTACCCCTGGTCAAAATGGTGTTGAAAAAACGATTTGGTTGAAAAATACTGTAATCCTGCAATCCAATCTATTGAGGATTTGGCTATTGTTAGAGAGTGTGTTTCAGCATAATTAAGTTGTTGCTTCTTCCTGCCTCTGCAGGGTATTCAGAGGAGAATCACAGTAACAATCGCTCATGAAAACGGGAATGACATTGAATGGAAAGAGGTGAAGGAGCTGGTGATTGGTGAGTATACAGAAAAATGTAATTTCTACAATTTTTTGGGTGATTTCACCCCCCTCTGTGCAACCAGTTCAAACATGTTTGGTATTTATCCAAACCCAGGTCGCATCAGAAATACCCCAGAGACTGATGAGACCATCATAGACCCCAACATCCTCTCCCTGAACATCCTGTCTTCTGGATATTTCTGGCCAAAACATGACGACAAGTATATATTTAGTTACAAGTAAACCTATTTTGCACAGCATAATATTCAGTGTTTGTAGAAAGAAGCATTCACAGTGCTTCACTGTTCCCACATTTTGTTAAAAATTTGAAGGAAAAAAAAACGTTTTCATTTAAAATTCTACATACAACACCCATAATAGCAACATGAAAAAAATGTTTTATTTTTATTTTTCGAATTCATTAAAATTCAAATAAATTATATGCACAACCTTTGCTCAATACCTGGGCAACAAATACAATCTCAAGTTGTTTTGAATTTGATGCCACAGACTGGCACACTCATCTTTGGTCACTTTTGCACATTCGTCTTTGCAGCAACTTTCAAGCTACATCGTACCGTAGCAAAATGCTTAAAAAGTGAAGCCTTATAAATATTTCTAGATGCACTCTATGCATAGGCGAGTCCCCAGTTTATGGCGGTTCCAGCATACGACATTTCGAGGTTACAATCACGCTAGTTTTCGCAGCGGTTTGCAAATGCGGCGTATGCGTTACTGTTTTTTATTTGATTGTTTGATATATACAGTTTGTCGTACAGTTATTTTTCCGACAAATATTTACTGTAATTTTGACAGTACTACTGTGTTAGTGTAGGTTAGTACATCATAACAAATTATTGACAAAACTCCATGGTAACCCAAGGAACGCCTGTTTTATAGTAACCTTTTGGCATCTAACATCTAATATCTGCCTCTATTTTTTGTAAACCTTAAAACGCGTCTATGATTCGTTTTGCATGAATCTAATTCCCCCTTTAACATTTTATTTCCTATTTCTTTCTTCCCTTCTGGCAGCGTCTCCTTGGGAGTTGATCATAGGTATTTCTTTATCAGTCTGACTGATTACTAACCGTTTCGTCCTAAGTGGTTGACTCATGTCCTCTTTCAAAAACATTGACGTGGAATCCTAACAGTGATTTTTCTGATGTCAGAACCTTCTACCGCTTCGAAACGGCGTGGGACAGCTCCATGCACAACTCCCTGCTGCTCAATAGAGTTACGCCTTACGGAGAAAAGATCTACATCACCCTCTCAGCCTATCTGGAGGTAGTGTTGCTGTTTTATCACCTACCGCCCTAAAGTGGACAAATGCTGTTTAAAATGGATGGATGGATGTATTTGAATTGTGTTGTGTATTTTTTTAACCAGATGGAGAATTGTACTCAGCCTACAGTCATCACCAAAGATTTCTGCATGGTGTTCTACTCCCGCGACACCAAACTTCCCGCGTCTCGTTCCATTCGAAACCTCTTCAGTACAGGCTGCCTCAGGCCTTCGGAGAGGTTGAGAATTCTCACAATTGTCTGACTTACATGTTTTGAATTGTTTTTAATTGCATGTACTGTATAATCACTCCCTGTCAGTAATCGTGTCACCGGAGTCTATGAGGTGACTCTCTGCTACGTGGCTGACAACGGGAGTCCAGGTAAGAGCTTGCACCCACAAATCACAAATTATTGTGTGTTTTTTTTTATTTTATTTTTCTTAAAGCATTCATTTGTTTTTGTTTTTTTCTTCAGGAATGCAGCGGCGTCGCAGGCGAGTGCTGGACACCTCGGTGGCGTATGTCCGAGGAGAGGAGAACCTGGCTGGGTGGAGGCCTCGCAGTGACAGCCTCATTTTGGACCACCAGTGGGAGCTGGAGAAGCTAAGCTTACTTCAAGAGGTGATTTAAGCGGGGGACACACAAATACCAACCAGAGATGGGCATTTGCTTTTGCTTTAGTCCGTCTATGAGTTCCCGGTAAGATGTCACACGCAGGTGCCCCAACCCTGACACGCAGCCAAACAAAGAAAAAAATAGGAAATAAAACAGTGTTGTATAACTTTCGGTCCCACAGATGCAATATACCAACATATACCCCATTTTGTTTTTATTTCACCAATCACCACGCAGTGCGTGTGTGTGTCTCTTGTTTTTATTTGATATTTGTTCTTTACTTGGCGTCGTGTCTGCTTGTGCGGCACCTGCGTGTGACGTGAAAATTCTGTATTCGACGCCGATTGGCTTTCGCCGCGGGCGGCGGACTGGGACGACGTGGGTTAGCTGAAAATACCGCCCAGAAATTATAGACAGATAGACGATGCCCAGCTCGGATACCGACAATTGTGAACAAATGTAAGCATTTTCCTTCTCTTGCGAATAAAGTCAGCAAAGCCCCGATTGTCTGATGTCTCTGAAATATTATCCTGAGTGATTTTCCTTCCCGATTAACATATTGATGCAATATTGAGTCTGCGCAAACCTTTATAGCCTGCACTTAGTGTCGTTATCCTTGAGACAGACCTATGAAGTCCACTGCAGTAGTTCATTCTCCTTGAGATGAAATGATATGCCCTCATTTTAAAGTTAGTAGTCAGTGGCAACGTCACATACAAGCTATTAATTTTCTGTCTGTACTTGGAGGGTTTCACTATAAGTCTTGTACAACACCACATAAAGATATAGATATAGCTAGACTTGTTTCTAGTCACATTTTGGTCAAATAGTCCCTAGAGGGCTCAGAAAAATGGTTAAATACAGTGACAAAGTGGTTAAATTGACTACACTGAGTAGATCGAGCAAAACCTCTGGTCGCCATGGTAACGGAATCATATTTAGCATTTGCATTAGAAAGATCTTTTGTGTAGATTGGTCAAAGAATGTCACAGGGCTTTTATTATGACACCTGGAAACTTCAATGAAATGTGGGGAGGAAATGACACGACTTTTCTTCTTTGACTTAATTTAACAACTTAAATCTAGGTTGATAACGTTAGCCCCTTGCAATAAGTTGTCCTTTTATCACAATACAAATACATAAAATACATACTTCGAGTTCAGAAATGTACAAGTAGCAGGCAAAAAAAATCTTAGGTATTTAAATCCAAATGGAGAGTTTATCAGTAAAATAATAGAGGGTCGAGAATTCAACCTTGAGGAATGCCCAATATTGTTGCTTCACTTCATCATTGTGCATCCTCTGATCATCACAATGATAGCCAGTGTATTTAGTGTTATTTTTAAGATGACTGCTGAAATGTAGGTTTGAATTCCCAATTAAGTCATACGGAACCATACAATCTTTATCCATTCAGCCAAAACGATGTGTGAATATAAATGCATTACGCAACGCCACAAATTTTTGACACGTATCTACTGCGTGCTCCTAAGGTGGAGAAGACCCGGCACTACCTGCTCCTGAGGGAGAAGCTGGAAGCCACTCTACTGGCCGGCCAGGATGTGCTCTACAAGGGCGGTGACATCGGCGACTTTGCCAAGAGTCCGGTCCTTAGCCAGAGTCCCGCAGGCAGCCCGGCACTGGACAGCCCCAACCAGAGGCAGAGGGAGCTGGCTACCAAGGTGAGGCCTCCAGAACTCATCTCATCCAGCTACTTTTTGGACATTGAACAGTATATATTTTTTAATTTCTTTCCAGTGTCTGCGTTTGCTGATGCACACCTTCAACAGGGACTACAGCCAGGTGAGCAGCAGTGCCAGTGAGAGCAAGGTGAGCCCCTGCCCAAACCCTTTAATCCGGCCCGTAATACCCTCCGAAAGCTTTCGTGACCAAGCCCTCCTCTCCATTCAATTTTTTTTTCAAATCACCTCTTAATATTTTTTATTTTTTCCTCACCTTGTCACCATGCTCTTCCTATTATTATCTCCATTGAGTTTCATTGAATGCTTCTGAAAAGCGCCACTTAATGTGGTGCCTTGAGATGTGAGTGACCCGATTTAAATGTTTTTTAAAACAAACACATAGCTTTGCTTCAGATCAGTCCGTTTAGCTCAATGCTAACAAACAATGCGAAACACCGTAAATGGGCTAACGAACAGCATCGGTGTCCCCATGTTATAACCCTTTAAGCAATGAATATTTGAACCCAAACAGTGCAGCAGCACATGTAGACGGGCAATATAGCAATACTCGTGCAACGAACAAATAGTCTTACTGGGATTTACTGAGGGAATTTGACTGGCTCCACGTATATCCAAAATTCGGTACAATACTGTCACCTGGTGGCCAAGGCGCACATACCAAGCAGCACAATGTCCATTGAACTTAACAACAAGAAAATGTGGCAAAAACTCTCTTGTATTGTGAAAAATTGCCCAATGTGTCGTCTTTAAAGTTATGTCGTTTATTAGCATACACCAGTGGTAATAAATTATAATAGCTTTTCAGCTTTAGCCTTACCTCCAAAGTAACAGAGCAATTCATTAACTCCTTGAAAAAATGTGTAGGGACGTGTTGGGCTTCCTACTAACCTTCCATATTACTCCTGCATGGCCATTTTAACACCACCCAAGGGGCTCTTAGACAAGGCAGACAGTACGATTGCTACAAATTGGCCAATTCTTGAATGCTGGCGTGTGTGCTACGTGTGTGTTTTCGTATGCGCCGTGTCGCCCCGCGTGTGCGATTCTCTCCATGCGTGTCCGTGTGTTTCTGAAGCTCTCCGAGATATCGGCGTCGCTCATGAGGGAGGCGTCCGTGTCCACGCTGAGTACGCTCACGCCGTCCTCCACCTGCCCCTCGCTGATCGAGGGACACTACGACATCAGGTGTGTACTAAGCACAACATGACAGTCATTTAAATTAAAAAAACGTTTTTTATTCACTTTTTCACAATACATGACAAACTGAACTAAGTACTGAATGTTATGTTTTTTTATCTAATGATTTCATTTCAGAGGTAGAATTGAATGAGTTGTAGTTGTTCAACTACAAGTGTAGACAATTTTAGAGGTGGCCAGCGTCATGAGGAGATATTTTAAGGCAAAAAATGTGTGGGGTTTTTTTTTTTCACTTATATTTCCAATGTGACAATATGTATTTTTTGGGTGGGCGGGTAGTGTCATTGAAATTGCGTATTTAGTTTGGAATTTGTAGTGGTTCTGAAAAAGAAGATGATGTCCACTTTCTGTCAAATACTATTTAAACACTTTTAAAAAAACCTACAGATTAATTGACTGCATTATTATTTGAATGCAGCTGACAGTAAAATACCCTGTACCGATTTGTTGGGGGGAGCTTATTCTCCACTATTCCCTGAAAAACCCTAGTACAGTACTATTCTCTTTTTTTGTTTAGGCAAAAGCAGTATCAGTAATACTTTGGCGCCACCTGGTGGCATCTTGGTATCAAGGAAATTTGTTGTCGTTTATGTTGTAGACACATCGAGGCCGGTTCTGGAGCATCCACGCCTGATCTGGACCCGTTCAGCCCGGTGGACAGAAAGAAAGCTCTCAAAGGCTGCAGCTTTGTTCCGGACATACAGGAGATACGAGTCAGGTCGGGATAATTTCTTCTTTTTTATATATATATATATATATATATATATATATATATATATATATATATATATATATACATATGCACTGTATATATATATATTTATATATATATATATATATATATATATATATATATATATATATATACACATATGCACTGTATATATATATATATATATATATATATACAAAAATGCCAATTTTTGTATATAGACAACAGCAATTCACAATCAATATTTATCATAACGTGACAAAAAAAAACAATCATACATACTTTGCTCTGACCAACCAGACAAAATGCCAAAATGCTGAAATTATTGTTGGCCAGCTAGCTGGTCCTGTGAGGATAAATTAGAAATCTCATTTGTTAAAAAAGCAGTCGCATTACTAATAATTAAAGTTACCTGGACGCAGCACCACTGATTCTGAAGGCCCTGGGGTGATTAGATTGACATGGGAACTCATAGGGGCTAAAATCCGGTTTTGACCTTTCCCCCCAAAAAAATCAAACGTCCACGTACTGGAAACAGTGCAGCTTCGAGAAAGATGCTACAAAATGAAGGGACCGGAATAATGTAACACAATCTCATGGAACAACTATTAGAATAGAGTATGTGGGATTGTGCTTCTGACAGTGTTTTGAACGCTTTTCTGTCCCACCAATGTTGTGGTTATGTACAGCCCAATCGTGTCCAAGAAGGGCTACCTCCACTTTCTGGAGCCCCATGCCAGCGGCTGGGTGAAACGCTACGTGGTGGTGCGCCGGCCCTACGTTTACTTGTACCGCAGCGAGAGGGACAGCGTGGAGCGAGCCGTCATCAACCTATCGTCGGCCAAGGTGGAATACAGCGAAGACAAGCAGACCTTGCTGCGGGTACGAGCCAAAAGCATGTTCAAGTGTTTCCCTGTGAAATGCGCGTCAGGAGTGACTCGGGCTCTTTTTTTCCTGTCTGCAGACGCCAAACACGTTTGCCGTGTGCACCGAGCATCGCGGGATATTGCTTCAAGCCAACAATGACA
The DNA here is from genome assembly GCF_054856515.1 of Filicampus tigris. Classification (NCBI taxonomy): domain Eukaryota; kingdom Metazoa; phylum Chordata; class Actinopteri; order Syngnathiformes; family Syngnathidae; genus Filicampus; species Filicampus tigris. The sequence goes on along the minus strand of NC_141226.1, from coordinate 14,862,518 downwards.
AAGAGATGCACGACTGGCTTTATGCCTTCAATCCTCTGTTGGCGGGTACCATCAGGTGAGTGTTGGAAGTTGCTATCAAATAGAATGGAATGAGATGACGAAGGAAACCTGCATGGCCCATCCGTCTAGAATGTCTACTTGTGATTCGGACTCATTTGGGCGTAGTTTCTAGTATGAGCCCTGGAAATTTTCCACCAACGGCTTTGTCAAACCAAAACGTATGAAGTCAAGGTTCTCTTTGGAGTATGGGTCGTTTAAGACTTTTTTTCTGCACCTTGTCATGATGACATGTCCACTGACTTTTGTGGCGATCAGTGAAAATGGTGTTGCGGGCAAATTTTTTCAAACTTTCCAGGGAGTGCAACTGAGTGAGTGTGAAATAGCTGCTTCAAACCAAAATTCTTGTTCAATTTCAAGCATGGGTCCTTGAGACGTTCTTCGTGCATCCTGCCGTGATTGATGTGTCCACTTAATTTCGTGTTGATAAGAAAAACTGATGGCAGGGGCTGATGTTTTTTTTTTCTTCTAACATTCGTACAAAATTATGCAATGGGAATGTTTGCTTAAAACCAAAATGGCTGGCGACTTGTTCAATGAGATTTTTTTTTAGACATGTCCACCAAATTTCGTGCTGATCAGTGAAACGGGTGTCAGGGGCTCATTATTTTTCAAGAATGGGCCTTTTTTTTTTATATAGTGAAACGATCATCAAACGTTAATTCTACGTACGACTCAATTTAAATAAATTCGACAAAAAAGTTTTGCAATTTTGCGTTGGCCATTTGGACAAAGTCCCTAGTAAGAGGCCTTGGAATTCGCCCAAACCAAAATGGCCGCCTTCCTGTTCACATTGGCACGAACCGATCCGTAGGAGTCGCAATTCTGGCTTGATTTTAGAGCATCAAATCCTTACTTAACTCAATCAAATGCACAATTTTTATAATGTTCCCGCAGGTCCAAACTGTCCAGAAGAAAGTCAGTCCAGTCGGCGCCGGTGGCCCAGAGGATGTGAGACTCTTCACAAGAGTCTTTGAAAATGACCAACACAATACAATCTAAACACCACCAACTCTCATCTCTTACATAAACCACTGAAATAACCTTCTCGATATATTGAACATGCCATCACTGTTACAAAGCTGCATGTGGACATCGCCGTGTACAGTAGAGTCATATACATGTAGGTAGCTCTTCCTTTGTTGTTAGCAAACTGGCTAATACACCACGTGTGTTCTTTTTGTACACAGTGCCACCCGGTGGGGGGGAGGTTCCTCTGCACGATGATAGCGCTAGTTTGGGTATTCTATTACAGTGGACACGTTTCGCTTCGGAGGTGTCACGGTACATTTATTACTAGTTCAACTATCATGCGGCTATGGAAAGCTGGAAAGCCGTTGGAGCATTTATTCAATATTTAGTTGGAAGCACACTTATTAGAACGTGTTTCTTTTTTCCCCAGTGCCACTTTTGGCCGACTAGTATCCAATTAAACCTTGCTGGTAGACTGCTGTGCTAAACTAGTAGCACTTCTATCCCCAACTAGTCTGCAGGTTTCATGCACTAGTAGCCTGCCGAGCCCTACTAGTAGCAGTAATACCAATTAGGAGTTTTGCCTCTCTAGTAAGATGTAGCTGTCCTACTAGTATGTTCAAGTTGTCCTACTAGTGTGCGGGAATGTCATGCAGTAGTGGGAAAAATGTAACTAGTAAGACACATTTGATTTACTAGTGCGCTTACCATTAAGTCATTTGAGCATTTTTTTTTCCAACTTAAGGTCATACAGGTCAGCTAAAGTGACACTTGTAATGGAAGAAATGTTACTAGTAAGGCACTCTACGAGTGAGCTGAGAGTTGTACTACTACCAGTCGTGACTTTATTGTTTATATTTTACTAGTTGACATTTAGCGCTTCACTTCTAGTACTAGTAGCGCACAGTTTTGCCTCACTAGTAACATGTAGTCAGCCTACTATTATGTCGTCGTTGTACTTCTGTGCAGAAATATAGTGGAAAAAAATTTACTAGTTAGACTAGTCGGTCTACTAGTGCACTAAACTGTCTTACTGGTGACGACCAAGAGTGTACCGAGTACATGGCCCTTAAAGCGGAAATCAGCCCAAACATATTTTTATCAAGAATATGTTCCCAGCAGGCCCACTAGTTGAAACACGGCATTCTGATGAATAGCGCGTTTGTGCAATATGACTTAAGCAGCAAAATCCACCCGTTTTTAGCCATCTCAGGGGGCGGCCATTTTGTCATTTCTGTCAACCACAGCTCGCCTGTTTTCTAAAGCTGAGCCGTGATTGGTCGTTACCTGAGCCCTGAGGAGTTGTGATGTCATTTTCAGTCAACAGAGGTGACAAAATGGCCGCCCCCAGAGATGGCTAAAAACAAGTGGTTTGACTCTTATTCCACAAACGCAATATTTATCAGAATGCCTTGTTTCAACTTGTGGGGTTGCATAGAACATATTCTTGAAAAAAATGTTTGGGGTGATTTTTCGCTTTCAGGTGGATGTCAAGGATATCGAATAAATGCTGAAATTGCTTTCCCTGTAATGCTAGGTTAGATGTAAATTAGGACCAAAGGGTAAATTGTTCTACCATTATTTTCTAGTTTCCCTCAGAAAAAGCACGTAACAAAACACCTTGGCCTTTAAAAAAAAAAAAAAGATAATCTCTGGTGCGTATTATCACACCCTAATATTATTTGTCGTTTTATGTTTTTACTTTTAGTTAATTGTGATGAAACTACCGAACAATTTTGCTGCACGGCACTTTATCGTCTTTGTTGAGTTGTTGCATCACCAAAGCTTTTTTTCTTTTGTTTGTGTATAGTTTGCACATGGCTTACCAAACTTTATCGCATCAAAAGGACAGAGTACACACATGCCGATGATCTGGCTGATTATCGGATGTCTCTGACGGATTATCCTGAGCAATTACCCTGTGGTGTAGGTTGTGATTTGTGCGAGTGATTTGTCCTCTCTTATCAGCTTGGGGAAAACGGATCGGGGCCAAAAATTGTAAATGATAAATCTGTTCGATATTTACGACGGCACATCCTTATGTGTGGGCCAAGCCAGAGACTCTGAGTTCTAACTCACCCCACACCACAGGATAGCCGCTCAGGATAATCTTCCAGAAACGTCAGACAACCGGGCCTAATTTGGCCCGATTATTGGTATGTGTGTAACGCTGCTCATTGCGTGAAACATTTGTATGTGTGTACCCCGCTTTTTATATCTACACAGTGAGAATATCAACAATTCTGAAGTCCTGCTTTTTTGCATTTATGTGACATATTTTAAGAGCTGCTTTGACTTATTATCATCGTGGTAAAATGCAAAAAAACTGACTTGTGATGCGGGAGCCTGTCACAGTGGGAATTGACTAGAATTGCGTACAAAAACTAGGTGATCAATTTTGTGACGATAAGACCTCATAACTTTGAATTCATGGCAAGCTGGAGCATTTAAGTGCACAAATCTAGATAAAACTTTGACAAAAAAAATAATTAACATGAGATACGTAGCACTGGGTGTTTTCTGTTTGTTTGTCATTGTGTTGCCCAGTCTTGAATTTTTTTTAATTTTCTTCAAATTCCTACTAAATTCTTTAGCGATTATGAAGAGGAACGGTCCACACAGCAGCTATTGCCTCCCCCTTTCTCCACCTCCCCTTTTTCATCTTGTGATTAGGCAAAAACCGAATACTATTGGTTTTTGATATATGACATATACGAGTCGTATGTTGTGCTAGCCTGTGACGTCCATAGTGTACCTCAGTATCATTTGTAAGCCAAAAGACAACTTGTTTGCATTGTAGCTGCTCTAATGCTTGATGATTAACATATTATGGGATGGTTTGTAGCTGTAGTGCCTATGCCAGTTTTTTGCCAACCCTTATTGAGCCAAGGCACATAGTTCACATTGGGAAAAAGGCCACAAAAAGTTTTTTGTATTGCTTTTGGGCGGAATCCTCGCATCACCAAAAAACACTGAGCTGACTGAGCAGTTTAATAGGCGGAGATTATTTACCTTTGTTGCTGACTAGTTCCTTCTGCACTGATACAGTACAGTGATCAATTTTTACCAAAACCGATGATACTCAAAACTATTTAACCTTACTATTTTCACACTCATTGTTATCTAAAAAAAAAAAAACATCCAGAGTGTCCGTCTTGAGGCGATGTAACGTGACACAGCTCATGCAGAGTGAGGCAAGAGGCGGAGTTTTGTGGCACACCTCAGACAGTTCAAGAGAGTTAATAGATTTGTTTTCAAGCCAATAACGCGGGAAAATAACAAATGATGACACGACTGATCAATAGTATTGATTTGTGGAGGAAAATAAATAAATTTACCATATTTGGACATACAGTTTCCTCCCGGCAGCGACAATATAGAATATAAGGAATTTACACACAAATGTTATTGCTCAGTGTGAAAATTACTTGCACCTTCTGCCATCTAGTGGAAGAACATTCAATTGTTCTAGACGAGAAATCGCATCATTTGCAGTAAGTACAATAAATAACCATTTCCAGTGCAATTAAGTGAAATTGGACCATTTCACGGGCCACATTGTTGGGAATCGCCGGTCTATGCTGCACTGAGATGATCCCCCAAAACACGAAATGACATTTTAATCAGGCCAATGAAAAAGGAACTGTTTATTCAAGACGTGGTCTGCCAACCATATGGTCTTTTCTTTTGCATGCTACAGGCCAGCCAACCTGTTTAGCCATGCAGCCTGATGGAAAACCTGGAAATACTGTTTACTGTCATTTCTGCATGTTTTGGGTCATCTCAGTCATCATTTCTTTCGTTTTTTGGGCAAAATGTTTATTATGGCCAAATGGAAGATGGAACGAAAGATATATTTATGACCTTGTGTAGGTTTTAGATTGCAATGCACTATTTATTTAAGTGGAAGCATGCACATGTACATTAGGCTGGATCCACACCGCGTCGAAGGGCCCAATTCTGATTTAGTGCCTACGATATTTCCGATTTATTTCTACATTTCAAGTGACACATATCCCGTAGTGACAACTCAAGTAAACAATAATACACATATTTAAAGTTACGTACCGCAGTGTTTCGTTGGCCTGGGCAGACAAGCTGGGCAACACCCTCTTTAAAAAAAATGGACTCGACACCCCCACAGAAATATGAATTGAGTCACTCAAACCATGCAGTGTAAATCCTCTATGAATTGTTTTGAGGTTTGTATTAAAGGGATTATTATCTTTTAGTGGATTTGTTTAACAAAGAGCCCCCGAGTGGCATCATTTGGGGGACACTGAATACATTTGTGTGCACTGTGAGCTCTGCTTCATGTCGGGCTGATTCTTTAGAGTTGGATCCAAGCATGCGGGTCCACATCTAGTCCTCCACTCCCCTTCCGCTTTCTCCTCCTGCCTCTAAAAATGTGACTGTAAAGTTTAGTCACTCCCCAATCTTTGTAATGGACCCTCCCTTCTGGCTCTGTCTTGTATATAAATGATGATTATGCAGTGTGTGGGGTCTCTGTGAGCTCTTTTTCTGTCCACTGTACGCCATCACGAATGAGAATATCAATATTCATAACCAGTCTTGCAGGGTGATCGTGGATCGTTTTTTGCACTTTTGTCCACGTCTTAATCTCACTTTTATCTTCTCTGATCTGCTCGTAACTTGTAAAGAATAAATGAGTGTTCAAATGTATGCTCACATAGTTGTATTGTTGTTGTTATCGGTGTGAGGTCATCAAGGTATAATGAAGTATCTGCTAGGTACAGTTCAAACTCCGGAAGGATTTAATACAGTATTTCCTTAAATTTCATCATACAATTGTTATTTGTATGATTATTTTTTGTGTGGGAATCCATTTGCACTAACAAATTATTCCCAAAATAGTCATTTGACAATTATGGTTGCTTGGCAAATAATAGGTTGATAATAATAACACTGGTCAACAGCCAATTTTATTCATAGATGGCATTTTGTGTACATAAATATTACCCAAAATATTATGTTATGACATATTGTATTGTTATTATTATTATAAAAACCTGATGTGCTAGAGAAAAAAACTAGGGCAGATGTGGAATCAGAGCAAAAAAAAATGATCTAGAAAAGTTAACTCGCATCTCTGATTTAAAAAAAAAAAAAGTAAAAATGTGTTGACCAGTGTATTATGTTCAAATCAATTATATCATTAAATTTAATGTGAATTGATTTTTTTTAATGAAGTACACATTTTTGATTTAGAGATTATGAATTTAATTTATTTGAAAAATATATTAGTCTTCATCTTATTTTATTTTACATATTTTCACTTTGGCATGTGAATACACCGTGTATTGCATATGAAGTTTTTTGTCTTTGCATTTGACAAAAAAAAAAGACCAAAAATCATACACATATAAACAGCAAAGATTTATAGTAGTGGTATATTTTTTCCCCACTAATATCAGAATCAGTATAGCTTTCAGAAAGAAGGGCTATTTTTTAACCAAATTGGTCATTTTCATGACATGTTTTAACTGACTTCCTTAAAGGTGTCAATCTAATTATTTGGCTATGTGTGACTCACTTGTTTTTACTGGAGCCCTGTTCAACACGACCAACTAGGCTTAGGGAAGCTCCAGAACCACTTTCAATCTCCCATACATCCTGGTCTATATATACCTCCATGTGCAGGTCACTCTACCCGTCCTTCCTCTTGAATTATGGACAGGTGGGCCAGCCCCCCAACTGAGCTTTAGGTCCAGGAGATTCATCTTCAATGGTTTCCGTCGTGCTAAGTGACCAACAAACACAACAGCGGATTCTGGATTCATTTCCTGTAAGAGTCATCACATTTTTTTTTTTTCAATTTTTCTCCATCCACGACTGCATGGTGAGTAAAATGCGGATCATTGTGGTAAGATGTTGATTTTCAAATGAGGCCATTGTTTTCTTGTCTGTGATTCATGCTGGACAGGTAACACTTCTCCGGGAATCTAAAATCCATATTAATGTTTTTATGATATATATATATATATATACATACACGCACCCACCCACTAATGAAGGATGTACTGTAGTTAATCGTTCAGTCCAGTCAGCCCACCACAAATTTGAAGCGCTACCTGCTTATGTCTGAATAATGTCATTAAATGCATACATTGTTCACTAGCAAATTCATTTAATATTACTTTTATTTATTTATCAAACTGATTACAATCTTTCAATGGGAATTATATATATTTTTTAAAACTAAGAAAAATGTGAGTCTCATAGCTTAACATAATGGAGATGAGGGCATGGGGGGGGGCATTGGAAATGCATCCAGGTGTTTCCCTAAATTTTTTGATATTATGAATGTAATGAAAATTGTGTTCATTAAAATAACTTAAGGAACTGTTTTCTGTTCAAATGAGAAAAAAAAATCTTTGAAATGTACCTAGATGTGGGAAATGGCAAATCTTTCCAAATATATATATATATATATATATATATTCTCCTTTGAACAGTTACATTTCCTTAGGTTTATTTTAATTAAACAAATTGTTGTTACATTCATAACATTATCAATAAATTTGGGAAAACATTTGGATACATTTCCGATGGCTTTATTTCCCCTACGTTACTGTATGATATGAGATGTTTTTCAGAATAATAAATAAATGAATAATGTAATAAATGAATTTGTTAGTGAACAATGCATGCATTTTAATAGCAATTCGTTTTGCATACATATTCAGAGTACTACATTTTACATCATCAAGTATTAAAATGTAACAATCATATGTCTATTCTTTAACAGAAAAAGTACAATATTTTAGCAATTGAAAAAAAATATGGGGGGGGCGATGCATGCTTGTTATGTTGCATTGCCAGTATTTTTTATGCTCCATTTAACAACACCATTTAACAGTGCTTAGTGGTGTCAGGTGACGTCAGACTCCAGGACACCATTGAGGTTACTTGAAGCACAATATCACATCGCCACTGACTCTCACGAGCTTTCTCCTGCATGCTGAGCAGCTTCACATTTCACCGCCATTGTCTTTTGCCTTAAGCACGTGTGTTTGTGCTCTGGTGGGGCTTGATTACCTCTTGTGTATTGAGAGACGCACCATGTGAGGTCCAACTCCTGCTAACTTTATCTGCTTCCTGTTCTTTCAGATTTGTCCGGCTGCAGCTTGAGAACTTGCAGAATCAACATGGAGAACAGCAAGGTCACTACAATTGGAACTAAACCTTGTTGTCGAGTGTTCGTCCGACAGATTCATTTCTGTGCTTGCTTAAAACGAACCAAAATGGAGTCAGTCCATTGTATTTCTCAGTACATTAGTCTAATTATGTAATACAATTACAGGGTTAGAATTTATTAGGTAAGGGACAAGACCAACCCCGCCAGTTGAGGATCACTGATTTCAAGGCTTCAATTAACCTACCAGGCATGTTTTTGGAATGTAAACAGCAGGAGGCCAATACAATGGAATTTTATACAGTATTCATTGAAAGGACACGTTATGCATTTGTCTCACATTTCAAAACACTTCCCAGGTGTCTCAATCATGAATGAAGCTTTGCGTGTGTCTTTTGTATGTGCGCCCAACAGCCGGTGAAGGAGGTGCTCCCCCTGCCTCGACTCCCGGAGATGGTCCCATCCTCTTCCTCATCTCCTAACGTTCCCCAAAGACAAACAACAGGATCCATGAAGTACATCCATACGGCCTCCTCAGGTAATCCATGTTTGATGTTGTCTGGAATGCGCAGGTACGGTACATCCATTGGAATATACTGGCGCTGTTTGTATCCGGACAGTAGGCGGGGTATACCCCGGACTGGCCGCCAGTCAAGCACAAAAAAGGTTTTCCAGATGAAGCCAAAATTGCTTCCCAAATATTGAGGTTTTTCTCAATCTTATAATATATTGACCAGATTGTTGCTTTCTTCATTTGAAATGCTTTTCCAGGCCTTTACTGCAGCCTCTTTCAGTTCTTGTTTGTTTCTGGGGGGGGGGTTCTCATGTTCAGGAGGTGAATGCATCCTCGATTGGGTTAGGTTATGGTGATTGACTTGCCCAGCCTAAGACCTTCCACTCAGATCTGTTGCACTGATTTCGCCCACTTGAAAAGTGGGTGGTTTCAAACAAAAGGTGCTCTGTCCTGAGTTGTTTAACATCTGTATGTAAACACCATCTGAAAACCAAATGTCTTCAATATACCACAAAAACAAAGCCGTTCCAATACTTGTGGAGGGTGACCTGTGATTAGCTGGTGACTAGACCAGGGCGTGCCTGGGATAGGCTCCTCCTTCTCCACTAGCTAGCCTATAAGGAAGACAAACGCCTTACATCATGGATGCTGTCAGTTCATTTATTTATTTGGCAGGTCGGCTTGGTAAAAAGATTTGTCATTATTCGCACATCCTTTAGCAGCTGAATTTTCATTTAAATCGTAATTAATTGATACAGAATTGTCCTATTGTTAATCCTACTAAGCCACAAGGTTGATAAGATAAATGAGACGGATGTCATGGCATTATTAACCCGTCAATTCATTTCAGCTTTTCTCAGTCACAAGACTGAATAAAGTATCTGGTAGAATTGCAGTTTAATTGAGTGGAAAAGGATCAGCACGACAAAATCCGTGCTAAACAAATGAGGAATCCAGAAGTGACTATTTGACATGTTGTGATTGGTCTCTAGTGATGACATCATTCAACCAACTGAAGCCTCCCGAGCGAGATCTCACTCTGATGTCCCACGTGAAGTCCATCAAGTCACTGAGACAGGCTGGCATCACCGCGGGCATTTTCACTGGACATATGGTGAGCTACCACTTGGCAAATGATCAATTCTAAACGTGTCTCTTCCGGTAGCTTCCTATGTAAACACAGGGGGATCATTAGTGTAGCCGCAGGGGAGCCTCGGTGCCAAGTCTCCAGCTTGGGTAATTGGCTGGGTTGTGTGTCAGGATGGGCAAAAAAACAGTGCGAGTTAGGAGCATGACTCAGACCCTCCAAGTTTTTCTTTCTTCCTCGGGGCGCAGGTCTCCAACGAGGTTGCTCCATAACGCTTGGTCCTCGGCCATCGCTTCCACCTGATTCCGTTTGGGTTGACCTCCACCAAGTTGTCGTTAGTCTTTCTCGGCCTCCCTTTCGTTGTGGATTCCACTTGATTTTCTTTCTGAGTCCCACTTTCATTAACTTGATTGGATTTTCTGTCCAGCAATCACTCCCAGTATTGAATATAGGTCAGTGGTATCAGGTCTGTCGTAGGTTTTGAACCTAGGACATTTGTGAGGCAATTCTGTACCTTCCGCCAGGGTAAAACATATACACGTATCAATTTCCGAGGCTGCGACAAAACATCCAGGCCCTGAACATACCAAACCCCAAGCAGCTATTCACCAGAGATCTGTACCTGTTACCACATAAACGAGCACACCCGACTACAGATGTGCAACGATGGCATTGTGTCGCCGCAGAAACTTGACATTGAAGAGTTTCCGCTGGAGGACCCGGTCATGGATGTGATCCTGGCCGACATCGAGGCTCTGGTGCCCACTCACGACGAGGCCGGCTGCCCCATCGCTGAGTGGAAACGTCAGGTGATGGTGAGACAGATGCAGACCCGACTGCAGGATGAGGACAACCAGAGGAGACAGGTACAGTCAATTTATAGTTCATAGAGTGTTAAGAGTCCATCTTTTTTCGCAAAACTAGGTACATTTTTTATTCTTGCGGCATTTAGGTATACAGAAACGTATGTAAACCGTTGCTTAGGCGACACTGAGGATCAGCTGTGAGACATGGTCTCTCGAGCACCAACAAGGTCTTGGCAGAGGCCTCATCGTGGATGGGCACGCCCCAAAAACTTCAATCCAGTTCAAAAAATCTGGAGATCCCAAGATGTGGTGTCCTTCATAGGCTAGTTTGGGCAGTTCGTTGTCTTCTAAGGAATCCGAGGGCCACATACACTCGTGATTTTGGGAGAAATACAAATGTTCAAGGTCTAGACCTTTTGATATGACCGTTGTGAATGTTGTCCTCCTATTCCTTCACTTGTCTCTCAACCCCGCTATCCTATTTTCTCTATCGATCGCCCCTCTGTCACTCTACTCCGTCTTTCCGTCTATGGTTGCCCTACGGAGCCTGAATTCTGTTCAAGTTTCTCTCACCAACATACATCTACATAAAAAGTATGAGGAACACTCATTTTGGCCTATACATAGTACAGAGGAAAAATACTTTTCCTCGCATCTGTTGCCAAGTGCTCGCTTATGTGGGGTTGTTTTTCTTTAAAGTATCATGAGTGCGCTTCTTGACCTGCAGAATGTGTAAAGTGCGTTAAAGCTAACGTCTGTTGTGAATTGCCGCCATGCTGGAAACTTTTTCTGCTCGGTCTGATTCCATGTGTTATTATTTATTTTTTTTTTTTGCTTCCCTCGCACAGAACCTGACCACTGACTGCCCACCTGTGGATGGCTGGAAGTTCTCCCAGACCCACAACGCTGTTCTAGGGCCCTTTGGTGAGCTTCTAAATGAAGAAGACCTGCTGTATCTGCAACAACAGATCGACAACGTGTCCCTCCAGAAGCGTCACCAGGCCTACGAGCTGGAGCTGACCAGGTTGATGGAAGAACTGGGGTCCGTGTTCCCGGACCAGATCCTGAACATCTCCCTGAACAAACAGGCTCTGCGGCAGATGGACGAGCAGGGAAGCCGAGCCCTGATGCTCAGTTGCAGCCGCGTCTCGGAGATAGTCAGAAGTATGTCGCTGTTGGTGGCCAACCTGACCAAGACCATCCAGGATGGAGCTGTGAGAACCACGTTGGAGGGTACGATGAAGGGACGGCGAGGTTTAAGGGATGGTCTGGAAGTGGACCTGGGCAATAAAACGGTGCTACAACCAAATGGAAGTCAGACAGTGTCAATTTTTGGGCATGGTTTGGACAGCAAAAGAGAACGGGTGGAGAAGGAGATCCGTCAGTTCGGGGTGTCTGTCGGAAAGCTTAAAGCCAACTTTGAAGGGCAGATTGGTGGCATTTATCCCTTTGCTGGAGTGGTTCCGGGTAGCCGGGCGGCGAAGAACGAATTAGTAGCTGAATTGCCAGGGCTGAGCAAGCCAAATGGGAGTGTGGCATTTAGCAGCGATCTTATAAAGCATTCACTTGTGATAGAGACCACAAGTCTGAGGAAAGAGCGCATTGTAGTGTTGTTCCTGAGCCACTGGAAAAAGTCGGCTTATGCTATCTCCATTCGGGCAGCCGTGCAGGATGCGAAATCGGAACAAGGCCAACAGAAAATCCCGTCCTTGTTTCAGTTCTGGCGACGGCGAGGCGCAGTGGACAAGATGTTAACGTCCTGGAGGAATAAACTCCAGCTGCGTGGCGCTCTAAACTCCCGTTTGACATTGTCCCAAAGTCAAGTTCAAGTGTTCTCTCCGGAGCAATTCCTACCCGAGGTGGACGGCGTGGCGGTGAGCCACGATTGCTTGACCTTGGATCTCTTCATGTTGGGATACTTCAATATTTTGGAGCAGGAGTTGTCGCCGGTTGAGAGGAAAATGAGGCATCTGCTCTGCTTCGAAGTCTTTGACCACGTGGGGAGTTTCCCCTGGGAGACGGTGCGGGAATTCCACAAGGTTGTCCTTCAGGAAATCCGAGCGGGAAAGCGACGCTGGAGCGACGGCTTCGACGACATCAAGCTCCGCTTCTTCAGCCAATCGGAACCAAAGTCAGATAGCGGGCCAGCGCCTTCAGTTGTGGTTCGGAGTGCTTCACCGGATGAGGGCAGCTGCGGAACGGACTTGTCCTGTTTCAACAACGAAGACATTTGTCAATATATTGATCGCAGCTTTGCTTTCTGGAAGCAGAAGGAGGCAGAGATCTTTGATTTTGAACATTAGCGGCACTCTAAAACCTGATGCTTTTTCAGTTACTGTGTGTCGAGTGTGGTTATTTGACATGGGCTGAAAAGTGACTTGGACGGAACATCATTTACATTGATTTTAGCGTCAGGGCAGCAGAGTGCTCACGAGGTTAGCGTGTCTGCCTCAGAGTCGAGTGCGGCGGGTTTGAAGCTCCACATTCACACCAATGGACAGTTTGGAGTATTCATTGAAGCGAACGTCAACGAATAAAAAATGTGGTGAAAGTGCACTAGTCATTATCTGCATGTGAATGTATATACTGTGTTGTCCTTCCTTGCTGCACTACTTCCTTCCATTCACCCTTATTACTTGCTTTCATACCATCCTTGTCTCCTTCCATCTTTCCTTCCACGCGCTCATCTTCATTTCGTCGCGTCCTTAATTCCTTCCTTCCTTTTATACTATCCGTGCCTCATTCTTTGCTTCCTGTCCTCGCTGCGTTCCTCCTTCCTTCCAGACATCCTTGTTTCCTTGCCTCCTGCCGCCCTTCCCTCCTTTGCAGCCTTTCTTCCTTCTTTTCCTCCTCTTTTCCTTCCTTTTATACCTTCCTTCATCGCTTATTTTCATCCTTGTTTTCTTTCCTCCATCAGTCCTTCCTTCCCACCTTTGGTCATCGTTCCTTGCAGCTCTCCTTCCATTCTCCCTTCCTTTCATCCATCTTTCCTCAATTCTTCTTTTCATTCCCTCCCTGTTTCCTTCCTTCCATCCGTCCACCAAACTCCGTCATCTTACCTTGCCTCCATCCTTCCTTTTCATACATCTTTCATATAATCCTTCTTTCCTTCCCCTGTCCTTCCTTTCACACATCCTTGTCTCCCACCTGCCATCCTTCCTTCTTACCATCCTTCCACCTTCCTTCCATCATGCCTCCTAAATTCCATCCCTCCTCCGTCCCTTTCTTAACTCTTCTTTGCCTCCCTCCCTCCTTCCTTCCTTCCTTCCTTAAAAAATATCTCTCTAGTCCATTTTCCGCTCCAATACAAGAAGGTGAGGATGGGAATAGGTGAGGTCGCGCATGCGCACAAGTGGCGCAGAGCTGCCAGGAGGACGCGGAGAGGAGCATCATCATCATCTTCATCATCCTCATCCTGCCCCCGCTACCACCACGCTGCTACGAGCCAGCCGAGACATTTTCTTCCTCTGCAATAATCCGCCCTTAAAAATAACAATAATAAATAAGCGCCATCATGTCAGCCGGAGGAGATTTGGGGAACCCCCTGCGGAAATTTAAACTCGTATTTTTGGGAGAACAGAGCGGTGAGTCACTATCACCGAACCTTCCCTTGCACTCCCACCCTGCACGACCAACATTTTTATTATATGAACAGCAAAAACGCTGACTTTTATTGTTTAATTGCATAAAATGACGTGATGCCTGTCTTTTCTTTTTTTTTTTTGCCTTCACGTCCATTGTGAAGAAAATGTGATTAACCAAGACTGAGGAGAGGCAGGAGCATATCAAAGCAAAATAGAATCAATAACTATTATTTTTATTATTCATTTTTCAACACAAATTGCTGCTGTTTAGCCTCCGTTGCGTGGGGCGGTGTTTCGGTGTTTAGACGTGCTGCAGTGGCCCACAAACACAAGCCACCTCTTTCTTTCTTTTTTCTTTCTTTATTATGTCGCTTTTCTTCATCATTGTATTTGTTCCATACATGTTTATTCCTATGCCAAACGTGACAGACTCCTCTATTATGTCATACAATGGCGTTGTTTGTGTACGAATCCCATGCATGTGTCAGTTGGGGACACACCCAAGGCTGCCGATGTCTGCTTCTTTCTGCAGCCTCCGGCTCGTCCCCTCTCATAAAACAAGCGCACCCCTAAAGACGTGACATTACACAACATTTTTTGTGTGCGTGTGTCAGCGTGTATGTGTTTATGTGTTGATTAAAGGTGCACGATGACTGTTTTGTGCAATGTTTTTGTAATGCAGACAAATGGCACGGCATCCAGAAAATAGTACAAAAAACATCAAACAAAACACGCAATTAGTGCGTGTGTGTTCATGCGTCTGCGTGGCCTTGCGCTGCAACATTGCTGTCCGTGGTGCTGAGTAGAGGCCCTGCCCAAAATCCTGCTCGTGTGCGTGCGTGTGTCTTTTTGTGCGAAAAAGAAAAGAAAAAAAAAACCACAAAACAAAACAAATTGGGCAAGACAGGCCCACCCAGAAGGGAGCATCCGCCTTTAGTATATATCTAAAAAATATATATATATCATACCATATCATATCATTTATCCGTTATAGATATGTGATTATTATGGGTATTATGCATTGGCTAGTGGTGATGCAAGGTTGCGGTAAAGATAATTATGAGATTTAAGTTGTCATGCTTGGAATAGAAGAAGTGATTTTCAGCTTTATTATATGAGAGAAAAAATTATGACGTTAAATTAAGGAAGTTGTGACAGTACAGTACAAGAAATTATAGGATAAAGAAGGGAAAATCAATTCTAATTTTAAGATAATAAGGCAGAGTAATAATAAAGTCATCATACTGATAGTAGGACTTAATTCTTCAAGGATGCTCATAAAAGTCCTATTACAAGAATAACACTTTAATATTGCGTGTACTAGTAAAGTTACTGCCCAGTTTCTCTGTCTCTTAAATATGTCTTTGATGTTTGTTACAGAAAATGTAAATATCCTTGATTTGTTTGGACTGGTGATTTTAAAAGTTGTCTTTGTCTAATAATGAGCCTTCATCGTGTCACGCGTACTGTTTAATACCATTCTGCTATGTTTCAGTGGGAAAAACGTCTCTCATCACCAGATTCATGTATGACAGTTTTGACAACACATACCAGGTAAGATGCAAAACCGTAGTGTAAATATAGCAAGTGTGTTATTTCCCTGCTTGAAGTCATATTCGACACGTTGACCTTATCTGGTATCATAGGAGCCCACTACAAATGTAATAATACTGCCTTTAATCCAGATTACAATCTTGTTTTTGTATAGAAAATACTGATTGTGTTACTAATCTTGGTGCAATTGTGTTGTTTTCATATGCGGCTACTGAAGCAATATCGTCGTAATAAATTAATATGGATTTATCTTGTCCTTGGCTGTGTGATTAAATCCTAAAGAAGACAATTAAAGTGAAGCAGATTAAGTCGGATTTATTGCTCCGCCTTCTATTTATCTTTCATCATTAGGAATTAATGAAGTTGCAAATGATCCTTTCTCCTTGTATACCACAGGCCACCATTGGGATTGACTTCCTATCAAAGACCATGTACTTGGAGGACCGAACAGTAAGGAGCATTGGTTGTCCTTTAGAATGACATTGTGATCTCAAATGTTGAACAGGTTTAACATTTACGAGAGTTGACATCCGCCGTTTTTCAAGCAAATCGTTGGGGGGAAAATCATTCTCAACAAACCCCACACCAAGAGATCATTTCTCAGATAATATTTGAAAGACATTGGATAATCTGTCTTTTGCTGACTTTGATCGTAAGGAGTGAAAAAGGCTCAAATTTGTCCCGATTGTCAGTGTGGGGGTGCCATGCTCAGGTTTCGCATTTGCAATAGTTGGAGTCTACCGCTTTTCAGAGAAATTTGTGGACAAATCATTTTTAACACACCCCATACAGCAGGATAATCGATCAGGATAATCTTTTAGAGATATCTGATAATCAGGACTTTGATGACTTTGATCGTAAAGAATGAAAAATCTTAAAATTTGACCCGGTTGTCAGTATTGGTTTATTCCGCTCAGTTTTAACTTTTACGGCAGTTGGAATCAACTGTTTTACAAGCAAATCATAGAGGAAAAAAATCCATCCACCCATCCATTATCTGAACCACTTAGTATACTTACGAGGATAATCATTCTTCCAAAAAAAACCACACACACCACAGGATGATTATTCAGGATAATATTTACAAGACATCCAATGAGCAATCCTTTTTCTGACTTTAATCAGGAGCGAAAAATGCACAAATTTGACCCGAAAGCCAGAATGTGTATACCCTGCTTATTTGATCGTTTTGTATCATGTCAAAATCACAAATTCCCTGTTTTAAGATAGTCGGCCCTGTCCATTTTCCCAAAAGATCGGGGAGAAAAAAATCTTTCTAACAAACCCCACGACGCAGGATAATCATTAAAGGCGGGACTGGTAGAGACATCTGTCAATCAAGTTTTTGCTGACTAAGATTGGAAGGGGTGAAAAATGATCAAATCTTCCTCATTTGGTATGGGTGTACATCGTTTCCATTTCACATCACAATCATGCAGTCTGTGGCTAGGTCTTTCACTTTGGGATTGTCAAAGTTGAACAGTTTTAAGATTTTTAAGATCGTCAGCCAAGGCTATTTTCCAAGGAGATAGTGGAGGAAAAATGCACTCTTGACACACCCCACACCACAGGATAATCACTCGGGATAATTTTTTAGGGTTATCTGACAATCGGTCCTTTACTGACTTAAATAAGTAAAGAAAGAAAATATTCAAATTAACCTGATTATCAGTATGTGTTTGTAAAATTACGTTTGCAATTTTTACCACTACATGACCCCAGATTTCCGCGGTCCATACATTCCAAACCACTGGATAATTGCTCAGAATAATCCTTTAAACATTTGAAAATGGCCTGTACTGATGAAAATACTCAGATTCGGCCCGATTATCAGTGTGTGTATACAGTATCCCGCTTTAGCAATTTTATAGGCTACCTGACCTCAGATTGTCATGGTCAATACACCCCACAGCACAGGATAATGACTCAGGATAATATTTCAGATGACATCTGATAATTTGGGATTTGGTGATTTTAATTGGAAGGTAGGAAAACTCTTCCAATTGGCCTGATTATTGATATGTGTGTACCCCACTTTAAGATTGTTCCTTGTGTGTCATTTGAGCTCAGTAGGAAGAAAAAAAAAAGCTCCAGTTTCCTCCCGCTTTGACTAATCCATGATTGGATTTCATTTCTGCCTAACACGATTAGCCAAAGGTTATTTCTGCTGCTAATAGCATCAGTGCGCTTAAACTTCTTGACTGATTCCTTTTTTTTTTTTTTTGGGAGGGGGGGGGGGGGGGCTTGCAGCAATATAGTTTATTTGTGGCTCATATCGTATACTGTTCATACTGTGTATATATAGGTGAGACTGCAGCTGTGGGACACAGCAGGACAGGAGCGTTTCCGGAGCCTAATTCCGAGCTACATACGAGACTCCACAGTTGCCGTGGTGGTCTACGATATCACGAGTGAGCAGCTCACGTGTTTGTTGTCCATCTGATATATTTCAAACCCTCGCTATTCGTCCTTCCCATCTAAAAATGTTTATAATTATCTATATTCATAGTTTATACACTAAATATACCCCAGAATATAACCACAAAACACAAATGTACCTGTTAGCTTCAGCATTAGCATCAGAATTTTTCAACAATACCTCCAATGTTAACTATAGAGGTTATCTTCCAACTTTATCTCTAACTTTAAGCGCTAGGGAGGTCAACTGTTTGCTTCCTACATTATCTCCAATGTTAGTTTCCAAAGTTATCAAAAATGGTAGCTTCAACATTACTTTCTGGATTCAGCCTCCAATGTTACATTCATTTTTTAAATTAGCTTCTAATGTTACCTCTAAGATTACCATCAAAGAGGATTAACGTTAGCTCCCAAATTCAGTTCCAATGTTAGCTTCCAAACTTACTGTTTGGACTTGTTAAACATTAGCTCAATCCTTAGTGTCAAATGACGATTTATCTCTTGATAATATATATGCCAATTGGCAATGAATACTTGCAGAAATTGTGGTTTTCCTTAGATTTTAGCATTTTGCCCAAGATGATAATTTAGCTTTTGATTTGATATAATGACACTTTTATCCACAACTGAGGTGCTATCATCCTCATTTTAATATGTTGGATCCCCGTCAGTATCATCCAGGTTAGAATAGAATAGAATAGATTGACTAAATAAAACGGTGTATGTATGTGACGTATTCCTCCTCAGACGTCAACTCGTTCCAGCAGACCTGCAAATGGATTGACGACGTTAGGACCGAGAGAGGAAGCGACGTCATCATCATGCTGGTGGGCAACAAGACGGACCTGGAGGAGAAGAGGTGAGTAGGCGGCGGCGGCGGCGTAATGTTGCTCATCAGCAGGACGATGCCGATCAACATGGTGCGGATGCTCTCTCATCAGGCAAATCACCATCGAGGAGGGTGAGCAGAGAGCCAAAGAGCTGAACGTCATGTTCATCGAGACCAGCGCCAAGACGGGCTGCAATGTCAAACAGGTGACACTTTTACACTTACGGTATGTGAATATGTGGAGTTCTGGTCACGGCACACCCCAAAGCAAGAATGTCACATCAGTCTTGTGTAAAGTACCTGGAAACCATACGTTAGTAAAATGATCCAAACAGAAAATAACTTTCAAAGTTAAGTAAGATCTTGTAGAATATTACTTATCTTAAAGTATGTAACATTTACTGAACTTAAAAGTGGAGTTTGCAGTTTATTCCTCATTTCACTAATCCACCCTGCCCCAACAAAATAACAGCGCTAGTAATACCAAGCTAGCAATAGCACTGTAAACAAGCCGAAGTTAGCCTCAGCTGCTAAATTGGTAGCACGACCTATTTTTAATAAGTGTTACTGTAACACTAAATGTATTGAACATCATCTGATAAAGATGAATCACACACCATCATGTGACACTCTGAAGAAGACGAAAGGCTGCCGTCAAAACATGTCAGGTAACAACCTAAAAAAAACCTGCCCCAGATAAAGGGATCGCCCAACGAGTGTAACAATTCAAAAGTTTGACGTTTTTGTTTTTAATCAAGTAGTAATCGAAAAGAGGTGATAACCTGTCCAACAGAGGTTGAAGTGGGCATGAGTAGAGATAAGCTTGTTCTCCATAGTTGAGTGCCTATGGAGAAGAAAATATGGCAGCCAAAAATAGTCAAAATTAAATAAATAATAAATATTTCCAAAGGTTGAAGTGAGCATGAACGAACAGAGGTGTGCACATAAATTTGGGTGGCGATTGATCAAGCTTTTCAGATATAAAGCTCATTAAGCTTGTTTACATTAAGTGTTTTCGTCCGTCCCGGCAGCGGGTGCTTCCATCATAAATTCCATCAATTTGTATTGTGTCAATACAGCTGGGACTAGCCTTCCACTTTGTGCTCTGCGGTTCAGGCATTACGTTAATGAACAGTTTCTTGGTGCTTTTACTTTTTACCCAGGAAGATGAAGATGGTTTGGGAAAATGTATCGGAAGAAAATTTTTAACTATGTTTTATTTTGGAAATATAGTCAAATTGAAAGTAGATGAAATACAAAAAAAAATATAGAGATGTGAAAATTCAGTCCAGTAAGTATTTGCGTTCCAGACCCACACAACACACATTGAGTACAAAACAATAACTTGTATTCATGAATATACGGTAAATATGAATCTAACATGAATATGATTTTTCCCTCTGCCTTCTTCAAGCTGTTTCGTCGCGTCGCAGCAGCTCTTCCCGGGATGGAGAGCCTTGACGACGCCAATCCTGAAGGCAGTATCCTTAACTAACACGGCGGGTACCACTGAGTCACTGATGAGTGGGCAAACATATTGGCTGCCTTCATTTTGAATCTCTGTCAAATCGTTTCCTGACATCACTGCACACGCAGGAAGCTCAGTCTGATTCACTTCATTCGCAACATGTCCTCGTATACTACCATCTAGTGGACATTTGACAAAATGTCCGTAGAATGTTACTCTGCACTACGCCTCACAAAAATAAAATACTATGCTATACCTTAGTATTATGCAAATTCATACCATACCATACCATACTATACTATTGGATATACAATACTATATCATATTAAAACATACCATATTAATGAAACTAGTGAGACTAATGAAACATGCTAAAAATGGCATACCGTACCATACTACCATATACCATAGCACGCATAGCATACCATGCTTTGCTATAGTATGCTATAATATGCTACACCAGCCCATAACTAGGCAAAAATAATATGACATACTAAATTATACTATGCCTCAACTGAACTCAGCTCAAATGTATTTATAGAGCACTTTAAAAACAAGCATTGCTGCATACAAAGTGCTGTACATGGAATAAAAATCAGACATACAAAAACAAAGACCGTTAAAACAAATGAATAACGTAAAACAGTAAACACCATAAAACACGTCCTTTTTGCTCAGCGGGGCATAGATCTGACTGCCATCCGCATAGCGGTGAAAGCAAATACATGCCTTTCTTAAGATGGAACCCAGGGTCAGCAAACACAATGAAAACAGAAGGGGCCACAAAATTGAACCCTGTGGAACCACCACCAGCATCACACTGTACAATACCATACCATAAATTGTACTCTACTGAGCAGTTTACTGTGCTGAACTATACTTTTTTCTACTATGCTATACTGCACTGTAGTGTGCTTGATATTATATATCTATAGTATCGTGTTTCTTTGTATTTTTCCTTAAGCGGCACTTTCCCAGTGATTGACATCAAACTGGACAAACCGGCGGAGCCGAGCGTCCCTGAGGCCGGGTGCTCATGTTAATGCCGAGCTGTGATTGGCCACAGCTCCTTTCACGCCATCGGCTTGTTATGTTGCTTAAACGACTTCCTGGTTAGCCTACAGTTGACTCTGACTCCAGTTGGATGTACTCTAGGATGTATCTGATTGGACACATCAAACGTTCTCTCGCAATCAGTTGTTCAGTTGTAAGATATTGTATACTTTGTCAATATGTAAGTGACCGGGGGACAAAAAAAAGAGAAAATGAAAAGGAACACAAAAAAGTTTTTGGAGGGGGGAAAAAAACTGCAAAGGGAGACCAGTTTCTTTTCGCTGTTATGTTTTGTATTTTTTTATATGTATAAACAGGGAAAGCACCAAAAATGATGCCTAAGCATCAAAGGAGAGTTTTAGGCGAGGGGCTACTTTGTGGGGTGTTGGTCGGCCATTTTCCCCCCCACTAAAATGGCGAAACACGTCTGAATGTCTGCAGCACGCATGCACGTTGATCCGATTTATTATTGTTTTGTTTTATTCTTTGGGGAAAAATCCAGACCTGACTGCTCTCGGAATGTTTTCTAGCTCTGTCTTTCTCTCTCTTGCATTATCACATCTCACACAAATTCCTGTAGGCTCACATAACGGTAGCTGTGAAAAACGTGGCACTCTCTATCTCTCGTTGGGTTCAACTTTTATAGAAATTGTACTGTG
The DNA here is from genome assembly GCF_054856515.1 of Filicampus tigris. Taxonomy (NCBI): domain Eukaryota; kingdom Metazoa; phylum Chordata; class Actinopteri; order Syngnathiformes; family Syngnathidae; genus Filicampus; species Filicampus tigris. The sequence continues at coordinate 14,840,361 of NC_141226.1, read as the reverse complement.
CATTGAAAAAAAGATTAATAACAATAATGATAATAATAATGTACAAAAAAAAAGAAAACCTTCTCTCCCACCCTGTCCTCCCCTCCTCCGTATTCCTAATCCTGCCCTGTCCTCCCAACCCGGAAAAAAACACATATAACGATCTACGGTAATGCACTGCACTGTATATAATAATGTAATATGTATGTTGTGAACGTCCTCTCTGTCCAAGTGGTCCTTGTTCACCAGTATGAATAATGTAATAATGTTTCATGATTAATAAATGACAGATTAAAGGGCTTCACTCTCCTAACTTGCAACACTTACATGGCGCCAAACGTGATTTCCTGGGATGAAATGCACATCTAGCATAAAGCATTCTTATATGGATACTCAATAAACGCAGGAAATGAGCAAAAATGATGAAGGACTGAATGAAAAGCTCAATTGAATTGATTTCATTGCTTTTATGTTTTGCACCTTTTATCCCATTTGTGGTCACGGAGGAGCTGGAGCCTCATCCGAAAGACTTCTTGAATGTTAATTTATCCCATTTAATGTTTCATATAATATGTTTTCATTCACTTCAGCCTTATTTTGAGTTATTGCATTTAATGTTTGATTTTTTTGTTTTGTTTACAACATTCATTTTCTTCTGCTGTAGGGCTGAGTGAGCTTCAGCTTCATCTACACACATTAAAAATGTATCTATTGTTTTGTTTAATTTTATTTCATGGAGCCTTGGCTGCAAGTCCTATTTTACTCTATTTTAATTTATTCCATTTTTTATTCAAAAATTTTGTATATCGCACGAATTTATCTCATTTGATTTGATTTTCTGGCTCATCGTTCTCAAGGCATATTTTATTTACTTGACATTTATTTCACTTAATGTTTTATTTTATGCAGCCTTTTCCTCAAGGCTTATTTTATTTTAATGTTTTCCATTTATTTTGTTCTATTATCAAAGAATAAAATATTCATGTTGAACAGTTTTTCTGAAGCGTTCTTTCTGGTTTGGTGCTGACATCAAGTTGAGCTGGAAAGAACCTTTTTTCGGACGACTAAACTGACACCATGATGCTTTCCTGTGCTGAGGTATTCCCCTGGATGGACGTTGTGTTACTCGATCCCCCCTTGGGTCTCTGGGCAGGCAGGCAGTTACATTAGTGATGGATTCAGTTGAAGGAATTTGGGCGTCCCTCAGGGTACACTAACGTAACCCATAGGACTTGTCATTGGATTACAAGGTGAGTATTTGTAACTATTCCAAGTAAAGTACAGTATGTAGGTTGGAAATGAAACGGTAGGAAAATATCCCATTTCTGATGAAAATTAGCTGTTAACCAGTGTAATGTTTTTATATATTATAGCAACCATTTGAAACGTTATCACAGTTTATCGGTTTCATCCGGCCCTGAAAACATGACGCAAATAAGACGCTAAATAAGGTATTAACAACAATTGATCCTTTTAATCAGTCTAATCGTTAGCTGTGTCATACACAAACATGACGGAATATGGTATTGATGATAATTACAATTTAAAACGGTACACTGTTTGAAATGTTGCCACGGTTTATGGGTTCCACCCCGAGTAGCCGCGAAACACACAACACATGAAGCTAAATACGTTATAAACGATCTTTTATCCTTTCAAACGGTAATTCCAACTGTTTGAAATGCTATCACGGTTTATCAGTTTCATCCCAAGTGGCCCCACAAGCAGTACGCAACACATGACGCTAGCGACGGTATTAACAATCCTTCAAAATGTAAACATTAATACTAGCCATTTGAAATGTTATCCCAGTTTATCCCTATTGTACAGGTATGTTCCCAAGTAAACACATGACCTTGGACCACTAAAGGTGCAAATGATGATTTTTTTTTTCTTGGAAGGCCACACCCCGTCCATGAAAAAGGGCACTCCAGTGAGGTGTCGGTCCACCTCCCCTCACATTGTTTGAGGCTCAACACGTGCATCATGTCCCGAGTGGAGGCCCTGGCAGACCCCAGACTTGGCTCGCTCTTAAAGGGTCTTCGTACAGATATCGCCATGGCCGTGCACGACGCCTTCCCTCTGGTTCACGGCTTAGCCGACAAGAATGTCATCAGTGAGCAGACCCTGAAGGTGAGCCTGATTCGGCTGAGTAATTTTGTAAATAATTCAAAGACATGTTGCATGTAAATTAACCCATCAGGGCCATCATAGTTGTGGTTAAAATCGGGGAAAATTATATATTTACCAAAAAATCTGCAACTGTAGAAATTTGCTGGTGCCGGGCTGCAATTATGCAAGAGTCGACTGTTAATTTAAATTGTAATATCACCAATTACCACAAGATGGCAGACGTGTCTTACTTATGCTTGCGCTGAGTCTTATACTGGCCTATAATTTGAGTAGGCCTAATAATATTTTGTCAGATTTGGAATAATATGACAAACAGTACCTCAATAATATTAAAATTTTGCGTGAAAAAAATGTGCAAAATGAGTTCTTACACTTAATGTTGATTTCTTGTTCAGCAGTTTTGTGCCGTCCTTGGATGGTAACTTTAATGCAAGAGAGCCCTTTGCACTGGAAAAAAATTACAGTATGTGATTATTTTGTTGTTTGCTTGAAACGCTTTGGTGTTGGGTTAGGATAGTGGAATTTTTACGAATGCAATGAAAAATGTATTGCAGAGCACAGAATTTGCAATTTTGCACGTATTTTCTCCATATTTAAAATAGCATTCTTGTCATACATTTGGTTAGGAAATCGATTCCCCATCCCAGCATCTGTCAACAACTGATAATTAACATGACGTTTCATGATGCCCGTCCGCTAGGGCTGCTCGATTAAGCGATTTTGAACCGAAATTGAATTTTCTGGATAAAACGCTGTTAAAAACATTCAAATCGGCACTTTCGATATTTTTTTATTTTTGGTGTACTTAAGCCACCGTAGTTTCCTCTCACGGGCGCGCAGTCCGGAAAAACTACAACAACACCGGCGCTACCGGCGATTCTGCTATTGCCTCAGGCAAGTGAGCGTTTAGTTAATAAATCGGGCAAATATAGATCTGTAGTGTAATGTGTGCCCCGCATGTACATGCAATACAACCCGTGAGCAAGTAACTCAACGTCTGAAAGGCGTCACTTTTTTCTCCTCTACAACGGACCTCTCTGCATCCGTACGCATTGTATTATTGAGTGACAGTTTTACACTAATCATTGATTTATGTTTAAGTAAGACCAGGGAGAAAGGTGGAAGGCTAGTCACTAGCAGGTTGGCAAAATGACTTGCTGGCAGACTGTTTGGTTTACAGAATTGACTGTCTGCCTTCTCTCAAGTTGATGATTTCGTTTCAGATGGTATATGCACTTTCATTATTGGTTTAATTAAGAACAGATCTTAAATCTATTGTGTAAGTAAAATGCTGTTAATCGCAATGGATTGTTCTGTGTGTATTAAGTTAAATTGACTGGCATTTTGAGTTCGAAGAAAGAAAAATTAAATAAAAGACATTCATAATACTTCATTTTTCATTATTTTTTATTTTACAAAAAAATCGTAATCGTAAATTGGGGTTTGAAAGAAAATAAGCGGGATTTTCTTGTTAGGCAAAATCGAACAGACCTACCGTCCGCCAAAATTCCCAGTTCAGTACCCAGGTGAATTCGGGGACTTTTTCCTGTGTGTGTGTGTGTGTCTGTGCGTGTGTGTGTGAATGTTTAGGACACGGTGGCGCAGGAGGGACGAGAAGGGATCCACAAGGCCGTGTACTCGCTGATCTCGTGGGTACTGGACCAGAATGCCTCCACCATGCAGGCCTTTTGGAGGAACCTGAACAAGGCCTACAACTTGGACAGCTACCCCAAATTGCGAGCACTTCTCGCTCCCCACAATGCCGGTATGTGACGCTCACGGGTGGAAAGTCACAACGTACGCCAGGCCCATACAAAGCGACAAAAGCTTTTAGGTTTTAGACATCATTTATCATTTCATTGATTCTTGTCTTCTCTTTTGTATGATGAATTGCCGTATAATTACAATGCAGCGGGCCACGTCTCATCTCCGCAAGGCAAGAGGGGTCACGGTAAAAAGAGGAGCCACAAGGACAGAGAAAATCAATATGGCGCCAAAACCAGCGACGGAAATGCAGGTGAGGTAGTACGAGGTTACCTCCCCGCAGGAAGCTTTTATTGTTTGTTTGATTGCTTATTCATGAGGAAAATTACACCTGAAAAACTTTTGCTTTTTAAAGGAATCAAACTAAAATATTGATCAATAGTTCAAAAAAAATTGTCAGTGAACTAATATCAATAATACTCAATAATAAAAAGAATGGAAAATGTATTATTAAACCTTTTTTTTGCAAGGGAGTAAAATTGTAATAATGTAAAAGTATATAAAATGCAATACAAATATATAAAAACATATGACATTGTAGTTAAAAAGTTAAATATATTATTATTTAGTTTTTTAAATGTATTTTATGCTTCATAGGCCCTAAAGGGCATTAAAAATGTCATCCATATAAGAAACCTACAAAACTATAATTTAAATAATAATTAAATTAAAAAATGTAAATAATAATTGTAAAATGTATCATTAAACATTTGTTCATGGGAGCAAAAGTGAAATTAAGGTCAAATAAATTAATATGAACTTGTAATAACAATAAATAATTATAAATGATTGTTTTTAATTGCTTTCATCAATTTTTTTCCCCAAAATTTGACACTTTGTAGGGGAAATTCAACATCATTATCTTCATTATGTTTATAAAAATCAAATTTGACTTAAATTATCTTGTAGTGTGGTCTCCAGTACTTGAATAAAACATTTAACTTAATATATCATCGCTGTCCTGTGAAAAACACGTATGTCCAATTTATTTATTTATTTTTTATTTTATTTTCATATTACTGGGATGTCTGTAATGTGGAAACTCCATTAAAGTGGAAATAGTTTTTTTAAAAGTAAAAAAAAAAAAAATGGACATAAGTGTTTTTCACAGGAGAGCGACGATATAATAGTTGCTTGTGTGGTACATTTTACTATGTCATAAAAACCTTTTTTAATTGCATAGTAGTCATACAGTATAATTAGCCCCAAGCAAAACAAATGTCCTCATTTTAATAAATAATAATGCATAAATCAAAGAAAAACATGTATTTTTAAATAAACAATGAATAATTTCCCTTAATGTTCCAATCATATAAACTATTGACAAAATTATTATTATTATTTCTTCCTCAGGGGTTAAAGTAAAGTTATGCAAAGTGAAGAGTGAAGCTCCTCCCCAGCAAGCCGCGTGTGGCACAAGTAATTTCCAAACACTTTGCAGGAACTTTCAATTTCCAAATCCAAGTCGACTTTTAACGCTTGTGCTTCAGCGTCGGTCCCGACAGGAGGACGTCTTCCATCGCCTTCATCTGCTCTCGGCGCCACTGAGCTGGCAGTCAGGTGTGGATCATCCAGAGACAAGATGTTCAACTCAGATGGTAAGTCAGCATGTTGGCCACCTACAAAAACCCTTTGAGACCAAGTTTGCATTTTCCCCAGGTGTCTTTTTAACATATTGGCGTCACGCCAGAAAATACTCCAAGGTTCAAGCATTATCGCACGCTAGACACCCTGTTTGTTGTCTTGCTGAACTTCGCCTGTTTTGAGCCAAGGTTTTTGAGATATTTTTATTTTGGGGTTTTAACTTTGACTCACAAAAGCTTTGCAAAAGACATATTTTACCATGCCTTGTAATTTATACCTGTGACCTTTCAGAAAAAGAATCCACCTTTTGCTGGAACTAACCCTTAATTCATAAATATTACAAAATATATTACTAGAGTCCACATCTTATATTATTGTTATTATATTATTAGTATTATGAAAATGTGTTGTGCTAGACAAAAATGAGGGCAGATTCGGAATCAGGGCAAAAAATTAGTCTAGAAACATTTATTTGAATCTCTGATTAAGAAATGTAATTTAAAAAAAATTGAACAGCGTTATGCATTGAATTATGTTGTGACAATATGTTTTTTTAAAAGTGCAGCAATATACAATTTGTTTTCCATTAAAAATATTTTAGTTTTTTTTTTTTTTGCTGTTCTTTGGGTGGATGCTGGAAGGGATGAATGGCTTTTGCATTGACTCAAGGCATCACTCATCGCAGCTCCGCTTACCTTTGCCATAGTTTTTCACAATCCGCGTCCAGACTGCAAATTAACAGCGCTTGCTCAAAGCACTGATTACTTTAACCATATCTGTACTCCCAACTTGTCATTTGAAAGTCATTCTGGATCCTCTGCCAACCTGGCTTTCAAGTCATGGATGTAGAAAAGCTGAGTAGGCTTGCTCACACACACATTTTCAGACACAGGAGATGACAAAATATTTCCTTGGTTGTTTAATTGTTGTTTATTGATGTGGGCAGGCACCTTTTTTTTTTATATATATATAAAGGCACTTAAAATCTGTTTTCCATAATGAGACTATTAGAGATCAAAATATTTATTTTTTTATTTTTTTATTTATTTTTAAGAGTATCTTTACCTAATGTTTTCTTCTCAGGTTCTGGCAGAAAGTTCATCAAACTGCCAGATTTTTACAAATGTAAAGATCTCAAGTCCAAAGCTGCCATGGCAACCTTTCAACACAAGAGGGAGACAACAGCAGCCTCTGGACAGGTCCCACAGGTCAACATAATAAGGAATGTGTGAGTGTTTTTGCATCAACATGTATGTTTTTTGTATGCGTGTGCGTGCAGAACCACCACAACGACGACGAGTGTGCCGTGTGCAAAGATGGAGGCGAGTTGATCTGTTGTGACGGATGTCCTCGAGCTTTTCATTTAACCTGCCTGGACCCTCCGCTCGCGTCCATCCCCAGGTTCAAGCTAACGCCTGCAAGCATGCGACTTAAACGAGACATCACACGGCCAGGCCTTGTGACAACGCGAGCGGCTAGTCAGTGTTACCGACTTTGCGAAATTTCTAACCCTGTTAGTCATCATTTTTGGAAAAATGCATCAAATGTAGTGACTTTTGTGGTGTTACTTTGGACTCGTGAAGACTCTGAGACTCCTACAACAGATGCGTCCAGACTGCAAATGAATGGCGCAAAGCCACCACCGGCAAACTGTGACTGTTTAAAAACACAAGAACAGTAGCAACAATTTTAGTGACTTTTGTGCATAGGTGGGCATTCCACATACCTATCAACCCGGGGCTTTGCTGAATCTTACAAAAGTTGTAATTTGCCCGTACATTTTTGGATTTAATCTTACACAGTATCTATATATAATTTTACACAGTGTTTATCGCTCAAGGAGCGGTTGGGGGGGATTTATAGGGGGGGGGGATTTGGAGGAATTTTGCTCGTGAAAGTCGGCCGGGGGGGATTTGGAGGAACTTTGCTCGTGAAAGTCGGCCAAAGTTTGCAGTCGAAATTGGACGCTCCGGATTAGAGCCGAAATGGGCAAGACGAGGTCAATCTAGAAAAAAACGAGTTTTTAATTTTTTTTTTTTCCCGTACAAAAATTGTTATACGGCGTACACAATTTGAAATGATCAAAAAACGTATAAAATACGGGGAAAACATACAAGTTGACAGGTGTGATTCCATCACTGACGAACGCCCGTTCTGCTGACATGAAACGATAAACGCGAAACCGTTTTGCTGATGAGCGATGGAAACGCGACCCGCCTGTCCTGCATTGACTGTTTAAGTACAGCAGGTGGTGGTATGCACCAAAGAGAGAATCACGTATTAGTCACGCTGAGAGCAACAATTAATGAATGAGCTAAGTGGTGATAAAGTAGCTTTGAATACAGAGACAGTTTTACAGAGACAAACTGCAAATGAATAGTGCAATGCCACCATTGGCTAATTCAACCACAGTGACTTCTTTTCCAAAACAAAAACAACAAGCAATAAATTAAGCAGCTTTAGTGGTGTTACTGGAGACTTGTGAAATTTGTGAGACTCCCACCGGAGCAGGAGATATCGACCCTTCCGTGTCCGGACTGCAAACGAATCACCGTCACTGTCTATTGTAACCATGCACCTTTGCATAATCCCATCTCGGTAAATATTGATAATAATGCACTTTTGCATCTGCAGTGGTTCTTGGCGTTGCAAGGATTGCAGTGGCAGGGAAGGGAAAGTACAGAAAAGCCAGCAAGCTTCGCAAGTAAGTCAGTGATATTGACATTAGTGAGCCCTTAAATGATTAGGATTGCTAATGAATCACCTTAGTTGCTTAATAGCAAGTTGGATCTTATCCCAGCTGACTTGGAGCAAAACAATCAGGGTACATTTTATATGATCGAGTCTCCTCACTCTTTTACCGGTCCAATTTTAAGGTTATGTGAAGGAGACATGCTAACCACTAGTCCACCGTGCATTCTAGTATATAATATATGCATAAATTAGAAATGAATATGAAGATTCTGCAATCAAAAATGTATGACTGAACTAAATATAGGCATATTAAGGAGTTTACTAGTTCCAAATATTCTTGTTCCTTTACCAAGTCCACTTTTCTCGAGTCTTTTTGATCCTTGAAGCAAACATGCTAACCACCAACTCGCTGTGCTGCTTAATTCATTCACTGCCATTGACAAATTTACTTGTCTTTTCGCAGTCAAGCTATTCAATCCCAGGATCTTATTTCTGTTTTTTCTATTTTTTTCCAAACGTTAGGGTTAAACAGGGTCTGAAAATGTCTAGCATGAATGAGTTAACAGATTTAATTAATGAGTAACCGTATTACAGGAAAATTAAAAATGATATATTTTATCTAAATTTAATTCGTAAATAAATGTATATTGTCACTGTCCTGTGAAAACCTCTTTTCTCCATTTAAATTTTTTAATTTTTCTTATTTTTACGCCAATGTGGTTCCCGCGTTACAGACATCGTATTAATGTGATTTTTTTTTTTTTTTTTTTTTTAATTCCAAAATTGGACATACGTTTTTCACAGGACAGCGACGGTATACTCCAATATAATAAATAATATAATTAAGAATACCGATAATCAAAACAATTTTGCCCTCTTTCCACAGCCTCCGCAGATAACCACTAAGACCTCCACCATAGATATCTCATTGTTCCCCTTGCTGTCCTCCTCCGCCGAGGAGGTAAACACGCTCCTGCATGTCCGTACAGTACACAAGATACACTTTTGCTGGCTGTAATGTTTGAAATGAATCAAATCTAGTGCCCAGACTCGTGTGGTATTTGTCACCTGGGAGGAGGAGACCTCACTCGCTGCCTCCAATGTTCCAAGCGTTACCACCACAACTGCCACTTCTCCATGTAAGTCCCAACATCAATATTTCGTGACAGATTACAAACGCGTTGCAGTCACTCAAAAATCGAATTAAATGAATACCTCTGTGACACCGTCAATCCCAAATTGTATTTAATTTATTTCAGCAACATTTCTTTTATTCTATTTTAAAGTTGTGGTATCATCCAATGATCAATAGCCCCAAAACAAAGCAAATGTGACACGAATTTGAAATGCCAGCATCTGTGTTTGTTAGTGGGCGAGCCATCTGTCTGTCGTGCTCAATGGCGTTGGTCAGCACTGCAGAAAAGGAGGCAGACACCAAATGTTTACAGGTGGGGCTGCACTTTCACTTACGTACTCAATCGCGGTTAAGTCACAAATCAACATTAAATTGCTACATGCTATAACAAGGCAAACATAACAAAAAGTCTAAAGGCCCCGTGTCCTAAATTGAACAGGAAGTTGGACATTTTGGGTGGATTTCCTGAGTATTGTCCTCCTTTAGGCGGAGGGTCAAGCATCCATTTTGTGTAGACAATCCCCGCAGAGGGAGGACTTCATTTTTTGTTCACATCATCTTCTTTTCTTCCTCTTTTAACAAATAACAAACAAACACATAATTGTTATGCAACCAAGCAGGTTAAAATAAAACGTATGCAGTGTGTATTAATAAAATCAGCAAACATCGCCAAGCTTTAAACAAAAGCAAATAAATAGCATAGCTATTTCCATAAACGTTTATACTTCCCTGCAAATGTGGAAGCTGCTCCTTTCGCTCATGATATTTTGTGTGATGTTTCTCCTTGTCCAGTGCCCACCACCTGATGAATGTTGTTGAGTCAACAGCTATTGCATAACTATATCTGACTGGCTTAATAACAAAACGTGTTTTGTAACTTTGCATGTTACTGGTTGTCTTGTCTGTAACTGAACAGGAAGTCGGGCTTTTTAGTCCAATTCTTGGGCGCCCACTGTGGAACTCTCCCAAATAAGCACAGACTGACGCAAAAACCTTTTTGACTGCACCATCGAATGAATTACATGATCATTCCAAGTATTGTCGTTGAAAAAGGGTCTGCAAGGGCCTGCCCGCAGGATTAATACGACAGTATCTGTTGTTGCAATTTTTCAGCTTCCCACATTGGTCCATAACCCACACGGCCACGAACAAAGCTCATCCGTACAGAAAGACGAATTGGACCCCATCCTGGGAGACGTGAGTGGTGCTCAGTTATGTATGTGATGTAGTACGTGTAGAATGTATCCCGGGGGGGGGGGGGCTGCATAAATTAGAGTCAGATGTGTTGGGGAGCCTTGCGTCATTGCATTGCATTGCGTTAACCACTTTTTGGAATTCTTGTTTAACTGTAACCATTTTCTCAGGAATACGCCTTCGTAATTAAGCTTAGCTTTAGTTTTGCCGATAACTCCAATTCAATTACAAGTCAGCATAATCCAATTGGTGTCGACTTTGCTGTGACCCAAAACAATCAAAACCAAACCTGATGTGCACTAACATGATGAATGTAATAACAAACTCAAGAGGATTGGCCGAGGCGTTGTGTTGCGTGTTCATTTCATGACCTGTGCGTGCGCGCGTGTGTGTGTGTGTGTGTGTGTGTGTGTGTGTGCGTGTGCGCGTGTCAGCAGGCCTCCTTGGATGGCATCCTGCAATGGGCTTTCCATAACATCCCTCAACCTCTTCTTAACACTCACGGATGTTACCAGTGACTTGGAATCAATTTCTTTCCAACTACTATTACTAGTACTACTACTTCTACTACCACTACTACAACTACTGAAAACAATTAAGTCGTTTTGCAAAGTCGCAGCAAATGTCTGTTTTTGATTATAGATGAGGAACGCTGCAATAGAGAGAAAATGGAAGTCTCTTTTTCCAGCTATTCAAAATAAATATTGAATTTGCAGTAGAAACAAATCTCTGAATTCATTTTACAGGGTCTTTAGCCATTTATGTCTTTTTTTTTTTTTTTTTTTTCCCTAAATTGTATATCTGATTTATAGCTGGAATTTGTAACTAGTTTTGGCCTATGTTGCATCGTTCCAGCATAGGTTGGGGGTGGGCTACAAAAAAGCATATCCTTTTATGTTTTAATGGTGAAAAGTGGTCCCATCAAAGATTTGATAGCCATCGCGCTTGTCTTCTTTAACTCACCCCCCCCCCCTCCTCTTCAGTTTACAATAACTGCCGGTATCAGAATGATTTCTTATCAGTAGTAGATTGATTAGAGCAACCGTAAACAGCACAGGTGTTCACCATTGTTGTAAAGATAAAACTGACTTGGCGACTATTTGGCCTCTGTTATCTCACTCACTCGACCGTGTGCCCTCTAACAATGGATGCATCTGCACACGGCGCACAAACGTGACTTCACACGAGAAGGTTCTATCGCTTTAAAGTGAATACAAATGTTTGTTCATCGACAATTACATTTGCAGATGCAAGGATTGTCTATCGGTTGCTGTTTGGATGTTCAGCAGAGTGGACCCTCACATAATCATGGTTCAGCATTCGCAGATTGACCATTTTCCAATGATTTTAAAGAAATATTTTGTAATATTTGTTTTAATTTGGAGGGCGGGGTGAGTCAACACGCATTTTTCATGGAAAACGCATATTGGAGGTTTATCCCCTTTTTATGGAGAACTTTTTTTTTTTTTTTTTTTTAAATTAAAAACTTTCATTAATCAATAGCGTTTTGCTATTTGCAGACCGGCCCGGTTCCTATCACCCACATATAGTGGGGGTCGACTATAGGCCACCATCCACCCTCACTGATCTTCATTTTAAGGTTCTCAATAGGGTTGAGGTCAGGGGATGCTTGTGGCCAGCCACACAATGACTTTTTCTCCTTTTCTCTAAATTGTGGCTCAAGCTTTAATGGTATCTTGCAGCGTGGGATGTTGGATTAGTTTCTCAATAAGTTTGAGATCCGCGGGATGCTGGAGGTTGTATCTGATTTAAGGGTGCAAGAATTGCCTCCCAGAGTTGCTGTTTGGAGTTTTACTGCCGTCCAGATGGCAGTTGCACAATCTGGCATTGAGCGGATTCACACTCACATTGCAAGCAGATGGTTTCAATCTAGCGAGGTATGAACGCACAGAAATGCCTCCATCACACAGGAATTCCTCCAAGACTCTCACTCCGGTGTGGAATTTTGTTTTTTTTCCTGAGATTTGCACAGAGTTTTAGCATGACCGCCAGCCAGCGCACATTTACACCCCCGGTATTTGGCCACCTTTGACGCCCAGCTCCTGAGGGCCCCCCGAAAAACACAGGATGACTAACATGCTCCTTGTCACGTTGTACAACACTCGACTGCACGCATGCTTTAAAGTCATCCTCGAGGGGAGGAAAAAAAAAAAAAAAAACATCCACCCATCCATCGTTTATCCACCTGTATGAAAAACATGCAAGGCCAGAAACAAGACATTATCAGATAGAATCAGAATGTGGAACAAGAATCCCCTCAATTGAGGCCAAACAGCCGCCTTAAAAAGTCATTGCAGCTGCGTCTTAAACATCTGTTAACATACTTTCTTCTTCACTGTGTTTACTCCTAGCGTGACTCCCGCACTGTAATGTTGGAATACAAAAAAAAAAAATACAATGTGTTTTTAATAAGAAAACTAACTATCCTGTTTTACTTTACTTTATAAACATATAGTAATAATGATCAAAAGTAAAGAATCAAACAGTTTGTGCATCGTAACTAATTCATTACGGCTCCTTCTAGTGTGCACAACTTGGCCAATGGGGCTGTATGACACAAATAAACAGTTTCACAACTCTTAAGAGATTCTGTACTGCAATATTAGTTGCTTTTTCGCAGAGGATAAAGAATACATGCATGTGAGTATCGTTATATTTTCTGTCTACATGTGTTGATGCACCGTTTGTGTACATATGTCTATTGCTTAAAGCAGCCTGCGAATAGAACATGCTACACCGGTATGCCAAACGTGTCAATTGCATTGTGTGCTAAACACGCATAAAATATGCCACTTACGTCCGGCTGATAAGAACATTACTTTGTGCTCGTTCTCAGTACACACACACACACGCACACACACATCCTGCCACAATTCCAAGAATCTGCACACACGCACATACATCCTGCCAGCAGTGTGTTGATCATAGCTTTGGAATCCATTGGTTAAAATCTGATCAAATGAAATTCCCATGCTTTTGACCAGTCACCAGGTGTCTTAATCAAAACGCTGAGCAAAATACAATAAAGGATAGAGAATTACAGAAAATCTCTCTCAAGCCTCACTCAAATGCAGAGTACAGCTTTTGTTACCATGACAACCAGGGCGCAGTTTAGGGCGTTGTAACGAAGCGAGTGGCCACTCACTGTTGCCAATTTGGCAACTTTGTGGCGCATTTACCAATTTTTCTGACGCCACTAGTGTGACAATTTCTCTAAAAAGTGATTATATGAAAATTATGTAAATAGATTTGCCTGGCCACTGCTTATAATGTATATGAATAACAAATACAATATAAACACCAAATGGTATGAAAGTCAATTTAAAGGCACTAACTACTATGCCTCTCCCAACTGCAGTTAGGTAAATAAACTCCCCTGGTCAGTATTAGTAGCTCGTAAACGTGTTTGTTACTTTCCAAAGAACAGACATTTTAAAAGAAGCTTCACTTTCCATCTGCATGGTTGGCTATGTTGTATATATTTTTTCATTTTTTTCAGTGGTGGTTTCTTGGAGACCTGCCTCGTAAGGAATGTCCTGAATTAATTGTACAATGTGTTGATTTATTACGACGGTCCACTTCCAACATTCCACAGTTACGCAAGAGCGCTGGTGAAGTCAATAAACTCACCAGCAACCCGTTTTTTTTTTTTTTTTTTTTCTTTGTCTGAAGCAGACCAGAACATACTGTGAGCTAAGGGAGAACACACTGTCAACACACTCACATGCTTCTCATACATAAAAAAAAAAGTCTAAATATATTCAGATGAAGTATGTGAAGACAGAGATTCCACTGTAAGGGTAAAAAGTTAACGGGCCTGGTCCTAAATGCTGATTCTGAGCAGAAGTCCTAGCAAATGCCAAGGTATTAATGACTTATTTTAAGCAACTAAAAGAATTAATCAATAAAGCAGGGTACACACATGCCGATAATCTGCATTTCTGTCCTATTTCAATCTCAACAACTCACTCATACTGACAGTTGGTCAGAATCTGTACCTTTTCCACCTCTTACGATCAAAGTCAGTAAAGGCTTGATTATTGGATGGCTCTGAAAGAATATCCTGAGCGATTAATGTGTCGTGTTATGAGTGATTTTTGCCTCTGATCTTCTGGAAAAATGTCTCAGTCATGGAGTCTGTGGCTTGGCCCAACGTGGAGTCGACCACATACTGTTCATAAGGATTTACAAATGTAAATATTGAACAGGTTTTTGGTCCTGAATGTCGGAGGGGGGGGGGGAAGAAATCACGCTTAACACACCCTACGCCAACAGCATAATCACTAAGGATAATCTTTCAGAGACATATGATAATCAGGCCTTTGCTTGATTACATTGATCACAATGGTGTGAAAATGTTCAAATTTGGCTTGATTATCAGTGTGTGTGTACCCCACGTCATAATCGCAGAGTCCGCGCACATAAGGATTTCCGACCCTAAATGATCGAGGTTTAACATTTACGATTATCAAGCCGATCGAGGGAGGAAAAATCACTCTTTGCACACCTCACACCACACGATAAACTCTCAGGATAATCTTTCAGAGACATATGATAATCTGGCCTTTACTAACTTTGATCGCAGGGGGAAATCTGGGCTCAAAATCAGCCTGATTATCAGTATGTGTGTCCCTACTTAGGAGAAGTCTTATTTTACCACAGGCAATAATCGGGGACTAGCTGACTTTGATCACCTTTGCACTTGAATTTACACATGAAAAATAAATGCTCTTGACACACCTCACACCACGCTGGATCATCCGAAAGTCGAGCTTTGCTCAAATTTGGCTTGATTATCGGTATGTGTGTACTTAAGACAAAAGGCTCCTCCACGCCTCATTGGACTGGACTCCCTAATTGGAAGTGGCTCACTTGTTTATTTTAAAACAACATCCTGGCTTTAGTATCAATGTCTGAACTTTTGCTTTAGAAGAAGCAGAAGAAATGTTTTTGTCCACGTCCTCTGAAGAGCGCAGATAATGACATGCTGGCAGTGGCAGATTGCAGGGTTGCCATCGGCCTGGAACTGTAAACACGGCAGCGCGGCCTCGTTAGGACATTCCAGAAAGGTCCTCAACTGTGGATTCTTGGAAGAGTTTCCCGCTTGTTTGCATTCCTCCTGTGGGATAGCGGGACTAACAGAGTGGATAGCTTGTGATCAAGGCCTGAGCCTGCAGGCCACTCGCAATTAAACCAGAGAGGAAACCGAGGCCAGCAGATGTCGAGCATTCCAACAAAACCGTCAAATGAGCCGCGGTAGATCCTTTTACGGATAAGACACACGCTCTTATTTCTTGCTCTTTTTAGGTGGAAATTTGTTGCAATCACCTCATTTCATGCAATCATATTACTTTATTCACAGAAGATTAACTCATTAACTGCCAGACATTAATAAATTGCTGGGATTGAATTGCTGGACTGTGAAAAGGCATGTAAAAACGTTTTTGGCAGTGAATGAGTTAAAAGAGTGAGTAGTACTTTATAATGTAGCAAAGAGTCATTGTCATTGTGTTATCACACGAAAAACAGAATTGAATATTTGCACAACTGTAAGGGGTGAACTCACTTTTTTTGAGGTACTGTACATTGCTACCTTGACTTAAAAGTTTCATTTTGTTTGGTGATCCGTTTTCAGCATTAGATGGAATTTACAACCTTTAATCTGTTTCAAATTTTTTTTTAAAACTGAAAACAATAAATATTGGCTTGTTTAGTTGGACATATGGATACACATGTTAAATGTACCTTCTTGCCAGGTAGCAGAAGACCATTTCATTATTCTTCCTGTCACCATATATCGCTGACATGAATAGATGAACAAAGACGGCATTCATTTATAGAAAATGAATCATATTTTCTTGCCATTTGAAGTGTATCATTTCCGGCAGTTTTTGGGAATAACTGAGCCAAAGCTAAAGCTAATGGTAGCAGTTTTGATATCATATAATTGTAAGCACAATTCGCAGTTTTGATTGATTTTGCGAGTATTCTATGCTTCTTGGCATTATGTCGCCGAAGGAAGAATGTGAAAAAAGTCACAGTGTACAAATTTCGCAGATAACTACCACTATCTTTTTACAGATAAGACATAATAAGTTAACTCTATAACACTGTGGTTAACGTGTTCAACAAAATTGTATTTTTATTTAATTTACAGGATAACATTCTTGTATAATTCCTCAAAGGAGGTCAAGGGTCCATTTCACAAAGCAGGTTTAACAAACTTTGAGTCTAATCCTGAAGTCTGAGTTGATCTACTCTGAGATAGGAAACTCGGAGTTTCTGTTTCCAGAACAGCTGATTTGAATCAGTTTACTCAACTCGGAGTATCTTCACCTGGAGTTAACAACTATCAAAAGAGTTTGGTGTAGCTAAGCTAGCGGTGCAGCACTTGGAATGTTGTCTCAAACTGTTGCTTTCAATTTCCATTGCTGAGATTACCACTGTTTACTATTTTTGATCGAATTGCTAAGTATGCTGTCATTAGGGTTGTCATGAGATCGGGTTCCAGATGGAAAAAAATATTTCTGTTTTTAGCATTAGCTGTTAGCCTCGGTGCTCTTGGAAGAAGTTGTGCTGGAATCACATACCATGATGACATCAGCATTTATGCTGCGTTGTCATGAATATTTTGTTTTATTAATCCACCTTGGATGTGCTGTATACTAACACGCAGATTAGTTAGGATAAATTATCTTGTTTGAGATGAGGCTGGATTGTATTTTGACATGCATCAGAGAACATCACAACAACATTTGGGTCATTTGTGTTGAAATGTCATATTTAAAAAGAGTCAACATGTTACTGATTGAACAAATCTAGGTGGGTCATAGCACAACACCTCTTTTCTCCTCCTATGTATGTGATGTATTTTGGGCATTTGGATACTTCCCATAAAATTCTCTCTTTCTTTTCCCGTTCATCTTTTAAAAATAGAATAAGACAATGTGCTTCTTTTAGTCCATACAATTGGCGCTTTGTGTAGACGTGTGCGGGCCCTAACATATCTTACAGCTGAATCATCAGCATTTCCAGACATTAATGCTGGGGGTAGTCTGGAAGATAAGGAATTTTTCCACTTGACAGCTTTGGCAATCTGACCAGTAAGTTAATGCAAAACATGCTGGATGCTGACACAGGGGTTTTTGTTATTTATCTATTGTATTTTTAGTAAGCAGCGCAGTGTGAGTAACGCGGGCGTGTAAGGTTTTGCGGGCTGAAAATTGTGATTTTTCTGACAGCTTTTAAAAAATATGGATAAAGAATGGATGAAATTCAGGTCATTTTTGAGTTCAGACAGACCCCGAATGCGGTTTCCAAAGCCACATTGCCCAAAAAGGAATGACTTAAAATGAAGAAATAAATAAATATTTAGGTGAATAGATGAAAATCATAGTTTTTGGCCAATTTTGGATTCAACCCGCTACTGGCTCTAAATTGGGCCTGGACAGCACCCCTCAAGCAAAACCACAAAAATGTGCTTTTGTGGCATGGTTGGCTCGTATAAAATTGCTGATAACCAAATCAAAACACAAAAAGTCGAATTTCGGGCTACAGTTATAGACCATTTTTGGGTTTGGCCGCACCCTCCCTCTCTTTCAGGCTGTCTATCAATCAGTATTAAAAAATGAGAGCTAATCCCTCCACATTTCTCAACTGTAAATCATTAGTATTGCAAAATCAACATTTGACATTGAATTCATCGCCATTCACCAGTGTTACTCAATCTGACATCATCGTATTACAGGAAAGAAATGCCTCCCGTCCACAGAAAAGCCTCCAATACATTTTCATAGCTCATTTACAAACTAGGAACACACTGGCTTTCTCTCGCTAACATCACACGGTGTGTCAAACCCAGCCATGGGATCACATGCTTTGTGCAAGCTCAGCAGCAGAGGAGCAGGGATAGTCATTTACCAGGGGTGAGGGGTGGGGGTCATCATGCATGCCTGGGGGGCCTTTCCGAATGAATGGTTGGCATTCTGGCGACCTCCTGGACAGCCCAGTCGACCGCAGGGTGGGAGGCTGTTTTTGGGACACGGCTGTCATGTCTTGTTGCTGTGTCATAGGTCTGCGGCATGCATGTTGTCTCCAGGGCAGAAGATAGAAGCACAACCCTTGAGACAGCTAATAATTTTATCATGCCTTATTTTGCGACATGTATGCCCTCCAGCTTCCAACCACTTGAGTCTTTGGGTAGTTTTTATATAACAGCAGCTGTTCTTTTCCGGGAGGCTGTAAAAAAGTGAAGGACAGTATTAGCTCAGGTTTTTGTATTTCTATTATTTAAATGCTTTTTAAACTTGGCCTCTTCAGCTGCATGGGGAGTGCACATACCGATAACTAGCTAACTTTGGCAAGGCAGAGCAGGGAAAGGGAATGAAAGGGAATGTCGGATAGGGCAGTACAGAACAAGCCAGCGTAGGACAGGACAGAAGACCAGACAGGAAAGATGGCAGAACAGGACAGGGCAGGGCAAGACAGAACAGAACATGCAAGTGTACTATGGAACAGGGCATGACAGGATAGAACAGGTCAGGGCGGAACAGGGCAAGATGGGATCGGACAGGAAAGAACATGGCAGCACAGGACAGGAGAGGGCAAGACAGACTCAGTCATAAGTGTGCTACGGATCAGGGCAGGACAGAACAGGTCAGGGGAGAACAGGGCTAGCTGGGACCGGACAGGAAAGAACATGACATGACAGGGCAAGACAGAAGCAGGCAGAACAGAACACATAAGTGTGCTACGGATCAGGGCAGGACAGAATAGAATAGGACAGGGCAGAACAGGACTCGGGGTTCAACCGATTAGTCGACAAGACGACTTTACCCCTCCATTTAACACCTGAAGTCGACCAATCACTACTTTTGTGTTTTTTGGCAACTCGTCTTCCAAGCAGGGCAGTTTACGTAGAACGGATTTATAAAGCTCTGTGAAGCAGAAAATGTCCTGCTAACAAGGCGGCGCAGTATTTGTCGGTCTGCGCTGGTCCGAGACTTCGAAAATAAGATGGTTGTGGAAGAGAATAGCGGTTAGCTTTGGTTGCTTAGGTTATTCTGACCTTGGGACAGGCAGCGAGGAACGAGGATATTGGTACAAAGTGAAACTCCATCTTCATTGCCAAAATGTTACGTCATAGAAGATGTGTGATACAACTTAGTATGGAAAAATGCTGCATACAGCAATAGGAGACTGTCATACAGCCAACTGCAAATCTTGTTAGCAATGTTATTTTCCTGTACTCCTTTTCCATTTTCCTACATTCAAACACCAGGAATCCAGCGAGAAGTTGTTTTCAGTTTGGCGCGAAAAGGCAACAGCAGAAACAGCAATACGGTGACGCTCAGGTATTCGCCCCAAGTGCCTTATGACTAATATGTCTGCGAGTGGAGGCCGCATATTCCGTGTTTGGAGGCAGTGTTAAAACAATAGAGTTGCTATGACAGTCGGTAAATATGTTGGCTCGGAGGGGAATTTTACATCATTCAGCATAAGTCACAAGCTCAAGGAGTCAAGGCGATGAATGTACGTGCTAACAGAGTCCATCATCATAGGTGTCTGAGCAATAATGTTAGCGTTGATGCTAGTGCTAACACACAACCTAAGAGGTGTTCAGGGTGGTTTGAAGGTAAAGTGAAACCTCCAAAGTGGAATATATCTGTTTCAAGACTTTGGTTAATTTAAAAAAACAAAACAAATTGTGTATGTTTCGCTTATGCTAACCTATGCTAACAGTCCTTACATTTTCGTACTTTTCGATAGTGCTGTCTGTGTCTGGCTGTCACATCAATGTGGCTTCTGCAAACTCTAGCAACTTCCTGTGACTACCAACAAATGCAGTGGCTTTTTATTGTGTTATTGGAGACTTCTGAGAGTCCCTCCAAAGCAGGAGATCTTCTCTTATATGAACTTACTCCGTGCCTCTTGTTACCTTCTGTTAGCACTTCACCTGTTGTAGCTGTGGCTTTGGATCTTCACTTTGATTTTTCTGGCCACTTTACTATTTCCCCCCCAAAAGTCAATATCAGCACATTTAGTGTCTTCTTTTGTGGTGACATCGGAGGCCCTTTCCCAGCCCTTTAGCGCCAGGTTGCCTTTAATGCACCTGCATTTGCCAAAAGGTGTAAAGCGCCTCCATGCATTCTTTTGATAACTGTGATTCTTCAATAAACAAAAGACTTCTTGGGTATCATGGCTAGAAAGGGAAAAATGTGGCTATTCCAGTTGAGCGGACAGGGCTGATGGGTGCATGTAGTCGCTTTTAAACAAATCTAGACAATGGACATTTTAACAATACAATATACAATACAATGGACAATGATGTCTCTTCAGAATGCCTTGGAAGTCCTGAGTTTTCACTTTAACCTGCAAACTATGACCGATGTAGCAAAGCAGCCCCAGAACATAAACAAGACCAAGCTTTTTGACACCGGAAAGCACATTTCTCACTTCAGTGCCTTGAAAACCTTGAAATTTCACCATTAGCACAGCTAACCAAAACCAAACTGTCAGATACAGTACCTTTCTCTCCCCAAATGTCTTTATATTGGGGTTGCCAACTTTCTCACTCCGAAATAAGGGACAGGTGCACGGTGCCACGGTGGTGTGAGCATGATGTATGAATTTGGGATTTTTTTCTAATTTTCACGTTTATGCGGAAAACACATTCACGTAAAAATAAGACAAAATGAAAAAAATGGACAGTGTTTTTCACAGGACAGCGACGATATGTCACCTCATATGAAACCTCATCTGAAACCACAATTTGACTCTTTTCATAAAAAAAACGGGTGCAAGAAATCTGAAATGTAAAAGAGGAGTGTGACTCACCAAATTAATTTTTCCATGGATACTTTTGGCTGCTTTTGACTGACTCAAGCAGTCTTCTGTCCTTTTGCGCAGCCAGAGAGAAGTCCTTACATGACAGCTGGAGTGATTGGCGCTTGTTCTGAGATTGACGCTTTATCTGATCTAGGATCTGTCATGTGTAGTACCGAGAGTCTCCATTTAGGAGCGCTGTAATGTGCTATCACTGTTTAAGAACCAGCAACGTATGTTCGAGCAAGTATACAAGTAAAAGACTTTGAGCTGCTGACAACCCGTCTGTGTCCGTCGTTATTGACAATCGATCGCCATCCAAAGCTTTACTAAAAGCATCTTCAGGACGCTCAGGATCGGTAGATTGCAGTTTTCTGTATTTGCAAGAGTTGATAGTCAATATACGGGACATTTAAGGTCCCGTATGGGACAAAGCAAATTAGCCCGATATACGGGACGTCGCGGGCTAATACGGGACAGTTGGCAACCCTACTTTATATTCTTGAGGGACTGTCGTCCAGGTGTAACGTGGACAGATTCAATTCACCACCTGTCCCATTCTGAGCTGAGTGACTCACAAAGGTGTCTATATCTCTTGAAGCATATCGGTTTCTTGAGCGGGGAATGATGGGCCTATTCGTCAAGACCCAACCTCGTTAGGGCCACACATCTGTTTTATTTTCAGACACACTCGACGCTTGTGACTCACAATGTGAAGTCTGCGAATGTCTGGAAATTCCCTCTGAATATTTGGAAGTTGACTTGCTGCGACACGCAGACGTTCCTCAACTACTCTCCTCGCAACACTTTATGCCCTCCACACTTGAGATTCCAAAAAGCACTCGAACGCACACACGCTCGACGTGAATCGTAGCTGTTGTGAAATATGAAGACATGAGAAGGTCGCTCGGCCGCAGTTTCCTGAGAACAGGATACGGGCCTGGCTCTAAAACACCTTGCCCCCACCACCCTTCATTGTGTATTGTGCGAATGACTAAATCCTATGTGGATGTGAGAGCCAACGAGAGGAATCTATCCCAGTTCTTCCAACACTATCAGTTACATTCCTCACCAATCCGGCCGTATCAAGTAGCCTCGCTGTCTATTTTGCCTGGATCTTTCCCACACAAGCCCACCAGTCCAGTATCTCTACAATGCTCCCGTCCTCAAAGGCAAGAGAAGCAAAACTATTTGAGAGACGAAAGGAACAAAAACAAACGTGAGAGAGATTAGGAGGAGAGACAGACGTCTTGTGGTTTGAGCTCGTTTTCCACTCTTTCTCACTTCATGTGGCTTATCTAAAAGCAGCAAAGAAGGGTTTTTTTTTTCCACAAAATGATTCGAGAAATGCATCAACTTTGATGCACAACATTGGTCCGGAGTGACACAGCTGGGTTTTTATTTTGAATTTCTTTTTGCAGTAAGTTAAAGGAATTCCTCATTTGAAGGTTTAAATCATCATAAATATCGCTTTTCTGTAGGTTGTTTTTTTATTTATTTTTTTATACATTTTTTATTTCACATTTTTAAAACAAAATACCAATACAGATACAACAAAAGATAAAGGATGAAACAATAACAACAATAAATACGCCTGTCTTAATGTCAGATTGTTACTGTTCGTTAAATTAAAAAAATCTTTCCCTGAATTTCAACCATTTACCCTAATTCTTCCGGAAGAATAAATCCTTTTTTTTTCTTTTGCTTTCTTACTTTTACAGGAAAAAAAACTTTTGATGTCACTTATCTTCAAATGGTTTTATTTTCCACGTTTCCTATGTTTTTTCACATATGGTTGAGTATTTTTAGGATTTTTTGTTTTAAATTAAATGCATTTTATTGTTTACTATTCCAAATATACAGTAAATCTTGGGCAATAAAATGTCACTGTGGAGCGTCTTCCTTATGTCTTGAACCCCTGCTTCTAATTTGGACAAATTCCCTAGTGGGAGTTTGACAAAGCCTTGGAATTTGCCCAAAATGGCTGCTTCAAACCAAAAATGGCTGACTTCCTGTTCGACTGACTGACTTCCATGCATTGATCCTTGAGACACTTTTATGTGTCCTTTTTTGACAGACATGTCCACCAAATGTCATATTTCAGTTTTCTGACTTTCCAGGTGATACGACTGAGTGTAAAATAGTTGCTTTAAATCAAAATGGCTGACTTCCTGTTCAATTTCAGCAATGGGTCCTTCTTACTTTTTTGTGCACCCATTTATGATAGTCATGCCAGCCCAATTTTGTGGTGACCCTTTAACTGCTGATGGGGGCTGATTTTATTTAACTTTAATGTCTGGGGCTTTTTTTCCCCCTTAACATTCCAGGGGGTGCTACTGAGTGAATTCTGGTGGATTGTGTTTAGGACCCGTTCAATATACACATTTCACCAGCTTATATTTACCTGAAAAAATTGTTGAGTTTTAGGTCATGTGAACCCCCCCAAACACACACGCACACGCATCACCACCACCCAAATGTGACTAATAAAAAAATAAGACTAAAAAAAAAACCAACTATGTGAGAAATGTCTACAATATCCAACAGTTGTCCCTTCTAAAGTGTAAAAGTTGAGTTAGTCATGGCATCCTCCCTTCATTTGAGGAAGAGAAACTTGACCGCGGGGCTGGAAGCAGCGTGTTTCCAATTGTGTAACATGTACTTTGACTACACTCACTGTTGTCACAGTTGTGCTCGTGTTTTCCACCAAAGCCACAAAAAGTGAACACTTTTTGCCCGCCCATCGTACAGTACATGCCCGACCAGGCAGTTTAACAGGCCTTCTCCATATCCATGCTGTCTATTGTTATGGTTGTTCTATTGTGTATTTGTGTCTTCACAGTGTTTACCTAAAACACTTTCATTCAAGTTATTTCCTATATGTTGGTCTTATTTTGGTCTTCGTGCATTGTCAGGGTATGGAAAGGATACAAATTGCAAGACTAAGATTGAGATTTTATTGCAAGAAGAATCTTTGTGCTTGAGGTAGCAGCACCAGAACATAACCGAGACCTTTCGGAAACCTGGGCGGCAAAGTTTGCTCCAGGATGCCTTGATATTCTTCCGATTTTTATTTACCCTGCACAGATTCGTGACACTCCGTGTCAGATGTAGCAGAGCAGCCACAGAACATAACCAAGTCTTCTCCGTGTTTCACAGTGGCTAACAAGATTGCCTGCGTTGTTTTATGCAGAAAAGAACACTGTACCCGCTGTTAAACATGGCGGTGACTCGGTTATGTTTTGGGGCTGCTTAGTTAAATCTGTGTGGGGTACAATGAAATCTAGACATGCTGCAGCAAAATGTGCAGTCAAGTAGCAAGCTTGGCTTGGTTATGCTCCGGATTTGTTTTGCTACATCAGGCACAGAGTGTCTTGAATCTGAAAGGAATACTCAAAACTCTGCAAAAAAATAAAAATACAATCTAAGACTGGCTCAGAGCAAAACATTATAGACTATTCTGAGCTGTAAGTAAAAGCTGCTACGGAGTATAAATATTATTTTGACAACTACGCTTTAAAACAAAGTGTTTTATTTATGTAAGGTGCCAAATTCAGCAGTGGTTGAAAACTAACTTTATCCTAGTGTGGGGATTTAGTGTGGACAATGAGACAAAGACGAATTTTTGTGTGACACGTCAGTTTGGATACGCGAGCTACATAATGACTTTTTAAAAAGGCTCCAAAATGAAGGGTCAGCCTTTGCATTCCTTCGCAAGTTCACAGGAAGCGTGGCACAATGGAGGACAAAATGGCCCAGAGGCGTAGTCCACCAGCAGGGACAAGGCCAAGAGTGCACACGCAAACATGCACACACAAACGCATGTGCACGCACACGTCGCTTCAATACTTTTCTCGTTAGGCGCATAGATTTTTGCTTCTAATGAGATCATCTGCCGTGGGCCAGAAATCACACATTGTAAAACAATCCATTCACGTGGCCTACTTGGCACCACTTTTAAGTAGGACTGGGTGATTCAATTGTATCCATTAAATCGTAATTTAAAAAAACAAGATGAGTTTTTTTTGCAGTTTCCGTGGTTCAAAACATGACTCTACTGATGTGCACTGCTTATACGCTAACAACATAGCTGCGGGCAAAAAGTGGTGGTTGTCAACTTTTATATTATTTTTATATATTATTGTATTATACAAATTATGTTATTTTTATTAATATTAAGGGTACCCTTTCCTCATATGGTATTTCTGTGCCTTGTCATGTCATTTTAACACATTTTATCAGGTTGTCCACTTTGTGTGGGTGTGTGTGAGTGAGTGCTGATGTACTAGTGGATATCTGTCTTGGGTTTGTTGTGAGGGAGGGCGTTTTATGTTTTGCTTTGGATGTTTTACAGCACTTTGAGTTGCATTTTTATGTATGAAAAGTGCTATATAAATAAAATGTGATTGATTGATTGATTATTGATATTCAATTTAGTGACTTTAAACTTAAATTTTAATTCAAGCCCATTTACAGGGTGGTCCAGAATGACTACAAATGAATCATATTTACGGATGAGTCGATTTTCGACAATTTTTTTTATTTGTCACCGTTTTAATGAAAGGACCATTTTCCCAAGATAAAGTGCTAATTGATGATGATCCCTTATCTATACATATTTATCCCATTGTATGTTGGGTAATAAAACTAATGATGTCAATGTGATTTAGCATTTTCATGAGTGGGGGGTCAGATCAAAATCAGAAAATCTGAATTTTGGAAAGAATACATTTCATTTGTTTAATCTGTCAACAATCCTCTTTCCTTCTCTCTTCTCTCTTTGTCAGCTCATGTGACTGATCTGTTATGACAAACATCTCAGCTATTTCCACGTCTCACGCTAAAACCCCTCATAAAGGACTTAGCACCAATCAAGCAGTCAAGTAGTAAATAGCTGTGTGTTGTTTTCTCCGCACTTCGAGTGAGATAGAGACACTGTCATAAACAGCGCTTTCTTTCTTCCTTGAGGCCCTTCTCAGAGCAAAGAAAAAGAAGGCCTGTAATTGACACTTGTCAGTCACTGCAGGGAAGATGTGTGGAACGCTTCTGCCTGAGAAGTGTTATCCGTGTAAAATTGGCGTAATATACACACGTAATATACACAAGTCGTCTCCGTTTTAGGCTGTGGTTGGACTTTGGTTAGGACACACTTTGAGATAGACACATGCCACATTAGAGCACACATAAACACACAATAAAATGACAGAACTTTTTCCTAGGGTGGTTCTAAAAAGTATACACACCCCTATTCAACTGCCAGGTTGTTGTGATGTAAAAAAAAAAAAAAAAGTGCCCAATTAACTAATTTCAAAACTTTTATCACCATTAATGTGACCGACAATATAAAAGCAGTTTTCTTTGCTGTGCTATGTGCCCCAAGACTGGAAATATAGGATGAAATCAGACAACAGAGATGAATGGAACAACTCAACACTGCAACTGTTATAATCTGTCCAAATCCGTTGAAATCTTTTTAAGAGGGAATTAAAGCTATAGAGCTGGGATGATGTGTTTGTACAAGTGCCAAAGGCACTGCCCGAAATAAAACAATCACTTCTTTCAAATGTACATTTCATAGAAGTCTTCAATTTCAACGGCCTGTGAAAAGTATCAGATGATACAAGCCACAATTAAAGCTACACGCAACAATAACTGGGCCCTCGCATCTCCTATTTCATGGCTAACTGTAGAGATGATTATCAGGCGAGATGGTGTAAGCAAAAAAAGCATCACAATTTCATGTCATCCTATTGTATAGGACAGCAGTCCTCAACCAAACAATATAAACACTTCCAGTTCCAACATCTGTTGTCTCCCATGACCCCAAGATCGCTTTTTGAAGAGAAACAAGCTCAGGGCTCCCACAATTTGCAGCAACTATATTCAATGTAAAGGTGAGTTGCATTTTTGAAGAATTGTTTTTATTTGTTTCTATGGCGGTCTGTTACAATATTGTCCATACTCTACCTTACTGGGGCTCATTTGGATGAAACTAGTAGAAGTTTGTCGAAGTTCACTCAAAATGGCTGACTTCCTCTTCAATTTTTTAGCACGGGTCCTCATCCAGATGACCTCTGATCGGACGATCGGTACGTTCAAGAAAAACTCCATTTGTTCATTTCTATTTTCTTCTATACTTTGGTTGCCTCATTGAGTTAAGTAAGAACAAACATTTTGAAGTGTTTTAATTCTTTTTGCTTTGAATGCTATGAGGCTCGTCACACTTGCATAAACATTCCACACATTCCAGCGCCTCTATTGACACATGCAGAAGGTCACAACTCACAACATTAGAAAAGGGAAGCCGAACAGACGGGAAGATCAAAGACACGTCACTTTTCCTGGGAATTAGAGGTGGGAAGTAACCAAGTACTTTGTTACTTAAGAACATTTTTCAGGTACCTGCACTGTCCTTCAGTATTTATTATTCTCCAATATTTATTATGTATTTTCTGTGATGACGAAATTGATACGGAGTATCCATGGCCTTATTTAAAGAGAATTGTTTGGTCGGCTCCAAGAAGGGTTTCTGCCAAAAGCGTTGTCTTGTGCCAGCCGAAAAACCACAAGCTTAGGCGTGGAAAATTCTAAAAGTCAAATCTGAAAATACACTTTCACTTGAGGTGTATTTCTTTCAGTTAACTTGTTATCAAATGCTAAGAAAGTAGTTTTTGTTAGTCAGTTCATTGGAATTGTGAATACGTTTTTTGATATTATCAAAGACGGTTCAAGCATTCATGGGGTCCTAAGCCAAATTTGATTTTGCGGTCCCTTTGTTTCACTTATAATGATTATTGGCCATTAATTGCTGAATTGGGTTAATAAACGAGGGTAATTATTTTTTAAAAATTCTGCTGATTTCAAATTGAATATTGTATGTACTGTAAGTGACAGTACAAATATATCATTTCTTTTGTACTTAAGTACATGTCAAAATCTGCACTTTTTGACTTTTAAAGGGGTAGAATCATTTCTTCTACTTTAACTAAAATCTTTTTCCAAACAAGTAAAGCACAGGGTGTGAGTACTTTTGGCACCTCTGATGTGAACGCACAGCTTTGTAAACAAAAGCCTAATTTTTTTTTTTTTTTTTTTTTTTTGTGCTGCATGTTAAAAGGATAAAGCCCAGCAAGCCCCTCCTCCTCCTTCTCGTCCTCCTCCTTCTTCTTACCCCCGCTGGCTGCTTTTTACACGTCTGATTCCCCGGAGGGAGCTCCAGTTGAACATTCCTGGCATTCCCGGCTCGGTCCCTCCTCCCTGCTGGCTTATTATCGGCCCGCCTGCTTCCCCCAGCATAAGCAGCATTTCACACAGCAGCAGCAAAAGGGGAGGACGCGCGTTTTAGTTCCTCAAAGTCAACCAAAAGAAAAAACAAGACGCATACGGTGCTGGAATTAATACAAAAACTTGGATTTCCACACATCAGAGAAACACTTTTTGCTGATGGGATGAGAGCCTGAGCTGGTAAGACTGACTTTCTGGTCTTTTTTTTTTTTTTTTTTTTAACCCCCCCCACCCCAACCTCCCCTTACAAACACGATGAACAAACTCTTCAAAGTTTCCTTTTAACGCTTTAAGGCGATTTCAAAGCGAGATGGAAAAAGTAAACGTGATTCCCCCGGGCCAGGGGTGGTTTTGTCCGTTTTTGCTCCCCCCTGAGATTGGAATTTTGGCCGCATGCGTTTTTTTTTCTTGCTTGCTATGGAAAAAAGTCTCCACATTTTTATGTTGTCGCTGTTGAGAGAGTGTAGGGACTTAGAAGTGCTTGTTTTTAGATCATTTTAATTTAACATTTATTCGAATCTTTAGCACTCACAAAATGCGTGACATGTTTGACAGATACACAGCTACATTGATCCACAGAACAAAAGATGCATAGTCTGAACTCAAAAGGGACTCCATTCTGTGTTTTGGGTTCACATGGCAAGTTCATTAGAAAGAAGACCCAAGGCAAAATGTACATTGGGAACTTTCTGTTAACATTGCACACTGAAACCAAATTGGAAATATTTTGAGAGGTGAGCTGACGGAGCCCAATTTGCTTTAGAAGCGTCTGATCAATTGTTACGGAGGGTTCACATAAGCATATGGTAAGCTTTGAAACCTAATTGAAACCACTTATGGGGGTGGTCATTTGAAAGAGGCAAGACAAAGTGAACCTACGGCACTCCGTCTTGTGAGATCACTGCTGGTAGTGGTCTGATTCCAGTTGGCATTAGATGGGTCTGATCAGTTCTTATGGAGGGTTCACATGAGCACAAAAATTGCACAAATTTTGTTTGGTTGCCAAATGCAGAAAAAACAAACTTTTGTTTGATGGGTATTTGCTTATCTCAAAAGGAACACCATTCTTTTTTTCGGGGTTCACATGGCAAGTTTATTTGAAAGAGGACCAAAGTGAAGTTGGACCGCTTTCTGTTGACGTTGCGCATGTCAAGTTTGAAACCAAATTGAGACCACTTTTGACCTGACCTGTTTTCTGAATCTGAGCCCTGATTGGTCGTTACTTGAGCCCTGAGTAGTTGTGATGTCATTTTCAGTCGACAGAAATGACAAAATGGCCGCTCCTGAGATGGCTAAAAACGGGTGGATTTTTCTGCTTAGCTAATATTTCATAGAATTGAGACCATTTTTGGAGGTGGTGTGGTTTTCATTAGGAAGATCTGATCAGCGTTCATGTTGCACGTTGAAGTGTGAGGGATACAAAAAAGTTACCCTAAGAAGGAGTGAAAGTATAAATAATAATAATAATGAGATTCCAATTACTTTGGTAAAAACGTAATGAAAAGGCCTAAAAAAAGATGCAGAAAACTCTTATTTTCGTGAGCTGGGTCCGCCCACTTCAAGTCAGAGACGTGCCCTCGATGACGTCATATTCACGTTCTTCACGATTTCACCCGCCGGAAAGATTTTCAAAGCGTAATGCTAAAATCAAAGAAATATTTCATGTGTATCAATTCGAGAAACCGTTCATTGTGACATGGATAAGCCTTGAAGTCGAATTGAAACCATTTCTGGAGGTAGTGTGGATCTGGTTTGCTTTAGAGGGTTCTGATCAGTTCATGTGGAGTGTTCACAACTCCGCTAAATCTCTTTGGGGCCCAAATCTAATCTGTTTGAATGCTTTTGGCTACTATGAAAAGGGACTTTCATCATTCCAGTGACAATTCAAGGTGAAGTGGACTTGGACCACTCTGTATTCACATTGTTACAGCTTGAAATCGAATTGAGACTAATTCTGGAGGTTATAGTCTGGTTTGCTTCAGTTTTCATGACGTGTGAGGATGAGCGGTTCAGAAATTGGAGGGAAGGAAGCTTTTGTTTGGGGCCTGAGTGTAGCAACACCCTTCGGCTTAAATACTATTTGAATGTGTCATGACCTGTCATCCGCAATGCTAATACGACCACATCCTCCCCGTCTGTAGGTTTCACAGCCAATTGAGTGAAATCAGGAGAATCAAAACAGAATCCCCCGCGAGAATCGGCATGACGTCCACCGAGGAGCCGTCCGGTACGGTCTTGCACCGGCTAATCCAGGAGCAGCTTCGCTACGGAAACCCCACCGACACCCGCACCTTACTCGCCATCCAGCAGCAGGCCCTGCGTGGGGGCAGCGGGAGCAACAGCGGGCCCAGCAGTGGGGGGGGCGACATTGGCCGGAGTCCCCGGTCCTCCCTGGAGAGTCTCACCCAGGAGGAGCCCCCGTTCCCCCAGCTCTCCGCCAGACAAGAGCCCCAGGGCCAGGAGCACCAGGGCGACTTCCACCACTCTGAAAGCGCCTTTCAACTCTATCAGCTCCACGGCGAGGAGCTACCCACCTACGAGCAGGCCAAGGCGAATTCCCAGTACCTGGCCTCCCACTGGGCGCCGCCGAGCCCCGGTAGGCAGTCCCACGAGGGGGCCTTCCTCGAGGAGGTGGACGAGACAGAGCAGAAGTGTGCCCACGCTCGGTCCCTCAGCGAGCACCGCATGCAAATCTCTCTGGAGAGGAACGGCGCAGTCGCCAAGGCCGAGGCGCTCAAGAGCGCCTCTCACAGCTACCCGGAGCTGGCTTACACCCAGTGGGCGGAGAAACGCAACCCTCCACCTGAGTACTCGGCTCCAATCCAGGGACAAGGATTTATCCCACACCAGGCCCAGGAGCCTGCGCAGGCCCCGCAGCACAGGTACAAATTGAGCTTAATTGCGCCTATTCACTAAGAAGCGGCATGACATCACACTCTGTGGTGTGGCTCCTTGTTGCGCGTAAACACATACTTGAGTCATACTTTTCTTCTTTATAAAGCCGCGCCGGTCCAAAGGTATTTGTAATACTTGGCATGCTGTGGCCGAAACACCTCACATGCTTGCTTTGGCCTTTCGAAAATAGTTTTAGTTCCTCACAGTGAGCGACTATCAGGCTAGCTGAAACACTATCAGAAGCACTGACCTACATTTACAACCTAAATTTGACTTTTAGCGACATGAATTTATTCCCAGTTATATTCTCTTTGTTTGGTAGTGTTTCTCTTGGCTGCACTGCTTCCAGTATGTCTTTGTGGATGTTGGACTTTTTTTAGTCCAATCAGACTTTAGCCATGTTAATCTAATCTGAGCAGATTCTTGGGAATTCGTAGTGCTGTCTGATTGAATTCAAACTTATTTCGCATACAGTAGTCTAAGTGGTTCGGCATTTGCAACTTTTTTTTTTTTAAACCACTGTATACTCCGTCATTCGCTGGCACCATCTTATGGCTTCTTGGTGTCCACGAACAGTGTTAAAATGAGTTGAGGAGCTTCATTTAAACAAAAGCAAAGATCTTTTGGCAATAATAAACCTTTTTAAGGGGCGTTAAGTACTCACGAATATTCACTAATATGTATGTATCAGCAATGGGACTGTTTCTTAATCAGATCAGATTTGAAATTCCAGATAGCTGGCCAACAATAATGTCAGGGAATACATTTTGTTGCCCTGAACTTTGTGCAATGACAATAAAATCCAAATTACATTTTCATTTCCCTGTTTCAGTTCCCATCCACTGATTGGTTAGTCAGATGTCTGGAAAGACCTGCATACCAAAATACAGTACAGTTCATTTAATAAACAGCATCGCTGATGAGTAAGCTATATAATGTTTACATTTATTAGGTTTTGGTTATGTTACTAGCTAAATATTCATCGCGAACTGCTCCGGATGATCTACAGGTATAGTTGTTTTGTATATAAAATTTCGCAAATATTGACGTGATAATTGTGGAGTAAGTCCCCACTGAAGGCCCGGCTACCAAAATGTCACGGCATAAACATATACTTGACTCATACTTTCCTTCTTTTGAACGCAGCCCTGTCCAAAGGTATTTGTAATGCTTGGCGTGCTGCGGATGGAACACCTTACATGCTGACTTTGGCCTTTAAAAATAGTCTAGTTCCTCACTTTACATTCTTTACTGGAGCCGACTGGTCTGATGGCTAAGGAGCTGGAATAGAGACCGTATTGTCCAAGCCTTCCAAGTCTCCAGACTGGCCCCAAGACTCGTACAGTGGTCGGGTTGACTCCGATCCAGGATGGTGTCACTTAACAATGTCTCGCCCCCAGGTACATCCAGTCTGGGCCGCCTGCTGATGTCTCTTGCTACGATGCGTTCGCCGGCTTGCCCCCTGCTGTCTTGGAGGAGCCCAATCAAGTGGCGCTGCTGCTGATGGAGAACGAGAGGCTGAGGCAAGAGCTCGAGGCTCACCGGGAGAAGACTGGTCGGATTCAGAAGGTAAGGCCAGGGAGAAATGAATTCGTAGCTTGGCTAAACTTGATGTTGACCACACACGTAAGGAAAAAAAAAAAAAGCTAACTACTTTTTTTTTTTTCTTTTTTTTTTACCTTGTTTGGACCTGAAACATAAATTCTCTTCACAACTATAGTGGGTTGCTTCCTTGCTCCAGAGCATCTCAAAAAGCAAACCGGGATCAATCGCAAATTCCGATTTCACCGAGTGAGTTTCAGCCACCCATTGGAGAAAAAAAAGATGCGTAAGCATAACATCAGTCAAAAGCCAGAATGTGCACAAAGTGCAGTTGGCTGCAAACAAAAGGGACCTTTCACATTTTACACAGCAGGCTGCCACCTGCCAGTGAACCCGGCAACCCCTCACCCTCCGCCTCCCCGTCAGCTGCGTGCGGTTCACCACCCGATCCAGTTGCTGGCCCTGAAAAATCGATATGGCCTGTTTGGAATTAAAGCGAGCGCACACGTGCGTTGCCGATGACAATGGGAGGAGTGTGTCTAAACAAAGTCGTGTGACCTCTGCTTGGCCCTCCGCGCTATGCAAGGTGGCAGCTGCATCGCTGCAGTGCAGATGAGGAGGCCGAGAGAATGCAGACAACTGGTCGCTAGGGTTGCCTTTCACGGACTTTCTTGGGTGGCAAAAAAAGAAAAGAAAAAAAAGCTACCAGTGGAGTTTACAATTATCAATAATGGGACTGATTTGAGCAGCACAATTATCGGATGGCTTAAAAATTAATAATATTAATATTAATAATAATTAATTGGAATTATGCCGGGGTGTTGTCTGCGCTGAAAAAGGTCATTGACTGACAATCGTGATTGTTAAATGATTAGATATTTACGATTGTGAGGTGAAATACTACAACAGCAAATTATGCTGCGACGTACATACATAGCGACAATCGAGCCACATGCTAACATTTCACCTACTTCCAATTAGCTAATAATTCTGAAAGATTATCCTCAGTAATTATCCTGTGGTTTGGAGGATGAAGTGATTTTTCATCCGCAAACAGCTGGCTCCGATAATCGTAAGTGTTTCACCTGTTCACTATCTACAAATCCTTATGTGAGTGGTCAACACACAGTTAGGCCAAGCCACAGACTCCATAGTTATGGCATGAGATGGAAGGACACAAATTGGGCCCAATTTTAGCATTTTCCCACCCATCCGATTGAAGCCGATAAAGGCCAGATTATCGAAAGTCTCGAAAAGATTATCCTGTGTGTTAGGAGCGATTTTTCCCAGTCGGGCCCGAGTATCATAATGTGGAGCTATGGTTAGGTGTGTAATCTGTTACGATGTTAAAAATCGGTATGTGTGTACAAGGCTTAAGGGATCCAGGGAGAATAGTACAAAATGCATCGTTTCTCACACAAAGCTTGTCCTCACCTCCTTTTTGTTGAATCCATTGGGGGGGGTTTACTGCGCGTCACGCTGCTATGAGCTAATCGGAACGGCAACGCCTGCGCTTGGTTGGAAAACATGGCTTACAAGTTTTGACCGCAATGGAAACAAACTTTTTTAGTACCTCAGCCAGTCTGTAGAATATCTCCGGAGTTATGTCACATGGCTCTGGCCTTGTCTCAACTGAAAAGAATGATCACTAGCAGGGGTGGAAAGATTTCTCCCCTCTTAGGCCACAGCTTTGAGTAAACACGCCTGTAATAGTGGGTGTCTTTTCTTTTTTTTTGGTCCGTTTCCACAGGCCAGGCACAGGCATGCACACCTTCCTTGAGCTGGCAGCCTTCCGCAGACCGCTGTGTGCTGCTCTTTGTGTGTATCATAAGTTGTGTGTGTGTGTTTGCTCGCACCTGGAATGGCGGCTATCAGCCCTCAGGAATGTCGAAATAAATCAGTCTCACGGGGAGTGGTGCGGCTTTGAATTCCTTCTGGGAAATGTAGCATGCACACACACAGCTTAATGTATGTACATATGCGTACTGTAAGTTCCATGTCAGGGGCTCTCAAACTATGTAGGTCCAGGAAGTCCTTACAGGGGAGAATTTTTTTTTTTTCAAGATTCCCCTCATAATGCTAATACCGCTTAAACACCACAGTAGTATGTCGTGTAGCAACAAAAAGCAACATTCCAGTTCCTCCCTGTCAGGTCAGAAGGTTAACCGAAAAATTCCTTCTCTGTCTATTTCTGTCCTTCTCCCAGTTGGAGCAGGAAATCCAGCGTATTTCCGAGGCCTACGAGAAACTGATGCAGGGCAGCAGTAAGCGAGAGACTCTGGAGCAGACGCTGAGGAGGAGGCTGGTGGACGAAATCCGCCGGCTGCAGGATTTCAACCGAGACCTGAAGGAGAATTTGGAAAATGCCCGGACGCACGTCGCCAAAGAAGTGCAGGTCGCCGATCACAACCAGCACATCATGGCCAAACTCCTTGAGCAAAGTGAGTCCCAAAGAGAAAAATTCAAGCATTTTTCACCCATGACGATCAAAGTCAGCAAAGACCGATTCATTATCTGATATCGCTAAAAGATTATCCTGTGATTTCCCTCCCCAATCTCCTCTGAAAACGGTTGGGCAGACAATCGGAATCAGGCTTAAATTGAGTATCATTCCACCCCTCTGATCAAAGGTACACAGAACAAATGATTTGATAACACAAAAAGATTATCCTGAGAGATTATCCTCTTGTGTTGACTGTTTTTGAAAGTTGTTTTTTTTCGTCCCCGATCTGCTCCGAAAACAAAAATTAAGGCCCATGTAAAGTGGATATGCAATAATCAGGCAAAATGTGAAGTGGATTCACCCCGTCCGATCAAAATCCATATGAGTGAAGATTATGATTGCTAAAATATTATCCTGTGATGCGGGGTGTGTAAAGTGTTTTTTTTTTTTTCCTGCCTGGGAAAACAATCAGGGCCAGCAATGGTAAATGTTAAAGATGTTTTATATTTAAAATCACCAATGTGTGTTAAAAAACAAATTGCAGCTGGAATTGAGCCAGTTTACATAAGCTAACTGTTAGCCTAGCCTCTTCTTCATTCCGGATGCCCTGTGGCACTATGCTGCCTCTCACAGGTCAGTTTTGGTACAACAACAAACATCTTTGTGTGTTTGGGTCACCTCGTGTGCAACGCCGTTATTTTCCTCATCATCTGTGGGGCCATGTGCGTACCCCGCTTTGGTTGTCCTATCTCCATTATAATCAACATTCTTGACTGGATTAAGATGTCGTGGGGTCCGTTTGTAGCTAAGAGTCTCACACATGCGGGAATTTACCTTGCGTAACCTCCACAGCCTCTTTAGAAGGCTTTAGAAAACGCAATCCACGTAATACGGACAGAAGTGGAATGAAGTGGCTCGAAATCTCTCATACCGCACCCACCTGCTGTTGGACTGATTTATGTTGTCTGCGAACCGGGATCAAGTAGAGTGCTGGTGTTTGTATGGCCTTGATGAGGAATTCCAAAGCGCTATGTGGGTCAAAGGGAGAGGGCGGATTTCCCCCAGCTCCTCTTGGCATTCCACAAGTGCTTCACTAAATGAACACGGGCCACCATTTTTTTTTTTCCTGCTGGAATGGAGGGAAGATTTTTAAGATTCTAAACCTGGGTGTCAAACTGTTTTGAATGTCGGTTCAGATCAGAGTTATGCTTGGTTATTATGGTAAACACACTGATTAAAGACAACAAAAAGGCATTTTTCCCAGCCTAGAAAATATTAAGAGAATACTGTAGTTATTGAAATCGCCTTGTTAAAATACATTCCTTCCCTTGTTAAAATTTGAGTTTGATACCATAATGTTATGATTTTATCTGGGAAAAGTCTTGACTGTATTCAGGCAATATTATGACTTTATCCCGACAAAATATGGCTCTGTTCTTGTAACGATTACAAGTTTTGTTGATAAAAATAGGACATTATCATAACGTGTTTTTTTCTCAGAAAAATATGATTGGGGTGGGTTTTTTTTTTTACAGTAATAAAGTCCTAATTCTTTGAAAACAAAGAATATTTTCAGAAAAAAAAGTCTTTACGATAATATTTTCTATGCATCCTCACTAGTCCGAACATTACAACGTATTCCGATTAATATTGTGTTTGTGGAATATGAATTAAGCAGCAAAATCCTTTAATCCATCTCAGGGGGGCGACCATTTTGTCATTTGCCGTCAACTGAAAATGACATCACAGTTGCTCAGGTCATGACCAATCACGGCTCAGCTGAATTTCACATAACCAAACTCAGAAACCTGAAAACCACTTTTTCATTCCTGTGGCATTTAGGGATGCAAATTTCTCCCTGTACCTCAGCACTTTGAAAGCACATCTGGACTCAAATTTTGGACTTGTGCGTTGTGCCTTTGATTTCCCTCACAGACGAGGAGCAGAACGTGGAACGTGAGCGCATGGAGCGGGAAGCCGGGCGACTGCGAGCGGCAGCCGAGGAGCAGAATCTCCGCAGCAGGAGGCTGGAGGAGGCCTTGGAGGCGGCCCGGGGACGTGGCCGTCAGCTGGAGGAGGAGTTGCGCAGGAAGAGGGCCTACGTGGAGAAGGTGGAGAGGCTCCAGAGCGCCCTGGCTCAGCTGCAGTCCACCTGTGAGAAGAGGGAGAGCCTGGAGATGAAGCTCAGGACGCGCCTGGAGCAGGAGCTCCGGAGTTTGAGGGCACAGCAGGTACATTTAGGTCAACCATTCTTGAGCCAAGGCACATATTTGACATTAGATACCAAGTGTATTCCACTAAATAAAAAAGTCACACAAGTTGCTTGTAGCCAATTCTCAACCACTCTTATGATCCAATTTCACTGTTTTGGTCTGAAAATTATTACTTTATTTACTACAAATAATGTATCTTTGTTCGTCTTTCTACGCCAGCTACATTTAGTGACAGACACAACAATTAAATACTCTAGCTAGATGGCAGAAGGTGCAATAGACCCAGAGGTAGGCACATTTCTCTGTTCAAATTGGATTTTTAATGGACTGACATACGTGAGGTAATAACATATTAGGTAAAATTAGTATGCGAAATGTCTTTTTTTTTTTAAATGTTGATAATAAAATAAAAACAAATCAAATGTATTATTCATACGTAATTATGATGAATCATCTACATTTTGAAATTACTGTCTGATTTTTTTTTTGTACAGACTGGTCAGGTCAATTCATACATGTGTAAATGTAAAATAAAAAAGGGAGAATGTGTAATTAAAATATGTAAAATAATTCATTCCATTTGTATTATTAATTCAATTATAACAAATCAATTATTTAGTTGAAAAAATATGTATGAATATTATCTTTTTTCTGCATAGATGGCACAGGTCAGTCTTAGATGAGGTAAAAAATACAAATAAAAATGTGTATGTGAAACACATTTTAATAATGAAAGCTAAAAGATAAGTTGTTTTATTTTTTTATCTTTATGATTTATAATTGACTTATTAGTGTTTTATTATTTACAATAAATCAACGAACCAATTATATAATGATAAAAAATAATGCTAATTTTAATAAATGAACAAAAGTTTTACCTAACCAAACACAAAATGTTACAGCTGGAGTCCTGATCATACTGTAAATGTATAGTGGGCAGGACTGAAGAACACATGGACGTGTATCCACATGTTGTCTTTGACATTTTTCTCCTGTAAGATATCTCTGCCTTGGCACAGCAAATTTTGGAAAGAGAATAATACGAATATGAAAAACATCCCCCGAGTAGAGTTTCTCACCTGCGATTTTTCTCAACAGCGCCAGTCTCAACCACCTGGAGTGACCATGGGTTCCCTCCAAGAGCGTCTGCGTGAGCGCGAGGAACGCATCCTGGCGCTGGAGGCCGACATGGTGCGCTGGGAGCAGAAGTACCTGGAGGAGAGCACCATGAGGCAGTTCGCCATGGAGGTGGCCGCCACCGCTGCCGCACAAAGGTACCGATGCTACACAGTAACAGTGATAATCTAGTGCGGCCCGACCAATTGATCGGCCGATATTAGGTCTTTTAAAATCACATTAGCAAGGTACAACTTAAGACAAAGACAATGACATTCCAACATCCCCACTCCAAAAAAAATGGCTAAAAAAATTGCCAACTTTATGCAATACTTTTTTAAAAGTGTGTGTGTTTTTAATAGCACTTTATTATAGAAAAACTTTTAAGTCAAAGTACACTGTATTTATTAATAGGAGAGTCCAGCTTGGTGGTCATTAGCAACCCGCTTCAGGTTTTTTTATTGTATTGGCACTTATTCTAATGAGACTGAACACAGCCCACATCAATCGGTTACAGTAAAAAGTTATAGTTGTGAAACATAGCACACTAAGTTGAATGCTTGAAAAAAAAAGAAAAGGAAAAAGTTTATTGAAAATTTCACATTTTTAACATTCAAAATTGTAAATGCATTTTAGTTTTAAGATATCACATTGTTTTCTTATTCAAAAAATGCTTTGTTTTGTGGTTGCAACATGTCATGCAATTCTTTTAATAGAAATACAGCTTTTTCAATCATAACACCACATTTAATCCGTTTATTTCTTTAAATGTTTTATAAGCTTAGCATAGAGTTGAAACAATTGTCCTTAGCACGTTTCAGAAACACAAAGTGGGACACCCATGGTTTAAACCAGAAATATATGAAAAACTATAACACACTAGAAACCACCCCAAAAATATTTCAATATCACTTGAAAATCATCTCGCAACACCTAGTGCCTTAAAAAATAAATGACCGACAAATGATTTGATTCGAACAATGCTCCTTACCGTAAGGACTCTCATTAACTCCAACCAACAAGCCAGGCTAAACTTAGTTCCTCCCCCACATACAAAGATCTTAAAAATTCCAGATGTATCACTTCCTTGTCATCAGTTACTACTTTCCAAATAGCCAGGGCTTTGACTCCGTCTTATGTTGTTACAGAAGTAATTGCCACTAGTTCACTATACTATAAAACAAATCCTTTGAATGTGTGCTAAAAGGTCATTTGTTTACATTTTTTCAGAGACACCACCATCATCAACCACTCGCCTTGCCACTCCTCCAACAACAGTTTCAACGAGGACCTGCCGGTCGCGGACTTCCGGAATCAGGAAATGGAGAACAGGTGAGAACCTCTTTGGAGAATCTTTGGCTTATGTTGCCATCCGCTAGCCAGAAGCTAATCTACATTGTGTTTGTTTTTGTATAGAGTATTAGGCAGTTCCACTTGTTGTCACTTAACTAATGCCGTATGCGCCTCTATTTTTGTCCCTTAGGATCCGCGCTCTCTACGCTCAAATCCTGGAAAAGGACGCCGTGATCAAGATCCTCACCCAGCGGCTTCACCAGGACCAGGGGCTGAAGGACGAACAGAGTCCCCGCACCAACCTCCTGAGCGCGGCTGGCGCGCCCCTGAGGTTGGCCTCCTCCACGCCCTCAATTTTCACAGCCAAGAGCACCGCCAAGAGTCGAGGTGAGGAGGGCAAATGCAAAAATCCCTCTGATTTCTATAGCTCGTGGATATTTTTTTTTGCCTAAAGTATCTCTCGCTGGTATCGGCATCGGAGTACCCGATATCTTGAAATAAGACCAATATCGGCCCAGTATCCGATATGGGTACTCGCCCATCCCTAATTTAGAGTCTTCAATTAACCTCTGAAGACTTTTTGTAAGAGATGTGGGGTACTTCCTGGACTGGGCACACTCACATTCACACCTGTGGACAATTTAGAGTCTTCAACAAAACTAAAATGACTTGTTGGTTATCGGGTGCAAAAAATATGTTGAGGAGTTCTGCTAGCAATTCAGTCTGGTTGACTTTTCTGACTCCTATTTCCGTAGGTAAGAGTCTGTCCGATGACCAGACGTTGCCGAGCCATCCTTTTGGCGCTCAGTCGGAACCCAACACGCTGGAACGGCAGACGGAGGGGACCAAAGGCAACGAGGCCGCCGGCATCTGCAAGCTCAACGCCGGTGAGTAACCTCCCAGATATGCACCTTTTTGTTTACGAGGAACTGATCATTCACTCGGCAGACAATGATTGCTTTTTTTTATTCTTATGAGTGTGGCGTGAGGGACTCGCGTACGTTTTGGGAATCGGCGCCATAAAAAGATAAAAGCGGACTGTAAGGAGTGTCGCACTTGATGGCTTCTCTCGTTGATTAACCACGCCGTGGCTTAAGAGATACTATCTGGAACATGCATTCTTTAGAAACGCTGAGCATCTTGTCGACTGAGCACATTTTTCCACGGAAGCCTGTCTGGGTGTTAAAAATGCTCTGTTAACCTTTAGTCACTGATAGCAGACCAGCCTCCGGTTTGCCAGCATTTTTTTTTTTTAATTCACCATTTTTTTTCACACATTAACAGAGAACTAAAGCATGCAAGAAATGTAGAAAGGTTTAAGAGCTGACACTAAACCGTGTGACCTTAACTGAATGGTTGAATTGTTGTTGAACAAGTTTTTAGCCTACTAGCATAATTAAGTCGTTTTTATCTGTCACAATCTCAGTGAAAAATACCGATGTGCTTGCTAAAAAGTGCCTGTGCGGATTGTCAGTCATTCAAATTACGGCAATCTGCAAAAACTGAATCGAGACAACTCTACTCTTCTTGTTTGTTGTGTTTTTTTTCTTGCTTTACAAATGCATTCAAAAAGGCAGTTATGCTGTTAGGTTAACAAAATTGGACCAATGGCTAAGCGATAATTTAGTTCAGTCTTTCTCGTTGAGTAAACTGATTGCTTTTTGGGGGGGTGGGGGAAATTTGACCATTTCTTGCAATTCCTAATAAAAATGTATCTTATTTTCCTGCAGATAAGACAACGCCAAAGAAGTTGCTACTAAACCCTTTCAGAGGCCTGGAAGAGTTGGATTCGGAAGCAGTGGAGATCTTTATTTAAAAGGAGCGAACAGTGTGAGAAAGAATTCCCGAAATGTGTGAAGTCTGTCAAAGGAAGAAGATATTGGATGTAAGAGGCCGGAATATCGCGGGAAATAAATGGGGCTGGGGAAAAGAACTGTTTCCCTATTTTTCGAGGAAGAGCTGTGCTCTGACTCACGGCTGCAGGCAGTCGGCGCAGGACTCTTCCCAGGTACTCGGACAGTATTTTGGATTGTGATGCCAACATATTTATATACTGTTTAAAATGGATACAATTGCTGCTTCCTTCCTCCCTTTCTTCTTTTTCTTTCTAATTTCATTTCCCCAGTCCAGTGAATGACAAAGCTGCGTATTTAACTTCCCAAATATGAACTTAATTAAGCCTCTCTCTTTCTCTCTCTGAGATACTGTAAATATTCAGCCTTCGCCTCCGACAAAATGTGGATTTTTCTTTTTAACCTGAATAACCTCAAGTTTCGTCCCAGTTGCTCACTAATTTATAACAGAAACACTGTTGAATCGCTCGGGTTTTGCGTGTTTTCGACGCTCCGGCAGCCGGTTCAGCTAAGGCCAAGGAACACGTGAACAGATGCGATTTATTGTATAAATGTTTCTTTTTTTGTTTTTGCCAAACTGACACAGACCTGATGTTGTTTGTAAATGTGTGTGAGGAGGGTCGAGTTGATCCATAGCTGGTTTGCGTGCGTATGCATGTGTCATCTCCCTCTTGCGGACATTCTGCTGGTTGGGATGCCGTTTGGGTGGGAGTTTAAAAACGACAACATTTTGTGTGTTTACTGTGAGCTTTTGAACTAACAAACACAGGTTAATTATTGTTATTATTGTTAAGTATATTTTTTATTCAGAGATCTGTATTATTATTATTGTTGTAGATAATATAGTGCTTTGAGCAGGACGCCAAAGAGTTTATGTATGTTTTGTTTTTAAGTTATGTGCCGACAATCGCGGTCAAAGTCAAAAGTTGGACACAACCGAGCGAGTGTTGACTTCCAGCAGTCATTTCTGTCAAACTTCACAGCGTTATGAAGGTTTTTACAGTTGAATTTCACTCGACATTTCATAAAGCAATAAAACATTTGAATTTACATGACCTGGCTTCCTGGTTTTCAATTGTAACACTCAATGGTCACTTTAAAGCGGGTTGAAACCCGCTTAGTCGACTAGTTGAGGAGACGGTTGTACTATGCTTAAAATATATCAATGATGTCATCGATTAATCGACTTTACAATAATACTGACTGAATTTGAACATTTCCCAACCGTAAGATCAAAGTCAGCAAAGAACCCTATTATCTAATGGCTCTAAAAGATTATCTTGACTGATTATCCTGTGGTGTCTTTTTTCTTGTTTTTTTTTTTTTTTATCCTCCCATCTGCTTGCAAAATAGTCAGGGCAAAGAATCAGAAATGGTTAAATGTGTTCAATATTGACTGATTTTCTGGTTAAGAATAAAAATTGGTACAAATGGCTTAAAATAAAACTTTTCAGGTTAGCCCAAAATAATTCATACCCTGGCCAAATTTTGAGTAATAATGGATGCTTAAAAAAATGGCAATAACTTCATAAAGGTTATATTTAGACATATTCATAAAAGGATATTTCATAATTTTAATATTTTTACTTTGAAAATGATGACAGTTTTGTATAGCCTGACATTTGTAATTGTGTTTACAATTGTCACCATATTATTATATTCATAATATTCTTAATATTCATCATATTAAGCTGTTTTTAATATTTTGTGAGTATTCGCAGAGTATCTATTGGAAAATAAACTATGACCTTTTATTGAATGTCACTGGATTGTGCTCGTGTTTGTGCCAGTGTGACCTTTCAGCGCAGGCATAAAAAGAACCCTGAGAGTGCCAAATCCTCACTATTCTTGTCCATGAAACTCTTCCTACCTCACATTGATACTGCACATCCTCATTCCTGTCCTTTATTTCCACCATGTAGCGAGAGAATGAGACTCTCATTCCTCATTAGTGACTACCAGATCCGCATTCTTCTCAGTTCTCGGGGCGGCCTCCTCGCCACCAAAGATGCGTGCTTGTAATGCCAAGCATTCCCTTTGCGACACCCTATACGGGAAAAAGAAAGGCACTTGGTCCCTCCCAGATTAGCCACTAATACTATTTGAAATTCCTCCGGTCGGTTTCTCTACCTTCACCAGCAACATGTGCTGCATTCCTACAGACAATTTTCTATTTTTTCTATATTGCCGCTGATATACCGGCCAAGTGTTTATAAGCTTTTTCAGAGATGCGGGCAGCAGAATCGGATTTGACATG
The DNA here is from genome assembly GCF_054856515.1 of Filicampus tigris. Classification (NCBI taxonomy): domain Eukaryota; kingdom Metazoa; phylum Chordata; class Actinopteri; order Syngnathiformes; family Syngnathidae; genus Filicampus; species Filicampus tigris. The sequence goes on along the minus strand of NC_141226.1, from coordinate 14,796,137 downwards.
GTTGAATCGATGGCAGTTGGTGTTTCAGTTCTGACGGTACACCCTAACGGTTTAGGGTTAGGGCCTAACCTCTTCACCGACAATGACGCATCACAATGACATGAATGTGACTCACATGCTTTACAAGTCACGTTAAGGACAATTAACACATACCGACATTGTAAAAGTCCCTGCAAAGTGAGAAGAAATAGGTCTTCTAAATTTGACACACCGTTAAGGAAAGTGTTAACAACCCCGCAAAATTTGAATGAAGAGAAAAAGCGCCGCACGTGTAAAATGAGGCTTCAGAAACATGAAAAAAATCAAGCAGTTTTCTCCGCTTTTCAATGATGTGGGCGTGTTCGCCGAATGCGGTGAAACCACACCCGGCTCAACTGCCAACTGTTGATTAAATGATGTACCAATGACCTCGTAAAAGGTATGCGACTTTATCTAGCATCTTTCTTATTCCAACACATAACTATATGAAGATGGGAAGATATACGCTTTAAGGGGAGAGTGCAAACATTGAAAACTTTTCTGTAGCCCCCTAGAACCCCCTTTACAATGCATAACTGTCATTAAAATGTGATTAGGTCGTTGGTAGACAGCAGTTTCATCTCTAAATACAATTCAGAATGTGTCGTCTAACGTTTGAATCTCGCGCCCCCTCATCTTCGGCTTTTCCGGAGATGTGACGTCACAGTAGCCGTAGGATTCAGTGACTACTAATCATGAACGGTCTAATAACGCCCCCTTCTGTCAGCTCGTGTGCTTCAAAATCCTCTCATTCCAATACATTGCTCGCCGTTGAATGTGATGTGTTTGTAGCGCATGGAAATTGTACAGTCTATGGTGTAGCGAGCTGTTTAGCTAAATCTACGTCACTTCCGGTGGTTAGAGCCATGATTCCTCGAGCTACCAAGAGGTTCGGAAACACTCGGAATGAGTAAAATAGTAAAACCTATTTTCTAATCGATCTGTGGTTGACAACTTGCAAGAAATGACTTGTATTTATTATAAAAACCTATTACCCATGAGAATATGAATTTTAACAGACTCTGAAAAATGTTTGCACCCTGACCTTTAAAAGTCTCTGGTGGCTGGGATATCCCAGCAGGTCGTTGCCAGAGTTGGGTAGTAAACGCACAACATTTATTCAAATATTTATTAATTTATTGCTTGCCTAATCGATTTTATTTGGGAAGGGGCAGCAAGTGCTCGGGCAGTGAAACATAGTTACAGCTGACTCCATTTCACTAATCAAACGGAGCCCCGCAGCCACATGACCACATCGGCTTGTCAAAAGCCAAAGTGATTCCTTTCCGTGAGGAATGGCCGGAGAAGTGGATGATACACCAGCATGCAACTAAGTTTCAAGAAGTAGAATACCCCTGGCCTCACACAAAGCCAGTGGTTACATTTAAGTGTATGAAAAATAACAGTTTCAGAATGACTTATCGTCCGTGCCCAAACGTGGAAATTTCAGCCGCCAAAAGCTCAATGTATCTACCTTGAGAAATCTTAGATATTTCTTTTGTTGTTTACTTTTTGGGGTCTGTGAATATGCTAATAGTTTTATGGTCATACTGTCCCCTCCAAATTGGAACAGCAAGGCCAATTCCTTTGTTTTTGTTGTATACCGAAGACATTTGAGTTTCAGATCAAAAGATGAATATGAGACAAAAGTTCAGAATTCCAGCTTCCATTTCATGGTGTTTGCATCTAAATGTGTTAAATCCAGGCCCAGAAAGTACAAGCCCTGCCACAGTTTGGCTTTTGCCACAGGTGCTTCTACTCAGGTAAACGAGCTGTGGCAGGGTTTCAGGACCAGGATTTGACAACTCTGGATGTGTTGAACACCTCAGGACAGAGCACCTTTTCTTCGAAGCGACCCACTTCTCACGTGAGCAAAAGTATTTGAACATGAGACTGATGCATGTCTGTAGTTGCAGGATTTCACCTGCGAAAACTGCATTTGCTATTAAGCAAACATGAAGAGCACAGAGCTGCCTATGGGAGAAAAGCAAATCATTTTGAATATGAGACAAGATGGGAAATCAACATGAGCTATTACACAAACATTGGGCAAAGCCAAAATAACAATTTGGAATGCGCTGAAAAAGAAAGAAACTATCCTGGTGTTCTGAGAAAGAATCTGCTTATGATCCAAAACACACAAGCTCATCTGTGAAGCATGGTGGAGGTCATGTCATGGTTTGGACTTGCATGGCTGCTTCTGGAACTGGCTCACTTGTCTTGATTGATGATGTAACTCATGATGGTAGCAGCAGAATGAATTGTCAAGTCTACAAAAACATTGTGTCTGGCAGTTTACAGAAAAATTGAAAGACATTCGATCGGCAATCATAAATACTGAACATTTACATTTATCAGCTCCAACCGAGCAGAAAAATCACTCTCAACACACTCCACACTGTAGGATAAGAACTCTGAGACATCTGATAATCAGGCCTTTATTAACTTTGATTAGAAGAGAGCAAAACCGCTCCAATTCGGCCCAATTCTCAGTATGTGTATTCCGCACTTCACATTCATGATTGTCAACCCTGACCATTTTCCAGAGCAGATCGATGAGGGAAAAATCACTCTGAACATAGAGCACTAATCACTCAGGATAATTTTTCCGAGACATCTGATAATCGGGCCTTTGGTGACATTGATCGGTATGTGTATCCCGCTGGATTATTATTATTCCACATGCCTCGGGTCACTGACTCCAACATTGTTTGCTTTTTTGATAAACAGATGGTGAGCATGTTAAACGTGTCCGAACCTGGACCGAGGGAATACGAGGTGGCGGTGAGGAGATTGTGCCGAGTCATGGGGAATGCAAATTCCAACAATTTTATTTATGCGTTCTTATCTCGCCTCCTGACGGACTGACAACATGGTGAGTTCCTGGCCAACATTCCTCCGCGAAGGTGAAAGGCAGCTGACATGTCACAACCGCCTCGTTCTCGCTCTTTCTTTCCCAGCGCTGACGTGACGAAGGAAGATGGAACGTAAGATGGGAGCCAGAGGTTAAATTCCATTCTGCGTTGACATCCAGTGAAAACGATTCTGTGCTTTTTTTTTTTTTTTTTTCTTTCCTGCACCCTTGTCCTTCTCCGCCTCTGTCACATGGGAATTTCTTCCTTAGCACAATCGCCATGAAAGGAACTGGATTGTTGCTGATGTGTAAACCGTGCAAATGATCATCTCATGGTGTGTTCTGGGGATTGTTATCTTCTTGTTTACACTTCTAAGGCACATTGCAGAGGATTCCAATTCTCCTTTCAAGGCACGCTGAGGGTGAAAATATTTGAGTCTCTGATCATAGAGTCTTTTCCCTTGCTCTCTTTTTCTGACACCGCTGGACAAGAATACCTTGATAGTCTCGAGATTTCATTGCAAGCTACATTCGGATTCAAGATATACTGTGTGGAAAGGAGCAAAGCAGCGCTAGAAATAACCAAGAACGAACTTTCTGACATCTGCGTATCACATTTTTCTCCCGAATGCCTTCATTATCTTAAGATTTCATTGTATTCACACAGGTTCAAGACAAGTCAGAATTCCATAGTTCCTTGCAAAGATATAATACACGTTGAAGTAGCAAAGTATTCCCAGAACATGACCCAGATGTAGCAAAGCAGCCCCAAAACATAATTGAGACTACGCTTTCTAAAACCTGACAGCTCATTTTGTCAATTTTTTCCGTGCGCTCCAGCTTCCTATTACATTCCCCAAATCATGCATCAAACATGTCTCTTACCAAACTGAAAACTCTGAATTGTCTATGGGCATATGTGCCCAACAACTGACTAGCGACTAGTCCAGGGTCGGTGCAAATGAACAGACATGAAATGACTGTTTAATACGTAAAACCTCAAAACAGACTTAGGCTGATGATACCACCCGATCATTTCTTTACTCTTTTCAGCAAAACACGAGAGTTGTTTTGGACATAACAACTGGCCTGCCCGGGGAGAAAGGGGAGGCTGCACTTGTGAATAACACTGCTGCCTTCTGTGTGTTGCCATGTGTTTGAAGCCAAGCTACACAGCTGACCCTCCAGCCTATTGCAATATTCGGCTTTAATACCACACAAGGAAGGCTTTCATGAATCTCATGCAGCAGGTTCCAGATGGTTCTTAGTGCGCGTGTATACAGTATAGTGACGCAACAAGACAATACATTAGTAAAGTAGACAAAGCCAAGCCCCTGGACACCTGGGTATCTTATCCACTCCAGAATGTCATGATAAGTCTTAAGATTTTATTGTTCCCTTCATAGATTCAAGACGCCCTTTGCCGGATACAGCCAAGTAAAACCTCTATATTTCAAACTACCGGTAAGTAACATTGTTTTAAATGTCCAAAAAGGTTAATTCGACTCGAGAAACATATCTTAATGCTTCCCTAATTATTACTTTAGTTGGTAGGCTACTATGCCAACACTTCATCATCATTGTTTTTCTGTTATTTTGTTTAGTTTTTGAGGAATTAGACACAGTTCTCTAAGTACAAATACAAGATGCATGCCACAAAAGCTATACGACACAAATATTGTATACAAAACCATCTTATGTGAAAGACCATTTGGTTGTTGGAGTAGCAGAAAACATTTGAAGCTAAACAATGCTACCTCCTGGTTTAATGGTAGAAATGCACATACTGTACTGTCCTGGATCCGTGTCTCTTTTGGTCATTGAATGACGTTGGGCTACAGATATAAGAAATAGAAAAACGACTCGTAATTTGATTCATTTCATTTTAAAATACAAACACCAAAATTGAAGTACAGCTTGATTTTTTTAGTTTGTTGTCTGGAACGAGTAAGGAAAAGTCTAAAAACAATTTGATTAGCATTTCTCCTACTGACCAGGAGATGGCGACAGCATAGCGCCTGAAGAGAAGACGATATCGTGAACTGTACTGTAATGCCATTTCTATCCTAACTTCCACAAACTCTAACTACGCGTGAAGAAAAATGTTGGTACCACTGTTAAAGAAATAAATAAAGAAAACAAACATATAATGTATAAAATAAGAAAAGCACTTTCTCACATCAGAAGTTCTTCAATTGTGTGTTTCATTCAAAACAAAAGAAAAACAGGTGCAGGCAATAGATCCAACATAAACAGAGATCCAAACATTACATGAGATTTTTTTTCATTTGTGGCCACATATTTAACATACCATGGACGCAAAATGCTAATGTGTGACCATGAAATATATATAATGGTCGCACAAAATACAATTTGTGGGTTAAATTTCACATGACCAATTTAAACATCTGGGTTAGCAAACACCGCACACCTTTGCTGGAGACCTCAGTGTCTGGTGTCCTTAATGACAAATGTCTTTAAATCGTCTGTTCTCGTCTTTATCCTGCAATGGCAGCTTTTTCACAATGTCTTTGTAGCTTTTTACCAGCCTAAAAGAAAATACAATTTTACTAGTGTGTCACTACTCTTTAACCCCCACATTTTTGTCCAGGCCTGTTTCATGAGTTCGTTTTTTTTAAGCTAAATCTGTTGAACCAAAATGCAATGTCTGATTTTCAATGGTTAATTTAAATTAACTTGTCTATTATTATTATTATCATTATTATTATTAATTGTTTCGTAGCGTTTACGGAATTAAACTGGAGATGGCGCATTACAGTGCATATCGCCATCTTCTGGTCAATATGAGGAATGCTGCCGGTAAATAAATAAACAAACAAACAAACAAACAAACAAATAAATAAAATACTGTCTCGACAACTTCCGGCAATTTAAAAACAAATATATGAGCCGTATTTCAATTCGTGTCTCATGCTGTATTCTATTTTTGTTTTAGAATTAAAAATAAAAATTAAGCTGTTTTAGACTTTTCCTGACTGGTTCCAGACAACAAACTGGAAAATCAAGCTGTATTTCAATTTGGGTGTTTGTATTTTAAAATGAAAATCAAATAGCGAGTCGTTTTTCCAGTTTTCATATCTGCTTCTAATCATAACATGCAATGACCAAAAGAGACACGGACCGTCCTGGTTGAATCAAGGAATTGTCACCCTTTAGAAGCCATCATTCGTACATGTTCTGTTATTGTATGGATAAATAAAAAAAATATATAAAATTGAATAAACTAAGAAATTAATTTAGTACACCTTTCGCTTTTGGGTAAGTATGTTTATGATATTTACTTAGCCCCACAGAATACCCACATTCTTGCAACACTGCGTACAAATTTACATTCAAGGTAGAGAAATGTTACATTTGGATAATATTGCCATGGTATTAAAACTCATTAGACGTACGAGGCTTTAAACACCGAAATAATGTTTTTGTTTGAAATACATTTGCTGTAAAAGTGAAAACTTTAATTTCTTGTATTCTATAACAATAGTTGGGTCTCTTTTCTGAAGTGCCAGCCATTCATCAATGTGAAATTAAACAACTTATTAAATCAGAAGTGGAAAGGAAAATGAAGCTTCAGAAAACAGGTCACCCGTGATTGGTCGTTACCTGAGCCCAGAACAGTTGTGATGTCATTTTTAGTCGACAGAAGTGACAAAATGGCCGCCCCCGGAGATGGCTAAAAACGGGTGGATTAACTCTTATTCCACAAACGATATATTTATCAGAATGCCTTGTTTCAACTAGTGAACTTGCATAAAACATATTCTTGAAAAAAATATGTCCGGGTTGACTTCCGCTTTACAATTTAATCTACTCTGAATCAAATTGTGATGCTTGTATTTTGGGAAATGTCTCTAGACACTTTAACGCAAATCCAAGTTGTTAAAATGCAGAGCTACGAGGAAAGTACCGGTAGTAATTATTTTCATTGATTAAGAAGCGATCATTTAGATATTTTTAAGCCTACTTTTGTTAGAAGAGTTTGAAATGATTGGGATCATGGTTTGGGGTGTTGGGTTTAGGCAGAGACAGTCTGCTATTTTGATTTGAAACATGGTGGCTAATTGACTTGCCACTAAACACTTTAAAAAAAATTCAGCCCACATAGCCAGTTTTCATTAGAAACAAAAAATTTGGTGGGCATGCATATGATGAGTAGACAGGCAAAAAAAAGTCTCAAGAACCCATGGTTGTGAACATACGGAGTCTGGCGACAAAGTTTGATGACTCGCCACGCCACAGAATAAATCAGTCCTCATAGTCAGTTTACACTTAGCAACATGAAATTTGATAGCAATGTCTGTCATGAGTAGAGCCACAAAAAAGTCTCGCCAAGTCATGCTTGAAAAGACACAAGAAGTCTGCCATTTCTTTGTGAAGTAGCCATTTTAGGGAGAATTTGGCCTTTTCCAGGGGTCCTCCAAAGATGAACTCGTCCTATAAGTTTTGTCTGGTTACTTGCAAACTTTAAACACATATACACACATGTGTAATCCTAACCTGAAAAGACTCATGTAAGCCTCCTATTGGCATACAGTAAATAAATAAATGCAATATATGTGTTTGATTTTTGCACGTATAACCCCACGAATGTTTGAAAGGCACACAAGCATTCCAGTTTGACTTGTTTCTGATTGATTTCCATACGGGAAGTGTCGGGCATCCTTCAAGCTGCACAACCAGAAATGTGAGAGCTAATAAAGCATGAACCGCCATGGCGAGTTCTGGCATGATGCGCTCATGTGCATCAACACAGCCCAGACGTGGCAACTCAAGGAAACGAGCAAGATTGTTAATGGGATACCTACGGCTCTTTGCTATACGAATCCCGTGGGAAGATGTGATCGGTGCATTGTGTTAGCTAGAGGACAATAAAAATCAAATAAAAAGCTTCATCCACTTCGTAGGTCTTTGGGTCTTGACACTAATCTCTTTTCAACTAGGAGTCAGATTACGTAAATATCAGATTAAGGATAGCGGCCTCTACTGAAAGTAGAAAAAGTGTAGTCGGAATATACGTCTCTAATGCATTCTGCTTCCTTTTTTTTTTTTTCAAAGTTCAAAACAGTTCTCAGGTTTCTATGTACACCTGATTTTCCATCTTGCTCAAAAGAGCCTATCTCATGCAAGTGAAGGACTGGAAATCCCGCCCCCATATACTGCTAATCCAATGAAGAGTTTGCTACAATGCCGACCGTGGGCTGTGCTAGGTCGGTGTGACCAGGTGAGCGGCTTACTTGCAGAAGCAGAGCCAAGGGTGTGGAAAAAGAGAGATCCAGTAAAGACAATAAAAAGTATTCTCAATGATGGAGGCAGCACTTTTGACACTACATTACATACACCTAGAAAAAAGTGTTTGGATCCGAGAATGTGGCTCATGCGGTTGACACATCGCCAAACACAAATATTCTTCCACCTCTACTGCGTCGACTTCACTGAGCAATCAAGTGTGTGCTGCGTATCCTCCTGACTACCAGGAAAAAAAATATTTAAAAAAAAGTAATGGTACAATCATTTATTTTAAAATGGCCAAATCTTTCTAATGTAAGTGGAATACTGAAAACAAAATTGAAAATGTGTTTTGTAATTTTAAGATATCATGTGTCCAACAGGTGTAACTGAACTTTGATGGCAACCATAGTTAGTCCAACAGAAAATATCAAAAATTGAACATGAGAATGAGGTCAACATCAACTTAACTATCATCATCTCCTTTCTTTTGCTTCTTGTGCTTATTCGGTATGATACTTCAAAAAGAAACTACAAAGAAAGAAAACCTTGCACTCTGTGCCCAAGACATGTTTTACTGTTGCGTCTGGATCTGCGACACCTGGATGCATGTGTTTCGTCCACCATGTTGGATGATGCCATCGTGTCTCAGCGCTGCATTTGGCTGCGGTTCCAACGTTTGATGTGGGAGAGTGTAGTCATCATCACTCTCACTTGTGATTCCTGCTTGGGTTAAGTACGGTACATAATTAACTCTTCATCAAGGAGCAGTTTGAAGTCAAGGGACTTCAGTAGTTTCTTCCTCAGAAACTTTCAGTCACTCTTATAATGAAGCCATGAATTGGCGATTACCAGATCAAGAAAGTGGAAAACATTTTTCATTTCCTAGTACGAGAGGCCATCCTGTAGAAACTCAACAATCGGTTGACCAAGTCCATTTGGTGATGTAGGATTGCCAATGGCCCTGACACTTGAAATTCAAAGCTCTGTAAACTCTGGTTGCATGAGTGCTCACAACTCACACAGTCTCAGCCGGGTTTTATCAAAGGTGGGGCAAATTTCACAAGAGCTCACCCAGAGGCACATTTTCAGTGTTTTTAAGAGGTAGAATTATACAGACATTAACTCTCGTTGTCAAATGAATCCTGAACCTCAAAACTGTGAGGCAGACATGCTAACAACTCCTTCACGGTACTTCCAGTGATTAACGTATTTTTGCAAAATAATCTTAGGAAAAATTGGAGGTTGATTTAGCATTGTTTGCAGTTGCGCCTTAGAAGCACACAAAACATCCTAAGGGTCATCCCTCGTGGTCTGAGTCGTCCAGATGGATTCCCGGCACCAGGCTGTAGTATTCTGTGGACTGAGTCATGTATGCTTTCTCCCGGTCGTTTGAGTCTTTCAAAACTTCTGTCACGCTAACAGCGTCCAGCTCTGACTTGCTGGGCCTCCTTCCCTCGAACCCTGAGTGGAGGGACTCCACGGACCCCTGCGTGACTTCCTGGTCTTCGTTGGTGCTTCCCAGCATCTTGGAAGCCGGGATGGCGATTCCTTCTCCGACGTGATCCGCCGACTCCTGCGGAGGCTCACTGTCCATCTTGGACCTGGTGCCCCTCAAGCTGGGGGTCCGTTTTTTAGATACCCCGAATGTGGGGGCCTCCTTCCTCCTCCTCCCGCAGCACCAGCACACCAGAAGGGTGGCGAGGATGAACACCGGGAGTGCGATAAATAGCACAGTGAGGCCGGCCGGTCGGCATGCATCACTCAGTTTGGCTGAGCGTGCCGCCCGGCCCGCCAGGGTCCAGGGCGCTGCGCATGTCAGGTTCCTTGCTAGATCCCCCGCCTCCAGGACTTCCAAGAAGGAGCAGGAGCACTCCCAGGGGTTCCCGTCCAGCTCCAGGTTCCTGAGGACAGGCCTCTGGAGCACCGATGCCGGCAAGGAGCGCAGACGGTTCTCCCGCAGGTTTAACCGTAGCAGGTTATTGGAGTCCAGCAGGAATCCATTTGGGAGCTCTTCCAGTGCGTTCCCGCTCAGGTCCAGCACCTTCAGGCGGGGCTGTCCCGCCAGGAAGTAGGGCGGTAAAGCTGCAATTTCATTATGCGCTAAGTAGACCTTCTCCAATAGGGACGCCCCCACGGTCGATACCGCCAGGGAGGTGATGTTGCACCAGGAGAGATCCAGAATAAGAAGGCCAGAGCGGTTGGTCAGATGAGACCAGGGAACGAGGCCCAGCGTGGAACCCGAGTAGTTGAGGCAGCAGACCCCGACGGGTACCTCCGAGGGGAACTTCGACAAAATGGTGGCCGGTGGACACACGCAGCCGCCGGCGAGTGCCGCCATCAGCAAGGGGAAGATGAAGGTGCTCCACCCACCTAGCATCTCTCACAGGAGAGATCACCAAACCTGTTCAGCAACCACCTCAGAGGGCGGAACTGGGCTCGTAATGCGCCAGGCTTCTCAGAGGATGACCAGTTGCTATGGAGACGGCGGGCGTCGGCATGGTGACCCCGTCGCTAAGGCTTGGGAACATGGCTTTGGGCTACAGAGAGGAAACAAATGAAGAAGTTTATTCAGAATTATCTACAGTCTCAAGTGGGATAAACTTTACCCAAATCTTATTTAAATTGGCAAAATTTGTCTTGTAAAGCACTTTATGGCATTTGTCTGTGAAAGTCTCTTTTTTTTTTTTAACTCTTACTTATTACATTTTCTTTATCTTTTTAATATTTTGTAATTTAAACATGCTTGGCGGGGATTAAATAGTTTTCGATTTTTTTATCATACTTTTTATTTCATTTTGACTTTTATTTTTTGGATTCATTTAGTTTTAATTAGTTTTTAGTGCAAGTTTGTTAGTTTTTATTAGTTTTTTAAATGCTTGAAAATGTTTTAGTTTAGTTTTTAATACTAGTTTTAGTACAGTATAAGTTTTCATTTTTTCTATATGAGTGTTTGTAGTGCACAAGATTAAAAAAAGGGCACTAAGTAATAAGTGTTGTGTAATAAGCAAACTGCAATTCTCAAATTACTTTTTGACCATTCTTCCCTATGAACGTGCATCAATATCACGTATGATATTGACAAAGACGAAAACGAAAGGAACTTTTGCGATAATTATAGTTAGTCTTATAAATACAGTATATGTAGCAGTTTTTATTATTTTATTTTGTTAACGAAAATGCTTTTTCAATGTTAGTTTGTTATTTCCATAGTTTTCGTTAACTATAATAACCTTGATACTTGGCATCTATTTCGTAAAGCACGTCATGGCCTTTTTTTCAGTCTTGTTCTCTTGGCCTCATTGTCTAAATAATACTGGAGGAGAACTAGGAGAACACCACTGTTTGAGGAAATACGGTTTTCCCTTGCAGGGAGTTAGGGACTTCCTGTCACATGCAAAATGAATGCCTTTTTATTCCACAGATAATTTTGTGTGCGTGTGTGTGTGTGTGTGAGGGGGGGGGGGGGGGTGCGTGTTAATGTACAATCTTTAAATCTGGAAAACCAGGATGACCTCGCTCCCAAGCAATGCGACATCCTCTCCCTTTTCCTGCAAAACAATGCGTCCGTTCTTCTTGTCAAACCTCCCAAACTATGACACATCGACATTGTTTTTTTGACATGATTAAGAATGTATACAAGATGCGTTTAAAACATGCTATCTTGCCTTATTAGCTTCACTTTGTAGTCAGAAACAACTATGTTTATATGACATGATTAAATATCTAGGCAAGTCAATATGAATGATGCAAGCATTAGAAACAGATTTGACCTTATGAGCTTCACTTTGTAGTCAGAAGCAACTTTGTTTTTATGACATTATTAAACCTTCAAGTCAACATGAATAAACCTATCGAAGTATCTATCCATTATCTATACCGCTTATCTTCACAAGGGTCGCGGGCGTGCTGGAGCCTATCCCAGCTGTCTTCGGGCAGTAGGCGAGGGACACCCTGAATTGGTTGCCAGCCAATCGCAGTCTATTGAAGCATTTAAAGTGAACTATTTTGTCCTTGTAAGCTTTACTTTGTAGTCAGAATCGATATGATTTATACTTATGACATAATCACGCATGTTGGCAGGCCAAGATGCTTTAATGAGTTCTTAAAATACCGTATGTCCTTTCCTTCATAAAATGCAAGTATGGTAAAAAACAAAAAAAACCTAAACAAAACGTTGGTTTTTAAAACTAGGCATGTAAAGATTCTATTATAATGTATATTATGAGCATTTGTGGGCTTATTTTGACACTTTCTCTTAAGTTTTTTAATTGCTTGGCTGGCCGCATCAAACGATATCCATGGTCCACGCGCTTTAGGTTTCTCACCCTCATCCTTAAAGAAACAGTAATGTTTATTTGGATGTGCTCCACACATCTGCTAGATAATGCATAAAGTGATGCTTACCTGAGACGGCCATTTGTCACATACAGGGTGGGAGTTCACAGCCAATTCTTCAGATTCAGATTTCCAAATAGCAGGAATTTACCCCAAAACTGCTGAGGAGAAGCTCTCCTTTCGACTCACAGGGTGGATTCTCTCCTATTCTTTTTTCTTCTCTTCCTCCTCCTCGTGTAAGGAGGGTGTGTTCTCAGCATGGATTGAACACAAGGTAAAGTAGCGCCTACTGGTGGTGCTTTTAATTTTTTTAGCCCAAACTTTTGCAAAAAGGAACTCACTTATGATGTTGTTGCTCAGCGGTAAATATAACAGTCAGTGTTAATTTCAATTGGTTAATGCACAGGCCCAATGTATACTACAGGGTCCTCTAAAATATTTTATCTTATTTGTGTGTGCAGGATGATTCTTAAACGTGTAATAACAAATAATATAATGTATATTTATGAAATAAGTATTTCAAAAGAAAAATCTACATATTTTAAAATGTAAATAATATTCAAACACATGAAAATATATTTTATAAACACAAATATCCATCATGTATGTAGCAGGCCCCACAGCCGGACATAAAACAATGACATTTAAATAATCAATAATAGAATAATTTATCATTGATATAAAAAATAAAATCTGTAATTTATTTTAATTAAAAGAAAAAATATATATATACATGGTGAACAGTAGTAGTAGCAGTACAACATTTAAATTATTTAAATAAGCTTCCATAGATGTCTGTTTTCACTCGGTGATCAATTCGTCCAGCCTCAGAAGCTAACCTCAGACAATCTTAATCGAGCGTCGAATCGCCCATGTCACTAGGTACGGTCGTCCCGTCTGTTTGTTGACTCAACCGGGACTAAACGTCAATCCTCGGGATGTTTTTGTCTTCTCTGGCTCGATCTGCGGTGTCGCAGGCGGTATGTGAGACAAACATTTTGACACTTTACGGGCATTTGTAGCTATTTTAGTATCGTGTTTGTTGTGAAATAGCATGACTCCTCACAAGGGCAAAGCGCTGGAAGGCCGCTTAGCTAACAGCTAACATGAGCATGCTAGCCGGGTTTTGCGAAGGACTACTTTTGTACAGTCTTAAGCTTTACTATCAATTTTTACTAGACAGAAACAAGAACTTAGTTGCGTGTTCTCTGCTCCCCAGGTGAGGGGTCTTCACCGATCTGCTGCTCGCACAGGAGCTGGTGGCATCTTTGTGGTGAGTACTTAAGATGTAGTAAATAAGACACTCGTTAGTAATCGTATGTAAAAAACTTCTCAGACGAATCCCTTGAGCGCAGTCGTGGACTTCCACGTTGTTCCCAACTTTCCCATAGCGATAATGTACTTAGTATGTGTCCATAATGAAACTGGGAACAGAAATGATGATCAAAAATGACAATGGCTCGTCTTTGAAATTTGCCAGTGGTTGTCAAACTTTTCACACCAAGTATCTAAAAAAAAAAAAATTATATATATATATATATATATATATATATATATATATATATATATATATATATATATATATACTGCATACCTAATTCTCCCAAGTACCAGCATTAGACGAACATTAAAATAGTGACGCGTAGTAGGCCTAGGTGTTCATCATGAATGGCAACAATGGTTTCATTTATTTAAAATGTTTAATTTTACTGTACAATTATGCAGAACTTGAACATTGACACTGCACTTAATGATAAGAAAAACAATGCTTGATTATATTGAGTCAATTAAAATACTGCACAAAAAATTTCAATAAAAAAAGAAAACAAATTCTTAAAGACGAAGTTAAATATGTTCTTAATATGTTCTATGGACCCTCAGTAGTCGAACCATGGTATTCTGATTAATATTGCATTTTTAGAACAATAATTAAGCAGAAAAATCCACCCATTTTTATCCATTTTAGGGGGCGATCATTCTGCCACTTGCTGTCGACTGAAAATGACATCACAGTGCCTAAGGGCTCAGCTTGCGAATTTCACAAACAAACCCACAAAAGAAGGGAGGCGTGACAGTTATTACATGAGCCGTTAGGAAATGTGATGTGATTTTCAGTCGACACCAAGTGGCAGTACAAGGCAAAATGGCTCCTGAGATGGATAAAAATGGGTAGATTTTTCTGCTTAATTAACATTCCACAAACTCAGTATTACTCAGAATATCGTTTAGACCAATGAGGCTGCACAGAACATAATATTGTACAGAACATTTTTACTTGACTTTTCCTTTAGAGATTAAATGGCAATGCATTGAAATGAAAAAGGCAACACAAAAATGTTCTTTCCAATAATATGTTCTATGCGCCTCCATTAGTCTAAACATGGCATTCTGATTAATATTGCTTTTGTGGAATATGAGTTACGCAGCAAAATCCACCCGTTTTTAGCCATCTCAGGAGGCGGCCATTTTGTCACTTCTGTCAACTAAAAATGACACACACACACACACACACACACAATCACAGTTGCTCAGGTAACAACCAATCACGGCTCATCTGTTTTCTGAAGCTGAAGCATTTTAGTAATGGGTACTTGAGACTTTTTTGTACGTTCTGCCGTGATAAATATGTCCACCCAATTTCGTGTTGATCAGTGAAACTGGTACTGAGGACTTTTTTTTTTTAAACCAAAATGGCCAACTTCCTGCTTAATTTCTTGAATGGGTCCTTAATACTTTTGTTATGCATCCTGTCTTAATATCAAACCACTCAATTTTGTATTGATGGGTGAAATCCGGGGGATAATTTTATATAATTTTCTATGGGATGCATACACCTGTCTGCAAAATGGCTGCTTCAAACCAAAACGGACGCATTCCTGTTGAATTTCTGGCATGGGTCATCAAGATCTTTACTTGCATATTGTCATATCACTTGCATATTAATGCAAATGCAAATTAGTCAAACTGGTGTCAGGGGATTTTTTTTTTCTAACTTGACTTTAGAGGGTGCTATTGACTGACTTTTGGTCGCATTCACCCTAACTAAAGTAAAGAAAAAAGACAAGCACATTTGTGGCATTAATCTTTTCCATTCCGGCGTCTCTTGATATTCTCTTGGGGGTATTGAATGATAATGGAAGATTATTATCTCTGAGCAAAATCCCCAAAAGGTTGCAAGTTTCCACTAGTAGCTCCTGGGATCTTGGTGCCTGCGATATGGAAACGGTGGAGCGGCACAATGGAAACGTGCCATGGTTTCACTGTCCCTTGACAGGAACGCCTGTACAACATGTTTGTTGAGAAGTTTGTCTACTCAACATGTCTTTGAAAAAAAAAAAAAAATCCCCATTGTAAAAAAAAATAAATAAGTAAAAATAAACATTTAAATACAAGTGTTAAAATTGTCTGTGCAATTAATAAAGCCGTTATGGAAACAATTAATTGACTTTACATTATTTCCTATGGGAGATAGTTATGAAGAAAAGCAACATCATGGAACATATTGTTTTGTTTTTGTGGCGCATTGCACTTTTCCACATGTTAACGGATGCACCGTTTTCTCCCTGGTTGTCTTTTCAGCACAGAGACACGCCGGACAACAATGCCGACACGCCGTTCGAGTTCACTGAGGAGAACAAAAAGGTAACCACTTCCAAGATGGAACATGTTTCCTACTACTGAATTGATGTCATGTGTTGCGCTACTGTTGTGTTCTGTCAAATGCAAATGCAGAGAAAAGATTTCGTGACAAACGTCAGAGGTCGGAGCAAGGGCGTTTTGGCAAGGCGGGCCTAATCAGTGTTGCCAACTTAGTGATTTTTTTCCCCCCAAACCCAGTAAGCAACAAGTAAAGGAATTTAGCAACCTTTTTGAATTATTTCTGACACCCTCCCTAGCGTGAGATGTTCACCCTTCTGCATCCAGGCTTCTGCAAAGCCATCCACATTAAATAATTAATTAATTTACCCACATGCCCCATGGCAAGCGCCTATAGTGAGTTGGTTGTATTTTCTCTGGTGGAGGCAGCACTTAATTTCCGCATCCTGACTGCAAATGAACCTCCACACTTGCTAATTTAACCCTATGCAACCAGCATAAAGCGAGCACCCATAAAGACTTGTTAGTATTTTCCTTGGCACTTCATCACCAAGCCACCAAATTACACTTTTGTTTTCAGATCCATACCACATTGACAAACACGTCAACTTTGTCAAAACATTCCAGTTTATGAAGCTGTTGTTAATGCTAATCTCTGCTGTAGTTTGAAAATGGTGGACTTTCAGCATGTCTAGCTAACAAGTCATGGACAGCGAAACTGGGGTGGCTAATGTTTTTTTTCCCCATGCTGCAGTTTTATATTCACGTTGCCATGATCACCCTTCAAATGAGTGAACAAATTATAGCTGCATGTTCACACATACCAGTTACTGTTAATTGTTACTTCGGTAACAGCTGAGTTTGTTGGTTGTCTTTCATTCTCAATTTGCATTGTCATCCTCAGTCATGTTTTGTTTTGTCCGTAGAGAATCGAAGCTATCATTTCAATGTACCCCGTTGGCCATAAGCAGGCAGCTACCATCCCCGTGCTGGATTTGGCCCAGAGGCAACACGGCTGGCTCCCCGTCAGCGTCATGAACAAGGCAAGTTTCGCCGCGACAGTCATGAGAAAGAAAACAAAACGGGAGTCCGTTTCAACAGCATTGTTGTCCGTCAGGTAGCCGAGGTGCTGGAGATCCATCCCATGAGGGTGTACGAGGTGGCCACCTTCTACACCATGTTCCTGCGCCAGCCTGTGGGCAAGTACTTCATCCAGATCTGCACCACCACGCCGTGCATGCTGTGCAACTCGGACAGCATCCTGGAGGCCATCAAGAACAAGCTGGGTGAGATAGGACGGCCGAGAGAGCAGAGCGCCTCTTGCCATTTAACCTATTAAAGCCTGAAGCCCCCCCCCCCCGTGAGACATTTCTCTAAAACCTGCGGTCGTCTTTGGAGTCACCCTTGAAAAACTGACATTTTCGCCACATACAAAATAATTAATATCTCAGCCCCTGTAGCAGACATAAACTCCAAAAGAAATTGAGAGCTTGGACGTGGCTTTCACACAGGTCCGAGTTTATTCATCTTTACTGTTTCAATCGAAGATGCAAGTGAAGCACTATTTAAATTTTTTAAAACTCGAGTGGTAATTACCATGCTGGATTCTCTTACAAAGACGTTGAAATCGTCATTGTCCATAAATATATATCTTAACCATACATCACGTTCGGATGGTTTCACGGCTTTAAAGTCCGCAAACGTGTCGTCTATATCACTGCCGTGACTTATATCAGAGCTCCCGCGATTGACTGTGCGGCTATTAATCCTCGAAAAAAATCTGGATATCCTCTGACAACTCACGACACCGTCACATGTATATTCTGATGCATTTCATTGGCAACAGAAAATGACGTATCCGCTCTCCCGAATTTAAAGGGCGAAACACGCATCAGCGCTCCCGGCTTTAGTGGTAGAAACGCGGCTATGCCCTCTCGTCCTTAATGGGTTAAGAGCATGGAAATGAGGAGGGGAAATGTTATGATTTTGTTTTTATTTAATATATTTTGGGATGTAATATGCATACTGCATGAATTGTTTAAAACTGAAATATAAAACAAACTAGGATCCCAAAATATTTTTTGTTATTTGAAGTTCGTATTACGTTTAAAATTACTTATGATTTAAAAAATAAAATAAAAGAAAAAGTACCTTAAATGCACGTGTACTGATGTACCTCGCTGCTTCACAACCTGTCAAAATATCAACTTCCTATTTGCCATCATTTTGTTCCTTTTTTTTTTTTTTTAACTCAGTGATGCCTTGATACTCTGAATTTCCTAAATTTATTAACACATTGTATTGCGTTTATAGCTCTGCTACAGTGTGGATGTTTTGTGTGTGTAGAACATAACATTTAGTGATGGACAAATGAAGCTTTATGAAGCAGTGAAATTTTCTAACTCCTCTAGAAGGCACAGCCGCTGATGCACTTTTCAGATGTTCATTAAATGTAGGGAGAACAGTAAAACTGAAAACACAATGACCACACTCAAGCAGGAGCAGCTGTCGGCACACAGCCCGCGCCCAGACGATTACATACAGACTCGCCACACCTTGAGCCAACCTGCCAAAGCATTTTTCAGCGAGAACAGTTTGTTGTGTTGTGAGGTCATTCTTGAATCTCTCACTTGGAAGGTCATTAGTTAACGAAATGGGTGTGTTGCGAACGCAGGTATCAAGGTCGGCGAGACGACGGCGGACAAGATGTTCACGCTAATCGAAGTGGAATGCCTCGGCGCCTGTGTCAACGCGCCCATGGTGCAGATCAATGACAACTATTACGTGAGTGCCACATATTTTCAGAAATTGGCCATTTATTAGTGGTGTCACAACGTAAAATGTTGGCGTAAAACCCACACTAAAGGAACCATGTTTCCTCATATAGCAGCCCCACTTGTAATACAGCTTAGGAATGGAAATGTCATTCATCCGTTCCAGCATCTCCATAAACAAAACAAAAAACGTTAGAATTTTATTTTATTTATTTTCGAATCAAAAAAATAAAAACTAAGAACGGTTTGTGCTTATAATTAACTGGGAATCGCGCTGAACCTTCTTATGTGTGCACCTCAGCAACCAGGGGGCAGTATAATAAACATACTAAGCATAAATTTACAACAAAAAACGACTGACCTGTTTTCTGAAGGTGAGCCATGATTGGTCGTTACCTGAGCCCTGAGCAGTTGTGATGTCATTTTCAGTCGCCAGAAGTGACAAAATGGCCGCCCCCTGAGATGGCTAAAAAGAGGTCGATTTTGCAATATTAATCAGAATGCCGTATTTCAACTAGCCGTCCCACTAGTTGAAACACGGCATTCTGATTAATATTGCGTTTGTGGAATATGAGTTAAGCAGCAAAATCTACCCCTTTTTAGCCATCTCAGGGGGCGGCCATTTTGTCACTTCCGTCTTGGTGCATACCGCCACCTGCTGTACATATTCAGTCAATGCAGTCTGTCGCGTTTCCATCTCTCTTCAGCAAAACGGGCGTCTTGTCAAGAATGGACTGTGAGGTCTGTTCAGACTTGAACAGGTTAGTTAAAATTACACAGACGGATGAAAATCAATTTCCGTCTATGCTTAGTCAGTCTATTTATAAAAGTTTGGGGTCTATCCCAAACATCAGCAAAAACGGGCATCCGTCATAGACTGATAGACAGACCGGTCAGTTGGAATACCCACTGTTCAGCCCAAGTTATAATGCATTATTACCATATAATAAGTGCCTAGCAAATATGGCATCTAGAGGATAAAGGAGTAATAACTTTTGAGTTGATTTAGTAATGCGTTCTATTGCAAATTACAACATACATTAGATATTATTCATTTGTGGTTTAAAAAAAGAAGTGCATTTCTAGAACTAATCTGTTAATTACTGAAACAGTCCACCCTGAAATAGGCTATCTCTGCACAGCTTTCTCTACAAAATAGGAAGTGGCCTGCTACAAAATGAGATATTTTTGCTTTCTCTACAAAATGGGAAGTGGCCTGCTAACACGATTTTTTTTTAACAGTTGAGCCTTGGTGTAGGTCTGCTCCACTAACAGTGTATTTTTTTTCCCAGGAGGACCTCACCCCAAAGGACATAGAGCATATTATAGACGAGCTCCAAGCAGGCAGAGTCCCGCCACCAGGGCCAAGGTAGAATCCAAACTCTTTTTTTTCCCATATCTATTTACCCTGACTTAAGTGAGCTTATTTATTTTGGTGTATTTCTTTTTGCAGAAGTGGCCGTTTCTCGTGCGAGCCTGCCGGTGGACTGACCTCATTGATAGAACCTCCAAAAGGGCCCGGCTTTGGTGTGAGGCCGGACCTTTAGTAGGTTTGCTGATTTGTTGTCCAAAAGTAGCTAATCGTCTTGTTTGATGGAAACATATTATGTAAATAAATTAAATGACTGTACTTGTGCAGTTTTATTTCAGCAACAATATGTGATACTGCTGTCGGACTTATGTGAAGCCATTAAATTAGCAAAACAAAAATTCAATAATGTTCACTAGTGTACTACAGTATACAGGGTGGGCTACAAGTAGGTATACACTTTCATTTTATTACATTTCAGGGGTTCACCTGGTGCTTTATATTTTCACATCCACTACCTTCCTTCCTGACGTCTTGTTTCCTTCCTTCAGACATGCTTTTTATTCATGTATCCGCTTACCATTCCTCCTTTGCTTAAAGCTACTTTGATGCCTGCCTTCTTCGCCTCTTCCTTCAACCCCAGACCTTTTTTTCTTGACTGCCTTCCTTCCCTCTTATACCTGCCCCCCATAATTCCCTTTCCTCATTCCCCTGCTTTCAAATCTGCGGCTTTTTATTTTGCATCCTTTGCTCAAAACGTCATTTTCTGCCTTCCTTCCATGCCTATTGCTTTCCAATCCACTGTTTGTTCTTGACTGAAGTTATTTGCAATTAGTCACAGTGCCTGTAATTAAAACGTGTACACCAACATTTGTCTCACCCTAAGAATGGAACAACCACTTACTATTGAGCCTCCTTCCTTTACAAATACAAAGAAAAAAACATGAATGAAGGCGAGCCATTGTGCGATAACGCCTTTTGTCACACACCGCTGTCACTTTCATCATTGGCTCCGGTGGCGTACTCGTGTCTCGCCGGGGAGGGGGAGCCCTTCCCCCCTTGCACGCCTCTCTTTGCCTTTTCCAAAGCCTGCTTCGCAACATGTCATAATAGGACCTTTCGCGCATGCGCAACAACCCTAAATAAGAGCAACCGTGCGTGCGTGTGATGCAAATGTCACTGCGCAACAGATTCGACTCGAAAAGAAATTGGCTTGACGGTCTTTTGACAGAAGCAAGATGTCGTTTGGTATAACAATGTGCAAAGGAGAATTTAAATGACACTTAAAATATTTTTTTCAGAAGGTTCTTCAGCGTAACACCAATGACGTCAATGCGCTTCCTTTCTACCCCCTCCCTCATAAAAAGGCAAATTTATGCCCTTAAAGCTAGCACAACGCAACAGCGTGGCGATTGTTCTTACCAGCTCAACGTTTTACGCCGAGTAAAAGCGATTAAATAACCTTCGCACGTACTGCATCGCCGTCAACAGCAGCAA
The DNA here is from genome assembly GCF_054856515.1 of Filicampus tigris. Lineage (NCBI taxonomy): Eukaryota > Metazoa > Chordata > Actinopteri > Syngnathiformes > Syngnathidae > Filicampus > Filicampus tigris. The sequence goes on along the minus strand of NC_141226.1, from coordinate 14,774,503 downwards.
AGACCAAAGCCAGCCTGCTCCGCGCCCCGGCTGGAGAAGCTTTTAAGCTCGGTGTAAAACTGGGGCTGCGTCACATGGGCCCTCGCAGACCAATCAGAGGGCCCAAGTTGCGTCACATGTCTCGCACAGACCAATCAGACGGGCCGCTGGCGTGTTTATGCTGGTCTTTTCTCGGCTAGAGAGGAGGAGGACGAACGAACTGGCTGCGATGTTTTCAAAAGGCGGCGATGAACGTCACACTGCCGTAGGCTACGGTTAACGTCCGAGCTTTTTCCCCCTTTTTGGAAGCGGGGCGGGTTGGGGTGGTGGGGGGGAAACGAACAAACGAATAACGGTTTCGCGTCGAGCCACCCACTGATGAATCCACGACGGCCAACGTAAAAGGTAAGGCGACGTGCCGCTTGTTGTTTATCCCGCGGACGGCGAGGCGGAATCGTGCTAGTTGCTGTTAGCCCTGTGTCAGCTCCAAGCTAAACTGACGTAACCTACGTGCGGGGAAACGTCTGTCCATGTCTTACCTACGAGTGCCACGTATGGTCGTTTGTATTCATTAGCACCCACCGTAACTAGAGGGCTGGATATCTGGCTAAGCATGGCGGGCGCGAGGGGGTGAAACGTCCCCCGGCTGTGCTGTGTTGAAGTCGTGGAGCTAGCTCAGTTAGCTTCCAAGCTGGGGACGAGAGAAGGGAGGAGGGATGCGGGAGGGGGTATACACTGGTGTGTGTCTGCGGTGGTGGTGGGGCTTTTGTCTTGGTGAGCTGGACTTGTTTTGCCCTCAACAAAAAAATAAAAATAAAAACGTACTCAACCCTGTCGTAACATGATAGCTGTATTCGGGATATTATTACATAGCGTAATGTCATCTCATTGTACATTTTAAGGCTTCGGAACATAGCGTTGTACTTGTGTTAAGGGTGGTTGCCGACCTATTGACAAAATGGCAAATTAAATGTCGTTTTAGATCATTTAAAATACATTATTGTACAACAGTAGGGTGGTTTTGAACAACAGGATCCTCCCAGCCAGTCAGTCCAGCCTGATTGTGACATGTTGGGGGTGTGTTGCCTCCTGATACAAAAGCCGCCTTTTTTATATACTGTACATGGCTTCCACTCACACAAAACGTCTGCCTGCACTCTAAACTGTCACTTTAGAGGCAATAAAATGCACAAACCACCGTGGCTGGAAGAAGGGTTATACAGCATGCCAATCTGGATTTGTTCTGCTTTGCTAGTAGAAACAGCAAATGACAATGAAATTATTCAAAACAAATTGTAGAGTTCCCCCCCGCCCCCTTCTGGGAATTGCTTTATTTCTCCAGATACCAAACAAGCAACAGTTTTTTCCCACCCCAGCAAGTCCACAGATGCTGTGAAAAGAACTTCTTCCTTTTGGTACTATGTCCCCTTTTTCAAAGCATGTATGGCAACCTCCATAAGAAATTTAAATTTTACATATTCAACAATTAAATCAACTAACCCTAACATCGTAAAATGATTAAATGCATGCCCCTTTCAGTCTTTTCTCATGTACAAGGCAGGCACAGTGACCTCGGCAAAATATTTGCAGTTTGGCAGCACATACCTCGGATCAAACGTTTCCAATACGTCACTGAATAACTCTGCATTTACCTTACTTTGAACCATGGAAAATGCTAAAAATATCCACTTAAATTGTTTTTTTTTTGTAAGTCATAAGAGTGATTCGTCACCCAGCACTGTGTAGTCTGTTTTAGGCACTAAAATACATAAACACTATGGTTAGGACTACGGGTGTAAAGGTACGCTAAATCACATTTCGGTCCGGTTTGTTTTTTTTGGAAACTTCGGTTCGGTATATTTTCGGTGCAAAAAAACCCCAGATTTTTAATAAAATATATGTTTATTTTGAAAAGATGACAAGTAAATGGTACAATTTTTTGAAAAAAATAAATAAAAGCTAACCATTCGGGTGATATTCTAAGGAATTACACCAGAATATAAAATACACTAACAATAAAGATCTCTTAATTTTATAAATTATTAAGACACTGAAATCTTTAAATACTCAGCAGCAACAGCCCATGACTATGACACATCTAAATATTCATGTTAGACAAGTTGTCATTACAGTACATATATACACTTTTTGTGATGAAAAAATAAATAAATAGAATAACAGTTACAATTATTGCTAACTATATTAAAACTCTTTATAATACAGTAACTTAAAAAAGTCTTTATGAAATTGTATACACTTTTTAGGCATTGAAATCTTTGAAAGTTGAACAGCATATTGTAACGAATTGGGTTATCTGTGTTGTGGTCGGATTTGTGTGTTGCTGAGTTGTTATGTTTCCGAGGTTCATGAATGAATCGTACGGCAAGCGAGTGGAGCAGCGGAGAAAGAAGAGCGCGAGCAGTTGTACTTGGATTAATAAAAACTGATAAATAAACTACGTCTGACGGCGTGTTCATGGAAGACGCTACAATATGATAAATCTTGCTATTTAAGTTTGACGTTTTTGCTCCCTCGTCCAAGAAACATTCACAGTCAGATGATGCAGTGCGTGTTATACGTGCTACCTGCCGCCCATCTCATGAAGCAATGTCGGCACACAACTTTGGGACTTATACACGGACCATTCCCCATCTGCGATTTTAACAGGAAAGCCAGAATGTTCCCAAACAGAAGACGGCAGTGTACGTTTGGGGGGACCTTCGAGCTCTGGCTCTTTTCTGGCTCTCTCTTTTGTGCCGCTACCGTCCTCTTCCGCGTGCAACAGTCAGTAGCGCCCGTGCGTAAACTCGCGCTAATAAGTGGACCGAACCGAACGGAATTGGACCGACCCGAACATGCCATACCGAAACGTATTAATACACACACGTGTACCGTTACACCCATAGTTAGGACCCATGATTGTGTTTCAATATTCTCATCAGTTGCTAGTAAATGTCATAATGCATCCAAAATAATCTCTCAAGCGTTTTAAATAATCCAAAAAGTCAAATGAACCAAAACGTCGTTTTCCAAATAGCAAAAGAAGGAATATCATAGAGAGTGACCCTTTGAAAATTTGAATAATGGATGCCCCTGCCATGTTTACTATTTTACAATATACGATACAATTTTATTTATATAGCGCATTTCATAACAGCTAGGGCTGTAACAAAGCACTTTACAATACAATAAATCAAACAAAAACAATAAAAGGCTATGGTACATGTATTAATAAATATAGACATAAATAATATATAAAATATAAATAAATAAAGCCAATAAATGGACATAAAACACTATATACAATTGACACCGGAAAGGAGCCGAAAAATTCAGGTCTGATCCAAAGCCAGAGAAAAGAAATATGTCTTCAACTGTGTTTTAAAAATGGACAGAGAGGGGGCTTGCCTAACAACCAATGGGAGGTCATTCCAGAGGGAAGGACCAGCGACAGAAAAGGCTCGATCCCCTCTGAGGCTCCGCTTGTCTATTAGTCTACTATTGTCTATAAGTCATAGATTAACCTGTAAATACACTGCAATCTATGACTACAAAGCACTTAAAACATAATTTCAAATTTATCTCACAACACCACCCTTAAAAGTAAGTGGCTTACAGATGATTTAGAATACAATGCGTGAGAAATCCAGACCTGGCATGTATTTCGCCTATTGGCAGCCATTTCACAAAGCTTTTGACTTGATACATAGATATTTTTTAAATGCACATATCCACTATTACTAAAAGCAATCTGAACCCTTGTCTGCATCATCTTGAGACATTTATCCCCGTGCTTTCTCCGGCTCCAATCCCACAAGAAGCCTCGCTTGCCTGATGGACCAAAATGGACTTGGATCTTCCATCACAGCACTGTTTGCTTTCAAACCGGTCAGCTGACACCAGAAGGAGCAGGATGTTGAAGAATTTGCTAAAAAATACACAGATTGGTGCGAATAATTGAGTTTTTTTTAGCAAATTGAAATTCCAGCGTGTTGAGTTTTTCTGATTAAAGTAACCTACTGTCGGAACCTACTTTGGTTTTAAAGTCACGGTTCGGTTCACATTAGGTCTAAAGAGGAAAGAAATGCAAAACATAAACATGCGTTTCTTTGGTCTTAAAAAGAGAACACGTTTAGTGACAGTTCAAGAGAAAGACAAAAAATCAGCAATAAATTCTGCAATGGACGAAAGATTCTCAATGTATACAATTAAAAATGGATTACATTAAAGCGACTTGAAGTGTTTTCTAGTTTGTCTTTTTGGGAAAAAAATGGATGCCGGCAAATGCAATTTAACAATATATAAAAGTTCTAATCTTTTCTTTTTAGCAAAGTGCAATATCCGCACTTTGGTTCGATTTGTTCATTTTTCAAAGCTATTTTGTTCAGCATTTAGGAAAATCATAGCTAATTACTAAACCTTTATTAACTGCACAGGTAACATTGCATCAGCGATTGTTTATAAAAGGTGTTAAGTGTTTGAAAAAGGCTCTCTGATTCATGTACATTTCGTGAAAATGTACTCTTGTATTCAATCATCTACTGGAGTCATTCTCAAAGCATGGTTGTAGAACTACTCGTAGTACTTGGGCCGCCTCATGGTATTAGGTCTGAGCAATTAATCAAAATTTGATCATGATTTCCATTTTAGCTTCTCTCGATCTTAAAAACATTACAGTCAGCTAAAAAAATGATTAACGTGCCAAACGGCACGGTGTGTTTGCAAGTTCCTGACGTTGTGAAAGTACCCCTGAATGAACCATGTTTGCGCAGCAAGTGTGTGACTTGTGTGTGATTCTGCCCTCCCTGCGCATGCTATAAAGCTGTTTAATGACACCCCAGTTGGAGTATACTGTAAAACTAAACGCACAACAAAAATAATTACACACGTTGTTGAGTTAAATACAAGACGTGCTTTGTTTTTAAAACATCGGCAGTGCTAATGCTAAAGTCAACGTAAAATCTCTTGACAGGCTAACAGAAAAGTAGCCTCGATCCCCGGGAGAGAGAATACTTATATTAACGAATATTGACACCATTGCTGTAGAAACACATATGGTCACATAATATAACAAAACTCAAAGGCATATTTTTTGTATTCAATGAATAACTAGTTATATTAATAGAGCTCATTTGCAACTTTCTTCTTCTACTCTTATCTCACAACACTGCCCATAGGAAGCTAGTTCGCACAAGGAACAGCCGGTGTTTATTTTTATGCATTTATGCATTTTTATTGCGATTGTTTTAGTATATTCTAACTTTACTTTGTTACTAATTTATTTTTATTGTTAAGTTGTTTCATTTAACATTGAATTTGCGAGGATTCAATTAATTTTTATATTTTTGTACCAATGCGCATTTTCACATATGGCACGAAATAGATTACCCCAGGTTGCAGGTTAGCCCAGTAAGTCCCAAGAATTGTGAAAGTAAAAATTAGAACAACAAAGATAAAATAAATATGATAAAGACATGCTTATTCACGGTTTGTTGGTGTGCAACAATGCAATGCAGAAAATGTGGCTGCAACAAAGGTGTGGCCGCAGCGCAATGAAAATGAAAGAGGATTTCAAATGATATTTACAAGGTCATTTTGTATTTCACAAAAAGAATGAAGTGTTCAGCGTTCAGGGATGAATGGACATGAGGGTTTGGTAGTTTTGAGTACTTTAATTTTGGAAGTTTTGAAATAAATGAATAATCGTGCTATTAATGGTGATTTCAATCTCAATCAAAGTAATTACGATTATTATTTTTCCCCCTACCCGCTCGGCCCTAATTGTATGGGGGGGAATTACTGAATTAAATGTCTAAACTGTTTGTGCTTGATGTTACAGTGCCTTAGAATTGTATTTAATCCATGTCAGCGCAGTGGTTAAGTGTGGTTCAGTTGTATTTAACGTTTGAGTACATTTACATTTATTGGATGTGTTTGTCTCCAAAATGTGATATTTGGCTATAACGTTTGAATTAAAGTGGCAATGACAGCAGCCTGTCATGCACACAACAATGAATAATCAAGTGGCAACTGGGGAAAAAATATTGATACTGTGATATATTTAATAATAATAATAATAGTGCTCCTTTTACATTATAGTTATCATTACACCAGTGGGTCTCCAAGTTTTCTCATTTTCCTTTCCAGAGAAATCGCAATGTATTTTTGATGTTATTTTTCCACACACTCAAAGATTTATCCCAGTGTCATGGGATCATGATCATCGGCGAAATTAAACATAAACATTATTGTATTGCATCGATATAGTTATGCGATATCTCAACATCAATATATTGTCCTACTTCTATTAAATCACTTAAAGCCAACATTATCATGTTTCAATTGGTCTGTGTGCCTGTAAGATGTTTTGTTGCTGTGGTTGCGTCGGGTTTTATTGGCTGACGGTTACATTCGGTAAACTGAAGTGATTATGAGGCCAATTTCTAAATTAACACATTAACTGACAGCCTAAATGGATCCGTGTCCATCCATGCGCACTGGAATGTCAGCTTTATCATGAATACCTTGCTCAAGCCTTCCTCCTATGTGTGTACAGTCAGTGTAACCTGGTTGCCATACAAGGATAATATAGCCGCCAGACCATAAGCCTCTTAAGTTGGAGAATAGCCCATTGACCAAGGGACAATTACATAAGGATCTGCATAAGGAAACTCATTTAATCGTGAGGGAGGGAACAAATCGCATGTTTATTGACCAAATAAAACATTTTTCCATTTTCCCGTTTCACGTTAAGCGTGTTAATGATTTACTCGCAGACCGTCACTACGTTGTGTTAGAGCAGCAACTAACGATTATTTTAATAATTGATAACAAATCTGTCCTTATTTTGTTGATGAAATGGATTAAGAAATGAACTGTTTTAATTTCCGTCCCTTAATTAAAAAACGGGACATTTCAAATTGACACTAAAGAAAATGCACAAGCATAAAAATCATTATTATTCATTCATTGGTTTGGGCCGTAACATGTCAGAAAATAAGCAAAAATGTTTTTGTTTTTAGTCTGACATTTTGGTTTGAAGAGGCTCTTTCTCACTCAGTCACACCCCTCAAAGGTTAAAAAAAAACAAAAACTAATCCCCGATATCAGTTTCTCCGGTCACCATGAAATTGGCTGGACATCTCTATCATAACATGGCACACGTAAAAGTCTGAAAGACCCATGCCTGAAATTTAACAGGAAGTTGGCCATTCTGATTAGAAGCAGCCATTTTGCACTCAGTTCATCTCCTTAGAATGTTAGGAAAAAAATTGTGCTCGACAAAATGGTCTCAAGTGGGGCTGGCCGATTATGGAAAATAATCTAATCTAATCTAATGCGATTTAAAAAAAAAAATAAAAATAAAAAATCCCAAAAATTGCTATATGCGTTACGGTTACGATTTTATTTTGCAATAAAATAATTATTGCAAAATAACCCAAAGTTATTTTAGAAGGAAACGAAAGACTTCGGCTTCCGAGTCGTACAGCGGCGCTGGCTGAGATTTTTACGTTCTAAAGATGTTCTGGACAAGGACATACTTTGTATGCAATGGAATAAGGTATGTACTAAATGTTAACCGTTAGTTAAAGAAACAAAATTGATATCCACCTTTTTCCTACACTAAATACATACCTTTATCCCGGTCCACAACATGGATGTCCGTCCAGGACCAAATGCCTATCTCTGTTAATCAATCTGAAAAATTGTTTCCACTACAATTACAGATATAAACTTACGAAATATTTTGATGTGCAGTTTGGTAACATAAGTCTGCTACACAGGTGTAGTGTTAAATAAGTGTATACTAACTATACTGTAAACTGTAAAGGTACATAATCAAGTGCAGAGTACAACAATAATGTAAACAAATCAGTAGTTTTTAGACATGAAATTGGGTGGACATGTCTCACAATAACAGAGCGCATAACAAAGTCTCAAGGACCCACAGCCGAAATTGATAAATTGTCCATTTTGGTTTGCATACATTACATACAATATACATTTAAGTGACAAGAAAGACTTGTAATCGCTGAGGTTATTTTTTGCGGGATAAATAAATTGACTTGTTGGAAGGCCTCACTGTTAAGATAGGAAAAACGTTTTGATTCTCATTTATTTCTATTTTGATGCGGCCCGAGGTTAACACTTGTATAGTTGTTTACATGCAAATGTCCACTAACTGTAAAGATCGCAGACACGTTAATAAACATTGGATATAACATGAAATGATAATTCGGCTGTCACACCTGCACTGTAAATCCAGACATACTTGTTGCCCTAGCACTCTTGTGATTGCTTCAAGTAGTTGCCTCACATCTCCAGGAGAACATCCACTAGGTATTTGTAATTGTTTTAATGCATTAGACACACTCATGTGCTTCTTATTCAGCCAACCTGATCCACAGTGGAGGAACCTCCTCGTATGGACTGCAAATGTTTCCTCGGTCATGTGAGCTTGCCCTCGCTTTAGAACGAGGACACGTCCCAAGCCTAGGTCCTAACCTTTACTCTAATGCCCAGTGGCCCCCCCACCCCGCCCCGCCCCTTCTTTTTAACCCATAATCGCCAGCAAAGGCGTCATTGTTCTTGTCCAACGCTTGCATATCTTATCATTAACCTACATTCACAGTGGCTGCACTTGCATTCTTCAGACTCACTTTAATGGCCGGCATTTTGGGAGTACTGGTTAAAAATATTTCCACAAAACATGTAAACACATTACTTCTTATATGGGCAAATAGAATATCATCCTTCATCATGCAGTCAGGCAATTGGGAAATTATGGTTTTACAGCATGAGTGTGCATAGTATCAACACATAAGACATGTCTTTGGCAATGTGCTGCACCATTGTTTTCCCCAAGCTCTTGTCATACTTGAGTTTATGTATATACTGTATGCATATACAGATATATAGATGTGTGTGTATATATATATAGATAGATAGATAGATAGATAGGCACACAGTATCTACATAAACTCAAGTATGACAAGAGCTATTATTGTCTCTTTTTACCGGCGTGTCATTGTGCGTCATTAAGCTAAGGAATCCAGCATGCCCCCCTAATTATTATTTCCATATGAAAAAGAGGCCGGCCCCAAAAACTCCATACAGTACCAGCTATACATGATAAATAATTCGTACCTCCCCAAGGGTGGAGGTTTGCATTCTCCTCTGATGTGCCATTTAATCACATATGTTGTTTGAAGGTCAATTCCTTTGAGTCATCTTGACAGCGTGCCTAGTGAAAACACACATTTTAAACGACGCGTCACTGGCACTGGCGTGAAGCCCTGAGTGCCGCCGTCACGCTATAGGGGCGTCTGGATCTCTGCGGCCCTTTGTTGCTGCCCCGGCCCCTCTTTCTCCCTCACTCTCCCCTGTAGTAATCAGGCCTTTTTTTTGCTCCTGCCTTTGTCCTGCTACTCATTAGAGAGTCAGTGGTGGAGGAAGGGGCGGCGACTAGGAATAGATGCACACCCCCACCCACCCTTACACCATCATTTAGCCTGACACCGTACAATGCTAGCACCATGTGACGGCCTGTTTGCTGTCGCAGTGAGTCTGCCTCGCCCCCGTGTTGTCGTCACCATCGAGATAGTACATTTTCGCAAAGTGGACGCCACGGTATGGTTTTCCTTTGTGCTACACAAAAGGTCCATTGGTGTCGTCGATGCTACTGCGGCTGCTTGTTCCCCTGCTGCGTGTCAGGCCCCCATTGCTATTCTTAGCCCTCGTCCCATGCTGCAGTCGCAGGATCGGGTTACTACACTGGATGTGGTACTCATACAGATGCGCCACCGCTACGACCAGAGCTGGTCTATCCGTCTATAATTTCTGGGCGGTATTACCCGGCCGACCCACGTAGTCCCAGTCCGTCCCTCGCCGGCGGCAGCCAATTGGTGTCGAGAACATCATTTTCACGTCACATGCAGGTGCCACACACGCAGACACGCTGCCACATAAAGGAAAAATATCAAATAAAAACAAGAGACACACACATACACACACCCTGTGCGTGGTGATGGGTGAAATGAAAATAATATAGGGCACGTGTCATTGCGTCTGTGTGAAAGGTACACAACACTGCTTTTTTTTTTTTTTTGCTGTGTCTCAGGAGTGCGGCACCTGCGTGTGACATGGTACCGGTAGGTCCGTTCTCAACGCTGTTTGGCTGACTCGGACTGACCGGGCGGTCCTGAAATACCGACAAAAACTCACAGACAGACTAAAGCACTGACGAATGCCCACCTGACTACAACAATCCCTCGTGTGGATGTGTGGATTGCCCAATATTATATAATTAATGCAGCCCCAAGGTTGGATTGTATTCCGCAATTCCAATGTGGAGTTAGTAGGGGAACCAGAAAGCCAGTCAGTGTGCCCTTTTCACCCGCTTAATTTTGTGCGCTTGATGGTCTTTTTGTGCGGCCCTCAAATAGCCCGTGTGAGCATGCCAAGATCATTTTAGCTGTCGTCTGTGTGAACTGTCGAGGTTTGATCCAAACTTGAAACAGCCTAAGGGTAATGGCGCCACTGGTCGGGCCAACACCAAGCTGGCGAGGGGCCCGCACGCTGCCGTAATTATAGGTGCCACCGCCCACCCTCGCCACGTTAGTCTTGTGCGAGGGGCCGGTGTCTCTTTTAAGGTTGGCCGCCTCCCTTCTGCTGATGAAAGTGTTTGCTGACTAATGTCTGATTTCTCATTGGCATCCAGCAGGGGGGTGTACTCTGTCTTTGTATGCTTGTGCTCTTGATAGGCAGGGAAACTGAATTATTTAATACTTGCAATGTCAGTTTCTCTAACTTCTCACCCTACCCTAATCATCAATTTATCCAAATCCTAACCGTACCCCAGCATCAACCCGCATCTTAACTCATAATCCTGCCCCAACCTAGACTTTATCTTTACTCCTAATCCTAACCCAATGTCGATTCCATCAGAGCTCAGGATCGGGTAACTCCTATTCCTACCGCACACCCTAACCCTATCCTAATTTAGAACGCTGTCCCTCCTAACTCTGAATCCTACCACAACATCTAACCGTATCCTGACCCCAACCCTATTTCCAACTCCTAACTAGGGGTGGATGATATAAATCGCTAACAATATTATCATGACCATTCCTTAAACTGTTTTTAAAAAAAAAATGAACGTGGCCTCAACCCTATCCTAATTCCTAATCCGACCACAACACCTAACTTTACCCAGACCCCAACCATAACACCAACTCCTAACAAGGTTTGGGCGATTTTAAATCGCCACAATATTAGCATGACCGTTGCTTAAACGGTTAAAATTCTTTTTGCATTTTCGAGTCTCATAAAAAAAAAAAGCCTCATTCGAAGAGTGTCATGTGACTTGGTGGCAAGCACTGTTTCTCAGAAGATGTATGAAGCCCTTTGAAAAAATAAACAAGCGCTGTTGCTCGGAAATGCTGTGTTTATTCATAAATGTCCTGGGAAGCAAATACAGATTTAAAGTAGGATATTGTCATATCGGAAAAGTAAAAACTAAAATAAAATAGCGTTGTCATACGGTAATACAAAAAAAAATTGCCGTGTATTTAGTTGATCAGGCAGCCCTACTCCTAACCCATCTCTTAGCACTAATCTTCCCTCTAACACCTAATCCTACGTACCTCCCACTCCTAATTCTACTCCAACTCACAAACCCTTGCTGCTGGCTGAAATGAGGTCTGTGGAGGTCTACTGATATTTTGCGGAAATGGTGTGTGATTTAGCAGAGGTCTTTTGTGACTTAGCAGAAAGTATACTTGCACATGGTAATATGCTACATTTACTCGGTTTACTCAAGTAACTCTGGGGATAAATTGCACTTGCCAGAGTAGCAGGGGAAGCAGAATGACTTAAAGGGAAGTCAACACAAACATTTTTTTTCATGAAAATGTTCTATGCAGGCCCCCTAGTTTAAACAAGCCATTATGATTAGTATTGTGTTTGTGGAATATGGGTTAAGCAGCAAAATCAACGTTTTTGTCCATCTCAGGGGGCGGGGCGTCCATTTTGTCATTTCACATCACAGTTGCTCAGGGCTCAGATAACGACCAATCATGGCTCGGTGAAAACAGGTGAGCTGTGATTGGTCGTTACCTGAGCCCTGAGCAATTGTGATGTCATTTTCAGTCGACGGAAGTGACAAAATGGCCGCCCCCCCGAGATGGCTAAAAACGGGTGGATTTTGCTGCTTAACTCATATTCCACAAATGCAATATTATTCAGAATGCCCTGTTTCAACTAGTGGGCCTGCATAGAACATAGTCTTAGCAAAAATATGTTTGGGTTGACTTGCCCTTTGAAAAGGATTTAACCTCTTTCTACCATACTTTAAGAAGTGATGGATTAAAAATGACAACTATTTTCTTGCTTTTTGTTTGAATCACTGACTTGGATTTCCTGCCATTCTTGAAAATTCACGTGACATTTTTGTTTGGTTTCAGGTGCATGATGAACCCGCTGTGCCGCAGCTGTCTCAGCTAGTCGGATGCCACACCATGGCCAAACCTGGGAGCGACAGAGATGGCGCCATGGTGGAAAAGCAAGCAGGAAAGAAGGTACCGACATGACAAACCTTGATTCCTTGCCCTTTATTATTCCCAAGTTGCCTTCTTCTGAGCTTCATTTAAGGAACGACTTGTAGCCTTAAATGTCAGACATTCGTTCGCTGGCAACATTAAAACGTCATTGCTGTATTTATAGCGACTGCTATGAAATTCAAGACGCTCTATTCCCTAATTATTGCCTTCTGTTTTCCCGCACATTCCATATGTCACAACTAGTTCCCTCGTGGAATAAAAAAAACGGACTCCCTCCTCCAGTCAACAGTCCCTGGTTTGGGTCGCCTCCACACTTTTTTTTCTTTTCCAAAAGCTCGGAGGTTATCTTGACTTTTTGGAAAAGGATGCTCAAAAAGTCTTGCATCACCAATTATTTATGAGAACGTTGGGAAAGTTTCATCTTGACTAAGTTCTCCGACATTGGGACATTTTATACAGAGAGCCTACAAAATAGCCAGAGCTGAGGTGCTGTTGAAAGGAAAAAAGCATCATCGGGATAATCCTTTGGAACACAGCACCACAGCTACTGATGCGAATTGAAAAGAACGTAGCCGTTCCGATTATTATCAATACTGCTTGTCGAGCTAATTCCTTATCAGTTCTCTTATTGATTCTGATTGGGCGAGGGAATGAAATAATACAAATGGGTTTGTTTGTTCTATTTAATATCTTCCACTTTCGACAGGAGATACAGCATTATTCTGGTATGCGCTCATAATCTGTAATGTACCCATTATGGAAAAAAAAAGAAAAGTGGGTGACTTACTTTTCAAAGTATGTCAAGACACCAAAACACTTAATGCAGTTTTTGCATATCTTAGAAAATATCAGAGTGCCTTAGGAAATTGTCCACATCCACTCTTACTGGGCCAGTAAAAACGAATTAGGGCCGTCCCGACTAGTCGACATAGTCGACGTCACCGATGACGTAAATACGTCGGCACGCATCCACCGCCGAGTCTCGATGATGTAAAGACGTCAACACGTGCATACTGTCAGTTGTAATCAAGTGCGCACAGCAGAAAAGAAAGGAGAACAGCAGAAATGGGGGGGAAGAGTAGAGCGGCACCACGAAGCAGCTAAAAGCGGACAAGAAAGCATGGACGTATTTCAACGAATAGTCAAACGAGTCGGTCGTCTGTATGCTTTGTAAAGCCGAGTGATGAACGAACACCTGAAGCGACGTCACCCAGGTGCTGCTGGTAGACGACAGAAAGCAAAAAGCTTTACACAGTATTTACAGTGCTTATTTTGCATCTCACTTGGTCCAAACTAATTCAGACATAAAACAAAGACAGTGACGGTCGGTTCTTTACACAAAGACATTTTGTTCTTCTCCTTGCTCCTCCGTCTTCCACACCATGATGTGAGTCTAATCGCGGCCTTGCTGCCAACGGCCGAGCTGTGATCAAAATGCTGGTTCTATACATTACATCCAAAACAGTACATTCTCCATGCCGACTGGCTGTTGGCAACGCTGTGAGAAGTTCACATTTGCAAACCATCGCGAAATGGTTGAGGGGGGGCAACATTTTTGCTTTCATCCGCGCCTACTATATATTTGAACTAGATTATACGCACACACACGCCACCACGCGGGCCAATTTCAACTTAAGTCTACTAAGGCATTGGCGTCAATGACTCAATGTATTACTTAGTGTTTGAGTATGTTTGCAGCGTCCTTGACTTGTCTGTCAGAATGATGTGTTGGGACAAAAGGCAGAAAAATATCTTGTATCATTAATTTGAGGACTCGTTTCTCCCCAAGTTGACAAAATGCTCCTATGCATGTGACTTACATGATCCATGAGGGTTTTCAACTTCCTCTGCTGCTATTACAGTGAATACAGACTAATTATGTTGTCTTATTGTGAACTCGCACTGTTTTTTTGTTTTTTTTCCCACCAACCGTTCCGCAGATCGTGCCGGGTGTATGTGTGTATATATAAGTTTATGATTTACTCAATTATGGAAAAAAAATATTTGCAGCCCTAAAATTGTCTTTTTCACATTTGTTTTTCTGTTTCCCCAATAGTGCAAAGACAAGTTGTCCCCCTTCACCAAAACGCCCAAGCTTGACCGGAGCGAGTTGCTGGGAAAGGAAGGCAAAGTCAAGACTTCCATGAAGCGCAAGCTCTCCTTCACGAACAGTCCGCCCCGGACGACGACGGAGGAGCGAGACTCGGACACCGGTAAGGACTCCTTACCTCTTCCTCTTTTTCCTGTCAGCTCTGTTGGCAGGTTGCCATGTGCAAACACTACCCCAGTTGGACAGTTGTTGAACTACTTGTTAGTTAGGGTTCGCCGTACATTCTTCAGTAAACGAAAGATTCTCAAATGAACAAAATAATATTTACCATAAAATAAGATTAAACATTCAAACTGTGTTTTGGCTCTATCTGAAGAGCCAGAGAGAGGCTGTTTACAGGATGCTGGAAGTTAGCATTAGCACCGCGCTAGTATTTTTTTCGCCCCCTGTGCTGCACTGATACTTACACGTTCACCTAATGCTGATATACTGCCAAAGGCTTATCACTAGACATTGCAGAGACTGGTCAGAGGCTTAGCTGCATCAGGTTTATTTACAGAATTAGCAGACATCTCAGCGCCCTTTATAATATAAGTTTAACTGATGTTTGTCCATTTTTGAGGTGGAAAAGTATTGTAATTGTAATGCTGAAATTGCAAAAGTCTTGCATTGTTGGATCTGAAAAAAAAAAAAAAAACAAGGTTGTTGCTTTTCTTCTGGGTGCATGCAAAACAATAAAATTGATTAATTTTGTCAAATAACACCAAAACCATTAAGAATAGCAATTGAGAATCACTATCAGGGTTTTTTCCTGACTCAAATTGAGGCAGAGGTGGTACCATCCTGACCATGTGCAATGACGTGAAAATATTCTGTAAATTCAGCTGATTCACTTACTTTTACAGGGAACTTACTTTTAGAGTTCCAATAAGAATGACTATCATCACATTAAAGCATTCATTTATTAAAACTAGAGCCACAATTTTTAGTTACTGCAAAGTGCCATATTATACATATGAGCATACATAAACTTTTTTTGTTTTTGTTTTTGTGGGGTTGCCTTTACATTAAACAACTGTGTTAAAACGTCCTGTGTTGAACTTCATATTGTTGTTATGCTCTGTTTTCTTTTTTTTTTTCCCCCCTCACATTTTGAAAGTGAACTTGGTAGGCAACACTTCCCAACGTTTTTCCCCCTCCATCTTATTTGCGTCAGAGTGCATGCGTGAGATGCACGTACCTGGTACCTAGCTTGCCGAATGTAATCTGTTCAATCGCCACGTTCGGGCAAGCCCTTTATCATACGCGCAACAGCGTGTTCATATCTGGAACTGCTGACGTAGCTGCCGCCCAGGAAGTAAAAGTAAGGCAGAACACTGGTTTACAAAACGTATCTTTCAGTGTTACCAAAGAAAACCCAATCTTTGCTCATTTTAAAAAGGCAAATCAAGATGAGACGATGTGTTAATGCAGTAAATGCTCTTTATTTATCAAGGCTTCCTCCATTGTCCTCAGGTAAATCGCTTGTCAGCCCCACTTCTATTAGAAACCCTTTCTGGAGTCACGACGGCGCCGCCGTAAAGTAGAATATGTTTCAATTCGAGGGGATTTGCTGCCATGGCAGTCTTCCGATGCTCCCTTCTGTGGTGCCGCTCGTCACCACATACACAATGAATGGGGTTGACAACGGCGCGCTGCAAGTTCAGAGCGAAAAGGGCTTTAAGGGCCGCATGAAACCGGGCAAAGAGCCGCTGCGGCTTTCGAGACACGGTTTGGCCAGGCCCGATATAGCGGCGAACGCTGCAACTGCAGTTAAAATACATTGCTGCCGCAGACATGAATCGAGCTGTGTTGAGCAATACCAATCGCTCTGGCTGGAGGCGGGCACCTCACAGTTTTGAACGCAGGAAAAGACTGGGAGCAGTAGTTATGGGTTATTAGGGACCTTGTAAATTCCGGAGGTCCCTGAAGGCACCATATGTCTGTGTGAGAAAGTGAGGGACTGGCCGGTGATTGGTGGAGAACCAGGAAGTGAGATGCTTGGCATTACAAGAGCAGGACAAAAAGTGCTTGATTTATTTTTGTTGTTGAAATAAACATCTGGGTGCCTATCAGAACTCGACAATATATGTATATTTTTACTTTTATGTTGCTGCAAGCTGTGTGAGAACACAGAGGAAATATGACGGCCTCCATTTTACGATGTAATTGGTCATTGTGATTTCAGTTGTCATCCCACTGCCATAAATACTCCTTGCAGTCATTTTAAAACCTGCAACTCCAGCTTTTTTTCTTTTCCTCCCCATTTTGTCCACGTATGAGCTTTGAGGGCGGTCGGAGACGGCTCAGACGTGGACATGTGGTTGTTTTGTTTTTTCACAGGATGTGAAATTCTCAGAAAGGAAGCGCTCTCGCTTTAAGAGTTTCTCCTCTGTTTCCATGTTGGACACAAACTACAAACTCAAAAGCCTTGAACTTATGCAACAGGTTTGTCTGCTACCCTCATCGACTCTTAATTTAGCCTGGTCGCAGCGTGTTTGGTTTTGATTTAAATGCTGTAATTACAGTAAAGTGTGCCACGGGACATTTTACACCGCTGCTGCCGCGCTTAGCTTTCATCTTCCCCGGAGGCCGCTGCTTCGTGTAAACGTTGACAGCGCCTCACGGACTGGTGAGAATTCTTAGAACCAATAACAGTGTCATCCATTGGATTAGTACTATGATTTTATTATGTCATGCGATTCCATCATCCATTTTTTTTTTTGTCACACTGAGGTAAAAGGTGCACTACAACCCGAACTTGTCACCAGTCAGTCAGCAGGCAAATATGTTTAAAAAAATTTTTTTCCTTGAGTCATAATCCATCCCGCACCAGTGTGGATAATTTAACTAACAAGGCCATGTAATCTTGCACCATATATACAGGAAGGATGCGTAGCTTCACGTTTGTATGGAATTGTGGAATGGGTGTCAGCAAAGTTAATGCAAGAAATATTACAAGGCTTTAAATGTAATTCCCAGTGGACCGGGTGAAAAAAAAAACAGATACCAGAATGAATTCCAACAGTTTTCCGTGAGAATCCACGTCGATTGTGCTACATATAGATCCATCCTGTTTTTTAAAGGTCTTTCATTGTAATCATGAGTTGAAAATAACATTGAGGGTTGATGGTGGGCATAAAGGGCTGATGTTGTCCACTGCTGCCCTTCGCTGTGTGTCGCCATGACTCATACGTAATGTGTGTGCGTGTACGTGAGCAGGGCGAGCGTTTTAATGCCGTGCTTTCCCACGATGCTTTGCACCACAGATGAGTCAGACCCAGGCCAGTCCGCTGAGACCTGGGGGGAGAGATTAGCGGCCCCCTGCCGGACGTACGCAGGTAATCCACTGATTCCAATGATGCCGCTGCTGCTGCTGCTGCTCTCCACGAGTCTCTTCTCTCCCCCCTATTTTCCGCCTCGCCCGCTGCAAACACACAAGCACGTGTGTGTGTTTTCTCACCCTGCATCTGCCCACGCATGTGTGTGTCGTCACAGACTGGGGTGGGGTGGGTGGGGGAGTCAGATGGGTGGGGGTGGCGGGGGTACTGCGTTTTCGACCTCATACTTGTAATCTGCTCCTAGATACAAGGTGGAGGGCCTGTAGTCAACACAGATATTTCTCTCCCAGTGTGTAACGTGTTGTTTTGATTTTTGTTTTGTAGATAAGGATGGACCAGATAAGAAGAAGGTGAAAAAGGAGGCCGGGGGCAAGAAGTCCCAAGCCCCCAACCTTTTGTTTGGCTACCCACTGTCCGAGCGCAAGCAGATGGCTCTACTCATGCAAATGACGGCCAACAGCCCAGGTTTGTGCTCTATTTCCCTCCCATAGAAGCTTTTAGTTTGTTTAGGCCCGCCGCACACTGAGCAACCAAAACTGACTAAACTGTTTTGCAGCGAGCGGGGTTCGGAAACTATATATTTTTTCCCCCCAATTCATCGAGATATGAGCTGTTGGCGGGGCCCTTTTTTTTTTTTTTTTTAATTATTCCTTTTTTTAACTTGCAAGCAAAAATGTGGTGGCAGTTAACTCTCTTCACAACAAGCAACAGTTTAGCAAGTAGTGAACAATTCTTCAGAAAAGCCGCTTTAAGCCGTTTTTTTGCTACTCCCAGTTGAACTTTACTGTTAAACCCAACATAAAACGGACAGAATTGCACGTCATGTATGGAAAACTACCACGCAACTTTGCCTTCTGCTAGCTTAATGCTGAGACACAAAGCAAAACGTCGCTGACGAGATCGGCGTTGCTGTGTTACGCTACTTATAGTTTTATATTACTTACCCTTTGCGATGAATGACTAATATTATTGTGGCGCACAGAGAAGTGACTGTCTCAGTGGATATCCACGTCTTCATTATACTGCCCTCAGTTGGCCAAGGGGCGCACACCTGATGGAGCAGCATAATGTCCATTGAATTGAAGGGGGGAAAAATCAGCTAAAACCTGATAAAGGACAATATTATGGAGTGCTACTTTTCTTTAGTTACATTGGAAATGTCTAACGTCTGTCCATCACAGATTCCACGCCCAGCCACCCCGCGCAGACCACGCCGGTGCCCAAGAAGGTCCCGAGCAGTGCCTCGTCGAGGCAGAAGGACAAGGTCAACAAGCGGAACGAGCGCGGTGAGACCCCACTGCACATGGCCGCCATACGGGGCGACGTCAAGCAAGTCAAGGAGCTCATCAGCTTGGGAGCTGATGTCAACGTCAAGGACTTTGCAGGTGGGACCCTCCACTTAATCGCTTTAGCTGCAATTATCACCACATTTATTTAACATTTTGCTATGTTGTCATGTTAACCCTTGTGCGGTGTTTGTATTTGTGTTATTCAGACTGTGTTGATGGGTCTAGTGGACTCGCTAGACTTTGGGGTTTTCAAAACAACGCAATCAAATATTTTTTTGTTAAAATACTCAAAAGATGTTTGCTACATCCCAATTGCAAGTCATATGAACAGCAAACATTGTTAATATTTTCCCTTTAATTTTGTTATCACATTTATGAATTAATGTGTTACACAGTTTTAAATTTTTAATTTTAAATATGTGTGTGTTCCACTTCTTACCCTTTATCACTGTTTTATCTCTCTTAGTGCGTCTGTGTACCATATCACTCCTAATTCAAATACATGTATCGTTACACCGCTAAAAAAATGTTGCGGTGTGTTAAGCAGGTTGGACCCCGCTTCATGAAGCTTGTAACCTGGGCTACTACGATGTGGCTAAGGTGTTAATAGCAGCTGGCGCTGAGGTGAACACGCAGGGTCTGGATGACGACACGCCTCTCCATGATGCATCCAGCAGCGGGCATAAAGACGTACGACCTCTACCGATGATCTGTTAAGATCATGTTTGGTGTTGGTTCATTCCACGTCCTGCGATTCTCTTCCAGATTGTGAAGCTGCTGCTACGCCACGGTGGAGACGCCTTCCAGGCCAACAAGCGCGGCGAACGGCCGGTGGACGTGGCCGACTCGGAGGAGTTGGAGCAGCTGTTGAAAGGAGAGGCAGCGCTCTCGGACCAAGACGACAGCTCCTCAGGTACATGAACGATTTATATACATGTCACAATGTAAAATGGTTATAGGTCGTGTCATGTATGTCCCGTGTTTTTGCATTGCAGACTCCGAGGATCCACCGTCTGTCAATCCGTCCAGCATGGACGACAACATGGACGACTCGGACGCAGAGAAGGACTCTGTGGCTAAAGCTAAGTCGTCGTGCATGCCGGACCTGGACGAGTACGAGTTCAAGGATGAGGAAGAGGAAGATGACCTGAGTAAAGCGCTCAATGACCGACATATCCTGCGACGAGAATTGCGGCAGAGAGAGAAGGACAACAGGGAGCGCAACAATATGGGTGGCAAGCAGAGTGCCAAGGGGGAAGCCCCCTCCAAGTCCAAGAAGCCGAAGATCCCTCGGGTGCACTGCAGCTCAGACACGTCCAGCGACGAGCAGGAGGACCTACCCGACAAGAGGAGCTCGCCCACCTGCTCCCAGAGCTCAGAGGGCATCAAGGTCAAAAAGGACAGCGGCGAGCAGAAAGACAAGGGCAAAGTAAAGAGGAAGAACAAGAGCCAGAATAAAAATAAGGAAAACCAAGAAGACGGGAAGGAGAACAGTAAGACACTGGTCCTCCAGCTGGCCACCGTAACAGAGAGCGCTGACAAGGGCCGTGAGGAGGACTCCTTCAAGATGTCCTTCAGCCCTAAAGACGACTCGTCTGTGCACCTCTTCCACTTGTCGGCCATCAAGTCACCCAAACTCAACCACGGTCTGGCGGACAAGCACACGCCGCTCAAGCAGGAAAATAGCTCGTGTCCCACCGATGCCATCAAGTACAACCACTACTCTGACGCTGACTACTCCACGGAAGGCTCCAGCACCAAGGCCCACAAGCACAAGGAGAAGAGCAAGCACCACCAGAGGGATGGTGAGCGCGACGACGGCCGCGCCAGCCCGTGCAGAGACGCCGCCGGCCCAGTCGGTCACGAGGGAGCCGTTCGCAAGACCGACCTGGACATCAAAGCGGCGAAGAAGCACAAAGTCAAACATAAGGAGAAAGACAAACATCGGAGAGAGTACGAGGCGGAGCGCAGCCGTCACAGGCAGAAGGACGCCAGGAGAGACGGCCACAGGAATCTGGAGTTTGACAGAGAGTTCTGGAAGGAGAACTTCTTCAAAAGCGACGAAACAGACGACGCGCCGCCAATGAAACGTGAAGCGGAGGAACACGGCTCCCTCCTGAGGATGTCTGACGGCTCCCCTTTCAAGGAGGAGAAGAATGCCAAGGAGAAACATTTCAGCAGCAAAGACAAGCGGCCGAGGGACGAGCGTGACAAGGACAAGGCGGTGAAAAAAGAGCGCAGGGAGGAGCGGGTGAAAGAGCGCGACGACAGAGGCGAGTGCGGCGGGCGGATTCCAGATGCCGAGCTGCCGCAGAGCAACAACATGAAAGAGGAGACGGACGAGACGCCCATAACTCTCGCAGTTGATCAGGAACATCTGGAGCCCACGCGCGAGAAAACAGACAAGCGGCTCGCAGGAAAAGAGAAGGAACCGGAAAAAATGGAGAAAAAGCATCCGGACAAGGAAAAAAAGCCCAAGTTGGAGCACACAGACAGAGCAGAACCGCAGAATCAGTTGGAGCGCTGGAAGGAAAAAGAGCGATCCGGAGTCGCTTCCTGCCATTCGCCAGGTGATAAAAACTACAAGGACAGCGACAAACTCAAGTCTCTATCCGCTGCAAAGAAACACGAAGACAGCCGAAAGAGTCGAGACAAGCCGGACAAACGCTCTGATAGAGATTACGGTGTCACGGATCACAGGGAAAAGGATCGCATGAGTTCCGATAAGAAGAAGCCATTGGAGAAAACCTCGGATCATGGCAGATCCGATCGCTCCAAGGAGAAGGACTGTGACCGAAAAAGAAAGGAAAAGCTAAAAGATGGAACGCTTTCCTCGAGTTCCAATCTGAAATTACTTTTGGAAGATAAGAAGTCTTACGTCTCTGAAAGTGGCAAGTCCTCGTTCACGAAATCTAAAGAGGAGGTGGGGAGGACGCCAGAGAAAGATCGAGACCGGAGGGAGCGAGACAGAGATTCGGACAGGCACAAAGACAAGGACCGACACAAGGACCGCTCCCAGCAGACCAAGACTGGCAAAGTCAAGCCGAGTGAGACGGACGCTGAAAAACCCAAGCCGAAACCCCCCGCTGCCGGAACCCGAGACGCCAGGCCAAAAGAGAAGCGCCTGGTGAACGATGACCTGATGCAGACCAGCTTTGAGCGAATGCTTAGCCTAAAGGACCAAGAGATCGAGCAGTGGCACCGGAAGCACCTGGAGAAGATAAAGCAGAAGGAGCGGGAGAGGCTTAAACAGAGACCTCTGCCAGACCCTGGAAAATCCAGGCCAAAAGACAGGACTAAGACAGACACGTGCTTCAGCAAAGAGCTCATGCGCTCCAAAAGCTCTGAAGCTTCCGACGCCCACGGCAGAGAGAAACCCCTGAAGGACGTCGCCAGTCTCAGGACCGTGTCCCTAGACGGAAAGAGCCTGCCCTCCATCGGTGCCAAGGTCATGTCGGCAGTCGAGAACTGCCTGAGCAGATCCCCGCGGCCCGAAGGCGAGCACTGCAGCCTCATGTCCAGGTCTATGTCCCTGATCTCAGTCGCCAGCTCAGAGGACTCCTCCCAGGCAGCGATGTTGACCCCTAAGCACGTTGAGTACGACTCCGACATGAACCCCGAGCCGGCTGAAATGCAGCCCGCGTTCCTGCAGTCATCCCTCGTCATCCAGGCCACCAGATTGCCGCCTGGTCTGGATAAGGACTGCGTTGTTCTTCCGGATGCGCCGCGGTCGACACTTCCCGGCAGACATGAATCGCCGTACCTCAGGGCTATCCTGGATGAGGATGCCAACGCGTCCACTGAATCCAGGGTGACGGACAGTCCACCAAAACCCCATCCAGAGGGTCCGCGGACGAGGGAGACGTCAACAGAAAGAGAAGAGGTAAGCGTTGGTCAACAATGTTCAAACGCTGAGTCGGCCGCAGATTGTAAAGATACTGCTGGCAGCTCCTCACCAAACAGAGAGCCTCCAAGTCTCACTCTGTGTGGTAGTCCTCCAATAGAACCCTCTGATGCCACTGTCATGAGGGACATCCCCTGTCTGGAAAGTCCAACTTCACAGCCGGAGGCTACCAACAGGGACTTTGACTCGCCGTCAGCATCTCTGTCGACAGAACCACCAGAGCTCACGAACCCTGAAAGCCTCCAGCAAGGGGAGCCTTTCCCTGCGAATGGACCGCCGGGGGACCCTTCTTCAGATCAGGTTGTGGACCAGAAGGAGAAACCGACGACCATGGATGCCACAGAACAACAAAGTGTGGAAAATGTCCCTGATACCATCACGATGGAGGTAACGGAAACTCCAGAACCCACCACCAGCACGACTGAATCTCTACCAAGCGCAGAGTCGAAATGGCCGCAAGAGAATCCAAGACCCCCTGATATAGTCCCCTGTGACACTCCGATGGAGATGTCGGATGATGAGTCCAGCGCGACTAAGGACCAAGAGATGTGCGATGTCCAGCAGAAGCCTGACAACCCACAAAGTTCTTCACTGGAAGAGCAGTTGACTGCGGAGTTATCCTCTAAGTTTCACCCAGAGCCCATGGAAGTGGACAGGAAACCCGAGTGCTTGGCTGAAGACTCCAGTCTGGCCGCCATGCAATCGGCAGGCCACAGCGACCTGAGCAGCTGTAGCAGCAGCAGCAGCAGCAGCAGCAGCAGCAGTAGCAGCAGCAGCAGCAGCAGTAGTAGTAGCAGTCATAGTAGTAGAAATAGTGGTAGCACCTCAAGTAGTTCGTCCCCCCAGTCTGGAGAACCAGAGTCGGACTGCTCTGGTGTCAAGCTCAAGCTCCGCTCCTCGGACGAGGAAGTCGACCTGCACTTGCCCCACCCGCGTAAAAGGAAGATGCCTAAGCCACCCTCCTGCCAGACAGGTCCGGTCCCACAGCAGGACCTTGAACAGGAGAGCGGTGAACCTGTCCAGCAGCAGTCGCTCGCCGCCATCGTGGCTTCGGTCAAGCTGGAGGAGATCGAGCCCTACCAGACCGAGCGCGCCAACCCTTACTACGAGTTCCTGCACATTCGGAGGAAGATCGAGGAGAAGCGCAAGGTGCTGTGTAGCGTGGCGCCGCAGCCGCCGCAGTACTACGACGAATATGTCACCTTCAACGGCTCCTACCTCCTGGACGGGAACCCGCTCAGCAAGCTGTGTATTCCCACGGTAAGTCCACACAAACATCGGTATCGTGCCGCGATATGCAGAATTTGAGGATTAATTGACGGGAATATCCTGGCAGATAACTCCGCCTCCCTCGCTACCAGAGCAACTGAAGGAGATGTTCAAGCAGCAGGAGGTGGTCCGCATGAAACTGCGCCTGCAGCACAGCATCGAGAGGGTGAGGTGGCATATAGTCACTGTTTTCCGTCCATCCATCTTCTTTTGTTTTTTTTTCCCACCCATTCTATGGCGTAGAAAGCTACTCAGACTCGATCAATCAAGTTTTGCAAGATTCACCGGAACATGTTTTTTTTCTTCCTTCCCTCTTACAGGAGAAGCTGATCGTGTCCAACGAGCAGGAGGTCCTGCGCGTGCACTATCGGGCGGCGAGGACGCTGGCCAATCAGACGCTGCCATTCAGCGCGTGCACCGTGCTGCTGGATGCCGAAGTCTACAACATGCCCCAAGACGTCCAGGTGAGAACCGCTGGATCCACCGGATCACCCTTGACCGGCGGTCTCTTAACGCGAGCGTGCTTGCGTTACAGAGCGACGACGGCAAAACGTCGGTGAGGGACCGATTCAATGCCAGGCAGTTTATGTCGTGGCTGCAAGACGTCGACGACAAGTTTGACAAGCTCAAGGTCAGTAGCAATGTCTACTTGAAAAGTTCCACTTCACACCTGTGTTGCAATGGGTATAAAATCATTTTAGATTTCATGTTTTACTTGCTAATTGT
Source organism: Filicampus tigris (assembly GCF_054856515.1). Lineage (NCBI taxonomy): Eukaryota > Metazoa > Chordata > Actinopteri > Syngnathiformes > Syngnathidae > Filicampus > Filicampus tigris. The sequence goes on along the minus strand of NC_141226.1, from coordinate 14,749,346 downwards.
TCAATGTTTATGTATTGTAAATAATAAAATGACAATTCTCATTGAACTCACTCATTTGTTATGTGCATTTCTCAGACGTGCCTGCTGATGCGTCAGCAGCACGAGGCGGCTGCGCTGAATGCCGTGCAGCGTCTGGAGTGGCAACTCAAGCTCCAGGAGCTCGAGCCGGCTACCTACAAGTCCACCAGCATCTTCGAGATCCCCGAGTTCTACATCCCGCTGGTGGAGGTCAACGACGACTTTGACCTCACGCCCATATGAGCCGAGCCTGCCACGCCACGCCCGCGGCTGCCATCGTTGCCGCTGCGGCCAAAATGTGAAGCACTTAATGGGGGCGACACGATTGACCGGCGCGGTGGGGAGCACTTAGGACCCCTCCCCCAGCAGGGTGCCGGTCCAGGAGACCCAAAGGCCCAGCTCGGCCAGCGCGGGAAGCCGGGACGCCACATAGGATGCCGAACCCTCCATCGCCACCGTCGTGTCGCGTTAAGCAGGGTCACTTACACACACACGCACACGCACACACACACACACACACACACACACACACACACACGAACGCAAAACGTTGTGTGGATACTTTTGTGTACAGGTTGTGCTCTTAATTTTTTTTTAACTTATTTTCTACATACAAGAACTTGTGCATTTGTACATAGCAAAAAAATTGTGTAATTATTATTGTTAAAAAAAAGCGCTGTACAAAAACAAACCAACAAAAAGAAGTACTAGATATTTTGATTGTAAACGTCTCCTGTTTTAATGGACCAAAGTGTTTGTTTTCTATGTGTCCGTGACGTCCTCGTGTGCTTTTTCACCGTCTTGTTTGTCTGTGTTCTTCCCCCCCATCACAATTTGATGCTGTGCATGCCTTTTTTCACCCCTCCAGATTTTTTTTTCTTCCTGTGTGTACTCGCCGCTTCCACGTGTGTGTGTGTGTGTGTGTGTGTTTGTGTGCGTGCCATCCCGCGTGTGCGTTTGAGTCCGTGGAGGAGAGCGATGGAGTTAAAAAAAAAAATAAAATAAAAATAATGGAAAACTTTGACAGTTTCAACGTGAGATCACAGCAAAAAGCTATTTTTTCAACATAATGCCTTTTGATGAACGATAGTTCTAAAAAAAAATGTCTATTTTAATATTTACTTGTTACAAGACCTGTACATACTTGTAATATATAATTGAATAAATTTTATTTGTTGTGAAACTAAAGCTTGCTCGTGCTGGGATTTTTATTTAATTTTTATCAACCATGATTTTTTTTTTTAAACAACTTCAGAGATACATGCATATGAAGTTATGGGAAAACCTTTATAAATCACAACAGTCACTTTGATTGTCTATTTAAATATTTAGATTTTAATTACTGTTGAACTACGTTTCTGGAATTTCTACATGGACTTATATTCTAAAACGTAGACTAATTAAAATAGTTTTATTAAAAAAATAATAGGGAAAAAATGGTATATTAAAATATTTCAAATGTAGTATTGCTTTAAGTTAGTTATGATTAATGATTTCTCGAATTCCCCAGTAATTTCATTTTAAATGTTGAAGGGGAAAATGTTTTTATTAGCATATTATGTTTAATATTTATATTCAATTTCATCATTTTGTAATACTTTAGTTACTGTGCCTTTTTTTTTAAAAAATAATCAAATATTCTTATGAGCTGTTATATAAATGACGTGAAATGTGGAAGTACTAATCCAAAACAGATGTCGAGTCCGTTCGCAGTAAACATTTCCACCAGCAGGTGGTGCGCACAGCTCAGTGCCTTTTTATGGTATTATAAAATAAAATAAAAACAATAGACTGTACATGTAAAATACACAACCGATTCTAACTTGTAGCTCTCCTCGAGGGATTAAAATGACTACAAATTAAAAATCGAAAGCCAACCCTGTACGGACGTCGTCGGAAGTGAAGTGAACCTGAATGGCCCAGCAGGTGAGGTGACGTACAGCGGGAAGACAAAAAAGGCGGGAGGGGGCGACAACAGCAACAATGGTGGTGTTTTTAGTTCCGATTCTTTACAACTTGTTGTCAGGCACCAGTGACACCCCCTAATCGTCTCAGACCACCCCCACCGGCCTCTTCTTCTTCCTCCTCATCGTCGTCGAGTACACGCGTGGTAGCTGAGGACCAAAATGGAGCGTGTGCCTTTAAGGCTTGGAACTGACGCCCCGTGTTAGCCCACACACAAGCATCCACACATACACACACATTCACTGTCCGAATCGAACCGAACCAGTCCAAAAGAAACGACTTCTTAGCGCACCCTGGTGAGTTTTCAGCCGTTCTAAATCCTCGTTTCGAGTGCACGTTGTCTGTTAAGAAGCAAAATGAATAAATCAAAGTTGCGGGAATTTTAATAGTTCTATGTGTGAGTGGGAAAAGGGGAGAAAAGGAACATGTTTGCTTGGAAAGCCTCGAGATTGAAGCTGATGTTGCCAGATGTTTTTTGTTCCTCTTGTACTTCACTGTTACGAATACTTCTTCCACCGCTTCTGAAGTAGTTCTGCTACTACGACCTCGTCTTGTACTGCTTAAATTGTTCATAATGCTCTAATGTAGCCTTCAGGGATCGTCTGAAATACTGTAATTGTTCTTTCAAAAATCAAGTCTAGAGTTGGCTTCTGAGACAATGCGAAATCACTGTCCTTAAATGAAATCCAGTCCATTTATATCTCAAAACAACCAAGGCAAAGTATGGCCCGGGGTCCACATCCGGCCCAGCCACAGTCTCTGACAGGCCCTCACAGTGACCATGAAGTCAAAGTAAAACATACAACCTCAGGTGTGTTTTTTTAAGTTGTGATTTTATTTTATGTGCACGGCCGTGGATGCTAGCAAGAGCTATGACTTGCTCCGGCGGTGTTCCAACTTAGCGACGTTTTTTGCTGTATTTAGCGATTTAAATGACAACAGTGGTCCTAGAGTTAGTAACATTTTTATTTCCTGTATGGTGGAGGGAAGAGAGCCAAGATTTGGTCAGATAATCGCAAATCTACATTTTCATATACTGTAAATATTGGGTGAACTTTAAGTCATCACTATATCATTATGTATCACTGTCATTAATGTTTTGCATTCCACTTATAACAAGACAATATGCAGTTTCTAAATACAAAGTACATAACAATACAGATAAAGCCAAGTTTGCATGTTGGCAAATTTAATTGGCCACCACTAAATTTATGTTGCCTTCAGGGAGATTTAAATCACTGCTTTTATCTTTATATCTATCCATCTGTTTGTCTGTTTATCCATTCATTGACATATCTCCACTAATCAAATCTCATGTTGCCTTCAGGGACCCTCTAAAATCTATCTACCCACACTAACCAAGGCTAATGTTTCATTCATGGACGTTCTGACTGCACTCAAATGCTTAGTTTAATTGTCTGATTTGTCTCTGTAGCTATCAATCTAAGTCAAGTCCAGTGTTGCCTTCAGGGACCATCCTTGTACTGTATAACACAACAGGGCGGGACAAGTTGTTGTCAGGTCTTAAACGTAACACCCCAGTCCCACCATAACTGAATCCCTTTAGGTCAACCCCATCCAAACAAACATCCGAAAAAGCTAACATTCCACACTCGTCGAGGTTTCACCCTCCTGTGCCGTGTTGGTCGCCGTAGGTGTTCCAGAGCCGCGCAGGTGAGCCGTCAGGATGAGGCCTGGTCAGCTGATTCATCCCACCTCTGCCGCCACCGTCACGCTCCTCTTCCTCCTGTCGGCGCTGTCCCTCACCTCCGGCTGCAACAAAGCTCTGTGCGCCAGCGACGTCAGCAAGTGTCTCATTCAGGTAAATGCGGATTCTGCTTCTTTAGCCAGCAAAATATACAGCCTCTTTCAGATGTGACATTATTACAATTAGGGATGCCAATATCCAATGTTTTAAAAATTGACTGGTCAACACATTTTTACTACATTTTTTTTAACCAGAGATGGAAGTAAACTCCTCCAGATTCATTTTTTGCTCTGATTCTGAATCTGCCCTCATTTTTTCTGAAGCACATCAAGTTTTTCATAACAATAATACAATAATCATTTCAAATTTAGTATAGTTATATATTTAGTCATATTTATGAATTAAGGATTAGGTTCAGCAATAAGTGGAATATTTTTCTCAAACATAGCTACGGGTATAAATTGCACCGCATAGTGAAATCCGAATTGTGCAAGGTTTTATTCAATTAAAAACAACATTTTTTTTTTTTTTTTTAGTTTGGAAAAAAAATTTGACTGTTTGGCGGCTCAGAAAGTCTCTGGAGTGAATGAGTGTGTTTGCTGTAATGTCAAATTTTACAAATCCGATCAATGACACCATTGATCGGAATCAGAATAAGAATCATCTTTATTGGCTAAGTGCGTAAAACACACACGGAATTTGTCTCTGGTAGTAACAGCTGTGCAATAATGTGGAGAGTCATAAGAGCAGAGATAAAGTGATCAGTGGTGAGGTATTTACTATACATTACCATTACTATGATGGTTGTGCAGATGATTCAGATAATCGTTGCACCATTTTCAAGTGAGCAGAAGCAGCACGGGTACATGTAATACAACTTTGGTGTGCAAAAGTGAGTGTCAGTTCTTTAACTTTGCATGCCTGTACTGGCATTATCCAGACGAAAAAGACAGAAGAGTTTGTTCTGAGCTCTTCTTTCCATGCTGTTACTGGTGGAGCGTAACAATCATGCCCAAACGAGTGGATGTAACTCAACTTGTCGGAGGTCCATCTTTCCACGGCAAACTTGCAGAAAGAGAAGCCAAGTAGTCCATTTTGCCGCCAACATCTGCCAACCGTGTTGGGAGTTTGGACCCGGCAACCAGATGGAATGCGGAGGGCTGGCTTTTGATCTCACGTCACTTCCTGTGTGCCACATCTGTGTGCGTGCGTGTGTTTGTGTGTGTGTGTGTGCGCGTGTGCTCCGGTGCATGATGGGACAACAAGTCAAATGAGCTGAAGTGATGTTCCCGCATGAGCTGTTTGTTTGGCTTTCCGCCACTTGTCACATCGAATTTGCTCAGATTAAACTCCTGCTGGTGTGTGTGCGTGTGTGTGTATGTGTGTGTGTTGGAGAAAGAAAGAGACAGACAGAGTGTTGGAGAGAGAGAGAGAGACAGTGTGCGTATATGCAAGTGTGTGCAAGGCTCGAAATAAGCCGTTTCGCATAACAGTTTACGAGTCCAAACGTTTTTTTTTTTCAAAATTTGCGCTTTATCAAAACACATTGAAGTGCAAAACTGAGAATCGTAGATTTTTAAGTTTTTCCGATAACACTGGTCAACAATTATTTTAATCAAGAGATGCAAGTAAAAATGATTTATTTCATCAATTAAGCGTTGGCTTCAGCAACAGGTGGAAGGTTATAGCAATAAGTTACAATGCATGGCAAAATCCGTATTGCACAGGCTTTTATAGGTCATACAAAAAATGAAATATCTCAAAAACCTGATGTGCTAGAAAGAAAAGTAAAGACGTTTTTTTAATCAGTGTCAAACACACATTTATAGAGACACACAAAGCCATCTGAAATTCAAATTTGCTTTTGACATGTGTTATTGAACGACGAAGACGGTCCCAAAAAGCTTCGCTGGGCTTTTTGCACCCGTGTTAACGTGGCACAATGGGCTTACGCAAGCTCGCTGCTCTTCGCGCCGCAGAGGGTAGCTCACAACGAGCTTCAGCTGGTTAGCTAGTGCGGCTAAAAACGTTGTGGAGTCACTATTAAGTCAGTAATCATGCCTCTATGGCAGCGAGTAAGATATACTTCTGACAAAAAAATAGTTCGCACGAGGGGAACATGGAAAGACGGAGAAGTCATGTAATTGCTAAGCTAACCTAAAACTAACACGTAGGTAATTGTTTAAGACAGGAATTAATGCTCGGGCGCTCAAGTCTACTTTTCACAGAGGTCTGGTTGGAACCGCGTTAAAGTGGAGAATATCCAACTTGGAAAATAGCGGCCAAATTGATAAGTGTCTGGACTCCGGAGATTTTTAAACTCAAAAAATATGTTATCGTTTTTAACTTCTATCAAAGGAGTCAAGACTTTGCAACAATAGGAAGATGCGGACCTTGCTTCGGGTCCCTGGGAAAAAATTGCTACTCAAATGAAGTCATTGATTAGCAAAACTGCTCCATAAAAGTTATTTCGCACCTTGGAGTTTAAGAGTGAGTGTGTCCGTGTGAGAGAGTGTGCATGTGTGTGTGTGCTTGTGTTTATTAACCATAGATGTGAAAAGTGCCTTTGAAAAAATAATCGCATGTTAAATTATAATTGCAAAATTGAGGGGGAAAAAAAAACCTTTCAGCCCCAGTGGCATTCATATTTTTTACCTAGTTGTGATCCAGACTGACAAAACACGTCCACTTCCATCGCAGAACTTGCTGTGTCTCTCTGTCCAATCTCACGGGGCTGACAACCTCGGCCTTTGTCGTGTTTACGTAGCATCTTTTGCCAACTGGAGTGTTTTGGTCTTGCCGGAGGTCGGTTCTTGTAGTATTGTGACATTGTTCACTTTGAAGGAGAGCGCTGTAAATATTTGGATGTTAAAAATAGTTGGCCGCCGCATTAGCGCTGACACTAATTGAATCTGTCATCGGCCGGTGAAGCCGATGTTTTCCGAGCGTCTCCAACCAGCCGGCTTGTTTTCCCTCTGGATTCACTTTAGTCCCAATCCAAAACATCTGTCGCCCCGCTTCGCCCCCCCCCTCGCTGCTTCCAGATGGCTTTTTTTTTTTCTTTTCTTTTTTTTTTCCTCTTTTTTTTCTTGTGCCCGATGAATCATCGCCCACTGCGGCAGCTACGCGACCTCGCTAACACCAACTTGCTAGCTGTCAAGGGGCGAGAGAGCTTGATACCTCGTTACACCGCCTGCTCGCAGCTGCAGTTCAGACGCCTCACAAGGGGAAATGAAAAACAGTTCTAAGCCAGGACCAGGTTTCATTTGCATGTTACGGTAAAACCCGGCAGGATTTCAGTTAGCATTTTATACTTTTTACTTTTCACTTAATTTCTCACAACCCGAGGATGTCACCGTTTTGTTGCATTTGGCTGTGGGGTTTCAAAGTTAAAGTTACCCAAATGTGATTTCAGGAAGCCTTCATTTTAAAATCACAAACCCCATAGAACATGCTCATATTGCCTGGGTGACAGCTTGAGCTTTTATTTTGAAATCCACCATCCAGAAGAATGCTGTCATATAACCTGGGTGTCGTCTAGTTTGAAATCTCCTCCAGCAGAACAATGTTCTATTTGCTTAGGCTTTTATTTTGAAACCCTCCACCATCAAAATGCTGGCAATGGCCCCCGAATGTGATGTCAGAGGGCTTGTCATTTGAAATCTCTCCCAAGCAGAATGCTCAAATATTGCATGGGTCACATCATGGCCTTTTATTTTGTAATCTGTCTCCCAGTAGAATGCTCTCATATAACTTAGGTGACATGTTGGGCTTTTACTGTGAAACACCCAAACAGAAGTGCTCATGTTTTTGGGGTGACATCTTAAGCTTTTATTTTGAATCCCCCAACCCTCCAAAACTATCACGTTGCCTGGGTGACAACTTGGTTTGCGATTTTGATACCCCATAGCAGAATGCGTTCATGTTTTCCTAAGTGACATCTTTGGCTTTTACTCTGAAATCCTCCCCAGCCGAATCCTGACGTTTGCTTGTTAACGCTGTAGTCTTTTATTTTGAAATCCCTCCCCATCAAAATGCTCTCATGTTGTCTATCAGAGGTTTTGGGTTTTTAATCTGAAATGTGGGATAACATTAAAATGTGTCCTGCCTCTGTTATGGTTGACTTGCGAACAGTTTTCTTGCGGATAATTTGATCGCGAGAATCAAAACAGAATCTCAGTTGGAGACCGTTAGAAAGGCGGAGTAGAGAAAGTGGGTAGATTTCAGCGCCACCCCCAAAGTGCACCCCCTACCCACCTCACCTCCTCCTTACCCCTCCTGTTGCTTTCTTTCATACCCGAGGCAGAACAGAGAACACATTCCTCCAAGTCAAGGTCACCGCTATGAAGGAGGCGGGAGAAAGAAGTGGGGTGAGGAGGAGGGGGGCGGGGGGGGGGGGGGGGGTTGGTGGTTGGGAACACCTGGGAACAGAACATGGCTACACTTTCCCCTCCTTCACCCCTCACTCAATCTGCTGCACAAATCTGCAGAAGCCCTGTTCCATATTTGGAAACTTGTAAAGTGTTGAGGAATGAAAACAAAACATGTAAAGAAAAACAGGCTTAGGAACTCGAGGCTCAGAGCTAAAGCAAAGCAGTTGGTGTCACGATACGACAACACCACAATTGGGGGAAAAGAAGCTTGTGCACAAAAACCAGTTGTGGTCCCAAAAAAGAGGTCACGCTAACCAGTCAATGTAATGTCGAGAAATATTAGCATGAAAGTATATAAAGGGGAAGTGGAGTCACAATTCAACATTATTGTCTTATTCAATCAGATATGAGGAACCTGAGACTCAGAGCTAATGCTAACCAGTCACCATAATAGATCAGAAATGGCAGCCGGTTGAGTCTTGTTGAGGAATCTCAGCATGCCTAAGTATGTAAGCAGAATGTTTACAGTTCAATTAATAGTCTTTATTCAAAGGTCCAATAGGGGAAACCTGAGGCTCAGAGCTAAACCTCTTAAAAGCACAATCCATGTCTAACAAAACAGTAGGCTTTTGATTAGTGTTGGGAATCATGACCACATGGTCCAGTCGTCGTTCAATTAGTCGTCTTCACTAGAAGGGCAAATATGAAGAACCTGAGGCTCAGAGCTAAAGCTAACCACACAGCGTAATAGGAAAAAAAAAACAGCAGCCTATTGATTCTTGTTGAGAAATATCAACAAATGTAGAAACATGGAAACAGTCAAAATTCATTCAATTGCCAAATGTGAGGAAGCTGAGGCTCAGAGTTGAACATGTCAACATTCAAACGAAGCACGAACCAATTCCAAATAGACGTCCCTCCCCCTACATACGTTACATATACAAACACGACCCCTCCGCCTCTCCTTGGGCGAATTCAGCCTTCAGACTTGGCTTGATGCAGCAGTGCAAACGGCGAGTGCTTGGAACAAAGATGAGCTGGAGCGGCCGTTTTCAATTGAACTGCTACCATACATCCTGGGGCCAATTTCAAAATAAAAGCCCAAGCTGACATCTTGGGCTCTGTTGGAGCATTCTGCTAAGTGTAATTTCAAATTAAAAATCAGTTGAAATCACATTTGGGTCCTTGAATAGCAGCTGGTCCCAAGATGTCACTCAGGAAGTATGAGAGCATTGTTCTGGGGTTGATTTCAAAATAAAACGAGCATTCTGCTGTGAGGGCATTTCAAAATACAGTTAACTGAAATAACATTTGAGACCTAGAGTGCGTCCATGGGACAATTATTGAAAAATGACACTTTAAGCAATCATACACAAAGCACAATTTTTTGACTGGCTGGGACGAATCACATGGTCTTACTTGCCGCCTTGTGTCTTTTTTTTGGCTCTTGTATCCCACTTTCCCTTGTGTGTCATGTGCAGGAGTTGTGCCAGTGCCGCCCCACCGACGGCAACTGTTCGTGCTGCAAGGACTGTATGCTGTGCTTGGGCAACCTATGGGAGGAGTGCTGCGACTGCGTAGGTGAGCGTCTTGCCGGTAACTCCACCAAGTGCGAGAAAGGGCAGATATTGGACAGTGCCGAGGACGGATTGCGGTATATAAAATGACGACGAAATGCTTGAGCCGCCTTCTGATCGTTTTGTTTACGGTCCCTCGGAACTGGGAGTTGAAAATAACTACGTAAGTCACATGCTGTTTCAGGAAAGTTCTCTCTGTATGTTTTTTTGTTTCATTATTTTTATTACAAGGGGGAACAAATTAAGTAAAAAAGTCAAGTTAAAAAATAGAGTTAAAAGTTGCTTGTTTTTTTTATTACAAATGGCTGCAGAAATTAAAGATATTTTTTAAATTTTCAATACCTCATTCTTTTTTAAAATAAAATGTTTCCCACAATCGCATATTAATTAAGTAATAACCTTGCCAAATGAGCCGCATACTGCTTCATTCAAGACATGATCTATTTAAAAATATACATTCTATCAACATTAAAGTTAAAAAGAAAATAAGCACCCAAAAATCCATGGTAAAAAATATTTTTACTAACTTATTGCTGTAGAATTAAAAAAAGATCATTTTAGGAATATTGTGTATTTATTTATTTTTTGAAGATTGTTGTATCCTTTTTTTTTTCCCACTAAATATTTTCATAATTTAAAAAAAAGCCTATAAAATGGACATATATAGAGCGGCACGGTGGTCAACTGGTTAGCATGTCCGCCTCACAGTTCAGAGGTCGTGGGTTCGAATCCCGGCCCCGGCCTTCCTGTGTGGAGTTTGCATGTTCTCCCCGTGCCTGCGTGGTACTCGGTTTCCTTCCAAATTCCCAAAACATGCATAGTAAGTTAATTGATCACTTTCAATTTCCCCTAAGTGTGATTGTGAGTGTGTGTTTGTTTGTCTCCGTGTGCCCTGCGAATGGCTGGCAACCAGTTCAGGGTGTACCCCTCCCACTGCCCGATGACAGCTGGGATAGGCTCCAGCACGCCCGCGAACCTTGTGAGGATAAGCGGTATCGATAATGGATGGATGGAGATATATATATAATGTACTCGTACTTTTTTTTTTTCAGTCGGTAAATTAAATGTTTTGAATGTCTCATAATGATGGCTAATAATCCTTCACTAATACATTCGTGCAATTTTTCCCGTCTTCGTCAGGGATGTGCAACCCCAAGAACTACAGCGACTCTCCGGCCACGTCCAAGAGCACGGTGGAGGAGTTGCACCGGCCCATCCCGTCGCTCTTCCGTGCCCTCACTGAGGGCGACGCGCCCGTCAACATGATGGTGGTCTCCTTCCCCGTGGCCGAGGAGCTGTCCCACCACGAGAACCTGGTCTCTTTCCTGGAGTCGCTGGATGGCCCGCACCAGAACGTGTCGGTGCCCTCCAACAGCATCCACGCTAGCTATGATGCGCAAGGTGAGGATTTTTCGGCGTTACTTCATCTCCTGATGTCGATTATGTTGCAAATGTATCGTTTATCTGGTTTGTATTAAGGTGTCAGGCAAAAAATGTATTTTCGTCTTTTCCATTCTGTTATGACGACATATTGACTAAATATGGAGATATCTGGAAATTGCTTTTCATAGCTAATACTAGGATGAGTCAATGATTTTTTTATTTGCAATTTGAATTTTGACCTATGTTGTAGTAAATGTTAATGCAAGAAAAGCATTTTTTCATTGCGTCATCTCATATTGACTAAATAATTACAGAGCTGGAAAGCACTCTCCAGGGAATATAATATGACATTTTACCTGGTGTGTAGTAAATTTCAATGCAAAAAAAATATTTATATCCATCAATCTTTCGTCTTATATCGGCTAAATAACGACAGACCGGGAAAGCGCTCGCCAGGGTCTTTAGAATGACATCCACGTCGAGGAGGATTGTTGAAAATAGATTTGACCTAATTAGTCGTATATTTCGACAAATAAAACGTTTTTTCATCATTTCTTCGTCCTACAATGACATATTGACTAAATCATGACAGATCTGGAAAACATTCGCCAGTGGCTTTCATATGACATATGAGTCGATGAGGTTTGTTTGACAAAATATATATATAACCCCCCCCCCCCATCTTTCCACCTTCTCCTTCAGAGAACATGTGCACGGTGGTGTACTTTGACGACTGTGTGTCCATCCGCCAGTGCAAACTGTACTGCGAGTCCATGGGCGGCTCCAAGTACCGCTGGTTCCACAACGCCTGCTGCCAGTGCATCGGGCCCGAGTGCCTCGACTACGGCAGCAAAGCCGTCAAGTGCATGAACTGTCTCTTCTGAGCTCCGCTCCCCAGGACTCCAAGCCCCCTTTCACACTGCCATTTTCCGCCTTTTCACTGTCGCTCTTCTGCGCTAAAGGCACCAGCGCCCGACATTGGTCGGACGAAGTCAACCCAGCAATTCCCAACCAACCCAAAGGAAATCCCGCAATGCCATTTAACACTGATGTCTCTTCTCCTGCCCTGTTTTGCCGAGAGCTATAATCTGACAAGGTATTTTACGTGTCACACCAGACACTGGCAATTTTCCGCCTTTGTAGGCGCTATGAGAGCCATAACAGAGGCCAGGTCGCCCAAAATTCTGAAAGTTCATTCCACAACACTTCTCACGCCCTTTTGTGTTGAAAGCATCGGTTGCTTTCTGACAACAGTTTTATACATCTGATAAACGGATAGTGGAATGATATGTGGCTGGGTGAAAACCCACACAGTTGTGTAGCTATTCCATGTTGGCTTGGTTCTGTGTGAAAAGACAACGGCAGATAAATGTGGGGTATTCTGTTAAAGCTTTGATGAAGGAATTTGGCAGAATCTCTGTTTGAAAGGCAAAGGCCAATGAATACCGGGTATTTTGTTGCCACTTGATGCAGGAATTTTGCAGGATATCTGTGAAAATGGAAGAAATTGATTTTTTTTTTACTTTTTCTGTTATCGTTCTGATGCAGAAATTCAGCTGGATGTTTGTGTAAAGGACAAAAGTGGATAAATTCCGTGTCTTTCTGTTATGGCACCAGTTCATGAATTTTACAGGGAAAACAAAAGAACAATTTCTGCGCAAAAGGCAATTGTAGATGAATTCCAGCTCTTCCTGTTACAGCATTGATACTGGGTATGTTGTTACCACGCCAATACAGGAATTTTACATGATTTCTGCGTAAAAGGCAAATGTAGATACATTTTTTTCTCCTTCTGTTACCGCTCCAATGCAGTAATTTTACAGAATCTCAGTGTAAAAGTCAAAGGCAGATCAATTCCAGTCCTTTCTTTTATGCCTCTGATGCAGGAATTTAGCAGGATATCTGCGTAAAACACAAAGGTGGACATTGGTAAATCTTTGCAATTACTATGCGACAATCTCCTGCCATTTTGCTGGGTTCCACGTCAAAAGGCCAAGTTGTTTCTGTTGCGACTGCTTCGTAATGCCGCCACGGTTTCCGACGAGCCCTGCATCCGTCCCTGCAAATGTTTTTAGTCTGCTGATGTGTTCCACTGTATAGTTTTCTGAACGTCTTTATTTTTGACTTGAGGTGTACTTGATACTATCTGATGCCTAACGTATTTTTTACATGCTCCAATCTTCCCACTTAACACACCAAAATAAAGCATTTTGGTTTAGTGACGTGGACTTCAAGAGACCTGCTGCAGCGAGAGAGAGCGAGAGGGCTGGTGTGCGCGTGTGTGTGTGTGCGCGCGCGCGCGCGTGCTAATCTTAGCCATGCGACAGGAAAGACAGGCATCATTTCCCGCACCAACAAGGCTGTCATTATGTTATTCTGGTCTTCCTGGGCTCGCAGGTGTTCCACAAGTAGAGAAAAGGAGAAAGTTGCTCCATGCCAATCGGCCCACAAACCATCTTTTGTTTTGCTGCAGGCGGCAAGCAACTTCTACGCCAGAGTACTCCATGGGACCCTCTTGTGGCCACTTGGATTTTTGCCCTTAAAACCTCGATTTGTAACCCCACAAAATAACCCCTACAATCAAGTTGTGGCCCTCAGTCCTATACTGCAGTTCACGCCGATTATTTTGTGTGACAATTACATGTCACGAGGCACTTCATTAGAAACACACTCTATTCATTTTGCGATTGTGCTTGTTCGTCCGAGTGGAGGCTGAGCCGGAGCCAATTCCAGACCCAGATGAGAAGAATGCATGCAAGAATGCGAGACTTTTGGAGTGTTTTATTCAGCCATCTAGTGGACAAACATTGCTGTTGCATCCACATCAGCTGTCTCGTAAAATAAACACAGAACTGGACTGTAGTCTTAAAATCCATGTGGACGTAGAAGAAAACGCTTTAAAAAAACGATTTAGGTCAACGTACCTTTTCCACAACTTAATTTCTAAAATGTAGTTGCCTTTTTTTTTTTTAAAAAAAAAAGCAATTTGGAAACGACCCCCCCCCAAAAGATGCACGTTTTGACGATTTTTAAAATACATGACTTTCAAAAAGAAAATGAAAATTCATCTAGTCTCAAATGTGTCACTTTGTTCTAAGAAATATGCAGGAGGGGGTTCTCAAAAAGATTACTTTTTCTTGAAAGATTTTTTTCCAAGCGTAGCCGAATACTTTAAAATATGTATATTTTTTCTTGTAGGATTAGTACGGAAGCATATTGTATTCACTTGAAAACATTTCTTTCTGAGTTATTTTTTTTAGTTTTGCTTTCAAAGTATTTTTTTGTTTGTTTTTGTTTTACGAAATATTTCCTTCTCTTTTTTCAGAATTTATTCATTATGTTTTGGGGAAAACCATTGTAATGTCATTTAAAGAATATCTAGAAAACAGAAAAATAATAATTTGAAATACACCGAGCCGGAAAAAAAACACTATTTTAAATTATACTGAAAACCAGGATTTTGTTTTCTTGAACGAACAAAAGTATTCTGAAAAACAGAAAAAGAATTCCCTAAAACAGAAAAAAATATGAGAAAAATAAATGTAAAGGTAGAAAAAAATTCCCCAAAACAGAAATAAAATCAGTCTGAAAAAAATGAAAAAAGGTTCAAAAAATAGAAAAAAAATTCCAACAATATTCCCCCAAAAATCCATAAAACGGAAAAAAATACATTGAAAAACAGAACTTTAAAAAAATAACTGCGCAAAAAAACTGGACGCTTACGCTTTTGTATCTATTCGAGAAGTTAAGAAGGACTAACTTTACAGTACAGGTAAAACTTTGCTTTATGGAATGTTAAACTAGAAATATAAATTGGGGATACAGTGACCAAAAGTAGGACTAGTTGTGGTGCGGGGGTAACCGCAGCAGCAGTCGCGTAGTCACGTGACGCTCACATTTCCGACACAACAATACAATACACACTCGCTTAAAGCAAGCACTCGTCGTCGTTCCCTCCCTCCGCGCCAGGCTCTCTCCCCTCCCTGTCTCGCGCTCACTCTCGCCATGGCGGACGGCGAGAGGTCCCCGCTCCTGTCAGATCTGGGCGATGGCGCCCTGGGCACCGGCAACGGCGGCCTGTCGCCCGGCGCGGCGCCCTATGGTGTGGCCGGCAAGCCGCAGAGTGAGTAGCCGCCTCGCCGCCGCCTTCTCGCCCACCATTCTCCGCCCGATTGGCCCGATGCTAACACCTAGCTCGGCGCTGTGACAAGTGACGGAGAACCGGTCTGTCGTGCTTGTTTGGACCGCGAGAGAGGACGTCGGCTGTCTCTGGACGTCTTCCCCAGTGGGGACTGAATATGTTGTTTTGACCTTTTTTTCCTTCTCTAAGGAACTGAAACGCATCAGCACAGCTAATCAGCTAATCACTTTGTTTTAGTAGCACGCGAGCTAGCTCTTATCAGTCAAAAATGCTCACTAAGCGTCAAGTTTGCGACTTAACATCACCTCGATTTTGTTACGATTAATGTCAAATATACTGGTAGGTTTGTACGTACTTTTTGTAGTTTAATTCCAACACAATCAACGTAATTGTGCTGGTTCACTGGTTAGCTAAAGCGAGAAACACCTGTTTTGATTGACACGTCACGCGGCCAATCGGAAGGTGGACGGAGGGCGTGTCTAAGCAGCGCTCTGGCCAATGAGAGACCGATGGTGGGAAGATTACGTTCAAGTGTCAAATTGATCTAAATTTAAAACCTTCGTCTTCTCATGTATTTCAACGAATATTTATTCATTCCAAATCAAATCAGTTACCTCAAGCCATAATACGGCATCAACCATGTTAGTCTGAATGGGAGAACCCCCCTCTCAGCATTCCAAGAGTGTTTCCCGGCTAGTTATACATCATCACGAATTATCACTAACGCGACCTGACTACGATCTCTTTTACAACATTGTGGTCGTATTTGAAGAGTTTGGCGTCGATTAATTGGAACAGAATTAAGTTTATTGAGCTGTTTTCATGGCTAGCGGGGCGACAAACACCTGGATGGGTTGGATTTCCCTCCAAGCATTCCAGGAGTGTTTTCCTTGCAAAAGCTGCTTTCAGAAAGCAGAACTCGAGACCAAATCTTATTAAGCTTGTTAATCGTAAAGAGGTCACTTGTCACGGGAACGTGGAATTCTTTTTTTCCTTTGCAGCCCTGTTGCATAAAACCCTTGTTTGTCACTCCTGTTTACTACCACTTACTACAACCATGGTGACTTCTTTAATTTCATGAGAAAATGTATCTAGTTTTACAATAATAAAGACAAAATCAATGGGAATAAATTTATAATTTTAAAAGAACAAAGTTGTGGTGTTACGAGAGTAGATGCAATATTACACGGTAAAAAAGTATAAGATAGAGGATGAATCATCTTAAAAGGACAATGTGTAAAATTCAGTGCCATCTAGTGCAACGGTCCACAACCACCGGATCGCGGACCGGTACCGGGCCGCAGGCCACTTTGGACCGTACCGCGGCGGGCCGCACAGATGAAAGAAAGAAGGGGGGGGGGGGGGGGGGGGGGGGGGTGAACGTACAGTACTTCCGGTTTATTTATTATCCGAGGCTGAAAAACATTTTACTTTGAAAAGTGTCCCGATTCTCTCCGTTACATCCATCTATGACTGACTCTTAAAGCATGTCAAGTTGTCTCTGTCGCGTTATACTAATATTAAATGCACAAGCTAGTAAATGAGTAAAATAAACAGACGTATTTGGAAAGTTTCTCAGCCAACACATGCCATTTTTAAATGCATATGTGGCAAGTGTCTCCATCTGGAGTGTGGCATTCTTATCATTATTGTTGTTTTTTCCCCCCTCCTATTGAGGCTTCCCACCCTTCCCCAGCCCCACGCAGCCGTCGGTGCTCCTGGGCGAGGACCCGCCTCCGTACTCCCCCCTCACCTCGCCGGAGAGCGGCAGCGCCCCTGTCATCAGCTGCCGAGTGTGCCAGAGTCTCATCTCGGTGGAGGGAAAAATCCACCAGCACGTGGTCAAGTGCGGCGTGTGCAATGAGGCCACGGTACGTTCAACCCCCCCCCCCCCCCAAACCCCCACCCCCAAGAACGCATGCAGCTAAATCAATTAATCCATCCAGGCTCAGACTGTCGCCATCGTAAAACCTTCATAAAGTGTACATGCTCCAAGTAGTACTTCAACATGAAACGGCTTTGTCCTAATAAAGATCTTAAAAAAACAGATTGAATGTATTTCTGTGAGGAAATGCAGTGGCCTTGTTTTGCCTTGGTGGTGGTCTGCGCTCCGCTGCCTATGGGTGCAGTCGTGCACGCAAGTGAGGTCTTGCAGGTGAAGGCAAATGACTGGTGTGTGAGCTTTTATGCAAATCCAGCAGCCACAGCGTTCTGTTGAAACTTGATCTGAGAAGTTCACATGATCGCATTATTCAAGTTTTTTTTTTTTTGTTTGTTTTGTTTTTGACACTTTTGTAACAAGAGAGCTCGGTTTCTGTCCGAGACACTAGAGTGTAGAAATACAGTTTTCTTCCATCGCCAATAATAGAAATGCATATCTTTTCTTGCCACAGTTTGTGAAAACAACATTTTAAGTGGTCAACAATTGAATCTAAATTGAGCGGAGTTCCTTTTCTGTGCGGCTGTGTGCAGCCCATCAAGAACGCTCCGGCGGGGAAGAAATACGTACGCTGTCCCTGCAACTGCCTGCTCATCTGCAAAGTCACCTCCCAGCGGATTGCGTGTCCCAGGCCCTACTGGTACTTGCATTACACACTCCAGCCCTCTGTGTTTGGGTGTGTGAGTGTGAAAGAGAGTTAAAATGTTTGTGGAGGATAGTGACATTAAACCATGGGTGTGTGAGAGGATTGGTATGAATGTGAGTGCGCGAAACTCAGTGTACGGGTGAGAGTTTGTCCGTTATGCGGAGTGCTGATGTTCCAGTTGCTTGTTTTGACAAAATCAATGTAACAAGTGGAACTGTTTTTTTATTTATTTATTTATTTTGTGGTGTGTTATTGTGTATTTTTTCTGTGTGTGTGCACGGTTGCAGTAAGCGGATAATCAACCTAGGTCCAGTCTATCCCGGTCCAGCCAGTCCCGACCCGCAGCCCGCCGGTGCCCGCGTCTCTTGCGGACATTGCAGCAACACCTTCCTGGTACGCTGCCAGTCCATTCCCCTTTCAAACGCTTCCATTCCCATTCGGTTCACTTTGCTACGCGAGTTAGCTTAGCATCATTATTATTTTTATTGATGTTATAATAATGTGTTCTATTAATTTTGCTTCAAGGTGGACTCACTGTGTTCACCTGCTTGCTGGCCATCAAACTTAAATGAACATAATTCAATTTAGAAAAAAATGCATACCGGTATATGTATACAGGTGTTTTGAAATGTATGGTTTAAATTATTTGTCAAATTTAAAAAATGAATTGAAACAAATATATAAGATAATTATAGAAGAAAAGCGTTATTTAAAAATGTCATTTTTTTATTGATAAGAAAATGACTGAAATATTTGTCAAATATCTTAAAATGTATTCAATATATAAATTACATTTTAAAATAAAAACATTTTATATGTAATTATATTTAATGATTAAAAATGTTACAAGATGATTTAAAATATGGCATTTCAAATATCTGAACTTTATTTTCATTAAAATAAGACACAATAAAATATGGTTACAATGTTTAAAAACATGTAATTATATGATTGATGATAGTAGGAAATTAGAGAAAGGACATTTGAAAAGTGGTTTCAAAAATATGAATTATATCAACATTTATAATACTTAAAAAAAATAGTTAATGTTATTGGAATAATTGCATGTGAATTTACTCTAAAACGTATTTCTCTAAAAAGACTTAATCCATCACATAATCTGCATTTACACCAAAATGTAGCTCCACAGAGTTGGTTGCTTTTGCGTCATCTTGCTAACAAATCGAATGACGATGAAAGCGTGACTCCGTCCTTGGTGGAGGTAATAAAAAGCGTCGAGTGAGGTGCTTCTTTATTACCATTCAGCGTGCCTGTCCGGGTGGGGAACACAAGCACTAATCTGTGTCCGGGGTGCCGTCGCGCTGATCTCCTTGTCACCGATAGCCTGATAAACTTACTGCCCATACAAATGAAGAACAATGTCTGCATGTACCTCCTGTAGCACACTCTCTTTTTAGCTCTGTTTCACCCCCAAGCCATACAGACTTGGCTAAACGCCGTCATTCCTTCTCATTTACGCAGCAATTTATCGTCCATTCGTCCCCGCGGCTGCTCGCGTCCTTAATTTAACGGCCGTCAAGCTGCCGTGTGGAGCGCCCATTTAAAAAAAAATAAAAAAAAATTCCCCCATTGCATAATTAGCGAGCCAGCGCTTGCTAACATTTCCAGAGACACCAATGAACATTAATCTTAATCCAAATTTAATTTAATGCTCGGCGTACGTATTCGATTCCACGATAGGCCTGCTTTTTTGCCCTGAAGGTTTACGCATTCCTCCCGCAAGGCAAACAACCTTGACACAGAACGTCTGGAGGGTTTATATATACAGTACAACTTCACCTTTGTATAATTGAAACAGCCTTACAATCATTAAGAAAAGATGCCCTGTACAGGAAAACTGAGTGTTGCAATGTTTTGTGCTTGCAGTGGACTGAGTTCACGGACCGCACGCTGGCCAGATGCCCGCATTGCAGGAAAGTGTGAGTATTCAGATAATGTCTTTGTTTTTTTTCTTTTCATTGTATTTTTAGATGTAATTTTTGATGACATTTTCAGTCGACAGACGTGACAAAATAACCGCCACCTGAGATGGCTAAAAGCGGGTGGATTTTGCTGCTTAATTCATATTCATCCATCCATCCATTATCTATACCACTTATCCTCACAAGGGTCGCGGTGCTGGAGCCTATCCCAGCTGTCTTCGGGCAGTAGGCGGGGGACACCCTGATTTGGTTGCCAGCCAATCGCAGGGCACACAGAGACAAACAAACAAACATCCGCACTCACAATCACACCTAGGGGCAATTTAGAGTGTTCAGTTAACCTGCCATGCATGTTTTTGGAATGTGGGAGGAAACGGAGTACCCGGAGAAAACCCACGCAGGCACGGGGCGAACATGCAAACTCCACACAGGGAGCCCAGGGCCGGGATCGAACCCACGACCTCTGAACTGTGAGGCGGACGTGCTTAATTCATATTCCACAAACGCAATATTAATCAGAATGCCTTGTTTCAACTAGTGGGCCTGCATATTTTAGAAAAAAAATGTTTCGGTTGACTTCCTCTTTAAATATCTTTGCATCTTTCTAGTTATGAATATATGTTGTTTTTTCCAAGTACTTTATTAACTTTTGCTAATATTTTTTGTATGGTATTTTTCCTACTATTTTAGTTTTTTTGTTGAATAGGTTTGTATTTTTCCCTACTATTTTTGTCTAATGATTGTATTTTTTTTCTATTATTTGTGTATTTTTCCATAATACAATGAAATATGCATTGCGTGCATCCCAGTAGTGTTCAGGGTCTAATAACGCCAATACTGTATTATGTAACATTTTGCGGCACATGGTGCAACGCCTGAAATTTCCGAGTTCATTTGAATGCAACATTTTCAACCCCTATTGAAAAATGGCTATATTTTGTGTGTGTGTGTGTGTATACCGTCCAAATGTCTGTTTTGCAGAGATAAGATCCTTTTATTGTCATCTCAGTCCACAACGATATTTTTAAATAATAATAATGGAAGAATCATTTTTGCAAACATCCTCAATTTCTTTGTCACCTTTGCAGCTCCTCCATTGGTCAAAGGTATCCCAGGAGGCGGAGTTTGTGGTGTTTTCTGCTCTGCTTGCTGTTCTGTATCTCCACTGCTGGTCTGATTGTGAGTAAAATGACGCAGTCATGCTAAAGTTTATGCTACTTTATTTCAATTATAGACTTTTGCATTCGAAAATGGTGTCTAATGTTATCAGATTTGAACAAGATGTAGCTGTAAAATCTATTTAGATGCCTTTTTTTTAACAGTGTAAAAGAAAAAAAATGATAGAAAATAATGGCAAAACACGGGATTTACATGTTGCGTTTACAGTGTGACTAAATGTTCAATCTGGATAAGATCAGGGTTAAACTTGTTTTGGTGTCTTTTCAACCTGCATCGATACAAACTGCACATTTTGTTCCAGCCTAATGAGATAAAGACCAACGAATGGACTACAATTGAGTGCATTGTTGTTGATGGCCAGCAGAGGGCACTAAAGGAACACAAAAGTGCTGAGTTGCTGCATGAGCTTTCTCCCCATAATGCTGACGTGATGCAGCTTCCAATTGCACAACTCTCATCGAAATGTACTTTAAAATCATCTCTGTAATCCTCGCTGTGAGAGCCACAACAGCTGTCCTGCGCTTGGTTTCATAATCAAATGGAATTCTAGCAGCAGGCTAATTGGACTTGAGCTCGACAAGTGGTGCTTACTCAAAGTCCCTGTGGAACAAAATATGCAGCACAAGTCTGAACATTTCAAACTCAAGGCTAAGTTTGTTTTGAAGAACCACTTGAAATGGCCAAAATTAACTTTCAGCTGGCTTGATATCAAAATGTCATACTTTCTGTGTGTTTTCAGACATGGGTTTTTGACCCATTCTTTTGTGGCTCTGCTCAGCCACATTTATGATAGTTTAGGATTTTACATTCTGTTTAATTTTAATTTCATTTTGACTTTTGTTTTTTTTTAAATTCTATTTTAATTTTTGGAGGTTTTTTTGTTTTTCGGAAATGCTTCGTTTTAGTTGCGTTTTTGATTTTTAGCATTAGTTTAACTTTTTTAAATATATGGAGTATTTGTCGAGTTCATGATTAAGATAAGTGTTGTGTAAAAAAAGTTAACTACAATTCTCAAACGACTGTTTGACCTTCCTTCTTCTGTACGGGTGCACAGTCAGCAATACCAAAATAAATGCAAATGAACCCCAAAAGCTCATATGTGATATTAACAGAAAAAAATGGTAACGTACATTTTTGCGATAATTATAGTTAGTTTTTGTTTGTTTTATTAACTTAAGATATAGTTTGAGTTTTTAAAAAAAATAATAATAATTTTCATGTCATTAAAGGAGTTTTTTTTTTAATTTTCATTTTTTCATTTACTATTATAAACTTGCTCACAACAAAATGCCCGCTTGAGATTCAAATCTGTCGTTTTGGGCTTTTTTTTTTTCCATATTTTTTTTTTTGTGGGTTTACTCACAACACAGATTGACATTAATTTTGGAGTTCTCATGTCAAAGTGTTTTTTGCCTATCGCACTGACGGCAATCTAGTAAACCTACTAGAAGGACCTGTGGAAAAGGCCAAAATCATCCCAACTCCTGACTTTTTTTTTGTGCCTACTCATGATAGCTGTTGCTATTAAATTTAGCTCCGGGCAACTTCTTGACATGCACTTATCTCTTTAGGCTGGCACGTGGCTGAAGGCTGAGACTTACCCTGGCATCTACGCCTCATGGGCCGTTCTACTGCTTCTGGTGTTAGTGACCCTGGCGCGGGCCTTCTACTGGGCCTGCATGCGGGTCAGCCAGCCTCTCCAGAGCTTCACATAGAAAAACACAAACCCAACCACCCCACGTTCCTCAAAACCCTTTCCCTGAGTGGCCAGGCCGGTGGATGAATGGCTTTAAAATAAGGGGATAAGAAATATTTATTTCACCATACTGGTCATGTGGCTACTTCCTGTACTCGTTTTCTTCCATCTTGCCCGTCAGCTTTGTCATTTCCGCTCCTTGAATGAAGCATTTAGCGTTTTCTAAGCCAGCGACACTGATGCGCCGCTGTCTTTGTTACTCAAAAGGATGAAGGAGGTTTTTGAAATGTTTCGATGCGTGTGAAGGTAGACCACCGCCTGCGAATATTCCCCACCCCCAAACCCCAAAGGAGTGACTTTGATCCTCAAAAAGCGACGCTAATGGAAGGAATATTGAGCATAAACTAAACATTCGACCAACAACAAATTCCGGATGGCGACGGCCAAATGGTCTTTGAAGCTAGCTAGAAATTTTTACAGGAAAAAGTGGTTGTCACTGGTCTCAACAGCTTTATTTGCTATTACTAGCATAACGTTGGGTAAAAAGCAAAAATAGTTAGTTCTTTTTTTTTTTTTTTTTTTTTCCAAAAATATTTTCTATCATTTACTGTAAAAGCACGTTGCTTTCTGAAGCATGGAAGAAAACGTTAAAATCCCTGCTTTCTGTGAACGCACCACCAGGGGAAACGTTATGTTTTTAAGATGAAGTTGAAAATCTTCCTGATTGGTCACTTGTGAAGGGTGGGAGGAGCTTTTTGAAAAGAAAAGAAAAGGCTGTGTCTTTCACGAAAGCCCGGAGAGCAAATTGTTAAAGGCTTCATACCCTAATCGCAAACTTGTTTGCTGTAAGTTTTCATGAAAAGGACCTGAAACGAGGCTAGCTTCCGCTTTGATTCAATTTATTTTGTGAGGTTGTGAAGGGTGTATATCATTGCCATGGTAACCAATATCAAAACAGGACACGAGTCACTTTCAAGACCCCTCGGACATTAAACTGGAAAAACACCATGAACGCTGTTGCTTGATGTTTACCGAGGCTAGCTTCTCCCTTGATTTTTCTTATTTCGTGAAGTTGGGATGGATGTATCGCCATGGTAACCATGAGCAAAACGCGACGACTCGGTTCATTTACGCTTTCTACGAAAAGACCCCTCAGAGATCAATCACTCCCCATAATCGTGAAATCGCTTAATTTTTAGTAAGGCTAGCTTCCAGTTTAACCCGAATTATTTCGTAAAATCGTCAATGCCAACCACAATCAAACCGAGAAATTAGTAGGTTCCATTGCTTTAATGAAAAACTCCTCGAACATTAAAAATCAAAATCTTCTCCATAATCACAATGTCGTTGTGTGTTCACAACGGTTACGTTAAGATTTCTTAATAAGGTAAAAGAAACTGTTAGGGAGGCTAGCTTCCACTTTAGTATTTAAATTTAGTATTTAGTATCGAGGTGGTTGGGTAGCCATGGAACCCGCAATCAAAAAGTAAGACGAGTCAGTTTCATTGAGAAGTTTTATACAAAGATTCCTGAGACATTAAATTGTATAACTTTACCATAATCATGATGTCGCTATGTCCTTAGCTTGTCTCTGTTGAGTTGGCGAGAAAAAGGCTAGCTTCCGACTTGCGGTAACTTGTAAAACGTATATTATTGCCTTGGCAACTACGATCAAAACAAGAGACGAGCCCCTCAGACTTTAAATCGTTAAAATTTCACCATAATCGTGATATCGTTACACATTTTGCTGTGATCCTTTCAATCAGGTGACGCTTACCTCCATTATCATAAATTCTCAAAACCTTTGATGAAGAACAAGTTTTTATTTTTATTTTTTGTAAATCTGTTTTTGCTGGTGTGAGAGGAAGTGATTAAGCCAATCACTCGGAGCGGAGAGATGTGGAAAAAGAACACTAAAATTGTGATCGTTTGTACTTATGTTACATATTTAATTTTTTTTTTTTTTTGATGAGCTACTAACCTGATGAGCCTGAAACACACACACAAACACATACATGCGCACATACACGAACACACCCAGCACCTTACATTGCAACAGTTATTTATTTTTACACTCAGTCAAATTTTGCGCTAAATTCTCTATGATAGAGGATAAGCCTTAATGTTTTATTGTTTTTTTTAATCATTTTTTTTTTAATCTGTTCTCAAATCAGTGCAGTAATTTGGATGGTGTTTTAATAAACCAGTTAATTGTGTGCGGCCTGTCTGGGGACCAGTTTGTGATTCACGGACCATGTGAACCGACAGGCCGTCAAATAAAGACATGTTAAACGCTAGTGTGGCTCCTTTTTTTAAAACGCACACACACAAACTGACTAACGTAATCATTTTACATAATGCTATGTTAGCTCATAATTCTATCATGACATGCAATGGTCCAAATAGTTATTTGAATACCTTGCCGTGTAAGCAATGTCATGTAATACGCGTAGAATAATGCTATGCCATTGTTAGCTTGTTAGTGAAAACTGCTAAGAGAATGCAAGCCCCTCAAAATATCTTTCTCCGGACAGTTATGCAATGTACTTTAGTGAAATATAAAAATGCTATGTTGTTAGCTCAAATTGCTAATGTTATGCTTGACGGCTGTCCTCGTAGTCATTTGAATCCCCCCCAAAAAAAGCACCTTCGTCTGCTCCAAGGTTAGCAAAGTACTTTTGTATTCTGCGAAATATGGCTACGCTGTAGTTGGCTCGAAATTCTGTTATCCTGTGTGGTCAGCTACATGGTCATTTGTAGTGTGTTAGCGAAAAATGCTAATAGAATGCTACTGCTCTTGTAGTTATTTCTTTCACCACAAATTCACCCAATTGTGCACTGCTAGGTAAATAGTATTTGTGTTCTCTGTAATATAATGCTGTTTTAATGTTAGCACAAAATGATAACAAAGCCTTTAGCTCAATGTGATCTATAGCTCAAAATGTTATGCTTTTTAAACGTACCTTTGGTCTGCTGTGATGTAAGCATTATATGGGCGTTATCCCTAACACAAAATTAAAAAAAACAATGCTTGCTGCATTTAGCCTGTTAGCCAAAAAGGCTAATGGAATCCGCATAGTCATTTGAATTCCTCAAAAATTCAACGTATGTTAGTTTTACCCATAAATGAATGCTACACTAATGCTTATCGGACCCTGAAATAGACTAATTATTTTCCATGATTTACTTTGGACAAAAATTGGAGCAGAAATCCCAGGCGTCAAATTTTTCCCCCCTCAAAAGAAAAATGAGATTTCTAAAGAGGAAGGTCCTCTTTGTCCCAGCACCTCTCAAGTTCCATGAGCATGTTTTGTTTTTTTTTTTGTTTTTTTGCGGGGGGGGGGGTGTGTAGGCTTTCTTCTTTTTTCGTCTAGCCAAGACACAAAAGAAACGAAAGGTTTTGCATCAGAGAAGCTTTGAGAGACCACACAAGTCCCCCGAGAGACACCTGAACCACCGGCGAGCCTCTGTAACCTTCTGAGGACATCATCAAGTACTTTTATGGTACACACTACACACACACACACACACACTTACACTTGGTTGTGACTGACTGCAGGTCTTTTTCTTTATTGTCCTTTTTATTGACTTAATTTTTCACTCGTTTCTTTATGTGGCCTGCGGGTGCCAGAGTCTGCCAGTCTTTGTCATTTGTCTTCATGATGGAGACGGATGACTATCACAACCACACGGACGTTCTATAAATTATAGCCTGGCTATAATATATGATCTATATATACAGAGGTACCTAGTTCTGTGACAAATTGCAAAACTCAATTTACTCAAATCAATTCAATTTTCCCTGTTGAAATGAATTAAATTGTCATTAATCGGTTCCAGCCCCAGGGGAAAAAAAAAAACTTTGTTCACCATTTAGTAAAGAAAACTAGCACTGTATTGTATAAAATATTTTTTGATAATGACAATGTGATTAAATAAGATGGCTTAATAGAGTGTTCTAAATCTCAGTTGTTGATTGATTGTCAATTAATTGATTAATCAGATTTTAAAAATGTTTTGATTTACTTCCCTTTATTAAAAAATAGGACATTGTTTCAAATTGACAGTGCAGAAAATGCACAAACATTATGATTCAGTTACTGGTTTGGTCTGTAACATGTCAGAAAATAAGCAAAAATGTTGGTTATTGTTTAGTTTCCAAAGTAAAAACAAATGTTTTATTTTGTTTCAACACGAAGATAACCTACCTGCTTTCGTGGAGGACTACATAAATTAAAGGCTATTTACTGTTGAGGATCTGAAATTCTTAAATTAAAAATGGTATCTAACGATCAATCGATAATCCCAAAAATAATTATCGACTAATTTGATAATCGATTACGTGTCGATTTATCGTTGCACCTCTGACGTGTAGTATTCGTATGTTGGATGATGCCTTTGTGGAGCGTGGCCTAGTGAGTGACGCCAGAAGCTGAAGTCAGGTCGGCAGTTAGCATGCACGTGATCATCTGGATGTGAGTTGTGACCCACAGCAGCTCTTGCGAGCATTTTGTATTACATTAGCCTTCTAGCGCAGATGCCTAAGATTGATTTGAATGTTTTCGGAAAACAAGGAAAGTCTCCGATTTTTATCTCTCTTAGGTAGGATTTCTGCACTCTGCTTCCCTTCGAGCTGTCAAATGCTAGTGTCACATTTTCACACACGCAGTAAAGCCTCCATCCCGCTGAGAAGCTAACTCGATTTGACCCTTAAGACCCGTTGCAGTGTGACCCTCATCTGCAGCAATACCATCATCCTCTTCAACACACGCGCGCTCTCACCCAGCCCCCCACACGCACACGCACACACCCACACACGCACACGCATACACACAAGGCGGAATGTGTGTATTGTTAGTCTGTGCGCGCGCGCGACTGTGCATGATAGGATTGAGATGAAGGGCAGGATGAGGATGAGGATAAAGAGCGTAAGGCTAAGCGCCAGATTAAAGCGAGCGATCGTCAGCCGTAAAACAAACAGTCCTTTTAGCGCAGGATCAAATCCAGACCTAACCCTCACGCCTACACGGACACACACACACACATGCACGCGCACGCGCACTCGCACAATTGATCACAGTAGCAGTAATACTGTTGTCTGAGGGAGACAAGGCTTGTTTCATGGTGTCGCCTCAGACATTAGTCCTGTTATCCCCAAAATGATTTGCTTCCTGGTACAATATTGGGATTTGTACTTCAAGGAGATTAAAACAAATCAAATTGTTTTCCAGAAAAACTTCCCTGAACAGGAGTGTAGAAATTCTTTTTCTCACTCCAAAACTATCATCCATCATCCATCCATCCATCCATCAATGTCTGGTGTTGCCTTCAAGGGCTGCAAAAAAAACAACAACAAAAAAACATGTTTTTTCTCACACGCAAACTGTCATCTAGCCAGCCATCCAAGTCAAGTGTTGCCTTCAGGGACAGTCTGTAATAATCGACGTTGTGCAAGTGTTCAATTGTCTCATCATTTTTTTCCAATGAAAAATGCACAAAAATTAACGTAAAAATCCACCGTGCAAATTGAAGTGACAGTGGGAGCCACACAGATTTGCATTACGGAATAGAAAGATTTACCTATTCACAAAATTTGGGGGGGGGGGGGGTTGTTTGGGCTATCACCTGCTATTCATTGAAACCCTTGCTTATTCATAGATTTTTGACCCAATTTTTTTCATGGCCATTAAAATGAGCATCAATCATACGCGTATTTTCATTATTGATGGTTGGACCTAATCTTTCGAAAATATAACGGATCCACTGTATTTGTATTTTTCAAAAGCATTGTAAAATTGCATTCAATTAATCCGACTCTAAAATAGTACTAAAATCTGCAGATTATTGACTTCATTATAACTGCCAAGAAAAGAAAATCCTGAAAAAAAAAAGTGTGACTAAGAAGGCGATCGGGTAAAAAAAAAAATCCAGAAAAATACCACAAATAAATGAGTGATTCTGCAAATAACATGGATTAGGTTCCCCCAAAAATCAGCAAATCCCTGAATGCCGAACCCCGAATATGCGAAACCATAGTGATGATGTCATGTCTATAAGACATCTATAGATTTGTGTGCTCATGTGCATGAAGGTGTGTTGAGTTTCCTTTTTTTTTTGTTTTGTAAGTGACCCCTAAACTGCGGAAAGTCAATTAGCCACATCAATAATTGATGTGTGTCTGGCAGACTATTTGTGTTTACACTGGAATTAAAAGCCTCCGGTGTCAGCTAACCCATCTCAAAGACTCTACCAATGTAAGCGTGTGCGTGTGTGTATGTGCATGGTAATCTTTCGGATTGTGTGCATCGCCACGGGCAGTTTCTGTTTTGAAATTCCATTTCGTGTTTGATCTCTTCATTTGTTGCACGACACTAAAACGATGCTTGTAAAATCACTTATGTTCATTTTCCACATCCAAATCAGCTATTACCTTCAGGGACAGTCTGAAATAACGCCCGTCAAGTCACTTATCAGATTTTTCCATGTTTCACAAATGTCAAAAAGTCAATTTATTTGAAAAGCATACTTTTATGTTGCATATGGAGCTATGGCTAGCAAGCTAACAGTTTAGTGTAAATTGGCTAGTCCTGTGTGTTGCTGAGCGCATATTCATTGTATATATAAAAGAAAAAAAATGTATGTAACAACCTAAATCTTGTCACCTTATTCAGTTTTTATGCTCAAGCTAAGCTAGCCCTCTGTAAATGTAGCCAAAATGGTAATAAATGAATACATAGATACATAAATTTGATTCTTGTAATACAATAAAATACAAAAAAAATACAAAACAAAACATGAAAGCAAAAAGTGGTCCATTCATCCATCTAAGACGTGTGTTGCCTTCATGAGGAATCTGAAATCACAGGTTTGCTTTTCTTTTTTTCTTTCAGCTAACCGTCTACAGGAGCTAGCTAACTTAAGCGATGCTTTCAGAACAGTGTGGAAAAGCAGATTTTCCACCGCTATCATTCATTCTTCTGTCTGTCCATCCATCCATCCATCCATGCATGCAAGTCAAGTGTTGCCTTCAGGAACAATGTGAAATCACAATTTTCCTCACACATCAATCCATCCATACAGTCATGTGTTGCCTTCAGTGACAGTCTGAAATGACCTTTTTTTCACTCTATGGTGTCATCCATCAAAGTCTCTCCGTCTATCAGCTGGTCCGTCTCAATGCGGGACGGGTGAGGAGAAGGAGGGAGGGTTAGAGGGTGGGGGCCATTGGGGGTGCCTGTGGGTGTTCCAGGAGGAGATTTTAAGATTGAGCTGCATCCATCCTTCAGTCTTGTCTCACTCGGAAAGCGGAGCATCTCACCGTCATCTTACTTCATCAAGGTAACTTGATTATCAATCATACCACACTTCGATTTGATTTCCATTCTGTCGTTGAATATAATTTTATTGGAGGCAAGGCATCAACGTGGTTTTTATGTGGCATGGGTTTTCAAAATAATACTACAATTACATACATGACTGTTTTTTTCCTTCCTCAGATGCAGTGCATATCCTCACTTGGTTATTGCTCGTCACATTACTGGAGTAGAAGTAAGCATGTGTTTGTGTAGTGACGCACAATTTTAACATGCGCATATATATATATATATATATATATATATATATGTATATGTATATGTATGTATTTATATATATATATATATGTATGTATGTATTTATATATGTATGTATGTATTTATATGCATATATATGTATATTTATATGTGTATATTTGTGTATATATATGTGTATGTATATGTATATATATGTATGTATATATATGTATGTATATGTGTATATATATATTTATATATATATATATATATATATATATATATATATATACACACGCACACACTCGCACGGTATACAGGGCCACCTGGATTTCGACGACGTTGGGCCAGTATAAATTTAATGAAGAAATACGATGAAGTCAGTGTTCTTGATTTTATAATATTTTGCATTCAATATTTTCAGTTTTATCGACTTAAACTGATCAGGCATCATTGATCGTTGTACTACGCTGCGCACTTTTATTTTACGGGTCAGGTTTAAATCCTTCCATAAGGAATGGCTTGAACAAGATGTCAAAATGTCAAATGTTAAATAATTCAGTTAGACTTTATCCTGCATAAAAAACAACAACATTACATGCCGGTAAAATGTACACAGAAGTAACATTGTCCTATAGGCTTACATAATACAGTATGCAGACTGTAAATATGATCAGTGAAACCTCCTGGCAGCTGTGCTGTTTCCCGACTGGGCCTACAAGCCAGCGTGGTCGCCGGGCTCTCGTCAGGTGCAGCTGTGGCACTTCCTGTTGGAGTTGCTGGGCGGCAGCGGCGGCCAGGGTGAAACCATCGGCTGGGGGGGCGAGTGGGGCGAGTTCGTCATCCATGACCCCGAGCGTCTGGCCCGGTTGTGGGGCGAGAGGAAGGGAAAGCCACACATGAACTACGATAAGCTAAGTCGGGCGCTAAGGTAACGCAACTACAGATTTTGTCATAATTCATGAAACAACATACCCTAGTAGGGTTCCTTTCCTAAGGTGCAATCGAAGAAAGCCCCGCCCTTTCGCCGGCTGGAAATACGTTATGGTGAAATGGTGTTATGGTGAAAATGAATGACATCATCATGACCGTACTGCATGATGCCATATACAGATATTACTATAACAAGCGCATCCTGCACAAGACCAAAGGCAAGCGATTCACGTACAAGTTCAACTTCAGCAAACTCGTCCTGGTCAACTTCCACCTGCCGCCATCTTTTCACCGCCTGCCGCCATCTTGTCATCAGGTCTTCATTACATCATCACACACACATATGAAGCCTAGACAACACAAATAAAAAATTTAGAATTCAGAGGTAGTATCAGAGCTGTATAGAACTTTTTTTTTTTTAGCTGTCCATGAGTGTCCACTGTCCTGGTGACTGATGCACAACTTTCACATCAGCTTTTTCTTAACCTCTGTAGTGACTGATGGACAACTTTTTGACATCATCTTTTTTCTTAAATGTCCACTATAGTGACAGATGCAAAACTTCGAAATCATGCATAGGAAAGTAAACACATGTATTTTTTTTAACAGCTGACTGATATGACGCTTTGGCATCAAGACTCACACACATACAAGAAAACAAGTTTTTCAAATTTCCAATGTAGTGACTGAAGCGCAACCATCAAGAGGGGCCTTCCACATCACCCCTCATGCTTCCTTCCATCCATCCTCCAGATGCTCCCGAGCTGTCCTCTTGCCTTCTCCGTCCTCCCCAGTGAGAGCGGTCTTCCGATGCAGGCATCCCGGCCTCACCTGCCACCATGCTGCCTTCCTCATCATCCTCATCCTTTTGTCCCACCGCCGCCTCTTCTCCAGACCCCCTCACCATTCATCGCTTGGCGGGACCACATCAGTCATCTGAGGCTCGGGAAGCAAAATCCACGAGAGGAGGGAGGGCTTTGACACGTGCGCCACAAAGTTGTCCAAAATTATTTTTTCACCTTTCTTCCTCCCAGTAAGGAGATTGCACTAACAACGTGGCGCGCTTGTGTGTGTGTATATGTGAGTCAGTAAACAAAGTATTCAAGTTATATTATCTTACTTTGTGTGTTTCGTTGCACTTAAATAAATACCTGTCGGCTTACGAATTCCAACGTTTTCTTGTGCTTTTCATTATGAGGTTTTTAAATATACCAATTTCGGGACGGCAGGAGGAAGCAGCTCCTTCCACACAAATTTTTCTGAAGGCAGAGATATCGAAGAAATTCTTCGGTATCTACCTTCAGAAAGGTTAAACAACTTTTACTCTTGTTTTTTCTTTGGCGTTGAAAAACAGCCACAAAAAAATCATGGATTAATACGAATTAATTATTGTTTATGATATATATTCAAATCAAATTAGTATTAATCATAATTTTTTATTTTTGACAAACGTAAAATCTACAAACTACATTTAGTTCGGGTTATCTGGAACTCCTTTTTAATTTTCGTATATATATACTCACACCAAATGTAAAATATATTTTGTATGAACATATTTTATTTAAATATTAACAATTGCTAAAAAAAAACCCCAAATTGTTTCCATATAATATACTCGTTGCCCCTCAAAACCCTCCTACTCCTCATAGACGATCTTTGGCGGAAGCAGCAATTTTGGCGCGGAATATTGCGAGTGTTTTTGAGTGCTGTCTGCAGCGCGGAAGCCTGTGTCCTCATTTGTTGATTATTTTTGGACATTTATGTTGTTTATGTAACCACATAACTTGTTTATTCGGCGCTTGAGGGAAGAGTTTGAGGACAATATGCAGCGCAGCATCGCGTAAGTCGTGACGAAATGTTTCCTTGTAGTGCTACTAGCTTGTTTATCTGGGGAGGACGGCTAATTAGGTTCTGGTTACCTCACTATTTAAATCAGTAACAATTGCGCCACTTGAGTGTGATATAATATGTCTTGTTATATATTTGGAGATTAATATGAGGGTTTTGGGGGGTTTATTCTGCTTGTGGTGTGGTTACGCGTCAAGATAGCGCCGCCTGTTTAAATGTGACGTGACGTCACATAAACGCGGAAGTGCTACGGCATTTGTAAAGGACAAACCTCATATAGGCCTAGACTAGAAGAACTGTTAAATGTCAAATTGTAGAAACATTTTAATTTGTACATCCTGTGAGCCTCTGTGTTAGGTTGCTGCGTCGGAATAATGACCTGCAATGTTGCTGTAATATGTACATAAAAAAGCTAAGTGAAAGAATTTCTTCTTCTTCTAGATCCTTTTTTCAGCCCAAGGCGAAGGACAAGTATGTTCAGAAGAAAGCCAGTGATGAGCAAGTGAAAATGTAAGATTTTGTAATACTGTATTTCAAGGTGCTTTAAATGTTTTGATTTTTCAATGATCATTCATTTTAAAAAGCCACTATTCATTTCAACAATATGCAAAAAATATGCTCTATCATATCAACGTAATTATTTTTTATATAATCGTAGGTGTAGTCATCTCAAATTGTAGTACATAAGGCGCGCCTCCCCTACAGGAGGCTGCCATGTTTCGCTGCCATCTTTGTGCTATGGATACTCGAAGGAGACAAACTTGGCGAACACAGTTCCTAAGCATCATGACTCCTGCATGTGTAACAAATGTAATGCACTTACTTCATAACTTGAAGGATTACTAGAAGTCGTTTGTGATGACATTTTTCTTGCGCCTCTGCTGAAGAAACTGCTGGTAGGCTTGCGACGTGTGGTCTCTCGGAGGCACCGTAGTGCATGTGGTTCAAAAAGGCACACGCTTCCATCTTTGGTCGTTGCATTCTATTAGTTGACCACTAGATGGCACAGAATTCTACACACTGTCCTTTTAAATGAACGTAAATGACATAAATATTGCACTGACAAAATAAGACTGCTCGAATCAACTTTATTCATAGAGCATTTTAAAAACAACCACATGAAGTAAAAATCAGACATAAAAACAGAGAAAGTTAAAATAAATGAATAACATAAAAACAGTACAACACTATAAAACATTTAAAAAAATGGTGAGCCAAAAGCCAAGAATAACAATGTGTTTTAAGACAAGTTTTAAAGAAGGACTGAGAGGGGCCTTGCCTAACATATAACAGGAGGTCATTCCAAAGAGAGGGTCCGGCAACGAAAAAAGCTCAATCCCCTCTTGAGGCGCCACTTCGTCACCGGGCAGCTACATAGAGGTGGATGAGCTCAGAGACACCATTTAAAGATTCAAAGACAAATAAACCAATCTTAAAATGAACTCTAAAATCTACAGGAGCTAGTGAAGCGAGGCTAGAATTGGAGTTATGTGCTCCCAGCAGACAAATGAATATTTATTTATTTTTGATATAAGGAACACATTTGCAATAAGTGAACTTGTGGGCGCTGCTCCCTGACTATTCAGGGGACCACTGTTAAAGAGGAAAGTTCTCTCTGTTCTAACAAAATCTAGAAATCTCAGGACATTACCAGCTATTGAGGACCGTGCTGTAGTTATTAATGTGCTTGGTGTCTTCCAGGCCCGTCAAAAGCCCACTCAAGGCCCAAAACGGGGTCCCCCAGGAGGACTCGCCCGTTAAGAAGGTTGCCAAACGCAGCCGGCGCATTCTGGACAGCGACGAAGAAGAAGAAGAACAAGTGAACGCTGGCAAACAAGTCAAAGAGGACGTCTCGAAGACGCTGTCAACATCCATGTCTCCTCCGCCGCCACCCCCGGCCCCCTCCACTCCCGCCACGCCCGCCACCCCCACCACGCCTACCTCCTCCATATCCCCGGGCACCCCGAACTCTGTCTCATCTTCTGGAGGTGTCAGCAAGCGGAAGACTGGTAAGAAGCTAGTGCATAGTGCTTGTCTTTGTTTGTGTGACGAGTATCTTTGCCTTAAAAAAATAAGAAAAATGCAGTACTTACCATGACTGCATCTTATTTTTTTATTTGAATGAATTGTAGCGTCTTCCAAAGACACAACGTCAGACGTCACTTGAGTTATCTCCTTTTTATTATTACAACACGGCTACTGTGGGCCGTAGCCGACGCCAACTACAGAGCAACAAGCGTTTCGTCATTAGCGCACACGGATGTCCCCTCTTCCTTCCGTCCGCTCTCTTCTCTCACTCGTGCACTCCTCCCATCCAGTCACGTGATGCATTCAGAAAACTCGGAAACAACACAACTCAGTAAAACACACGTCAACACAGATAACTCGATTGGTAACAGTATTTTAGTTTTTGTATATCAAATATTTTGACGTAAATGTCGACTTTAACGGCGAAATCCGACGTTACATCGAAATTTGGCTTACATCGCCAGCGTATGACCGGAACTCGTACAACATGGAACCCTTTTTTTTTTTGTGAATGAATTTTACATGACAATGACAATATTCTAAATTCAATTGCATGTAGGAGATGTGTCTGTCTATGATGAACCGTATATTTTGGCCTTGATGGAGGTCTGCATTAGACTGAGTTCCTTGTTCTTGTGAAGATGATAATAATGATGGTGATTCTTTCAAGTGTGATGTTAGGAAGTAATGCTGCTGGGTTTTTTTGGGGGGGGGGATTGGCATCGTTAAGGATGCAGAGTATTTCCCAGCACATAAAATAGAATCGTTAAGGGGGCCTAAGTAGAGCGCCTTGTATTTTTAATGGTATGCTGGAATGAGGATTTTTTTTTTTTCCCCCCTCTTTGCCATTTTGATGCCCATCATGTCTTCAAATGTGGCGCTGAGCAAAATCATCGCTGCAGTGTTGTCATCGTTACATTTGAATTGCTTTTTCCTTTACGATGAGGCTTTGATGTTAAAGACGAAATGGAAGAGCTTATTGTGGGATTTATTTAGTTGTTTTTTTTAATTGAGAACAGATTCTCCTTTGTATTGCAAAATTTTGCAGAATTGAAAACACGTTATTTGTCTTCATCAGATCCAAAATGGAGGCCTGTCATCATGATCACACGATTAATATGATTAATATTGATGTTTATGAAAATAACAATGTGAATTAATTCAAAATGTTTAAAAAATAATGTCTAAATTAAACCATTTTATAAAATAATTACAAAAACAATTATATTGAATCATTTAGAAAAAAATTTTTTTTTTGGTTTGCATCCAAACAAAACATCTTCCAACTTTTTTTTTTCTTTCTGTCCTCTATTTGTATGTACGGCGTCTACAGCGAGGAAGATGTTCCCCAAGAGGAAACTGGATGACAGCGTCGGCGACGGTCAAAAGGAGGATGAGGCCTCCAACACGAAGGCTGCGTTGGGGCAGCGGAATAAACGATCCCGTGTGGACGACGATAACTCGGGTCAGTGAAGTCAACCACTGTGAAATACAACTAAAATACTGCAACACTACTTGTCTTTTGCGGACACGCAATGAGGGCAATGTTGCCACCTTGTGGCAGTGTATGCTAATAGCAAGCATAAGTGGAAAAAGAAGGGAACCACCTGTCCACTTCGTTTGAATGAATGTCATTATCTTTGTCTTATCTTTGTCTTATGTAATGTTTTGACGTGCAAGAAAAATTGGCAAAAATCGGCAGATTGGGATGATTATAAAAGAGCTACTGTCGGCCAATTAAATCGGCCATCTGATTAATCGGTCGGGCCCTAGTTATCACACTTTGACCATCTGTGGTTGCATCACAAAAAAATTAAAAAAAAAAGCTCGACCAAACTCACTGCACTGCAATCTCACAAGATCCTCTGAAGTCTCGCAAGACTTAAAAGCAGGAAGTGCATTCAAATGCAAAGAAAAAAAAATGGCAGTCCCTAATGTATAGCCGACCGCTAAATGAAAGTGCTGTGAAGCGTTCAAAGTTGTCGTGAGCTGGAACGAGTTTGCCTCCGTCGCGACCTCGTCGCCCTCCATTTTCCCCGGAGCTGGCCCGGGTCGCTCTCGCACAACACAGCTGACTCGTCCTCGCTTTGCGTGCAGACGAGGGTGAGGAAGAAAAAGACGACGAGGCGGTGGCGACGGAGCAGGTGAGGACGCCGGAAAAAGACCAAGAGGAAGCAGAAAAGGCGGAAATAAAGCTCAAGGAAAAGCTGGAGAAGAACAACAACGACAAGGACACGAGAGAGGAAACCAAGAAAGCTCCAATCAGCTGCTTCTTTGGTCAGTACACAAGAAAATGCCATTTAGAAATCTTTGTCATGTCGTGATTTGTAATAATGTTTGTTTTTAGCTCCCAGAAAGGCTGCAGTGACGACTGAGAAGAAGAGTGAAGGAGAGAAGAAGACAACAACTACGATGACGACTTCCTCCCCGGAGGATGACAGAAAAGATGCCAAAAGGTGCGCAAGTAGGAAGTGACAGCAAATAGGAAGTGACGGTAAACAGGAAGTAGATTTGATTGTTGCGATTTCCCCCTCCCCCCCACAGCGAGTCGACGGAGACGGACTACCGCCCGTCCAGGCCCAACTACCACCCACTCGAGCACGCCTGCTGGAAGGAGGGAGAAAAGTTGGTCTTTTACTCACCCCGCTCTTGACCCATGTGAACGTTTTACAAACCCACTTTTTACCTGGCCCTCCACTTGTTACTCATTCATCTGCTTTTTACCCATGAATCCCCTTTTAGTCACCCGCTGTTTACCCACCCATCTACTTTCACCCACTTATCTCCTCCACTTATTACTTACCGGCTTTTTACCCACCTATCTACTTTTTACTCAATTGCTAATTACCCACCTATCTGCTTTAACTCACCTGCTTTTTACCCACCTATCTACACGTACTTTTTACTCACCCATCTTTTACCCACCCCTCCATTTTTTACTTACCCACTTTTTACCCACCTATATACTTTTTACTCAATTGCTAATTACCCACCCATCTGCTTTTACTCACCTGCTTTTTACCCACCTATCTACACGTACTTTTTACTCACCCATCTTTTACCCAACCATCCATTTTTTTACTTACCCACTTTTTACCCACCTATATACTTTTTAACCCACTTTTTCCTCATACACTTTTTGCCCACCAATCGACTTTTTATTTACCTGGTTTTTACCCACCTATGTCCTTTTCCTCACACACCTTTTGCCCACCAATCCACTTTTTATTAACCCGCTTTTTACCCACCTATATCCTTTTCCTCACTCACCTTTTGCCCACGTCTGCTTTTATCCCACTTTTTACACTCACCCACTCAGCCACTTTCTACTCAGCTCCTTTTTACCCACCTATTTACTCACTTTTTTACCCACGCATGTAGAACACCAACCTTTTACCCACCCGTCCACTATTTACTCACCTACATTTTAGCCATCCATACACTTTTCTCTCACTTGTTTATGCCCACATTTTACTCAGCCGTTTTATTCATTGACTCACTTCTTACTCCGTTTCAAGCTTTTTACCCACTTCTTCTCTGTTTTACTCACCTGCTTTTTTTTTTACCCCATCTTTTCATGCTTTGCACACCCTTACTTTTTTGTTTTTTTGCTCCTCCCGCTTTACTTTTACAAGTTGTGTGCGTGTTCTTAAGTGTGATCTGCTCTTCTTCCAGGGTGCCTTACCTGGCGGTGGCTCGCACCTTTGAGAAGATCGAAGAAGACTCTGGCAGGTCAGTGAGAGCGCCACATGGTGGTGGCAAGTATATGGATGCCTAAAGGTGCGCTTAGCAGCTCACATGAACATTTTTGCCTCGCAGTGAGGAGAAAGTGCAATGTTTGAATTCACTCAAGCTGTGCTAGCGTGTCGAGCTATACTTTTCATTTTTTTATGTTTTTTTTAAAATGAACTGATGAAATCTGTGACCAGTGTAAAAAAAAAA
Source organism: Filicampus tigris (assembly GCF_054856515.1). NCBI lineage: Eukaryota > Metazoa > Chordata > Actinopteri > Syngnathiformes > Syngnathidae > Filicampus > Filicampus tigris. The sequence goes on along the minus strand of NC_141226.1, from coordinate 14,710,477 downwards.
AAAAAAAAAAGTGTACACTGAAGAGGATTTGTAAGTGAAGCCTGCTGTCTTTCAACACATTGCAAAGCGCACATTCACTGACGGGGGACGTTTTGACCGCTTTTCACGCGGGACTTAAAACCGCCGCAGACAGACAAATCTCGTTAGCCGCCTCGCCGCGTTCGAAGCCTCAAAGGTGTTTTTCTTTTTTTTTTTCTTTTTTTTCTCTTCTGTCTTTTCTTCCACCCAGACTGAGGAACATTGAGACTCTGGCCAACCTGTTCCGCTCAGTGCTGCTGCTTTCTCCAGGTAAACGCCCGCTTTGTCGCCGTGTTGGCGGCCGGCCGGCTGATGAATGTTCTTTTCTTGTATGTTTGGATTTGTGTGTGGGCGAGATTCTCTCACTGCATGAATGTGCGGCGCATATTACATCATGCACGGGCAATATTAAACACCTTGTGTGGAAAACTGGTGGAAGATTTTTTTTTCCCTATCTTTAAAATGCACGCACGCGTGTGTTCAGACGACCTGCTGTGCTGCGTCTACTTGTGTCTGAACCAGTTGGGACCCGCCTACCTCGGCGTGGAGCTTGGCATCGGAGAGACGGTGCTGATGAAAGCTGTTGCGCAGGCCACGGGTAATGCGCACACGCGCGCACTCTCACAGGCACGCAATTTCACAATTACACACTCACATGCACTCACACACACTCTCACCCCAGGCATTCTCCCATGCTCACACACTCTCACACATTTACATACACACTCTCTCTCACATGTGCATTCTCACACTCTGTCTCACATACACTTACACACATTTACATTAACACACGCACTCTCACGCATTCACATTCTCAGACAATCACACACACTCTCACACTCTGACACACACTCACATGCCCTCACACACTACACATTCTCACACACTCTCACATTTACATACATAGACACACACCCATGCAGACGCAAACACGCTCTCTCACAGGCACACTCTCACACACTCACCCCAACACGTTCACATTCTCACACACCCACTTGCACTCACACACACTCTTACCCTAGTCATTCTCCCATGTTCACACACTCTCACACATTTACATACATACACACCTATACACTCACATTCACACTCTCTCTCACATACACACTCTCACACTTACACACATTCACATTAACACACACACGCACACCCACGCATTCACATTCTCAGACAATCACACACACTCTCACACACTGACACGCTCTCACACTCGACACATTCTCACACACTCTCACATTTACATACATAGACACACATGCCTGCACACCCCGACACACTCTCTCACATGCACACTCTCACACACTCACACAAACACACACACATTCTCACACACTCACATCAGACACACACTCCCACCCGTGACACACGCTTCACACGCTCACACACACATGATTCGTGCATGTTTACTTACCTGACGTTTCTCTGTGGTTGTCAGGGCGACAGTTGGATAAGATCAAGGCCGAGGCTCAGGAGCGTGGGGACCTTGGTCTGGTGGCCGAGAGCTCCCGCAGTAACCAACGTACCATGTTCAGGCCGGCCAGCCTGACAGTGGGCGGCGTATTCAAGAAGCTCAAGGAGATCGCAAGCATGAGCGGCAACTCGGTGAGATGCCGGAGCTAGTTTAGCTTTAGCATAAACACTGGGGGAAAAAAAAAAACAGTTTGCGAGTCATAATAAGCATTTTGCGCCTCATTAAAGGACATTGAATAGCAAAACTGAGAATCACAGCTTTTTAATTTTTTCTGATAATTGTACTATGGAGACCGTCCCATAAAGCTTCGTTGGGATGGACGCACACACATTAACGTGCTTGTGTCACCTACGCTTGGGTGCTGCTTACGCCACACCAGCTATCTAGTAACGAGCTTTGAGGGGCTACTAGTGTGGCTAAAGATGACGCAAATAAACTATCTTACAAGTATCGTTCTCACAAAGAAATGACGAGTTGTAAATAACAGAAGATGGAGAGACCTCAGATTGACGTAATCGTGAAACACCGGCCAAATTAAGTGCGTGGTTGATGGAGTACACTTTTCACTTTTGCAGAAGCTAGATATTGATCCTGATCATTTGAATCGGGCGTGTTGCAGCAGGGACAGATGGGAAACAGGCAGGACAGTAGACCTCAAGGAACAGGATTGAAGACCCTGGCCTAGAAGCTTAAAAGTAGTGTGTTGCATGAGCAAATCATTACAATTTTTTTTTTCACAATACATTCTTGAGTTTCGATTTTGACTTTGCAGATCTATTCTCAAAATTACATTTCAATATATTTGGTGGGCAGGGGTTAAATCAATTTAGCTTTGATAATGGACCATACAACCCATTCAGACATAACGTATTTTCCAGACTATATGCCGTTTATATATACTTTATATAAGCTGTATTTTTAAAAAAAATGGAAAAAAAACATGTATAAGCTGCAAATTTATATAAGCCACACCCACTCTATTTAAAAAAAAACAAAAAACATATAATCCGCACTTTTTACATAAGACGCACCTATGTTGAAAATGAGATATTTACTGTATTTACTGAACGATTTTGAACTGTAAATGTGTTTGTACCTGAACAGATTTTTTCCTAACAGTGCCTTTGAACACGGCATCAATTTAGCTGATTAAAAGGGAACAGAACCAAGAGAAAATAAAGTAATTATCTTCATTTCACTACCCGCTTCCACTTGGTCAGTTAAAGTCCACCTTTTATTCCTCTACTTCCATTTTACCACCTAATTCAAAACCTAGTGCATAGCGCCCTCGCCTGTTGAACGACTACACCTGCAGTCACAACCTGTCAATGGCAATTGTGTTGTATTGTATTGTAATTCCGGTTAGCGCGCCCCGAGTGGTGAAAGAAAAATCCACAGAATAGTTAATTATTCCCCAAATTAAGTCATTGATTCGCAAAACTGCTCCTCAAAGAAAAAGTTATTTCGAGGTTTGTAGGAGAAACCTGCTTCTTTGAATAGCTGTTCATTGTAGTGTCTGATGCGCAACGTTTGACTTCAAGATTCATGGGAGGAAACTGTTTCTTTGAATGACTGTCTGATGTCGCGACTGATGTACATCGTTTGGCATCAAGTCTCATGCGACTGCCGTTTTTCAGTTGATGCTAAACGCACCCTCTAGCTATGAGCGCCCTCTCTTCGTCTTTTTGCCCGAGTTTGTTCCTTTCCTTTGACGTCAAGTCTTTGCTGCTCGTCCCTGAATCTCAATGCCCGTCCGTCCCTCTGCCACCGCAGGCCATGAATAAGAAGATCGACATCATCAAAGGACTCTTTGTGGCCTGCCGCTTCTCCGAGGCTCGCTACATCGTCAGGTAACCGAGGAGCGTCGCCTCCGGAGTCCAGCCTGATTTGCCGACACCTGATTGGCTGTGATTGATTGACAGGTCGCTAGCCGGGAAGCTGCGAATCGGACTGGCCGAGCAGAGCGTCCTGTCGGCGTTGAGTCAAGCTGTGTGTCTCACCACACCCCAGAAAGGTACGTTTGCTTGGCCGTGATGCGAAATATGCGCATCGCGCCCGACAGTGGACAGCTCTTTATTCGGTGCACTTCAAACAACCATCTTTGTCTTGAGGACTTTTTTTTGCACTCACAATGGCTAACCAGTAGGTGGCAGTGTATACGCTGCATCTAGAAGAAAACCTACTTCTTTCTTTTAATTCCACTATAGCAGATGTATTTAGTTTTTTTTAAGCTCGTATAAGAATTATCAACGAGTGTCAGGACGCCTTTTTGGAGAAGTCAATCATCCGGAGAGTCGTCCCCCTTATCGTTGGATGAAACACGAGTTCCATTTTCCTCTCGGCTGCGCCACTTGATGCACTTTTTCTTTTTTTCTTTTCTTTTTTTTTTTTTTTTTTTTTTGTCGAATTGCGTTACCCGTGCGCCATTTAAATAATGCAGCCTCCGAGGTCGGAAAGGGGCCATGTTTTATTTATAGAACGCTCATTAAAGGTGTTTAAATATCCTTTACAAGAGTCACTGAAGAATTTTAAAACATCTCCTTTTCCTGCTTCTAAGTCTTCAAAACATTTGAGAACGTGATGATTAGGAATACCCCCATCCCCTGACCCCCCCCCCCCACACACACACACACACTTTTTTTTTTAATATATATAACTCGTTGCCAACGTTCCCGACGGGCATCGTCTTCTCACCAGATGCTATCACACACACTCACACACACACACACACACACACACACACACAGTCAATTAACTTGTTTTAACGCCAAGCGAATTAGCATTCAGAGCTCATTCGCCAGCGCTTTAATAAGAGCCAATTAGACCCTGGGCTCAGTCGGTAAATTTCCATTGATCTGCAGCCCGCGCCGGAAATGTTGCGCTTAATATTTGATATTTATTTGTTTATTTTCCAGCTGAAGCGTTATCTAATCAGGCAGGTTAATGTGCGAGCACTACATCACCGGCGCGATACAGGGGATTTTTTTGAATGCATTCGTACAGGAGGGCGCCATCTACAGGACGTAATTAAAGAAAAAAAGAAAAGAAAATTACATTATTGTTTCTTAAATGGCACGTTTTAAGGTTTCAATTGGTCTGACTAAAATAGCTTTTTTTTCCCCATCACTCTGCTGTTCCACTCCTGTCCCGAGTGTGGAACTAATATATCTTTGAATCTCTTTGCCAACTTTTGAATGAAACAAGATAAAATAAGCTTTAAAAAAAACTGTGTAGAGCTGAGAACTCTTTTCCCAATGTCACTGATGGGTAACGTTGAAATCGTCTCATACTTAATGAAGACCAAAAAAAAAAAACAGTAGCTGTCCACTGGAGTGACTAATCTGCAGTTTTTGATCTCAAAACTCATTTGTGTGGAAGAATATTGCTAATTTCAATGACATTGGTGTCCCAAGACTTTTGCCCATTTCCCGTACATGCCTGCTAATATAATCCCCGTGTGGTGCTGCGAGGTGGCTTGTTACATCACAAATGGACCCCGCAGTTCTTGTAAACAGAACCAGGGGTTAACCATAAAAAGACCCTGGTGCGTTATACAATCTGCCAACCATGTCGGACACATAATAAGCCCGTTTGGCTCACAAAATGAACACCGGGTGATACGTTTTGTTCCAGGTGGCTCCTCTGCCGTGATGGACGCCGGGAAAGGGATGACCACCGAGAGCAGGCGTGCTTGGATCGAAGAGAAGAGTCTTATTCTGAAGCAGACTTACTGGTAAGCGCAGCCAAGCTGATGATGTCTTTGTCAAGTACTTTGTGATTCTTAAAAAAAAAAATGTGCAGGATATCTTGTAACATTCAAAGTTTCAGTTTTTGCTTTGACAAATCAAAATAAAAAAAAATTAAAAAAAATTTGCTGCTTGAAAAAAAAAGTGCTGTTTTGTCATGTTTTTAATAACAGTAAACAAAAAGTAGCAGCGATTCTAAACTTTCAAACGAGGAACACACACGGAGCAGCAACAAATCCAAACAAAGCATACAACAATACTCAGACATTCTCACTTCTGTGGGAACAATGACTATTTTGGCAATGGGTGATAATCTGATGCCACTCAACTGTAAAATTGGACGTATTTTTACATTACTCTCCCAATGTTATTATTTTTTTCTCATGACATAATCTGCCAAAAGTCACAAAAAATATTTAAAATTTCCTCACAGCTTGATCCTATTTGAGTAATATTCCAATTTCTTTCTAATGCGCATATCCCACTGAGGTGCGAACGTTTGCACCAAATGTTTATATTCTCGTCAGGGTTCGTTGAAGGTTGCAAATGTTCGCAAACGGTTTTAATGTTCTTTTTTTTTCTTATCGTAAGGACATTTTCAAAATTTGGGAGAACTTCCCATAATCCTCTCTTTTTTCTTCTCCCCCGTGCACAGCGAGATGCCCAACTACGATATCCTCATCCCGGTCCTTCTCAAGGAAGGCATCGACCAGCTGCCCAATCACTGCAAGCTCACCCCAGGTAAACAACCAATCGGGAGGCTGCAAAGATAACGCAAGCGTTTATTGATCTGTTTGCTGGAGGCCAACTGATAATGAAAAACAATTATTCCTGATTACACAACCCGATTAGGACCTGCTATGTAAAAGGACCTGTAAGCATCTGTACGTGTAAGTAATTTATTGATCTTACGGAAGCCATTTTGGTGTGAAGCAGTCATCTTACGGTCATTTTGGGGTCCTTCAAAGACAAACTCCTTTTCAAAGGCAGTTTCACCTAGCAGCATGGAATTTAATAGCAGTTTCTATCGTGAGTAGATCTACAAAAAAAAAAAAATCGAGGAACCCACGCCCAAAAACACGGAGGAAGTCTGCCATTTTCTTTTGAAGCGGCTATTTTAGAGTCATTTTGGATATTTCCAGGGGTCCTTCAAAGGCAAACACCCAGAAGGCGATTTCACTTTGCAACATGAAACATAAAACCAATGTCAATCATGACCATGGCCATTTGTAGGGGTCCATATGAAGTTATAATCAAAATCAAAAATTTAATAGCAGTATCTATCATGAGTAGATCCACAAGGTCTTGGAAGTCATGCCTGGAAAAAAAGCCCCACAGGAAGTCTGTCATTTTGTTTTGAAGAGTCCATGTTAGACCTTTGTCTTTTTTCCAGGGCTCCTTTTTGTAACCAAATGAAATTTAACAGCTGTGTCTATGGTGAATAGACCCACAAAAAGTCTCAGGAACCAACACACAGCCATTTTGTTCCGAAGCGGCCATTTGAATGTTCTTTTGCTCATTTCCATGAGTTTCTTCAAAAGAGGAATTCCTATTGAAAATGAATATGAACTCTTTCAAGTCCTTCTCATTTCCTCCTCCAATTCCCCTTCCCTACCCTCACCCCCATGCGGCAGGCGTACCCCTGAGGCCCATGCTGGCGCACCCAACTAAGGGGGTTGGGGAGGTGATGAAACGCTTCGACGAGGCGGCGTTCACCTGCGAGTACAAATACGACGGCGAGCGTGCGCAGGTGAGTTTCATTTGCGCGAGTGTGCAGTCTTCCACACAAACGCGCGCACAGTGTTCACTGGCGTGAGGCGTTCCTCTACGCCGCACCTATTCTTTCAAGATAAACATTAGCGCTGCTGTTCCCTTGGGCCTGCTGGCAGAAAAAGCACAGAGCTTCTAAAGGGAGGATGATGAAGAAGAGGATTTTTTTTTTTTTTTTTTTTGGGGTGGTGTGTGTGTGTGTGTGTGTGTGTGTGTGTGTCTTGAAGAAAGAGGCGAGAGAGAGAGACATAAGAGGGGAAGAAGCAAACATGTAAGACACAGCAGGAGGCGTTTGCATAAAGAGACGCAGATTGTAATGCAAACCCATCCAGCTTGCAGCGTTAATTCTGGACAGTCATGCTTATAAAGAGCCTTTGAACTGGGCTCCATCCAAATAAGGCGGCGGCTCAATGTCTTCTGCAGTTGCTGTTTCACGCAATGGCCAGCAGGGGAACTCATGACACACCGCACATTCTCCTCTGGCTCTTGCACTAACTCACTTTGTTTTTGTGTTGCGTGGTGAATAACAACAGTAGTCGCCCATCAAATCAGTCAAGTGAGTGATTGTGTGCATATTTGGTGTGTTCATTCATCAAAGTCGACGCTCATCGATCAGCGCGCAAGGAGGAAAGGGGCAGTAATTGAGACGCGGAGTCGACATCTGTAGCGTCGGTCAGTGTTGACGCGTCCGTCTGGAGGGATTGATGTGTGCGCTATCAACCGATGATGTGTTTTAGCTCGCACAGGTGATCGTTTTTGCCGGTCGTGTAATGGCAATAACGCATGGATTTGTATATAGCACTTTTTGAACCATTCATAGGTATTTGAAGAGGTTTTTAAAAAAAAAAAAAAAAATATATATATATATATATATATATATATATATATATATGTATTTTCTTTTTTTCATAATGTCCTTATTATAAATAAATGATATTTGTAATAATTTGGATTTCTTTGTTAAAAATGATTTATTTCTTATCTAGTCCTCTTTGTTGAATATTTTTAGAGAATGTAGTTAGATAAATTTTGTTTTTCTCAATTAAAAGTATGAATAGCTGTATTTGTATATTTGTATTCATCGGTAGTTTAGAATTGAATTCATTGAATTAATTTTCTTTATAAATAAAAGTGCAGTATTTTAGTTGGTTTATTCCTTTTAATTCATTCAAAAATATTTAGATTACAGTATATGTACTTTTTGTTGATTTTTAGTATTTCTTTATCAATATGTGATTATATGAATGTGTTATAATGTATTACAAAATATAATACACAGTCGACCCCTGCATAATTGCAGTTTGGCATCAGCTGATTTTTTTTTAAAGATATTATATACAGTATATTATGATTTTTTTTTTTTTTTTATTTAGGTGGCAACCCCGGCTTATTGTGGGTATAACCCTGCTTCAAGATTCCTTACGGTTCACAAAAAATATTTTGTTTTTTCTTTCCCAATGCAATTATAAAGGCCGTCAGTTATTTGCGGATTCCATACCCTGCATTTCCAAATATAAATATAATTCATTAAACGTACACTATTTTGTACTGCATTTAGTATACATGTATTCAGTTCATCAATTTAATACATAGTTAATTAGGTATTTTTTTAATATACAATATTTATCATATGTATTTACAAAACAATGTAGTAGCAGGTTTGGCTAATGATCACAGAAGGGGTGGAGTTGGACAAAATGTCACATCCCAGTCGTATTGTTGTCTCTCACGGCTCAGTATCATCTGTTTGTGTTCATCGGAACGACCGACACTCATCAATGGCAGAGCAGCAGCCGTCTCTTTTGTGTTGACTTTTTATGAAGTGCACACCCCAGCTCCAGATTGTTTCTACTTGTGCGCCTCTTGAGCAGATCATCCGCCGCCACGGATGCCAGCATGTGGCCAAACAAAAAAAAACGTCAAATCCCGTAGCAATTAGGCTCCTCTCGGCACAGGAGAGCGAGGAAAACAGACGGCCCAAAGCCGGCAAATGAGCTGAAGCGTCTTTTGGACGAGGCGAGTTTAAATGTCTGGAATGTGTGAGGCGCTTCCCATCCCCGGCAGCATCTGTTACGTCGGCGACTTTGCCTGCCGTTGTCGTTTTGTTACAGAACTAAGCGGCAGTTTGACGTCTCGCGCGCCTCCGTTTAGAGCGGCACGGAACCAAATGAGTGACAACGTTCTTGAATGAAACGTGGGTGCGAATTGAGGAGAGCTCTAATTAAATTGTGTAGAGCATCACAAGAAAATGTTTACTAAAACATTAACCTGTGCCGGGGAAGTTATATTTGTATCTGAAACCTGAATTCGATTTTTTGTGTGTACTTTTTGCTGTCGTAACCTAGCCTTTCTATCACGTGAAAGTGTTTGTCTCTTGAAATGTTGATGCAAATCTGCGCTAGCTTGAGAGGCACAGCTGGATCACTTTCAATTGCTTAATTAAACCAGCGGTAAGAAAACACACGTAATGAGCACATTCATTCAAGGGCTGCCCGATAGCCACAACTCACGCCGAGTAATTCAACACTCAGACTGGTGTAACAGCCAGCCACTGCCACACTCTTAATTCGCTGACACCCACATCACTCACCAGGCCAAGCCCTGCATTTTCACTCACACGTCAGTAGTCACAGATAGTACGGTAGAACATGAGGATGCCAAGCCCAAGTGAATAAAAATGATACCTACACCGCAATGTACTTATTGTGTTCAATAATACAAAGTCATTTTTGTCCAAATAAACGACTGAATAATCCGTGGAATATTTGAAAAATGTCTGTGTGTGTCTATGACTGTTAATTTTAACATGGAAAATCCTATTGAGGGTGTTACGAAGTGTAATCTTAGGAGCTAAATTCAAATTCAAAACCTGAAGTTGTTCTCTATATAAGTGCGAAAATGGATGGCTGTGCTTTTTGAAGTCTGTTCTTTTGAAGTGTCTTGTTGTTTCATTTTAATAACCTGCCAGCCATTTTTGATGGTTCGATAGCCTTATTTGGGTCGTTGATGTGAGAGCGGTGAAAATGCAAAATTTTAGCCACTTCATCAATTCATGTTGATCTTTATTCCTGTTTTGGCTGATGATGTGTTTGGGAGATTCTTTGTAGCAACCGTTATAATTGTTATTTATCTACGTTCTTTGACATGTCTGCATCCTGATCGTTTTATTTTTTTAACAACTTAATTAAGTCGTCGTTGATCGTAATCCATGTTTTGACTGCCGGTGTTTTGGTTTTTGCCTGACAGATTCACATCCTGGAGAGCGGCGAGGTTCGGATATTCAGCCGCAACCAGGAGGACAACACCAGCAAGTACCCTGACATCATCTCTCGTATCCCCAAGGTACAACGCTATCAAAATGTAGCAAAATGTTATCAATGCACCAAGTGGATTATCGACCCATTCACATTACACCCGTTTACTGTCTTGTGAAATTTAGACGTGGGCCCTATCGATATGGATTTTTTTTAGGCTGATGCCGATTGTTATATTTGGCAAAATAAAATTATAACTAACCTATAACTAATTAATCGGCTAATTTGTTAAAAAAAAAGATATATATGTATATGTATGTATATATATATATATATGTATGTATATATATATATATATGTATATATATATATATATATATGTATTGTATATTTTGGCTGGCCAATGAATCGGTCGCGCCCAAATTGAACCTTTTTAGTTTCACATGATCACTTTATCAAAATTATGAGAATATTAAGTCTAGGATAGCGCCCTCTTTTTTGAGTGAACTACGTTGTGCCACCATTGCGTCGAGAAGTGGCGATGACACGAAATAACCTCCTGGATACAAAAGTGAGATTTCAAACAAAAATCGTTTTTATACGTGCCTAAATAATCGTTTAAACCCTAAGTACTGTATACCACCAACTATCATCCCCAAACCTCTTAAATGTAATTTCAAGATTATTTTACATTACCCTGAAACTGGAACTCCAGTCAAAAATCTTCTTTACAATGATATGTTCACAAAGTGTCGCATAAGCACATCCAGCGCTGCCTCCTGCCGTCGACTATAATTGACGTCAAAGTTACTTCGGGCTCGCATTGCTAACGTCACGGCTCACCTGTTTCCTGGTTTGGTCACGTGATGTTTGCAATGCGAGTCTGAGGGCACAATAGATGCTCTATTTTCTAAAGAAAAAAATGCTAACATGTATAGCATATGACTTCATCTTTAGCTGGCCACTTTTTATATACAGTAAAAGGAAATTGAGTTAGACTAAGTCGAAGTACCACTAATTAAAAAGAAATAAAAAAATAAAAAGAACTCTACCTCCAGCTAAAGCTCTTACTTTTCCAACTGTCAGCTGTTTCGCTGAGTCTGTACCTGCCATTTTGTGTTTGTCGCTTGGACGTGGAGAGTCATTTAAGCTGACAATTGCAAGACAATCTGCCGCACTAGCTCCGTGAGTCGGCCCGAGGTTAACCGAGAGTGAGCGCTCGCTTTTTTGGCGCCCGCTGAGCTTGTTTTTTTCACCCCCCACCTCCCCCGTCTAGTCGAGAGCAGCAATTAAATAGCAAATGAGGCTACATGGGTTTATTAGAGCCGTTCTCATTCACGCTCGTTGGCGCGCGCCTGTTATTGAAATGTCAGCCGTATATCTGCGAGCCCGTGCTTTAATTGCGTTAAAATATTTAATTGAGTTACTCGCATGATTGCATCGCTCACTAAGAGGTTGTTTGTTTGTTGTGCCGCGTAGTTGCCCGCATTCACAGCGCGGCTAAGCTACGCCATGTGAAGTTTGTGTCTGCTTCCTGTCGAGATTGAAGGTTTGGATGGGGCACCAGTCGGGCACCGGTGTTTTTTCTTTGACAGAAAAGGCGCCCAGATGTGTGAAAAATATGGGAGGCTGCTGTCACATGCCAGCAATTCCTGTGTTTGCTTTCAGTTGTGCGCCTCTTCACAACCTCTTGAGCAATTCTTGGCCAGAAAGTCTGACTGTGACTGAGATGTATGAAATCCAAGTGAATATTTCCCATAGGGAATACTGCAAATCCAATAAATCCATTCCAGACACCCCAAATTATTACCAAGAATGACAATTTATGGAGAATAGCGATAGCATTACATACAAATACAGTGTGAAATACAAGTAAATACAAATGACAAATGATGTCAGATTACTTTATTGAAGGCTTTTGGTTAGGGATGGACCGATTATCAGCCGGGCTGATTATCGGCATCAATATTTGGCTTTTTGACGAATATCGGCATCGGCCTCTTTTTAAACTCTGCTTGCCGATAATAAATCAATTTAAAACTGCGGAAATCAAAACAAAGATATGTGAAAGTTTAACATTTCTGTCATTTTGAAATTTTCATTTAATGTCGAAAACTACATGGCGCTATTTTTTTAAGTTTTTCTTTATCCTTTTTAAGACATGCTGACAATCCTGGGTACTCCCTGAACTTTTTGTTAGAATTTTATAACAGAGATGTGTCAAACATTTCTTGTAATAATGATTTTTTTTTTTTTTTTTGAAAAATCCCCATTATGCAAACCTGAAACATTGTTCAATAAACATGCTTAAAGACGTTACAACAAAGTTAAGAGTAAATTTCTCTTTCGATTTTTCATTGAAAATGAATATCGGCTCCAAATATCGGCCACCTTGACTACTAATAATCGGTATCGGCCCTGAAAAAAGCATATCGTTCTATCTCTACTTTTTATGGTATATACAGCATGGAGGGGAGCCATTTTCTAGAAAAGCATTCTGAAGTTTCTGTTGTACTGTGTGAAAAGGGTTCAAGAGGTGGCGACGCCTATTCCACAGTGCAAGCTTTTGTGAACAACTCAAGGCATTAACAAGCCTCCCGGTCTGTTTGGCAACACTCGGATGTTTTGGGGGGCACCATGGGTGTAACATCCCATAAGACCTTCAAAATCACAGCATGCCAGTGTAATAGCAGTTCCACTACACTTTCTTTGGCTCCACGGTGGCTTATTTAGCAGTTACACACAATATTTTGTGCTTTTTTTTTTTTTTCTGACTGTTTTGTAAGCCAGGAAATGTGGTAGAACTGTCATAATACTGCATGCTTTTATTTTTGAAAGTCCGACTTTTCTTTTTGCCTTGAGTCGTTAATATATAGTCGAAATCTTTAAATGTAATTTAGGAAATGCTTCAGATGAAGGCACATCACCTATGGGGAATTAACGTTCGAGTCGTGCTTTTTTTTTGTTTTTTTTTCCCCCCCACACAAAAACTGTGATGTTTAGCTGGAAATAATAATTGAAAACCCGCTCACCAAAAAGTCTTATTGATGTAGCACACTTGAATAAACACCGCACATCGTTTAAGAGTGCCTCAAATATTCTTCACTGACGATCAAAAATGCGTATGGACCTCAAACTGTTTTTGCGGTCGACTTGTCCGACTTGGTGGACTTCACCTCCCTAAACCACCCCTCACCTCCCACTACTCATCCTCCAGACCTGCTACGGTATCTCGTCTCTTTGTGACTTTTTAATGAAACCTTTTCCTTTCACCCGTGTCGTGCCTCTCATCCTTTTTGGGGGGAGGCACGCTGGGGGGGCATGGGGGCTGTGATACATACTTGTCGCCTTTATTTTCTCCTTTTTGGCTCCTTGCCTCTGGTACCTTCAATCTCACGCATTACTTCTATTCCCGTGGTTTTTTTATTTTATTTTATTTTTTATACTGTCTTCTCACTTTTTTTGGTATTCTGGACTGTCGGCGTCTCTTTATCGCCTTCGCGCAGCTCTTCTTTTTCCCCTCTCGGCGCACCCCGGCACTTCCACCGCTGGATATTTGTCTTTCTTCTCGTTCTACTCCCAGTTTGTTTTTGTCGACGCACCTCCTCTCAGGATGGTGACCCTTCACTTAACTTCGACGGTGTTGAATGCATTGTGAGTGATTGACTGTTTTTGTCCCTCGCTGTGTTTTGGGGGCGGTGGGGGCGATGTGGGGAGTGGGGGGGTGGGGGTGGGGGTGGGGGTGGACACTCAGTCAATCAAGGGAAAACGCCTCGGAATTAGCATGGGGTTGTCACGGCGACGCACAATGAATGTCTGGAGTGAGGCCGCTAGCGAGGAGACTGCGCTTTGCATTTCAATGAGTCAAAAGTGGCGCCGTGTTAATATAGATGCATTAGCCACTCGTTAGGGCCGACTCTGACTTAAAAAGTAGCCGATCACAAGCACTTACGTCTGATGTGCCGCGATGAGACGGGTGTCAAAGTACTCGTCGGAGTGTCGCCGCGTTGAGGAACGTGCGTATGTGGAGCCCATTCCAAGCGAGGTATTATCAAACCCCCGCCTATCGCCCGTCGCTATTCATGATTTAATCTACTCTGAGCAGTTTGTGGCAGGGGATACTTCTAGACACGCCCACAATAGGTATAAATGTGAGTGATAAAAACCATCTAAAAAAACATTTTGGATATTTTGACCCTACTACTCGCTTTCAACACATTTATTAAAATACACGTTTCAAAATATTCCTGAGCAGCTGTTGAAGTTCAGCATCAGAATCTAGCACATGAAACAGCCATCATCACCAAACCATATAATTTCATCCGACAAAAAGTCCGCTATCTTAATGCTAATATTTAATGCGAAACTGGATCGACAGGCTAGCGGGAATTTGCATATAGGTTATCTGGTAACTACACTGCATTCCCAAATTCTTCTCATCATTTAAAGTGTGGTGAATGACTTGTGAGAGATGTTATTCAAACATCCAACACAGCCAGACTTCAGTTTGGACAAATTTAACATTAACTTGTTGATTGTTGGCCCTGACTGAGGAAAAATCACCGTTGGCACACAAAACACCAAAGCATTATCGATGAGGTTAGTTTTTTTTTTTGGGAGGAGACATCCGATAATCTGGATTTTGCTGACTCGTAAAGTAGTAAAAATGCAAAATTTCGTCTCTGGCTTGGCCAAACTCTGTGTGGACCACACACACATAAGAGTTCACCATCGCAAATATTGAACAGGTTGAACATTTACTATTTCTAGCCCTGTTTTAATGTAGGTATCGTTGTAAGCCGCTTGAGTCCACCGAGAAGGACTGTGAGCCAGCAGGCCGTCCAACTTCAGCTAACTCAGGCAAAAATTACAACTTCTCTCTGGAAGTTGTCTTCCATTTTAATTATTGGAGGGACTCAAATTAAAAGCCCCCAAATCGAATTCATTAGAAGCTTCGTAATAAATCACGCATTCAACAAATAGACATTTAAGATCCGTTTAAGCCCGCTTAAGGTGTCGGTCGCACGCCTCCAACTTGTTGACGACCATTAAAACAAATCAAGGTTTTTGTTGCTAGCGTCTATCAACCAGGAATGCTAATGCTAAAAACGATGCTAACAACATTGTATTACACCTTATAAATGCCTCATTCACGGTATGCGTGTAAGACAAACATGACAAATAACATGTTTACATCAGCATGTATGTGCTGGTTGTGTGTCATGGGTTATGCGTGTGTGTTTTCTTATTCATTTGTGTGCTTATTTGTTTGTGTGTATTACGTGTGTTGTGTGTGTGTAATGGTTTTATGGTTGTTGTGTTATGTTTGTGTGTGTTTGTGTTGAGTTTTGTGCCTTTTGTTTGCTGTTTGTGTTGTATGTGTGTAATTGTGTTAGTGTTCATGCGTTCATCTGTGTTGTGCTTGCGTTGTGTTTTTTGTCGTATCATGTGATTAGTCTGTTAATATTTGATATGTTCATGTGTGCACTATGTGTTTTGTTTTAATGTGTGTGTTGTGTTGTTGCGTTTGTGTCTTATTCATACCTGTTTTGTGCTTTGTGTCGGTGTAAACATGTAATTGGTTTCATTGTGTGCGCAGCGTGTGTTGTGTGTTAACTGCTTATGTATATCGGGTGTGTTTTGTTTCCATGTCGTGTGTTTATAGTTTCAAACATATCTTATTCAATTTTTATGCTATTGAAATCTGTCCCAATATTTTTTTTTGCTCACCCCCCAAAAAAAATCAATGTGGCAAGGGTGGTGCCTCTGTTTGAGATGATTGTGAATGGGGACATAGACTCCCCTGTTAGCTTCTCGCACTAGCCACACACAGATTGGGCTTTTCTCTCTTTATTTATGGTGTTCCTCTCCAGGTGAAGAAAGACTCGGTGGTCTCCTGCGTGCTGGACTCAGAGGCGGTGGCGTGGGACCGCGAGAAGAAACAGATCCAGCCTTTCCAGGTCCTCACCACACGCAAGAGGAAGGTAGGAATAAGAGGAGGGAAATCGAACGTGGGGAGGGGGCTCTAAAACTGGGGTTCTCAAATATACTTACAGGGGAGACATTTTTCCAAGGATGCCTCATATTCCTAACACCAAATAAACGTGTACTGTTGAATGACATAGGAATTAAGAAGTTGCTTGGTTAAAAAACAAACAAAGTCATAAATAGTGAAAATCTGCAAATAATTGACACCCCTCCCAAAAGTTGGGTTTTAATTGCTTGGAGATGCCACAAGATGGCGGCAAAGCACTTAAAACGGTGACAATCACGAAGCATCAACGCCATGCACACTCTTCTAGCATAATAAATGCACGGTCATGAATCCACGTTACATAGACGGCCGTATTCAGCAGTTAAATTCTTCAACACAAACAAACCAACTTCACGTGAGGCTCATCAAAGTGTTAGCTAGCATACTTGCCTGAATAGCACAAACTGACATGGCCTCACACAGACAATCAAATTTGCGCACTAGCACTTTTTCCTCAAATGGCGCAAGTCACTAAACTCAGCATTTGACATTGACTGTATACACAATTCTAGATATGATGCAATATAAGCTAATTGCAATGATAAAGTAGACGATACTTTCACTTTTGATGGTGCACAAGTTGCATTCAAGGGCCAAAAAATAAAACATCTGATTTAAAAATGAATAAATAAAATAAAATATGAATGAATTAAACCTGACAATAACACTGAGACTCCACCAGATGGTGCCAAAGTAATACTTTAATTGCTTTGCCCTAAGCATAAACAGCGAATTGATGAGATTTTCAGCGAATAATGGAGGCAAAAAATGCAAATACTGCATCATGAACATGCCAGTTTCACTGTTATGTTTTTCTACACTACAGTGGTAGTTTTCTATCTTACGAGCGTGTAATTTTTGGGGGGCTGGAATGGATTAATGGCATTTCAGTTCATTTCAATGGGTAAAATTGATTTGATATACAGAGACACTGACTTGCAAGCTTGGCCACTGAACAAATTATTTCTATTTATGTTTTTCCAAACCTATGAAAATTATTTTTATTTATTTATTTTTGTTTGTTTATTTTTTCATTTTATTTGTTATTATTGATTTCTTTTCTTTTTTTTTTTTAGACCTGAAATGTGTGGTGTGAATGTGTGGTTGATTGTCTTGTTTGGGTCGAGTATGACAATTTCATTTTGATGTTCTGTCACTATGATGGAGACATACTTTGCTTCAATGATTTGTACTTGTTGGAAAGGTTTTTCTTATTGTTGTCTCCTGATCGAACGTACCCATCTCATAACTGAAAAACGTCAATAAAAATATTTGACAAAAAAAAAACTAGGAAAAATAAACTTTACTTAGAAAGGCATTATGCGGTAACTTTTGACAATTGAAAACGAAGCAAATACAATTGTAAACAGCAAAAAAAGAAAGAAAAAAAAACGGTAATAAAAGAATAAAAATAATCAACCCACCTACACGTACCTGATCATTTGCTCGCTCGAAAACGAAACGATGAACAGGAAGTGGCGGTGAGGAGGTGGAGGAGGGTGCTGTGATGGAGTAGGATGATCCAGTAGCAGGAGGAGGAGAAGATTGATCAGGAGGCATCAAATGGATGGAAGGGGAGGAGGTGTGAAGATGAGATGGTGGAGGGAGAGGCTTTGTGTGATTGCAAATGTCAGCCAGGGCTTTTTTTTCACCTTTGATCAGAATAATGGCGTTCGCACGGCGCACAAATCACATGACGGCGGCGGAGGAAGCGTCCTCTATCCCCTCTCTCCTCCTTTTCCCTGGCGCTGACATGGGCGCAAATGAAGAAAAGGGCAGGAAGGATGAGGAGCTGGCGCTAATGGAAGAACGTCAAGATGAACGTAGCTGTTGTGCTTTTATTCTCAGGGATGCCTCAACCTCTTCCGTAGACTCACCGTTACTTGTAACGACCTTCTTATGCACAAACGCATTCGCGTTCCTCACATAGAGAAGGCGTTGTTGTCGTTGCCAGCAAAGTACGAGTGAAAACGGTGTGAATTGGTGAGAAGAGTGTAGTGTGCACTCCAGGCCTGTAGATGGCACTCTCTTTGGCTTATGTTTGTGCATGGGTCTTATTCAGATATCAGGGTTTCTGGGGCCATTAAAAAGCATTCAAAGTCATTAAATACATGTGAAAGCTAAGGCCTTAAATTGCATTAAAGGGCAGGAAATAAATTAAAACATCATTGCTAGGCTGCCGGTTAGCAGTTAGCGCCGAACTCAGTTGCACAACAGGTCTGCATGGGCACTCTCACATCCCTTTGAGAGCCGATAGCTGAGCGTATACCCGACTTTGTCACCCCAAGTCACTTGGCCTTTAGACTTGAAGACAGGGGCGGAGCCAGAACGTGGCTAATGGGTGGGCCTGGAAAAATCAGGGTGGGCCTGAATCTTTCTCTCACTGTCCCGACACATTGTATTTTCAAATAAAATGACAAACGGAATAATATGAAGTTCAGATCTTCTTTAGACAACCACAATTATGCCATTTTCAATATTCAATAAAATAAAAAAAAACACAGTAAAAAAAATTGTGTATTATGGCCTTTTTATTGTTTATTGTTTATAAAATGCTTTGTTACAGCTCCATCTGTTATGAAATGCGCTATATAAATAAAATTGTATTGTACACATTTAAAAGTATATATTTTTTCATAAATCTCACTGGGTGGGCAGTCTGTCAATCTGGGTGGCTCCGCCCCTGCTTGAGGCATATTTTATTCAGCAACTGCTGAAGGTAGCTCGTGTTATATCACTGGTGTTATTTCTGGCTCCTTCATCCAACAATATGTGTACAGTGGCACCTCTACTTACGAAATTAATTGGTTCTGGAAGAAATTTCTTAAGTAGAAAATTTTGTAAGTAGAGACGCGTTTTCCATGTAAATGCCCTAATCCGTTCCAAGCCTGCCAATATTCAGACATAAATGTTTTATAAAGCATAAAAATGCATGAAAACATGTAACAAATACATGTTACAGTTAGATTATTGCACAATAAATGAGAATTGTGCATAATGTAAAAAACAAAGAATAGAGTAAAGAATAAAAATCATGGTCGTTTACCTTTTAATTGCTGTCCTCATCGCTTTTCTCTCAGACGTGTTTTTGCCTGGCGTTTTGTAAAGAACTGATTTAATAACGTGGCAACTGTCGATACATTACGGTCATATTCTTTGGCGAGATCAAACAAACTCATCCCCTTTTCATACTTTTCTATTATCTCTTGCTTTCTATGGACCCAAAAAAACGATTTTCTCCTTTTTTTCTTTTCCTCCTTTCTAATTCCTAGGCCTTTTCATCACGTTTTTACCAAAGTAATGATTGGAATCTTCTTATTTGTACTTGTACTCCTTAAAAAAAAGTTTTTATGGTAACGTTTTTCCTTGTTCCTTACATTTTAAGTGCACCACTTTTATTTCCGCCATGGTGTGACATTGAAATGTGTTTTCATGTGTGCGCCTTTCCTTGAGGGAGATGTGAAAAGTGCTCCACCGATTTCTGTGAAATGATTCACCTTTAATGAGTTATAAGATGCTTTTTATAACGCACTAGAGTCTTCTTAGCACATCTGATGTGACTGTTAGCGTGTAGTCTGTTTGTCGGTGTCAATGTTGCGAGGCTGTGAAAAGGTATTAATTTGACAGGAATAAATTGAAAATGAATGAACGACATTCTTTTGGAGTTCCAAGGTTGGACAAGGTAGTTTGTGAATAAGACGAGCGTCACAAGCTGTTTGCATGCCTTTTTGATGCGCAAAACAACATCGCTCATGTCTGTGTTGGTCCCGGTGTCTGTGTGTGTGTGTGTGTGTGTGCGCGTCTGTTCCTGCAGGACGTTGACGCAGCCGACATCAAAGTCCAAGTGTGCGTGTACGCTTTTGATCTCCTGTACCTCAATGGAGAGGTAAGCATTACAATACGGCTTCAGGCCGTCACATTTACATGGGACGTAGCATTGACGAGTTAGCATCTAGCATGTTAGCATTAGCATGTTATCATTAGCATGTTAAGCTGACATCCAGGGTAACATGTATATAACACTTGAAAATGTGAAACATTGCACATGTTAGCATATTAGCATTTGGATAAAATATATGTTTGCTTGGTTAAAGAACAATTAGGATTACATAAGACATTTCAATTAAAAGCAACACTGGGCAAGAAATCGACCTTAATAAAAAATTTTCACAACTGTTTTGATGAAACAGTGACTTAAAAGTATAGTAGTTGAATGGGACTTCATACCCTGAAGGGGTCTGTATTGTTTTTACTGGCACAAAGCAAACTTTGTGGAGGATGGGATCAACCCTGGCACACAAAAATATACAAATGTCCTGAATTGCTTTACGGCATACTCACTTCCTCCTTTCGCTATAAGGACGGCTCAGGATTTCACCACACTACGCGCTGGCACGCATGCGATATGTGGTGGATTTTTGTCAAAACACTACAGCTTTTGTCCACGTGGCGCCGGCATAATCAACAAAAACTGACATGACACAGTGTTGCTTTAATAACAAATAACCAACTATTTTTTATTATTTTTATTTTTTTTAGATAATCAATGTTTTTTCTGTTAAGTTGGTAGTGAGTGTGTAGATTCAGCTGCTGAGAAGTCGCCCGTCGGCACTCGTTGCTAGCAGCTAACGCAAATCCATGGGAACAATGATTATAGGAACACGCGTGCTGCCAAGGCCGGCTTCAAAGTAAAAGACTGCCAAGGCTATTGCGTTGATTTCCATGTATTATTTGGAAAGCTTTTATTTGCAAGTTGGCCTTGGCAGCGCGTTTGCGGCATGTTACCATATGAAGTGTTGGTGCCTGCTGCCTACTAGCTAAACGGTTACCCAAGGCAGGGAAAAAAATCTAGTTTTCTGTTTATATATATTATATGCAGTTTTTTGTGTTGCACTTGTGTGTGTGTGTGTGTAGTCGTTTGTATTTAGATTTGTGTTGTTCGTGTGTTTCCTTCTCTGTAGTTGCATGTGTGTTGTGTATGGTTTTTGTGTGTTTATGTATTTGTGTGTTTTGTGAGCCTGTCGCCCCTCCAGTGTTGTTGTCGTTGTTGTCCCTGAATGCCAATGACGATGCTGCCGTGGGTCGTAAGTAGATAATGATGCTCGCGCTCATTGTAATTCCAGCAGTGTGTGTACGCGCGCGCGAGAAGTGAGCGAGATTGTGTCACACAACCTGTGTGTTTGTGCCTGCGCCAAATAAGACACAATGGGCCTGCAGATTCCCTAAAGTTGTCGCCGGCAAAATGCAAATCAGCACAATTGTGTTTCCCCAACCCCGCCCCAAGTGGACCGAAACAAATTAGCTAATTAAAACAGTGACGCCTAATTTGTGCCACTGCGTGGCCTAACACAGCTATAACTTGTCTGACGCTACATTATTTAGTCGGCGTTATTCCGTTCTTTCCGCCAGCGCCGCTGTTTTGTTTGCATCCGGCACACTGCAGTCGCTCGCCCATTATAAAAAGTATGCCATTGAGTTTACGTATTCAACTTGCTTAATGCGTCTCTGGCCCTTTACAACCAGAGATAACATTTTGTGGGGGTGGGGGGAAAATAGTCTTTTCTCAATTCATGGCCTCCTGTGAATCCCCATTAACACAAAGTTTTCAGAAAACTGGCCAATCACAACTGTCCTATAAATGTGGGATGTATCTCCCAGGACCTTTAACACGCAACCTCGGCAATGTGGGTCATGTCGCACGTTTTGGACCAACAGCTCCATTTTGCGTCCGTACGTTTCTCTCAAGGTGGCGATGCATGCATGTGTGTGTGTCGTTCGTATGTCTTATGTGTATACTTTTGTGTGCAGGTGGAACCTTCATATAAGTGTTCCGTTTGTATGTGTGTGAGTTTGGTTCGTGCGTGCGTTTGTGTGGGGTTCGCTTTACGTAATTCTAGTTTCCGTGGAGTCGTAATCGGCATATGTCGATCAATGCCTTTCATTGCTGATCGCAAAAAGCCATCAGCCGCGGCTCGTACTTTGAATCCGGCAGCTAGCTAGAGAGCAGCCTGTGCGCAGTGTAGCATCGCCTCCCCCTTTTAACACCAAAACAGTAACTGAATCACCAAAAATATGTGAGCATTTTCTGCGCTGTTAATTTGACATAATGTCCTGTAACTTAGGGATGGGAATTTGGATAGAATGTTTTTTTTTTAAATCGGATTCATTCATTAATTGAAAAAAATAATTGACAGACTGTTAAAATAATCATTAGCAGCTAAATTAATATGATCGGAATCGGCCCTAGTTTGCAGTATGTGTGTGCATGTATTTTGTTTGTTCACGCGTGTGGTTCTTGTGTAGTATCTGTACGTGTGTCTTCTTTGTGTTGCTGTGTGTGGTCAGTGTGCGTAGTTGTCTGCAAGATGGGGAGTGTGGACGGGGGGGGGAATTGCTGCTTTCATGTTTCATCCTTGTCAGTGCAAGGCTGCAAGCAAAATTGAAAGGATACACTTTTGCCTTTTTGTAATGGTGTGGGTTTATGGTGTGTGTGTGTAGTCTCTGGTGCGACAGCCGCTGTGTCGGCGTCGGGAGCTGCTGCGAGAATCCTTTGCCGAAGTGGAGGGAGAGTTTTTATTCGCCCGATACATCGACTCGGACAACACGGACACCATCGCCGAGTTCCTGGAGCAGTCTGTCCGAGGTGTGTGTTTGTTTGCGTGTCAGCGTGTGCGGCGCCTCACACACCCCGACAACTGCGTGTGTGTGCGTCCAGATTCGTGCGAAGGCCTGATGGTGAAGACTCTGGAGAAGGACGCCACCTATGAAATCGCCAAGCGCTCCCATAACTGGCTCAAGGTGAGCACGCCCTCGTCCGTTCACAAGGCTTAACGGTCCAGAACGTGACGGCTTTTATAAGGGACCAATAGAAGCCAGCCAGTGAAAGTGGTTGCAGTTTCAATCCGAGGTGGACTCCCGTATTACTACTTTCCCCTTTAAAAAGTAGAACCAAATTTCTGCTTGAGTAGCCAATCGCCACAAAATTCGGTAGCCATGTCTGGCGTGATTAGGCGCAGAAAAAGCCGGAAGGGACAACGAACTGAAAACGAACAGGAAGTCAGGCATTTTGCTTTGAAAACGGCAATTTTCCTGTGATATTTTGCCTACTTTCAGTGGTCTTTAATGAATTCTGTCTGAATGAATTGATTGTTATTGAATTCAAACTAGGTGTAGTGGACAGATTGGTGACAGTAGACTTTGAGATTTCACACAGGGTGGGCTAAAGCTAGTTGGAATTCAGCCATTTTGCTTCCAAAATGTAAATTTTTAAAATATTTGCAGCTTTGATGAGTTTTGCTTGGGGGAATTAGCCAATCGTTACCAAATTCTGAATTTGTCAGATTGGCACGAGTAATTTGTAAAGCATTTTAGATTTCAACTATAAAACATTCAAAACCAACAAGAAGGTAAACTTTTTGGCTTTGAAGATTTTCTGACAAATTTGCTCATTTCTGGTGGTGCTACATCGGTGAATCCCCTTTTGGGGTAATAAGCCGATCATTATTGTATTTACCGGGAGCTGACTTTAAAGTTTTAGTTTTTGAAATTTCAACAATGAATGCGGGCCAAACCAAATAGAAAGTCAGCCATATTGCTTCAAAACAACAATTTTCTTGTAAATGTTTAAAATTGAATTCTGCCTATGAGATTATCATTATCAGCCATTCAATCCCAGGAAGTTATTTATATATGTTTTTTTTTTTTTTTAGATTTTTTCAAATGTTAGGATAAAAGAGGGTCTGAAAATGTCTAACTTCTGCAATTACGCCTGTCCGTTACTCTAGTGGAGCCACACATATGGCGCAAAATTGATTGCGATTATTTGTATACAAGCAACGAAACAGTCCCTTTTTCCAAACGTGTCCCCGCCCCACAGTTGAAGAAGGACTACCTGGAAGGCGTGGGGGACACGGTGGACTTGTGCGTTATCGGCGCCTACCTGGGCAAAGGCAAGAGGACGGGGACGTACGGCGGCTTCCTGCTGGCCTGCTACGACGAAGACAACGAGGAGTTCCAGTCGGTCTGCAAGGTGCGGCACTAGCACCACAGCTACACTTAGCATCTGTGCTAACATGTTATTCTCTACAATGGTACCTCACACCAAGGCTAAACCATTAAAAGTTACGCAACACAGCTTTTACTTCCCGCTTCCAATATTTTTATGATTAGCAAACCAGTTAGCAAATTTTGAAATCCACGTTGCCTTTTTACTTTGCTTCCACGGGATAAGCAAGCGCAATGTCTTCTTGGCTAATTAATTGTAATTCCCCTCGAAAATGCCCAAGTATTGGGTGGCGATGCGCATTTAAGTTTGCATCCGACTGGTCAAATTCAAATAAAAGGATACAATTCCATAAGAAGATTATTGCATAGGCCATTGTCGTGATATCGATAGTTTTTCGATATATTGTGCAGCCCTATAACATACGACATAGTCGAAACGGCTTCATGATAAACCAATTTATCGGAACCTGTCCGTGCTATGCCGATTTTAATTGATCGTTTAGAATTTGGTCAGCTGCAGGGGGATTGTGAGTGGTTTTTTTTTTTGCTGTTGTTTTTTTTAATTGTATATTTCTTTGGCTTGTTGTGTGTGTACACGTGTGGGTTGAAGTATGTAAACAAGGACCATGCAACGTAGGTTCCCTCCTGTCTCCATCCTGCCAGCCCCCCCTCCCACCCCCCAAAAAAAACTTTAATCCCTGCTTTTTACTGCTGTAACTTTTATGTCTTTATCCATAGCAAAAGGATTAGTGTGTGCAATGCTGCCAGCAAAACACAAACAAACACTCACGCACACTTTTGCACACAATACACTTTGATACCTGCCAAACTGGAGATTTCCTCCAAGCGTTCAAGTCATGGTAACGCTACAGTACACCGCAGAAGAGTGTTTGTTTACATTTTTATGACGTTTAAACTCCATACACATGACATCTTGTCCGCGTCTCCTCCAGATTGGGACCGGCTTCAAGGACGAAGACCTGGAGCAGCACCACAAGTTTTTGAAGGTAAAGCGTTCGGTTCAGTTCACATCAAGTCCAGTAATGGGGGAGGAGGGAATGCCAAACATGTTTTCCTTGTTGTAACCTGGAACGGATTCTGCTGTCAATAAATTTGAAGATTCTCAAATGCGATTGGAGACAGGGGCACAGCTGCAGTCAAAACAGCAACCATGCCAAATGACACCCTTTTTTATTTTTTTTCCAACCTGATCGATCCCTCTAGATCGCGTTGCATCGTACAACGAGGCACTCACAGCTGCTGGCACACCTTAAAAAGTTCAACAGAAAACTCACTATTGTATAAAATGGATCTATATATCGTGTTGGTCATGCTTTCCCGTTTGGACTGAATGTAGCTGGTTGTGTTTCCACTGGGCTGGCACCGTCTGCCGATAAATGAGGTTTGATTGACCCTGTTCCACTTGGAAGGTTAGACTGCTTAAAGTCCAACAAATTGGGAATTCAACAGAATGGACCAACCGCTGCTTTTTTTTTTTTTTTAACTTAATCACCTCATACTTTTTGGTTGAAGAGTTTAAGCAAATATCAAAAGTTTGAGAAACAGTGCTTCTAAGATATTGATGGTGCACAATCACACTGATTGCGCCGGGGGGGGGAAGGAAAAACAGTCCCTCGTCTTCACCCGGCTCGATCAGATCCCGCCGCGCTGCTCTGTAATCAAGCGCTCCTTGTGAGCATGATGGATGGCGGATTAAGGAAGGCTGATGGGAGCCCGGCTGCGACATGATTGGCCGCGTTCGCACATCAGCGATGGGCCGACTGCGCATGTAATGTGGACATATGGCACTTGTAGCACAAATGCTCTAACGTCATATTCTTGTAAGAAGTATTTTTTGTTGTACAGCAAATTAAGTAATGAAAACGCACATATATGAAATAATAGTTTTACATATATAGTTTTTTTAAATTTTGATGCATGCACATGAAATGATTTTGGGGGGATCATCCCCTATCTTAATACAAACTTATCTTTGAAATTTAGTGTCATCAATTGACACCAAATTCTTAAAACAAAAAAAAGGCTCACCGACCTGTGTCCAAAGTCCAACGGGAAGTCAGCCGTTTTGTGTCAATGCTGAAAATAGGGCTGTTCCCTCTTGACTGATAGTGTAACAGTGTTTTTTTATTTATTTATTTTTTCAGATACATTTTTTGATTAATGATACACCGATTCATAACATTTGCGTGTTAATAATTGATTTTCTAGAATTGTTGTAAAGTTTTTCCAATAGTCACAAAGTATAATCGCCACATCTACAATGATAAGACGCCCAAAAAGTCATGCCTGATACAACCAGCAAGGGAGCCATTTTGTGTCAAAGTGGAAAATATTGAAATGCTTTCTCAGCACATTGACGTTGTAACTTACAAACTATTAGACTTGTATATTTCTTTTATTTACAATGTGTAAATTTCATGTTTAAATAAATGCATAATTATTTGTAGAATATATTTTTGGGGAATGGTTTCTGTGAAGTCATCAATATTTGTGTCCATATATAAAAGGTCATCTTAAATAAAAGTCTTTTAGAGGATAATTGGTTCAGTGTTGCTCCCTGGAAATTTGTAAAGTTTCACCAGTCGCTATTAAATTTAATACCTGATGTGCGATGATAACGTGCATAAAAAAAACCTCAGTAACCCATGGCCGAAAACGTACAGGAAGTCAACCATTTTGTGGCAAATATTTGACATTAGTGTTTTCTGAGCAAGCCCCTTTGATCGTGTTTCCCACCAGGAACACATCCTGCCCAAGCCCCGCCCCTACTACCGCGTGGACCAATCGGCCGAGCCCGACGTGTGGCTGGATGCTGTGCAGGTTTGGGAGGTGAAGTGTGCCGACCTGTCACTGTCGCCCGTGTACAAGGCCGCCATGGGAATGGTGAGTTCACATGTTGTGGCGTTTCTTCGTCATCGCCATCATCGTCATTCTCCCGCCAGCGCCTCTTTTCTTTGTCCGTCATTCTTCTTCTTTTCGCTCCTCATCCTCATCCCTTATCTTTGCTCATCACTCCTTCCTTGCTATTCTTCCTCATCTCTTCTTCCTCTTTGTATTCCTTTTCCCGATAGCATCCTTTCCTTCACCCTCATCTTCCTCATCCCTTCTCTCCCCTCCACCTGAGTCTCCCCTGCTTTTCCCTCATTCCTCTTCCCCTCTTCTCCCTCTTCCTTTTTCGCTGTCCCTCGCGATCTTATTCCACTCCGTGCTCTTCAGGTGGACCCGGAGAAGGGAATCTCCCTGCGTTTCCCTCGCTTCCTTCGCGTCCGAGACGACAAGAAGCCCGAGGGCGCCACCAGCGGAGCGCAGGTCGGTCGCCTTTGAAAATACGACAAACTGTCGTTGTTTGTGGCCTCCCCCAAAGATCCGACCTGTTAAGTTTCTTTCAACTTCAAGGTTGAATGCAAGTACAAGGGCGAGGCTGCTTTACTACAGGCTGTATAACAGCAGCTTTAACTGCTGCCGTCTGCCTAATAAAGTGCACCAGAAGCACATTGTAATGTACAGCAGCCTCACAATGTATTCATTGATGAAGTGTGTACTCGACGCACAGTATACTGTACAGCAGGCTTACACGTATATTCATTGATTAAGCGTGTACCACAATCAAAGTAATGTATAGCACGCTCACATATTCAGTGACCCTGTGCGTTTCTCTTCCGAGCCTCTAGGGGGAGCTGTCATAGAGGGGCACGCTGATATGAAGGGAAGTGATTAGAAGAGAGAGATTGAGATCGATAAACAATTTAAGTAAACTTTTAAAGACCTTTTGGAATAATCATTTGGTTGCGGTGGGAGGAAATCTGATTGCAGACTGTCCCCGAAGGCATCACGAGACTTGATTTGAGATGGGTGGATTTGAAACGATCACTTGTGAGCATAGCTGTTTTCAGACTGTCCCTGAGGGCAACTCCCACTTGATATGGATGGCTGGATAGAATTTCAACATTTAAGGGCATTTGGAACAATCACTTGGTCGTTATGTATGGAAAACTGTGATTACACACTTTCCCCGGAGGCATCATAAGACTAGCTAGAAAGTTACAACAATCACATACGACGACACCTGATTACAAAATCTCCCCGAAGGCAACACGAGACTCTCTGGATGGATGTAATGATAAAAATTCAACGGGACATTTGGAACAATCACTTGGTTGTTATGTGAGGAAAAACCTGTGATTTCAGACTGTCCTTGAAGACAACTTAAGAACCCGATTGGTGTAGAGAGAGGATATATGGATTAATGGATAGATTTATTTCAGGTTGTATCTGAAGGCAATGCCTGACTGATAGTGATAGAGCGATAGATTTTTTTTTTTTTTTTTAGACAATTCTTTGATTTCAGGCTGTCACTTTAGGCCACACCAGCCTTGATTAGGATAGATGGGCAATTCCAGCTGAGACATTTACAACAATCACTCCATTGTGTGAGGAGAGCTGTGATTTCAAGCTGTCCCTGAAGGCAACGCTGGACTTGACTCAGATGGATAGTGATTTAATGAAAATTTCTCACAATTACTCACTTGTTATTTCAGACTGTCATTGAAGGCAACGTGAGACTTGATTCGAGGAGCGCTACATAATTTAGATAAGCAATTAAGCACATTCGGAACAATCGCTCGGTTGTGAAGACAACAGTCCGTCCATAACGGCAACATTGTATAGAACAGGCAGAGGCATACGTTAGAAATACATTTTAAATATTGAACTCATTCAGTAACAGACTTTTTCAGACCCATTGTGAAATGACATATGAATATGTCATTGGGACAAACAATCCCTCAGTTGTGGTGTCCATGAATGCAACACTTGACTTCGTTTGTGGAACGTTAGATTTTACCGTGGTTGTTTTTTAAGGAATAGTGTGATTTCCGACTTTCCCCGAAGGCAACAGTAGACTTGATTAGGCTGGATCGAATGACACATAGACTTTTTTTTTTTTTTTTTTAAATCCCTGGGTTGTTCTGTGACAACTGCTATGATTTCGCATTTTCCCCAAAGGCCACACCGGACTTGATGAGCTTTTCTTTCGGTAGTTATGTTTTATGTCAGAAATTTATTGAAAGAATGTTATTGATTCTGAAGGATATTGGATTTGTCCTTCTCTTCTTCCCTCAAGATTGCCGACCTGTACAAGAAGCAGCAGCAGATCCAGAATCAGGGAGACAAAGCTGACATGGAGGACTACTATTGATTTGATCACAATGCCAATATATCAACTATCATTGATATGAACCTGAATGTAAATTAATGTATTTTTGTCAACTTGAATGCAAATAAAAGCTCCTTTTTAGACATCTTGAGCGAGTGTGTGCGCGTCTTTGTGTTGGTTCGTATATGTGTGTGTCTGTGTATAAATGTTTCTCCGTTTGTGTATGTCAGTGTGCGTGTGACTGAATTTCCAAAATGTCCTCCTCCTCCCCATCGTGTCTGTTGTTGCCACTGAATGGAAATCAAGCAGGCAGCAGAGCAGAAAATATTGAAAATGCAAATATGGAACGAGGTGTGCTCAAAGTCTGCATGTTATCGGACTGCACTGCGCGCCGGCCTAAACTGTTCCAGAGCAGTCTAGGGTGCTCAAAGTATGGTCTGGGGAAGTGATTACCAACCTTTTTTTTGGGTGGGAGAAAAGGCACCCACATGAGAAAATCGTAGTGCACGCCGGAGACAAAGAGGAAGAATACTCAATCTCATTTTATGTATAAGAACATTTAAGTCTTTCAAATTTGTTCTTTTTATTTTGGCAGAAAACTGCTGCAGCCGACTGACATCTGGATTTTGGCCTGTTTTACTGCCGCTTCTCCTGACTTGAATTCAAGGTGTGTTAAAGGCCTGCTCGGATGAGTTGGTCATGAAACTAGATGGTCAGTTTGAATCAGGCCAGCTCAGGTCTTCCCACGAGCGTGTCTGTCCTCTGTTCTCGTTGATTTCCTGTAGGTGGACGGCGTCCCAACACTTTTGTCCATCATGGTGTCCGTGTCTTGGCCCCCCCAATGGCCTCCTTGTTCACTGCGGTAACAAAGGCTTTGTTCTCCTCCGCCTCCTCATCCGTCCATCCCTCCTCATCCCCGGTGACAAAGGCTTTGTTCTCCTCCTCCTCCTCATCCGTCCATCCCTCCTCATCCCTCCATCTTGGCGCTGGCTGTGACATCGCTGCCATTCCAGGCCGTGAGGGAGAGAGCGTGATGCACACACGCCGCCATTGTCCCGAGCCGAAGCCCTCGGAATATCAATAGTGTTTTTCTTCACGGCGTTGGCCACTAACCTTTAGGATCTCATTATCTCAGTGACTTTTTTTTTTTTTTTCTTTGATAATCTTTTACAGCTCGCCAAAGTCAGGAAGCCTCCCCCAATGAAAACTGTTCTTTACACAAAAAACGAACCATAGACCGAGGTGTCAATTTGAGGCCAGCTGCCAGTTTCTAATTGGCCTGCCGCATAATCTTATAGTCCCGCATCAAAAGGTTATTGGGGAAAAAAAAACAAAATATTGAAAGAGGATGTTCTCAGTGGGGAGTGGCCACTGAACTTTGTTAGTTTGCAACAGAGCGACTGGAAGAGGCACAGAAAGACACAGAAGGACTCTCTTGGACATTGTCATGGCTCAAGCAGCTGTTGTGGACTTCGCTGTTCAGCTCATTTGTTAGAGGACAACAACTGTGGATGCAGAGGGGGCAACTTTTATGGCATAGTATGGTGCTATACAATGTTCGTTAAACAGCACGGGGGAGTCCATTTGATGAAATGAAGCGCCACAGGTAGATGCCTGGGAAAAGTTTTTTAAGGCCTGTCCTGGTTGGTCGATGCAGAGTGCTTACAGCAACAGCCTCACTTTGATGTCACCATTTAGCCCCCCTCTCCGAACAGGTGCGAAGAGGGGGGGATGCGGCAGTAAAACAGGCCAAAATCCAGATGTCAGGTACTAAGGCAGGGTAAGAGGCAATTTGCATATCTAAGTATTTACAGTAGATGGAAGTAACTGGTAAATGACTAAGACTATAGGAAAACAGCAGTTCGCTTCGGGTACCGTAGCACACGCTCTTGTTTTTTATTTTTGTGACTTTCAGCTTTTCCCAACACACAGTAATCACACTTTATGAAAACTGTTTATTTATTCACGTTCTCTTGTACAATCCAGTGGGTCCGAGGTGATCTCGGCTTGTCCTGGATCAAAGTCTGCATTGTATAATGATGGCAACATCACTGGGGGAGCAATCAGGCATGCGATGCAGCTGCTGTAGCACTGGCACAAGATTCTGCAGTCCCCCTCACCCCCCTACAGACCACCACCAATCTGCCACATTTCTTGCCTCTATTCTGACCAGCGAGCTGGCAGATGGTCTGTTTGGTTGTGCGGTGATGTCGGCGTACTCTATTAGGAGAGGCGGTGATTTGTCACTAGTGGACAAAATGTCTACCAAAGGACCCCTGAGCATGAACGAGGTGCCAGGATGAGCATGATGATCAAGACCTCCGCGTCTTTCTCGTCCTCCGCCATCATCACTCATGCGTCCCTCAGGTGTTTGCATCCTGACTAATGACTGCTACTAACTTTCCAAACCTTTTTAGTCTGAACGCTACACCTTCTAAATGACCGTATGCAGCTATGGGAATATTTTGCAAAAAAAGTGCATCCAATTCCTGCAATATTGTGCTGTTACATGTTTAAGCAGTGTTCCGCATGCTGGCAGTTTTTAAGTCTTGATGACCCAGCAGGACAGGCCACATTCATGGATTCATGGTTAGGAATGGAGGAGACATCAAGTGCCCAAAGTGTTGTAAATTGGCCCAGGGTGGTCTGGGCTCGGGATGGTTCACTAACTAGATCGTCTCAGACCACCCTGGAAGACTCGAACCCACACTGAGTCACTGTAGACCAGGGGTGTCCAAGTCAAATGGACGGAGGGCCAAATACAAAATTTAGCGACAAGCCGAGGGCCGGACTGATAAAATGTTCATTGAAATTTTTTTAAAAGTCCAGATTGGATCGGGTCCTTCGCGCCTGCTGATGATGTCACGCTTTATATATCTGTAATATATTTCTTTGTCACCCCCCTGTTCTGTTTTTATCTTCGGAGTTACCAAAGAAAAAATAAAATAAAGTACATGACTGCTACTTTTGCGAGGCAGCTCGTACGTCTCTTCCGTTTGCGTTTCTCCTGCCATACTGGAAACAATTTTCTGGTTGACTCGGGCTGCAAGATTGAAAGAACTGTACATAATGTGAAGTAAAACGGAGAGGCTCATATGATTGGTATGATGTCTCCAGCTGACCCTATTTTAGAGTGGCAAGGTATGGAAGTGGTGCTCCTGTCAGAGAACACAGGCCCGTATTCCACTTGACACGTCTATTTATTGTGGTCTGCAACAACACAGACAAAGAATAACCTAGCAACATCATCCAATGCATATCCATTAGTTAACAATATGCCTAAACATCACAATTCACTGTATTAAGAAATTAATCAGCCAAACAATACATACAATACACATTCACACGTTTCATCACTAGAATAGTTAGCATATGAGCCAAAATAACTAACTAGTGTTCATCAACGTGACATCAAGAGAACATGTCTAGGCTATTATGTACAGCAGTTACCTGACACGAACTTAAATGATTAAACTCTACTTTTAACATTTACACACAACAACAAACGTGGTGAAACACGGGCAATCTGCAACTACTGAGTTTGCTGGCACGAACAAACTACGAGCTGTGTCGAAGAAGGAAAGAGAAGTAAAAAAATCACTCACTATCAACACTTAGCGCTCGAATAGCGTTCAATGCCTCTCACAGTGTGGGACATCTCATTACTACGTCGAAACTCAATGAATTTATCAAATGCCAACTAATAATAAAACAACGTGAGATTTCTAACATTAAGTATTTCTAATGGTGTGTTTTACTCCAAATAACTTTTCACCACAATCCGATTCTGAAAGCCACGAAAAGTGACGTGAAGTCTTCAGTCAGCATGTAGAACAGCCATGGGGTAGCAAACATTGATGCAAAGAAATATATTACAGACATCGTGTAACGAATTGGGTTATCTGTGTTGTTGTCGAATTTGTCTTGCCAAGTTGTGTTGTTTCCGAGGTTAATGAATGCATCGCGCGGCTCGCTGCATGGGAGGGCATGCGAGCGAGAGTAGCGGAGGACGAACAGGAGAGCCGTTGCTCTTTTTTGACTGAACGGTTGACGTACTGTATTGGCGTCGGCTGTGGCCCACAGTCGCCGGTTGGACTAATAAAAACATGATAATTAAACTTCGTCTGACGGTGTGTTCTTTGAAGTCGCTACAATATATTTTAAAGCGTGACGTCTTCGGCAGGTGCGAAGGACCCGATCAGATCTGCTACCCAATCCGGCTTACTGCGGGCTGCGGGCTGGTCTAATAAAGCAATATCATCCCAGGGGCCGTAGAAAACCTTCTCATGGGCCGGATGTGACCCGCGGGCCTTGACTTTGCCCATAAGTCTGTAGACCATCTGAACAAGACTCCACTGGCAATTGACCCTCGCACACAATCAACTTGCTGCAAGGGAAATACTGTACCGTGTCCTCCATTTTTTCAGCGGAAAACAATGCTTTGAAGCACCGCATATATTTCTTTTTTTTTTTTTTTTTTTAATTCAACCACAGGCAACATGTGCGATTGTCAGGTAAGAAGCGGGTTGCCCTGGCTGTCGTTCCTATATCATAATAACACAAAGTGAGGAAATGGGCAAAATCCGGATGTTTCAAAGGCTGTTGGCGCCATCAGGACGGACGTTTACTGTACGTGTTTTGGGACCCGTGAACAAGATGTCAGACGTACTCGTCCCTGCGCCGGTGTTGTCCTGCATTTGTTCCTGTTGTCCTGGCCTCAACTTTCTGGGCTGGCGGCGGTGACACGTTCCGGCGTGGGGGCGCTCAATGCGGGTCTTTGTGCGTCCCAGCGGGGCGGGAGAAAGCGCCATTGAGGCCTGGGCCCGGGCCCCGTCCCCCTCGTGCTCCATTGTGTCAGCAGGAATCTGGCGGGAGGGACTCCAAAGACTTTACGGTCTTTGTTCTGACTTCTGAGCGGACTGGACCGCCGTGACCCAGACCTAAATGTCCTAGCGCCACACTTAGCGCCCATAAAAACACCAATAGAACTCTTGGGTTAGTTGAGAGAATTCGAGGAGCTCCTTTGTGGATAAAAATGCAAGCAACATGAATATCTAACATGTTCCAAATCCCAAATC
Organism: Filicampus tigris; assembly: GCF_054856515.1. Classification (NCBI taxonomy): domain Eukaryota; kingdom Metazoa; phylum Chordata; class Actinopteri; order Syngnathiformes; family Syngnathidae; genus Filicampus; species Filicampus tigris. Next base: position 14,675,926 of record NC_141226.1, on the reverse strand, counting down.
ATTATTCAGTATTTGCAAAATGCCAAAGTCTGAGGAAATTCCCAGTTTCTGTAAAAACAAGTATCATTGTCATATAAACGTCCTCATAATACAGCCATAAAACTTTACATCACTCGCCTGCAAAATGACAAAAATTGAGTTAGCCCATCCTGTTCACAGTGACTCCATTAGGCAGGTGGTGCTGTTTTTAATTTTTCATAAGTGTCTTTTTATCTTTATTTCTTTAATCCTAGAAACACAGGATCACACACACACACATACACACACACAAAAGGATCGGATCAATTCTGAAAGGCCTTTGTTGGCTGAGTGGTTCGGGCTGGTTGAGAGTGGAACAAAGTGCCCCAAGGTGGTACCAGATTGTCTAGCGGGGCCAAGCGTACACCATTGTTGATAGGCCAGATGGATCCTCACTGGTCTAAAGTGGTCCAATGTGGTCTTGAGTTGTTCAAAGTGGTCTGGGCTGTGCTTAGATAGGTGGAAGGTAGTTTCAGAAGGTCTAAGATTGGTACATGGTTGTCTAGAGGGGTCTGAGTTGGTCTAGAGTGGTCTAAGGTTGGTCCATGGTAGTTTCAAGTTATTCAAAGTGGTTCAGGATAGTCCAAGTTTGTGGAAGTTAGGTCCAAGATGGTCTAGAGTCATCCAAGTTGATCTAGGGAGGACCAAAGTAGTATAGAGTGATTCAGAGGGTCCTAAGGTTAGTTCAAGGTGGGCTAAAGTGGTCCAAGTTTGTCTAAGGCAGAGGTCAATCCTGTTCCTCGAGGGCCTCTTTCCTGCCTGTTTTCCATCTCTACCTGTTGCAACACACTTGATTCGAATGATCAGATAATCAGCAAGGTCTGCAGAAACTGGATAACCATCCTGATCATTTGAATCAGGTGTGTTGAAGCTGGGAGGGATGGAAAACAGGCCCTTGAGGAACGGGATTGAAAACCCTGGTCCAAGGTTTATCCATAGGCAGTCTTGAGTTGCCCAAGATTTCCCAAAGTCATCCAAGTTCAACTCGGGTGGTCCAAGTTTGTAGAGAGTCATCCAGAGTGTCCTAAGGTTGGTCCCCGGTGTTCTAGAGTGGTCCAAGTACGGTTATGTTAGTCCAAGATTGTCCAGAGTGGTCTAGGGTTCTCGAGGCTCAGCTTGTGTACTTAAAAGAAGTATTTGCTTAAATTTGAACACTCTTCGAATAAATGTCACTTCCTGTTTTCCACTTGAGGGGTTAATGTCAGCATCTCTATCCCATGAGGGTGGGTCTCTGTCAGGGATGGCCGTCCTGCATGGTCCCCCTGGAAGTGGGGGGTGAGGAGGAGGAGTGTTCCCGGGGGCGAGGGGTGTGTCCCCCTATAAAGACTCCTTACACTGTCAGGCCTCCGGTTGCTGTCTTGTGCCTGTAGGCTCCATCCTTGGTCGTCGCCTTCTTCTTCATACGCTCTCCCGCAGAGTGGGACTCTTACGCCACCGAGACCGGTCGCTTGTGCGTCTGTGTGTGTTTGTCACACCTGTTGATTCCTCCGTGTCAGTGGGAAGTCTACACTTGCCGCAGACCATCATGCTGACCCTGGTGGCGCTGGCGTCCCTCCTTGCCCTGGCCGCAGGTAAAAGGAAAAAAAAACAAAAAACATTGTTATGTATTCGCACAGCACCCATACACCTGCATCAAGTATTGAAAAACAAGTATGTGCTTATATAGTTGTTTTTTTTTCATATTTTGTATGAAAAGAAAAACGTAAGGAAAGTGGGGCTACATGTTTGTACTGGACAGTAGTGATGTTGAGTTTGGGTGTGTGTTTATTTGTGTGTCTCCAAATATAGTGAATTTGTTGTTGTTATACAGAAAAAAAAATGCAAAAACTAGTTTGTTTTCTTTGTGTGGTTTTTTTATGCAAAATAATTGGACAGCTGGTTTGCATTGGACAGTGGTGATACTGAGTGTATGTGCATGTATCTCCAAATTGAGTTTTTATTACTGTGCAGACAAAAACAACAAAAATATGTTTACACATTTCAGATACATGTTTTTTATTTTTTTATTGGACATTGCTGATAGTAAATGTTTGTGTGTTTTCATGTGTGTGCGTGTATCAGCATATGTGAGTTATTTGATGCAAAAACATCTTTCAGATGATTTTTTCAAGATGATTTTTTTCAAGAAATGTGGCCATAGATACACTGCATATAGTCATTGTCCCAAAAAATCTTTCAGATGATTTTTTTGATTTTTTTTATCTATTGCCAAATTTCATGTTTTTTCTTTAACGTGTTTTATTTGTGAACACAAACACATTTGGATGCATGTGTTTATTTGTTGTTGTTTGTAAAAAAAAAAAGATATTTTAACAACTTTTTGGGAGTGACAATATGCAGTGTGCACGTGCAAATTAATAAGAAAACAAATTGTGTTTTTTATCTTAATCTATATTTAATTAAATATTTTTTGCCATGTTTAGGGTAAAAAGAAATTGGAAAAAAAAAACGAAAGCACATTTTAAGTTTTGCATCTGAAAAAAAGATCTGAACATAATTTTAGTGCTTTTAAAATGTTTTTTAAAATGATGAATTAATTCAACATGTTAACTGAATGAAAACAAATGAAACAATATCGATTTATTTTTTTAAATAATTTTTTTTAATATTGTCGCTGTCATGTGAAAAACACTTATCTCCATTTTTTTTTTCATTTTCTTATTTTTACATGAATGGTGTTTCCGCGTTACAGACATCGCATTGTGAAAATGAAAAAAGTTTCCAAAATTGGAGATAAGTGTTTTTCACAGGACAGCGACGATATGTTATTTCAAAGTAATTTGATATGCTAGGTTTTCATCTGACATATTTTTAGATGGAAAAAAAAGTTCCTAATGACAGAAAAGGTCACGTTGATGCCACTGATGGGTCCTCAGCATCTCCTTCCTACCGACCAATAAGCGGCTTAGCGGAAGATTAATTGACTCAACTTTAATGGCCTCCACTATAGTCGTCCTTAATTGACATGTCGCAATCCTTTCGATTGCTATGCGACTTGCCACAAACGCTACAGTACATCGGTATTTCCCTTTTTGCGGCACATTATTAAGATGTTACTCCATGCGGTCAGATTTTTTGACAGCATCATATTTTCCCAGTTGGTGAAATATTGATTTAGTGCCTGAAAGCCAATTAGCATCAATCATCATCCATGCGCTACTAGTGACACATTCAATATTTTCTCACTACATTATGCTTTGATTGGGATGATCATGTATACGCTCACTAAATACAGTATTTCCACTTTTTCATGTGCCCTACCTCCCCTAGTAGGGGCTTTGTTTTACTTTGATACTAAATTTAAGAAAGAGTTCCTGTTTTCTGAACACATAATGGTCCTCTAAAGCTGCATTTTTCACCAAAACGTCCAGGAACTTTACTTTGTGGTATGAGTAGGTCCTGGAAAATTCCTGGATCTCTCAAAACACAACACAAAACGTACAACCCCCCCCAAACAGGGTTACAAAGAAATCTCCCAAGAACTACATTTAGGCGATACTGTAGTTCCTGTGGTCCAAACACACAATGGTCAACTAAAACTGCATTAATGTACTAAAGTTCTCGGAACTTTCACTTTGTGGTACACGCAGTTGCTGGAAATAAAAACTTCACGGTGTGGGGATTGTACTCATGGGAGTTCCAGGAACCTTTGGGGAGGAACTTTAGTGCTGAACATAGCTAGGTGACCTCTGGCATTTTATTTCACAGTGGGTCACATTGGTGTTTTAGTACGGAGCCCCTAAGGTGACATGGAAGTAAAAAATTTTTTTTAAAAAACCTTTGCGTTCCCTCGCAAGGATTGCGAGATACCGCAATGATTTTTTCTGCAAGTGAACATTTTTGTTTTTCTAAATGCGTGTATATGTACTTACGGGCCATATTTCGGGGAAACAAAAGCAACAAACGGAGCCTTTTCAGCCGTGGGCGAGTTTAATAGAATTGCTTTGAAATTCCCTTGAAATACAAAGACATAAAATCAGTTTTTGATACTAAGCACGGTTTCCAAATACGCGAAAGACATATGAAGCGAGTGCTAAACAATAGAGGACATCTCTTGACCGCAAGGAGCGTTCCAAGTCCTCCTCCATTATTCTTGCCGACGTACTGTCGTCTCTCAAACAGCCGCGCATTAACGGCTGGGCTAGGCTAGCTGGCAAACTGACCCGGAAGTACATAAACACGCATTTAAAACAAAACGCATTCAATCGCAAAAAACTTTGCGACGCAACTCTCTGTGAGGGAACGCAAATTTTTGTGAGGGAAAGTGTAGGAAAGCAGACAAGGAACGAGGTTAGCCAAAAAGAAGCGGGACACTGAGGAGAGGAGACAAGACGACAAGGGGATGCGACGTAGGGCAAAGGTGGAAGTGGAAAAGGACAAAAAAGGGGCACAAGGAAATGTCCGCCAGGTACAACAGTAAAAAAAAAAATATATATACCGATTAGCCAAACCGAGAGATAGCGATGGAAATGATGTGCAGCAGCTTAGACTGATTAAGGATAGCGATGTAAAATGTGTGTCATGTACTGGATAGATGGAAATAATACTTTTTTATTCATAGTTGATGAATGAGGAAAATGAGTGAAGAAATAAGAGTAGAAGAGGCAATGTGCTAGACCAGGAAGTATTCTAAGTTAGAAAGGGACAAATGAGGATGAAAAATGGAAAGATAGATACAGGAGAGTTTGGAACAGGAACTACTGTCTATATTTAGTTCCTGTGTGATGTATGGGGGCGAAAAGGTCCAGGAATTTTTATTGGGGTTGGTGTCTGGAGCACCAAACACGTCTGCCTGGAGCCTTTCAGTTTCAGGAAGTAGCAACGACTGACTTCTGCAACTTCTGTTCCCTGTGTGCAGTTCCCAAGCCGTCCCAGGCCATCATGATTTACACGGGCTGGGAGCGTCACGCCTTGGTGGGCACCGAGGTGCGGCTCTCCTGCTCCTTCTTCTCCTGGCGCTGGACCTCCGAGGACGTCACCTTCTCCTGGACCTACAGGCCCGACGGGGCCAGGGACAGCATCTCGGTAAATACAAGCGCACACAAACGCACGCATCGTTTTTAAATGTAATTAAAAAAAATAAATAAAAAAAAAAGACGGTAAATCCAAATGAGGACAAGCTATCGAAAATAAAAGGCTGGAACCATATTTGGTAACCAAATGGAAAGGCATTTGAACCATGTGATTTCTCCGAGACAATCAGTGAAGAGAGGAAGTGATAATAAGGTCAAATTTGAACGTGTCACTTTTGTAGTTACTATCACCACGTTTGGAATTTGCATGCATTAACTCGCAATCTTTTTTCATTCACTGTCACCCACTTATCGTCCTCTCATCGTCCTCTCCCGTCAGTCCTCTAATCTCGACTTTCATCTTCTTCCATCCTGTCCTCCTCCTCTTCCTCTTTTCTCATTATCTCGCCTGCCTTCTGCAACTGTCCCAGTGTGGCCTCATTCACATTTCTTCTTCTCCTTTGGGGGGGGATTTTAGCAGCTGCTTCATATTTCCTTACTGCTGCTATGCTACTCTTTCAGTCATTCAATCAAGTATGTTTTAGTACAATTTCTTAAAAAGATGCATTTTAACTCATTCAATCCCAAAGTCTTTTCACAGTACAGCCATTTAATCCCAGGAATGTATTTATATTTTTTCAAATTCTTTCAAACGTTAGGGTAAAAAAGGGTCTGAAAATGTCTGGTGCCGATTAAAACAACAGTCAAAGTTAAATGCGGAATGTTTTTTTTTTTTTCAATAATTTTATGAAAATTCCTTAATGCTTTGACAGGAGAAAAAACTATTTAAAGGGAATAATTTAAAAGAAATATTAGAAATAAGATCGTACCCTAATAGAACTTTTTTTTATTCAATGTTAATATTTTTGATATAATTTTAAAAAGTCTAAATTCAATGCATGATTCTAAACAATTTCAGTTGAATTATGAACATAAACATCTAAATGAGCCATTGCACCTATTTTCCTAATAGTTAAAAATTGCGTCAGCCTGTTGAGCTAGTATCAGCAAGTAAGTGTCCCTAAACGACGCATCGTTTTCAGATCTTCCACTACACGGGCGGGATGGCCTACGTGGACAACAAGGGTCCCTTCAGGGACCGGCTGGAGTTCGTGGGGGACCCGAGCCGCCGCGATGGCTCCATCCTGCTCAAGAACTTGGAGTTCAGCGACAACGGGACCTTCACTTGCGATGCCAAGAACCCACCCGACATCGTCGGACGGCCCTCCAGCGTGCGCCTGCTCGTCTTTGAGAAAGGTCAGACGCGCGCCTTAGCGTTTCTGCCTATGTAGACGCCACAGTGTGCGAACCGAGCAAAATGCCGCTGCGATTAAAATTTCGACTCTGATAAAGGAGCATTACCATTATTTTTTTTTTATGCATTCTTTCAATTTTTACAACTTCTATACATTGAAAGAACGTTTTTAATATTTTTTATAAACGACAAAATTAAGTAAATTAATTTTTTTTGTAAAATTGGTAAAAATGTGGACAGTTTTGTTAGAATTTGTACAAATTTGTTCAGTACAGTTTTGTACACAAATGAATTTGTAGGAAACCATTTTTTTTGTACATATTCGTAGTTTTGTTCACTTTTGACTGTATGCTTTTTTAACAATTTCATTCATTTTGTTCAATTGTGGGGCGGCGCGGTGCCCGACTTGTAAGCACGTCCGCCTCACAGTTCAGAGGTCAAGGGTTCGATCCCGGCTTTGGCATCCCTGTGTGGAGTTTGCATGTTCTCCCCATGCCTGTGTGGCTTTTCTCCGGGTACCTAAACAGTTTTTTTCCCATGTTTTCCTCCCACATTCCAAAAACATGCATGGTAAGTTGATTGGACTCTCTAAATTGCCCCTAGGTGTGATTGTGAGTGCGGATGTTTGTCTCTGTGTGCCCTGCGATTGGCTGGCAACCAATTCGGGGTGTCCCCCGCCTACTGCCCGAAGACAGCTGGGATAGGCTCCAGCACCCCTTGTAAGGATAAGCGGTATGGATAATGGATGTACAATTGTGTACATTTTTGTTAAATTTTGTACAAAAAGTAATTTAATTTGCAGAAAAACAGTTTATTACAATTTTACTAATTTTGTAGATTTGTGAATAATTTTTTACAGTTTTTTTTTTTATCAATTTTGTACACAAAGTACTAATTCGTAGAAAAACTGTTTTTGTTTGTTTGTATGTTTATGTACATTGTATCACTCTTTTTTCACATTTTTGTACATTTGCAATGTTGTGACCACTTTTCTACAATTTTGATCATTTTTGGAAGAAAAGTTATGCATTGTACTTTTTTATACACCCTTTTAAACAATATTGTTCATTTTCTACAATTGTGTACAATGTTGTATTGTTTGTAAAGGACTTCAGTTTAATTTGTCGAGAAAAAAATCAATTCATAAAATTGTAAAAATGAGTGTTAAAAATGCAAGAAAATACAACAACAATAACAACATTGTTTTTAATGATACATCCTGATCGGGAAGTTTGATTCGAATGCCGAACTGTGGAACTTTGGGGCAGATGTGCTGACCACCCACTAGGCACCGTGCTGCCATCATTGATCCATAAAGTGCCGCATGAATAATGCATGACTCGTCTCATTGGAAGTCATTGGACTTATCTTTGAGATTGTTATCGTTTGCTTTAGCTGCCAACCTTCTTCTCTTCTCCACCACAACTTTTATCTCCCTCCTGTCAATTTTTGACTACCAGTTTTTTAAACATTGAAGGTTTTAGCGTCACTTTATTACCATCACATTTTTAACCATAACTTTCTGTCATTGTTTTGTTTACCGTAACTTTTTTTACTTGTTTTACTATATTAATGTACTGTTATTATGTTTTTCCCGTTTTTACATTCACTTTTTTTCATGCACATTTACCACAACATTTTCAGTGTCCATTTTTCTATCGTCAGTTAACGACATTCGTCAATTTTTTCCTGTCACTTTTTTACTCTCGACTTGTTGTTGTGGATTTTATTTAAATCTACATTTTCACATTCACTATTTAGAATAATCTTTTTTACTATTTTATTTTCACTTTTTAACAGCACTTATTTGTTGTCACCTTTCCAACTGTTACTTTTTTCTAATCAACACATTTTTTCCCATTACTTTTTAAAAAATGTTTACTTTACTCCTGTTAATTTCACTACGACATTTTTAAAATCACTCTTTACCACATTTGACTTTTTTTTCCCAGTCACTTATTAAACATCACTTTTTTTATTTAACTGTCAGTTAATTTTTTAATCACTATTTGAACATTCCATTTCTGTTGACTTTTTTTTTTTACTCCGCATCTTTTACCTTAATTTTTTTACCCTTTTTTTTTACCATCAATTTACCGTGAGTTATTTCTCTTTTTTTAACAAAATTCTTTTTACCATTGCTTTTTCCCTGTCACTTTTTTTCCCTGTCACTTTTTTTTCCCTGACACTTTTTTTTCCCTGTCACTTTTTTTTTTTTTTTATCGGTACTTTATTTTTACCCTCATTTTTATTTTGTTGTCACTTTGTTGTCACCAGGTTTTTTTTTTATTAACCCCCCTCCTATTTTTAACCATTTTCTTTTGTTTTAATTTTTTTTTTTTCTAACCCAATACTTTTCCATTTTTACTTTCTCACTGTCACTTTTGGTACCGTCATTAAAAAAAAATAAAAAATGAAATCCTCCCTCTGTGCTCCTGCTTGACTTGCAGTGCCCATCCAGGCGGGCGTGATCACGGGTTCCATCGTGGGTGCCGTCCTGGGCCTGCTGCTGCTGATTGTGGTCATCTACTACCTGATGCGCTTCCTGGTGGCGCGCCGTGTTTTCAGCCTCAGCGTCAGGTCAGTGCGGGGCCCCAAGCGGATGCTTTGGCTGCACGCGGGTCACCTCGGGCTGCGCCCCAAGCCCGACCCCCTCCCGGGCACTGACACCTGCGTCGCCTAATTGTCGCCTGCTCCCCGCTCGCTCTGGTTCCATCGTCCCGAGTGCTCAACAGCCCATCTTTTAGGACATTTAGGTGTGATGGGCAAGAAGCCTCCTGTTTTTGGGGCGTGGTGACACTATAAAAGGAACTCTATTGGTTTTGAGCGGCATCAGTATTTTATGCAAGATGGCTGAGTCATATTGGTTAAAAGGTACCCTGGTGATTCTCTAACAGTCACAATGTTCATGATCTTCACAGAGCCACAATCCTATTGGTTTTGAATGATCTAAAATGAAAGGTCAAAGGAATGTACATGTTCTTTTTTTCTTTTCAATTTTGCCAAAATTGGTGGGCTTTCTCATGATTCTCATATCACAGCAAGAATATTGTACTTTTTGTGTAATGACATTACAACTTGAACCATGTTGGTTTTGAGGGACCTACAGTTTTTTTTCCAACAATCATCGATTTCCAACGATTATCTTTCTCGTGGCTGTTTTATGTAGTAATGTCATGAAAGGAATCCTATTGATTTTGAGTCTCATGACATTATCAAAAGACTCCTACTGCTTTTGCAGGCCTATCTGGGCTGAAAGATCGGCAGCATGTGCATTATTTTTCCAACCTATGTTCTTTCTAGGGGTGATGTCACAGCAAGAACTATTTGAAAAGGAATGGATGTTTTTAAGTGACCAAAATTGATAAAAGATTAAGTGAATCATGTTTTTTTTAATTGGATTTTTAAGTCATTACCTTTAGTATTGTCACGGCAACAAACCCAGTGATTTTGGCTGTTGTGATGTTGTGACAGGAACCCGATTTGTTTTGAGAGACCTGAGTTGGTAACAGATTAAAAAAAAAAACGACATTTCATTTTTTCCGATTTTCAACCTTTGACGGACTTTCACATTATTATTGTGCGTCAGCAAGATGTTGTGTTTGCATGTCATGAAATGACAAGAACACTATTACCTATTATTGATAAAAGATTTTTTTTATTTATTTTTTTCATTTTGCAATGATGCACTTTGTAGGATTTTTTTGTCATCATGCCACTGCAACGAGTATCCGCTTGGTTTTGAGTGTTTTACAACATTGCAAACATTTGCCCCCGTTGCCCACCCCTTTACGCCGCCCCTGGATGCGTGTCAAGCGATTTAGCCTGATTGCAATCTTCATCTGCGTGTAATCCGCCGGATAATCCAGCGCAAAGGGTGCGATGAAGCCGCGTCCGTCATCCCGTCAGTAGATGAGCGCGGCGCCACCAGAAAGACATTCTGACTTCTGTTTGTTTTGTGTTTTGTTCTCCAGCAAACACGGCAAGAAAAAGAAGGAGGGATCACAGCAGAGACAGGCAAGTTCACCATTTTATGTCTGTTTTTTTTCTTTTTTTTTCTCGCTCCTCCTCTTCCCGCTCCTCGCCCAATCACATGCCACCGCACAAAACAAGCAAGCAAGCAAACAAACAAACATTGATTTGGAGTGATTTTAACACAGCCCAATCAATATGCTGTTCCTTGATGGTCAGCTTTTACAAAAGTAAGGGCATGGCAAGAACCTTTTTTCGATTTTGGGCATTGTGGCATTATTTTTTAAAACAAACAATTGATTTCAAGTGTTGCAACCCGAAAAGAACCCGATTGATTATGAGTGTCCTGCGATTATGAAAACACCTTCATTGATTTTTACGGAGGTGACATTATGACTTTGGGTATTTTAACAATATGAAAAGAAATTGATTGGTTTTAAGTATGCTCACATATTGATTTTGAGTGTCATGATATGGAAAAACAACAGTTTTGAATTGGATGATATTTTGAAACGAATCCTGTTGATTTTCGCTGTCATGCTATTATGAAAGGAAACATATTGATTTTGAGTGGCGTGACAATCTGATCATAAGAACCCAATAGTTTTTTAATGCAAGTAACCTATCGGTTTCCAGCAATGTGATATTACGAAAAGAAAATGATTGATTTTGAGTGTCCTGACAAGTTTAAAAAAAACAAAACCTTTTGATTTGGAGCAGCTCAATATGAAAAAAGAAACATATTGTTTTTAGTGTGGTGGCAATATGAAAAGAATTCTCTTGATTAGGGCCTGACCAATTCTTTTTTTTAATATTTCGATTCAGTCAGCTGGCCGATTAAATCGCCTCATATTCGCCCTTTTCAAATTGTTTTGCACACATTAACACATTACAACATAAGACCAAAGTAATGACATTGAAACAAAGACTTTAAAAAAGCTGCCATTTTTTTTCAGTCTGCCGTAAAATCAAACTACAACTAAAGGACAAAGTATTGTGAAATAGTTCATTGTTCTGCCTGTAATTCCAATCTTTGTTGTTGTAACAAATAAGGGACCAAAAAACAAGTTATATTAGTCATTATATATATTTTTTTCAAATTAATTTGCCAATTAATCAGTGAGCAGAAATGTATTCTGCCAAATATCGAAACCTTAAAAAGACATCCATATAGTACAGTTGATTTTAATGGTTTTACAGTACAGTGACATTCTGAAAAGAACCGTATTAATTTTATTGATTGATAGATTAAGTCACAAAGTTTGGTGATTTAGAGCGTCAAGGCGTTATAAAAGAGCCCTTGACCCAGGGGCGGAGCCAAAATGTGGCTAATGGGTGGGCCTTGAAAAATCAGGGTGGGCTTGAATATTTCTCTCACTGTCCCGACACATCGTATATTCAAGTAAAATGACAATCTGAATAATATGAAGTTCAGATCTTCCTTAGAGAAGCACAATTATACCATTCTTAATAAATGTTTAAAAAAAAAACACACAACCAAACACAAATTCAAAAATAATTTAATAATTGACAAAAAATTTAAAAGTACATATTTTTTCATGAGTCTCACTGGGTGGGCAGACCCTACCCATGGCTCCGCCCCTGCCTTGACCACATGTCGGGTTACTGCCACAGCAAGACTCGTGCGTGCGTGAAGGCCTTTAACGCAAAGCAAAACAAAGTAGCCCTTGTTATTATGCTTCACAACTACAGGGGGCACCAAACCGCCTCTTACATTCATAGTCGTCACTCGAGAGCCCCCCATTAGTCCCCCCCCCCCCCTCCGTGGCCCCCCACTTTCACTGTCTTCTTCTTTTTCTCTTCTTTTAACTGTCAGATGATTGTCAGGTTACTCTCCAGTGCCACGGGGCACTGTGTGTGTTTGTGTGTGTGTGTGTGTGTCCAAGCGCAGGCAGGGCAATGTGGTCGTTGCTTGGTTGCCGTGACGACGCTGTCACGCATGTCATCCTCCCTGTTTTTTAAAGTTATTTATTCATATATGCAAGGGAAACACACACAGATGCACAAATGCACGCACACACACACACACACACACACACGCGCGCGCACACAGACAGTCTCACACGCATGCACTTACGCATGCGCACACACAATGACATACGTATAGACACGTGCACACAAACACACTCGCACATCCACACTTACACGCACACACACACACACACACACACACATGAAAAATGCTCTCAAAGACATGCAGAGGCACACATGCACTCACACAATGCGCACACAATATTATACACGTAGTCTCACACGCACACGCGCACACACACACAGTCGCCAATATCCACGTACATGTGCACACACACACGCTCATATACAAATGCACGCACAGTCTCACACACAGGCACTCACACACAGAGTTGTGGAATGATAATTGTGGCTCGCGCTTTGTATCGATCGGAGCTACTCTTTCTCCCCCTTCCTCCCTCCTCACCTTTGACTCCCCCCGTAGGCCTGGAGGAGCATCTGTCCATTCCCCCCTTCCCCCCTTCTCCTTTTCTCCTTCAGGTCATGTGATGCGCTCGGACAGGAAATCACTAGCGCTCACTCTTCATCTTCTCCCTCCTCCTCAAGGTTTTAACCCCCCCACCACCAGCCCCCACCCCGTCCTCCATTTTAGCCTCGAGGGGCAGAAGCTCCGGACCGCCGCGGTTCCGGATGCGGCTGCATTCGCATCCTCCTCTTCTTCTTTTCCTTCTTCGTCTTCCTGATGATGATCAGAGTCCAATTAGAGGTGCCCAGCGGGGGGTTGATTAGAGACCACCGCCGTGCTCGTCAAGCTGATGCTTGTGTTTTAAATTCTCCTCGCCGCCAGCGCTCTGTTCTTTGAAAGTACTCGTACTGCGAAGGCTTCATGAAGGCAGCCTTTACACGCTCCAGTTCCACTTTACACACGCTATTTTTACGTAGTTTGTCTATTGACGTGCATTTCAAATGCTCAAAAATGGGAGGAAATAATGACACAAAAGGCAGCCCAAAAAACTGCATGAATAATTTCTTTTTTTTTTTTTTTTTTATAACTGAATCATACAACACCTAAGTCTTTCTTTTGTTAAAATTGAAAGGTGGAATATGTTGGAAACTTATTAGAATAGAGTCATATATATATATATATATATATATATATATATATATATATATATATATATATATTATACATTATATGAATAACGTCATATTTTTGTGGATTCTGAATTTGTAATTTTACAAAAATTAAATCAGAAAAACGAAAATATTACGAGAATAAAGCCTTTTTTTGGATAAAAAAACCCCAAAAAGATAAAGATAAAATTGAAGTTAAATTTCCTTGAGGAAAAAGACAAGCTACGAGAATAAAGTTGCATTTTTAGATGAAATTAATAATTTCACAAAATTACATTTTTTGAGGGTAAAAGATAATGAGGCATTACGAGAATAGTTGTGTGATCAAGTGACAATTTTGCGAAAATTAAAAATAGAAAAGGAAATTAAAAAAAAGTTTTTTAAAATAAAATAAATATTACATTATTTGGGGCGGGTGGAGGGACAAAATATAATAAAGTTGTATTTTTAGCATGAAAGAAGGCGGAATAATGTTATTTCTTTTCCTAAGGGAAAATGGTCGTGAGGCTATGTGACGTTTACATATAAAAAAATAAGAACTCTTAAAAAAAAAGGCAAAACACAACAAGAAATTTGATGGGCTTTGCTGTGTGTATATGTGTGTGTATATACACATGCGCGCGTGTGTGTGTGTTGTTATCGAAGCTTCATGATTTGTACAGGTGTGTGGAGCCCAACTGTCACTGTGTCCCATCCTAATGCATGGTTACCTCTTTTGTCCCTCCCGCCCCTCCAGCTCTGGACACCACCCCCCCTCACTCTCTCCCCCCGCCCTTAAACGAACGTTGCTCCGCCCACTCCCCCGCCCTCTTTCTCACCTCTTTTGCTCTCTTCTCCTTTTTAAAATGTTTTTTCTCTCCACTTCACCAAAGCGCCGCCCGTCCCTCTAAAAGTGACCCCCTCCCAACTTCCCCTGCCCCCCTCCCCCTGGCACTCCTTTCCTCCTCAAGTGACTCTCCACCCCTGTTCTGCCCCCGCCCCCCTCTCTGTCCCTGCTCCCCAACAGGGCCCCGCGCCAGCAGCCGACCCCGCCAAGCCGAAGGCCTCTGAGAAGAAGAAGCAGGAGTCCCGCAAGGACCGCAAATAGGATACGGGGCGGGGCTGGGGCACGCTCCTTGGGCGGCTGCTCCGGCCCGGGCGGGACGGGGGGACGGGTGGCGGAGGGGGTGCAGCGGCGGCGGTAGAGGACGCCGCCGGGCGGGTGCTGATGACCATCGAGCTGGAGCTGACCCGCAAGAACGGCCAGGAGGGGCCAGGCGGCGGCCCCACCAAAGCGCCTGGCCTCCTTTCTCGCCTCGCCCGGCAGCTCACCCTTAAATAAGGTGGCGGGGGGGGGGGGGGCAGATGTGCCGTCTCTAATAAACGAGTGTAGCGTTATCTACATCGACTGAAATTTCTGATCCTCAACTCGGCGTTATCCCAGCCTTGTTTTGACGCTGCCCCCTTACTTCTGCCCCCACCCCACAGGGGCGCCACCCTGCATCCTGACCACCCCCAGCTCTTGCAAATGTTTCAATATTCTCTTCTAACCACTGTCTCCTCTCTCTCTACACCCCCCCACCCTTCTTCTTTTCTTAGATAAAGGTCTGACTCCTCCGTGACGCCTCCACCTCTCTAGTCTGCCTGACGCACCCCCCCTTCTCCTTTCCCCTCCGTCGTCATTACTTCCCATTATCTCTTTTCCTTTAAGGCAGGCTATAAGAAGAATAGATGCCCCCCGTGCGCCTCAATACCCCCCCCGCCCGTCCCCTAGCACTGTCAGTGGTAGTGTCAAATAATTTCCTCACCGGAGTCCCTTTATACACTCACCGGGCCACGCGTAAAAAAAGTGTTTAAGGCCTAACGACGCTCATAACCGGCGCCACAGGAGCCCGCCAGACGCCCCTCGGGCCGAGCCGGAGTCTCCTGAATCTTTTTTTTCCCCTTTATGACTCAATCTGGCGGAAAGCACGTGATGAAGCCCCGACCGGAACCTCGGGGCAGCGTGGACAGAGATATGGCAGTCCTGCCCTTTTTAAAATGAATTCATCTGCGTGACGCAAACAAAAGTTGGAATCGTAGAAGGATTGAGTTGCATGTTTTTTACAGAAAGACATTTTAGTAAATTAGGGCTGGAATTTGGAAAAAAAAGTCCCAACTTGACAGCAAAGTCAATTTTTTTCCAAGATCAAAGTCGCAATTTGGGGAAAAAATATTTAGTGGGGGAAAAAAAGTCGGACTGAAGTGGTATTTATTTCTAGAAGAATTGTAGGATATTTAGGGGGGAAAGGTCAGAATTTTACAGGAAGAAAGTTGAATTTTTCCAAAGTGAAAAGTCACATTTTTGCCTTATTAAAATTATAGTTTTGTCATCGAAGAAAATGCAAATATTCCAAGAACAAAGATGTAATTTTTCCAGGAAAAATGTTTTTTATTATTGGGTAAATTCATCTGAAATTTGCATGCAAAATCATATTTTTTGCCAATATAAAACGTCATAAGCCTTCCAGAAAAAAATGCATCTTTAAGAAAAAGTCATAATTCTATGGGAACAAAATTATATTTTTCAAGATTAAAATGCAAATATTCTAAGAATTAAGGCGTTTTTCCAGAAAAAAATGTCATATTTTCGGGAAAAAGTTAATTTCGCGGAAACAAAGTAAACGTGTACTTTTGGGGGAGGAAAAAACACAATAAAGTAGATTTTTTGTTTTCTTGGAATAATAAAATCCGCAAGTAAAGTCGTGATTTTTTTTTTTTTTGATGGAGGTTAATGGCGTCTATTTTGGGACGCCTTCAACTGGTAACAGCTGTGCCTTTCTTGGACAAGATAGCGGGTCGGTGTTGGGTGGCGGCGGGTATGATTTAGCGTCCGCCATTTCGCCTGGCAGGCCGGCGACTGACGAGCACGGATGACGTCAAGCGGCTAGAGGGCGGGCGGCGGATGGGAGCTACTTAAGACGGGACCGTCCTCCTTTTTTTTCCCCTGAACATCTCGCAGCCGTCTCTTCATTCCCCACATCCTCATCACGTCTTTGGCTTTTATCTCCTTCCGCTTCCTGTCGTCTGGCGGCGCAGCAGAATAGGACTCGGCACAATCCACTTCATTCGTTAAGCCTCTTCTTATCGGTCTTGCTGCTCACTCCCTCCTTCGCTTGCCCTTCAAACAACCCCGCCCTCCCTGCGCTCTCCCCCGGGAGCCATGTGGTCCTTGCCATCCCGCTCTCCTTCTTCTGACCATCCTTCAATCTTTTGTTCAAATGCCAAGACGTTCACCTCTGCCCTGACTGGCAAAGGGACGTTTGGTGTAAAAATCCGCATTTCCACCAAGAGTTCTGGTTGGCTTCGGCTTGGGAAGGTGAATCTTGATCCGGCTCGTGTTTCTTGGGGGGGCCATCGCTGCGTCTAAAATTACTCAAAAACAGCAAAATTTGTAAAGGACAAACAGCCTCTCTTGGTTTTTACGATATTTTTTATCAGCTATGCCTCAATAACTGGCAACTTTAGTGAGCTAGACGCAAACAACATTTCGTGAAGGACCAACAGCATTTGTTGCTAGCTGTGATATTTTTCTTTTTTTTAGCTCAATCTCAATAACTGAAAACTTTAGCAATCCAGACGCAATCATAAAATTTCACAAAGAACAAAGAGCCTCTGCTGTAGTCTACAATAGAATTTTAGCTACGCCTGAGTAACTGACAACTTTAGCGAGCTAAGCACAAACAACATTTCATGACGGACAAACAAGCCTTTGTTACGTATGATTTTTTAATTTTTTGCTACGCCTCAATAACTGAAAACTTTAGCCATTTAGATGCGAACATAAAATTACTCAAAGGACAAGCATCCTCTGCCGTAGAATAGATTTTTAGCTACGCCTCAGTAACTGACAACATACAGCGATGAGTTTTGACTGGACACTTGTTGCTAGGCCGAATTTAATGATACGTGCCCCCTGAGTCCAAAGTTTTTACCACCACAGTCGTGCTCAGAGCGCTGTTTCCTTGGCAACCTCGGGCAGGATGCTGAAATGCCTGCCATGGATAGCAGAAAAAGAAGAAGGAGAGTCAGCAGCCACTTCAGGAACATATCCATTGGCTTCAGCAGCAACTGTAGTGGTACATTTTAGCATCGACTTTTAGCTGCAACTTTTTGTAGTAACCAGCACAACTGACTTGATTGGATTCTTGCTTGACTTTTCCGCTTGGTGCTAGGCAGAATTCCATTTTTTGGAAATTAGATAACACCTCAAATACATAAACTTCGCTAGCTAGGCTTTGACGATACAAACCCACTTTCTTGACTTTTTCTCTACAGAAAACTTGAGGAAAATCTCAACAACTGAAAACCTTAGCTACCTAGACGCAGTGGGATTCGCTGCACCACACAAAGAAGCAAAAGGAGAGGGAGAGGCGGCAGGAACAGGACGTTAGACCAAGAATTGACATGGGTAATGTTTGTGTTGAACAACCCGCTATTTGTTTTTTCCCAGTGGAACTGTCAAGCATTGTGTACCGTTCTGGAACCAAACGAGGCTACTTGGTGGAAATTCGGTTCATTGTGTACGTCGTGCTAAGCATCAAAGCAACAATGTTAGCCCAAGTCAAGCAATAGAAAGTTTTCGCGATGGCTCCACTTCCTCAGCGAAGCCTTGGTTGGCTGGTGGTCTTCAAAGGTGCTCCCCTGTCCTCCAAAAACGAAACCACGAGCCAAACGGGGGATTGGCAGACGTCAAGCTTGGGGATGGCCGAGACTTGAATGTTCCAACTTCCTTTAGAAAATTCCGAGCTATCATGAATGCTTGTAATCGTATTAAAACGCCTTGTATGTTTTATGAGCTGTATTAGGAGCAATGTAACATTCTCTCATTTGAATTGACTTCAACTCAAGTTATTGTCGATGTTTTTTTTTTTCATTTTATTTTTTTTTGACATTTATTTAATTTAACGCTTGTCGTCGCTCTAATTGAATGTGTAATATGTTGTAAAAAGAACGTGAATAAAACATTTAAGCCTACCATGTTTGCCTTCTTTAATGACCAAGCTTTTAGTACAAGCAGTCAAAAAGACTCGCCCACACATAAAGTGTCTCTGCCAATGACTTTCAAAGTTCCGCCTTGACACTGCAACTATCACGGCAAAGCCAAAATGTAAGCAGAGCTAAAGTACTGTAGTAGCTTCGGGCTTGGTGACGAAATGCTGCATTCACCCACGATCAGAGAAGGGAAGTAACAAAGTACAAAATACTTCGTTACTGTAATTGAGTAGTTTTTTCCCCAATACTTATTGGTATTTGTTTTTTTAGAATACTTTTTACTTTTATCCGTTACATTTTATCACCGGTATTTGTACTTTTTACTCAATAGTTTCTTTTTTTTTTTTTTTTTTAACAATGATGCATGACGATTAAAAATAAATTACACCAATGTTCGTGGCTCCGCCAATCATATGAAGGGTTAACACCCGGTCCCGAACTTCTCTGCTCCAAGCTAGCTCTATCTCAAGCTATGACATCACCCGAGAAGGCGCTATGCTACCTGCTACAGAAGATAATCTAATTGGTAGGTCCAGAAGAAGTAAAATGATCGACAACGTGGAGTGTGTCGACGTTGAAAAACTTGAAACTGTCAACAATATGGGCTCGTCTCAGAACGAGCCAGCGCCAGCGAGTCAGCAACTTGGCTGACTCACAGCCATGACCTTAAAATATCGAGGTAAAGCTAAATGATTACTCTTTCGTTAGCTTGGGCCTGGTTAATGACGTTAGTTTTATACTGTTGAATGAAACAGCAGTTCGTTAATAAAATCGTGATTTCAAGAGGTGGGTCTACCTGCATGGTGTGTTAGTGACGACCTTTCAAATTCAATAGCCATCAAATTATGGCATGAGGAGGAAACATCCGGTAAAAAATACTTTTACTCATCAAGTACATTTCAGAGCCTATACTTTTTTACTTTTACTTGAAAGTATTGGAATGAGTAGTTTAACTTTTACCTACCAAAGTCATATTTTATACAAGTAATTGTACTTTTACTCAAGTACAGAATGTCAGTACTTTTTCCATCTCTGCCAATGGCAATGAAGCCAACGGATCCAATTTCCCGGCTATAATTCTTGATCCTTGGGGTATTTTGACTAAAGCATGTTAATGAGACACCTGGAAAATATCTCCTATAATATCCGTGTGTGAATAAATGGGGGTAATTACTCTCACTTATGATGAGGGGTTGATTTGTCCAAGTGGCATCAACTGTTAACATTTCCATTGAAATGAATAGAAATTACATTAATCAGTCCCTCCATGATTTCGCGGGTATTTTTTATGATTGTTGCGGTCTTAAATGTCGAATTTCATGGGCAATTTTCCTAAAAGTTGCGATATATATATATATATATATATATATATATATATATATATATATATTTTTTTTTTTTGCTCAAAACCTCATTTGTTTACAACTAAGCAAACTTTCCAAAAGGTTTAAGTGGATTTTTACTAAATATGTTTGAAAAAGCAACAGTTAACTACAAATGTGTATTTTTCTTTATTGGAAAATGATATTAGCAAACATTTCCTCTCGGCTTCTGGAGTTGAATCAAATATGACGGCAACAGTCTTTTTCTCAATGTGGCTCCTGTTTCTGGTAGACTGCAACCAAATATATATCTTTGTTAAGATGATGCTAAGCCAGAATGGTTCCTCCATTGATTACTTTCCCTGTCGGGGATCTTCTTATAGCTGGGTGGTCACTAGCAGACAGTGGGATGTTGATCGTTTCACAGATCTGACAAGAAAGTGAAAACACTTAAACGACTTTTTTCCCCAACTGCGTGCCTTGATAAAAAGTAATATCACATCATCAGCCTGTACTGTGAAATAACTACAGGTGGGCAATATATCAAATTTTCAAAACACTTTGTGAATGTTGTTAGGAGCATGTGGAAGCATGCAGTAGTTAGTACATTTACAATCATTTTAGTGTGATTATAAAAAAGTAAGTTTATGTACCCAAGGTAGTTAGTGCTACTTCTTCAGTTGATCATTTGGAACATATTTCAAATTTGTCTCATGATTAAACTTCAACTAACACATTTAAAGACAGGTTTAATGTTTTTTTTAATTTATGTCAGCATATGGCCCAACTCTAGGCTTAGCACACGTTATTCACATACACATTTTATGTAACTAAGTTTCACACCTTAATTTGTTCACACCTTAATTTGTTCACTTTCATCCCCTCCGTGACTATTTGTATAATGCATGTTTCTTTCAAAACTTTTCACGTGTAATTGGAACAGTCATGAAGTACTTGTCGATGGATGACTTTCTTAATCTATTATTACACTGCATTTAGAACAAAATAGTTTACCTCTGCTTTCTCGCACGAGGTCCGGATCTTGGTTTGCATGGTCCTATGCCGTGTTTTTAGTTGATAAATGCTTCGTGTTACTTTGCTCCACGTCTCTCTGCCGTCAACGGGCTCCATTGTTGGAAACAGGATGTGACGTGGTGATTTTCTTCTTAGTGGCTTCAGCTACCGCTGCTATTTCCATTAGGGCGCCCGCGGATCATTTTAGGCAGAATATCCCCAAAGTTATGTGAAATGTTCATTTTTAAAACATAGTTGTTGTGGTAATGTTACAGTGTTTAAACAAAGTTGCGGGAAAGTGCGATTTTGCGAGATTTTCTTGCTTTTGCGTTAATCGTTGCGATCGCAACTTCACGAAATGCTGCAGGGAGTGATTAATCCATAGCACCCCATAATATGGTACTTTATAAAAAAATACGGTAAGGACGTAAATATAATCTGAAATAATTAAAGTTGTTACACTGAAAGGCTTTGTGCTGCTTTTTCTGGTGTGCCCGCCTTGGTCACTGGGTGCAGCACAAGACAGAAAGAGAGATGGATGGATATACTATTCATTGAGATGTCTCAACTCCTCTCAGCTCATCAGTGCAGCACTAATATTAGTAGTTCTTCACGTAAGATAAAGAATATAAGACTGTTAGCACTGTTATGGTTTCTTTCTAAATGTGTTTGCTGCACTGTTTGTTTTCAATTAATTTCTAAAAGAGTTCTTGCACTGCAACACAGATGCTAATTAGCGTTAGCTTTAAGCTAGCAGACTGCAAGGCCAAACTAGATGCTTGTTTTTTTTTTAATACACAACGTGTTATTAATTTTTTTCATGTTACACACACAAAAAAAAGCACACAACATCAAGATTTGTTTCCCCCATACTGTAGATTTCGCAGGCGTACCAAATAAAGTGACTCATCGGCCTGAAGCGCACAAGTGCAGAGGAACAGAAGGCAAGAAGCAAAAAAGCACACGTTGGCAGCCAGCGTGAAAATATGCCTGGCTGGCGGTGTCGCAGGATCACCGGCGGCATCTGTCGTGTGGGCCCGCTGGCGTATGCTCCCAATATGCTAACGCTAATATCAGGTGACCTCTCCCCCCACTTCCCCTGCCCACCTTACTTTGAACGGCAACTGTATTTGTTAATCTTGTGGTGACCAGACGTGTCCGCTTTGTATGACTTAAAAAACGCGGCTCATTTTAAATTCCATTCAATAGGCATCTATTACTCCTGTCGTCATGGCTTGGGTTTCTTGAGTCTAACTGTACGCCACAATAATTAACCTAAACCATATAAATAAACACAAACATCATTGGACAGATGCCAAGATATGGTGGTTCTAAAGGAACAAAAGACGATGGATGGGGTTTTGCATTGTAAAAGCTCTGATGAGTTGTCGTGAATATTCGAGTCAAATTGACATGGTCAGTACTTAGTTGCGTATCAAATATTAATCTTCTGATGTATTTAGTAGTTGAATTACAGTATTATCATAGGTATTATTAATCACAAACTAACTAATAATCACAAAAATATATAAGGGTCAAACAGTAATATTGACGAATTTTTGGGGTAAAAAAGAAATGCCTTTTTTTTCCATTACAATTATAATGGGGGTCAATTATATGCGGACCCCTCAACCCGCTCCCCCTGACACTCGTGTCTTGTCCAGGTGTGCCTCGTCGTCTCAGGGTTGCGTTTAGTTCCCTGCTTTTTTGGACTTTGGTAATTTAGTGTTTTGAATCTTGCACACCTTCTTAGGCTTTGCCTTTTGCTTTTTTGTGTGTGTTGTTCATAAATACTTTGCAACTTACTCCCGCTTCCCGATTAGTACATCTTGCCGTATTGTAATATACAGTACTACATTGTATTCCGTTGTTGACACTGGTGCCTGCTGCCTGCTTTCACGTGTTGTCAGCTCAGATTGATGATGTGTTGTTGTGAGGAGTGGCCATGTTTGTATGATAGTGTTTGGGGTGCTTTTAAGCAGGTGGGGGTATCACCCACTGACCACCACCCTCACCTCCAAAAGGGGACATGAGAAAGAGTGATGCTGCTAGGGAGACTGGCAGGCGGCCTGGCTCGGGTTACGCCCGTCAGTGGAGTGGAGTGGAGGGGCGGCGGGGAGAATATGGTGTCAGGCCCCCCCAAAAAGCCACACGTGGTGGGGGTGGTCCGAACCGTGAAGCTGGTCGAGTGCCGTCCTTCACTTTTTAAGCCGGCGGCTTGTGAACGTCCAACATGGGCAAAGGGGTAAGTTTTCCTTTCTTCCTTCATTGAAGTGATTGAAATATGTATCACATTAAAACAATACTTGAAATGAATACAAAGCTGTTTTATTGAGCAATGCCCGTGGAATGTGGAAGACGGGCTATCTAATTGGTCACATATGGTGACCACATTTTGGGTCAAAACATGAGCACGCATGTTGTTTTGGGTGGAAGAAACAGTATGACAGTTAACTTGAAAAATGTATTGCGATGAACAAAACAACACAATACAAAGGACAAGACACTTTTAATGAAAGCACATCAGCATGCACACAAAATAAACTATTACGGGTAATTAAAATAAGTGGATTGAAAGCTTTTCTTTATTCAGGAACTATCACATAATAGATTAATATAATTACAATGTTTCATTATACACGTTGTCAGTGGGGATAAAGAAACTGAAACACAAAATGAAGGCCATTCAGATCAACTGAATGTTAGATTATTTATTCACCCCCCCAAACTGTGCATTATATTTAAGTTTCAGCAAGTTTGTTTGAACTGTGACCAGCTAAAAATATTGAATGGCAAAATCCATAAATATTTGTTGAAAGAAAATATAAGATGAAAAATACTAATGCACGAAAATAAAACCAGGTTTTGTGTTGAAACCTCTTCGTAAAGGTTTAGTTAAATTAAACTGTGCTGTGATTGGCAAAAATAATTAATGAAAAAACATGAATATTTCATGAAACACCCAAAATATAAGATCACAAATATTAAAATAAACAATGTTTTCGATTTGTTGAAAAAAATACAAACAATGTTAGATGCAAAAAACGAATTTTTACTAATTATATAAGTTAAAAAAAAACATGCTTTGTGTCGTAATGTTTATCATGTAAACACTGCATGAATTTATTGAAATGTACTGTATGAATTTCCGCTATTATTCTGTTTGTCATATTTTGTGGTTTACAAATTTAAATTTGCTTGTATTGGCCATATGTCTGTAGTTTAATGGCTCATAAAATCAGTGAAAGTTTGCAACTGGATGTTGCTTTAGTATTTTTTTTTTTTTAAGTATTTGTTCTAACTTAAGGATTTACTCTGTCACAAAATATGGTTTCCCCGTACTGGAAAATAGACCTTTTACAAATGATGGCGCTGCTGTGATGAGTGACAGGTGAGGCCGTCCAATGATTGCAGGAGCAGTGCCTGCAAACGCTGGCCAGTCAGCAAACGGTCAAACTTCAACTTCAGATGGCCTTTTTCAATGATTTTCCTTGTGCACATTCTGGGCTACTTGGCTTCTTTTGTCGCAAGGGAAGATAAGGCTTCAATATAAGCCTTTATTCGTCGTGCAACTGGGAAATTCCACAAGTCTAACAGGCCTCATTCGGGAAGCATTTGGTGTAAAAAAAAAAAAAAAAAAAAAAAAAAGACAAAGAAATGTCTTCATCCAGCATCTTCTTCCTCTCACAGTGGATGGCTGCTTAACTATAACAAGGCACATAATTGTAATATAAGCCTGAAAAAAATTACCTTAAATGGCAGACTTCCTGTTCATTTTCCGACATGGTTTCTAGAGAATTTTTTTATGGGTCTATCCATGATAGACATGGCCACCAAATTTCCGGTTGCTAATTGAAGCTGGCTTTGGGGGCTGAATTAAAAAAAAAAAAAAAAAAAAAAATGTAACAATTCGTGAGGCGAGTTATCATTATAGCTTGATGTTTTACGGCGAGTGATCAAACTTGCCACTGCCCACGCACAATGACAAAAACTCAAACAATTGGCATATCATGTCGTGCCATCTTTTTAGTATGCCTGGCACCAATTAGGTAGCAAACGAACAAACTCTAGGAGGCTTGTTTGCCTCTGGAACCAAAATTGGACTAAAATTTGAACCGAAAAGACTTTTATGTGGCTCTACTGATGATAGACATGGTGCCCAAATTTTATGTTGACAAGGGAAACTAGCTTTAGGGCCTGAATTAAAAAAAAAAAATAATGAGCGGAGTTATCAGTATTTTGAGTCAAAATGGCAGAGTTCCTGTGTCTGTTTTGACAGGGGATTGTGGGACTTTTTGTGCGTTTACTCATGCTGGATAACCCAACCAAATTTCAGGTTGCCAAGTGAAACTCTTTGAGGGCTGAGTTTTCCAAAAATTCACGAGCAGAGCTACCGAACATGGCCGCAAAATGTGCCGTATCCCTAAAAGCAAATTAGCTAGCAAAGAAAAGGCTTACGATTGCCTTGCTTTATCTTTATTTCCGACACACTTAACATCTCAGGATGAGATGGGGAAATATCGTTCCCGGCTTGATTTTTATTTGCATAATGACGCAATTGTGTTTTTATTCGTCGCCGTCGGGCCCCATTCCATTTAGCTTTATGGCAGAACAGGGGGGTAATCTTGTCGGAGAATTGCTCCACCAGACGCCATTTCAGGCTCGGCGCTCCCTCTTTGCCTCCGTTTGATTACTTTTCCCTCTGTGCCTGTTTTCTCCCGGCCGGCCGCCATGCGCTTGCGGAGACTGACAGTGGCAGGTGACTTCCACCTTCCCCTAGTAATGACTATTAGCATGTGTGAGAAGCTTTTTCTCTCCTTCACGTGCAGACAGAGATGGGAAAGTGTGAATAGACACAGGATATAAACATATAAATAGATTGAATGGCTCGACTGTTCAACATTATACTGTAATTATATTCTTCTTTAAAACCAGGAAATAATTTTGAAAAAATATATTGTCTTGCATTGTGCAAGGCGTAAACCGTTTTTAATATTAGAAAAAATTGGCAAGTGAATGGCATTAAAATTTACTGAAAAGTATTACATTTAATTTTCGATGAACTAGTTTAGCTGCTAAAGTTTGTGCAAGGTTATTTAAGCCGTACCGGGATTGGCTAAAAATCTTAAAATCGTATATGAATATGAAATAGCAAAGCATACAAACATATTTGGCCTAAAAATATCTTAATACTGTATTGTATATACCGGTAGATAAAAATGGTAATCCTCTTGCTGTATATTGTTGACGATGTCATCTTGGTCCCTGCAGTGCGCTGCAGAGAAGAAGAAGAGGAACCGGGATTTAGATGAGCTCAAGAAGGAGGTGGCCTTGGTAAGCTTCTTAACGTTCATTAATAGCATTACCATTTACAGCATCATCTGCTCCGTATGAAATGCAAGATGTAGCTATCTATAAAATGGTAGATAACATTCTCTTAAACATCCTTGTGGCTGTGAGTTGCATGTGTTTGACATCGGACTATACATTTTCTAAGTGCGACGTTTTTGCGTTTTCAATCAAATTTTTCTTTTTTTCCTTTGGTCTTCTTGTGTAAAACATCCACATTTTTCAAAACCGATAAGTGTTTGGGCTAACAAAAATTAATAGCTTTCCCCCACTAAGAAAGCCCACCCATAAATATGATTTTATGCTTTTTGTCCATAAGCTTAACTTGGATGTTTTACACCATGCGAATTTTCTTGCCTTTGAACTTTTTGTATAAAATGTCCAAATCTTACAGAACCAGTAAGTGCTTGCACTAACATAAGATTGCTCACCAGTTCAAAACTTAACTGTATAAACACACTACAGACTTTTAACGTAACGTCCACATTATCAGAAACTGAATTGTTTGGGCGAACAAAACAATGCCCTTTTAACTCATTCAGTACTAGGCATTTTCAAACCCCCTTTTCCCCTAACATCAACAACAACAAATGAAAAAAATATAAATAAATTCCTGGGATTGAATGGCTGGTCTGTGAAAAGACATAAATATGTCTTTGGGATTGAATGACTTTTAAAGACATCTTTGCGTCTTTTTTTTCTTGGCCTAGCCTTCCTTAGATGTTTGCCAATCTTTAATAAAAAAACAAACACATTTTCTTAGTGTGGGCTAACAAAAGTCATAAATTCTCTTCTCTAATCTTTGATCGAGTTGAATCCGCAGAGCCCTGAAATCACCGGTAATATTCATGCTAATCGAATTAGCATTTAGCATTTTTTGTTGTAGATTAGTGCTGAGTCTCCGCATTCAGCCTGATATCAGAATGACTCCCAATAGCTTCTGGCCACCACACGCACACCATCGGCGGTCACTCGTAGTCGAGTATGACTGTCCTCCTTCTTGGTCCTTGTGGGTCTTCAGGCGGGCGTGGAGACCGATCCTGGACCCGATGACTCACCCGTGCAGTGTGGACAGGGGAATGCAGAGGTCGTGGGTTTGGGTTGGGCCTGTTTGGTGGATGCTCTCTCCTTCCTGAGTCTGCGCTTGTCTTGTGTAGCATGGCGGAGGTCATCATTATACTCTGCAGCACCCTCACGGGCAAGGTTTCTCCAGATGACTCTCTTTTGCTGAGTGTTCCCAGGTCTTTAAGTCTATGTGGCACTTCTTTAGGTTGGTTTTAATGTTGTCCTTATACCTTTTCTTTTGGCCCCCAGGGGCCTGTTTTCCTTTAACAAGCTGTAAATAGAGAACCTGTTTTGGGAGGTGTGAGTCAGGCATACGAACAACATGGCCAGTCCATCTGAGCTGGTTTTGGGCGATGGTAGCGTTGATGGTGGGAATGTCAGCCTCCTCCAGGACACTGGTGTTGGTGCGTCGATCCTCCCAGCTAATCCTGAGGATTTTCCGGAGGCATCTCTGGTGGTACATCTCAAGTGCCTTTCGGAGCCTGCTGTATGTGGTCCAGGCTTCTGACCCATACAGAAGGGTGGGGAGTACCACAGCTTTATAGACCTGAATTTTGGTCTTAGCTTGCAGGTCACGATTTTCAAAAACTCGCTTCCTTAGTCTTGAGAAAGCGCCACTGGCACAGCTGAGGCGATGGTGTATTTCGTCATCTATGTTGGCTCTTGAGGACAGGAGGCTGCCAAGGTATGGGAAGTGGTCCACATTTTCCAGTCTGGTGTTGTTGATGGAGATGTTTGGGGGTAGCACAGGCATATTGTTGTTTGGTGGT
Organism: Filicampus tigris; assembly: GCF_054856515.1. Classification (NCBI taxonomy): domain Eukaryota; kingdom Metazoa; phylum Chordata; class Actinopteri; order Syngnathiformes; family Syngnathidae; genus Filicampus; species Filicampus tigris. The sequence continues at coordinate 14,648,010 of NC_141226.1, read as the reverse complement.
GGTTGGTGGAGGATCTGAGTCTGTTTTTATGTTGATGGCTAGACCAAGCTGGTTGTATGCTTTCGCAAAGGCAGATAAGGTACACTGTAGGTTCTCTTCTGAAAGAGCTACTAGGGCGTTATCATCCGCGTACTGCAGCTCCATGATCGATAGGGTGGTGGTTTTGCCGTTAGCCCTGAAGCGATTGATGTTGAAGAGTTGGCCGTCGGTCCTGTACATGACGTTGACTCCCTGGGGCAGATGCTTGCAGGTCAGATGGAGGATAGCAGCAATGAAGATCGAGAATAGCGTTGGAGCGATGACACATCCCTGTTTGCCTCCTGTGTCGACCCGGAAGGGTTCAGTTTCATCTCCACTGCCACTGAGTACTGTGGCTGACATGTTATCATGCAGCAGTCTCAGTACCCAGATATACTTGTCTGGGCAGCCCATCTTTGCTAGGACCAGCCAGAGGGCCTGACGGTTCACTGAATCAAAGGCTCTGGTGAGGTCTATGAAAGCCATGTATAACGACAGATTTTGTTCCCGGCATTTTTCTTGCAGTTGGCGAGAAGTGAAAATCATATCTGAGGTGCCTCTGTTTGGGCGAAAACCACTCTCAATATATTCAGGAAGGATGCTTTCTGACAGGGGGGTGAGCTTGTTTGCCAACACCCGAGCAAGCGCTTTCCCTATGGTGGAAAGGAGAGAAATGCCACAGTAATTTCCGCAGTCTGCCTTGTCTCCCTTCGTAAAGGTGGAGACTATTAGGGCGTCCCTAAGATGTGCTGGGATTTTCTCTCCATCCCAGAATTTGAGAAGAAGGGCATGGATGTGCTTAAGCAGATCAGGTCCGCCTTTTTTCAGGACTTCTGCTGGGATACCATCAGGCCCAGCAGCCTTGTTGTTTTTCATCTGCTTAATGGCATCTTGCACCTCATCCAGGCTCAACCATGCCCCCAACAATGGGAGGTTGAGGGAGTTGATCTTGGGACCCCATGTCAGGAACGGTGTCCCTATTTAGGAGGTCCTCGTAATATTCCCTCCACCTGTTTGTTATTGCCTCCTTTTCCTTAAGCAGCAGGAGCCCATCCTTGGAGTGAAGGGGGGTTAGGTAGCGGTTGCTGGGGCCATATACCGCTCTTATGGCTTCGAAAAACCTTCTTGTGTCCCCTGAGTCGGCAAGCCGCTGGATCTCCAGTGCCTTCTGTGTCCACCACTGGTTCTGCAATTGCCTGACTCGTGTTTGGACAGCTGCCTTAGCCTTTGCATGGGCTGCTATTTTTCACCTTGCAGTGGATGTTATTTTGCCAAGTGATAAAGGTTTGCCGCTTGACGTCAATGAGCTGCTGAATCTCTGTGTCATTCTCATCATACCAGTCCTGATGTCTCCGCTTTTTGTGACCAAGCATACTTCTGCAGGAGTTCATGATGACAGTAGAAAGTGCTCTCCAGTGTGTTTCAGTACGCGCTCACACACACGCACGCACAGAAAACCAAGCGCCCTCTGGCTGGGCCTCTTTGTACTCCAACGCCGAATAATTTGTGGGCCAGTAGCGGCGTGCAGCGACTCCCTGCACTTCTGTCAGAAACGCCATCGTAAAATGTGGCCTGACTTTTTCTCGGTCGGCCGTCTTCTGATGCGCCACTTGTCAGGCGGACCTTTTTGGCGGCGAGGATCCTGACAAGTGTTGCGCTTGGCTTTCGTCAGCCTGTCCTCGTCTCTGCTGGCTTTTGGCTGTCTCTCAGCATGATTTATGGTTGGCGTGTACAGTAGAGTGGACCTTAGGAATACTTCACAGACTTGTATACTTCATAAGAAAATGAAACAGGCTAATTCCTGGTTACACATAGACAAGTGGTGTCATTTTGAATCACTAAGAATTGGGGCGGGGCGCGAGTGGAATTTTGTCGAAGTTTGTAGACGGAAACGCAAAAGGAAAAAAAATAAATATAGACGATTAAATGTAAATTGAAGATGAAGATGTAAAGCTATTGATGAAATTGACCATTAAATAATTATATTTTGAAATATGATTTTCATTCATGCTATCTGCTACCTGATTTATATATATTCTATGACCTTATTAATTATTAGTAAGAAAGTATTAATTATTCAGTTTTTTTTAATAATGTAATGTATTTTTTATTTATTTTATGGCAGTTTTGATTATTAAACGGTATTTTAAATTATTCAGTGCCTATTTCACGGGCTTGCTGCATCATATAAACACCACTAAAAGCACCATGGTGTGTGTGTGTGTGTATGTGTGTGTGTGTGTGTGTGTGTGTGTGTGTGTTTGCCTACGTGTGTGCGCAGGGGTGTGCATGTGTGTACACGTGTGCCTGTGTGTATGTCAAAATTGATTTACAAAGCCTTGTTTTTTTGCAGGATGACCACAAAATCTCAGCGGACGACCTGTGCAAGCGATATGGACTGGACCTTGCGAAGGTACATACACAAATACGTACAGTATGTACCATGCTCCAGAGTGTCCCCATTCACCTTGTTTATCTTTTATCCCTCAATCTCACACACTTTTTTTTTATGGATGAGAATTTCCTTTAAAAAAAAAAACGTTGCACGCTTCCAGACAGACAATTGACGTGTTGATACAAATCAAACTATGACGCACATACATTCACACACACACACAGACACACACACACCCACACGCACGCACCCACGCAGCCCCACCCACACACACACACACACACACGCACATACACTTTGTGACCAAGGCAAAATCTATATTTCATGCCTGATTTTTATTGGGCGTAAAAATCAGGACAAAATGTTCAATAAAGTTCCATGCAGCAGCTTTACAATGCGAGGGAAGCATTGCGCGCTTTATGACACTCGGGCTGTTAAATAGGCCAGACAGGAGTACTCCACCAAAAAGTGGTGGGAAGTAATGAAGTATAAATACTTGGTTACTCTACTTAATTAGATTTGTATGTGTGTGTGTTTTGCATTGTTGCAAGCCAAAATTTCAGTAACAAACTTTTTGGGATAAAAATGCCCCTCTCCCACAAAAAAGGGAGCAATTAAAGATGCTGTGATGCCCCTGCATGTAGGCAAGGAGATCCACAGTCGCCAATGCACTTTCAGACATTTAATGAACGGTTTAAATAATTCAAATACAAAATGACAACACTCGAAAGGATCATCAAAATGGGCCATGGAACACATTCAACACTACAGTTGTTACTTTGCTTGTCCCAATGTACAGTGAAACCAGTTTATTTATGTTTTATTATGGGCCGGGAAATTTAATCGGCTAACATTAACTCTTTTACAATTGTTTCTTTCTTCCTTTCTTTCTTTGTTTTTAAACACATGACAACAAAAGATCCACTTCCCCCATAAAATCTGCAAAAAAATAGGCCGATTTTTGCAGATTATTGTCTGTTTTAAAGTTAAAGGGCAAGTCAACCCCAAAGTTGTCTTTACAATAATATGTTGTATGCATCCCTGCTAGTCTAAACATGGCATTTTTATTACATTTGCTTTTGTGAAATATGAGTTAAGAAGCAAAATTCACCCGTTTCTATCTATCTCAGGGGGCGGCCATTTTGTCACTTGCTGTCGGCTGAAAATGACATTACACTTGCTCAGGGCTCGGGTAACAATCAATCACAGCTCACTTGTTTTCTGAAGCTGAGCCCTGTTACCTGAGTCCTGAGCAACTGTGATGTCATTTTCAGTCGACAGCAAATGACAAAATGGCCGTCCCCTGAGATGGATAAAAACGTGGATTTTGCTGCTTAATTTGTATTCCACTAACACAATATTAATCAGAATATCAGGTTTGACTGTGGCTGCATAGAACATATTATTGTAAAGAAAAATTTGGGGTTGACTTCCCCCTTGAAACAAATATTAAAGTAAAATCATTGTAAAATGGTCTGCCTGTAATTTATACTTAGATTTTTGGAAGCGTTGTGGACTAAAAAAGAAGTTATTGTTTTAATTATGTCTTTTTCAGAAGTATCCTTACTTCTATTGAAGTACAGAGTGTGAGTACCATTGTCATCTCTGCCCCCAAATGAGTGTCTTCTTCTTCTTCCTCTTGTCTCACGCAGGGCCTCACCAATGCCAAGGCTGCTGAGGTTCTGGCCAGGGACGGGCTAAACGCCCTGACGCCGCCTCCAACCACGCCCGAGTGGGTCAAGTTCTGCCGCCAGCTGTTCGGCGGCTTCTCCATCCTGCTGTGGATCGGCGCCGTCCTCTGCTTCCTGGCCTACAGCATCCAGGTGGCCAGTGAGGACGAGCCGCCCAATGACAATGTGAGGCCCTGCAGGCACCACATGTACACTGCGCGCACCTCATTACCACCCGATGTCATCCGATACCAAACGGTAGAAGACATGGACCAGATGTGTTTCTCGGTCTATACCAGAAAACACGTTCTGTCTTGATGCTTGGCAGGTGTTGTTTGGTTAAAATGAACTCTCGTGTGGTTCATTTGGTCACCAAACAAGCTGACTTGAGTGTTTTTGCGCCTCTAAATGTCTAAACTGCCCGCTCGTTGCAGCATATCCCCATCCGGACCAAATTCTGGTTTAAATGACTTCCGGTGCGGTTCTTTTAGTCAAGAGCAAACACAAATGGACTGAGATGTTCTTGGGTCTCAGGAAAGTGGGTTAAGGGTTAAGGTAAGAAGCAAAATAATACAGACTAATCATTTGAACTGCTTTCTTGTTGCGGCGTATCGCCATCTGGACCAGATGACCAAATTTTATGTTCACTCACATTGAAAGGAACTCTAGTGCATTTCATCCGGTCTAGTGTGAACACAAGCTGACTGAGTACCTCCCAGTACTCTGGCAAGTGAACTGTGGTACAATTTTCATGCTATGTGCATCAAAAACACAGACCAGACATCTGAACCTCCTTGTTTCAGCGTATCGCCATCTGGACGAGAACCAAATTGTGCGTTCACACTTGTCAGGGACGGTTTGATCAAACTAACTCTCGTGCAGATCAAGTGTGAACACGAGGTGGTCTCAGGCCCTGAGAAAATCAACTCTGTTGCAGTTTGGATTACTTCAGCTCAAAAGTCAACGTGGTATGGACCAAAAATAAGCATGGGCCAGATGTCCGTGTCCCTCTCGCTTGTTGACAGTCCTGTATGTAGAAATGCATCTAAAAACACAACCAAGTTATAATGCGTCAGTAAAGGAATAATGGATGCCTCCCCCAGGGAAAGACGACAAGCGTCTCTTACTTCGCTGCATTAGCCTGCTTAAATACTCCAGCAAATGGAGACGAGCAGCCATCCATAGTGTGTTTTATGGCCGCCGGTCATTACGCAATCATTATTCAGCATTTAGAGGCGTTGCATAATGGAGGGCGTCACAAGGGGGGTGAGGCGAGGCAGATCGGAGGCACGCGTGCGCGGCACCGATAACGTTAATCTCCCCCGCGATTGCCATCTCGCCACGTTCGGCGGGGCGACTCGTGTTCCGCCGCACGCTTCAAAGCCTGCAAGCTCCCTCACTTTCCATGCGTACATAATGCACCATCCAGCTCTTCCGCCATCAGATCAACAGCCCACGCTACCTCTGAGCACGTATTAGCGCTAATAAGATGTGTGGTGTATTTACACGTGGCTGACAGATGCTTTGATAAATGTTATTAGTGGTTCATTTTTCAATAAGTATGCCAATACAGTGCTGCCAGTGAGAAACGGTCAAAAAATGTTTCCTAAAAAAATAAGTAAATAAACCCATTGTTTTTATTCGTTTAGTCGCTTTTAATTGATGTCGGTAAGAGAAAAAATGCACAAAAAAAAAATCAACACCTCATGGGGGCGGGTTAACCCCAATAATTTAAGAGATTGAAATAAGTAAGTAGTAAAAAAGTATTTTTATTACAATTTATTGAACCTAACACACAAAGTTTTCTGGGAAGTTGCGGTACAACTCTTTTCCTAGTTGAATGTCTGACATTTCCGACTTTTATCAAAAGCAGCATGTCACTCCCCGTGAGCGCGATGAAGTGAAAGAGACATTCCGGAGAAGCGTCGCCAGGAAGCCGAAGCGACAAGCCATTTTGCGAGGAAACAAATGTCTTTCTCGCTCTGGTGGATTTTTACACGCCCGCCGAGTGTGTCGTCGCTGTTGGATAAACATGCAAAAAAAAAGAAAAAAAAAAAAGAGGGGCACACTTTTCGAGAGGGATTTGATGTTCCGGGAGGCTGGCTTGCTGAAGGCAGCAGCTGGTAGGAGTTTTGTGAAAGATGCTCACTGGAAATATGAGAACGGAAGTCTCGGACTCAAGGCCTTGAACGCAGCGTCCAAAACGACTTGAATAGAACACGAGGACTCACTTGCTTGAAAATCTTTTTTTCATCAAAGACCGGATTGAAGCAAGCGTCCGCAGCACATCATTGCAATCCCCCAAATAGACACTGAGCAGTATCGAGCAGGCTGATTGGACGCTTAGTTACGTGCATGTTCATCTTCGGCAATGTCATCATGACATCATTATGTTACCCTCTACTACGCTGTTGCCTTAAATTTTTGGGGTGGGATTTTTTCAACTAAATAGAAATGATGATAAATAAAAACAAGAAAGCAGTGAAATGAAATTATCCAATCATTTGCTGTACCGCTCAGCCTTATTAAATTATTGAAATTAAAATGAAAGAAAGGAACAACAAAAATATTTGTACTCAAGTTAAAATTGTTAAACAAAGTCTACTTTTGCATTTTTAATAATAATAAAGGTTAAAGTAAATTGAATTTTTTTTTCAACCTTTTTAGATGAAAATTTAATCTGTTATATTTATCTTTAAATTTGTTCTTCCAATTTTAGGTAAATCAGTTTAACTGTCTTATTTCATTTTTTTTTAAAAAAAAGCTTTTTTTTAAAAAAAAAAAAACATTTCCCCCAATTTTAATTTAACTGATTGATTTATTTCATTTATCTGTTTTTGTGTTGTATGAATAAAAATGCCATTACATTTTGTTGCATTTTAAATTAAAATTTTCCTAATCATTGATATGACTTTAATTTTGGTTCTATTCATATAAGAATATTTTAAAAACTTTTTTTGAGTTTAGTTTTATTAGGAAAATGTTGCCTTTAATTATACTGTAACTTAATTGAATCAGTTTCTGTACTTTTTTCCATACAATTTTAATCAGTTTTATGTCCTTGAGACCGGATGAGGGCTGGCGCACTGCACAAGACATCTCCGCCCCCTAAAACGAGCCAATTTCACCGTAACACGAAATATGCCGTATAAATATCTATAATTTCCAGCTGTACCTGGGCGTGGTGCTGGCCGCCGTGGTCATCATTACCGGATGTTTCTCGTACTACCAAGAGGCCAAGAGCTCACGGATCATGGACTCCTTCAAGAAGATGGTGCCTCAAGTGAGTGGCAAGCAATTTCGTCAATTGAGAGAAACTTCCTTCGCCTGCCTAATTTCTCTTTGCCCGTCTTGTCTTTGGCAGCAAGCCATGGTGATCCGCGAGGGGGAAAAGGTGCAGATCGACGCCGAGCTGGTGGTGCAGGGAGATCTGGTGGAGATCAAAGGCGGGGATCGCATCCCGGCCGACCTGCGAGTCATCTCCGCCAGCGGATGTAAGGTGAGGACGCGGAGTGGAGGCTGGGATTATGGCTGCTCTTTTTAAATGGAGATTTACAGCTACAGGATGGAGCATGACAAGACAGAGCAAAAAAAACAGTCGGCATGGGTTGTAAGCAGTCCTTTGATGTTGAAGGATGAAAAAAAAAAAACCTACTTAAAATAGTGAGTTACACAAACAAATGATAAAACTCATTAAACTAATGGATGAATTACAAAAATAATCTTTTTATTGTGTGTGGTCGACTAGTTAGCATATCAGTCTCACAGTTCAGAGGTTGTGGGTTCGATCCCGGCTCCTGTATGGAGTTTTCATGTTCTCCCCGTGCCTGCGTGGGTTTTCTCCGGGTACTCCGGTTTCCTCCCACATTCCAAAAACATCCTTGGTAGGTTAATTGGACACTCTAAATTGCCCCTAGGTGTGATTGTGAGTGCGGATGTTTGTGTGTCTCTGTGTGCCCTGCGATTGGCTGGCAACCAATTCAGGGTGTCCCCCGCCTACTGCCCGAAGACTGCTGGGATAGGCTCCAGCACTTCCCGCGACCCTTGTGAGGATAAGCGGTATAGACAATTGATGGATGGATCTTTTTATTTAAATTTTTATTCCAGATGTTTGTTTTGTTTCAGTTTGTGATTAGGGAGGCTCGATACATAAATACTAGGGATGGGCGAGTACCGATACCAGTATGGGCCAATACAAGCCTTATTTTAAGGCTATTTAAATAAAGATATGTATTGTATCAGGTAGTCGTGTGAGCTGCCGATACTGTCTACTGATACTTAAGTAAAAAGAAAAAAAAAAACTGCCATGATGTAAGTCCTCCTTCGCAGTAGCTGGCACCATACTGCAGCAGTAAGAAATCCCTTTGTTCACATTTTTTGGTCATTGTGTATATATCAAAAGTACTAGAGGTACAGTATCGGTACTTGGTGTTTAATTAAATAGTGAATATTCGCACTGGCCTCGGTCAGAAAGTAAGTGGTATCAAACATCCCTAATAATTACATGCATTATTGTCAACAACATACTAAAATATATTTTAAAATAACTTTTTCTTTTTTGATTCATTGCAATTTTCCTTTATTTTTGTTTCACTCTGTGTATAGTCGAAAACATCACTACCAAAAATAAATAAAACTTGATTTTTACCGTATCACTTTATTTTTTTTTTTTACGCAATCACCTTATTTTTGTGTGATTTCCTTAATTCTTTTCACATTGTATTTACAAAACAGTTTGTAGTCAACCTCCATTCATTATTATCATTAGACATTAGTTGTTTTATGACATTTTTAGTAAAACAAATGAAATAACAGTTCAGATTCTCTTACACATTACACCCCCGCGAACAAAACAACATTTTTCTAGAGCTGACATATTGAGGCATTTACGACATTAAATTATAAAGGTTTAAAGAAAAAAACAAAAAAAAACCCAAAGAGATTCATGTTTTGACCTGATAAGTGTTTTACCGTATGTCACCATGTCTCCTTCCAAAGGTGGACAACTCATCTCTGACCGGCGAGTCGGAGCCCCAGACGCGCTCGCCCGACTTCACGAACGACAACCCCCTTGAGACCCGCAACATCTGCTTCTTTTCCACCAACTGCGTGGAGGGTCAGTAGGCCACATCTGGACCAGGCCGGCTCTCATTCGCGACACTTTTTTTGCTTTACCGTACAGCAGGGCTATAGATCTAGGCACAGATTAGACCTAAAGAAAAACCAAGACATATTTCGACCTTAAAAAGCAAAGCCCAATCCCATTGGCCTAGATTAACTAAAGATACACTAGCTACATTTCCTCCTAAAGGCCATGCACCTTTTAGCTCTTGAAACGTACAGTTCCTGAAACTAAAAGTCTCCAATCAGTTGCAGACGCCAACTCTAAGATTCTTGGAAGTTTTGAAAGTGTTAACCCCTTATAGCAAGGTCTTACTTTTAACCCTTGTAGGATTTGTTCTGGGGTGCCAAACAGTCTTAAAGTAACTTGTTCATGGGATTGAAAGGTTCCAGTCTGATATGGTCAGTTCCCAGACCTCTTTAAAGCACTACTTCCCTTGCATGTTCTTCTTTCAAATCCCCAAAATGACCCTGGAACTAAATATAAACAGGTGTTCCCACAAACAATGCTCGTCCAAATGCTCTGCAGAACTTGGCAGTGTTACTATTGCTAGAGAGCTTAATTTAGCTATGTGCTCTGGAACTGGTATGACGGGTCGATCCCTCACTCCAGGCACGGCCCGTGGCGTGGTGATCGGCACTGGGGACCGCACGGTGATGGGCCGCATCGCCACACTGGCGTCGGAGCTGGAGGTGCGGCGCACCCCCATCAACATCGAGATCGAGCACTTTATCCACATCATCACGGGCGTGGCTGTCTTCCTGGGAGTCAGCTTCTTTGTGCTCTCCTTCATCCTGGGATACACTTGGTTGGAGGCTGTCATCTTCCTCATCGGCATCATCGTGGCCAACGTGCCTGAAGGCCTCTTGGCCACCGTCACTGTGAGTTTATAATGTACCCAAATAGGACATTTTAGCAGTGTTCTAGCCATTTCCAGGAATCCTTGGCAGATGGATTTCCTATAGATTTTGTTGAATTACTAACTAGCATTAAACCGTAAGCTAAAACAACCCAAAAGCCAGTTTCACTTGACAAGATTACATTTAATTGTACTGTCTGGCATGAGAAGACCAACAGAAAAAGTCTCATGGACCCATACCTGGAAAGACACAGAAGGTCTACAATTTGGGTTTAAAGAGTCCGTTTTAGGCCAACTCCTCCCAGAGGAAAACTCAACAAGGTCAGAACTGAACCAATCATCTTAAAGTCAGCCTTCACATTCAATATCCCTTGGCCACATGAAATTAAAGGGAAAGCAAACGCAAACATTTTTTTTTCAAGAATATGTTCTATGCAAGCCCACTAGTCAAAACAGGGCATTCTGACAAATATTGCTTTTGTGGAATAAGTGATAATCACGGCAGCCGTGATTGGTCGTTGTGAGCAGTTGTGATGTCATTGACAGAAGACAAAATGGCTGGCCCCAGAGATGGCTAAAAACGAGTGCATTTTGCTGCTTAACTTATGTTCCACAAACGCAAAATTAATCAGAATGCCGTGTTTCAACTAGTGGGCCTGCTGGGAACATATTCTTGAATAAAATATGTTTGGGTTGATTTACGCTTTAAATAGCAATTTCCATCATGGTTAGACTCACAAAAAAGTCTCCAGAACATAAGAGGTCTGCTATTTTAGGCTAACTTCAAACGCTAACTCCTCCTTGAGGAAAACTCAACTCCACGACGTCACAGCTGAACCAACAGTTTTAATATTGTGCCCTTGAAGCCACAAGTCAAAGGGGGTCTGGTATTTTGATTTAACGTTGCCATTACAAGGTGTCCTTCAAAGGTGAACTCCAAGTGATTTTGTCTGATTGCTACCAGAGTTTAACTATGTAAAACGGGGGTGGGCAACTCTGGTCCTCGAGGGCTGCTGTCCTGCCTGTTTTATGTCTCCCTCCTCCATCACACCTGATTCAAATGACGAGCTGATCATTTGACTATATACAATCAACTTCAAATGATTAGATGATCATTTTAATCAGGCGTGTTAGTGGTGGGAAACATCTAAAACATAAAGAATAGTGGCCCTCGAGGACCGGAGTTTGACACCTGTGTCGTAGATGATAACTGCAGAAGGTCGGTGATAAACCAACCATCTTGAAAATTCTGCCCCCCGCAGCTGGTTTCACTGAGCATATTGAAATTCATTAAGACCATTTTATGGTACATTTCCAGGGTCCTTCAAAGCACACTCCTCCGAATTTGACCCACTTATACTCGACAAATAGGTTATGCGAAACTGCAGTTTTCTTCATTTATTTCCTTCATTGCGTCAAAGTGACAAATACATTCAGCTTACTTGGAACAGTGCATGAAAATGAGCCACATCCTGCTTCACCAAGTATAAAGACAGGATTATGTGATCTTATGTGGCAGCCTGCCCTGGTGACTTTCGATGACTCATGCGGATGCGCTTTGATGAATTACACCAGCATGTACTGTAGAATGTGTGTTGGTCTATACTCTATCTATGTCCCAGATGGCCCACAAATACACCTCGCTCAACCGCTCCTCTTCATCACCCTCCACTTTTCATCTTCCTCTTCTTCCTCCCAGGTGTGCCTCACCCTGACGGCCAAGCGTATGGCCAAGAAGAACTGCCTGGTGAAGAACCTGGAGGCCGTGGAGACCCTGGGCTCCACCTCCACCATCTGCTCGGACAAGACGGGCACACTGACGCAGAACCGAATGACTGTCGCCCACATGTGGTTCGACAACCAAATCCACGAGGCCGACACCACCGAGGACCAGAGCGGTAGGTAGGAGGGAGGCGAGGGCAGGGAGGGAGGCGAGGGCAAGGAGGGAGGGAGGGAGAGCTTGTAACCACCTGCCGAAATTCATCTGTTCAGCGTTCACTCACAGAGCGAGCTCGGCTGCTGCAGTGAACGCCGTTGCGCCGATTAATTGAACTGCAGCAGTAGGCGGCGGGGAGAGGGGCGGCAGGCGGGGGGAGGTGGGGTTACACCGCCTTCCCACAGTTCCCTAAGTAATGAGCTGGCTAACCTGTGAGAGCCACAGATATAACTAGGTTTGTATTTTGGTAACAACAATAAATTGGCATGGTTTTGAAAAACAATACGGACTGTTAGCACCTGTTCTTTCAAATCCTGTTTGACTATATAAAGTCAGGTCCATAAATATTGGGACATTGACACAATTCTTTTTTGGCTCTGAACACCGTCAAAATGGATTTGAAATTAAACAAGATGTGCTTTAACTGCATATTTTCCGCTTTAATTTAAGGGATTTCTATCCAAAGCGTGCGAATGGTGTAGGAATGACAACAGTTTGTCTATGTGCCTCCCACTTCAAAAGTAATGGGACAAATTACAGTATCAATCACAAATCAAACTTTCACTTCTTAATACAATAACAGCCTGAATTCTGGAACACATAATAGACATAACCAGGATTTCTGATGCTCTGCCAGGCCTATACTGAAACTTTCTTCAGTTCCTGTTTGTTCTTTGGGAATGTTCACTTAAGTTTTGTCTTCACCAAGTGAAAATGATGCTCAATTGGATTCAGGTCAAGTAATTCACTTGGCCATTGTATAACATTCCACTTCTTTGCCACGCCCAAGGAGTTCTGAAGCATTTGGGTTATTATGAGCAGATAATCAGATTGTCCAAAACACTTCAGAACATGTTCCATTGGTAGCCATACATGCTCACCTGGCCATGGAGCACCTGAGCAGTCAATTGTCATTACTTTTTGTCCCTTAAAAAATGTGAGGCACATATACAAACTGTTGTCATTCTGACTTCAGAGGCAAAAGATGCAAATTGTGTCACTGTCCCAATCGTTATGGATCTGACTGTATGTTAGCATTTGATCAGTTTTCAGTAGTCCTATTGCCATACTTTAAGCCACGATGTAAAATCTTGAGCGATCTGCCTTAGCAACCTCATTACAAAAAGTACTATCTTGCTATATGTTATTTTACCGACTGTTAGCATGATTGCATTAGATCAGTTCTTATTTGAAATAGTACCTGACAACAGGGCAATATGTATATCATGTAATCTGCCTTAGTGCTTTCTGTACTTAAGTGTCTATTGTATAGCGTATTTTGTGTTTTAATTTATTGCTTTCACTTGTTATATTATTGCTATTTTGTTGTTGTAATGTAAAGTGCTTTATTACAGCTGAAGCTGTTGTGAAATGCGCTGTACGAATAAAGTTGTATTGTATTGCTATATGTTGCCTTACCAACTGTTGGCATGACAGCATTTGATCAATCCTGACACAAAAGGAAAGTTTATTTACTTTAATGTAAAAAAGCCACAGGAAAGACACTCATTAATATGAAAACAGTGGCACTCTCGCCAAGCCATCTGTCTGTGCTCACATTCTGCCTGTGAATTCAGCAATCTGAAGAGAAATGAAAAATGAATGCAGAGGGCACCCACACTGAAGTGAAGGTCATTTTCACATAGATTGCTTCAGAGAAATCATCGTACAAATGTTGAAATAAATGTCATTCTTCAAATTGGGGAATTGAAAAATCACAATGGGAAAAAAAAAAGTTATCGTTGTTACTGACCTGCCGTACTCTTGTGCTATTTTGTGGGATCTGGAAGCTAAGCTGCTAGCATACATATTACAAGACTCCACCATCACAATAATCATATGTGTCACACAGTTCCCACTGCCACTCTGCTTGCAGGTTCATGTTTTGACAAGAGTTCTGCGACATGGGTGGCGTTGTCCCGCGTGGCTGCCCTGTGCAACCGGGCTGACTTCAGAGCGGGACAGGAGCAAGTCGCCATCTTGAAGGTGGGCAAACTCAACACACATGGCATACGTTTCCATTCATGAATAACAGCCATGCTTTTAGTTTTAGTGGGAACATTTAAGGTGGAACACAATCCAATGTGTTCATTTGTCATGTTTTAGCGTTTGATCCAAAGTCGTTTGATACGTGACTACAATTCAGTTCCTGATTTGGTCTGTTAGAGAAAATCTGCAAAGAAAAGTTGTTTGTTTTCCAAAGTAAAAAACAAAAATGTCCTATTTTGTTGAAACACAGGGCTTCTTCTAAAGCAAACTCCTCCAAAATGTCCTTTCCATCAGTCTGCTGTCATGGAAAAATACAGGAATCTTGGAATATTTACTGTTGGGAGGCAGAAATCAGAGGATTTGGACACATTTTAGTCAAGCAATGGCTCTAAATAATCAATTGATTATCAAAGTTGATTAATTTGAAAATGGGTTAGTTGTCAATTTAATAAATACATTTTATTAAATACCTCTACAGTAAAGCACCTTTAAACCATTCTTAGTAGTAGCTACCTAACTAGAGGGCAAAACACAATCATTAATCTCTGTACTCAATTGCTCTATTGCTATATTTTAACATACCAGATTATAGCATGTTAGCATTTGATCATTCTCATTTGAAAGAGTAACTGACTGCTGGAAGAAACTAAAACATTTTGATTGGCCTCAGCAATTTTTGTGCACAGGTTGCCAGCTTGCAATATGTTAGCACATCAGCAGTTTGCATGATAACATTTTTTAATTGCCATTAAAACTAGTATTCAAGTAAAGATCATAATGTCTAATCCCTTAGCGCTTTCCCTACTCTAGTTAAATTTAATTCATTTTGTATGTTAGCATTCCAGCTGTTAGACACTTAGCATTATCTCTATTCTCATTTGAGATGTAAAAAAAGTCATTGTGTCTCTGCCTTGCCGCTTTTTGCACTCTGTGGGCTATGTGTTTGCCTACCACCTGTTAGCATTCACTCTACCTATCTCAGTAGGCTTTAGAACATGGCCATTGACGCACGAGATGTCACACAAATTAAAATTATGAGTATTTATGGGGCTGTTAGCATGCTGGCTGTTAGCATACAAGCCATTACCCTTTTGTTGGGTGCCAAACATTTGGCCGCCTCGCAACCACGTCAAACGCATGAGGGCCAATTAGTGGGCCGGACTAAAATCCACTTCCGGCCATGCTTAGTCCAGCCATTTTAAAAAATTTGTCAGCCCCCACCCCCCGCCTCAAAAATGGGCATCCGGCCGGGCCGGAGGGTCCAACCGGTCCGGACCAGGGATGGACTGCCCAGCTCTGTTGAATACATACTCCGTGGCGTTTTCACGTTATTTTCTGTCTCTATGGTGAAAATGCCACGTGTGATGTACTGTTGTACCAATAAGTCTGGAAGATCGGTAAGAATGCAATTATTCTGTCTGCATCACGCTGTCAGAACCATCAACTATGGAATTAAAGCGAAGCCCATCACGAACAAATTTGCTGCGAAACGTAAATCTAACCTCTGTAAGTCAAGATTCACAATATTGAGATAAAACATGCACTGATAACAGTGTTTTCAGCAAAAACCGAACAAAAGTTATCAGTAACATTGACAACATAAGATTGCTGGCTTCAGCTGCAAGGGGCCAACTGGTAGTCCATCATGTATAAATCCGTGATGCTCAAGTTAAAAGGGCTCTACAGGGGCAAGGAAGCCCAACTTGTGACAAATATGTTACAAATAAAAATAAAAGAAAGGATGTAGTTCACCATTTAACTCCACCCTCACCCTCTACCCCCCCACATCAGTCTCTCAGAGCTCCACAGGTGTCGGGAGCCAATTAAAAGTGCATAAAAAGCATCGGCACTTTCACACTCCAATGCAGAGTGTCAGCAGGGAGCAGACAACCCTTCACAGAACTCTATTATTAGGATCTAAATAGCACTTGAATGGAGCTGCCGCCGGAGTGGACTTTAATTGCTTTATATAACGCTGTAAAAATCAGCCTCTTCAATAACATGTCATTAGATTTTATAAGTACATAACAGGCTATGCCGACAATGTATGAATGTAAATTCATCATGTTGGCGTGTAAAGGAAAATGGATGCCCCCTGAAGTATTTATAGGGATGGCCTACTCTGTATGTGTACTAAAATAGTTCAATAATTTGTAAATGTATTATTGTGAATAATACAAATCCGAACATGTGAAATTCTTTTTCCTACAATTGATTAATAAAAATACTGTAGTTTAAAATGATTTTTAAAAATCTTTAATTGTAAATAGTAAAATAAATCAACATTATTAGTATGATAAACAATTTTACATATAGTATATATTTAACATGTTTTATTATTATTTTTCTATCAAATGATTGGAGTAATTAACTGCAATTTATGTATAAATAATCAAATTAAAAACAGACTACCGTTAATTCTCTTTTAAATTATCAAATTAAAAATGAGAACGAACTATTATTCTCTTACAACAAACATCCACCCATCCATTATTATATCAAGTAAATACAGCAAGAATACATCTTTTTTTTTTTAATTTATTATTAGGTTTTCATTATAATTATCAATAAATACCTACAGGACAAGATGTGAAAATCCTTATCGATCTGCTTTTTTGGCACTGTGTTACCCTATTGCTATTTATTGGCATTTATTGTTAGCATTTGATCACTTATCATCCAGAACAGTCCTTTTGTTTTCTTTTGATGTGTTTATTCATTCATGAAAAAACATGGACAAACGTTACTGTGCATGCGTCCTTCTTGTGCCCATCGTTCATGAATGAATAAACAGCTGCCGAAAGAATTGGGCCGCCACGGTTCAGGCACCCCGCCGCCACTGCCGCTATGTTGTACGTCATCTCCTTCTGAGATGATATCGCACTCGTATTCATGACATCTGAGGAAATTACTCACAAAAACACAAGCGCAAAGCTCACACCAAGTCACATTCACAGCTGAAATCAGTGACAGCCATCTTGGACAGTTTTTTTTTTTTTTTTTGTCCAGAAAAAAAATTATTTGTTTTTTTAAATCAGTCTTTCATAAAATAAATACATTTCTGTTCTCAGGTTGCTGTTTTGCTATACAGTAGCTGTACAGTATTAGCGCGCTAACTGTTAGCATCTTAGCATTTAAAGAATTCCCATTTAAAACAGTGCCGACTGAAGGGCCTGTTCCCAGAGTATCATTAACGGTCCACGCAGTTTAACTCTCCAACTGTTAGCATGCTAGCTGTTAGCATTGTTTGCCACACTGGTGGATTTTTCCTTCTTTTTGGGTCCACTTAGGTTGTTGTAGATAATGTCATCTATGTTCATTCTTTATTTATGTCACCATTGTCGGAAAAGTGCAGGGACAACAACATTTGTGGCCAGACTACAATTCTCGGTGATGCAGATGTTGTTCAGCTCTACTTTGCATTATTAATGAGAGGCATAATGCGAGTGAACAACACTCTCCGGGGTGCAACTTTAATCAATTAAAGAACACCCAGAGGCAAAAGCTTCCGTTGCACCATGACAAAGACAACTCTCCTTTCTAGCCGCATCGTTAATGTGTGTGTGTGGGTGTGTGTGCGTGTTTCCTGCAGCGGGAGACGGCGGGCGACGCATCTGAGTCGGCGCTGCTAAAGTGCATCGAGCTGTGTTGTGGCAACGTTCGAAAGATGCGAAGCCTCAACAGCAAAGTGGCCGAGATCCCCTTCAATTCCACCAACAAGTATCAGGTACTGCATGACAACATTCAAACAAGTACCAGGTCCTACATGACCACTTTTAAAAAACCCACCAAGTACTAAGTAAAAAAATACTTGACAACAAGTACCAGGTACAACATGACATCTTTATAAATTCCACAAACAAGTTCTAGGTATAATGTGATACTAACAAACAACTCAGCTAATTGTTTTGGAGCAAACAACTTGCTTGCTTTGTTAGCATTGTTGCCAATGTCAACCATTTATATTCTAAAGTTGTTCCAGCTTTAATTACTGTTTAAGCCCCCCCAAAAAGTTGTTTTTCAGTGTAGGTACAAAATTAACAATTTACAACACCAACAAGTA
Source organism: Filicampus tigris (assembly GCF_054856515.1). Taxonomy (NCBI): domain Eukaryota; kingdom Metazoa; phylum Chordata; class Actinopteri; order Syngnathiformes; family Syngnathidae; genus Filicampus; species Filicampus tigris. The sequence goes on along the minus strand of NC_141226.1, from coordinate 14,629,958 downwards.
CCAGGTCTTACATGACATTGTTCAGAAAAAAAAAAGGACAAAATGACATCTTTAAAACCTCTGTCAGGTACAACATAGCATATTTGAAAAAACCCAACCAACAAGTACCAGGTGCAACACAGCATTATTAAAAAACAACAAAAAAAGTATATGGTACAACAAGGCATCTTTAAAATACTACCACAAAAAAGAATAAGGTACAAGATGACATTTTTTTTTTTAAATGTCCCAAAAAGTACCAAGGTACCAACAGGCCTGACTTGTACTCATTACTCTTGAGCACTAGTTTAATTGTAAAGCAGCTAATTAAAACACTAAGGCACTGTTGCGTAAGAAGACCTCTAGGCATGAGCAATCGATCTTAGCGGATCAGCCTCTAGGTCCCGCCCAGTGCTTTGATTAACTTTAATGGATGTCATTATTTCATGGTGCTCTTTCCCTCTCGGCGGGGGGCTTAAAGTAAAATGCGTGTCAGTGTAAATATTTAACATTTAAATCATTTATTGCATTGATGTCTATTTCATTGGGTGGTGCTCCGCAGTATCGGAGAAGACAATGCTGATTTATTTATGCTCTCTCGCTGGATCGCACAGCTAGCACCCCCTGACCTCCCCCGTCCCATCCCACTCCCTTGTCTCTTAAAGCTCTCCATCCATAAAGCAGAGGACAATCCTTCCGGTCATATTCTGGTCATGAAGGGAGCGCCGGAGAGAATCCTGGACAGGTTGGTGCATCAATAATGGATCAATGGCAGACTCATATAGACACAGTGTGGAAAAAAGACCGGAAAGCTGCCCTGGCTTTTATTCTCTGAAATGGCCAGTGAGGGGAAACGCTTACGTTTACGCTTAGAGGGTGCTGCCATAGTCATAGGCCTGTGCAGACAAAGCTAGATGATCAAAGGCGGATGTTTTCAGTCAGGGTATACGAGTGTGTAAAGACAAATTGTGTGTTTTTTGTCTGTATTTTTGGCTGTGTTTTTACAATTTAGAATTTGACATTTTCTTCTCCATACTCCAATTAATGGATTAAATCATTTAAGAATATAAATAAGTATAAATAGAGAATTTGTATTTTCCAGATGGTTGGACATCTGAAATGTACTTCTACCAGATACTACTAGATGACATGCTTAAAAACGCCACTGAAAAGAGTCAGGAATAACATAACATATTTGAAAACTCCACCAACAAGTACAACACGACATTCGGCTTTGGATTCTTTTTGAGAACTGGTCCCCAGTAATTGAATTCCTGGAATTTGTTAGTTTGCTTGCCTGAGGATCGCTTATCAATTTCTCTTACATCCCAAATGAGTGATTCAAGAAAGAAGCGTACTATGGTTTCTGTCGTTCCCTCTTTAGCTATCAAATCCACACTTTTGCGTGCACTCATACCAGGCATTCTAAAGCCAGCTTTTTGGGGTGCAGGCATAGCTACCTAGCTAACTCTGTGTGACTTGCGTGCACTCGCACCAGCCATTAAGGTGCTCTAAAGCCAGCATTTTTGGGGTGCAGGCATAGCTAGTTCGCTAACTGCACGTAACAATTGCACTGGATAACTGCAGATGAGAGCAAAGGTGCTCAAGTTCTTATTGGGGCCCGACTGATATGGATTTTTTGGAGGCTGATTCTGATATTTGGCCGAGTAAAATTTCGATAACCGATTAATCGTTCGATTAATACAAATAAAATGCAATTAATTAAATAACTTTTTTTTTCTCTTAACATATACAGCAATAAAGACATGAATTACAGGAAGAATATTTGAATGTTTGAATGTCATTATATTTGTCCTATGTTGAAATGTGTTGAAAAAAACGGCAGCTTTTTGCCCATTTCAAAAGAGCTAATATCGGCCAATTAAATCTGTAGGCCAATTAATTAGTTGGGCCCTAGTTCTTATATAATGGGTGAGGAGCGACTCATGCTGGACATCGAAGTACGTCACTGAGCTCCGTTTTGGTCACGCCCCCCAAAAAATCAGGACAACTGAAATGGTGAAAAACAGTTTCACGCTATAGCTCCACAGTTCAGTACATAGTTGTCGGTTTTCGACCATTTTCAGCAATTACCTTCAAATATGTATCATGTGTTTAGAAACTGGTGGTCGACTGGTTAGCACGTCCGCCTCACAGTTCAGAGGTCGTGGGTTCGATCCCGGCCCCGGCCTTCCTGTGTGGAGTTTGCATGTTCTCTCCGTGCCTGCGTGGGTTTTCTCCGGGTACTCCGGTTTCCTCCCACATTCCAAAAACATGCATGGTAAGTTGATTGGACACTCTAAATTGCCCCTAGGTGTGATTGTGAGTGTGTGTGTTTGTTTGTCTCCGTGTGCCCTGCGATTGGCTGGCAACCAGTTCAGGGTGTACCCTGCCTACCGCCCGATGACAGCTGGGATAGGCTCCAGCACGCCCGCGACCCTTGTGAGGACAAGCGGTATCGATAACGGATGGATGGATGGTGTTTAGAAACTCTGAATGGACTTTTACGGGCCAAAGAAAGAGCAAAACACCAGATTTGCTGACAGTTTGAACTGTCGCCTCTATATTTCACAATCTCATTAGCAAATGGGTGTTGTTTTTTTTCCCCCACCTCTTTATTTTTCTCTAGGTGCAGCAGCATCATGATCCACGGCCAGGAGCAGACCATAGATGACAAGTGGCGGGATGCCTTCCAGAATGCCTACATGGAGCTGGGCGGGCTGGGAGAACGAGTTCTCGGTAGTGTTCTTGTTACCCGCCGGGGAGTAGAGCACGTGCGGGGCGGAAGGGCGTCCATTATCTTTTATCATCTCCTCGGGTAAGAGGCTAGTTGAGCCAAATGTCCCTCGTAAGAAGTGCGCCGTGTTTATCGCTGCACTTTATCCAAATGAGAAAGCTTGCCGATCGGGCTCGGACGGAGCCAAACGCTGAGGAGACACAAAATGTTGGCGACACGTTTACAGCAGCTGTACGTATTTATCACCTGCATCGTAAATCTCTTATATAAAGACTTAAAGGCGATGGCAGACGACGCCATTGATTAGTCGTGCAAGAAATCACACTTTGGATGCAAAATATCGCAATAAATTCCAAACCCCGACAAAGCCTGGAAGCTTTTCTTCACTCAATATTATTTGATTACAGTTTTTGGGGGGTTAGAAAACTCATTTTTAAATGACCTAGTAAGATAATTTTATTTATTTTCGTTAATATGCCATATTGCATTGTATTTTCCGTTTGAATTGTATTTTCTTATTTGAAAAGAATGATAAATACCAACCCATCCTATCACAATTAATCAAATATTGATTCATATCTATTTAATTGATCCAAATTAATTCTAATTTCACAAGTTTGTATTTTGTTTTGTTGAAATATTTGTGTTAATTTTAAAAAGAGTTGGTCTTTTATTTTCATTTTAGATACTTTGAAAATAGATAAATGTGTATCCCTAACAACTGTAATATATATATATATATATATTATATATATATATATATATATATATATATATATATATATATATTAGAGATAAGAAATACGAAAAACATTAATAAGAAATTAAAATAAGAAATACATTGTTACATATACACAATACTTTATAATACCTGCAATACTTTCCTTTATATTTAAAATCTATGTTTGATTTTTGTCACATTTAATTTTTTTTAATGCTTGTATCAAGAATAGAAACTCTTTAATTTTGATGATGGGGGGAAAAAAAATCTTATCTTTCTTTAAATTATAGTTTATTTTCCAAGTTGGCTAAATATTTTTTTTTGTTTATGTATTTATTTATTTTTTCAAATTTAGATCAATGTTTCTCCAAGTGTTGTTGTACCAAGGCCTCCCGCTCTTAATCACTGGCATAGTACAGTTCAGTTGTATTTAACTTTTAGGTCTTTTTTTGATTTGACTTGCACCCCATGTTAAGCGCAGTCTTAATGTTCAACTGTACATAATGTTACCGTGCATTACAATAATATTAAATGTACTTTTTAGGTTTAAAACCTGTACTGTATTTTAATGTTGGTCATGATGATGGTACTTGGGAAGTCTTTTTTTTTCAGTGGTCCCTTGTGTAAAAAGTTCAAGAAGCACTTGTTCAGCTAACTGAAAATAGTACTTGTGGTGCAAGTGACTTTCTGGCCATCCATCATGGATTTGCCATCCCAGCAACGGTCTTGTGTCTCGTCTTTTTTTGTGCGTCTCGCAGGATTCTGTCACCTGAACCTGCCGGCATCTCAGTTCCCCCAAGGGTTCGCCTTCGACTGCGACGACGTGAACTTCCCCACCGAGCAGCTCTGCTTCCTGGGCCTCATCTCCATGATTGATCCGCCGCGCGCTGCCGTGCCCGACGCCGTGGGTAAATGCCGCTCGGCTGGCATCAAGGTAATTGTTTTTGTCTTCCGTCGAGAGGAAAGCCGTTTCCCGCGGCGTCATTTAAATACTGATGAGAAGTGTGATCAACTCCTGAAAGACTCCGGGCCTGTCATATATATACATAAAATATACATATAGATGCGTTCATTTCATTACTTTTGCGGGGTAGCATGCGGAATGCAAATAAACATGTGGGCGGATGACACACGTTGCGTTTAAAACTCAAGCGTTGAAGATTTTCCACACGGGTTGAGGGCTTTCTGTGATGTTGGTGAAAATGAAAGTGAAGCGTGTCGCCAGGTTTCCTCTGCGGGCGTTCTGCTCCGGCAACACTTTTTAGGCCCCAGTCCGGGCATAATCATGACTGATGGCAAGTGATGATATCTGTGTAAACGTCTACTTCTGGAGGAAGCAGACTACCGACAAACATACTCCAAAAATGACAATACACTGCCCTCCGATTATTATTGGAACAGCAAGGTCAATTCATTCGTTTTTGATGGCATTTACGTTTGAGATCAAAAGATAGAATATGAGACAAAAGTTGAGAAGTCCAGATTTTATTTTGTGGTATTTACTTTTTACATATCGATGTGTTAAACAAGTCAGGACAGAGTACTTTTTGTTTGAAGACCCCCACTGTTCAAGTGAGCAAATGTATTGCATTTGTGTTGCATTCTTCATTTGAAATGATTTTCCAGGCCTTTTGTGCAGCCCCTTTCAGTTCTTTGTTTTTGGGGGTTTCTCCCGTCACCGTCCTCATCAAGATGTGAAATGCATGATCTATTGAATTGGCCCTCCACTTTTTCTCATTGAAGTTATTTGATGTGTTGGCAGTGGAGGTTCACTGTGTACGTAAATATGAAAACACATAAATTAAAAAAAAAACTTTTTTTTTCACCAAAACTCTAAAATGTTGTTCTTATTTCAGTACCCTGTTCTACTGCATCCCATTGAAGCAGCAAAATAGTCCGGCCTTGAATGACAAAAAGTAGCTCTTTTCTGGTTTTGAAAAGTTGCATCATTCTAAACGTAGTGTTTACAGGGCTTGTCCAAAAGGAACCATCAGAGACATACAGTACGTCATCTTTGTAAAACCTTCCTCCAAAGCACCCAGAAAGGCTTTCAAGATGTTTGGCTCCCCTTACATTCACGGTTATGAAAGTATCAAGTCAATATTGTTTCTAATGTGCTTTGTGGTTACGTTTGCTATATGCTAATAGACAATCCTGGTTTCAGCGGTTAGTGATAGAATGTGTGTTGTATTGTAGCAATGATCGTATGAACATTGCCAGTTATTTAAGCAGAAAATATCTAAAATTGTGTCGTTTGTATATTTGAGTTTTTCTAAATCTTCATTTGGCTTTGTGTTTTGTGTCAAAGACAAACGCCGTTTAAAATAGATGACAATGTGCACATTGAAACACAATGTCCATGGTATCGTTTGTGTTGCTTTTGAATGAAAAGCAGCCATCTTTTAAATGGCTCATACTCGGCTTTTTACTCAAGACATTTTCTGAGAAAGTAAATTCAGAAAATTTCACTTTCTGGACCTGGATTTCCAACTTTGGAATTTTTATCGATGGCAGTGGGCATTCCCTAAACCGGAAAGGTTAAGCCACAAAACCCCAGTGGACAATTTGTGCAAGGATGATTTAAATCCACCCACCGCTTCCCAACTCACCCCAAAATTCTAAATGATCACAAATGAACAACATATTTCATACCCATGGCTCCTGAGGGAGCCCGCCGTTTGTTCACAGCGCAGATTTGGCCACACATGACAGTCATTTTTCACCAAAGCACTTGTGGCGCTAACAGCTCCATTCTTGTCAATTCAGCTGAGCGATGGGCCTTGAAGGCATCGTGTTGCGTTTGTTGTACGAGATGGCCTCAAGTTGAATGATGCTGTGACGATGATGTGCGCTCAGGTGATCATGGTCACTGGCGACCACCCGATCACGGCCAAGGCCATTGCCAAGGGGGTGGGCATCATCTCCGAGGGCAACGAGACGGTGGAGGACATCGCCGAACGCCTCAACATCCCATTTGGCCAAGTGAACCCCAGGTATGTTTTTTTTTGTTTGTCTCTAGAGCGCCATGTCTGCGTTTGGAGTATTTTGAGTTTTCAACTTATTAGTCACAGTTCGCTGATTTAAAAATAAATAAACAAATTGATATGCATGTGAAAAAAAGCAACTCGAGTAGTTTAGTAACTTTTTTTTTTTTTTTTTTTAAATTATGAATAGTCAAGGTTAGGGTCTGGGCCATCAAAGTAAAGTTAAACAGTGAAACAGAATTATGTGACAGGAAGTCACAAATAAAGAATGTTGTATTAGAATTACCCTGACAAGTACAACTGATGCAGAAAGTTACTTTAGTAATTGTAAATGTTAAATGTACTGTAGCTCATCACCATACAATGGATTTATACTAGTCCACAAAATAAACTTGCCTCGCTTTACGTGTGTGTCACAGTATGTTCTGCCTTGTTTTCTCCCCAGGGACGCTAAGGCCTGCGTGGTCCACGGTTCGGACCTGAAGCACATGAGCTCAGAGTACCTGGACGACCTGCTGAGGAACCACACCGAGATCGTGTTCGCTCGCACTTCACCGCAGCAGAAGCTCATCATCGTTGAGGGATGCCAGAGACAGGTGGGGAAGTGTGAGTGAGTGAGTGAGTGAGTGAGTATAATTATCCATGTAACCTAGTGCATCTTGTGTTCTGGGTCAGGAGTTACAGAGGACAACACAAGATCTTCATTAAGACTGGACAGTGTGCGTGCGCGCGTGTGCATGTGTGTGTATGTATTTGTGCATTTGTGTATGTATTTCTTGTTCATATGTACTTATTTGTCCTTGAAGAGACCATGTTTTTACTTCAGGGCCCAACGTGTCCGTGTGTGTATATATGTGTGTGTAAGTATTCCTGTCCATATATACTTGTTAAGACCATGTTTTGCATTGGCCCAACTCAAGTGCTCTTGTTTATGTGTCCTGAATTGAGTGTGTGCCAGTGTTCTTGTCCATGTGTCCTTAAGGAGTGTCGTGCGAGTGGGTGATTGTGTGGTAAGAGTGTTCTTGTCCGTGTGTCTTTATGTGTGTTTTACTGTTTTTTTTCATGTGTTTGTGTGTCTGCATGCATGTGTATGGGTGTTCTTGTCCATGTTTATTCATGGGGAATATATTTCAGGATACACATAGAACGACACGAGATACTCGTATAAGGATCGGACTGTGTGTGCGTGTGTGTTAAGGAGCCTGAATGTTGTCGTCTTTGGAAAGCATGTAGCCGCATACCAATGTGTCCAATGAATGTAAGTGTGTGATCGTGTGTGTTGAATCTAAGTGTGCGCGTTTTTGTTTTGAATGCATTTGAATGGCTGAACTGGTAATTGCAAATGAAAACAGGTGCTCGTGTGTGTGCTTCTTATTTCAGGTCCTTTTGTAGTGTTATCGTGAGAGTGTGTGCGCATGTATGTGTGGGTATAGGCAGTAATGAATAGCTGGTTGAACATAATTGTGTACGCATGATATTTTAATCTATGCCTGTGGCGTCTGTGCGTGGGCACACTTGAGGTCAAGCTCCAATTCCCCCCTGGACTTACTCTAACTGTGCCCACTGAATGATTACGACTCAATTCCATTCCTCATTTAATCTCCCCCGAGACTCTCTCGAAAAGACGTTATTAAGAGGAAAGTGCAGGCGCTTAAATCATGCCACTTATCTCACTCTTCTTGACACTTTTTCCCCCCCATCTGGGGGTCCACAGGGGGCCATTGTGGCTGTGACGGGTGACGGCGTCAACGACTCGCCAGCCCTGAAGAAGGCCGACATCGGCGTCGCCATGGGGATCGCCGGCTCAGACGTGTCCAAGCAGGCGGCCGACATGATCCTGCTGGATGACAACTTTGCCTCCATCGTCACCGGCGTGGAGGAGGGTGAGTGATTGGCAACGCAAACATAGACGATTACATAGACGGGGAAAAAAGCGGCTTCTGGCTATATTTTTAGTTTCCCGTCTTATCGTTGATCGCCTACAAAATGAGCATCCGTCATAGGCGGATAGGCGGACCGGTCCGTCACATAGCCCGTATGACCAGCTCTGGAAATGTCGATCATAACAGGACATATCAAAAACTCTCAAGGACTCATACTCCAAAATTGAACAGAGAGCATTTTGGTTCCAAGCGGCCATTTTTGGACGAGGGTGATATCCTCCTAGGGAGCTCACGTAATTGCGCCCAAATGTCAAACACATATACTTGACCAGGGCGTCACCATATGAGTAGCCTGTGGCTTGGTCTAAAAATAGCTCACCAGTGATGGGACATTGTGATTTCCTAAGAATGTGATTCCAATAAAAAAGTGTTGTATATTGATATTTATCTGTTAAATCATTGTTGGTAATTACTGCGATAAGTCGTTGACATGATCAGTGTCTTCACATAGGTGAATATCATTAATTATTCATAACACCTAATACGGTTTAATTTTGAGCAAAGTTATTTCTCAAGTGGGTATCAAACTAGTCCTTGGCCCATCGCATTAATCAGTAACTAACTCTCAGTTTCAAAAAGTTTGACCCCTGCACTAGACAGATGGGCGATGCTTAGTTGCAAAGCATTTTAGCCTACACCGTAGGATGTGGGTGTAGCCTTTGGCACCAGTTTCACCAATCAACAGAATTTTGTGTGGGTTCTCAACGTTGCAGTTTTAGCATTTAAAACTGTGTATGAAAACCTACCGCCTGGATGCGCAAACACAGAGGTTTTCCTAAAGTCACAATCGCGACACGCTTCTGCAGTATATTAAAAAAAAGATCCCAGATGGCACGGGGATGTCTTGCACGAGCACAGAGTTTGCATATTTATGATCAGGCCTCGCACACAGAGGAGACTTTATGCAAACAACAATATAAAGAGCTTTGAAAGGAGAAGGGGGCTAAGACTTTCCACAGGAGACCGGTGTTTAATCTAAAGTGATGGCGGCCGCGGCTAATAAAGTCACTCACTCTGGAGGCAGACGCTGTGCATTTTCAATTTACTTCAAGTCTCTAACACCGGGAAACAGAAAATCCGGCCTTTATTACGAGGGTTGTTATCCCATGCTGATGTCTTTATCTCTGCAGGGCGCCTCATCTTTGACAACCTGAAGAAGTCCATCGCGTACACGCTGACCAGCAACATCCCAGAGATCTCGCCCTTCCTGCTCTTCATCATCGCCAGCGTTCCCCTTCCGCTGGGAACGGTCACCATCCTCTGCATCGACTTGGGCACGGACATGGTGAGTGGCGGGAACATGATCAGAATAATAATGAAACGCGCAAGCAGTGAAGAACAGGCCCAGACGCCGCCGTTTTCATGGCGAATCCTCGAAATGATCATCAAACTTAGATGCCATGCCCTAGTTTATTTGTACAGCACATTTCATGTGCAAAGTACAAGACAATTCAAAGTGCTTTACATGAAACGCTTAAAAGCATTACAGAAAGAGAAACTAAATATTAAGACATTCGAAAAATCATAATAAAATCATCCAAAATAATTCAAATAAAATGATAAAAACAATAATAAGTCTAAATAAATTAAGACACAGTGCAAATGACGACAAATGCAAAAAAGTTTCACAATTTCACGTCTTGGATACTTTCCATTTGGGTGAATTCCATAGGAGTGTGTCAAAGTACGAGCCCTGGAATTTGCCCAAAATAGCTGCTTCTAACCAAAATGGCCAACTTCCTGTTCAACTCCGAGCATGGGTCCTTGAGACTTTTTTTTGTGTGTTCTGCTGTGATACACATGTCCGCCCAATTTTCCGTTGATCAGCAAAAGTGGTGTCCAGGGGTAAGTTGTTTGAGTTTTCCAGGAGTTGCAACTGAGTGCAAAGTTGCTGCTTCAAACCAAAAATGGTCGACTCCGTTCGATTCTTAGAATGGATCCTTGATTTAATTTTTTTTTTGGGCCCTTTCAAGATAGACAATTTAGCGTTGATCAGTGACACCGAGTTGGGGGGTAACTTTTATTACATTTTCAAGGAGGCACTACCGAGTGAATTTTGGAGCATGCATAAAAAACAAATTTTCACCAGGATAAATGCACTTGCATTAATTTGGTTGTTGGGCATGTTGAGGCCCCCAAAGGTGACCATAATTGATTGGAAGATAAATAACAGCCACCCACTAAACGAACAATCATCAGTCACTGAAAGGACAGTACAGACAGTACAGTTTAGACTTAAACTCATGCTGACTTGGTGAATTGAATCTTGCAGTCGAGGCATATCCAGCGAAAAGATAATGTACTGTTTATAACTACAATCTGTTTGTCACTCGTGAAACAATTTCCTTTGTACTATGAAAGCGTTTGACGTCTCTGAGGCAGAATCAAATGTAAACTGATGAATGCCAGTGAAGTCTTTGTGACTCACTCCTTCCTGTGTCTCTTTTCTTTGCTGGTGACGGCTTAAGGCCTGCAGACAAGTGGCATGCCGACAGTCCTTTTCGCCGCTGACACGGGAAACACAATGGAGGAAGAGTGAAATGTTTTAAACGTGAACGCTTAGTGTCAAGCGCTCGCTTTGTTCCCGTTGTCGCTAATGGAGGTCGCTGCAGAGCTTGCTGCTAATCTGTCCCGCTGACAGGCAGCGTTTGTTCTTTTTTTTTTTTTTTTTTTACCTTCAGGGTGCTCATATTCCAATCAGTACAATGAGACAACAGTTAGCATTGCTTCAGTGCAGGCCACTGGGTCCCTTGTACCTGCGCTGCCACGTTAGATTTGCCGCACATGGAGCTAACCGCTAGCGTTGTACAGACTAGTTGATTTGCCAGTGACGTTAAGGCTAGGTTCACACCGCAGGCAAATGTGACCCAGATCGGATTTTTTTTGCCCATATGCGACCTGTATCTGTTTTTTTTTATGACAGTCTGAACAGCTCAATTCCGATTTTTTTCAAATGCGACCTGGGTCGCTTTCATGTGAATTGAGCATTAAGACCTGCGGTGTGAACCTAGCCTTAGAGTGTGACCTTCACAGGTCGCTTATTACATGTGTTAGCTTGAAGAGAAGCAACAGATCAGTGTGTTGAATGAAATTTTGAATGAAACCAGTATTATTTGTTTATCAATTCACCTTTATGGGTTAATTATGTTCTCCCTTCTATGAGCTTCAGTTCAGCATGTTGAACTAATTGGAGACACTTACCGTTCCTAAGTGGTATTGAGAAAGGAGAGGCTTTACCTTAGCCTGCTGCTTAAGATGAAACAAAATCGTTTTAAAAACAGCTAACCCTATTTGTCAGTCCAAATTAAAATCACTGTCAAATTGAAAACCCAAGTTCAAGATGGTTAGCTTTAGATAAGGTGCCAGGGGCCGCAAATCAACAGGTTGGGATTTACTGTACAAGGGCCACTGGGACCAAGCATTAGAACTTAGGTTTTTTTTTTCATTGAACTTCAAGAAGTTAAGTGCCATCCAGGACATGATTTCCTCCAGGCAGGACAAAAGTGGCCTTAAGGAGAAAGCGTCCTTTTTGCCTAGCGGGACTTATATCTGACTGTGAGCCACACAGCAGTGAAAGGAAATACCATGCCTTCTTAAGATGGACCCCAGGAGCCGAAAATACAATGAAAACAGCAAAGGCCCCAACGTTGAATCCTGTGGAACACCATACGACAGTGGGGCAGAGCTGGAGTCAGGACAAGCAAGACTAATACAAAAAGTTCTGTCTGCTAAATAGGTTTTCCATCTCTTTCTGCTTCAACACACCTAACTAATGTCGAGGAAGACTTACTTGAGATTTTTTTTTTTTTTTTGCCTTAAGTATCCGTGGATGGTATCGGCAGCCTCCACCATCACCCGATATCTTAAAATAAGGTCGGTATCGGCCGGATACCTATACCTACCCGTCCCTACTTTTACTTATCCTGCTGTTAAAATATAATTGGAGTTCTGAGTCTGCAATATTGTATCCTAACTCATTACTTTGAAATGCCAAGAACTAATATTACAATATGGTGGCAACTCAGCTGCCATAATCAAATTGTAGCTTGTCAAAGGTGACCTTGTTGGTTTTTCGCAGCAGGACATTTTGTTCTTGTTGATCAATATTTGTTTGGCTGTCTCCAGATCAAAGTCCCGTCGTGACAGGAGTGAAGTTTGAAAAGCAGCTAAATTGTGTTTTGCATTAAAAAGAAAACAAGAACTTAAAAAAAGCCCAGCTTGCCTTCAAAGTAAGACGTCAGCGTGTCGGTGAGAAGCGCTGGCGGTGCGAAACAGCTGGATGTCGGCTTTGAAGAGTTGCAGGCGCTGAAGATCTTCCACGAATCATAAGAAGCGAAGCGAACTTGTTATAGTTGTTGAGTCGCGTCTTATCGGACAAGGAAATGCGGGGGGTTGGACCGCCACACCTTCACTTTGAGGCAGGAGAACCCGGCTGAGAGAGAGAAATCTCAGCCAATCAGCAAAGATTTAAAAAAATATATATATCAATGATAACATCATCCAGTGATAAGAAAAAATGTAATAACTTAGACTTATATGGAGACGTGAGAATGCTTAACAATAACTCATGGGAGTAATTAAAATCTATTAATGAGTGAGTGTGTGTGACTGTATTCATGTTGCGAAAAGTATTTTTGGTGAACAGATGGTACTTGAGGATTTTTTTTTTTTTTTAAATGTTCATGGAAGCAACATTACAGATTTAGTAGAGAGGTTCCAGAGGTGTGGGTGAGGGGGTGGTAGCAACGTGTTTGACAAAATCCAACTTTATATATATACTATGTATCAATATCTTGATTAAAAAGTGTCAGATAGATTGTGGTAATAAAGAAAGCAAAACAGAATGAGTAGTTCCTTTGGTGTTGATTATCGGAGCAGATTTTGGGCATTTTGACGCAAATCGGCCTTGGCCTTTTTGTTCGATAAAGGATCGATTTCAATCTGGGTTATTTTGGCTCGGATAGGGAGATAAGCAAAGTACGAATTAGGGATAGACCGATTATCGGACCCAATATTATGTATTTTGACGAATATCGGCTTAACTTCAAATAACTATTTATTTAAATCCTTTGATTACTTTATAAGAGATTCTACTGACCCTGGGAACACTCTGGACTTTTTGTTTTGTTTGAAACCAAAACAAACACAAGTGAAATTTTAACATTTCTGTCTGTCTGAGGACTTTATTTACTGTACAAAACTATATGGCACTATTGTTTAACTTTTTAACTTTTGAAGACATGCTGATGACTCTGGGAGCTTGGCAAATTTAGAATAATGATAAAAAAAAATCAACATTATGCAAGTCTGAAAAATTGTTCAATAAACATATGCTTAAAGACATTTCAAGAAAATGAAGAGTTAAACATTTTTTTTTTTTTAGATTTTGACAATATTTTCCTTTTAGCTGAAAATGAATATCGGCTCCAAATATCGGTTATCAGAGTCCTTGGCTGCTAATAATCGGTATCGGTATTGGCCCTGAAAAAAACATTTCGGTCTATCTCTAGTACGAATGCCATTGCTCATTGCTGCTGTTGTTTAGTTGAGTGTTTTTCCACTATGCTATGCAAATAGAAAATAAACATCTTGAATAAGGCATGTTGCAGAGCCAGGGAGCTCCTTGCACTTTTTGGTAGAATTTAGACAATAAACAATTGTGTCGATTGTCTAATTAAAAAAAACAAAACTTTTTGCATATCTGAAAAGCTGTTTAAAGTCATTTAAACATAGTTAAGCATTGTTATTATTTAAAATGTCGACAACAATATTTTTGAATATCAGTTATCAGTTACCCCTGTATCGGGCTATCCCTAACGTTTGCCTGAAGTGATGGCAGTTGAAACGCTGTTTGTGTAACTTTGACTTGCGTTGTGGAATTTTGTTGTAACATGAAAAAATGTCAAGTAAGCTCTGCCAAAAAATATGCAAAAGGACAAAGAAAACGAAAATAAGACAAAAGCAATAATTTTGTAGTTTGTCTAGTTTGATATCAGTTAAAACACTCACATTTTACGAGATTTGAAAAGTTTATTTACCACTGGAAATATTGATGGAATTCCAACTTTAGCAGTTCCAATATGTCGGTCAAAAAGTGTATAGTATCTTTTGCTTTAAAATATGCAAACAGCACAAACAATGTTTGTCTCGCATGATGGCGGTTGAAACGCGGTTGAAATCTCCTGCCGTTCAGATTCCAACTTTGGTGGTTGTTCCTCCGTATGCGTGAGAACGCCAGCTGAAAAAAAGAACAAGCTGGCACATCTGCCAGCTTGTTAGCAGTTTGTCAACGTCTTGCCATTCAACTCTGCGGGGCTGCAACTGAGCCGTCGCCGGTGACAAGCAACACCCTCGGATGTTATTTTTAGCTTCCACCTGCATCAAAGTGCGTAATGAGGCCTGCACTCCAATTTGAGGAAAAAAATGTAGCACAAAATCTGCAGTGAAATCATTATGCATCAATATTGTCTTTTTTTTTGACAGGGGCTTGAATTGCTTAATCAACTTGAGCACTGATTTTCATCTCTTTAAGCACATTTTTTTAAATTATTAGTGATTCATTTAAAAAAAATAATTTCCCCCAAATTATTATTTCTAATCTCTCTGCCTTCACAGTATAAAACCTGTTTCATTTAGAACTGTGATTATCAAGTGTGGTATACAAAGAATCACTAAATTAAATGCAATTCAAATTTACAACGTTTAAAATATGAAATAAAATCAAACATACTAGAATGAAGATTGTAGCTGTACATCTTGTTTAAAGATGTTTTTATTGCAGTACCATACATTTATTCATTATATGAAAATTGGTTGGCACTCAATCCTAAGTAGGTTCTATTTGTTTAATAGCTGGCATTGAACAAGTTAATGTTGGCCATTATGGCAGTACTTGGAGAGCTGAATATTTTTTGAGGTAGCATTTCCCGTAAAAGGTTTGAGAACCATTGATTTAGAAGAAATGTAGTGATATTTGAACGTTATTCCACCAGATTCAACCAATTTCCCATTGTAGCCTGACTCATCAAATTCTTCAAATCTCATCAGTTATATTACATAATGAAATGTGCCACACTCAAATGAGAGAGAAAAAAAAACTCTGGCAGAAGTGAACACGTTATAACATCGAGGTCGGAGTGGCGCCAGTCATCATCAAAGTGGATTTGTCACCTCCCCTTTTTGTCTACCTTAGATCCACCTTAAGGCGCGGAGATTTCCTGTGTGCCGTCGAACATATTGTGCGCTGACAGCAGCTCAATATCTTTTATTACATGCGCCTTTTCCACTCTTCTAATGTGCAATTGAAAGGAAGAGTAAATAAGAAAGAAATTACGTGTTCAGAAAATGGGATATCCTTTTTGTTTAATCTACAAGATGTTTTAAGGACGGGGGTGGAAAACATTTGTGCTCATGGACTGCATCTGATTTTGTTTTTGCTTTATTAACAGACACAATTAATAGATGAGATTAAATAAATAGATATGCAATCAATATTTTTTTCTTTTTCCAATGTATTCTTTTTTTACAGTTAATTCAATTAGTTACCAATGAAATATTAAATGTTACAATTATTTTACTGATATTTTTCATTTTATTTACAGTAAAATCCAATTATTGATGAAAATATACAAATCCTGAATACATTTGCATTTTTTTCCATTGTACTGATATATTTTTACATTTGTTATAGTTAATAAAAAGTAAATGCATATGTGAAATAGTTTAATTTACTTTTTTTATTTAAAGTAAATTATTTAATTATCAAAATTTTACTAGCATTGCTTTTATTTATAATAAATTTACCATTTATTAAATAAAATTATACAAAAATGTCAAATGCACATGTAAAATGTCTATTGTACACGTTTTACTTCAATATTTACAATAAATTAAGTAACCAATTATTTTATCAAATTAAATGGAATAGATTAACGCACAGTATATGTAAATCTTTTACACAAATGTTTTATTATATTACTTAACAAAAACTGAAATGATTTAATACTTAATGACAAACGTATATGTACATGTCTGAATGAAATCAAATAAATGTCATAGTAGTAATAACAATAATGAAGTCCTCTCCCCCATATTCTCTCTCCAGGTTCCTGCCATCTCATTGGCCTATGAGACGGCGGAGAGCGACATAATGAAACGGCAGCCCAGGAACCCCATAACGGACAAGCTGGTAAACGAGCGACTCATCAGCATGGCCTATGGGCAGATAGGTGCGTATTAGTGTATATACTATTTATATATTTATTTGTTATATAATCTCGAGATACCGTAAATTCAGCGCCTATGTGTCCATGTCGCTGTTTTGAGTTGAAGTGATAAAGCCAACATATTTTTGCTTTATTGTTCTAATTTGATTTAGGACTTTTTTATGCTTACGCCACAATTGTTTGGTAGAATTTTATTTAGTTGGTCGTAGTGAACGCTTAAAAGTAGATTAAGATTTCATATTTCTTTCATATTAATTCATGGTTCATTTATCTTTATTTTATTTTAGCGTAGACTAACCTATAAAACCAAAATATGTATAGTAAATCTGATATTTCTATAATTGTAATATAGATTAATTTATTCCATGTGTTTGTTTAAAATACATAGGAAGAGGACCTTGGAAAAAAAAAAAGAAAAAGTATATATTGCAATCTCAATATTGAGGGGGGGAAAAAATCACAATTACGTTTTTTTTTCAAAGCGGTTCAACCCTACTTTAGAGTGTGGCTGGAACATAAAATGTGTTAAAAGTGAAGCCCCGTGATATGTGGAAAACTCTGTCCCCCTATGTCAACGTGAAGATGAATCAATGCCACAACATCTCTAAAATTCTTAACAATTAAACACAGGGGAACTTGATCTTCTCTGTTGACATTTACAGCAAACTGAGCGTGGCCAATGTGACCGTACCCCACTTAATCTTGGTCACGCGTATCTCGGCCTGCTGCAGCCCCCCTTTCCTCTCCACGGCTGCCTTTTATCTCTCCTCTGGCTTGATATACAGTAGATGGCGCGGGACGAGCGACAAAATCAAAGGCTGGCAACATTTCACAGCCTTTTTTAAATGGGTCAAAAGATGACAGGGCGCCGCTGGATGGCGTATGGCTTGCCGCCAATGTCGAGTGACGCCAGGCAAACGATATCGCCCAACAATATCCCGCCGCCTCTTCCAGCACCGTTAAAGTCTGTCAACGTAAACACACTGAAGATTAATAACGGGCTCGCCTGGATTGGACTCTCCATGAGGCTCTTAAAAAACATGTCAGTCACGTTAGCCCGGCTTGGAATTAAAAGTGGTTATTGGCTTTTTGTTGCTGCCTCCGGCCATCCTAAGATCAGCTGTGATCATTTATTACAATAGTTGGTGATGGATGCCCAATGGGAGAGTATAAAAAAAAAAAGCCTTGAGGGGAGAAAAAAGAATAGTCAGCAACGTATGTGATGGCTCTACCTGTTTCAGTTACTACGCAGCTGTGAATGAAAGTGGCAAGAAGAAACTATAATATATGAAGATGTGAACATGAATAAAAAGGCACCGAGAATAGTCAGCAGAATTGCATGTGACTATAAATGGATCAGTATATACTGAGAGAGACATATGCAGTTGTGAATGAAACCAGCAAGAGTCTGATATACTACAGTATAAGATGTGAACATAAATTGCAACGATGCAGCGATTAATAAGTACTGTACAAAAAAGCATGAGCAAAAAGGCAGCAAAAATAGTCAGCAGCATTGCATTCAAAGAGTACACGTGGCTCAGTAAATACTTCTCATATGTGGAGTTCTGAATGAAACCAGCAAGAATAGGCTATGCCAGGGGTGCCCACACTTTTTCAGCCTGAGAGCTACTTATGACATGACCCAGTCCAAATGATCTACCACCTACTAAAAATGCAAAACACATTATTTATAAATATATTGAGAATTATTGTTATATGTACCGTTTATGCTGGTGTACCTTGCATGACTGCATCAGCCTATATCCCACAATACAGCAAAAAATGTTTTGTAATTACCTTAATGCATGGATGTATGGAAGCCCATTCCCGCCAGTAAAAAAAAAAAAAAATCCGCCAGTAAAAAACTTTTTTTTTTTCCTTTGGAAGAAGCCCATTCCCGCCAGTAATTTTATTAATTTTTTTCCGCCAACGCATTTGGTCTGAACGTAGCATGAACGTAGAAATACAGTAGTGAGGACGGATGATAGGCTGGCGATCTACCCACAATGCCTTTGCGATTGACCAGTTGATTGCGATCGACGTAATGGGCACCATTATGCTATAAATGGCATACTGTATGATGATGTGAATCTGAGCAATAGAGCAGCAAGAATAGTCAGCAGCATTGTAGGGGACAACTATTCATACATGGTTGCGAATGAAACCAGCAAGAATATACTATACTATATACTGTATGCAGATGAGAATGTGAGCAAAAAGGCAGCAATAATAGTCAGCAACACTGTATAGTGCGCATACATTCATCAGTAACTACTTCACATACAGACTGCATCTATGAAGATTTAAATGAATCCAGCAAGGCATTACCTACTATGCATATTATATATATATGGACATGCGAACAAAAAACAGCAAGAATAGTCAGCAGCATTGTATGTTGTACATTAACTGAATTTAAAGATACAAGAAAATGATGATGAAATCAGCAAGAGTGTACAACTGGATACTATGTACAACAATGTTCAATACGTGGCTCAGGAAATACTCCACGCGTTCGTCGAGTCACACTGCTGACAAGTGACGTTCCATTTTCGACACTTGGGAAGATTCTAAATGGGTTAAGTGGAATCAGTTGATTACATTCTGTTCGTTTCAATTATTCCCCCGCTTTTCATCAGCGCGATGCCTGCAGATTTTTAAAAATTTTCTTTATAAATGAGCCGAATTTGTATTTAGTGCTCACTCATTCACTGGCTGATGCTGGCGTCCACTCCAGCACTGGCGGTTTCCCCCTCAAATCACTTTGGTTAAGAGCATCTGCCAAATGATGACATGAAAATGCATCATTGCACACTTTGATGAGGCTGACGAGGCGAGGATTGGCTCACTTCATTGGCTGCACCTGAAAAATCCAATACTGAAATGCCGCTTTTAAATGAACAAAAATGCTCAGTTTGAATATTTTGTGGTTGTAGTGCACAGCCACATTGCCTCACACAGAGTAATTATAATGCGTTATCTGATTGTGTATATTTGTGTTCATTTTGTATATACATACTGTATATTAAAAACATTAAAAATATATATATAATAATATATATGTGGAATAGATATTTAAAAATTGTTTATCATTATTATTATGAATAATCTACATTTATTGAATGCATCTAATATAGTAGTATTATAAAAACAAAAAAAATACCAGATGCCCAAATGAAACAGTGCCATGAACTAATATATTATTGCTATTATTTTATAATTACAATGTCAGGGTTGGCTTGGAGGAGGACCCAAATGCAGGGAAGCAGGGAGATGGTCAAAACAAAATGTGTTTAATTTCCAAAGAAAACAAAAAGGCAAATGCCGCCGTAGCAGATTCGGAGGGCGGCCGCAGGAAGTGTGTCGCCGTAGCAGGGTCGGAGGGCGGCCACAGGATGTGCGCCGCCGTAGCATGGTCGGAGGGCAGCCGGAGGGCAGCCATAAGGCGTGCGCTGCCGGAACAGGAACTGGTGGCGGCCACGGGACGTACGCCGCCCGAATAGAATATGTATATATATATATATATATGTATATGTATATATGTGTATGTGTATATGTGTTTTACCACATAAATACCTACAATTAGGTCTGTTTGTGTGACATCAGGGATGATTCAGGCACTGGCCGGCTTTTTCACCTACTTTGTCATCTTGGCCGAGAATGGCTTCCTGCCGATGACGCTGCTTGGTATCCGCATCGACTGGGATGATCGCATGGTCAACGACGTGGAGGACTTTTACGGGCAGCAGTGGGTGAGGACTCCGCACGTACACATAAACATACACACGCAGTATACAACAGCATTGACGGTGGCATTGGGCCTCCTGCAGACGTATGAGCAGAGGAAGATTGTGGAGTACACGTGCCACACGGCCTTCTTCACCAGCATCGTAGTGGTGCAGTGGGCCGATCTCATCATCTGCAAGACCAGGAGGAACTCCCTCTTCCAGCAGGGCATGAAGTGAGTTCAAATGTCATGCTAAGATTGGAGTTAATTTTGAGACACCAGCACCACTTTTCACACAAAATTGATTGGACACGTCTGTCTTAACAGGACACTCAAAAAAAACCCACTTAGAATTGAACAGGAAGTAAGCAATTTAGGATTGTAGCATCCATTTTGGACTCCAAGTTGCACCCCTCTGGAAAGATAGGGGGAAAAATAGCTCTGGTCACCAGTTTCACCAATTGAAAAGATAAAAGAAAAAGTATTTTGGACCCAACCCCCCTACTTGAACAAGAAGTGGGTCATCTTGGTTTGAAGCAGCCATTTCTCACTCAGTCACACCCCCTGAAAAGCTAGAAAATCAATTAGCCCCTGACACTAGTTTTTCCAATCAGCACAAAACTGGTCGGAAATATCCCGTAATAACATTTTGCACGAAAAAGTCTCAAGGACGATTGCTTGGATTTGAACAGGAAGTAGACCATTTTGGTTTGAAGCAGTAAATATGCGCTTAGCCACGCCAGTTGGAAAGTTTGGGGAAAAAAATTAGCCCCTAACACAAGTTTGATAGATGGACATGAAATTGGGTGGACATGTCTCACATGGGTCCTTGAGACTTTTTAGTCTACTATTACTACTACTACTACTTTAGTCTACTTGGAAATTGAACTGGAAGTCAGAAATTTGGATTATAGTTATAGGCTACAGTATATTACACTGAGTCACTCACTCTGGAAAGTAGGAAAAAAATCAGCACCTGAAACCGATCGACACAAAATTAGGTGGATTTGTTAGTCATAACAAGAGGCTTGAGCCTCAAGGATCTTTGCCCGGAATTGAGCAGGAAGCAGCCATTTGAGGAGAATTGGAAGGTTCACCAACCAAGTTGGGATATTGCACAGGTTTTAAAAAAAAATCTAATGGCAGTTCCAGTTTTTGACCAAAGTTAAAGCCCTGGCAGACACCTATAGTCTTTTTGGATCAGAATAGATTCACTGATGTTGTGTTGTGATTATCTGTCCACAGGAACAGGATCCTGATCTTTGGCCTGTTCATTGAGACAGCCCTGGCCGCGTTCCTCTCTTACTGCCCCGGAATGGACGTGGCCCTGCGCATGTACCCACTCAAGTAGGCTACCTGTTTGAACATACGTCCACCCAACCAGGGCTTTGGTTTTAACCTCCATTATCCCGCCATTGTTGACTTTAAATGAAGCCGTCTACCTCGTTATCCTCTTCCCCAGGATCGGCTGGTGGTTCTGCGCCTTCCCATACAGTCTTCTGATCTTCTTGTACGACGAAATTCGTAAATTAATTCTGCGGAGAAACCCCGGAGGTAAGTGCGGTTATTAGCGAGAGAGTGAGATTAAACGCTTTCCCAACCTCTTTGTCTTGTTCATAAACCAGCGGAAGAGTAAATTGCTTTGGACTTGCGTGTCGAGATCCTCGAGTGGCAATTTTCCTGCGAGAGCGACTTAACAGCGTCTCTTGTCCCACGTCACTCTTGTGATTTTGATCAGAATGATCTCAGGAATAACCATACTGGCAAGATATTAGCAAGCAATCAGAAGGCCCTCTTGAAATTGCTTCGGTCTTGTTGTTGATTTTTTTTCCCCTTTTTTTAAATTCAGCCCCGAAGCCAGCTTCACATAGCGACGTGAAATTTGCTAGGCATGTCTGTCAGGAGTAGACACACAATCTCATGAATCACAGAAAGTCTGACATTTTGGTTTGAAGCAGTCATTTTAGGGTCCTTTCTTAGAGGATTATACAATTTTCTAGCAATGAGGAGACCCACCAAAAAAACGTTTAAAAAATGCTTTCCCAAACACACATACTGGTTTGAAGCGGCCATTTTAGGGTCATTTTGGCCATCTCTAGTGGTCCATCAAATTCAAACTCTGTAGAGATTTTGCCCAATTCCTACTATAATACTAAAAATAAAAGTTCCACATGAGAGTAACCCCACAGAAAAAAACTCAAAGTAAGCAACGGGAAGTTTGCCATTTTGGTCTGAAGTAGCCATTTTAAGGTCAGTTTTGGCCATTTCGATGGGCCACTCAAAGAAAAAGTCAGAGTTTGCCTGATTGCTGAGTTAGAACCTTGTATGCTAGACACACGGGTGACACAAAATTGTGAAACATATTATTTTTCATCATTATATATGGGCTGAATATGACAGTGAAGTTTGGTGACTGGCCGTAAAGAGACCCTCAAGGCTGCCAGTTTGGTTCAAATCGCCTATTACGGTATATAGAATGGGATGGTTATTTTGGCCATTGGCAGGTGTTCTTTGCAAGCTCCTGATGTATTTCACCCAATTGCGACCTAATTGGAGTTACGCATGCTATGAAAAATGGGTGACGCTAAATTGCGAACACCCTGAGTTTTGGTCAGTACGTGGCGGTGAGCATGGTGGCCGAAGTTTGGCTCGGCACAGAACACGAGAGCACAACTCCACAGGGTTCCTACATGGACTTACCGGTAATTTGTGTGTGTTTATCAAGTTGAAATTCCCAAGCTAACATGTCGAGTCCCGTTTTGTCTGGAATCAGAAGCACAAGACAAACAGTAATCACTTCAAATGCTGCGGCAGCGGCAGTGTTGCATGCTGGGAGGATTATTCAGCACTCAGACACATTCGTTCCTAGCGCAGGGCCGGCCGAGGGTCTCCTCATGAATAAAATATGGGCTTCATAATAACTCTCGGGTGACAATATTTGAGGCAATATCAATACAAAGTGAAAATGCCGGCTATCCAAGTTGCAAGAGAAAAAAAATGCAAATGACACAATTTGCATCGCTATAAAAATAAAAAGACTGAAAGGGCGAGCCAGCGGATGCCGTTGCTGACAAGTACTTTTCAGACCGTAAATATGAAAATAGCTTGTTTCCCGTGCCACTAATAATCATCTACAAGACCCTTTTGAGTCATAGTTAACTGCACTCAATTCAAAATAGATCAAAGCTGTTTTTGTCTGTCTTCAAAGGATGCTTTATTGTCGTAAAATGGCGGCTGTTTTTATAGCAATGTTAGAACTTTACACATTTATTTATTAATTTTCAAAATGGTTTGTAAACTACAAGTTAAACCCTGAAAGGCTCTTATCGATAGCTACCTCCAACCATGCTGAGGACACTGGTGAAAATGTATCCAAAATTGGCTACGATTTTTTTTACTTTTAAATTCAGCCTCCGGAGGCAATTCAATTTAGCTAAATAAAATTTGGAAGGCATATTTGCCATGAGTAGAACCCCCAAAAAGTTTCAACAAGCCGTGCTTAAGAAGACAATAGAATTCTGCCATTTTGACGTGGACATTTTATGGTCAGTTTCCAAGGCTCCACCAAGGACTGCTGGTGAAATTGTCGGATTCATAACAAATTTGAACAATGCATACTGGACAGATGGGTGATGCCTTGCGTGGCATTTCCCTTCAATTCAACCTCAATATGACATCAATTGAATGATTTAGTCATCAATTGATTTTGATGTCATATGACATCAAATCATTCAATTGACAAAATCATTCTGATGTCATATTGATGTTAAATTGACTTCAGAATCCCGCGGGGTTAGCAACCTGAAATTTGGTGGACACAAAAAAAGTCTCGAGAAACCATGCCCAAAAAAGACACAGGAAGTCTGCCATTTTGGTCCAAAGCGGCCATTTTAGACTCATTGGGTGCTTTTTTTTGAGTTATGACTCGTCATGAACACAAAAGTCTGGATATTATGTCAGCTCCACAAGGCAAACCAAACCAAGCGTTGATCTTCGCTGGCGGCTTTGATGTCATCTGATTGTTATTGTGGGAAAAGAAATGAAAATCCTCCAATGAGTTGACCAACGTTTGCCTGCCGGCCGTGTTTACGTACTAATCCAGCCCCGCCGCAGGAAACAGATTATGCTTGTCAACAGCACGAGGAGCAAAATAACAAGAGAGGAAATTACGCGGCACCCAGTGAAGAGTTACGAAGACGGTTGACAATGAATCAAAATTTGCGGGCCCGATGACGGCACGGGTCACAATAACAATTGATGGTGACAGTTAATCTTCTCTGTTAATGCGTGTGTCACGGCCGGCTGATCGGCGCGTCTGGAGAGTTACGAGCCGATTCATTTGCAGAAACAAAAAGCGCCGTCAGTGAATACCAAAGAGGATATGAAGGCTTTTTTTTTTCTCTCTTTTTGCTTTTGTTTTGACGCCTCTGCCGCCTCCTCTGTTTCTTGTCTTGCAGGCTGGGTGGAGCAGGAGACGTACTATTAACATTCACAAGACGTCAGCGTCAAAGCCAAAGAGTGCGTGTGTGAGTGAATGAGCGTGTTTGTCTGTCTGTAGCAATATTTGCATGGATCAGATGACAAATATGATTAGCCTGAAATGATCACATGTGAATAATTGCGGCTGAATATAGGCTTTGGATGATGTTTGTTTAAAAAAAATAATAAAAAAAGGGAAATCCGCAATGCCTTGGATACATTGGGATGCATCAATGTGTTACGGTCTGTTTGGCTGGGTACTGGTGGCCAAATAAAACAAATTACACATAACCTGTCTTATTCTTTTTGTATGAATATGCATTCTTTAGTTTAGTTGGCTTTATGAAATGGAGAAATTGAGAAAGGGGTTGTTGAATTTCTGTCTTTGACAAAAAACAAATTCAATTCAACAAATTCCTTCAATCCATCCTTCCTTCCTACATTATGGTTATAGAGGAACTTTGCTTGTGAAAGTCGGACGAAGTTTGCAGTCGGAATCGCTAACGGATGCTCTGGATTAGAGCCGAAATGGGCAAAACAAGATCGGTCTAACAAAAAACAAGTTTTTGAATTTTTTTTTTTTTCCCGTACAAAAATTGTTATACGGCGTACACAATTTGAAATGATCAAAAAACGTATCAAATATGGGGAAATGTACAAGTTGACAGGTATGCCTGTCACCTCTATTCTGCTTTCCATCCTTCCTGACTCCTTCCCTCCCTCCCACTCATCTTCCCTATTTTCCTTCCATTCTTCCTTACCTCCATCATCATCCCTTCCAACATCTTTCATTCCTTTTCAACATCCTTCTTCTTTCCTTTCAGTTTTCTACTTAAGTGAGAGATGGACAACGAAGGGGAAGGGCTGGTATGTTCAAAACAACACTTTTCAGGGCCACACGGATGTAAAAAGTACTTGGAAATAAAGTTGTATTTTTTTAGGTTTTCTTTTTAAAGTTTTGAAGGAATTTCTTTAAGAAAAAGTATCATTTTAAGAGACATTCTTATGTATCGTACAATTTTTATGGACAATTTTGCAAAGCCTACTTCTTAAAAACATGTAATTTAACATCAAAGTCACAACGTTTTTGTACTGTGACAAACACAATATAATTGTTATTGTTATACCTTTTTTACAGTAAAATATAAAAAAAATTAAAAATTAAATAAATTGTCATGTATAATATACTATTACTTGCACTTTATTTTATTTAACTTTGTTTCAGACCCAGGAGGATCTGTTTTACAGAGAACCCCAGACTAACAAAAAAAGAAGAAAGCATTCTTATATTATTCTAATCGTTATTATTATTATTAATTATTGCGTTCCCGTTTTGTTCTGTAAAAAATAAAGCGATTGGAAAACGTTTGACCATACGCACGCAACCACAAGAACAAGCACAACAATCCGTCATACGTCACTTCCACAGTAGTACGTAGTACGTACCTTCCGCTCAGTGTACGCTAAACATGGCGCTGCTACTAAGGTCAGTATGTTTACATTACACAATTGGTTGGCTTGGTGAAGATTTATTGCGGTTTTTATGACGATATTAAAATGACCAAGAGGCACATTAGCAGCACAATTTCTTTATGTTGGAGTAGAAACTTTCTAGCGTGTTTGGCGTGTTTATACGTGGAGAAAATACTGCGGTTTACAGCTAGCTGGCTAACGCTAATGACGTTAGCCCATGACCAAAGTCCGGATTGGAGCTTGTAGAAGGACAAACAAGGGTTTTTATTTGAATTTATTGGTTGTTTTATGCAGTCGTATGTGACTATTTGGTTGTATTGTTGTTACGTTCGTTAAGCGTCACACTTTTATTTCGGAGTGGTTCGTCCTTGACTGCCCCGACACCGAGCTAGTCTCACATGATTCGCCTTTAGTTTGATAAACACGCTAAATCCGATACATGGATGTAGGTAGCGATATGCCAATTGCAACCATCAAATGTGTATTACACAGGGTGTGTTAAATGCAGGCTTACACTTTTTATATTCTTCCATTTACGTAAGGGGTGAAGGACTGTTTGGAACGAAGGAAATCAACAAAGATAGTGTGGTAAGAAGAGAAGACGCATGTAAGATGGAAGGAAATAATGTAAGTAGGAAGGGAGGCAACAGAAGGAATTATTCACGGATGGCATGAAAGCATCGAGGAAGGATGATTGAAGCATGAGCTAGGATGTAAGTAAGAAAGGGACGAAGGATGGAAGAAATGAGGAAGAGAGTAATACAGGAAGGGTGAATGGAAGAATTTATCTTGCTCATTTAATGGAGTCCGTCTTATACTCAAAACCATCTTCATCTATGAACATATAATTTAATAGCCATGTCTGTCATAAGTATACTGTACTCACAAAAAAGCCTCAAGAAGCCATAAACCAAAAGACACAGGAAGTCTGCCAATATGGTTCCAAGCCTCCATTTTAAAGTGTAGTTGTATGTAGTTGTAACAATTGTCTTTTGTGTGCAGGTCGTTAGCCCGTCAGGGGTTGTGTCTCTCCAGGCCGCAGTGCAGCGTCCTCTACGTCAGGCAGTACGTACGCTCTTAAGCAAATTCATGTATGACGTTCAATAAATTGTATTAATGTCTTAAAAGTCCGTTCTGACTTCAGTGCTGCTCCAATGGGAACCACCGCCAAAGAGGAGATGAATAAGTTTTGGGCCAAAAACACCAGATTGAACCGACCAATGTCTCCTCACATCACCATTTACAAGTATGTAGTATACACGATGCAGCGTCAAATTTTATTCAGTAAATAATGAGAATGCATTAACATGACATTTATTTTGTCAAACATAATGAGATTACAAAATGAACGTATTTATGTGTATTGATGTGAATATTTAATGGAATTAGTGATACCAAAATTTTGACTTTTTTTGATACTATACTTGCATAAAGTACCTCGATACTGGTACCAAAACGGTACCTCAACAAAAATCTAAAAGCAGCATAAATTAAAACTGACAAAAGAACTTCAAATTATTTTTGGTTTTTCATTAATTCAAAATATTAGGATATGCATCTGTTTGTGGGCCTGTGTGGGAGTGAGATAAATATATTGCACTGAAAATTTATTTATTTATTTATTTATTTAAACATCACTAGTAGAAAATGTCCACAGAGGTATATACCGCCATTAGTTTGACTTCTTCTGTATTTTGGACACAGAATTATCCAATTCTGATGTTGATGAGCTACGTTTTTATTTTGTTTTTTTGTTTTAATACCGGTGTTAAAAAATTGGTATTAAACCGTTTCTGATGCTGAAAAATCACAGTACGGTACTGGTACCGGTATCCCGTGCAACACTAAATGGAATTTGTAATTCTTTTACAGTATTTTTGCTAGTTTTATCTATCTAATGGTATTTGTCTTTATTGAATGACTGTAGTTAAAACATTGACACGAATATTGTAATTTAGGTATTTTTACTAAAAGAAAAATATGATTTTCATTTCTCGAAAAAATTTGACTTTTGCTCCAAGTGCAAAAATTATGATTCGATACTCTTTTCCATGCTCACTCAAATTCACATTCGAATGTCCACCGATTTGTGCACAGCCCTGATATTGAATAATTTCATGGGATTTTCTTTTTTGAAGATACAGTGCTTTTAAAGGTCTGATTATCTGACTGATAGACTACCATTGTGGTACGCGTTATTAATTTTATTTGACTTTTTTCCCCAGATGGTCTGTCCCAATGATGATGTCCATCACACACAGAGGAACCGGAGTGGGCCTCAGTGGAGGTAGCACATCTTATTTGTTTCATTCTGTTAACACTCCCTTGCTTAAATGTTGTCAAAACTACTGAATTGACACAAAAAGGTAAACCCCTAGAGTGTCTCACAGCTTTCTTGTGCCTATTAATCATCGCAGCCAGTGTGGTCAAAATAAAATGTCTTGGCTATGTTTGCCTCGCAAAACCAAGTCGCCAACTAAAACAAGCGTGTAGTCCCGCTTCGGCGGCATAAGCAGCATCAGCGTTGATCTATGCCCAAGCTGGATTCCTTTTGATTTACATGCTGATGGATTCTTAAAAAGGTCACTGATCTCATCTGCCAATTGGAGAGACAAATTCACTGGGCGAGTGCTCGCTTGGCCATCAAAGCGGAAACACACAGAGAACACTCTTTGAAAACATCTGAAGACATCTGCTTCGTCAACAACGTCGACGTCATGGAGTCACAGCTATTGATTGTGTGACACGTTTTGCTTTTCCTTCCCTATACCAAGAAAAAGTCTGAATCGTCGGAGCAGAAAGTTTGTAGTAAAGGCCATATCCCACTTAGCAGCCAAGGTTTGCAAGTGTAGCAGATGTTGATTTTTTTTTTTTTTTTTGTCAGGGTCCTTTCAAGTTTGCAAAGGTGTTTGCCAACCGTTTTGATAGTTGCAAACAGTTTTTCTAGTCGCAAGGAACTTTTGAACGTTTTCAGAATTTTGAACACTTGTTCAAAATTTGATGGCTTTTGCAAGATTTTAGGAACCCTGACAAAAAAACATTCGCTATGTGCTCAAACACTCGCAGCTCAGTGAGATAAGGGCTTAACTCATTCTATCCAAATGACATATTTATGTAATTTAACAATGGATCCGAAAAGGTCTGGTACTGAATGAGTTCAAGAGGAAGTCAACCCAAACACGTTTTTTTCCAGAATATGTTCTATGGAGGCCCACTAGTTGAGACAAGGTACACACATTTTTAGTCACAAAATACTACTTTTCCCTTTAAATGAATGCTTAAATCCTGTGATAATGCCAAAGAATCCTCTAAAAAATTTTGTATTTTGATATAAAAAAAATGCTCCTGAAAATATTTTTTTCTACCTCAAAAATTGTTTTAAATATAGGTTTTAAAAAAAGAAGAGAGAGAAAAGAAAACAAGTAAAGATTTCTCATTGTGTACCCAACACGCCTCCATACAACAGAAAAGAAAAAAATCTATTTGAAATACGGACACAAGTGCTATATTTTTCCTGCATAGATCTTCTTGCAAAGAAGGTCACAGGATGACAAGTATTGATTTGTGACTCATTTTCCTCCTCAATGACTTGTTTATACAGCACTTGATCTTATTGGGATCAATAAAGCATCTGTCTAATTCGTCCTCGCAGCCATTTCCGCCTTCGCCGTGGCCGCTCTGCTTCTGCCCGGTAGTTACCCGCACTACCTGGATCTGATCCACTCGCTCTCCGTCGGCCCCTTTCTCATTGGCCTGGCCAAGGTGGGCATCGCCTTCCCCGTGTCCTACCACACATTCAACGGAGTCCGCCATTTGGTAAGAAATGCAGCACAACACGTGGGGTGTGTTAAAGCCACATTTCAAAATGGATTCAATGAATTTTTTCCTTTGAATATTTTAAACATAATGCTAACAAAATGTCAAAGCATTTTAGAAATTTTAGGGTATTTATTAAAAAAAATTAAATGAATCTAAAATAGATACAGCAAATTATTTTTTATTCCCCCAAACATTTTGTCACATTACAGATGTATTCCAAAGAAAATATCCTAAAGAGGTTTTGGAATTTCAACACATTTTTAAAATTGGAAAAACATCATGCATGAAATAATAGTGATGGTTTTTTTCTGCCGGGGGATTATGAACAGTTCCATACAACAGTCAGTGATAGCAAATAACCTTCAGGCTTCCACTTGAATGAAAAATAAAACCGTCAGGAAAGGCCTCCTGGAAATTATTATTTTTTTTGTTAAAATGGCACTTGAAATGGTTGCCATTGTATGCTGACTCCCATTTAACACACGTTTGAATGTGATTGGTTCACTCTGAAGTTATAAGAGGATGTACACACTTTTGAGACCACGTTATCTCAGTTAGCACTGCCCCTCTTGAAAAATTCAATCGAGTTGTATAGGTTATAGATTACAATAATGGTATAAACGATTTATCTTCTTATTTTTACATATCACAAAACCCCGGCATGTGAAAAGGGGTGTGTAGCATTTTTGTAATTATTTTTTAAATCTTATCTGTGCTGCTTGGTACCAAATGGTCATTGGTTGGTGGCCCCTGCGCTAAAGTTGACTTCATTAGCTACACTTACACAATCCCAATGAGGGCAAAAGGGCTCTGTTTTGATTGCCACTAAATGATCTTATCTCATGTGGCTACATAAACAGTAAACAGTTTCATTTCAAGTTAATGCGTTGTCAAGCTGCGTCATTTTCCATACACTCGTCTATATCTCTCCATACACTTGCATATCTCTTGAATAGAGAAGAAGGCAGACACTTTGATAAATTGCGCTGGTGCTCTTCTAACGCACCTAAAGCATGAATGGAGCTGCGAGTGTTTTTGTTAAATTACTGCTAAAATGCTCCGCTATCTTCCAGTGCAGCAGAGTGCTCGTACAAGGCGGATAAAGCCTCATTTTAATAAAAGCATCCGCATTGGAGCAAAATGGGGATATTCCAAATTTTCAGTCTATTTTTACCAGACAGTTTTATAATCTTTTGTGTGTGCGCGTGAGTCCGACGCTTTCCTCTGAATACTTCTGTACCTGCAAGCCAGTTTATTGTTCATGTTTATTCTATATTTATCGCATATTTCATGTTTTAATCAAATCTACAGTTGAACCTCTAAAATCAAACCAAATGTGGTGGATTATTTTTTGCATTTTAGAAACAATTTTCCTTCATAGGAAATCATGGAAAAATACATATAGCTACCGTGGAAACAATGAACTTTGAACTGCATTAACAGGCAAAATTTGGGCCAAAAGGGAACAAAACGCCTCGCGACATATTGAAGCATATAAATATGCTCTCATTTTTTCACATTTTTGTCATTAAAGTGTTAAAATAAGTTAACCACTGGGTTTAAAAACATCTCATGACAACTTTATTTATTTGAGCATTTTTAACTCATAAGTAGGACTGGGTGATATGCCCTTAAAGTACAATCTCAGAAATGTTTTCAAAAATTCTATTTCCAATTTAAAAAAAATATATAAATAAAATAAATTTAAAAAATAAATCCCCCCCCTTTGCTTTATCAAAAAAGCAAATAAATGACAATGACATTGTCAAAAAAATCTGCTCCAGGGATGTTCTTGACTTCTCCTTTCGCCCAGCATTAACTTGCATCAACTTCCACATGAAACAGTTACTGTGAAAATAAATGCTTCCTCTTCGGTGGCCCAAAAAAAAATCCCTTTTGTCATCACGTTTGTAAACGCAATCCTAAATAAATTAACTTTTTAAATGATAAACAATTTAACACCTTAAAATGAGCCGTCAAACCTCATGCCTGACATTTGCTGCTTGGAAGCACCCACCTCGGGTCGAACGTTTCCAACGTGGATAAAATCCGGTTATTGACGAGCCCTCCTTGTAAGTTGTTGATTGGAAGAACAATGTCAATGTCACTTTCTATCTTTCTTCTCTTTTCACCCTCTTCTTCTCTTTACATGCACCGTGTGGCGGTGTTGACGCAAAAAAGACAAAGAAAAAGCAAAATGTTCTTTCAACTGCGCATATTTTATTTTCCTGGAAATGTTTGTTGGACTTTGTAGGTTCTACTCTGTTGTCGTTATTTCCATGCTCAGCTCTCTTCTTTTTTTTTCTCCCCCCCTTTTTATCACCTCTTTCTCTTTTCTCTATCCACCCCCCAAATGTAAGTGGTGGGATCTTGGAAAAGGCTTCAAAATTCCCGAGGTGTATCGCAGCGGCTACACTGTGATTGGCCTGTCCATCATCACTGCCATCGCCACTGCCACGCTCCTTTGAGCTCACGCTACCAAGGCCAAGTGCATTGTGGGATATTTGCTTTTGTGTATATGTTCTGAAAACCCAGGGGAAAATAAAGAATTCTATATGTATGTTGTATGTAAAAAAAAAAGGTTTGTCACTCTTTTATACCGTTAAACGGAAACATGGGACCTTTTCTGTGTGAATGCGGAAGTCTGTTTTTCCTTACGTCAGATTTCGGCTACTTTCGACACATGGGCCTGAATACGGTTCAGATTCACAACAGGATGAATATTTTTCAGTGTGACCTCAGTCTGAAACATCTGAGGGAAGTGGATGCTCTTTTAAAGGTGAAGTCAAAGCCAAAATATCCTTGACAAGAATATGTTCAATGTAGCTTCGCTTGTCGAAACACGGCATTCTGATTAATATTGTGCTTGCGGAATATAAGTAAAGTAGTAAAATCCACCCATTTTTGTACAGTTTATCTTAACTCGTATTCCACAAACACAATGTTAATCCGAATGCTATGTTTAGACTAGTGGAGGCACGTAGAACATGTTGCTAAGAATGTACTTGACTTCCACTTTAATGCCATCTTCTGTCACAAAGATTTAGCCTCAAACAGTTTCTCCCAAAAATCCAGAACATCAACTTAAAAAGTGTCCATTCCTGATCTTTCAAACACAATTCAGACCATCTCCTTAAAAATCGTCCAGATTCGCTGGCACTATGAGAAAATGAATTGTGTGAATGAAGAATGCAAATGTTTACAAATGCTTTCTCCAGTTGGAGTACTTTTTGCAATCTTTGACAAAACATTTTTAAAATGTTGAAATCTTTTAAACATTTAGAAAACACTTTTTTTCAAGAATATGTTCTATGCAAGCCCACAAGTTGAAACAGGGCATTCTGATAAATATTGCGTTTGTGGTATAAGTGTTAATCCACTTGTTTTTAGCCATCTCTGGGGGGGCGGCCATTTTGTCTGCTGTCAACTGAAAATGACATCACAACTGCTCACAACGACCAATCAGATTCAGAAAACAGGTAAACCGTGATTGCTCGTTGTGAGCAGTCGTGATGTCATTTTCAGTCGACAGAAGAAAAAATGGCCGCCCCCAGAGATGGCTGAAAACGAGTGCATTTTGCTGTTTAATTTATATTCCACAAACGCAAAATTAATCAGAATGCCGTGTTTCAACTAGTGGGCCTGCTGGGAACATATTCTGGAAAAAAATATGTTTGGGTTGACTTCTGCTTTAAGAACATTTTCGTAAATATTTTCAAATGTTATCACATTACAAACCTAACCCTAAAAAAATAGTTTAAAACATTTTTTTTAGCAGGTTTATGAAATTGGCTTATCAAATTTGAATAACCCGTTCTTTTTAAAATACAAGTTTTGAATGCATTTTTAGAAATCATCTGAATTTATTTTTAACTTGAAATTAAACCACACTACCCCCTGAAATGTTATCCTGCACCAAAATTTTAAAAGATTGCAGTCCGACCAGTGTTTGTGGATTACTGTGGATTTCAGCTCAAACACAAAGAAGATACCGTCACAAAAATGTTACTGCACCATTTCTACAACTATTGCCAAACAGCTCTGAGCCGCCTTGTGATCCCATTTATGGAAGGTGAGGTGTTAAATAAAGTGTTAACTGTGCCTTCATAAAAGCTGCAGATAGCCCGACTTAACCTTCTAAATGTCTCCTCTTACATAAGGTGTCCTTTTTTTGCTCTCTGACTTCAGCGTCTCTAATTACTTTTCTTAAATGCTCAGTACTTGTGTGTGCATGTGTGTGTGTCAGCCAGACAGCCATTTATTTATATTTTAGCTTATGCCGGTTGCAGTGTCTGCTGTTCTACAATGTGAGGACGAGTGTTTGTGTGTGTGTGTTTTTTTTTTTTTTTTTTCCTTTTTAAAGCTGTGGTTGGGGTTGAAGTGGTGCGTGTGAGCAGGCCGCCTGCTTTCCCGCCCGTGTGTGCCCGCGGGTGGGGTCGGACCTCCCATTGGGCAGCTCACGTAAGAGCTGCTGCTGCTCTTTGCTTTGCTTTGCTGCGCTGGTGTGACTGAAAAGCAAGCACGGGTGTAATGGCCGCTCTCGCTCAAAGACAGGTACCATCGGGGATTTCCGAAAAACAACACAACTGGAGCGCTTACTTCCGCCCGGGAGGTGATGTTTGTTTGCGCGTCGGTTTGCAAGGTTACACAAGCATTATTGAACCCGTTTGCGAGAGACTTTATATGCGTTTTTTTGACACACGGTCATAAATGTATAACATCGGGTAATTTTTGGGAGTAAACCATGTCAAAGATTTTGTGTACATTTAGATATTTTGTCCTGGATCTTTTCTGACAGACACTTGAACTCAACAAATACATAGAAATTGATCTGTGCATATCAGAGCTTTTGGAGGAGACATGAGTTTTTAGGACTTTTGGACCAATTGCTCGATAGTAAGGTACACAGATAGAGTTGAAACCATAAGTTTACATACACTGTATGAAAAGATTTTTTTTCTCACTTCCTGACATGAAAGCAGACTGAATGTTTGCCGTTCTAATTATTAGAATGACCAAAATTAGGAATAAGCGGTTTAGACAATGAAAGAACAAACAAAATGTGAGTTTTCAAACAAAAAAAACAATGGATTTCTATTTGCTTAAAGCCAGATTAGAGAAGAATTTTTTTAGACAATCTTTTGTACTTTCTTCAAAATCAGAAGTTTACGTTCATTTCATCGATATTTGTTCCCATTTCCTTTAAGCTGTATGACCTGGGTCAAACATTTTGAATAGTACTACTCCCAAAACTACAAGATTTTAAACCCTCACAATGTGTGAAGACACAACCTAAGCGTCACTTTTTTTTTACTCTGAGCTTAGTTTTATTACCCATATTAAAAATGTAGCTAAAATTGGTTTTTATCATTTTAAAAATATAGCCAGAGTCGTGTACGTTTCTCTCAGGCTAACGCGGAGGTGCTGATGCATGCTTTTATTTCCTGTCGTTTCGATTATTGTAATGCCCTGCTCTCTTCTTCCTCAAAAGAGTATTTCAATCTTACAACTACTCCAGAGCTCAGCCACGCAAATGCCAGAGGGCGGGAGCACATTACACAAGTTTTAAAATTGCTGCATTGGCTCCCAGTGTGTTTTAGGGTTCGTATTTAAGGTGCTTTAATTCGTTTTTAAATGCCATCTTATTTATCTGACCTGCTTTTATCGTATCAACCCTTGCGGATCCTGACGTCCTCTGGCACCGGGCTTTGAATTATTCCTAGGGTGAGAACCAAAACACGGTGGAGGCTGCATTCAGCCATTTTGGTCCACAGCTAAGGAATAACTTGCCACAGGACATCGGGGGTCTATTTCACAACGCAGGTTCATCAAACTCTTGAGTCTAATCCTGAAGTCTGAGTTGATCTACTCTGAGATAGGAAACTCTGAGTTTCCGGTTCCACAACAGCTGATGTGAATCAGTTTACTCAACCCGGAGTACTTTCACCTGGAGTTAAGCGCGTGCACCACAACTATGAAAGGACAGCATGGATAAAGCCTCGGTTCGCCGCGTCACCATGGCGACGAGGGAGGGGCGTGGGAGAACATTGCTGTTCGGGTCAATATATGCGTAAGTATCAAGTCCTTTGCAATCACAATAATAGAGGAAAACTGCTTGCTTCCGCCTATTTATTTCATTTAGGTGCAATCTCGCCGGGGAGAAGCGAACTTAACAGCTGATGAAATATAAAAATATTGTTCAAACCGTTAAGACCTCGGCATAAGCTCATGAGGGTACACTGAAAAACATGAGGGTTGAATTTACTCAATTAAATTTCGGCAGGTGGTTGCACAAAATAAAATAATCTGGAGCCAGATACATTTTTTAACTAGTACATCAAATGTATTTGGATTCAGATGGCCTTATTTCGTGCAACCACGTTAAAGAAGTAAAATCGAGAAAATATTCAAAAACTTATTTCAGTGTATGTATGATGACGGACTGTCACGTGAAACGGCACCGCTCAAAAAGATAATTTTCTGGAAATGCTAAAACATCACTGTGCATTCTGATCTCACGACGAATATTTCATTCTCTGCGTAGTAATGCTGCACCTTCATCCACGTACGGGATCATTATCATAAGGACATGTCACGTTTGTCCCCACTTACACTGAAAAATAATATTGTGTTGAATTTACTCACTTTTATTTTGTCAAGTGGTTGCACAAAATCAAATCATCTGGATCCAGATACATTTATGTAGTAGATGTATAGTCTACTTTAAAAAAAAAAAATCGTAATCCAAAATTGAGTAAATTCAACAAAAACCTTTTTCAGTGATACTGTGCCTAATGGACTCATATACTGACTCTGATTTTTTTCTAATGACACACGGTAGAACTACGCTACGACAAAACCGGCCTGGGCGAACTGAAGGAATGAGGAAATGAAAAGGAGTGTGTGGCTCAAAGAGGGCGGAGACAGAGCGAAACTCGAGGTTCACTGAGATAAACCTGCTCCCGACCAGGTTAGTTTCAAAGAGTCTGTTACTGCAGTAACTGAGCGGGAGCTTCTGTTATCTCTCTCTCTGAAACTGGCTAGTTACCCCTCTTTCTCTGATTTAAGTTACCTCCCTTCTTGAAATGGAAAAGTCAGAGTTTCCGCAGACTCTGAGTTTTCACTAAACCTGCTTTGTGAAATGGACCCTAGGTTTGCAGAGACTGTTGATATTTTTAAAGTGGAAATCAACCCAACCATATTTTTTTCAAGAATATGTTCCCAGCAGGCCCACTATAGTTGAAACACGGCATTCGGATTAATTTTGCATTTGTGGAATATGGGTTAAGCAGCAAAATCCACCTGTTTTTACCCATCTCAGG
This sequence comes from Filicampus tigris, assembly GCF_054856515.1. Lineage (NCBI taxonomy): Eukaryota > Metazoa > Chordata > Actinopteri > Syngnathiformes > Syngnathidae > Filicampus > Filicampus tigris. Next base: position 14,592,546 of record NC_141226.1, on the reverse strand, counting down.
GGGTGGCCATTTTGTCATTTCAGTCGACTGAAAATTACAACATAACTACCCAGGGCTCAGGTAACCACCAATTACAGCTTACCTGTTTTCTGAAGTCGAGCCATGATTGGTCGTTACCTGAGCCCTGGGTAGTTGTGATGTCATTTTCAGTCGACAGAAGTGAAAAAAATGGCCACCCCCAAGGTTAAAAACGGGTGGATTAACCCTTATTCCACAAACGCAATATTTATCAGAATGCTTTGTTTCAATTAGTGGGCTTGTGTAGAACATATTCTTGAAAAAAATATGTTTGGGTTGACTTCCTTTTTAAGAGAAGGCTCAAGATGCACTTTTTTTAGTTTGACTTTCAAATAATTTCTTTTACTCTTAATTTAGGCCTGTCTTTGTGTGTCTTTTAGTATTTATTTGTAAGGCGTATTTGATGTCTTGAGATGTTGCTCCAGTATTTGCACATAATTTTCCTTCCTCATGGTGCTATCCATTAGGGATGGACCGATTATCGGCCGGGCCGATTATTGGCGCCGATATTCAGTATTTTGACGAATATCGGTATCTGCCTTTTTTTTAAATCCGATGGCCGATATTAAATCAATTTAAAACAGTGTTAACTTCAAGGAAGTATTTATTAGAATTTTCGGTGAACTTTATAAGAGATTCTACTGACCCTTTTTTAAACTCAACATTATGCAAATCTGAAAAATTGTTCAATACACATGCTCAAAGACGATGAAACAAAGTTCCGAGTTTTATTATTTTTATTGTGACGCCAATATTTTAGTTTTTAGCGAAAATGAATATCGGCTCCAAATATCGGTTATCGGCCTCTTTGACTACTAATAATCGATATCGGCCCAGAAAAAAACATATCGGTCTATCTCTAATATCTATTTTGTGAATTGCACCGGTCCCTCCTGCAGCAAAACAATGACTCAACGGGGCCGCCATCCGTGTACTTCACAGTTGGTATGATGTTCCCAGTTTTGCAAGCGTCCTCCTTTTTCCTGCAAACGGAACGATGGTTCATTACGGACATTTTAGTTTCCGTCAGACCACAGTACATGTCTCCAAAAATTGAGGTTTGTCCTCCCTGTGTCTATTTGCAAACCGTCATCTGGCAGAATCCATCTCCTTCCTGAGCGTTGGGATGATTGGACTGGATTCTTAAGATGTTTATACAGTACTTGTGTAATATTTGAACAGATGAACTTGGCACCTTCAGGCATTTGAAAATTACACCTTGGCTAAACCAGACTTAAGCAAATCCATTTTTTTTCCCTGATATCTTGGCCCATTTCTTTTGACTTTCCCATGATGTTACCCAAAGAAGCAGCGTGGTTCAGGTGTGCCTTCAAATACAACCACATGTGCATCTCTAATCACTTGTCAGATGCTTCTGAAGATATCACATTACCATCTGGGTTTTCAATTGTTTAAAAGCAATGCAATCTTACATTATTTGAACTAAGTTCTAAATGAAGAAAGTAATGAAATGTCTAAAAAAAAAAAAAAAAAATCCATCTCATAATTTTGGCATTTAGCAAATAGAAGTTAATTCGAATTGACCTGAAACAGGATTTCATATCAGATAAAGAGGAAACAAAAAGTGTCTCCTTTTGTGTAGTGTATGTAAACTTCTGGTTTCGAGCGTAGATGAGGTAGTTATCTCGTGAGTGTTATTTGTTTTTCCTCTGGCTCTAGTTTCCAATCTTGTGTCAGTTTATGTGTTGTTTGTCAAGGAAACACACACACGGCGTGCAGGCAGCTGCGGAGCCAGTTAGCTTCTACCAAATTGCTTTATCTGTGTGTTAGTGGCTCGCCTGTCAGCTCGCATTTTGGACTTGGAAGCTTGAAAAAAAAAATTCACATAGAATACACAATTAAGACACAATGATTACACAATTGACTGGCAGCATGTGTTATCTTCAGTGTTTTTTGATTGTTTTACTTGAGCCGGCAGCAAGCAGTCCTACTTAACTGCGACGTTTATTGTTGCCGAGTGAACGTAAGGAAGGTGCAGTGTTGAGTTTTGACGTGGTGCTGTTTTGGTGTTGGCTTGTTTTTAATCTTGCCTTCCGGGCACATGAAACACAAGGCAAGATTTAAAATTGATTTTCTTTCTTTCGTGGTTTTAATGTACTCCCCTGCAACACCATACTGATCAACTCAGGTTTGTCACAATAACATTATTTTGTATTTAGTTTTGTTTGGTGATGTGCTTAAAATAACTGTACAACAGTGTTACTCAAATCCAAATCCAAAGGGGATTTTTTTTTTTCTCTCAGTGAGTCAAAAGTCCATATAATGAGGCAGTTCAGGGCCCAGAAAGTTGTTTTTATTCAAAAGAACAACAAAAATACAACCTGAAATGAAGCATCATTTCCATTTTGACATAAACAGTTGTGTCGTGAATCTTAAGCAAATAAGAGTTCCCTCCACAAGTATTGGAACAGCAAGGCCAATTCATTTGTTTTTAGTTGTATACTAGAGACATTTGGATGCTAGATGAATATCAGATGAGAAGATGAATATCACATAGACGTTGAGAATTCCAGCTTTTTTTATTGATGGTATTTACATCTCGATGTGTTCAACAACTCAGGATAGAGCGGCTTTTGTTTGAGGCCACATACTTTTGTGAGCAAATATATTGGAACGGTCATGATTAATTGAACTTTATGCATCAAGCCTGCCAGTCACTGACTTCAGCAAGGCTGTTGCATTCTTCTTTTGAGATGCTTTTCCAGGCCCTTTAATGCAGCCTCTTTCGGTTCTTGTTTGTTTCAGGGGCTTTCTCCCCTCAGTCTCCCCTTCAAGAGGTGTAATGCATGCTCTATTGAGTTAAGGTCCGGTGATTTACTTGGCCAGTCTAAAGGGCCCTGATACGCCAAAACCACGTTCACCAACAGTGACAGACGCTTACCCCCCTGTGGCGTCCGGCCGGCTGTCGGCACGTCACGCTGGCAAAACACACCGCAACGACAGACAGCGACGCTGACCATTAAAGTACCTTCTGCGCATGCATAAGATGTAATACCCTTCCATACCATCGGTGGCGGTAGTCACCATTTCTCATGGTTAGAAAAATCCAAGCGGAAAGCTGTTGGCCGGGGACAGATTATAAAAACGTAAACAATGCGGCTATAATCTTCGCTCACGATGAACTCCCACGCAAAGTAAACCCTCACGTTCTTGACACGGTATTGTGAAATACTTACATTGTCAACCCTCGCTCTTGTACTTGTAAGAAGTTTAAGGCAGCGAAGGCGTGCTCACTGTTTATCCGCATTTGTCACATCCCGTTGGTGCTCCGAGCGCTGATTTGCTAGCTAACAGCCAATCGGAGTGACCAAATGTCACGACTGGCGACGCCGATTCGATGAAACTTCTCCCAAATACGTTGGATGCATTTTTCTGTAACTTGCCGGACAAAATGTAACTCATGGCGGTCGCAGAAGAATGAATTCTGATTATTTACGAAACCGTTTTGTTTGGCAATTTCCAGAAAAATGCATCCCAACGAATTGGGAGAAGTGTCATCATGCAACAAGACAATGAATAGATAATAAATTAAGTGGATTTTTGGGGGGAATAGAAAGTTGATGTCTTAGACAGCCCAAGTCAGTGACCGGACCTTAACCCAATAGAGTATGCATTTCACTTCCTGAAGAGGAGACTGAAGGGAGAAACCCCCAGAAACAAACAAGAACTGAAAGAGGCTGCAGTATATAGGCCTGGAAAAGCATTTCAAATGAAAAATGCAACAGTCTGCTGAAGTCATTGGGTTGCAGTTATTGCAAGTAAAGAGTTTTGCCACCAACTATTCCATGTTATTCACTTGAAGTTCATTTCATAAGGTCCGTTCCAATACTTTTGCTCTATTAAAAGGTGGGTAGCTTGGAAAAAAAAAGGGGGCTCTATCCAGAGTTGTTTAACACATTTTCATCTAAATAGCATGACATAAAAGCCCAACTATGGTCTCATATTGATTCATCTGAAATTCTTTTGATCTGATTTTTCCTAAGGTCAATCAAGCATCTCAGGAATTCCCAATTTAACATGCAGGCGAAAATCAAAGTAAAATGTTCAATCTTATATTGTTCCTGCGCGTGAGAATGGCATATTGTGCTTACTGCCGATTACCCAAAATCGGCGCCACATTTTTCCCATTCGTGCGTAAGTCTTTTTTTCCCACGCCTGCACTTGCGCACTTTTCATCTGCCCGTATTCTGCTGTCCAGACTGTCGCCGCCAGTAAGATGAACGATGAATGAACACAAAGACACCAAAGATGCGCGATTCACTGACAGCTGCGACCGGCTTCAATTGCAAACACAAATTTAGCAGAGACTTGAATGTGACGTGAATGTCATTGAAATCCATAAAAAAGATCAAGCCAAGCGTTCTACTTTGAAAAGGTCCAATTATTTTCAGTCTTTTCTAGAGTTAGCAACATTTTTGTCCAGGCCTGTTGCATGAGTTTGTTTTGGAAAAAAAATATTCTGTTGAGCCGCAATTGAAAAGCAATTTTAAACATAATGTGCTTAGTAGGGCTGGGCGATATGTCTGAAAAACTGTCAAAATCTAAGTATTTCATATCAGTCAATATTGATAATTATTGATTTTATTTTAAACCTATTTAAAGAAAACAACAAAAAAACAGTTAACTGTTTTTGTGTACATCGTTCTGTAGCTTATTGTGCAGTTTCTCCTCCACCGGTACATTGTAAATGCGTATTTGCATTAGGTGCTACCCCAAAGCAGTATTGTTAACACACATGCATTAGTCTTCATTCAATGTTCATACAATGTTGAACTAATACTCTGTTGCAGTGCATACATTACTGTTGACCAACCGTCTTTGGACTACTTTATCTTTTTAGTGGACTCATTATTGCCAAAGTGAAGTCCAGTCATATTTTACTTGCTGGATTTGAACTTGAGTGGGATACGGAGGGTGGGATATACAGTAGCTAACTGGCGCTAGCATGTCAAAGTCAGGGAACTCCTTTACTTGTACACCACGTCGCCATCCGGAGGTGTTTAATTGGATTATCGTGCATAATCATCATTTTATTGTAAGAGTTGGACTGAGTCGACTGGTTATTTATTTGAACAAAGTTACTCTGCTCGCTCGATCTTGAATCATTATTTATATATTCAAGCATATTTGTGTATTTTGATAAAGCATTATACAAATTTGATTTACACTTAACAGTATTTTAAAAAATCTATAGCCTTTTTATTTTACAATTTATGTTTTTTTTATTTCATTTTATTTTTATTTTTAATGTACATTTATTAGTATACTAATTTATAGAATTTATAGTTATTGTAGAATTTGTTTACATTAGTTATTTTTAATTTTACAGGATTTCTATTTTTCCTTTTTAAATTCGAATTATTTTTTTTAGTGGCTTCCTTCTCTTTAATTAATCTATGTTATTTATTTCTTTTATATTTTTGTGTCCTTCTCTGCATCACATGAACCACTTCTCAGTGGAGAAGATTATCCATTTTTTTATTTTAAACTGTACTTTTGTTTATTTTTTTAATTGGTTCACTCGCACTCATTGAATGCGTCTCTTCAGCACCCCCTCTCGGCTGGCGGAGGCGATGCCCTGACTCCAGCTTGCGGTCCTGATGCTGAGGGATGCAGGAGGGGGGATGGAGTGGGTGGAGTATAAACCCTCCGTTTACGCTGCTCGTGCTGCCTGAGTCTCTGTGGCGCAATGGAATAGCGCGCTGGACTTCTAATCCAGAGGCTCCGGGTTCGAGTCCCGGCAGAGATGATCGTGGTTGTGGCATTTTTGGAAACGTGACGGGGGGAAAAAAAAAAGCCGTCTGTGGTGCTCTATTTATAGCTTTAGGGGATGGGAGTTATCAATGGGCGAGAAGACTTTGTATGAAGCGTGCACTTGTCTTTTCAGGATTTGTGATGAATAATAATTTCTCCTAGCAAAGGTTACGCTCGCTTTAATATGCTAATTTATGTTTTATAAAAAGACACCCCAGTGTTGTGCTCACAGTGCAATCTTTGTGTGCGTGCGTGCGCACCATCATGAGTGCACACAGATGGCGCATCATGTCTTCCCAACCCCCATTTGAACAAAGAGCCTATCTTGATAGTGAATATTGGTGGCTAAATGTGCCTTATTTTTACATGTCATGTTAAATTTGTAATTCAGACTTGTTGTTCATTTCTGTAATTTACTTTGTAGGGTTTTTTTGTTTTCTTTTGCGTTAGCTTTTTAGTGTTTTCTATAAATTTTTCAGCACGATTTTTAGTGCCCAAAACGTACCAATCCCATAATTGTTTTTTTTTAACTGATTTTGTTTAAAAACAAACAAACAAACATTCATTTAGAATTTCTTCTCCTTGTTTGATTTGGAGACTCACTTTTCATTAAAAATTTTTACTTTAATGTAGTTTTACTTAGATTTTAAATCCTACATTATTGTTGTAATTTTAATGAATTTATTATCATTTTTATTTTTATTTTCAGTCGTGCAGTGGACCCCTGCTATTCGTGGGTGATAGAGAGGTGGCCCACAAATAGCAAAAATCCTTGTATAATGAATGTCCTTTAGAATTGCACGTTAATAATATATATATATATATATATATATATATATATATATATATATATATATATATATATAAACCCCCCCAAATTTATGAATAAGCAGGTATGTACCTGCTTATTGGCTGATATAATTCAATATAGTTTTTTAAAGTATATATATATATGTATGTGTATATATATGTATATGTCTATATATATGCATATGTGTGTATATGTATATGTGTTTATATATATATATATATATATATATATATATATATATATATATATATATATATATATAGTCACTGTCTTGTCCATTTTTACGTGAATGAGGTTTCCGTGTTAAAGCCTGTGTATGTATAAAACATTTCAAACCTTGTCTTTTTCTATTTTTAATTGTAGTTTTACTACTTATATTTTTAATGCTAAGGGGATTATATCTTTCGATCTTTAAACTTTTAAAGCTAACATTGAATCTTTTGTAACGACCAATCACAGCTCACCTTTTTTCTGAAGCTGAGCCATGGTTGGTCGTTACCTGAGCCCTGGGTAGTAGTGATGTCATTTTCAGTCTACACAAGTGACAAAATGGCCGTCCCCTGAGATGGTTAAAAACGGATGCATGTTGCTGCTTAACTTATGTTCCACAAATGCATTATTAATCAGAATGCCTTGTTTCAACTAGTGGGCCTGCATAGAACGTATTCTTGCAAAAAAAAAAAAGTTTGGGATGACTTCCACTTTAAATCCAAATTGTGAAATTATTTTTGTCAACGTCAGATTCAACATTTTGCTAGGTGGTCCCAGATGTGAATCCTTCAAGGATTGTTTATGATTCTCCCCCCCCCCGCCCCCCCTGCTTTCGACTTGAGAAAATTGGACTTGAGTCACACGTTTTTGTGAGATATTTTTAATGTAAGTGCTGAACTGCTGCATGCTTAAAGATCTGTCAAAAAGAACCCCACACCACCCCCTCCTTGTTGCTTCTATTATTTTTTTGTTTAGTGCTTGAGGCAGCCATCATCCATGTTTAACCCCGTCATGTCGCACACACACGCACGCACACATGCATGTACACACAGTTAATCCGCCACTAAAACTAATCCTTAATCCTCTCTGGCAAGTTGAACAAGCCCGCATTGCACCCAACCCACCCGCCATCCTCATTCCCAAATGGGACAGGCAACATGCAAATTCAGCATTAAGCGCATGCAAATGGTTTGGGAGCATCACACAGGTTCCTTGAAAAATACAAAAACATTTGTGAATGCATCAAGTTTTATGCGGCACTGGAAAGGACAAGCACAGTTATAGTCTAAATATGCAGTTAAAATGTTAATACATACAATGTTTCAGAAAAGTATATAGAAATATTTTGTATAAATTGTTCAATGTAGCTGTGATGTTTTATGTCATGAAAATATCGCAACGACAACCATAATAACATGAAATGACCAGGGCCAAGTCGATTATTTGAACGATTTAATCGGCTGATATTTGCCCCTTTCTAATAGACAAAGAAATCGGTTCATTTTTGCCAAGGAGAAAGTATTGTAGAAGAGTCAAAGGTTGTGCCTGTAGTTCTTATCTTTGTTGTTGTAAGTGTTAAAGGACCAAAAAGATCTTTTTATTCTGCCAAATACATTTTCGTAAAGGTTCATATTGGTCTCGTAAATCCCAAAAACTTTGTTGCAAAACTTTTGTGGCTTATCTCTGCGCTCCTTTGCAAAATCCAATCCGGCCTTCAATTCTTTTTGCTATTGAGTTTTTCTGCATGTTGTGGTATGGCCTGTATATTTTCTCTCCAAGTCTTATTTGAACAGTGTATTGTCATACCTTCACGACTGCCCTATGGAGGTTGGCAGTGATGTCACTGACTCTTGTCTTTGGTTGTTTCTTCACAGTGTTTCATCGTCAACTGCTGCTGATAGCCTTGGCTAACCTGTTCGGTGTCTGTTGTGCAGTACAGCAGTCATTTATTTCTTTTTGGGACATTGCAAATTGTTGAAATGGTTATGCCCAATGTTTGTCCAATAGCTTTGATGCCCACATCTCAGCTTCAAAATGGCTTGCTTTTCCCTCATAGACAACGCGTTGGTCTTCATGCTTTCTTAACAGAAAATGCAATTGTCACAGGTGAAACTCTAAAACTCCCAAAAAAAACAACAATTATCTAGTGTTTAAGCAATCGGTCTAAAAGGCAACACCTGCAACAGCAAAAAACACCGTTCGGTCATCAGTCACGTGTTCCAATACTTTTGCTCACTTGAAAAACGGTTTGCTTCAAACAAAAGGTTGCTCTATCCTGAGTTGCTTGAACACATCTACCGGTAGATGTAATTACCAGGAAGTAAAAGCTGGAATTTTACATTTGTCACATTCGTGTTTTGATCTCAAACCCAAATGACTCCTGTAGTCAATCAAAAAAACAAACAAAGGAATTGACCTTGCCGTTCCAATACTTTTGGAGAGGTGTGTATAATGTAGCACATCATATCATTTGATGTATTATTTGCTGTGTAATTACTTTATTGATACATGTACCGTGTTTTTTTTTCTTTCTTCAGACAACACTGCTATACTATTCTTTCTGCGTTTGTTCACATGAATTCACATCAAACAGGCCATTATTTCAAATTAACAGTGCATGCAGAAAACAATAAATGATGATTCAGTTACTGGTTTGGTCTGAAACATAGACACAAATGTTGATCGTTGTTTTCCAAATTAAAAGCATTTTTTAAAAGCAAACACATTTTATTTTGACTTAACATAAAGATAAACCGTGTGATACAGTAATAAGAAAGTGCAGTTCTGAGGATTTGGAGAGTCCGAAATATCGATTAATTTGATAATCGATTAGCGCACCGTTAGTATCATGTTTTTCTGCTGCTGACTATTTTTGCTGCTTTTTTTTATCCACCTCTATTCCACTCCACAATAGCGATGATGACGTTTTATTCTCACACACGCACACGCGAACACACAATCCTCATTCCTATTTCTTCCCTTGTCTGCGGCCCCAGCCTGCTCTGTTCTATCGTTGTGGGCCAAATGCTATTAAAATCCCCTCCCTCACTCCTTCTCTCTCTCTCTCTCCCTCCCTCTCTCACTCACCCCGTCGCTCGTCCCTCCCTCCCTCTCGCTCCATCCAGCCCAGACTGTTTTGCTGCAGTGAGCGGCAGCCGTGTGCAGAGAAGCGCGTGAAAAGGAGGTTGCAAAACAAACAACACCACACAACAAGAAGGAGGTAAAAAGAAGAAGTGAGCAGGAAACAGAGGAGTGGAGTAGGAGAAGACGCAAAAAAAGGGAGAGCGCATCCCGCGGGAGGGAAACGCGAACAGCGGACCTAAGTGGAGACACCGGGAGGCGGAACGTAACGGTGCGTGTGCATACTTGGTAGCATTCCGGAGTATTTTGCTTGTTTGTGGGCGCGTTATAGTGGAGACACCTGTCACGCGTCTGCAGGAATGTGCTTGCGCGCGTGCGCGAGCGGCGAGCACTCTCCCCTCACTGGTGCGCCCGCTCTCTCTAATCTGTCATGCGAGCTCATCATTGTAATCCCTTTGTTTTGTTGCGTGCGTTGGTTTTATTTTTTAGTTTGGAAAAAGCTCTCGCTGTCCAGTGTAAAAAGTGCCTTCATCATAATCACCATCCTGTGTTGTTATGGTCGGCTATTATTGTTATGACGTGCTAAAGTGTGTTGCAATAATCGAACCCACTCTCTGTAAACCACCCCCCCTTTCCTCCACCTCACTTTCCCCGCCCTAACCGTCCGCCCGTCCCGCAGGCGCTCGGTGACAATGAGCGTGCGCGCGCGCGACTATTTTCAGACGTGCGCGTGTACAGTGTGTTATTGTGTTTGGGGGAGGGGGGGGGGAGCGGCGGCAGGTGCACCTGCGCTGCTTTATTAATTCCCATTAAAAGCGGAGTTATCCGGCTTCATTTCACAGCGCTTGTAAAAACGTTTGCCCTCTTTTCCGCTGCACGACTTGCCCGCTTACTATTGTCAGCCATTGATGATTTTTACATTGCTCCGGTAAAGCCGTTTCGACTGCTAAGTTGATGCGTTTTGGCTGCACACCGAGTGAGTGCAAATGCTGTCCCACAATCGCAACTAACCCTTTTCACTGCATGCTTCGCGACTGATGTAACCCCCGCCCCCCACCCCACCCTTCTCTCACCATCGCTCAGTAGACATTTTAGCTGGCTGGGCACCAGACCAGGGTGCGCCCCGCCTGCCTCCCAAAGTTAGCCGCTCTTGGCTCCAACTCACTCGCAACCCAAATGACAAGCGGTGGAGAAGATCGATGGTTGGGTACTGACACTTTGGACACGGCACGACTTGCTAGTGCAAGACTCACTTTTGATGTTTTTCCACTGCACGTACTGTAGTTTACTGTTGATAAGACACTTTTGCAACTGTGTAACGGATGCAAGCTAGCGCTGTGTGACAGCTCACCTCCAACTGATCCGCCTTCAAGGCCTGTTCACACTGCACTTGGTTTCTTGGTGTTCGCAGCGGGCCAAGGCCTCGGGATGAAGACGCCCAGGCGCTAGCTTGCCCATATTTGGAAGTGGTTGCACAGCGGCCTCCCAGGAAGTAGCCTGGAGGCTTTTCCTCCTGGTTAGCCTTTAGCTATGTTCACACTGCAGGTCAATTCCGCCTTTTTTTTTTTTTTTTTTGCCCATGTGTGGCATGTATCTGTTTTTTTCATGCACGTGAACAGTACAATTCTGATTTCACTGGTCAACAGCAAGTTTGAAGGAGAGATGGCTTTATGCGTCCCTATGGCATATTTTGTCTGATGATTTAAAAAATGTCTTTACTTTTTTTCTCATCAGGTTTTTGAGATTTGTTTTTCACTTTGTGTTTAAGTTTAACCTATAAAAGCTTGCGCCATACGGATTTGAACACGCGTTGTAGTTTATAGCTGTGACATCTTAGAATCCACCTGTTGCTGAACTTAAATACCTTATTCATAAAAAAAATACTCTACTGTATATTACTGTATTACATACTACATTATTGTTATAGTTATTATGAACACCAAATGTATGTGAAAAAAATGAGGACAGATTCGGAATCGGCGCGGAAAATAAATCATATAGAAAAGTTCATTTGCATCTCAGATTAAAAAATGTACTAAAATTTGGTGATCCATGTTTTGTTTTTGTTTTTTTTAAATACCAACCGAGGCCTCTTTCGTAAGTGGATACAAATTACATATACATGCTTTGCCAAATCAATGATGCGAATTGAGCGTGCGCTTGATTCGCTGTAGCGACCCCTGAGGGGAAAAGCCGAAAGGATAACAACAACATCCAATGCGACTGAGTCTCGATGCTCAAGTCACGCTCATCCAAGAGACAACAAACATCACAATCGTTCGACAAAATAGATGGCGTGAAAAGCAATAGCGGATGAAAGTGTAGAAAACAGTCCGTGGAGAAGAAGAAGATGCTTTACAACTCATAAATATATGGGGGACAGTTCAAAGACAAAATCCTTGAATTTGCCACAAATACGACAGGATTGAGTCTGACGCGGGCCCATATGTACTCCCGTCAAGACTGCGCAGCGTGACATTGTGTTTTGTGTGCGTGCGTGTCACTTCATGGACGCATTTCATTCACACAAGAAGTTGCATTTATGTTTCTAATGTTAACAACTACATAAAAAGATTGGAGTTAAGAAAACAATCCAGATTGGGTGTCATACCCTGCAGTGTGAACGTAGCCTTTTGCTGTTAGCATTCTGAAATTACTCGACCAACCCTTTTCCAGTTCTTTTTGAGATATAGCATTAAACTCTTTTTCACCTTCTCAGTTGTCCAGACTTTTGGGGCGTGGCTAAAGCAGGGCCTAGGGATGCGTTTCATCTGTGGCTGTCCGTCGCGATTGCGTGTTATTTTGTTAAGCCCTTCATAACCCATTTCTACCACTACAGAGTGCAGTTACCCATTCAGCTATGTCTAAACCCCCCCCCGCCCCCAAAATGCACCTTTCCTGAGATGTTATGCCATGTGTGGTGCACGGAGCACTGCGAATTGGCATACTACTAGCTTCTCGTATTTTATTAGCCGCTTAGTGGGCTGGCAATCTGGATTTTGGTCCGTCCAATACTCCACAAACTCTCTCCTTGCGTCGATCCGCACAACAGAGACACTTGGGAAAGTGAACTGTTTATCACCTTCGCTAGCTAGCAAGCTAACGAGAGACCGAATACGCTAACGAGCTCGCAGGTCGTCCAATACGTTATCGCCTCGTTTGGTGTGGTATGTGGGTCCCTATATAACAGAGACACTTAAAGTCGTGTTAACTGTTTCCCAAAGACAGCGGCACAAGCTTGCAGCTGACGAAAGACACTTGCGCATGTATTGTCTGAAGGAACCTATTATGTCTTGAAATTTTTCCACTGAATGGATCACAATTGATCCTTTTCCCGCAGCACAGCTTGCAATTGATACTTTTCCAATACACAGCTCAAAAAATTCTATCGCGCGGTTTGCTATTGACACTTTCACTGCACAGCGGTCACTTTTCTCACTGCATGGATCGCCGTTCTACTGCATCGCTCGCTACTGACCCATTTTTCACTGCATGTTTGGCTATTGGCACTTTCACGCTGCACGACAGACACTTTTTTCCCACTGCACAGCTCTCCATTGATGCTTGTTGTTGCTCGGTTGATGCTATTCCACGGCATGGCACGCTCATTCGCTATTGACCCTTTTCCACAGCAAAGCTCACTACTGATGCTTTCCGCTGCAAGAATCACTATTTGAATGCTCAGTTCTGTCACAGGAGCAGAAAAACATTTAGAACAAAGTCATGTCGAACAAACGTAAACACAACAAAGGATTGGTCATCACAGGCTCAAAATTGGCGTTTTCCCACAGCACAGCCTTACCGCACTACTGACTCTTTTCCGCGACACATCGCTATTCCACTGCAGGGCTCGTGGTTAGTGCTTTTTCTACTATTTGATTCTCCACTTCATGGTTCTTTTCATTCCTAAACATTTTTTACTTCAGAGATGTTTCGAGTAGCCAAAATGTCTACTCGAGAAGGGTACTGTTACTTATAATAATATGACTCAAGTCAAAGTAGTCCTCCAAATAATTACTTGATTAGTGAGTACTCAGGAAAAAAAGACTACTCAGGCACTGAGTAACTTGTGCTTTAATATTATTAATATTTGAAATCAGAGAATGTATGTCGGATAGATAAAAAAAAGTGCATTGATACTGCACAGCTCTCTATGGACGTGTTTCTACCGCACAGCTCGCTATTGACTCTTTGCCACTGAAGAAACAACTAGAAACACACACGTTAGCTAACATTAGCGTAAGCAGTGGCCGTGCCTCAGTCTCCACTAATAAATCTTGGTTCACTGTCTTATTCCAACCGCAGTACTGTTTTTCAAGCGGTAAACTAATTGCGCTTGTGGTCGACCAATGTTGTTTTGGTCTCATTCAGTCCCCCCCCGTCCCCTCCCATCGTTCCTCTCCTGCTCATTATCGTCAATTCACCCCCACCCCTCCTACGATCCCCTCTCCCCGTTCAACCCTCACTCCCCTTCCTTCAGCGTGTTATGACACAAGCTGATCGATGCATGCACGAGGTCGTTTATTCACGGCGGAAAACGGAGCAGAGCAATAACAAACCATTAAACAATAACCTGACGTTTTCCTGCAGGTAACCTCCATCGGGACCCCTCGCCTCTTCCTGTGAAACCCCCCGGGCCCCCAATTGCAAGCCAACGAGCAGGATATCAGAGCGACCAAGCATGGCTTTCCCATCAGCTCCGTTATGGATTGTCGGCGTAATGACGCTACTCTCTGCGGTTTGCAGCAACGTCGTGTTTGGTGAGTACCCCCTGACATTATCCCCCTCCCCTCCTCCTTACACCTCTACTGGGGGGGGGGGGTTGGGTCTCTGCCCTCAGCATCCCGCTTGTTCTTTTGCTCTGCCGCTTATCTGTTGAGGCTTTTTGCGGCTTTCCTGTATTAAAACAAGGGGAGCGCCGAAGTGGAACTAACCACATGGGACACTCCCAACACCCCCAGTTGAGCCCACCACATATGAGGCATGCGTGTGTCCATGGGTACACACACAGGGGACCTTTGGCCTCATTTCCACCATGTAGCCTCATTCAGTTCAGTATGCATCTTTTTGGGCGTTTTAAGCAGTGCCCGAAATATCCGATGTCTGTTCACCTTGTCATCAAATCCCCATCAGCACTTACTGTACCCAGGCAAAGTGAAGAGTAGCGCTCGGGAGAAACGCGGTTTACGGTTCAGTTCAGTACCTGAGCGGGGGAAAATCTAATCCTGATCGGCACTTATGGATGGTATGGTTCACATCTTTTTTTGGGCATGTTTAGCGGTAGCCAAAATATCAGTATCAACAGTATGGTTTGCTGTTGTACAGTTGTCTGTTCAATTCCTGGTCCGTTCTTATAGTACCGTGGAAAACTGAAATGTATAGCTTGTTGGAAAGGTGGCTAAGTTCAGCACAGTATGCATTAGGGATGTCACGATATCCAAATGTCACAATATGATAATATCACGATATGAACCTCGCGATACGACAATTATCACGATATTGTGCGGAGGTTGGCGATATATTAATAGCTCGCGATACTGGGTAAAGGTTCACGATATTGTAAATAAAAAAAGAGATATTTAGAAAAATCTAAATATTCTGGTTTCTTTACATAATAACAGCATCCACAAGGAAATTGATGACGTACAATAACCCAACACCAAATATTGAGGCACTCACTTGCTAATGCACGCACATATTTGAATGGAGTCAATTTGTGGAGAAACTCAAATGTGTTATGTTCCACTTTATCTGGCGATAAGTGTGGGTCTTAAACATCTACCCATCGTAGGTGGCAAACAATTGCATCAAATTAATAAATCATTATTTATTGTGCGATAAAAACGGATCTGTTCAGCCCGGTGGAAAGGTGGCTCACAATTCAGTTTGGTTCAGTACCCATGTGGTGGAAATGCAAATCTGGATTGGGTCATTTTTTGGCAATCTTTTGTAGGAGAACTGGTCACACAGTAAAATAACATATTTCCCTTTGGCCACATTGTCAACCTTTGTAGTATGGTTCACTTTGGGATAATACACATTGTTTTGGCATTTTAACCCATTGACAAAATATCGGATGGTATGGTTTGCTTGTTTGTGCAGATCCTTGTCAGCAGAACTGGTTTATTTGTAGTACAGATGTTTTGGGGGGATTTCCATTGTAGCAGCTCACTTTTTGGCTAGCTTTTGTCCGGGGTACTCGTCTAGGAAGTAGAGTTTACTTTGTGAAGTATGCAGGTGCTGAAAGGTTAAAATCAAATCAAATCCTGTTTGGCACTTACTGATCCAAACCGTACCATGGCAAAGTGAACTGTGCCGCCCGGTGGAAAGATGATATATGGTTCAGTTCCGTACGGATTTTTTTTGGAGCCACTTCCATTGTCACAGTCTGTGAAAATCCAATAAACCAGGGAAAATAATTGTAACATTTCAAATGATTCACACAAATTTCATGCTATATGGTACATTTCCATTGAGATGGGACCCTGAAACTGATCACTTTTTGACATGCAAGTGGTCGCGGAATCTTGTGTGTGGTTTATTTGAGCAGACTGAATGAGAATTTTGGGTCAACTACAGTGTTTTTCCTGGTTTGGGGGCATGGTGTCATTATTTTTTGCGTGTTCACAGCTCACGTCTCAGCATTTTATGCAAAAAAGACAAACAAGCTGCTGGGCCGATTGTCACCAAACCTGGTGGAGCAGTAGAGCATGCCAAGGAAGAAACCCGAGGGCGTCAGACCCGTTTGATGGTCTACAAGTGTGAGCGGCGGAGCCATATGCGCTCTATTGGGCACGAAAAAAAACAACAACAACATGGCATGCACACTGCGGCGCGCTATCAAACATCCCACCGTGCTCCCGTTTGATTGACACTTCATTGAGCAATGTGTTTATTATTGTGCTTGTAGCACACAGATTACAGTTTAGCTCCTTTCGCATGGGAGCGTCTGGAAAAGTGGAGCCATAACACAAGAGTTGGCATTTATTCGCCTGTGCCTTTCAGACAGTACTGAGGGAAAAGTGGGGTTAAGGTCAAACCTGTAACCCCTTACACCAAGGATGTCCAAATCAGATGCACGAGGGTTGCTTTCCTTCAATTTTTAGATGTTTCCCTCCTCCAACACCCGATTCAGATGATCGGAACGTTATCAGGCTTCTGAAGAGCTTGCTGAGGAGCTCATCATTTGAATCAGGTGTTTTGGCGGAGGTAAATATCTAAAATATACAGGATGGTGGCCCTCAAGGACCAGGTTCGGACACCCCTGACTTGCACGCTGCCACCATTCTATGATGCTACCCGCGAAACTGAAAAGTTTTTGTGACTTTTTAAGCAAGTCTTAGGGGGGGAAAAGGGCTTTGACAGTCATGGTGAAGGGCGCTTATAATATTTTTTGCTCAATGCAAGCCATGGATTTAAGCATGGGTCTGCACGTGAACACACGCCAAAAGCCTTTCACACTGTACGTAAAGGCCATCCTTTTCCAGTAAAGCGCTGATATGGAATTGGAGGATTGATTTATGACCCACACATTTCCTAGCTTCATGGAGCACTGCCTATAAAAGCCTGGACTTGCCAACATTTTTCTCAGGTTACTGTTCTGTGTTAAAGGAGTTGATGTCTGTATCTTGTTGGTTGTGACTGCAAGGTTACAGCTCTGAATGTTTTGGGCCGTTTTCCTGGGCAGATGCTCCGCGCGAAAAGTATCAACAACGACTTATGGCGGTCCAAGCTGTCTTTTTCTCGGCTTGTTCCAGGGAGGCCGTGTGATAGGTACCGATATGATAATGAGCAGTTGAAGATGCTCTGCGAATTGTGTGGCTTCAAAGCTAGAATCAATCTCACTTCCTAATAAAGCCAAGGATTTCATCCAGTGACTGTTTTGCGTGTAATATATCCATCTGAAATGTGGGTTAGAGTTGCCTTTTTCCACTGTTTGTTCTCGATTTTCTGTTCTGTATGTGAAAGGTACCGATTTCTCAGCTTCAAAAGGAGGCAAGATGGCAGCCAATAAAAATGCTCATTAAAGGCAAGAATGGAGGTGTTGAAGGAGGTGGTATCAGAGGTGTAACACCGCCTATTAAAGTCGGGAAATCTGTGTGTATAAGGTACCGATTTCCCAATTACTGGGGTGGTATCAAATGTACAGTGACCATTCACACTGTACTCATCAAAGCCAGCCTTTTCACGGCTTTTTCCTGTGTTGCTGTTCAGTGTGAAAGGTGCTGATCTTTTAAGCTTTTGAGATGCTGTGAGGTGTAACACTAGCTATTAAAGTCAGGAATATAAGCATTTGCGATGGGTTGCTGTGTTTTGTAAAAGGTATTCGTCAAATTTGGAGTGTTGAAGGAGGTAGGATCAGAGGAAGCATGCTGGCTGTGTTTAAGCTATTAGCAGAAGTGACCCGGGATGTGAAGTTTTTACCCGACATGCGCTTCTTCTGCCTTGTTGCGATGGAAGCATTTGTCACTGCTGATGCATCACTAAAGATTTTCCAGAGAAGAGAAAGACTAACACCGTGCTCACGCGCCATAGTCTTCCCTTGGCGGCAGCTACCCAGTTCCTTACTGTGTGTGTGTGTACAGCAATAATAAAAGAGTGTTTGCACTCCAAACACAGCGCAAGGACGGGCGTGTCTTACAGTAGCGAGCGCGGCGTGACTTTGGAAGGATATCCACCCCGCGGCGAGCTTCAAAGGAGCCGGAATGTTCTGGTTGCGTAATCGCGTCCTGCTCCATCGGTAATGGCCGCGGTTCCGTCACCGACTTCAGTGGGCGAGCTCAACTTCAGAGCGACACAGGTGGAACGCGGCTCCTCACGCTTTAGGATTTTCATTGCAAGTGGATATTATACACATTTGCATTTTCGCGACATCTCCCCGGGTGCCCGCCCACCAGCACACCCACGCTTTTACTGTACTCTACCACAACAGCTGGGTCCACCAGTTTATGAATTTTGAATTATGCATGCGGTAGTAGCGGAGAAACGGTGAGCAAAGGTGGCCACGCACTTCTCCTTACTTTGTTGTTAACGATCTTGGCCGGCATTCAGACGCAAATAACCTCTGATGAAAGTGTGCCCACCGGGAGGTGTGACCGTGCATGGGCGACCAATCCTTGCTTAGCTTACGCTTCAGTGCTGTTTTTGCATTATCCTGTCTGTCAAGGTGAGTCATTATGCGCCGCTGGCGGTCTGACGGTGTTGGGATGAGGACGTCAATATTTGGAGGTTAATAGGGGGAAGGGAACAAGATTGGAATCTTCAACCTAACCCTAATGCCTTACCTTGACCCTCACCCTAAACCCAAAGCTAAACACTAAACTATAACCCCGACCCAGCGATCCCCTAACTCGGGGGTCTCCAAGTCCCGTCCTCAAGAGCCCCTATCCAGTCTGTTTTATATGTTTCCCTCCTCCAACGCACTTGATTCGAATGATCAACTCATTCGCAAGGTTTACACAAGCTAGCAAGTTAATGATCCCTCATTTGAATCAGGTGTGTTGGAGCTAGTGAAACGTCCATAGGCTAGTTAGGGGGTCCCGAAGACCTGGACTTGGAGACCCCTGTCCCAACCTCTGCGACAAACTTAGATTTTGATGAGACAGGTTAAGAAATTAAATGATCCTTATGACTTCCTGAACTACTTGGCTATCTTGATTAGAAGTTTTTCGACATTTGAGAATTGGTAAATCAATATCCGAAAATCTGAGACTTCAAATTGAAACTTCGATCTTGGTCCATCATACTATGAGAGATCAGAAATCTTACCCATGAATAAGATCCCAAAATCCCCAACGATGAAAAACTTCCAACATTGGGACACGGTCATTTAGAAGTATGACTTGGAGAGTATCAAATCCCGCGATCGGACTTATTGCTTCCAACTTCCAACTTCCGATCCCAATACCACACATTTTAAGTTGGAATGGTAAATGGTCTTCCAGTTGAATAGCTCTTTTCCACCTACGAGGCTCTCGAAGTGCTTCGCACTGACTCCTTTTTCACCTACTGATGATACAGCCTCGGGAGCAACTGGCGGTTCAGTATCTTTCTCAAGGACACTTCGACATGGTCACAAGCAGGGGATTGAACCCACAACCTCTTGGTTGCGAGATGACCATTCACCACTGAGCCATGTATGTTGTGAGTCAGTCTTTTCAATTCATTTTCTTTGGAAAAACTCTCGACTCTACTCTAAACTCTAACCCATCGTCCTGAGCCCCAACCTCCTCCCTCCAACCCCTTACACTTTTGTGAAAAAAAAAATAAAAATCCAGGCAACTTTACAGGACCGGTATTTGTCCATCAAACGGCTGTTCTTACTGCTAGTTCACACTTGCCCTGTCATCACTGTGCTCATATTTATCGGGGTTTGTATTTAATCCCCTTTTTGTCGGTAAATGTGCCATCTCACCGGAGACAGATGCTAATATTACTTACACTAGATCAAATGCAATGACGCGTCTGCCGGGAAATGAGAACATCCGCCCCCGTTCACACCGCAGGCAGACATTAATCAGAGTTAAACTTGCTTCTTTTCTTCATCACCTTAAGTACGGGAATTTGTCGGAGTGCCGCAATAAATAGTCACAATGAATCGTCTGCCCCGGTCCCGCTCGCCAGTGAGTTGGCAAACGAGACGCTCGGTTCCTCCGGGGAGCTTCGCACGAGGCACCCAGGACGCATGCCAACATTTCAACAGACAAGCGAATGAAAGGGGAAACATGGCAGATAGCGCCCTCCCTTCCTCTGAACCCCCCCCCATTCCCGCTACCCATCGCCACCCACCCAGAGGGAGCAAGAGAGAGGTCACGGAATGGTTAGAGACAGAAAATGACCTATTTCATTCCAGAAACACCGCAATTGAAGGCGATCCCTTAGAGGAATGTTACTCATCCGCCAACTGGAGCGGCAGAGACTCTGAATGATTGTTACCTCCGCCAAGGATTGTGTGCATCTTCCAGACTTGAACCTGGATTTCCCTTGTGTAGAATGGGTACTGTTTTAGATTTGAGTAATTGTATAATGCGTCCAATAGGGATTGAGCGGATGAATCGATGAATCGACTTAATACTCAACAACAACGTTTCGTGTTCAGGCGATTCATCGCTTATCACATTTTTAACATCTCGTCTTCCAGTTGGTCAATTCACAGAGGACTTTCAACTCGTCTGTTGCCGGTGAACGAGAATCTGCCAAACTATAACGCTCTGTGGAGCGGTGACATGTAAGGCCAGCAAGGCAACGTCTGCGTGGATCTGACAATACGGAAAATGCACTAGTTGTGTGCATAGCCTTGTGTTGTCATCTTCGTCTAATTCGATCGCAGCTAGTACCTGAAAGTTTCATTCCAGCGTGGTTTGGCAATGAGCGAGGGCAGCGGCGCAAAGTCATCAAAATTTTACATCCAGCAATTCCTGGACAACAACTGTGCGAGCAAGAATTGTATTCATATCAGGTCCGACCGGTCCGGCCCAGGGACGGACTGCCCAGCTCTGCGAAACGTAAATTGTTGCACTTTTGTGGGATCTTAATATCTTAAAGGAGGTAAAGTCTCTGACTGATTCGGAATCCCTTTTGGATCCAAGGGAGCAAAACGTCAATATGGAGCCACTTGCTCGTTACTTTCACTGGTGAGAAATGGTAAAAAGCCTTGGCTGTGTTTGTTGTTCTTAGTCTCTGGTTGTTAGCGATTGTGCTGCTGAATCAGTCTTCAGTCAGTCACACCGCCGCAGAGCAGTGAGGAAGAGGAGGAGGAGGAAGCGGAGGTGCATGAGGGCGTGGTGGCCAGTGGGAGAAGAAGGGCGTCATAATGGAGTCTCCACGCTAAAAGGGTCCTGAGGCACAAAGATCTACTTAGCATAAATTATTCAACTTATGTATTACAGAGAGAGAGAGAGAGAATGCCCAGCTCAGCAAATCAATGGATGAACATGAAACATCAGAGGGCACGATCCTCCATCCATCCATCATTCTCTCCATCCACTCATCCATGAATCGGCGTGCCCATCTCTGCCTGCCTATCCATTTAGTCGCCCATCCATTTTCCATCCACTCATCCATCCTTCTGTTTAGATTAGGGGTTCCCAAATCCGGTCGTCGCGAGCCCCTATCCGGCCTGTTTTACACGTTTACCCTCCTCCAACACATCTGATTCGAATGATCAGGACCGTTATCAAGATTCTTATCTCGATGACCGGACTTGGGTACCCCAAATCTTTACATCATTCCAACGTCCATCTGCATCTGTCAATCCATCTGTCCGGATAATCCATCCATCCATCTATCCCTCCAACCATCCAGCTAACTGTCTTTTTGAATCTACCCATCCATCTGTTATTCTTGCCATCCATCCGTCTATCGATCTGTCCATCTGTCTGGATCATCCATCCTTCCATCCATCCATCCATCCATCCACCAATTTGTCCTTTCATCCACTTGCCATCCATCTGGATCATCCGAATATCCATCCCGCCCATCCGTGCATCTGCCGACATTATAAAGTCAGAGAAGATACAGAACATTAGTGAGTTCTGTTATAGCCCTAAGTTCATTTTCAATTAAAAGTACAGTTACAGAAAAAGAAATAAACAACTGTGTAAACGATCATGCAGAGGAACACCCTGCTGGTCGTACCACAGTTTGTGGAAACAACAAAATATTCTCAGTAAATGGATTGTTGAATTTTGCTTTGAAGTTAAAGTCATGTTTTGGCATTATAGCTCCACCTGCTGCTTTGACCTGCGCTTACTTAGATATTTACATTTAGTTCTCAATGCGGGAATGGCTTTTTACAATAGCCGTGTATGATATGTGAAGCTATTCTAACTATGCAGAACTTGTGTGGAGTGAATCTCGCTTGAACCGGCTGCAATGAAAAAAAATCTTTTGTGTGTGTGTGAGTGTGTGGTGGTTAGATTTTAATCAATCAGCCGCCGTGCCTTTATTACGGGCCGCCGCAAACAGGAGTAATAATTGCTTTTCTGCCAGATGGATACTCTTTGCAAACTAGCGGGTGGTCTCTAAACCCCAGGCAGAATACAGCACATAGCCTAAGCCTGAGTTGGTGTATCCAAATGTAAAACTATCTCGGGCTGTCTTCTAAATGTCACCGTGATTTTGGCGTGCGATTCCCTCGAAGGGCCCGCGAGGCGCACCTCGGCTTGTTAATGAGTCAGCGCTTATCAGCCAGCCTTGTTAACAGACGCAGCCTGGCTTCCAAGCTTCCAAGCCGCCTACTTTTGCTTTTGTTTTCTACGGCTAATGCGCTGCCATTAGCCCCACTGCCGCTTTCTTGGCAGGCATGGGGAGGATTCAGTGGTAAACAAACAGGAAGTGGGCATCCAGCCACAAACACAGAGGCGGCCCGTTGGGGGGAGGTGAACCCCAAGCCGGTAAATCTTCCTACACAAGCGACCTTTAATCTTCATTGTGGGCCTCAAATTGATAAATAAACAGGAACCGCCCATCAACACCAAGAAACATCCGACCACCCTGGCATCTTGCGTCCATCTGTCGGAGTCTGTCCCTCCACACATCCTATCCAGACGCCCATCCGTCCAGGTCATTGATCCATGGATCCAATGCCCCGTCAACCTGGCCATCTGTCAATCCACCAATCCGTCTTGCATCCGTTTGCCTATCCATCCCGTCATTCACCTGTCCATCCCTCCATCTGCCGTCCATACAGCCGTCCACTCAATCTGCCCAACCGCCATCTCTCTGAACATCAATCTGACCGTATGACTATGGTTGGGCATAGTTTGAATTTGGGCGATTCCGGTTCTTTGATTCGATTCTGTTTTCTAACGATTCTCGATTCCGATTCCTTTTTTTTGTTTCATGAACTTGTCTACTCTATGAATTTTCCTATGATTTATTCAATGGATATTTTTGACAAATATATTAATAGCAAACCTATTACCTTGAATCGTCCACAAGAGAGCTTTATTTTGGAGAACCTCGAGAAAATACGATACAATAACGCAGTTTATAGCATGCTACTTAACACCCATTATGGGCAAGCCAAGTGTGCAAATAAAAAGAAAAACTTGTGCTCGATGTGGGCATTAATCATATTTCATTTCATTTGTGTGCTTACGCGATTCTGACTGCGGTGCGGTCCGTGTCACTTGGTTGAGGGTTGGACTTTGAGCTGGTGACCCCACCTCATTATCTGCGTTGTGAGCATGCGTGCGCAAGTACACTAAGCATTGGAAGGACGTCTCGACGGGTAGGAAGAAATTTCAGAACACCGGTAGGTCGCCTCAAAGAATCAAAGACCGAACACTCGAACAAATCTACCTCATGTAAACCGAGGTGTTTAATCATATACGTGCAACCTCCTTTGCATTAGATTAATTTTTGACATGTTGCACTGAGCAACTTGGTCTTTTTTTTTTTTTTTATGAAGTGCAGCCACACTTTTGACCTGTGTCCAACATCCATAATTATCACACCCCGCGAACATTATCCTGTAGTCCCCGTTGCTGTCTGTGTGTTGTCGGCACTTGCTGCTCGACGGCGTGGCGCGCACACACATTCCCTATTGGTTGTACTTGGCTCGTGTCTATCGTTTGCTCCGTGCCGCGCGCACAATATTGTGACCGTTTGTTTTGGGCGGCTTCCTCCGCGATGCGCATTGGGAATCGAAATGTAGCACCGAGATTTTACAGCCTGAACGATTCCGTCAGAATCGAAGTGCTAGTCCCGGTTCCACTCGGTTCCCGGTGTCCTACCCTACTTATGACCCTTCATCATTCCGTCAATCTCCCCACCCATTTATGCATCCATCCCCTTATCCATCCGTCTGCCTGTCCATCCTTACATCCATCCACTTGTCCTTAAATCTGTCCATCAGTCCATTCATCCGTCACTCCATCATTAGCCCATTCATTTCTTTATGGTCGTTCAAATGTCTGTCCGTCTGTCAATCATCCATCCATCCATCCATCCATCTATCGTCCATTCCCATCCACATACATGCACTCGTCCATTAGTCCGTTTGTCTGCCTACCCATTCATTCACCATCCGGCCCGTTCGTGCATCTGTCCGCTCGCGATCCAGGTGGTTGGCTTTGCCTGCGGACCCCTCGCACCCTCGCGGCAGCACCTCTGTAATTGGGTCAGAGCGGCGGAATCGGGGCACAGCGGGCGGATGGCGTGCCTAATCCGCGTGCCCTTCCAAGAGCCACTTTTCCCTCGGCACGGCTGCACATCCAGCTGTGGAACCGGTGGTGCAATTAGTGCCTCCCCTTCGAGTAAGATTGGGAGCTGACACGTCGGCGGCTGCACAAACGCCGTAATAAGCACTGACATAGAATAGATGGGACTCGTGGCATTGGTACTCTGTCGGGAAGAAGAACTATAGTTGGATTCTACTCGGTCCATTGCTACCCGATGGGGCTAATTATCATGATTCCGTTTGAACCTCTTTCACACTGTTGTCTATTTCCCAGTTCGCTGTCTTGCGTATAAAGTTCCAATATTCAACGCAGTGGTGAGGTTAATCCTTGAATTCATCTTATTCTGACATAGTTATCATAGGATTGTGTATAAGGGGCGTAGCGGGAAATTTAACAGATCAACTTAACCCCCCCCCCGTCCCTTTGTGTCGAAAGCAATTACACGATTTCACACTGGCTTTGACTTTCCAGGGGTGTAACGGTAGAGATTTGTTTGCTTGTCCCTTCCGGTAGAATTCAACAAAGTGAGCGTTCACACAGCGGTTGCATCCGAGCGCATTTTAGATTTTGGGGCGTTGAAAGAACAACGTAATGCGTTCAACATAAAAGGGTGAGGCCGGTGAATCTATGGTGTTATGTAAACCTGCCTCTCATACGTACTACAAGGACGAGGGGAAAGTTGCTGAACAATGTAGTCTTTTACAATTTTGCACATTCAGATAATTCTCCTCGGACAGCATGTGGAGTTGAAATCAACCTGCTAATTTGATGTTGTGATGCTGGCTTACCGGTAAATCAAAGCATCAGCGGCATCCGTGATAAATGTGGGATTTATTCATCTGTTGCTTTCAGATGCGAAAGCTTGCCAAGTCAAATTTTGGCTCAGCCCGGCCGTGCGGCCCTTATAAAATGGCGATTTCTCATATTGGGGTATTGATTCTAGCGCCCCCTGCCGCCCCTAAGTAGAACAGAAGATGACATCCATCGTCTCTCTTTCATGAATTACTTCTGCTTAATGTTACTTTTAACGGCAACAGCGCTTCGGGGGATTTCGGCAAAGTGGCTGCGCGCTCAACGGGCCTCTTAAGAAACACATCAGTCTGCAAGCATCTCTCATCTCTCACGAATCTGTCTGCTCGCGTCTCTCAAGGTCGAGGAAATTTTACCATCTGCCTTCCATGCATACGTCCATTCACATCTGCCCGTCCGTCTGTCCAGTCATCCATCAATCTGTACAGTATATCAGTGCCGTCTTTGTTCGTCACCTCATTCATTTGTCTGCCTGTTCATCCGTATGTCTGTATGCCCAGATGCCATTCAACCTCTATCCGTTCATACGTCCATCTGTCCGTCTACCTGTTCATCTGTCCATCTGTGCACCGGCCACGCATCCGCAGCCCGTCCATCATTACATCTGTCCGTCTGCTTGTCAGTCTTTCCCTCCCTCCATCCATCCAGTAGCCTGTCCATCTGCTCAACTGTTTTGGCATCCGTCCGTCCATCCATCTGCCCATTTATCCATGTATCTGTCCAGTCGTCTATCAATCTGTCCGCACAGCCATCTGTCTGTCCGTCTATCCATCCTTACATCTGTCGATTAGTATGTTTTGCGTCCATCCGTTTGCCATCCATCACCCATGCATCCGTCCACTCGTCTATCAGTCTCTCTCCGCTTGTCCATCTGTCAATCCACTCATCTGTCATCCATCTATCATCCATACATCTGTCCACTCATCCATCAGTCTGTCCATCCATCCGTCCGCCCATTCATCCATACTTACATCTTCCCATCCATCCATCCATTCATTACTCATTCTGTCTGTCTGTCCGTCTGCCCATCCATACACATGTCCACCCATCTATTAGTCTATCTGTCCACGCATCTGCCCATACATACATAAGTCCACTCGTTCATCCATTCATCCATCCAACCGTCCCGTCTGCTAGTGTCTCTCAAGGTCAAGGAAAATTACGCCGAGCTGTCGGGCCTTGAAAGCATCGCCGCTGCCGATTAAACAAACAACAACGAGCACAGTCTTGGGATGAATTAATTCACCTTTTTTTTTTTCCACGAACGAGAGCCCTCATTACGTTCTGCCGTCCTCCCCCACACCTCTGTTTTGATCATTTCTCTCATCCGACCACACCCCTGCACCTCGTTATCCCCCGGAAATTCTCCAATGGACGTTTTTTTCTTTTAATTGATTGCCACCATGTCGTTGACGCATTGCCGGTCATAGCGTCCCAGGATTTAGAGACAGGCACGTCTTTTTTCGGGCAGTGACACGCATGTGTGCCACTTTGCTATTGATCCCGTCTGAGTGCCAAGGATCGGTGTGAGAGTATGAGAGAGCTGAGTTTGCCTTTGTTGATGATGCCATCACTTCACCTGCTGCCTTGGGAGAGGCTCCTTCACTAAGTGTCTCTTTATAGCCAGATAAAGCGGGTGTAATTCATTGGAGTGTCTCCTTGGAGGAGGTATATGCCTTCACATTGAATTTACACTCCATTCTCTTACGGTGGGACACAATCCCTGGTGTCTGATTAGGTGGAATTCTGGTCTGTGTGATCTTGTGCAGTAATTCAAAATCCCAATTCGGACACGACTGAACTGTCATGCAGTGTGTCGGGTTCTGAAACTACTTTCCGCGAGTGGCTATTTGTGCGTCACTAGTTTTACTTCGATTTTAGGATTTGATATGATTCGCTCATTTCATATGTACCGAGTGGCTGAGAAGCGAAGCCTTGATAGTCTGTGTTAATGAATGAGGTGGTCATTACCAAGAGCCTCTCAAATATCTGCACTGGATAAAGAACTACAGTGGACTTCTTGTCAAATTGCGCTTTGTTTTTTGTGGTCCCCCCCCCAACCATAAAAAACAACAATAGTATATGTGGCGCCTCAAAATGTTGTTTCCCGATAAGAATAACAGAAGTCGCAGTCCCTCCGTGGCAGGGAGTTGGTTACGTGTGCGAGGGTCAGTCACTTGGTGTGCGGGTGTGGTTTGCCGACTACAGTAGGGTTCGGCTCGGTGTGTGGCTGGCTGAACTCAATCGCTGGTCCAGATTTGGCCGATTACCCGCTCATATGGGAAACGATTAAATTGGTACACAATAGCTCATTTCAAATTCGGTCATATTCTGCTCACGTCAAAGTCTCTTGTTGGCCCTTTAGTTCGCTAAATTCCTCTTTACTGACAGATAAAGCTGTTATATTCCACTCGGGTGGCTCCTTGGAGGAGTTACGTTCACATGGAAATACAGTTGGAACTGCTACAGGAAGATTAGAGAACTAACCTGACTGTATGTCAGCTCTGTGCAAATTGTACAAGGTTTAAAATGTTTGCTTGCTTTTTTTTTTATGGGAAAAGTGGTTAAAAAAAACGCCCCTGTGCATAGCAGGTATATATATTTTATATACTGGTATGGAGTTGGTACAGTTAAGAGGCGTAAACCACAGGACGCCTCAGCCTCTGGCTAGCGAAATGCTTTTGATATTCACCTTCTTCACTGCGATTCTCAGAAAAGTCACATATAAACAAATCACGTTCATGACTATTTGTGTGTGTTTGTAGCTTCTTCATGTTGCTCTAACCCACGTCAAAGAGCAAACAGACCAAATGGCTGAGTGCATTTCTTAGTCCATCGTGTGCTTGTGTGTGTGTGTGTGTGTGTGTGTGTTGTGTAACATCTCACGCAAGGCCAAGTAAAGCAGCTTAGAGGCAGGAGCATATTCTTTTCCAAGTAAATCTCATTCATTTGAATTAGCGGCACATTTAGCTCAAGTCCATCTGGATGGTGGCTCGGGCGCAACGGTCAGCAGGCGATGCATCTGTATTGCCGCCACGCATAAGTGTGTCACACGAGTTTGTATGTACCTTTGTCAAAAATGTCTTTGATGTTTACATTGGACCTCAACTTGTCTTGGGTGACACCCTTAAAAGTTATTTTAATTATTCAATTATTTATTTTAAGAATAACCCAATATGGGTTATTTTTAACCCAGACAGTTTTAAGCATGTAGATTTATTAAAGACTAAATTGTCTTTGATATATATATACAAAATCAGGCACAGTAGGTTCATTGAAGACTCTTCACTGTTTACAAAAACACAATTGGGTGAAGTGATGACTAAGTTCTCTACACATACTTAAGGCTTGTCTAGGACTCAAAATTGTCTTTGGTATTATGAAAAACAGGTCCAAAGGTTTTTTTGACGATTCAAACGTGTCTTTGATGATTACAAAAACACATTGATTTGATTTGTTGAAGGAAAATTCCTACTTTAGCCTTGTACAACAGAAATTGTTGTGTACCTGTCCATAGCCACGTAGTTTGGGTTAATTAAAAACAATTCTCTTTGATGTTTATGAAATCTCTGACATTGGACATTGACTCCAAATCAGGGGTCAGATTCATTTTTTACGCACGGTTGTGAACCTACATGATCTTTGACGTTTACAAAAATGTGTACATTGGGCTTGTTGAAGACCAACTGCGTGGCTTGTTTAAGGTGGATATCCCGTCAATTTCCTGTTGCATGCTCCTTTTAAAGTTTTTTTTTCCTCCTTGCGAGACGCTGCTTTTGTTATGATCTTTTTTCCTTCTCCTCCCTCACTGCCCGTCATTGTTGTTTTTCCTCCTCTGCGCTCGGTGCTCCCCATCATTAGCGCTCGCTAGCTTCTTTATTCCTACGCCATCTCGCCCCTATCGCATGGATTCCTCTTGTTCCCGCGCATGCCTCCATTACCGCCCGTGTCTTCTCGCTAATCAGCTTATCCGCCG
The DNA here is from genome assembly GCF_054856515.1 of Filicampus tigris. Taxonomy (NCBI): domain Eukaryota; kingdom Metazoa; phylum Chordata; class Actinopteri; order Syngnathiformes; family Syngnathidae; genus Filicampus; species Filicampus tigris. The sequence continues at coordinate 14,562,899 of NC_141226.1, read as the reverse complement.
TGTGTCCAAGCTGCCGTGTCTGCCTTCCTCCTCCCTTTTGTTTTGCTGTTCATTCAGCCGGCGGATTAGAGACGCCTGTTTGCCGCCTTTTGTCTCCGTCGCGAGGCGATGGCCGAGACAGACGCAAAAGACAGAGCAGTCAAGACAGTCCGCGTCATTTGGTCGAGTTTTTCTTTTGTCAATTAAAATCGGAAATCATCCCAAACATATTTTTTTCAAGAATATGTTCTACGCAGGCCCTCGAGTTGAAAAACGGCATTCTGATTAATATTGTGTTTGTGAAATATGAGTTAAGCAGTAAAGTCCAACAGTTTTTAGCCATCTCTGGGGGCGAGCATTTTGTCACTTCTGTCGACTGAAAATGACTTCACAGTTGCTCAGGGCTCAGATAACGACCAATCTTGGCTTAGCTTCAGAAAACAGGTAAGCTGTGATTGGTCGTTACCGTACGTAGATTCACTGACGCAAAATTGGTCTTGATATTTACAAAATCACCCACAAGTATTTTCTGACGTGTACCGAAACCTACCTTAGGTTAACAGAGGATGCTAAATTATTGTCCATATTTAGGAAAATGTGTACTTCAGGTTCATTGAAGACTAAATTGTCATTAATGTTAACAAAATCCCCTAGGTTAAGTTAATTGAAGACTAAATTGTCTCTGATGTGTGCGAAATCACCTACTTTTGGTTAATTAAACTCTCCAAATGTTCTGGCTGTTTATGAAACAACATTTATGTTCACAATGACTCATCCTTAGGTTCACTGAAGATGTCAAACTGTCTTTGATGTTTGGGGAAACATATTGCAAATTTGATTTGAAAAGCTTCGATGTTTGATTGTGCCACATAGTCTTATGCCTCATTGTGTACTCACTGATATTGATGATGATGATGATGATGATGATGGTGAGCCACGCAGAATTCAACCCGAGGCCCATGTGTGCGCGTGAGGCGCGCAAATGCACTTGAATCCCGGCCGTTAACTGACTACCGATCGATTGAGCGGCCTTATTCCTAACGATTAAACGTCAGAGGCCTTTTTTTTTTGTGTGTTCGTCCCGAGCTGCAGCTGTCACCAGTGAGAATGAGTCATCCCTCTTTAAAAAAGAAAAACAAACTCTCAAGGTTAACCGAGTGAAGTGATTTTTGTGTTCCTCCGTGACAGGCACGTTCGTGTACGTTGGAACCGAACCCAATCAATCAATTGCAGCATTACGACTATTGTGCCTATTGACGGCGAGCTATTGGGACCGGTGACAAAAGCACAAAGTAATTGTCGAGTAGAAGGTTGGCTGATAATGAGATGAATTGGCAAAACAGCAAAACAGCAAAAACAACATCATTCAGTGGAAATGTGACATTTAGCAAGATGACATCATCATTTAGGGCTCAATGTAGCACTGAAGCGAGGCGCTAACGTGATTAAAAGTGTCACACAGGCAGAAAATTGACTCGCCTAATCTTTTTATTGACGACGCTGAATTGTGTTTATTGTTTGCAAAAATGTGTACTTAACTACCCTAACTGAACATTAAACTTTGATGTTTAGGAAATATCCTTCTTTCGGTCATTTATAAGTTGTCTTTTTGATTTTTGTGAAATAACCTACTTTAGGTTAATTGTCGAGTCTTAATTGTCTTTGATAGTTTTAGGATCGGTTTAATTGAAGATGATAAAATTGTCTATGTTTGTGTAGACTCTAAACTGACAGATTTTTGCAAAATGGTGTACTTTAGATTAATTGAAGACTAAATTGTAAGGGTGGGACGAGATCTCGTGTTACGAGATCTCGCGGGATTAGAACGCCACGAGATTTCTCGTCCCTGCACAGCACGAGATCTATTTTCTTTTGACGGTGTTTTGGAGTCCGGGTGAATATAGCTGATGTCCTAAAAGGAGCTGTCACCGAATGGGAACTTCCGAGGCCAAATCACGAAGTCGCTGTTGTGACCGACAACGCTCGCAACATGGATGTGGCGATACGTGAGGCTGGCTTTGATCCACACATTAAGTGCTTATCGTGCAGACAATGAACGTTGCGCTACGCTAGTGCGGCTGGTCCAAAGTTGGCCGCGTATCATGTTTGTTTAGACGTGTCAAGCGTATAGTTTCTTTTTTTCACCGATGCTCAACAACAGCAGCACTTTTGACATCTAAATAAAGACAGCTCGAGCTGCCCGCGCGCAAACTAATTATGGACGTAATCACGCGCTAGAACAACTCTTTGGACGTGATGGCTCGCGATCTGGAGCAGCGGGATGCCGTATCTGCCCACGACTACGACGAGTTGCAGAAATCTTGACACAGACGCAGTGACATTCCTCTTGTTGAAGATCGACTGAGAAACAAGTTGAACTCTACAATACAATACAATTTTATTCATATAGCGCATTTCATAACAGCTAGAGCTGGAACAAAGCACTTTAAAAACAATACAATAAATCAAATAAAAAACAATAAGAGGCAGTGATGCATCTATTAATAAATATATCAATAAATATCAACAAATATATAAAATATAAAAAAATATAAAATATATAAATAAATAAAGCCAATAAATTAACATAAAACACTATATGCAATTGAGTTACTGCTCCACGAGCACAGCTGGATTTTGTCAAAGTATTCAGTAAGAGGAAAGATCTCATCTTTAGCTGTTATTGCAGCAATATTTGAGAGCATGTAACGAAAGTGACTCCTGTTTGCATTTGCACTTAAGAGCTAGATGATTAATTTTCTTGCAGTCAGTTCGATAAAAAACATTTTGAAAACTGAAAAAAAATTACATTAGGTATTTTTTTATATTCGAAATTGAGCAAAAATCTCGTCTCGTTCTCGCGGACTCAATCTCGTGAGACATCTCGTGGGATTTTTGTCTCGTCCCATCCCTACTAAATTGTATGTTTTGTGAAAACCCTTGTTAGGGTATTGAAAATGTTAAATTGTCTTTGATATTCACAAAAACAAAACCCAAGCAAAATGTTGGGGTAAAAGTGAATTATTTGGTTAATTATTGACTAAATTATCTTTGATGCTTTTGTAAATGTTAAAATGAAGATGCTAAATTGTCTTTGATGTTTTCGTAACATCCTACTTTAGGTTAATTGGCAACTCTAAATTGGCTATGATGTTTTCAAAATCTGTAGTTGTCTTGTCTACAGTCACGACTGAAATGTGTACTTGAGCTTCATCGACGCCGTTTGTCTTTCACGGTGGCAAAATCAGTAATTACAATCATAGATGACGGTAGAAATTGTCTTTGAAATTTTTGAAATATGTACATAATTAAAGATGCAAAATTGTGTATTTTAGGTAGACTGAAGATTGTTGAAAATGTGTATCTACTGAATCACATTTGACCTTTATAAAATCACCGACATCAGGTTCACCGAAATCAAAAAAATTCTTTGATGTTTCCGTAAGTATGTATTTAAAATGTTTTGCAAAACACACAGCATGCAATTTAAAGCCTTGATATTCAACAAAACAGTTTTTGTGACCTTTTCAGGAAACTGAACTTGAGCTTCATGGGTGACTAAATTGTCTTTGGCGTTTTCACCAAACCACCGACAATACGTCTTGTTTTTTTTTGACAAACTTTTTGTCAGGCATCAAAAGCAGTGTTCCGTACCGCAAATTTACAGCCGGCTGGCATCGCTCCGGTGCCTCCCAATCTCGACGTCCCACACGCTGCACTGCCATTAAGCGCCACGCCGTATTATTCAAATGACCTTTGCATTAATACAGTACCTGGCATTTAGTGTCGGCCATCATTTACAACGCCGTTATAATTGGTTAAAGCTTTCGCACGTGCACCGTGTACAGCAAAGGAGGAGGGGGGGGGGTTGCGCTGTTGCATTATGGGAGGCGGGAGGATCATTAGGCGCGATAGCGATGTACTTTTCAAGTGGAAAAGGTCGTCTTTTATGAGGCTTTCTTGAAAGGCGGAGAGAATGATGACGCGTGGCTTCCCGCCTGTAAAGGGCCGAGGGATGTGAGGCGGCGAGGTAAGGCGTAAAGGGAGGGAGGTACGGCGTAAATGGGTGCGGTGGGGGGCGGGCGGTGGTTTCAAGGCCAGCGTTTGGAAAGCTGCAACTCCGGGTGAGGTTGAATGTCACCGATCCATACGCTTAATGTTATCCTCAGCACATTTACTTTAGCACTTTACATCAAAACCAAAATGCTTTCGTGTGGTTCTTTCTGTTTCCCTGACGGTTCTCCATTTGGAACAGGAATGCGGAAATCGGGTTACTAAAAACACGTGAGGTTCTGTGAAGACTGATTTGTCTTTCAATTTTTATTCAAACGCACAAGTTGTCTTGGATCACGAAATTGTCTTTGATATTTGTGAAAATGTGCAAGTCAGCTGTTCGTCAATAGTTACTTTGCTCTTTGACGTTCGCAAAAATCTGGATGTGCGGCTTGCCGATGATTACTGTAAATTGTCTTTAATGTTGATGAGGACATGTACGCCAGGGTTGGTGAAGTTACATTTCTTTCTCTGTTTACAAAAACCTGTATGTAATGGTTGCTAATGACAAATTTGTTTCTGATGTTTCTAGAAATCGTTTGAACTTTGAACTCGTCTTTGATGTTTACAAAATGTGTATTTAAGTTAAGTACAGGCTAAAATGGCATCTAGAAAAATGTGTCCGTCTGCTTGGTTGAAAATTGTCAAAACGTCTGAAAGAAGCAAGTCACAACTTGCCCTACACTGCCCCCTACTGGCATGGAAGTCAAATTGTGGAACTTGTAACTACAAAAGCGCAGCTGCGCGAAGAAAAAAGGTGCGTGCACACGTGTGTGTGTATTTGCCTGCCCGTCCCGGTAATTTATGGCTGGCAAAACATGCAGTGCACGTGTTGTTGCGATTGCGAGTGAGCGTGCGCACAACAGCGGCCACAAACCACAGCCTCCAAACGGCTGCCATTAATGTCCAAATCAACAGCTGTCACACATCTCTTTACTTCCACGTCTTCCTCATCAAAACGCAGTTTAGCGCACGCCTGACCAACACACTCCTTGTGCTGTTATCATTCGTACTATTTCACATTTCAGATTTTTATATTCTGAATTTCATTTATTTTGACTGTTTTCTGAATTTTTACATTTCCTAAATTTCATCCAGTTTCATACTTATTCCTGTTTGCACACATTCACTACCATTTTCTTTTACTTAGTTTTACCATTTCTTACCCTGACTTTTTTCTGTTTACAACCTTTTTTTCCTACCTTTCTCCTTTTTCCTGCTCTCTCCATTTTCAACCCTTTTCCTCCTGTTTCTTTTCCCTTTTTACTACTTTTTTCTGTTTCAACCCCTTTCCCACGCACTTTTTAGCTGTTATTGACTTTTTTCCTCTTTCCTCCATTTTTCCATTTCCTACCTTTTACCCTGTTTACTACTTACTACCATTTTTTTTACACATTCTCTTCTGTTCTCTCTTATTTCCTAACCCCTCCCATTTCCTAGTTTTGACTGTTGTCACACTTTCAGTGCCCTTTTCTCCTGTTTCCTTCTCCCCCGTTTCCAAACTTTTTTCTCCTGATTTATTTATTTTTTTCCTACCTTCCCATTTCCCTTTTTCCGTCCTGCCTTTTTCCTGTTTCAGACTAGCGATTACAACTTTTTTTTTCTGGACTTTCCCCCCATTTCCTACCGTTTATCCTGTTTCCTAGTCAGGTTTCTTCCTGCTTTTCTTCAGTTTGATTTCTTTTTCCTTTTTCTATTTTCCCTGTTTCCACTGACGTGTTTCCTTCTACCTTTTTCTTCCTGACCTTTTTGCTGTCCCTATCTTTTCTTCCTACCTTTCCTCCTGCTTCCTATCTTTGTTGTTCAGCCCACTTGAGTGTCATTAAGATCTTTTACTCTCTCATGGACTGGAGTACAAACACACACTCGCTACCCTTTTTTTTCCCTCTTTTTCCTACTCCCCCGTTACCAACCTTTTCTCCCACTGTTTCCCCACTTGTTTTTTTTTTCCTAGTTTATTATCTTCCATTCTCTTGTTTTGTTGCTCAGCCCAGCGCGTACTTGAGTGTCATTAAGACTTTTTTTTTCTTATCCGACAGTGGTGCTGAATGCCAAAGGCTGCAGCAGCAGTGCCATTGTTTTGTTCCTGATTGTCTTTTCTCTCTTTTTTTTTTTTTTCTTCTCTACTCCGAGTGCGATGTGTTATAAAGCGCTATGCTCCAGTGGCTGTCGCCTCACCACCACAGCATCGCAGCCCCCAATTTGTGTCGACTCTGGACTTTTTGAGTGGAATCTGCATGTTGGACGCTATGACTGTTTATTGAAGACTCTTTAATGTTTTACAAAAAACACAGATGTTAGATTCATTAGAGACTAGATTATCTTGGATGGGTAATAAAGTACATACTGTATGTTAGCTTTTTAGATGAGATTGTCTATGATGTGTAGGGAAAAACGCACGTTAGGTTAATTAAACACTAAATGGTTTTTGACAATTACGAATACACTCACGTTAGGTTGATTGACTCTTTCGGGGGCAGCCGTTTTCATAGCAACGTTCCCCATATCGCGAGCTGTTTTAGAGCATTTTGACTGAACGGTAAAGACTCACTCAAAATTGTGTTTGGTGACAAAATAACCACCGAACCTCTTTCTATTATTCTGCCATTTTGTTTTGCCTTGACTTGAAAGTGCAAACTTGACATACGAGCACTGTATGCTGGCAGTGAACCCAGTTCAACTCACTTCACAAAAAGCAGCATTTTAGCAAATCGTGAAGAATTAATCAAAAGAGAGACTTCACATTGTTGATTGCCACTCCCTTTTGAAGTTTACTGTCAAACTAAACATAAAAAAAGTGAATTACACTTTTGTGTATTCAATATATATAATCGGGGTTTTAGAACCCTTTAAGCAACGGATATTTGAAGGCAAACGGTGGAGCAACACATGTAGACAGATAAAGTAACAATACTGAAAGAAACCTTCGTTACAGAATCACTAACAGTTGGGGTACAAGTACACAACTCACTTCAACTCAACTTTATATATAGAGCACTTTAAAAGTAAACAAAGCTGCATACAAAGTGCTGTATACAAAGTAAAATCGAACCACGAAAACAAAGACCGTTCAAGAAATAAATGAATAATTTGAAAACACGAAAACAATGACTCATGCTGAGTTGAAAGCTAAACAATAAAACTGTGTTTTAAGACAGAGTTAAAGAAGTTTGTTGCGAGAAGATTGGGAGGTTACTATTCTTGGTGGCCAAAGCAGTCACACCAGAAGGAGCAGCACAGTGAAAAGAAATGCAGCATCAAATCATAGCGCACGGACTGTTTAATTCTTTACACATTATTTAATGATGTCATTACTCTAGGTTTTTATAAAGTACAATATTGGACAGGTCTAGTTTTTCTCATCAAAAAAATAAATAAAAAAGATTTGCTCAGTGGTTATGTATGTATGTGGGCTAAAATGGATTAATGGCATTTCTGTTCATTTCATTCCATTTCATTCCAGTGGGGAAAGATAAATTGAGTTTCGAATTTGATCCGCTCTATTGAATCCGCCTGCCAATCCGCTTTGTCTACCCTACAGTCACGCTGATGTTGATGATGATGATGATGATGATGATGATGATGATTGTAACAATAGCGATGGTTTGTCGATACGTAGCAGGTGATAATTGGATGGCATTTGCGCAAAAGCACAGATCTAATTGCGCTAAGGAGCTCTGCGGCCTTATGGAGTCTGTCGGCCCGGTGGCGCGACGACTATTAGCGGCGCTAACGCAGCTACTGTATGTATGATGAGAGCCTCGCGGGGAACGTGATGATAGCAACGTTCTTCAACTTCCTCCAGGCTAAAACTCATTCTGATGGAAGCCGAGAGTCAGTTTACCCTCCTCATTTTCTTCTTTTGCCTTGTTTTTTTTTTTCCTCCCTCCACTCTGTGATGAATATTTAAAGAGTTTTGCGGTTTGTGTGTCAGCTACGCCGCGATGTCTTCATCGCACAAAAAAAAAAAAACACGAGGACATTTGGTGTTGTCGACTGCGGAAGGTCTCAGGATTGATCCGTGTTTGTCGAAAAGGATCAGTCACATTTTTTGCTTGTTTTTATCCCGACCTTATTTCCGTGTTCCGTCAGACCTACCTCTAAGCTTCTGACTGCAAGGACGACAAAGCAGGGTTTCAAGACTGGGTTAGAGTCTCAAAGCCCAGGTTGGTGTTTTCAAGTTAGGGTTTCAGATTATTGTTTCAAGAGAGGGTCAGGTTTCAAAGGGTTAGGGCTTTCAAGACTCACCAGGGGTTTCAAGTTAAGATTCCAAATGACTGTTTCAACCTTTGAGTTAGAGTTTCGAAGCGTTCTGGGGGGTTTTGAAGTAGGGTTTCAAATGCTAGTTTCAAGACGGGGTGTTTGGGGTTTCATGGTAGGGTTTCAAAACATATTTAGAGTTTCGGATTGGGAGAGGGTGTAAACATAGATTAGGTCTTAAACAAAGGGTTTCAAGACAGGTTTAGGGTTTCAAGTGAGCACTTTAAGTAGGGATGGGAGAGTACCGATACCAGGTATCCGCACGGGCTGATAACGGCCCGATTGTAACGTAACTGGTACTCTTGGAGGCTGCCGATATGAACCACTGATATTCAAAAAATCGGACGTCGAGTAAGATCTTCCTTGACAGTTGTTGGCGCAATACTGTACTGCGGGAGATTGACACATTGGAAAACCACCATCTGCGTCGGAAAGAAAGATCTTTGTCGTTGTGCTAAATGAAACTTTATATATCAAAAGTACTAGAGGTATCGGTACTTACTTGGTATCGGTGAGCACTCTGAGTGAATACTTGTATCGGTCTTATAAAAAGTGTTTTTTTTTAAGTAAGAGTTTCAAATAAACATTTCAGGTCAGAGTTAAATATTTCAAAGGTTTACGATTTTTAAAGTAGGGTTTCCAGACAGGTTTTGGGGATTCAGTTTAGGTTAGGGTTTAAAGCTAGGATTCCAAGTCATGGTTATGATTTCAAAGTAAGGTTTCAAACACAGGTTAGGATTTTTAAGCCACGGTTTGTGTTTCAATGTATGGTTTCAAAACAGGATTAGGTTTTCAAATTTGGGTTTCCAGACAGAGGTAGGGTTACAATGTAGGGTTTCCCCATATTGTTTCATCAGCCTACCAGCAAATCTCTGCCCAAAGGTATGAACGTAGGGTTTCAAGCACAGGATTAGTGATTTCAAGTTAGTTTCAAATTACCGTCTCAAATCTTGGTTAGGGTTTCAAACAAAGATTAGGGTTTCAAAGCAGGGTTTGGAGCTAGGGTTAGGATCTCAAGCCAGCGTTTGTGTTTCAAGTTAATGTTTCAAATTACGTTCATAAGCTTTGGTTAGTGTACTATTAGGGGTTGAAAATAGGGTTTCAATTCATGGTTTTTGCCTCAAATTGGAGCAACAAATTTGTTTCAAGACAAATTGGTGTTTCGAGCCATTGTTAGGGTTTCTAGTTGAGGTTTTTAAGCCTGTGTTCGGTTAAAAAAAAAAGTGAGGTCTTCACACTGGGATAGGGATTCAAGACAGGGTTAGGGTTGTGTATTGTGGTGCACGTTAAGGTCTTCAGGTTTGATGTTGTTGTCTAAAAGGCGGAGTGACATTTTGTTCTTGTTTTCCTTTTCGACTTGCGACTGACGGGACAAACGGGAAACGGCAAAAGGACGTTTGCGCCAGCAAGGGCACCCGCCGACGGAATGATAACATGCTGACATTTCCTCCAAAAACAACAAGACGGGCTTTGAAATGATTGACGCTCCGCATTTCAAACATTCAATATCAAATCAAGTGCGCACACGTTTGTCACACGGGAAATCAATGAGCCAGAGGCTGGCTGGCCAATTTAGTTTATTTTATTGATTGATTAGCTCACACGGTCACCCCAAACTATCAACAGCACTCGAGACCGTGAAGGATCTTTGAGGTTGAAAAAAGTGGCAATGTTAAGTGAGTTAAGGACTTCAAAAATGTCTGCGGTCTTTCTAAAAATAGGGTTTGGGTCTTAAATTGTGAGTTTAGGCTTTCAAGCCAGAGTTGGCGTTTGAAAGTAGGGTTTCAAGCCATTGTTAATGTTTTTAATCCAAGATTAGTGTTTCAAACAAAGGTTATGGTTTCAAATTGTGGTTTAAAGTCCTTTCCAATTGGGGTTAAAAGTTTTGGTTAAGGTTTCAAATTAGAGTTTCGAGATGGGGCTAGGGTTTCTTACAGAGGTTGGGGTTCAAGGGTTGGGGCTAATGTTTTAAGCAAGCGTTAAAAAAGGGTTTAAAGTCAGGGATAGGGATCCAAATTAATTTTAAAAATTGGAGTTAAAATTTCAAATTGGGGTTTCAAGACTAGGTTAGGGTTTCAAACACGTTTTGCGGTTTCGAATTGGAGTCTAAAGACAGTGTTAGGGTTCCATATGAGGGTTTCAAATTGGGTTAGGGTTTCACGCCTTAGTTAGGGTTTCAAACAAGGGTCAGGGTTTCAAATTGGCTTTAAAGTTAGGGTTAGGGAACCAAATTAGTGCTTCAAGATGGGGTTGAAGTTTCAAATGAAAGTTTCAAGACTATGCTAGGGTTTCAAATTCCTCTTTGAAGCCTGTGTCAGATATACAAACAATGGTTAGGGTTTCAAATTATTGTTTCATTCATGGCTAAGAGTTTAAAGTAGGGTTTCATGTTAGGCTTTCAATTAGGGTTTCAAGACTTGGTCAGGATTTCCTGTCTTGATTAAGATTCCAAGTTAGTGTTTCAAGAGTGGATTACAATGTCAACCAAAGGTTAGGGTTTGAATTTAGGCTTTCAAGGTAGCCATGAAGCTTTCAAATCAAGGTTAAGGTTTCATCAAGTGTATGCTATGGTTTTAAATGAGGCTTTCAATCCTGATTTATGCTTTCCAGAAAAAAAAAGTGTCCTTTATCTTTGTTGAAGATTGAAAATGGTCTTTGCCTTTTGTCGTTTGACGCTAACACGCAAGGAACTGCACAAGTAACCTGACAAAGCCTTAAGACCCGGCTACACAAACCTTTATTCAAACCCGGCACAGACGACAAAACCAAGCAGAGGATGACACGTCCTCCTTGAGTTGGAGCCTTCATTTCCGTGCCCAACGTAGAGTGAGTACAGTAGCGAGACCGGTGGCACTTCAGGACGTGGCATTAATGCGCTTAAGAGGCTCATTCAATTAGCATCGGGTCAAAGCACAAGACTGACCCGCTTCAAAGTCGAAACAAAGACACATTCAAGGACCTCTCCCCACCAATCCCACCCGCTCCCTCACTTTGCCCGGTCGGTGTCCTTGACGCCCGCGTCATTCGTACAGTTAGCGTTTGACGTCTTCATAACTTGAGTTGTTTTGGATTTGTCTCAAAACACATTGTCATGGTCTTGTATTTATATTCACAAAAACATGTGAAAAATGAAACCTGCAATTGTCTTTGTAATTTACGAAAATAATTCGTTCATTGACAACTCCAAACGATCTTTTAGTGTTTGAGTATTTTATTTTATTGACTTATGTTTTAGTGTTTGAGTATTTTATTTTATTGACTTATGTAAGGTAGCCATTGAAGACTACAAATGATCTTGAATGCTTACCAAACACACATTTAGTTTGTCCTTCAAAGAGTTCCTTGATGTTTACAAAAACATATTCAAAAATATAACATATTCAAGATGAAGAGGCTAATTCAGGTCGAAGGTCAAAACAAAGGCGCCTGCTCCCTCGTTTTGTCCGGTGGGTGTCACCTGCACATCCTGGGCATCGTTGTTGTGTCGTTGATTGCGACTTAGCGCAAGCGACCCTCGCGTGATGATGCGTGTGCGGTTATTCCGTAACACTGTAAATCCCGTCATTCCTTGTGGCACAGGCAGATTAGCTGCCGGCGCCAGGACGCGCTGGAGTGACGCGTATTCCCCAAACAAAAGATGGCTGACAGGACGAGCTGGCTGAGGGGAGGACGTGATGTCACTCTCCTGCTTTCATGCGCAGTGACGGCGTCCATTTTCCTGTCAAGCGCTTGTCTTCTCGGCACCACTTTTGGTTTTGGAATCTTCGCCGCGGAACAATATTTGCCGAGAAACACTAGTGAATATTCATGGTTTGGGTTATGGTTTCAAATGAGGCTATTCAAGGAAGGATGCGGGTTTAAAATGATGGTTTCAAGTCAGGGTTAGGGCCTCAAAGGAGAGTTTCAAGACAGGGTTAGGGTTTTTTCTGCTTGGTTTAGGGTTTCAAGATAGTGTTAGGCTTTAAAATTAGGGTGTCAAGCCTGGGCTAGGGTTTCGGGTTCAAAATTAGGGTTTTAAGCAAGGGTTAGGGTCACATAGTGTTTCAAGCCCCGAGTAGGTTCTGAAAATAGGGTTTCAAGCCAGGAATAAGGTTTAAAATGAGGGTTTTAAGACTGTTGGTTTCAACATGCAGTTTCAAGGCTACTGTGGGGTTTCAAACTAGGCTTGGGTTTTCAAATGAAGATTTCAAGAGAAGTTTAGTGTTTCAAACCATGGAATGAATTTCAAATTAGGGTTTCAAGACAGGGTTAGGGTTTCAAAGTATGATTTTAAGCCTTGGTAAGGCTTTCAAATCAGCGTACGCATTTACGAGAAGTGTTGCAAGCCAGGGTGAGTGCATTTAAGCCTGGGTTAGGGTTTCAAATTAGGGTTTTAAGACTGGGTTTGGCTTTGAAATTAGAGTTTAAAGCCTGGGTTAGCATTTAAAAGTAGTGTTGGAAGACAGGCTTAGATTTTCAAATTAGGCTTTCAAGCTAGTGTTAGAGGTTTAGAACATGAAGAGCATTTGAAAGTATGGTTTCAAGCCTGGGTTAGGGTTTCAAATTCGGTTTGTATTTGTTGGTTACAGCCTCTTTCTCATGTTGCACATTTAGTGTTGAAATGTGATATGAAATATTCATAGCAGTGTTGGAAGGGCCATTTGCTGGCCACATGGGCTAAATAACTCCCCCATTTATTATTCATAAACAGCTCAATAATTAGCGCATTTGCTCCTTTATATGCACGCAAATTCAAAGAGTCAGTGGAGCGCACAAAAATGGACACCCGAAGCTCTCAGTGGGGACGCCGCCACAAATGTGACACAATGTGGTCACAAACGCCAGGATTCCTTCAGGTTTACACGCACCTTATGGTCGTTGAGGAGTCCAATCACCTTTGCCAAAATGTGTGTATTGGGTCTATTCAAGATACTCAACTGATACTCAACTGTCTTTGATGTTTCCCGAAAACACATGTAGGGCTCATTGAAAAATCGGAATTGTCTTTGATGTGACAAAACACGTATATCGAGTTTATTGAAAGACTCGTTTATGTTAGGTCTATTCAACAGTATAAATTGTCTTTGATAGTTACAAAACCATGTACATTAGGTTAAAAAGCAGTGTTTAGTATTGTGTCAAATTAATATATTTTTGTGTCATGGTGTTTTTTCGATATGATTTGAATGAATAAGCCTCAAATGTCAGTATGCAAAGTGGTGTCGGTGACAATCACTCTGACTGGCTGTCAGACAGCAAATGCAAATCAGTGCATGGGATACGAGTCAAGTAAGTGGCAAAGAAAAAGGCATTTTCTAGTAAATTAAGCCCAGCAAAACCTTGCTTTTCACTGAGACTTGCTCCTGCGTGTGTTGCGGATGTGTTGCGTGTTGGTTCTGGATACCTTAAACAACTACAATAAGTCCGTGTACGAATGCATGTGATCGATCGCTCGGACATGCTTGAACATGTGCACGCGTGTTTACATCATCGTCTCAGCTTCAATGCGGGCAATGCTAGATTTGAATGCTTTCATTCTTCCGATCGTCTCAAACATTGAACGGACACTGTATAGCAGTAAATGAATATAGCTTAATATGTTTGTTATTGAATGTGATAGTGTTGGACAAAGACTAAAAAACTATCTTTGATGTCTCCCAAATCTCGTAAACAGACGAGTGGCTAACTTGAATGCTAACTAGACTAAAAACGGGCTGAATAACAAAAAGCGTGGCTTGATAAAGGCTACTCGAGCAAATTTGAAGCCCTGTTATTGATGTTTTGGTCTTGAATGCAATAGAAAAGTCACTCGTCTTCTGTTGCTTTTCAAAGTAAGATTAGATTTAAAAAAAAGAAGCAGCCGTAGCATCTTGGCAATGTCGTCAAGTGCATTTAAAGCTGTCAAAATTTGCCAAACATTGCGGCCATGTTCGGGGTCCTATTTTGTGGCTCAGATTATTTAGTGGTGAGATGCACAATAAGGCTGAGCGGCATGTTTTATTCATGGGCCTCCGCTTTCGTCAACAAAATTGGACTTCATGTTCCTTCCTCGCCGTTCTTCCCTTTTGTTATGCCGCACGTTTCTAATTTGAGGGAGAGTTTTTTTGTTGTTGTTTTTTTTATGAGCTGCATTGAGTCGGAAAAAGGCACGTCGCTTCTGGCACTTTGGCAGCATTCTTAAGAAAATGTAAATGGTGGCGTTTGGACAAGTAATTACCTCAAACAAATGACGCTATTAGTGCAGAGATTCTCTATGTACGTTTGTTTTTTTTGCGTGGTTAGTGAGTCTGAATGTTTGGGGGCGGGGGGAGCACACACACACAAAATAAAACACTTTTTTTTTTTTGGTGATATTTGTCAGAGTAACATTGTTGCATAGTTGTGGAGACAGTGTAAATGGTTCTGAGTCTGTTTTACACTATGAAGATTTTGGAGCCGATCAGCCAGTTAAAACAAAGAAAAAGATAACTGATCACTGATTAGATCAGAAGATGGACCAATCTATTGAAACAACTTTTTTATTTACTATACAATGGACCCCCCACTATTCGCAGGGCATTAGGACCAGCCCGCCCCACGAATAGCCCAAATTTATGAATAATTGACACCCATTGAAATAAATGCGTCGGAGGGAAAAAAAATATATAAACCCTAAAAATTCTCCCAAAACAGCTGATAAACATTCAATACATTGAACATGTAAAAATCCAGGAAATAATTTGGGGAAAAAAATCAGACTGCATTGTATCTGCTGAGAAACACCGAATTATTAACAATGGCAGTACAGAACGTCACTGGAGTGAACAAGTTTGTTTTTGCGGTTTTATTTTATTTTGCGATTGATCGATCGGCAAATTATGACAATACAACCAATCAACAGTTTTGCATAAATGAAAAATATCTGCCAATTGGATCCAGTCGAACAGGTCTGTGCAAAGTCTAGTTTCAAAAGAAGGTTAGGGTTTAAAATGAATATTGGAAGCCTGGTTTTAGGTTTGATATTATGGTTAAGGTTTAAATTTAGGGTTTAGGTGTCAAAACGATCGGTTAGGTTTTCAAAGTAGGGTTTCATGACTGAGAATGGGTTTCAAGTCCGGTTTAAGGTTTCAGGTAAGAGTGTTTATAATACATAATACAGGGTTATGATTTCACATTAGGGTTTCAAGCCCGGGTTAGGGTTTCAATTTTTTTTTTTTTTTTAAGACTGGTTAAGCGTTTTGAAGTTTGGTTTCAAGAAAGGGTTCGAGTTTCAACCTAGTGTTTTTTTCCACCCTATGTTAGGGTTTGAAAGTAGGGCTTTGAGCCAGGGTTAGGACTTCAAATTAGACTTTCAAAGTAGGGTTTGTGTTTTTCATGACTTTTCATGAATAATAGCGAATAAACCGCCGATGCACATTAATGTGGACACTGTATGTTCTCAATGCATTTCTCCTCTTCCAATAAGGCTCATTTTGCCAGACTTCTTTCCAATAAATTTCAGTCCGCTTTTATTTACTGTCGGTAAGCCATCAATAAAGAAAGTGAAGACCATTGTAAAGTGGCCGCTGCTCAGTTTATGTATCACGTTGGGAAAAGCAGCGGCGGGAGATTAACTCATTAGCCACGGCCGCTAGCGACGCATCATGTGGTACAGTAACAGTCATTTAGCCGCTGATGCTAATGACCAATCAAAGGCAAAATGGCAAAAGGAAATTTTAGGACGCCGTCATTCAGAAAGATTTACAACAGCATCACTGAAGATGCTAAATTGTCTTTTATGTTTAGGAAAACAAGTATGTTTGGTTTGTTAAAGGGGGAAATCAACCCAAACACATTTTTTTTCCCCAAGAATATGTTCTCAGCAGGCCCACTAGTTGAAACACAGCATTCTGATTAATATTACATTTGTGGGATATGAGTTAAGCAGCAAAATCCACCCCTTTTTAGCCATCTCAGGGGTGGCCATTTTGTCACCTCTGTCCACTGAAAATGACATCACAACTGCTCAGGGCCAGGTAACGACCAATCTTGGTTTAGCTTCAGAAAACAGGTCAGCCTTGATTGGTCGTTACCTGAACCCTGAGCAGTTGTGATGTCATTTTCAGTCGACAGAAGTGACAAAATGGCCGCCCCTAGAGATGGCTAAAACGGATGGAATAACTCTTATTCCACAAATGCAATATTTATCAGAATGCCTTGTTTCAACTAGTGGGCCTGTATAGAACATATTCTTGAAAAAATATGTTTGGGTTGACTTCCTCTTTGAAGACTTGAACTTTGATGTTTGTTTGTTAGTCGAAGATTCAGAGTTGATGACAAAAATACAAACGCTCAGGTCACTGAAAACTCAAAAGCTGTCCTTGATGTTTGCACTGACTACTCGAAATTCTCTCTGATATTTGTTAAGGATGTACATTAGCTTCATTTTCAGGAAATAGTTACGAAAATGCATAGGTTAGGTTCTGTGAAAGAGTTGGAATTCTTTTTGATGTTTATAAACATTTAAGATAGTTTAATAAGAATATCGTCTTTGATGATTATGAAAACACATCTTGATTGAAGACCATAAAATTGGGGGGTGCGAAAATAGACGATTACATAGACTGCAAAAAAAAAAAAGGGCTTCTGTTTATGCTTAGTCCACACATTTTTTTAAGTTTCCCGTCTGTCATTTATTGCCTACAAAATGGGCATCCATCATAGGCGGACCGGTCCGTCACATAGGCGGTATGCCCAGCTCTGATTTATTGATTGAAAGCTTAATATTGCCTTTGATGTTCCGGAATACTCGTATGTGAGGTTGACTGAAGCCTTGACATATTTGATGTCTACCAAAATGCGTATGCCAGGTTCATCGAGGACCTGAGATTGTATTAAGGTTTTAACGCAAACTATTCAAGACGCTGAATTGCCTTTGATGCTGACACGTACGTGAGGTTCAATGACAGGAAGGCGGTCCTGCAGCATCAGCGGCTGCGGGGGATTAATTAGCTCATTAGTGACAGCCGTTTCACTGAAGTCTTGTGATACAGTAAGCTTCAGTGTCGTCAGTTTGCAACATGTTTGAGCTGTCCTGCCAGGCTGATGCTCACCTTCTGCCTGCTTGGACGCTTCTTTTGATGAGCTATTTGATGGTCCTTTTTGGCCATTTCCTGGTGTCTTTCCAAGACAAATTTCGGCAATCAATTTGATAGCGTTGTCACCAAATTTTCACAACGTACACTTGACAGAAGGGCGATGATAAATTGTGAGGAATTCTCGTTTTCGTCATGGCGTGTGGGGGTAGCATAGCGGACAATTTTATAACACGGAACTGTTGTAAATATGCAGCTTTTGGGATTTTTTGGGGGAAAATTCAGCCCCTCAATTCTGTTCCACCCAGCAACATGAAATTTGGTAGACATGTATATCATGAGTAGACCCACAAAAAAGTCTCAAGAAGCCATGCCCGAAAAGAAGAAGTCTTCTATTTTAATAAGTACGGGTGTCTTTGATGACTCATCATAAAAACAGAACTCCAGCAATTACTGAGCTCCTGTCTTATATGAAAATTCAGCAGCTGAAGACAGTTTCACTTAGCAATATGGAATTTAGTAGACATGTCTGTCTTGAGTAGACCTACAAAAAAAAGTCTCAGGAAGCCATGCCTGAAAAGAAAAAGGAAGTCTGCTGTTTTAATGAAAAGTGGTGTTTGACGACTCATCATGAAAACAGAATGCCTGCAATAACTCAGCTCATGGCTTATTTGAAAATTCAGCCATGAAGACAGTTTCACTTAGCAGTATGGAATTTGGTAGACATGTTGACAAATGAGTCGAGCAACTTTAATGTCTCAAGAAGTCATGCCTGAAAAGACAGGAAGTCTGCCATTTTGGTATGTATCGGCAGAGTTTGATGACTTGCCGTAAAACAGAACTGTAGTAATATCTCAGCTCATGAATTATTTGAAAATTCAGCCCCTGAAACCAGGGTCACTTAACAACATAAAATGTGTTTGGCATATATATATCATAAGTCGAGCAAAAAAAATAAAATGTCTCAAGAAGTCATAGCCAAAAATAAATGGGAAGTCTGCCATTTTGTATGTATCAGCACAGTTTTGTGACTTGCCATTAAACAGAACTGCAGTAATAACTCTGCTCATGACTTTTTGAAAATTCAGCCCCTGAAGTCCGTTTCACTTAGTAAGATGAAATTTGGTAAGCCAGTGTATCATATGCAGAAACACAAAAACGTCTCAAAATGTAATACCCGAAAAGACACGGGAGGTTTTCCATTATTGTGTGAATCGGTGAAGTTTGATGACTTGCCATAAAACATAACTGTAGTCATAACTTTGTTCATGAATTATTTGAAAATTCAGCCCATGAACTCAGTTTCACTTAGCAACATGAAATTCGGTTGGCAAGTGTATCATGAGTAGAGCCACAAAAAAGTCCCAAGAAGTCATACCCAGAAAAGCATGGCAAGTCTACCAAATTTGTATGCATCAACAAAGTTTGATGACTTGCCATAAAAAAGAAATAGAGTAATAACTTGTGAAAATTCAGGCCCTGAAGCAAGTTTCACTTTAACAAACATGAAATTTGGTAGGCAAGTAGAGCCACAAAATAAGTCTCAAGATGTCATACCTGAAAACACATGGGAAGTCTGCCATTTTGCTTTGCAGTAGCTATTTCAGGCTAATTTTGACCATTTTAAGCTATCCTGTTTAGACGATTCCTTCCTTGAGATTTGATCTGACTTCTACCAAATTAGGAGCATGTATACCAGACAAATTGGCAATGCTTAATGACAACAGTTTCCTTTTCGTCATTGTATGCAAGCCTAGCAAGGAGGCGAAGTTTGCCGACTCGACGTAAAACCCGAAACTTCATAAGTCCGCTCCTTGACGCCCCATCCGTGACTCTATTTCTTCCCCCCTCCCCTTTCATCTTCCTCTTTTTCCTTCTGATTCCAAGTCATCTTCTCCTGTTGCCCACCTGCTGTTCCGGTCCACTCCCTTCATTTTTTCTTGTGTCTTTTATCCGCATCCTCCTCCTCCTCCTCTGGCTGTTTTACTATACACTCTGCAGGGAGTGCTCCTGCGATGCCAATTATATTGACTGAAAGGAAAAAAAGAGCAGGGCGAGGTGGGGTTGGGATTGATGGGTGGGATTGGAAAAGGCACGCATGCCTACACACACTATCAGAGCGTCTGATGACAGCGCGAACCAACGGTAGGCGACGCAGGCCGAGCGTGAGGGAAGGGAGGAAGTTGATGAAAGAGGGCGAGCCAGGACGGGAAGAGGATGGAGAGAAATTGGAGGCGAGCGAATCTGTCGGGGAGTTGTAATAGTCTCCCGTTGGTCCACCCGAGGGAATTCAGCCACTGCGGACGAGGAGGAGGAAGAGGAGGAGGAGGAGGTAGTGAGATGAAGACGGCAGAGAGATAAAGATGGCCGAGCTCGAATGTACAGGGAGCCAAGCTGGTGACCATCAGCTTCGATGACACTAACAACATGGTCGCAAAAAAAAAATTGCATTCACAAGTGTAGCCAAAAAAAATAGCCCAACCTTTTTTCTAATTATATCTATTGTATTATTTTCACATTATTTTATTTTTTGAATTTGAATTGTAATAATTTTTGCCATATTATTATTATTATTATTATTATTATTATTATTATTATTATTATTATTATTTGTAGTACTAGTAGTAGTGGTAGTCGTAGTATTAACCAGAGCTGGGCATCGTCTATCCTTCTATAACTTTTGGGCGGTATTTCTGGATGACCCATGTGGTCCCAGTCCGTCCTTCATTGGTGACAGCCAATCGGCGTCGAGAACATAATTTTCACGTCAAACGCAGGAGCCGCACAAGCAGACATGCCGTCAAATAAAGAAAAAGTATCAAATAAAAACAACAGACACACACTCTTACAGTGTGGTGATCAGTGAAATAAAATCAAAATGGGACACGTCATTGCATCTGTGGGACCGAAAGGTATACTACACAGTTTTATTTTTTATTTGTTTGGCTGCGTGTCGGAAGTGGAGCTCCTGCATGTGACGTGGTACTGGTAAAGACCGTTCTCAATGCTGTTTGGATGACACGGACCGATCGGACGGGTCTGAAATATAGACAGGAACTCATAGACGGGCGAAGGCATAGACGAATGCCCAGCTCTGGTATTAATGCGTTGTTGTTTGTGGAAAAGCTCAGATATCTGACTGCATCTGAAGGCAACACAAGACTCCACTTCCTTGATAGACATTCCTGTCCACAGCTGCACCGCAAATGGTCTCAGTGATTAATTTCATTTTCCTTTTTCTCCCCCACTCCAAAACTATTCCCCCTTGCTCGAAGCTAATGTGTCTCGGTCTTGGGCCTTTGACTGAACGCCAGTAATCGGTCAAGGCATCTCGGGGCGTTTTATGAGAAGAAAATGGCTTCTTTGCTTCTTTTATCATGCTCTAAGTGACTTTTTTTTTCTTCTCCGCCCACAGACTAGAAGTACATTTCCATCCAGCCGGCGAATACATTAGATAGCACGCGGCGGGATAAAACGCCGCCATGATTGATGATTAGCCCTTGTTTTTTTCTTGGTAATTAACTTAGATTCATAACATCATGTACATGCATTATAGCTCCGCTTACAAGTTGCGTGTGCGCTCCTTGATCCGCTGCAGCTATTTGTCTTCATTTCATTCCCTAGATTGTATTTTTGTCGACAAAAAAGCTCCTTCTTTTGCGACCAGTCTGGTGCATTCTACGTTAGCTTAGCTAGCTAGCTGGCTAGCAGCTGTCAACTTTGTGTGAAGAAATTCGTTTTCTTTTTTAATCTTCCACAACTGGAGCGGTGCCTTTGAGTCATTCTGATTTTAGTGTTTGCCAAGAACGATTATAGTTTAGCTAACTTGCTAGCCTCTTGTTTTGGCGAACTTTTTGTCAACAAATGACTCTGGTTTGGACCTTGTTGGACCAGTGTGGTACATTCATTTGAGTTAATGGAGCGGTGCCTTTGAGTCCATCTGATTGTAGTGTTTGCCAAGAACGATTATAGTTTAGCTAACTTGCTAGCATCTTGTTTTAGCCAACATTTTGTGAACAAATGACTCTGGTTGGACCTTGTTGGACCAGTGTGGTACATTCATTTGAGTTAATGGAGCGGTGCCTTTGAGTCCATCTGATTGTGTTTGCCAAGAATGATTATAGTTCTTTTGGTCTATCGGTCTCAAATTTGAAAGTTTTGGACAATGTGCTTTCTGATCATATGACTGTGCTCTTTGATGTAATGTTTTCCAGTGCTGTCAGAGCTAATGCTAGCGAGCGCAAGGCCCGGGTTTTCAACCACCTCACTGCTAGTCAGTTCTCTGATGCCTTTGATCAGCTTTGTGTTCCCTCTTCAAACACAGAGGTGCTCAGCACTTGGTTCCATTCATCTTGACTTAATATTTTGGACTCCGTGGCTCCATTAAAAATTATGCGGCCAAAAATTAGACCGGAGCCATGGTTTAATGAGAGAACTCGCACAGCTAAACAGGAATGCCGCAGAGCTGAACGCAGATGGAAAAAAGACAGGCTGCAGGTCTCTTACCAAATCTTAAAGGACTGCTGCCGTCGTTACCAGAGAGGTGTAAGAGTCCAAGAGAGACCACTTAAGGCAAATCGCCAAAATCCACATGCTCTATTTAAAACAATTGACTCTGTACTCAAACCCCGTCAACCGACTTGCACGGACTCGTCCCCTATAATGTGCGATGATTTCATGCAGTTTTTCATTGACAAGGTTGCTAGGGCTCTTGTTTCGAACGCCACATTTGACCCCTCTGTCCAAGTTCCTTGTTCAGCAGTGTTCGATTCCTTTGAGCCGGTTTCTTTGACATTTTTGGAGGAAGTGGTTTGCCATATGAAACCATCGGGCTCCCCTTATGACTCCATTCCCCCACACTTCTTTAAGGAGATTGTCACGACAATTGGTAAATTGGTTATGGCCATTATCAACAGCAGCCTGTCTTCTGGTGTGGCCCCCCAACATTTTAAGCATGCTGTAGTGCAACCCCTGCTGAAAAATACTGGCCTTGATCAAGCTGTGTTATCAAATTTTAGACCCATTTCCAAGCTGCCTTTTATGTCTACAATTCTGGAAAAAGTGGTGCACTCACAGCTAAGATCTTACTTGGATAAACACAATGTCATGGAGGTTTTCCAGTCAGGCTTCAAGAAGATTCATAGCACAGAGTCAGCCCTGCTACGTGTTTTTAATGATATCCTCCTGGCAAATGACACCGGAGACCACGTATGTCTCGTTTTGTTGGATTTGACTGCAGCTTTCGATACGGTAGACCATAGTTTTCTTTTGACTCGCTTGCAACACCCAGTGGGCATTAGTGGATGCGCTCGACAGGGGTTTAGATCCTATTTAGCTGGACTTTTTCTGTTAGCCTAGGTTCCTCTGAGTCCCGCTCTGCCCCCCTATCGTATGGCGTTCCACAGGGTTGTATTTTGGGACCATTATTGTTCTCATTGGGTGGCACGGTGGTCGACTGGTTAGCACGTCCGTCGACTGGTTAGCACGTCCGTCTCACAGTTCAGAGGTCGTGGGTTCGATCCCGACTCCGGCCTCCCTGTGTGGAGTTTGCATGTTCTCCCCGTGCCTGCGTGGGTTTCCTCCGGGTACTCCAGTTTCCTCCCACATTCCAGAAACATGCATGGTAAGCTGATTGGACACTCTAAATTGCCCCTAGGTGTGATTGTGAGTGCGGATGTTTGTCTCTGTGTGCCCTGCGATTGGCTGGCAACCGATTCAGGGTGTCCCCCGCCTACTGCCCCAAGACAGCTGGGATAGGCTCCAGCACGCCCGCGACCTTTGTGAGGAGAAGCGGTATGGATAATGAAGGAATGAATGAATGTTGTTCTCATTGTATATGCTGCCTCTGGGTTCCATCCTTAGAAAACACGGTATTTCCTTCCACTGCTACGCGGACGACTGTCAAATCTATATCCCGCTAAGCAAAAAAGAGGCTTTCTCCTTAAAACCACTTTTGTCCTGCCTAGAGGACATCAAAGCCTGCATGTACCTAAATTTCCTAAATTTTCAACGAAAAGACCGGCGGGATGCCCATTTTTGGGGCGGAGTGGTCGGAGGTGACAAATTTAAAAAAATGGCTGGACTAAGCATGCCCGGAAGTGGATTTTAGTCCGGCCCACTAATCGGCCCTCATGCGTGTGACGTGCTCGCGAGGCGGCCAAATTTCATCTCAGCCTACTCGGTGAAAGGCTTCTTTTTAGGCTTCTTTCAAAACAACTTGTGTCCGGGAGTATATTCAAGCTGCGCACAGCACTCAAGTATGGCACTGGCACATCATGCACTTTCCTACTTCCGGAAATACGCCGTAGCAAAACTGCAGTGTAGTGGTTTGCTGGCATGCTTTTATTTTGAAGGCCGGGAAGTGTGACGGAGGGGAAGTGTGGAAAATAAGTCACTTGTTGCTTGCAGACTTGTCGTCTGTTGGACCCAAATAATTATACAACACGACAAAAGTTAGTACACGCAGCTGGGTAAGTACATGAGTAAGTGGCGCGTTTGAAGCGTGTCCACAGCGGGTTTGAATAGTAAGTTAGCCAGCTAATTGTCTTTAAATAAACCTCTTCCGTTAGCATCTCTCCCGCGGGGGCATCATGCCCGTATTTTTTTTTTCCGAACGGGGCGGGGGCCGACAATGTTTATGAATATGGCTGGGGGGTCGCGGCTGGAAGGGTACCCAGGTCAAGGGTGGAGGGTCGCGGCCGCACGGGCAAAAAAGGTTCAAGTGCCCAGCTCTGCTAATCAACTGACTTTACCACAGGTGGACTTCAAATAAGATGTAGCAATCTTTCAAGAAGGATCAGTGGAAACATGATGCACCTGAGCTCAATTTAGAGCTTTGTGGCAAAAGCTGTGATGTGATTTCTTAGTTTTTTTATTTTTAATGAATTGGCAAAAAAATCCAAAGAACTTTTTTCACTTTGTAATGATGGGTTGTTGTGTGTGAATTGTGAGGAAAAAGAAATGTGTGAAAAGCACCGTGAATACTTTCCAAATACAGTTGTAGACCACTATGTTAGCTTAGCTTGCTACAAAGCAGCCATATGCTTATCACTAGTCATCCAAAAGACTCACAGCTGTATTGAGCATTTTTTTTGTGAACAAAGCAACTATGACTTGGATATTCTGTGCCTTGACGTTGTCTGTGACGTTTGACGGGAAAACAAAGTGAAGATTAAGACCGCTACTGAAGACTTGCAAAGGGTATATTTTATATTTGTTAGCTATCTCATGTGCGCTTCCCACTCATTAACAAAAGGTAGATTGCTTTTTTATTTGTGTTATATTACATTAATGGTTGATAGCTGAACTCCTTTATGGTGATGACCAATTTTTTTGTGACCAAAGTACTTAAATTTGGATCTTTCGTGAGCTTTTGAGTCCATCGTTTTTTTAATCTGAACACTGAGTAAAGTTGTAAACCGTTGCATCGTGTTGTTAGTAAATTAAGAGGCGCATTGCGCTCACCAGTCTTGTCTAAGACTAAGACTGGACATTCTTTATTTGAAGACAAGCCTCCTCTTTGTCTTTTTGCCGTCTTTTGGCAAGGACATGCAGTGTTTTGGGAACTGTGCGTGTGAGTGTGTGTTCTTGGAAGCTGCTCAGACTCTCTTTCAAACACGCACACATACGCAAAGCTTTGTGTAGAAATTGGTCCAAAGTTTGATTGAGTCGAGTGTATCGAATCGTCTCCCCCTCATCCTCTTTAATGCTTACCCCCTCCCGGGACCACCAGTGTGTGTACGGGTGTTCTTGTGTGTGCGTGCGTGTCTGTGTACCCCCCTCCCCTTCCTCCCTCCTCGCCACCATCTCTGGAGGAATTTGCGCGCCTCGTAACGGCTAACGAAGGCAACCTTTCAGACGAGGCCCGTGGTTTGTCACTCCCAATCACGGCAATGGAGATCAATGTAGTGCTGGCGGCAGAAGATAAAGACGACAAGGGGGTGAGTCAGTGGAAAGCGGGGGCAGAGTTCGGGGGGCCAACAATAGCTGCTCGAGACGGCCCGAACAATAGCGGTCGGCAGTTTGTCAGTGTCTACACACGCCAGACACGGCCAACGTGGACTAATTGACCACTGAGGGTGTTTTTCTGTGCCATTTGCGCCATCATGGCCGCCAGCGGTGGTTGGGTGGCGAGGTCCTGTGACCTAACTTGGCAGCTCATGTGGTCACTAACCGCTCAGTAACGAGGACAAGCCTTTAGCAACTGTACTGGCAGACCACAGAGAAGTGTTGTTCAGAACCCTGCCAAGTTTGAATGTTTAAAATAATGGGCAGATATAGAAAATGAGACTTCAAAGTCGTGAAAATTCAAGCAACGGAATAAGAGAAGGCCTTTATTGATCCCACAGTGGGGAAATTTTCAGCGTTACAGCAGCAAAGATATAGGTCACACAGAGACGGCGGCCTAATGTGTATAACACATTGTATAACATTAACAGCAAACATTCAGAATCAAACCTATGTAAATATACGCAGTAATTATGTGTATATACTCCTCATGTAAAATCTCCTCGGGCGCTCGTGTTTAATTCAAATACTTGATCCTTGATCTATTTTGACGAAGGTTCCACAAGAATTGTTATCAAGACGCCGAGGAACTGATTTGAATTGTGGAAAAAAAAGTCTTCTTTAAAACAAGTCACCCTGATGTTATGCTGTGATGCTAATCGATGCTAACAACATAGCGGCGTCATGTAGATTTGAGTCGTTTCGATGCGCACCATTGGGGAATAAATTACAAGTAGGGTGCTTTACCAGCTAAACACTTAACAATCCTGCTCATGCATATACGTATCTATATTAATATAGCAAGAAAATAAATATATGCATGATATAGTGAGAGCCCTTCGGGAAGCTCCCATCGCCGCTTCGGTGATTGTCATTAAAAGAAGGGGGGGAAAAAAGCCAGACTCCGCGTAATTGACTGCTCATTTCTTTAAGTGGCCTATTGGCAGGGCAGCCCTGAGCATTTGCCAGCGCATTAAAGATTTCACTCGCTTTATCTTACACTCTGTGTGTATGTGTATGTGGGTTGTATAAGACTCAATTAACCTATTGTTGTCATCGAGTCTTGGATTTTACGATACACAGTGGTACCTTGAATGCCCCTCTAGACGCTACAATTTGGAGTACAGAAAGTCATCTTGTGTGAAATCATCATACCATTAGACCTCATTTCAGGTGGCCTAAAAGGATTTATGACAAGAAGTAGCAAGGTATAGGTGTAGACCAGCTACGTTAGGTTAGTGAGCTAGATGCTGACTAGATAGATGCAACTCTTGTCCCACGCAAACAAAAAGGTAGAATGGTAGATCTTTTTTAATGGTAGACAAGAAGGGAAGATATATACTGTTACATTAGCTAGCTAGCTAGCCATCCCACAACTAGTTAGCTGAGATATAAATTGTGTTTGGGTTTGACCAACATTTTGTGAGCAAAAAACACTGAGTGTGATTAACTTTGACTAGCATTTGGTATGCTAACCAAATAGCAAGCTAAGTAGAGAACGGCGCAAAGGAGCGCCCTGCCCTGTAATCATGTATTTCTAATAGGAATTGATACACATGCTAACAGTTGCTAACACATGCTATATAGCAAGATAGCAACATGAGTAGAGAAGAGCGCTCAGGAAGCTCACTAAGCACTTGAGATCTTGCCCTGTCATCCAATAATACTTCTAACGCAAATGGAATGCTAACAGCTTTTTCCCAAGGTCAGTTGCGATTGTTTGTTGGACAAGAGCCTGCAAGTGGCTGAGACTGGACTCTCTCTCAAAATTGCTACGTACGGTGGCTGACTTCCCTGCAGGCCGAATGCCTCGCGGGCCACATTGTGCACTTGACGTTTCATCCTTGGAAGTAAGTTAGTGAGGTGAGCATTCCTGCCTAGTGTGGTGCAGCATTTGTAATGTCTATTCGCACACACCGGATTTTGTGCCCTCGGGGATGGATGGTAAGGGGGTTAGTAGTGGGGGGGACGCGGGTACCAGAGTGGTCTTGGAGGCTGAGTCTCTTGTTTGGGCTGTTTGATAATCCGGCTTTGTGCGGCGTGAAGACGGCACACAAAGTGTCAGTGTTCAGCAAGGGATCACTGGACAAACACTTGGAGACATTCTGAGCACTGAGAAAAGGTCAAAATTAATTACAGGAAGCCAGAAGCCTCAAGAAACAGCTTGTATTTTGATTGTTGTTTGTTCATTGATTGGTTAATTATTTGGCTGGCGCGTTAGTTAGTTGCTTGAGCTTACACTGACAGGCTGGCACCCAATTGCAAACTCCAGGAAGGGGTAAAGTAATCAGAGGAGGCCAAAAGCCAGAGGACACAGCTTGTGTTTTGATCGTTAGTTATTTAATTAGCTAAGCAGTTAATTAGTCACTCAGTCAGTGAGTCAGTCAGTCTGTCATCTGGTTGTTTTGCAGTTGTTATTTAATTAGTGTGTTGGATGGTTGATTAGTTTAATAATTTGGTTAATTTGTTGGTTTAATGTTGGTTAACTGGTTGGTTATGTAGTTGGATGGAGCGATCAGTCAGTCTTTTTGTCTTAGTTAGTTAGTTAGTTAGTTAGTTCGTGGGTATTTGGTTGGGGAGATGGTCCGTCAGTTAGTGTGTTAGTTAATTAGTTACCCATTTGGTTGGATATGGTGGTTGGTCTGTCAGTATTTTCATCTTGGTTTGGTAGTTAGTTAGTTTGTCAAGTCAAGTCAAATTTCTTTACATAGCCCTTAAGAATAGAAAAGTCTCAAAGGGCTTCACATGCCCACAGTTGACATATATTTACGACATCCCCTGATCTAAACCCCCAAAAGGCCAAGGAAAAACTCTGAAGATGTTTGGTTGGGGAAATGGTCTGTCAGTTGATTGGTGCTTGTTAGTTAGTTAGCCTTTTTTTTTTTTTTTTTTTTTTTTTTTTTTTGTTAGTCTTTTGGTTATTTAGTTAACAGGTTCGTTGATGTATTATTGTGTTATTTGTTTGGTTGGTTAGCTAGCTAGTTAGTGAGACGTTTTAATCAATTTGCGCTCAATGTCATTTACTTATTTATCCTGTATCAATGACGGTGGTAGTTTACACTAATTTCTGCAATGTGCAAGTCTAGTTTGAGAATTGTTTGGCCTTGGCAGAGTTCTCGGCCCACCTGCCTGACATTGGTCTTGTTTTTTTTGTTTTCTGGCTTATCAGTTCGCTCATATGAGCCTGAGGTCCATTTTTACATATTTTTTTCCCTTCTTCTTGTGTCTCCTGTTTGACTTTGGGCATTTTTCAGCATGCCTTTCTTCCCCCCCGTGTGCCGTCACCCTGTCATCCCGCCTCATTGCCGTCATCCATCCATACGTGCTTATGTCTCCCGTGTCCTTCCTTTGCCGTCTCCTCATTTTCCAACTCTTATTCTTTGACTTTTGTCATCGGCCGTGCAACACCGTCCTCTGCCCCCGCCGCGAGACCCTCCCTACTTCTCCCAGAATGCTCTCCCCTCTCTTGTTTTGATGATGGCGGGGGTTCGACTCTGGAGGTAGTTGTCTCAGCTAACTGTGTTTGACAGGCAGCAGAGGGCGGGCTGGGTGTGTGGGTCTTCTTCTCTGAGCAGGGGCCGGAGGTGAAACAGGGCTCTTAGAGATTATTTGTGCAAAGCGCACAGATGGGGGCGGTGTGTTTAAAGCCAACAGTGCATCAGTGATCAAGCAATTTGTTGTTATTATTATTATTATTAGAGTTTTATTTATGTAGTTGTAGTCATTAATGTATCTCTTATGTACAAATTCCTTGTATCTGTTTTTTTTTAGTGAA
The DNA here is from genome assembly GCF_054856515.1 of Filicampus tigris. Lineage (NCBI taxonomy): Eukaryota > Metazoa > Chordata > Actinopteri > Syngnathiformes > Syngnathidae > Filicampus > Filicampus tigris. Next base: position 14,533,793 of record NC_141226.1, on the reverse strand, counting down.
TTAACAATTTTTATATTTTCCTATGTATTTTATTTACATATTTACATAATTCTAGTCTATGTCTGTGTCATTTTTTTTTTTTTTTTTTTTTAGTGTTGTCTTGAATTTTCAATGTTATTTTTTTAAACTTTGTTTTTGGGTTAGCTTTAGTATGTATTGTATTTGTATTTGTTTATACTGCTTACTCCTATGATTACTTAAATACTTTTCTTTAAGTATTTGTTTGCATTTTTTTAGTTTCTTGTTTAGTTACTGTTTTTATTATATATATTTTTGATCTATTGTGGGTATCCATTTTTAGTTGTACCTTTTAATCATGTTTTTTAATGTATTTGTATTTATTTTTTTGTTTAACTAAAAATAAGTAAACTTCATTAAAAAATAGTGCTGATGACGCTAGGTACTTCACTACATAGCATGATTATCCACTTGTACTGATATGTAAATGAACCCACCATCATGGAGGGGAGCAACATAAGGGATGACATCGGGGTCTTTTGGAGGGTAGAGGTGGTCTGGAGGGTACATACACACGCACGGGGAGTAATAAATGGGAAATACACAAAGAATGTGAGTAAGAATATGTTTGATTCGTTTGGACACATTCAACAATCCTGCAACACGCACACACACGCATACACACACCGTATTTTTCCTCCAGAAGCATCAAACTATATAACGTGTGCGTGTATGTGTAGGGTGTTGTGTGTGTGTGTATGTACGAGAGATTAATTAATTATGATCCATAATTCATTGATCTAATTTATTTATTTTTTAATCTCACTTAAAAATTGCTGAGAATAGCCCCAAAGCCTCCCATTGTCTGTATGTATCTATCTGTATTTATGGTGGATATCTTTTTTTCAATTACCCAGTCATTTACCACTTTGAGGAACTGTTTGGCGCATTTATCAGCCGAATCCCTGGTTTCCGTTTCACGACGATCAGTACAAAATAAGTCCCACTCATCATCAATAAAGTGTCCAGTCACCCCCAAATAATCGTGGTTGCGAGTTGAGGTCCAGTGATTTGCGGTTAGAGCAATACATTTGTCCAAATCCCCCACCAAAACGTCAAGTTTGCTTTTCTTTTCACCGTCATACATCTTGCTGATTTTAGTCATCACTGCAGTCCTTCACTGTGGTTTGTATCAATTTACTGTATGTGTGTATATATCTACTGTATATGTATATATGAATATATATTTACTGTATAAATATATTTGTATTTATGTGTGTGTATATATATATATGTGTATATATATATATGTGTATATATATATATGTGTATATATATGTATATATATATATATATATATGTGTATATGTATATATATGTGTATATGTATATATATGTGTATATGTATATATGCATATATGTATGTATATATATGTGTGAATATACGTGTATATGTGTGTATATCGTCGCTGTCATGTGATAAACACTTACTGTATGTCCATTTTTTAAAATGTTCTTATTTTTACGTGAATGGTGTTTCCGTGTTGCAGACATCGCATTAACATGAAAATTAAAAACATTTCCAAAATTGTTCATAAGTGTTTTTTGCAGGACAGCGACAATATATGTGTGCGTATATATATGTATGTAAGAATAATTTTTAAATAGTTTAAATAGTTATCACACATTTGGTGATTATGCTAAATGAACATATGTTTGAGTTATTTTGTTTACTATATATATTTGTATTGTAAACTAAATATAAGAATGATGTTATATTTGCTTGCAATGAATAAATTGCTTCTGCTTTCATATCTATATTTATTATAACCATCCAAGGAGAAAGTGTGAAAAGAAGAAGCAATGCATATGTATGTGTGTATGTATATATATATATATATATATATATATATATATATATATATATATATATATAACTTCTTCTATATGTGTGTGCCTGCTCATGTGTGTGTGTTCACTGTTATCAGCCAGTGTATATGCAAATGTGCGATTGTGTGTGTATGTGTTTTTGAGAACCTCATTTTCCGTGCTATTTGTACCTGTATGTGTTTTTTCTACCTTTGCACACACTTTTGTGTGCTGCCTTTACGTTTACATAAGTGTGAATATATGCTTGTGCGTGCGCGTATTCACGTGCGTGTGCATAATGTCCCGTATCACACACACGCCAGTGCCATATCAAACACGTCAAAGTGGACCCCATCAACTGCCTTCTTCGTGCTGTACCTCTACCACCACCACCACCATCATCATCATCATCACACACTCGCGCGCACACGCACACCTCAATGCAGATAAGAAGGAGGCTCATAAATCAGCCAGATGCGCCTCTACACTGTCTGATAAATTCTTGGTGTAAAACAAACAGCCTGCATGCAAACTCAGACACATAATAAGATGAAAAGGGAGGGGGGTGGGGAGACCCCTGAACACACGCACGCACACATGCATCGCCCGCTCGCTATCGCCCAATCAGACGCCTGGCTAGTACCGTGGCGTTATCGCAGAGGATGAGGTGCCTCAACAGGAGGTGAAGAGCGAGGGAGCGGGTGAGGATGAGTGGGCAGATGGAGAGGGGGAGGATGGGGGACGAGGGAGGGAGGGAGGGAGGGAGGTATGGCGGCAAGGGAGGGATGGAGGAGGCAGACAAATGGAGAGAAAAAGTGGCGGTAAAACATACAGGGGCAGTTTCGATAGCACATCCAGGTTGGTTTCAGATTACGGTTTGGAGCCTGCGTTAGGATTTCAAATGAAGGTTTGATGAGGCAGGGTTAGGCTTGGAAATAAGGCTAAGTGTTTCAAATTAGGGTTTCAATTTAGGATTATGATTAGGGTCGCACACACGTCTACATGTGTTTTGCGGACTTGGAGAAGGCGTTCCACTGTGTTCCTCGGGGAGTTTTGTGGGGGGTGCTTCTGGAGTACGGGGTACTGAGCCCCTTGATATGGGCTTTTCGGTCCCTGTACCACCGATGTTCAGAGTTTGGTCCACATTGTCGGAAGTAAATTGGATTTGTTTCCAGTGAGGGTTGGACTCCGCCAAGGCTGCCTTTCGTCACCGATTCTGTTCATAACTTTTATGGACAGGATTTCTCGATGGAAAAAACGGGCTTTGCGACTATCCTTAATCCGTTTGTTTTTTTCTATCGTTTATCGCCTACAAAATGGGTTTCTTTCATAGGCGGATAGACGGACCTGTTCGCCACATAGGCGGAATGCCCAACTCTGACTATTTTTACTAACCACTGCAGTTTTGGACATCATCTTCTCTCGCTATCACATGTGAATGCATTAAGGGGCTTTGAAGGCAGTCTGGCGTCGAGGCTCTCAGCCTTCCACGGTACGGCGTTCGGGTCCTCGCGGAGGCCTTCCAGGTGCCTCCAGAATGGTTGCCATTATTTAGTCTCGTTGACAGTGAGGCCGCTCACTTCTCGGCCGCTCGGTTCCCTCACACTGCGGCCTTTCTCCTTCTCGCAGGGGACGCTGCGGGCAAAAGGGGCCACTCAACAATACGGCATGGAAAGCATTTGCACCACAGCAACTCATTACTTATTATATTATATTATATTTCAAGTTTCAAATTTGGTTCTCAAATCAGAGTAAGGGTTTCAACACTGGGTAAGTTTTCAAATCAGGATTATGATTTCCAGAGAGGATCAGGGTTTCAAATCATGATTAGAGTTTCAGGACACGTTTAGGGTTTTGAATGAGTGTTTTGAGACAAGGTTTGGATTTGCAATTATGGTGTCAAGACAGGGTTAGGGTTTCCACATAGGGTTTAAAGACTGAGTTGGTGTTTAAAGACAAGGTTAGGATTTCAAGTTATGATGTCAAGACAGGTTTAACATTTCAAACTGGAATTTCAAGACAAGTTTAGAGCGTCTACTGAAGGTTTCAAATTAGGGTTTCACGACAACATTGGGGTTTGAAGCCCATGCCTGCCATTTATGGTGTCTAGATGGGGTTAGGGTTTCAAACCAGGATTAGGGTTACATGACACGTTTAGAGTGTCTAATCAAGGTTTCAAATTAGGGTGTTAAATCCAAATTAGGGCTTGAAGCCAATGCGAGGGTTTTTAATTATGATGTCAAGATAGGGTTTGGATTAAAAAATAGGATTAGTGTTTCAAGCCAGGGTTAGGGTTTCAAATGAGTGGTTCTAGTAAAGGTTGGGATTTTCAATTAGAGTATCAAGACAGGGTTAAGGGGTTTTGATTAAGGTTTGAGTTTGGGTTTTGAATTAAGGTTTCAAATTAGAGTTTCAAGCCTTGGCTTGGTGTTTCAGCAAACCTTTAGGTCTCAAATTAGAGTTTGAAGCCAATTTTAGGGTTTCAAGATGGGGTTTGAATTTCAGATTCAACCCAAGGTTAAGGTTCCAAATTAGGGTTTCAAGTCAGGGTTAAGGTTTGAAGCTAAGGTTAGAGTTGCACCCTAGGTTTGGGTTCCAAATTACAGTTTCATGCAAGGGTGGGGTTTCAAGCTAGTTTCCGGGTTACAAATCATGGTTGGAACGCTCTTGCTTTTGGTGAGACTTGACATGCTTTTGTTTTGCACATTACCGTCGTGATTCACGCAGGCTGACGTATTTCTTTGTTCCCTCCAGACGACGACCCCCTGCAGCCTGTCACCTCCGACGAGACGGTTTCGGTGGGCGGAGCCGTTACGTTGACCTGCCGGGTGGCCGAAAGCGACAACTCGTCACTGCAGTGGTCCAACACGGCACAGCAGACGCTCTACTTTGGCGAGAAGAGAGGTCTGTGAACCATTCCATTCACTCCCAAGCATACGTTTTGGAAAGTCGGAATTTCCAGAGTGTTTTCAGTCGCCTAAAATGCAGATTTCTTATCATATTGTGTTCCATGCAATCTATATGAACAGATGCACACAGTAAGAGCAATTACTATACTACTTATGAATGTTTTGGAAAATATTCACCCTGGTCAGAATTGTCAGAAAGTTACCAGTAATCTAAACTGCAGATTTCTTATGGGATTGCAAGTTACCCGGAGTTTGATCCCATGCCAGCTACAATGTGTGAACAACTACCCTACTATGACATGTATTGAAAATTATTCACCAAGGTTGGAATTTTCCAAACATTTTCTTTGACTGAAAATGCAGCTTTCTCAGCATATTCCCCACCCCGAGTGGGCAGCTATATGACTCATTACACTACCCACCATGATGCGTTTTAGAAAATGTTCACCATGGTTGGCAGTTCCAATATGTTTTTAGTAACCTGTAGATTGCGCCACATTTAGAGTTACCCATCCCAAGTGGAAATTGATGACAGCTGTGTGAACTACACTATCAATGACACATTCTGGAAAGTAATCAGAATTTTATACATTTTCAGTAACCTAATGTCTTTTTCCAAATGAATCAATACACTACTGATTATTCCACTAGGATTGGAGTTTCCAGAAAGTTTTTCAATGACTTAAAATACAGATCTTTTTACATATAGCAAGTTACCGTCCTTGAGAAGAAATTGATCCCAGCTCTGTGAACTACTACGGTACACTATCAATGCCTCATTTTTGGAAAATAGACCTATGACCTGAATTTTCTTACCGTATTGCGAGTGCAATTGATCCCACCCCAGCTGCATGACTGCGAGCTAAGTGAAGCACTGCACTGCTAAATATTCACCATGGCTGAAGTTTGTAGAAAGTTTTTTATGCCCTAAAATACATATTGCGAGTTGCTTACTTTGAGAGGAAATTGATCCCAGCTATGTGAACTGCTCTACTATCAATGACGCATTTTGGAAAAATAATATGACTGTTCAACATTTTTAGTGACCCAAAATGCAAATTTCTAAATGGATTGTCAATGTCTTACCATATTAATGTCACGCCAGCTACACTATATTGAGCTAAGTGAACACTGACCTTGAGAAGAAACTGATCCCAGCAAATTGATCCCAGCTCTGTGAACTACTATATTATAAATGACACATTTTGGAAAGTAGTCAGAATTTCCAATGTGTTTACTGACCTTAAGTATTGAGTTATTATTGCATTGTGAGTGAAATTGATATCACGCTAGCCTCTAGTCAGTTATGTGAACCACTACACTTTTTGGAGTTTCTTAAAAAGTCTGAACTAAAAGGAATTCTGCATGTAAGATAAATAAGCCAAAACCTCTAAAAATACATATATATTTGTTGGCAAAGGGCCTGGGGGAAAGTGACAGAAAGTTTTCCTCGCGCAAACTTTCCCAGGGAGGCGAGAGAGAAAAGTCCAGACGGGAGATTTTTGAAGGCCGCTGGAGAGGAGACAGAAATGAGAAAATGAGCGTACACTCTGCCGCGATAGCAAACCAAAACCTCTCAAGGTTGCTCTCCACTTTGGAGACAGCTGACGATCCGAGATGGACGCGACGAGAAATGAGGACCGCATGGAAAGTCCGCTTGTGGAAAATGCGCCGTAATACCAAGCGGCAGGCGGCGACCGCCAACGGATGTCGACACGATGATGACGCTATCGTAATTCATACACGCAGATTTCGTGGAGCGGGACATTGTAATTAGCTCTCATTACGGCCTGACCCCCCCCGGGACAGAGCTTTATAACGCACAATTTTCACACGCCATCATCTGTCGCCTCTAAACGTGTGCAATAAGTCTGCTTCCTGTTTGCTACTTGAACCTGCTCAAATAACAAGGGGAGGTCAATAAATCGCCAATTTGAGGGGTTTCCAAATTCACAGAATTTGGCATTTTGGCAAACGTCAGCCTACGAAGAGGCTTTCATGTAAAAACATGAACTTGTACTCATTCCCTGCCGCTGACGTTCATTTTTGCCAAGTAGAACATAACTGTATACGAAAATATTCATCAAGTACTTTTTCCAACCGGTAGGTGTGGAAGACAGAGTCATAATAGTTTGGGATTTTCGATTACCGTATTTTCCGGATTATAAGCCGCACCTTTATATAAGCCACACCTATCTATGTTGAGAAATGTTATATTTACTGCATTTCCAGAATGATTTTGAACTGTAAATGTACATGTATGTATCTTAACAGATACTTTCCTAAACAGTGCCTTTTAACGCGGCAGCAACTTTGCTGATTAAAACGAAACAGAACCAAGAGAAAATAAACAGTACTTCTCTTCATTTCACTGCCCGCTGCCACTCCACTTTGTCAGTTAATAACGTCCGCCTTTTATTGCGCTACTTCCGCATACCACCTAATTCATAACCTAGTGCAGGGGTGCTCAATCCCGGTCCTCAAGAGCCCCTATCCAGCCTGTTTTCCATCTCTCCCTGCCTGCAACACACCTGATTTAAAGGATCCGCTCATCAACAAGCTTTGCACAAGCCTGATAACGATTGTGATCATTTGTATTAAGTGTGTTCAGGAAGGGAGAGATGGAAAACCGGCTGCTCAGGGGCTCTTGAGGACCGGGATTGAGCAGCCCTGACCTAGTGCATAGCGCCCTTACCTGTTGAACTCCTCCACCTGCAGTCACATCCTGTTAATGGGAATTGTGTTGTATTGGATTGTAATTCCAGTTAGACTGCCCCTATAGCGGTGGAAGAAAAATCCACAGAATGGCCGCATGGTTCTAAACCTAGGAAAAAAATATAGTCTTATAGTCCGGAAAATACGGTATACAACTAATTTCTTTCCATCGCAGGTTCCAGGTTCGCGGCCCTGCAGATTTTTTTTTTTGTTTTCATTAGTTTTAGTTTTTGGAATACAGGGTCTTTCTTGTGTGCAAGAATAAAAATTGGTCACCGTTAACATTGTGTAAAAGAGAAAAAAAAATTAATGATGGGTGATGCAAAATTTTCAAGAATTTGAGTTTTAATCAGTTTTATTTGAGTATATATCTGGTGTTAAAGTGTGATAAACTGAAGAATAATTTGAAGACTAATACAAGGAAGAATAAATAGTTTGACACCACAGTAGCATTCGTTTGAATGGTCGCATCTCAGCGTTCGCACCACATCTCCTCCAACACGGCATTTTGGCGTTAAGGCAAAATGACAAAATGACGGGAGGCGGCACGAGGCGACAGACAGCACATGATGAGTCTTGGGGATGGGCGAAGCGCGGACGGAGATAAATAACCCGTGACAGGATGATGGATGTTATTTTTTAGGTGCATTTTATTTTATTTTTTTCTAAAGGTGTGATTGCACCGCTTTGATGCCGTGAGAGCGGGCTTGTCATGCCGAGCATTGTTGACGGATGGCGTGTTTTTAAAAAAAAAAAAAAAAAAAAGACAAGAGGCGTCAGCATTGATTGATCAAAATTGCGATGAGCAAACAAGGTCATAAATCAATCACCTTACATCATTGCTTCACTTAATTAGCACCTCATTTGGATACATTTCAAACCACTAAAAATGTTGGTGTTAGTGCCTCTTATAATTTTTTGGGGGGTTTGAAGCGGCCATTCGGTCTGGTATCTCCCGTTAGAACTCAACAACAACAACAAAACTCAGCCCCCAAAGCTAGTTTGACATAGCACTATGTAATTTGGTCATCATATATTATTATTATTATTATAATATATTATATTATTATTATCAGAAGTAGACACGCTTAAAATATCCTCAAAAATCCATGCCTGAAAAGTCCCATTAAGTTCTCATATTGCGGTTGGTACCAATCTCTAGAATCTAAAAAAAAAAAAAAAAAGAAATCAGCCCCTAAAGCTAGTTTGACTTAGCAACATGAAAAGTGGTCAGCATGTCTATCATGCACAGACCCACAAAAAAGTGTCTAAAACCCATGTTTGAAGAGAGACAAGAAGTCTGCGATTTGGGCTTGAAGCAACCATTTTAGGTCATTTTGTTCATTTCCAGGACAGACAAATTCATCCTGGAGATTTTGTCCAATTGCAACCAAATTTTAACCACTTACTGTATATTGTATGAATAAGTGATTCTAAAATTCCAAGAATTCACCATCGTGTGTGGGTCGACCACGGCTAGGGAAGTTTATGCTTACGCTTAGGAGAACCTTCTGGATTTCACATCCTTCTGAAGTCACATTACGTCTTGGAATTAAATTGAAATTTGCCTCATTAGTTTTTAATTTGCATTCATTTCAAAGACACACATACAGAAAAAAAACAAAGAAACTAATACAATTCCACCATCTTTTCAAGGGGAGTCACTAATAGTTGCGCAGCAGGCGCCACCTCGTCCTTAATAAATCAAACCGGAATATTAATTGTTGCGGGACACAGAGCCCCGTCGTATTATTAAAGATGATACGGGGATGAAGAATAATCCCTCTTTTTTTTGCCCAAGAAAACTCCAAACACAAACGATGGACTTGCTGTAGCCAATGCTGATATATTTTAAGTCCTTAATTCTCCATCATTTATTTTAAGACCCTTTTAAGGACCTGCCGATAGCCTTGAGGGAACGCGTGGGAGCGGAGCGCTGCTAATAGGAGATTAAGAAGGCTTGGAAACAGATGTTATTTTTTTCTTTCTTTCTCCTGCCCAATGTTAATGCCAAACTACGAAGAGACAACGAGAGTGAATAATGAACACTGAGACGCACAAACGAGACTACATTTGAGGAAAAGGTACCCCACTGCTCTTTGTTTGTGGCATTGCACTTTGATGTAAAATAAGAAAACAGGATTACAGAGTGAATTATCAGGAAATTACTTGACATTTTCTGTCTTTTATTAAAGCACTGACTGTTATTAAAGTGCAATGAGAAAGCAGTGTTTACCAAAAGGTAAATAATAATAATGTTCTTAAAATATCACTCTCCTGTTCCTGAAATGTCATTAAAACTTACCAAAGATTGGTAGTTTGGAAGACTAAAAATGTGATGAAAAGTTTAACTTGATATTCATAAATACACAATTAGAATGTATGTAGCTGTGGTAGCATAGTTAAAACACAGTATTTTGCTAGAAAAATACAATATATGGCCAGAAGTGGTTACAATTGCGATATTATATCATAGGAAAAATTTGGCTTTAAGTACTCGATCAATATTTTTTTTGTAGAAAATCCTACTCAATTATATTTATTTATTTTTCTAAATTGTTTTCTTGTTAATCAGGGAATAACAGGTACATAAGTTGTTTGTAAAACTTCATAAAACCTTAGGATAATAATTTCCTAATAATATTATAATTAGACAATTTTTAACAAACATGAGTATCCACAAAACTGGCAGACTGAAAATGCAAATGTTTTTGCTACAAAATATGATATTTGGCCAGACTTGGTTAGAATTTTTGCTTCTTTTTTCTACATTGAAGCCAAAATGTAACCATGGAAAGTAACCCAATAATATTTAGTGTAAATAATCGTACTAGATTATATCTTTGTTATTTTTTGTCCAAATCGTGTTAACGGTTGAGCAAGAAACACTAGCAAGTATTATATAATTTGCATAAAATCCTACTCAGTTGTAACCTCTAACCTGCGCAAATTTTTGTTCATTTCTGATTTGCGCCTCTTCACTTAAACACATGATCATTTTTAAATATGGTATTTGGCCAGAGGGGATTATGCTATGTCATTTTCAAAATAGCAAAAATTGATTAATTTTCCAAAGAAAAATACTGCATTCATTTTTTTAAATCCTATTGAATTGTAAACTCATCATTTGCATTTATTAATTGTGTGAATTTAGCAATGCTATTTGTTATCGAAGACACTTGCTATCATTGTGAGGTGATTGACTAGCGCAATTTATTTTTTGAATTATGAAAGTAAAGCCTGACACAAATATTAACTCAGTTTTATAAATACACAGTTTTCCGGTAACAGTAGCATCAACACAAACAAAGTGGTTTAGACTCTTCTTTTGTTACAAAAATACAAAATTTGGTCAGGAAGCTGTTAGAGCATTTAACATTTTTCATAAGTAACTATGTAAGTCAAATGCTTTTCATATCAAATATTATTTAAAAAAAAACATTATTTGCACAATGTTATATTACTTACTTACATGTTCTTGGTAGGGATACTGTACATGCTCGACATTTGGTTAAAAATCGTCATACTTAAGTACACTTTTCTTATTTTCACGGATGATAAGGTGATAAAAAGCAGAATGTTATTGTGACAATTTTCAAAGAAAATTGTTTAAAAAAGAAACAATTGTACGTTGAAAGAAAATCTATTCCGTGCCTCCCAATATTTTTGCATAATGTTTACTTAGAAGACAATAAGCCTGCATTACTTACACGAAAGATGCCAAGTCGTCATGACAACAGAAGCTGTTTTCCCAATTAAATATCGCCTCTAAGCTGTTCCGACAAACGGGAACATAATCGGAAATGCAGATGAGTTGTTTTGAATGCGAAAGTACAGTATAAAGGTCACACGCCTCCCTCATGTGAATTCACTTTGTTTTGCCAACAAACACGTTTTTAGCATGAGAACTTGAAGAGAAATTGTTTTGCTTGATTAAAATGGAACGCATTTTGGGAAACAAGAAACTATTGTCTTTACAGCACCTTACTTAAAAAAAAATATCTTTAAGGTTGTTTTTTTTTCGGGCTTGGTATAAGTGAAAACTTAGAAAATGAAAATTTATAACCTAAGTACAACACCCACCCGCCCCGAGGCCAGTTTGACTTTTCAAAAGCAAATATGCATGTCTATCCCGAGTAGACCCTCAAAAAAGTGTCAAGAAGCCATTCCACAAAACACACGTGAAGTCAGCGATTTTGGTTTGAAGTGGCCAAGACGACGTAATTTCATGATTCTTCGGAGCACCTTCTAGATTTGTTTTCTTAGGAGAGGTAGCGGGAGATTCAGCCTCCGACGCTACTTCACGTTAGGAACCTAAAATCTGGTAGGTATCAGTATCGTGATTAGCAGAGCTGGACATGTTACTAAAAAAAAATTGGTGGTCCGTTTATCGCCTTTACGCCTGGAGCCTGGGTACCCTTCCGCCGTCCGCCTTTTTGTCAAGCCGGACCAAATAGGAATCGCCCTTTAGCTCGGTCCGACTGTCATTTGAATCGGGCTTCCATTCAACGCCCGCAATTTACATTCTATTTCAGAGAATTTGGAGTTCTCATCATTGGGTGTGGGCGGTGAAATTTCTCCACGATAACTCCACAAAAACCCACTAGCATCAAGTGTCACGCCACTATCTTTGGAGTTATCAAGGCCACCTCTCGCCACGTTCTATGTATAACACTGTTTATATTTTCATGCACGGCTCACCGGGCCTGTCAGCGGGCATCACAGGCGCCGATGTGCCTCCGCGCCGTTTAACCAGCTAATGGCTCCCTGGCGCTTTACAAAGCGCCGCCGCCGCCGATGTGGACGCGCTCACCTAGTGGGAGGATAGAGGCAAGTCGGCAAAAGCGCTAAAGTGTGCCGCGCTTATAAATCACTCCATTAAATACACGCCTCCTCCGGCCGGGAGAAGGTTCGGCCACTTACAGTGTGAAGCATCCTTAAGTGAAACGTGTTGAAATTGAAGGATTGAGACAAATGCGGAAAGGGGGAAGGGGGAAAAAAAAACACGTATTGATCGACATTGCATCAGTTCTTTCAGGCTCTCGGGAGAGTATATTAGCAGAGGCCGACACGCCACGGGTAAAAAAAAAAAACAGACAAAAAACACTTTGAAAGTGGATCCATGAAAGACTTTTTCTGTATTTTCACTTTTGGAGTGTGAGAGTGTTGTTCTTCTTCAAGTGTCCTTAAAAATAACCCAGTGTGTAACGCCAGACGCCGAGAGACTTCAAAGTTACAAGAGCCAATTTAGGGTTTTTTTCAGGTTAAGTAAGCCAACAAATTTGTCACTCTGGGATTCACTAATTGGCCCTTTTTTGCCAGAGGCCACGCGGAATGCAAAACAATCAATACGGCTGTGCTTGTTTTAGCGTAACAAGTTTGGTTGTTTTGGTTTGACCACATATGGGTGAATAGACTGACAACACACAAATCAAAATACTAAAACAAAATGTTGTCAACTGCATCTCCACTTTTTTGAAACTGTGACAAACTTTCGATGGAATCCTCCAAAAAGTCTGTTTTTGGCGACCTAAAGGAAAAATGTCACAAGTGAAAGAAAAATGTAGTAAATCATACTAAAAATAGTCTATGTGGACGTGACACAGCACATCTTGAATATCACACTTCAATTGGGGGAAAAAAAAACGTAATGTTGGTCCAAAATTTTGCATGTTTTTTTTTTTTTTTTTACTTTAGTAGTTACAACAGAAGCAAACAAGGGACCAAAAAGAGCTAAGAAAAATGGACAAAATAACATGGGGGAAAAAAACATCACAACATTTATGTAGACATGATGTCACTGAACCCTATCACTGCTGAAACTTGATTTTTTTATTTAACTCCCTTACACTAAAAGACACATTTCAAATTTGTCTAGTAATGGCGAAAAAACAATATGTCAAAGAAAAAAGTATCTAATCTTACTAAAACATTACATAGAAATGACAAAATTTTCTCAGTGCTGAAATTGGATTGTCTTGTGACATCAACGAAATGATACAGTAGATTAAAACATAAAATTAAAAAAAAGCCAAACAGACCAAAGACAAATGACCAAGGTCAAATGAAAAAAAATATAGTCACATTTATGTGGCCAAAAATATCAATGAACAAAAATGTGCGAAATCTTTGTACGTTTTTATGTCACCATGACATTAAACTGTACCAGTGCTGAAACTCGATTGCTTTCTTGACTCAAAAACTTACATGACCAAATTTCAAATTAGCCTACAAATGGCAAAAAGAAAAAAAAAATCCCCCCCAAAAATCCACATTTATCTACACATGACACAAAATTGCATCAGTGCTGAATGAATTCGAGGACGAAAGGTGAAATGCCCACAAAATCCAAGGGGAATGCAGAAAATACTACTACAAAAAAAAAAAAAATCATATGACTTGATCACTCCGACCCTCCTCCCTCCAAAACCTGTAACGAACGACATCTCGCTGCACCCTGGGCAAACTTTGCTTCATCTGGCCGCCTTTCATCGATTATGCACACTTGTGAAGGTGATGATCATTTTAATTCCGTCTGAAGGTGTGTAGGTGGTGGGAAGCGATCCAGACAAGGAGGATTAGGGAGGAAAAAGGCGGCAGGCGGTGAAAAGAAAAGGGGACAGAGGTGCGAGCTTAACACGTGTTTGATGAGCCGTGATCAATCAGCGGCCTTTGATCGGACGAGACGGTTTGATGAAGCAAAGCCGCCGGCCACTGAACTAGGATCAGCTCGTAGAATGGGAAAAGAGCAAGACAATGGTGCCGTCATTGCCATATTTGGAAGAATTAAATTCTGATAACTGATTTATCAGCCGATTAATTGAAGAATATATAAGGTGATATTTAGCTTTGAATGAATTCCGCTTTTTTTCCCTCATTAATATACTGTAGGACCAAAAAAAGGGGAAAAATCCAACCTTTAATTCAAGTGCATTCATTCAGAGTAGGGAAAAAACTCCCACATATTTTCCATCAAATCATCTGTGCCACAATTATTAGCACCCGTGATGTTAAAGAGGAAGTCAACGCAAACATTTTTTTTTCAAGAATATGTTCTACGCAAGCCCACTAGTTGAAATGGGGCATTCTGATAAATATTGCATTTGTGGAATGTTAATCAACTTGTTTTTAGCCATCTCTGGGGGCGGCCATTTTGTCTTCTGTCGACTGAAAATGACATCACAGCTGCTCAAAATGACCAATCACGTCTCAGATTCAGAAAACAGGTCAGCCGTGATTGGTCGTTGTGAGCAGTTGCGATGTCATTTTCAGACATCAGACATCGACGGAAAACAAAATGGCCGCTCCCAGAGATGGCTAAAAACGAGTGCAGTTTGCTGCTTAACTTATATTCCACAAACGCAAAATTAATCAGAATGCCCCGTTTCAACTGGGGGGCATGCTGGTAACATATCCTTGAAAAAAATATGTTTGGGTTGATTTCCTTCTTTGGTAGTTTGTACACGCCCCTTTTGCCAACAAAACAGCACCTAATCTTCTCCGAAAATGTTTCTCAAGATGGGAGAGGACAGAAAGATGGATTGTCCACCACTCCTCTTTGCCCATCATCCAGCGACCTGGCTCCTCTCCTCTGCTTTGCCCCCTCCTCAGATTTTCAGTGGGCTGGAGGTTTGGGGGCTGCGATGGCCATGGGAGGAGCTTGATTGCGTCTGTGTCTGGTGAACCATGTCCACAATTTTCAGTATGAGAGTATGCTTCTGCAATAATAATTGAATTCGCTTTTAACACATATCTTAACCGGGGCAGGGGGTAATTATGAAGGTCACTGTAAATGGGTGCTACATTATCTAATAAATGTGTTAAGCACTTTACACATATGCAACATGCAATATTTCGTGCCAAAACATACCATTCCTAAACCTTTCTTGTTCATAAAAAAAAAAAAGAAAATGAAATGACACCCACCAAAGTGTCTCTATCGCTTCTATTTGTCCAGATTTAAAGAGTGAAAATATTTGTCTTCCTCCCGTGTTTCCTCCTCTCACACAGCAAATAAGACTTGCTGGCGAGAGCGGCAAGGAGGAAAGGGAATATACGTGCTGAGCCCACACAAAACGTATATATATTTTTTACACCTTATATTATTTATAGCCATGTTTCAAGTTGAATGAAAGAGCATGGTAGAGATTGAGGGTATACATTTAGACCTTCCAATACACTGTCCCATTTAGTTGGATTTTCTACAACAGCAAAAGAAGAAAAAAAAAAAAGGAGAAATTTGATCTCAGCGTTGGTCCAGAATGTTTCTGTTTGACGGCCTTGAGTGCGCATGCACTTTGTCTTATCGAATAGCTGACCACTTGTGTTACTCAATTTGCTGGATAAAAACCTCCAGACTGACTGCCTGGCTGACTGACACATGAGACAAGGAGCACATTCTGCGGAATGCTCTCATGTGTACTTTTAACTTTTACTCAATGTTTAAAAAACAAACAAAAAAAAACATTTTATTTTTGTTCTTGAAACTGAGACATGGGCTTCCCCCAAACTCCAGTTGGCGTGTGAGAATAAGCTCTGGATTTGGCATAGCCCACATTGTTTACGCAATACATATCCTTAACTTTTCATTTTTAACACACTTTTAGCAAATCAGTGAAAAATAGCAATGGACTCACACTATAATTGTGTTTTAGTTCTTGTTATCCAAAAATGTTCAAATATGACTATGCTATTCGGCTAATGCTATGCAAAACGGATTAATTGAAAAGTTGTGCTTCACCGCTAAACTACAACATTTCAGCCTTACGACGTTGGAAGAATTTGTTCTTATTGCATTGCAATTAAATCTTATGTCCATTTTTGGTTTAAACTATAACTATCCATCCATCAATCATAAATCATGCCTTACGTCACGTACGGAAAGCCATCATTACACTTACAGCTTCACATGGTAAATGGTCTTTCACTTGTAGACTCGCTTTTCCACCTATTAAGGCCCTCAAAGTGCTTCACACTTAACATCACATCTACCTACTGATGGCGTAGCTCAAGGACACGTGGACATGGTCACAACAGCCAGGGATTGAACCCACAACCTCTGGGTCGGGAAACGATCAGTCAACTACCACTGGCGCCACATGTGACAATTTGACACGGTTTATTGTGAAAAATGGAAAGTAACAAAATAAAAGCCCCGAGATCACAGAAGCTGACAAATATGTGTGATGCCAGGCGACCAGATCAGAATTAAAAAGAGTGCAAAGTCCAGGGGCACTGAAACGGTGTGTGATTGCGTGAGTGCGTGTGTGTGTGTGCACATGCGTGCGTGCGTGTGTGTCCGAGGACCGCTCATGAAGACAAATGCAGTGACCTTGCAGAGTGATAAGGCATGATGATAGAGTAGTGTTGGATATAATAACTGTGTGTGTGTGTGTGTGTGCGTGTGTGTTTGTGACAGGCACACAAAGTGAATCAAAGACAAAACTGTGTCTTCATTTTAAAAAAGTGTGAGTGAAGTGGACCAAAATGGTATAAATATCTAAAAAAAAAAACCAAATAAATAAATATATTAAAAAAAAAAAAAAAAATAGTCATGCTTTGCGTTTCTACTACTAAAAAAAAAAGAGAAAAAAAAGAAGAAAAAAAACAACACAGACGGGCTGTGACATTTTTAAATGTCAGCGGCGCCTGCAAAGAATTTCCCCAAGTAAATCTCTGAGCTCCTTCTCAGAAGTTATGAAAACTTGCGGCAAAAATATAGTATGTGACCTTTGATGATGTCATCCTGTGTCATCCAATGGTGTTCTTGCTCAGAGAATTAAGCTTTGAAGGGTCGGAAAAGATTGGTTAACAAGCGGTAACTGAAAGAGGGCTGATCGCTAAACGATCGAGAGCAACACTGAGGGCGGAATTTTGGTAAACGGCGCATCTGTGCTGGGGCGCAAATGCCGGCAGATCCTGTTTTTCAACCAATTTGGCAGACACCGCGGTCTGCCCCGGGGTAGCGGCCTCGTAGATGCGCCTGGCGGAATAATATAAAGTCGATCTGAATAAATTCGTGCTCATACCACGTCTGAAGCATGAAGTTTCTATTTTTCAGTTTGGGAATCAGGTGCGCGTTTTGTGTTTACATTTTTTTCCCCCTAACACTTTCCGACTGCTACGAGCCGCCAAAACGTGACAGATGACAGCAGACGCAAACACGACAACAAAGTAGGACACGCTAGCAGATTAGCATGTTAGCAGTGCTGGATTAATTCCCTTTGGCAACATCGCCGCGTGACAAGTGTGACGCCGCTTTGAAAATAATAACAACAGAACGACAAGGGAAAAAAGCGGCGGAATATTTAAGGCACTGATCCCGACTTCCTCCTCTTCCACGTGTCATGTCGGCCTCTCAAGCTCTGCTGAGCTAACGCGCTGCCAAGCGCTAGCTGCCTGTCACATCGGCGGCCGACTGTGCGTCAACAAACACGTTGTCACGGCGACGTCAAAGGGAGCTTTCATGTGGAAACCCGACAACAGCAACACTGCTACCGCTGACTTGTTTTTTCTTTCAAACCGGGAGACGAGTGTGTTCGTGGCCTGCTGTTTAAGTGAGACAAATGGGTGCAGAGACGGGGAGGGAGGGAGACAGAAAGAGAGACAGATGGGCAGAAAGACAGGAAGATAGGCCGAACAGTAGAGAGACAGGAAGACAGGCAGACTGAAAGACAGATAGTCAAAGAGACAGAAAGACAGGCAAAATGATGTCAGAAGGACTGTAGAGAGACAGACAGTCACAGAGAAGGGCAGACAGACAAGAAGACAGACTGGTAGAGAGAAAAGAAGGAAAACTGATTGAAAGCTACTCAGACAGACTGAGAGAGACTGACATACATAAGGACAAAAGAGAGACAGAAAGGTAGAAAGGAAGGGAGACAGGAACACAGGAGGATCGACAGACACAAGGGTAAAGAGCCAAGAAACATGAGTGACAGACTGACACAAGATGGGTTGAGAGACAGACAGATACAAAGGAAGGGAGGCAGACGGGTTAGCAGACAGACGAGTAGTAGAGAGGCAGGAAGACAGGAACGTTGACAGACGGATGGACAGAAAGACTGATAGGCAGAGAGACATGTAAAGCCTGTCAGGATTATGATGAACATAGGGACATGACCAGAGATCCGGTCCGTCCTCCGTCGGCCACCTGGGCACATTTCCGTCATCGTTCCTCCGTCCTTACTCATAAAAATAATCGTCCTCCAACCCTGTCTGTCCTTGTCCTTTTAAAGTGCTTCTGTCTTTACATTCCGTCAGTCCGTCTGTCCCCTGCCGGGGACAAAAAATAAAGTTAGTGTCCATGCACTCAAAAACATTATTTAAAACTCATTAGCTGGCTAATTTTCTATTCACCACTTACCAGATGGGAGTATCGTGAGTGGATTGAATTGTTTACAAGTGTATAAGTGTCAATAGGATAGCATTTAGCTGCCACACAATCACCGTCGGTCACCAGGCTACAGAGCCCGCCGAGGGACATCACGAGAATATTTAAGATTGAGTTATAACGCAATATTATTGCGTTTTATTGCAAAACTTTCCATTTTTATTGCATTATTTCGCAATGAAATAATTATTGCAAAATAACGCAGTGTTATTTTAGGAGAAGAATGAAAGACTTCCACTTCCGGGCCATAGCCTTAAGTCTATGGCGGCACTGGCAGAGTTTTTTTTACCCTGTAGAGACGTCCCAGACAAGGACATACTTCGCATGCAAAGGGATAAGGTGTGTACCAAATGTTAACACTTTTTTAACAAAATTGCTTTCCACCTTATTTCCTTCCCCCGTACATACCTTATCCCGATTACACACGCAAAACAATCTATGTGTGTTTCTGTCGATCGTAGTGAAATGGGCGTCCTGTGGCTAATCTATTAAACCACTAGAGGGCAGACTATGCCTGTGAGTACATTGGAGAGTCGTGGCAGGCAGTTATAAAGGCAGAGAAGAGACCAGTGGTCTTTCTTTTTTAAAAGAACCCAACACAACATGTCAACCCATCTCTGGACATTACACAGACAGACAAATAGACAAAGGAAGGCAGACACGCAGAGAGACCGGGACATATCTAAGACAGAAAGACAGGCCTACGGGTAGAGAGACAGAAAGGCAGACAGACAGAGACTGATACATACAGAAATTGACCAATGGAATGATGGACATGAGGACGGTAGAGAGACAAATATGAAACAAGGGATACAGTCAGGCAGAGAGACAAGTAGAAAGAAAAGATAGAGACGGGACATCCAAGAAGACAGGTAGAGAGACTGGCAAAAAGTCAAGAAGAGAGACAGACAGGCAGGCCTCAATCCACCATACAAACAGCAAAGGTCATCCATCGCTATCAAGGAATCGGATTTCATCCAATTTCATCATTATCATCTTCATCGTCATCTTCCTCATAATTGGAGGATTTCTCCTCTGTGACACGCCCACTGGTGTCACTCTTTATCTTCATCCTCCTCATCTTCATCCTCCCTTTCTTCCTGATTTCTTCACTTCCTCTTACATCATTTTCACACACGCACGCACGCACTCACACGCACACTCACAGAATCATTAATTCTATATTCCAATTTCACCTCTGCCGTTCTCTTTCCTTCCCCCCTCATTTCTTTACCGTCCCCCTCCTCCCCTTTTTGTTCGTCCTCCCTCCCTTCTGTCTTGTGCACCGTCTCCACGGGCCTTTTCATCTCCATTTTGTAAAGCTCCCCTCTCCCCTTTATTGCAGCAAAAAACAAACAGCGGCGCACATAAAAGTAGTACAATATTAATAACACCACATTCAGCACAGAAGCCGTTACAGAAACTTTGTACTCCCACCGAGTAGGCGCACCCCCCTCCTGCAAGTCACCTTTAAAAAACCCCCATCAAAATAGCTAATAAAGGCGAAGTGTTCTGTCACACAAGTTATAGTTATTGAGTATTTATTGTACCGGTTTATGCATTTTTAATTTGGCGCACCCCTGGGGGTGCACGCACACAACACTTTCGGGATCCCTGAAATATGGGACAAACTTGGCATAAATGTGAGAAATGCTCATACGCAAACTACAATTACATCGGAAGGCCCACTTACACCCCCTGGGCTGCGCGCACCATAGTTTGATAATGTACAGAAAACTGTGTGCAAACAAAATAACTCATTTGCAAACAGCAATTACATTGGAATGCACTCATGCACCTCAAGGGGTGCACACACCACAGCATGAGAATGTTTGATATACAATATGTGGTGTAAAAACATTACAACATGGCAGAAATGTTAGAAATTTGATTGGATGGCGCTCACGCACCTCTGGAGGTGTGGGCATGACTGTTTGATGCTATACCGAATACAGTGTGCGTCTAGGGGGGGGGGGGGTCACAATTCTGCTTAAAAGTTAAAAACTGTCGAAAGGAAACAGCCGTACATTGGCTATATCACATACTTAATTGCGCACCACTGGGGGTGTGCACACCACAGTTTGGGTGTACACAAGCTACATAAAAAAAAAAACACTTGGCGGGAATGTAAGAAACATTCATATGCAAGCAGCCCATTATTTTGATGTTTCATACTCACCTACTGGGCTGCACGCACTGCAGTTTGGGAATAAAAACATCACAACTCAGCGTAAATAAATACAAACTACACATTAGCCTAAATGGCAGTCACGCCTCCAGGGGTGTGTGCACCACAATATGAGAATCTCCCGTGTATAAGATGCAGCATATAAACTGAACCACTTAACTACATTGTTGTCAAAAACTGTCATATGCAAATAACTGTTGGATTTCATGCCCTTCACACACCTTGAGTTTGATTAACCCATGATATGAAGCACTTATGTCAAAGTCAAGAAGGTTTTCTACGGCCCCTGGGATGATATTGATTTATTATTAGAACCGGCCCGCAGCAAGCCGGTTTGGGTCGCAGAAGTGATCGGGTCCTTCGCGCCTGCCGATGACGTCACACTTTAAAATATATTGTAGCGTCTTCCAAGAACACAGACGTAGTTTAATTATCGCTTTTTATTAGTCCAACCGGCTACTGTGGGCCGCAGCCGACGCCAATACAGTACAACCGTTCAGTCAAAAAAGAGCAACGGCTCTCCTCTTCGTCCTCCGCTACTCTCGCTCGCATGCCCTCTCATCCAGCTGTACATAACTGCTGTACATAATAGCCTAGATATGTTCTCGTGAGTGATGTCACGTTGATGAACACTAGTTAGTTATTTTGGCTAGTATGCTTACTATTCTAGTGATGAAACGTGTCAATGTGTATTGTTTGTATTATTTGGCTGTTTAATTGCTTAATACAGTGAATTGTAATGTTTCGGCATTTTGTTAACTAATGGATATCCACTGGATGATGTTGCTAGGTTATTCTTTGTCTGTGTTGTTGCAGACCACAATAAATAGACGTGTCAAGTGGAATACGGGCCTGTGTTTTCTGACAGGATCACCCACATTCATACCTTGCCACTCTAAAATAGAGTCAGCTGGAGACATCATACCAATCATATGATCCTCTCCGTTTTACTTCACATTATGCACAGTTCATACAATCTTGCAGCCCGAGTCAACCAGAAAATTGTTTCCAGTTTGGCGGGAGAAACGCAAACGTTCCACTGATCTTGTTTCAAAAGACGGGCAGCGGCTTCTTCTCGGGTCATAAGCGGAAGTGACGTACGAGCTGCCTCGCAAAAGTAGCAATAATGTACTTTATTTTATTTTTTATTTAGTAACTCTGTATGTAAAAACACAACAGCCAAGAGTGACAAACATAGAGGCAAAGAAATATATTACAGAAATATAAAGCGTGACATCATCAGCAGGCGCGAAGGACCCGATCCAATCTGGACATTCTAAAAAATTTCAATGAACATTCTATCAGTCCGGCCCTCGGCTTGTCGCAAATTTTTTTATTTGGCCCTCCGTCCATTTGACTTTGACACCCCTGATATAAAGTATTCAGTATATGTAAAAACATCATGACTCGCTAGAGATGTCACACTCACTAATATGCAACCAGTCATTACAATTGATGGCGCGCACGCACCCTCGGGTTGTGCGCACCACAGTTTGATGAGATATACTGGGCAGAGCGTAGAAAACATCACGACCTGGCAGAAATGGTAGAAGAGTCATAAATACAAACTACCTTTAGATTGGATGGCACTCATGCACTCCTGGGGGTGCGCACATGACAGCTTGCGATTCCCAGATATACAGGATACAATGTAAAAATATCATGACTCGACATAAATGTAAAAAAAACTCATCACACTGGGGTGCGCACACCACGGTTTGGGAATCACACACAACATACAGGATTTTAAAAACACTCATGCTCAAACAGCCCTTACATTAAACATAATTCACGTACCCCTGGAGGTGCGTGTTGCCCATTTTGCGAATTCCTGATGTACAAAATACATTGTGAAAATATCATGACTCAGCATAACTGCTGGGACAGTCATAAGTGCACACTACCATTAGATTGGATAGTAATTACGCACCCCGGCAGTGCGCATGTAATGTTGGGAACCCTTGATTAAAAACAAAACAACTCGGCATACATTTTTTAGAAACAATCAAATGGCAACTGCTGTAATATATGATTCTATTCACGAACCCGGGTGCTGCGCACTCCACATTTTGGGAATCCCTGATATACAGGCTAGAGTGTGAAAACATCCTGACTCAGCGTAAATATTAAAAACGCTCATTAGATGGGATGCCGCTAACGCACCCTCGGGGGTGCGCCAGAGCTGGCTGATGTACAGGATGTGGTGTAAAACTCTGATTACTGTGCATAAACACTCACATGTGCAAAGCGGGAGAAAAGGAGGTATCCAGCAATTAGAAGGAGGAAAAATGTAGTCGGTCGGCCAGTGGGAGTGGGAGTGGGTTCGGCGTGAAATATTGATGAGGTTACTTGAATGAAATTTAATTTTCCTTGTTGTTGCCGTCGTTGCCGCTGCAGCGCTGCGAGACAACCGCATCCAGCTGCACCTCTCCACGCCCACCGAGCTGTCCATCATCATTTCCGAGGTGCAGCTGTCCGACGAGGGCGAGTACACCTGCTCCATCTTCACCATGCCCGTGCGCACCGCGCGCGCCACCGTCACCGTGCTGGGTAAGGTCTGCTTTACACAGCCGTGGTGGGATTTTATGGTTTGTTGTTTGTTATTTTAGCTATAGAAAATTAGTTTTATTAAATTTATTTTTTTGTAATGAGGAATATAATAAACTATGTTTTTTAGAAAATAGGTTATTTTTCCTGTAGAAAATCATTTTAAATTCTGGGGAAAATGTATTTTTTATTTTTAAAAAAAACATTTTAAAAATCAGTTGTTTGAGAAAATATGTAATAATAATAATAATAATAATTTAATTTTATTTAATTTCTTTCAGAGAAAAAAGGTATTTTTTTTAGAAAATAATTAAAACTTTGGGGACAAACATTAATTTTTTTATGGTTCAGAAATTATTTTAGAATCATTTTGTATTGTCAATTTGAGGAGTGTTAGGGAATTTGTCGAAATTGTATTGGTTTTCATAAAATAATCATGTTTTAAAGAAAAATTTAAAACAAAGCAAATATTTAGTAGAAGATAAATACATTTCTGGAATACATTTTTAATGTTTGGATAATTAAAAAAAACACTTTTTTGGGGGGGAAGAGTAAATATTTTTGAGAACGAAAAGTCATACATTTTCAAAAATAGTCATCATTAAAAATACATTTTTTTTTTTTTTTTAGATCTCCAAAATAAAAACTTTTTCCCCCCCCTCCAAAAGTCTGACATAGCGATGATTTCTTAATTGTCATATTTTTTTCCAAATGTCTATAATGCGAATCCTTGCTGGTTCATCAGAGTCAATGAAATGATTATTTGGCAACCTTGTGAAAGTTACAAGGCCTGCCTGCCAAACGTGGCTATCAACCACACCGTGGTATTGATCAGACCAAAAAAACAGCATGCTCAATATTTCATGTCGTAGTGTTTGATGCTGCGTGTGTATGAATGCATGTGCGTGTGCTATGAAACAGCATTGAATATGAATGAGGGAATAGTAATAATCCACATACGGATGCGGCTGTCCAGACAAGCACAATAAAAGATTTATGAATTATTCCACGACAGGCTAACGAGGAAGCGCTTGATCAGCTAACCAGCCAGTGCCCGTTTAAAAATGACCCACACTCGTGCACATGTGTGTTGTCTTGTCACACTCCATTTCTCCCACAAAATTTTTGACGTTTTATAAAATTTTGATGACTCTCCAGGGTGATGAAAAATGTATGCAAGGCAAAATCCACACAGTGCCACTGCTGTCAATTACACACAAGCCCAAAAATGCACAATTAGCGCAAAAAGTGGCTGGGCACTCTCATTTTTTATTTATTTTTTATTTTTTTTGCTGCACAAACACACCTTGGCTGACAATAGGGGGTCCCAAGCCGCTTTTTTTGTCTTCGATCCAGTACTGACAAAAACTATTATTTAATCATTTAAACAAGCACAAAATATACTGCTTTTTTTTCCCCCTTTAAAAAAAAATCTGACCTTCAAAGTTTTTTTTCTTTTTGACTATATTACAATCCTATTTTTTAAATGAAATACTTTTACATTTGACAACATTACCATAAAAAAGGCAATGAGATGGAATATTTGTCCTTTTTTGGACCGCGTTCCACAACCGACTCCCACCTCCGCTGACATTTCAGCCGATCCCGCGAGCAGCCGCTTTTAATTAAGTTTGGTGCACCAACTGACAAAAATAAGCATTTACACCAGGGAGGGGCGGGCCTGTCTCGCTTGACCGACAACCCCCCATCACCGACACCACCCAAAAAAACATTTTGCCACAGTGTGAGCGTTAAATTTGCTGTTTTGTTTTAATTACTATTGTATTTATTTCCTGGAGAATTAGGGCACAGCGTTCCTTTAAAGACACACGCATGCACGCACGCACACACACCTTCAAAAGTGAAAAAAAAACCACAAAAAAAACCCAGGAAATATGGCCACAATCAGCTGACAGCCAAAAAGAGCACCAGACAAATCCATACTTGAAAAGACGTGTGCCGGTGCGTGTGTGTGCGCGTGTGGCGCCACAAAGATGATTAGCCCACAATCCAATCAATAAAGTGTCAGCGTACTTTATTACTCGTGACGAAGAAGCGTCACATACACAAAAGCTAACCTTTACTTACCGTTGCTTTGGGAACAACACCGCGTTTACACAGTGGCGCATCAGTCACTACAGTGCACAGCAATTGGGAAAAAAATATGATGTGTTCTTCTTGACGCATACAGTAAGTCTCCGTTCCAAAGTTGCACATCAGCCACTATGGCTATGTCTTTTTAAAGATGTTTTTCTTCTGTAAGTATTATGACAAAGATGTGCATCAGTCACGACAGTGGTACAGTTTTGTTCTGTGTGCTTGTGTTGTGCAAAATTTAGAATTTAGATTTAGAAGAAAATCGTTTTTTTGAATAAGTTCACTGCAGTGACTAATGCGAAGAAAATTATATTTTTAATAACTCTCCTCCGTTGTCATGGCTCATGCAAAAGTCTGACATTAAGAGTCATGCATATTGGATAAAATATTACATTAGAATATACCTTTTTTTTTTTTTAAAATGGGTTTCCACTGTACTGACTGTTTTGCAATTTTGCACTCTAGAAACAGTCAATACAATTTATACAAAATGACCCAATGGTTTGGTTTGTTTTATACAAAACGATCCCATTTTGGGGGGCTTTGTTTTATAGAAAATGACTCAATGTTTTGGGTCGTTTTGTGCAAAAAAATAAATAAGTTGAGTTGTTGTATACAAAAACGACTGAATGTTTGTGGTTGTTTTATACAAAACGACCCCATTTTTCGGGGGTTGTTTTCTAGAATACAACCCAGTGTTTTTGTGTTTTATGTAGCAATGTTAGTCCATGACTCGCGTGACTTTTTTTGTTGTTGTCGTCAGGCGTCCCGGGTAAGCCGCAAATCTCCGGCTTGGAGAATCCTGTGCAGGAGGGTGGCACGCTCACCCTGATCTGCACCAGCACGGGCAGCAAGCCCCCCGCCAGACTGCGATGGTTCCGCGGGGACCTGGAACTCCAAGGTAGTGAACTGTGTGTGGGTGTGTGTGTGTGTGTGTGTGTGTGTGTGTGTGTGTGTCTGCGAGTGAGGAGGAGTGCACAAGTATAATATTATTGACAGTGAGACCGTGAAAGTTTGCAAAACCGCAAACAAGTTGTGGCTCTTGCTCAGCTTACTGCATCACTTGTACCAACATCCACACGTGTACACATAAAGTTAAAGCACAGCTTTCAAAATAAAAGCTCCGCCTATTTTACGTTGTACGTATTTTGGTCAGAGACAGTGGGTGGGCTGGATGTGGCCCCCGGGACGTACTTTGCCCAGGTCTGCTAAACACCATTGGAAATAGTAACTATTAATTAGACTGAAAAAATAATGTGTTGAATTTACTCAATTTTATTTTGTCAATTACAGTAAATGCACAAAATAAAACCATTGGCATCCACCTGGCTCAACAGCTCCCCAAAACCTAAGGCCGCCTTTGGAAAATAAAAACGTTTTTCCCACTCAAAATAATTAATATTTCAACACTCAAAATAATTAATATCTCAGCCCCTGTACCAGACGGAAACATAATTCCAAAAGAATTAGAGAGCTTGGACATGTGGCTTTCACACAGGCAGAGTTGATCATTATTTACTAGTAAATAATAATATATTATTATGTTTCAATCGAAGATGTAAAAATAATGTATCAGTAGAAGAGAAACACTATTTTAATAAAACAAAATCGAGCGGTAATTACCATTCTGTATTCTGTTACAAATATGTCAATATCGTCATTGTCGACAAACCATATCATATCACGTTCGACTGGTTCCACTGGTTCAAAGTCCACAAGCGCGTCGTCTATATATCACTGCCGTTACTTATTTCAGAGCTCCCGGCGATCCACGGCGTTCGCCATTAGCCTACGGCTTGAAAAAAATCTGCGACAACCTCCGTGGTCTCGCTACACCGTCACGTGTATATTGGATTAAAAAAAGATGTATCCGCTCTCCCAGTTTGAAAGGTAGAAAGATGCAACAGCGCTCCCGGCTCTAGTGGTAGAAACGCGGTTATGCGCTCCTGGGCTTAATGGGTTAATACATTTTATTTGTACACCTTTCAGACACTTGATATCAGTTATTTATTTATTTCGTTAGTTAGTTAGTTAGTTAGTTAGTTACACTGAAAAAATTGGTGGTTGAATTTCATTTTGTCAAGTGGTGGCACAAAATAAAATCATCTGTATCCAGATAATTTTTAGTAGATGTTGGTTAAAAAATCTTATCTGGCTTCAGATTATATTATATAAAATATCTAATATTTTATCATAAATATCAGATATTTTATTTTGTGCAACCACTTGACGAAATACAATTGAGTAAATGTTGCACAGCATTTTTTTCAGCGCAGTTAGGTTTTTTTAAGAAGACTGTGCAACTATTCTAAAAAAATGTATCAAGATCCATATGATTTTATTTCAATGCAACCACTTCATCAAATATACCGGTAAATGAGTGAATTCAACAACTACTTTTTTTTAGTGTCCTTATTTAATAATACATTTTATTTGTACAGCACTCACTTGATGTTAGTTAGTTAATTAGTTAGTTAGTTAGTTAGTTAGTTAGTTGCTGACGTTTATAATTAGCCATTAGCAGTTGTCCAAGCCTGTGTATCGTTGACACAGTGTGTGCCCAGCCCGTGTGTTGTATTATTGCTTTGAGAAGCATGTAGCAGCGGCGATTGCGAAAGCCAGGATCTAGACAGGGATAAGCATCCCGATCCGGCAATAAAAGTCCGTGCGGATGTCGGGAAAAAGGGATGAGGCCTGACAACCCACGGGGTTCGTGACTGATAAACGGCGGGAAATAGGTGGCGTGGAGGCGTCACGAGAAGACAAATGAACTGACTTTTTTACTCAGCCGTCTTATATTCTGACAAATTGCAGTCGCGTGGCTTTTGACCCGACTCGCTTCCTGTCAGTGCGAGGGCTCTCGAGAATGTCCACACGGGACAATCTGCTACAGTCCCTCACACTTATTATCATCTGTCCCCTCACTTTTGTTATTATTTTTTTATTTTTCATTTTATGAGAAAAGCTTCATTTTATTAAATTTTTTTTAGATTATTTAGTCTTGGAGAGAAAATGTAGTGTTCTTCAGAATATATATATATATATATATATATATATATATATATATATATGCATTTATTCTAAGTGTAAATCCTTTTTTTTTTAGATAATTGTTTTGAGTTGCTGTTTTTTTTTTCTTTTTTAGAAAATGAGTATAATATTTTGGCAAACAAAAAAACACATATGTAATTAGTTGGTTAGTTGGTTGGTTGGTTGGTCAATAGGTCAGTTAGTTCTAATCTGTCGGTTTAGTACTAAGGTTTAGTGTCAGGTGTGTTGCAGCAGGGAGAGATGGAAAACAGGCAGGGCACCTGGAATTGGCCACTCCTGGTTTAGTTGGTCAGTTGGATAGTGAGTCAATTGGTTAGTTGTCAGTTGACTGGTCAGTGCAAAACCAATCACAAAAGAAATTGACATTATGTTTTGGGTGTTTACTGTTTTTAGGGTTATAGCGCCACCTGTTGCTGTGACATGTCCCTCTGTATTGATTGACGCACACTGCAGACATGTCCAGCTCCGGTCCTCAATTTCCGCTTTCCTGCCTGTTTTCCATCTGTCCCTGCTGTGTAGCACACCTGATTCAAAAGATCATGATGGTTATCAAGCTCCTTCAGAGCTTGCTGATGAGCTGATCACTTGAATTAGGTGCGTTGCAGCAGGGACAGCTGGGAAACAGGCAGGACACCGGCCCTCGAGGACCGAGTTTGGACACATCCGGTGT
Organism: Filicampus tigris; assembly: GCF_054856515.1. Lineage (NCBI taxonomy): Eukaryota > Metazoa > Chordata > Actinopteri > Syngnathiformes > Syngnathidae > Filicampus > Filicampus tigris. The sequence goes on along the minus strand of NC_141226.1, from coordinate 14,504,397 downwards.
AGGGTATTAGATGACTATTTATGCATCCTTTGCTGTCACACACAATCAAAGTGGTTTCATGATAGCATTTGCATGTGTGAAGCAATGGCAGGTATGCGCTGCGTCCTCATGCTTTGGCAATGTTTGCCGTAATTATGGATCACAATGAATCGAAAAAGAACGGAGTGAGGACACAAAGCGGAGGAGGATGAGGAGGAGGAGGAGCGGCTTGCCTGAGGACAGATTATCTATTCTTTCTCTTAGCGCTGAAGCAAAGTCAATATGGCGAACGAAGGAGCAAGCAAAAGAGAGATGGAGGAGCCCTCGCTAACGCATCTACGACAAATTGGATTTGGGGGATTTTTTTTCTCCCCAAAATTAGTAAAAGTTTTCCAAACTCAAAGGTGTCGGAGTCGTCTGTTTGACTTATTGCTGGATCGGGAAGAGGAGGACCGATTATACGGTACATCTGGACAAACTGGCCCTTTTACAAGCAATTTCAGAATGAGAGAGAGAGAGAGAGCGAGTTAGTTGCGCACTAGCTATCTAGCTATCTAACTGGGTGTTGAGTTGGCTATTTAATTTGTCAGTTAGTTAGATAGCTAGTTAGTTCATTAGGTACTCTGTTTAGTTGTTAGTTACTTACTTACTTACTTACTTACTTACAGAGATGGACATCGTCTATCCTTCTATAACTTCTGGGAGGTATTTCCGGCGGACCCAGGTGGTCCCAATCCGTCCCTCATATGCGACAGCCAATCGGCATCGAGACCATAATTTTCACATCACATGTCAGGTGCCGCACAAGCAGACACGCCGCCAAAAAAAAGAAAAAAATATCACACAGACACACACAGAGTGGTGATCTGTGAAATAAAAAAGTGGGGCACATGTTATTGCACCTGTGGGACCGAAAGGTATACTACACTGTTTTATTTGTTGTTTTTTTCTTTGTTTGGCTGCGTGTCAGAAGTGGGACACCTGCATGTGACGTGGTACCGGTAAAGTCCGTTCTCGACGGCGTTTGGCTGACTCGGAACGACCGGGCGGGTCTGAAATATAGATGGGAACTCATAGACGGACTAAGGCATAGACGAATGCCCAGATCTGGTATTAATGCTGCGTCGTTGTTTGTCGAAAAGCTGAGATATCCGACCGCACCTGAAGGCAACACAAGACTCCACTTCCTTGATTGATATTCCTGTCCACAGCTGCACCGCAATAAGCACAGATGAATGCCCAGCTCTGCTTACTTTATTTACTTACTTACAACGTACTTATGTACTTACTTGGTTACTTACTCACAAAGTACTTACTTACTAACTTACCTACTTACTTGCTTACTTACGTACTTGCTTACTTACTTGGGTTTCTGGTCTGTTAGTCGTTGATCAGTTAGTGATAGATTATTTAGTTTAGTTAGGTCAGTTAGAATGGGAGTTATGTAGTTACTTGGTAAGATAGCCAGTCATTCATTTGGTTGGTTGGTCAATTCTATGGGTACTTAGCTTAGTTGTTGGTCGGTTACTTAGTTGATCAATTTATTAGTCAACTGTTTGGTTGGATACTTAGTTGATTCGTTAGCGAGGCTAGCTAATTAGTTAGTTAGCGCCTCAGTTAGTTGGTACTGTAAACTGCACATTTATTCTGCGGTTAGTTGGTCGGTTGGCCAATTAGGCATTTGTTTGGTTATCTGGTCGGATGGTTGGTGCTCTCAAAAGGTGTCGGCCTTGTCTGTTTTGGACGCACTTGCCCTTTAGAAATTAAAGTGAAAGAGTGAGAGAGAGCTTTCAAGTGAATGCGAGTGATCCAGCTGTCCCGATAGCAGACACACCAATCACTCATTGCCACACAGACACACACACACACACACACACACACACACACAAACAGTCAAATGGTCCTGTCTGAGATTGACGCCGTGAGCGCGCATGTGCGTGTGCATGCGTGCGTACGTTTGGATGGAGGTTGTGATGAGAAAGACAGCAGGTGTGTGTGCATTCATGTGTTAAGTAAGATAATGTGTGTTCCTGTGTGTGTTTGTGAAGTTAAATTGTGTTTGCGTGTCTGCGTGCGTGTGAGAGAGACGTGGGTGTTTGTGTTTTTTTGTGACTAAGACAATGTGTGTGAACGGTGAAGTAACAGAATGACGTGAGTGGGGGTGTGCCAGTAAGACTGTTAGTGTGGTGTCTGTGTATTTGTCAAGAGGTAGTGTGCATATATATATATATATATATATATATATATATATATATATATATATATATGTGTATATGCATACATGCGAAGATTGTGTGTCTAGTGTGTGCATATGTGTGGGGTAAAGTAATGTGTGTGTGGGGGTGCGTGTGTGTGTGTGGGCGGGAAGTAAGACGGGATGTGTGGGGTGTGTGTGTGTGTACGGCACACTTGTAACGAGATAAAGTGTGTAACGTAAGAGTGCGTGTGTGTGCGCGTGTGCATTCTGCTGTCTACAGGAAGGTTCAGTGACAACGTGTGTGCTTTTGTGTGCATGTGTGAAGATGGCATGTGACAGTGTGTGTGTGTGTCTGCTTGAAGACAGAATGACAGCGTGTGTGTGCATGTGTGAAGGCAAAGTGTGACTGTGTGCGTGTGTCTTAGCAAAGACAGAGTGCATGTGCAGCTTATTGAAGAGAAAATGACAGCTTGTGTGTCTGTGCGTATCTGCGTGTATTTTTGCGTGTGTGTTCGCGTCCATGACGCTGTGTGAGTGTTTTCTTGTGAGTAAGAGGGAAAATAGCGGCAATGAAATGTGTATTTGCAAATGAATTGGGTGTGTTTGTGTGTGTGTTTGAAAAGTAGCGAAGTGTGTGTGTGTGAGAAAGTGTAGAGTAGCAAGTGACAGTGTGTGACAAGATGAAATGTGCGTGTGCGAATAAATGCCACGCGTGTTTGGGTGTGAGCAAAGGCTGCTCGAGGGCTGAGGAATTAAAGCCACCACAGAAGAAGCAGAGGCAAGGTGGCTTTGCAGCTGACTAGATGGGAGGCGGGGGCGGGGCGTACGGCGGGTGAATGGGGACGGTGTCAGATGAATCAATGGGGGGGGTGGAGGGCTTCGGAGGCGACCGGAGAGCGCAACAGGAGAAGAGTTAGCGAGAAGCTGCAAAGGCTGATGAAATGGAGACAGAAATCGGGAAAGCGGATTTAGATAGCGAGATGGGAGTGTGCGTGTGCGTGTGTGTGTGCGCGCGCGTTCGTTCGTGAAAAAGAAGAAGTGGGGAGTGGTAATTGAGAAGAAGGAAAGGCTAAGAGCTGTGAGGAGTGTATTAGTTGTACAGCGTGAGAGCGCCATGGATCATTTAGTGACATCCTTCCATGTGCCGAATGCAGCAAAATGGGGATTAATGGCCACACTTGGGGCCCAAATGGCAGAATTATCGGCCTCGGGTTTTCATAATGTGGACAACGCCAAGTGCCACATGTGGAAGTCTTGAACGAGGGCTAACGTGGCACGTTCAAAAATTGGAGCAAAGATTGGTCATGTCTTGTTCAAAACAATTAGCTGACAGGAGTAGTCGTGAGCTATAGTGAAGAAATAGAGAACATCTCATTTCAAAGCCTATGGGGATGGCATAGTTATGAGCACCCTGGAGCAAAAATAGGTAACATTAAAAAATGTAGCTGGCAGGATTAATCATGAGTACCAAGGAATAATAATTATATATATTATATATATAATAATAACATTTTGTCTAAAAGGCACAATGAAGCCAAAATAGGTACATCTTGATTAAAAGGGTATGTGGCTGGTATAGTCATGAGCATGATGCATCAAAAATACATAACATCTGTACAAAAGGCATATATGGCATAGTCATGATAACAGTGAGGTAAATGATTGTTAACATATTTTTTCAAAAGGGCTACTGTTTGTAGCTGGCATAGTCATGAAATCTGTAACGTCTTGTTTAAAAGGGTATGTGACTGGCATAGTCATGAGTATGATGGGGCAAAAATACATAACATCCTGTTTAAAAACGGTATGTAGTTGGTACAGTCATGATAACGATGAACCAACAAATAGGTAACTTTTTTTTTTTTAGAAGGCTATGTAGCTGGCATAGTCATGAGCGATGGAGCAAAAGTAGGTAGGCATGTTCATCGGAGTTTGTTACGTTACATCCACATTACAAAATGGAATAAACCTAAAAAAAAAATCCCTTAAAATTATACACAAAATCCCTCAAATTGACAAATTGGAAGAAATATTTTAGAATTTTTTCAAATCCATGAAATAAAAACACTCCTAATATGACATATTTGAAGGCACATTAGCACTGATTCTGATTGTACTTGGACAAAACAAAAATGTCACACATCGCCATATCCCAAAATGCTTTGCATAGAAATTCTGCACAAATTCCCCTTTTTTTGATTTTTTTTTTAATTTATCTGTTAAAAATAAAAGCCACCCCTTATATCTCATACTTAGGGAGCTTTTCAAAATGACACGTCAAAATGAAAACATTAAAGTGCAAAAAAATAACAAGATGAAGTAATTCCCTTTAAAAATGTAATGCTACAGGCGTTTTGCCATCAATATATATTATTGACTTAGTTTTTTCACTCTTCACATCCTGCTACGCTTTGGCGGATCAAAGTATTCTCCTCTCAGCTGTGTAGTTTAAAAAAAATAAATTTGATTTGGTTTCGGAAGGACTGCAGTTTGCACAACAGGAAAAAAAAAAAAAAAAAAGAGAAAGGCTTAAAAATACTTGTCTGCGCTATGCTTGGGTTGAAAAAAAAAAAAAAAGATGTTCTTCTTTTCCGTGATGCAAACCACAAAAAAAAAGAACATCTCAACTCTCAGCGGTCAAATGTTTTGCGTCTGCCCCCAACAACATCGGTTGACCTCGTGTTCCGGATCATCGCCGCCTGCTATTTCCTCTGGAATAAAAAAAAAAAAAAAAAAATGTTTTCAAACTTTCAAAGACAAACAGAGATGCCGCTTTCACCCACTGTGGGGAGGTTGTTTATCTTTCTTTTTATGGTGGCAGGCTTGTAATTATAGAGAGTGAGAGTAAAAATAAGTGTGATGGGCTCCAAACACATGATAGCAGCTCTGTTTTTCCTCCCTGCTAATCCTTCCTGCTAACGTGACTAATTAAGCAAAAAGATGACCTCACAAATCAGACGTAATCCTGCTTAATGGTGATGACTGTTTGGATTATTATTTGAGCGCAACATAACAGCATGTTTTAGCACACTTTGCTGTCCCGCAGCCAAGTAGAAGCACCCGCCTACTACTATTTGAACATGAAAGAAGGTCGAAAAGTGGCCACGGCAGCCCGCAAATTCACCATCACCCCGCACAAGAGGGTCAAATTGGGATTTGACAGAGAAAATCTGCATTAATAACCTCTTATTTTTTAAAACAAACAAAATGTGCAAATGGACGAGACCACTGTTACACTTTTACTAGTGTGTGTACCCCCTGGAGGGTGTTCGTGCACCTTTGCATTGTGTATTAAGTCTTTATTTCAAAATATGTATTTATGCATATATTTATGGGTTTATTTAATATAATTTATATAGGAACTTTTGCAAATAGAATAATAAAATAAAAACAAAATAAATCAAATTGAAAGATAAATGAATTGTGAAATACAAATAAATAATAAAAATTTCAAATACATAAATAAATAAAATATCCTACATTAAATGCACAATAATGCTAGAATCTGGATATTATAAAGTATTTTTTTTTCCATTTGTGAAAAGCACACTTTGGCTAAAGAAAAAAAAAACAGCGTATATTTGCAATTATTATTTCAGACCAGCATTAAGTGTTGACACATTTTGCTATTTTACAGTTGTACTCCAAAAAATATAATACCTTCAAATTTTCAGCAGTGAAAGCACCCTAATGACTCTCCATAAAGCTCTTTATGAATGTTTGGAAATTTCAGCCCCCAAAGCTGGTTTTAATTAACAGCATGGAATTTGGTAGATGTGTCTATGATGATGAGACCTACTAAAACAGTCTCAGGAAATCACACTCAAAAGACACAACAGCAAATCGTCATTAAATAGGCTCGATTAAATAATAGTAATAATTTTGGCCGTTTCCACAGGCCCTTCAAACAAATTGTAGAAATGTTCTCCATTTGCTGACAACCAACCATGCCTTCGTGGTGGCCATGTTGGCAGAGGTGATGTTACCTTCAAGGGCAATGCATGGACATTGAAATTAAGTTGTAACGTGTTTATTTGGCAACCAATTTTCATGAGGTTTACTTTTTTGTCAATGCCAAGTTGTGTGCTAATGACACAGAACATTAGTAAAAAGCCCCTAAAAATAATTTTACAGATGCAAAGCTATTCCTAGTTTCCTGGTTGAAATTGTATGACATAGCAGCACAATTTGACAGCATCCTTGTTCTTTCAGTTTTCTTGCCGTCCACATATATAGAATGTGCTGACACGTTTGCCCTACCAACTTAGCATACCCGTAGGTACGCTAACAAAAAAAAATGTAAAGAAACTCTTTAAAAAAACACTCTACAAATACCCCCAGGACCTTCGTTCACTTGGCAACATGGAAATTTAATAGCAATCCTGGATAGACTTAGAAAAGTCTCAAGAATCCATGCCCAAAAAGACATTTGAAGGTTTGAAGAGGCTATTCTAATCTCATTTTGTCCATTTGCAAAAGTCCCTCAAAGACAAACTCTTCTTGGACATTTTGAAAGTACATTTTTTTCCAAGCCAGGGTGGGAAAAATGTGTTCTCTCAAAAAATAGCAATGCGCCCAGCTGCCTCGGGCTTTAATGCGGTAGCGATTTAGAGGACTTAGGTAAGCAATTACAGTTGCATTATTGATGTTTGCTAGGCAAGAAAAAGACACAAGTATTTATATCACTTTACCGCTGAACAGTAATTTCTCTTGCTCTCATAAGTTTACCTACCCAGGCAGATCGTGTAAAATGTGCCATGATCAGGAAAAAACTGAAAATATAATAAGATAAGACAATTTGGATTAGCACAATTAAACACAAGCAAGAGTGAAAATAATGAGATTGTTCCCGTTCAGTCTTCAGTCATATTTTTCCCAAGTATTTCACAAATCCTGCCAAGAAAGGTAAACTTACGAGCATGACCGTAGATACTAGGGCTGTTCGATTTTGCCTAATAAGAAAATCCCGATTATTTTCTCTCAAACCCGATTTTACGATTACGATTTATTTGTAAAATAAAAAATAATGTCTTTTTTTTAAACTTAATTTTTCTTTCTTTGAACTTTGAAAATGCCAGTCAATTTAATTTAATACACACAGAACAATCCATTGGGATTAACTGCATTTTACTTACACAATAGATTTCAGATCTGCTCTTAATTAAACCAATAATGAAAGAAGAAAGTGCATACATCTGAAACGAAATCATCAACATGAGAGAAGGTAAACAGTCAAGTCTGTAAACCAAACAGTCTGTCAGCAAGTCATTTTGCCAACCAGCTAGTGACTAGCCTTTCACCTTTCTCCCTGGTCTTACCGAAACATAAATCAATGATTAGTGCAAAACTGTCACTCAATAATACAATGCACTGTCAAGCTTAAGTGCGGATGCATAGTCAGGACTGGACCAGTGGTCCGTTGTAGAGGAGAAAAAAAAGGGACGACTTTCAGACGTTGAGTCACTAGCTCACGGGTTGTATTGTACATCCGGGTCACACACTACACTACAGACCTATATTTTCCCGATTTATTAACAAAACGCTCACTTGCCTGAGACAATAGCAGAATCGCAGGTATAGCCATGGATGCTGTTGTTGTTTCGGACTACGCGCTCGTGGGAGGAAGCGGAAATGCAGAGGAAACTACGGTGGCTTAGATACACCAAAAATAACAAAATCGAACGTGCCGATTTGAACGTTTTTTAACATCGTTTAATCCCGAAAATTCGGTTACGGTTCAAAATCGCTTAATCGAGCAGGCCTAGTAGATACTGCATTGAAATGATACCTACATCAAGATGGCTAAGGTAGTGAGCTCAAGAGGTGTCACAAAAGCTAAATATATTAGCATCAAAGCTTGTGTCAAAGCTATTGCTGATTACTAAAGAATGAGAACTCTGCTTTGAAAACGGCTGCCAGTGAATGCGTTCAAATAGATCATTATAGAATGATATTATGAAAATATTTTATTGCTATTCGTACAACACTTGGCCCCTAACCCCTGCGAAGGGATTCACATTTCACTCAGGTTCACTCTATATTTCACGTGCATTATTGTCAACAATTTTCCACTGATCTCTTACTGTCCACATCGAGAACCCAATTGATTCGCAATAATACTCCATCCAAGCTACTTGTTTGCCATTTTGAACCTACTTTACCCCTGGACAAAACACCCCTTGCTGTCCTTGCCAATTATTTTGCGAGGACTTGTTGGCCGTATCCCTACGATCAATAAAGTCTTCGCTAATGAACAAAACATTTCCAATCGATGGGATGTGGCAAGCGGCTACACCGGGAGTTTAATTGAAAGCGAAGTCCCCTTCATCCCGGCCGATGACATTTAGTCACAACGTTAATTGTTTGTCAGAACAGCGCACACCTGCGGTTTTTACAAGCCCACCTTCCTAAAATATGCATTTTTTTTTTTGTACCTTTTACTCTCTTATTTGTTTGCCGCATTAGGCAGCACAAAAGAAGGCAGGCGGGGAATATGGCCTGTGCGTAAAGGCATTGTTAGGTGAGCGGTATATGTGGCGTGTCGTGATGGATTGGGGAACAAAACACCCGGGGGCACGCGCCATTGCTGCGCACCAAACACATTTTTCATTTGATGCGAACAAATGGGCGTCGCCGTTGTGCCGTAGCGGCACAAAAAGTAGAACATTCTAATTAGTTGACAGTGGTGTATGGCACTGGTGGTACAAGGGAGGTGAACAAAGTGAAACAAAGTGAGGCTTTTTTTTTGGGGGGGGGTGTAAATTTCCTGAGATTAAAAAAAAAAAAAATCTGGCATTACGATAGGTTGTAGTGGTCCTAGTGTCAATAGCATTTGAGAGTCATAACAAATGCGTTAATAGTGCACCCTTCTCCCCTTGCTATGGTTTTGTGTTGAATGGCAAGCCATCACATTTCCAGCCATGCTGCGCCATACGTACTTGGAACTGTTTTTGTTGTTAATTGGTCGCCCCTTTTTCCCACCGTAGGCCGGCCGGACGTCGTGGAGTCGGTCCCGGACGAGCCCACGTACAACGTGAGCAGCGAGCTGACGCTGGAGGTGAGCCGCGCCGATGACAACCAGGTGGTCACCTGTGCCGTGGACCACCCGTCGCTTGCCCCGGGAGACAAGAGGAGCGAGCAGGCACTCCAAGTCTTGTGTAAGTCACCTGATGGGCAGAAGTGGCCAAACTTCCTCTGTACTTAAGAAGAGTTACAAATACTTGTTTGGAAAAAATGGCTAGTAAAATCAGAAGTACCGTTTCAACTCCTGGACTAGAGCATATTAGCTAGAGCGGCCAAAAATTGTATCAGGTCAGAGTTCTGTTACGTAAGATTAATATGACTCAAGTAAAAAGCTGTGCTCCACATAATTACTTGAGTAAGACAAAATAAGTTCTCGGTGAAAAAACTACTCTTGAACTTGAAACTAAACTGATGAGCAACTTCTGCATTGTGGTCTAATCTGCATGAATGTCAACAGACCTACATCACAATTGCAAGTCATATGAACAGCAAACATTGTTAATACAGTATTTGCCCTTTACATTTGTTTTATCACATTTATGAATTAATGTGCTACTCCTTTTTTAAAATCTATCCATCTATCTATCTATCTATCTATCTATCTATCTATCTATCTATCTATCTATCTATCTATCTATCTATGTCTATCTGTCTGTCTCACTGTCTGTCTGTCTATGTAATGGTCATATTGAGAAGAAGAAAAACAATCACATCACGTCACGTTTTTTTAAGAGCCAGGAACCTCAAGTAAAGTACAGCTACCTGAAAAATCTCCTCAAGAAAAGTAACAAAGTATTTTGTACTTTGTTACTTTACTACTTCCCACCACTGCTGATTGGTGAAGGTGTTTGAGAATGCTGGGGAAAAGAGGAGCGGGACAACTATTTACGTAGATACTGTAGGACTGTGGCCCTGCGTGCGTGTCCATATTTAAGTGGCGGCGCTGCCACCATGTGGCCCACCCTGGTACTGTTTTTTTAGTGTGTGTGTAAGGCGAGGGGGCTTATGTCATCGTGGGAGGCGGCTGGCAGATGCGAGTCGATGGCGATACGGTTGAAAGAGAGTATCTCGATCGTGCGCATGCCTGCACCGATTTCAGTCCGGTGTTACGTAACTGTGTCTGTGTGCTTGTGTGTCTGTGTGCGTGTGTGTATTTTCATTTACAGATTCTCCAAACGTTCAGATAGTGCCTGAGAGCGATCTGCCTCGTGAGGGAGAGAAGTTTCACCTCGAGTGTTTGGGCAATAGCAACCCCGAGTAAGACACACGCACACACACCCCCGCACACCAGTCATAAATGATTAAAACACTCGTCTAGACACAAAATGTAGTCCACCACACACTTCTAGTCAACATCCACCTCACCGGCTGAAGGTTGTTTCACGTCAACAACAGAGCTCTAATCAGTCGAACAAATAGGATGCTGCACCCCCTTTCTCCCCTTACAGTACGTCAAAAAAACAAAGTCAATTGATTTCGATAGTCAATGCAATCAACCACCTTAGGGTATTTGGTGTCAGAAGTGGTATTTGATCCCCACAATCAGCTTGATTGCACTCATCTTAAAAAAAGAACATGCAACCAATACGATAGGCCACCCTGAGATAGTTATTGTCAGAAGCGGGACACAAACCATTACCGATCATGGGTGTTTGTATCAGAAGCGGCATTTTATTCCGACACCTCCGGAGGAATCTTCCCGATTTCATTCATCCTTAAAATATGTCAAATTCAACTCAATTATTTATGGTTAATACGATAAGCCGCCCTTAGGTATTTGGTGTCAGAAGTGGGATATAAAAAAAAAAACTGCTGCACGAAGGTTATTTGTTGTCAAAGGTGGGATTTGATTCCCATGTCTCCAGAAGAATCCACTCATCGCGATCTTGAGAAAACGCCAAAATAAAGTTTGTAGCTGGAGACTTAGGGGTCCAATCCCACTTCTGATGCCAAATACGTTTAGGTGGCGGTATTTTGTATCCCACATCCCACAACAGATATTTCAGGGAAGGCTATTATTCAAATCCCACTTCTGACACCAATTACCCGGACAGAGAAAAGATGTGTGCAGAACTTCATCACTCTTGACTGTTGCTACCATGTTAATCAAATGTTTGAATACCACTTCTTACACTAAACACTGTATATGAAATTCCATTCAAATGTGTGAAAACTTGAATTAGTGACAGAAGGACATTTGCAGGTGCCCATACAAGGGCCGCTCATGACATTAAGCATGAGGCCTGGGTTCCATCCCCACTTCTGACACCAAATAACATGTGTTTCCTTATCATTCGTTGCCATGTTACGATGATACATCAATACGACGATACATCAATACGAAGTCACCTCCTCCTAGAAGTATTTGGTGTCAGAAGTGGGTTTGACTCCTACTGAGAAGTGGAATTTGATCCTACGCCATGTGGTATAGGGTCCAGCACCTCTATTTATATGAATTATTTCTAGCTGTGTCAGGTGTGCTATCGGTTTGGCATGCCAAGCTAACACTAGCCCATGTGTTGACATTTTCGACTCGCGTAAACGATGACACAATTCAATGAGCTGTCCCTAGGTATTTGGAGTCAGAAGCGGGATCAAAACATCTAAACATTAAACCATTGATCCACTTGTTACATGCATTACCTCATGTCATTAGTCCAGAAAAATATGAATAGGCCGCCTGTGGGCAGATAAATGCAAGACACAATGTATCGCAAAACCCACAAACACACACATACACACACACACATACACACACACACACACACATCTTGAGTCAAATTCACTCGCTCTTTCCTTGTGGCCTTTCTGAATTATAGATGAAGCTTCTCGCCACCCGCATTCATCGATCCACTCTTTCCCGTCCCTGCCCTCCCTACTGCTTCACCTGCCGCCAATTTGCGGCTTTCCATCTTGTCACCCCCCCCTACAACCCCCCCCTTACACCTTTCTCTATAATGATCTCCACTCGCACATTTTCCATCATAGCACATACACACATACTCCCGCTTGTCAGTTTGATTGACAGATGGATCAGATAGAAACCAGGGGGAAGGTGGTAGGGGATGTTGGGGTGGCGGTGGGTGGGTAGTTTTCTTCACTTGGCTTGGCTAGCTATGCTAACGTATTAATGGCAGGTCGGTATACACGTTGTGCCGGTTGGGAGGTAGGTAGTTAAGGATGTGGTTGTTTCGGTAGGCTAGGTTGGTTGGAACAATAATCAGTTGGTAGGTTGCTATATAAGTCAAGTATTATTGGTTGGTAGATTGGTCGCTAGGTACTGTAGATAGGTAGTTTATGTCGGTAGGAAATTAGCTTGGTTGGTAGGTAGTTATTTAGCAAGGGTATTATGTAGGTTGGTAGGAATGATGGTCGATTGGTCAGTCAATCAGGATTTGTTCAGTTGGTGGTTAGGAAAGACAGTTGGACAGTCCATTGGTAGGTATGTTGTTTTGTGGGTTGGTAGATAGTTGTCTAGGTAGGTAGGTAGGTAGGTGGGAAGGTAAATCTGTCAGTAGGAAAGTAGGTCAGGTGGTCGGTTGGTAGGTAGGCAGGAAAAACAGTTGTTTGGCCAGTTGGTAGGTAGTTACTGTATGTCGGATGATCAGTCGGTTAGTTGATAGTTATTTAGGTAGGTAGGTATGTAAGTTGTTAGATCGTTTAGTTAGTAGATTAGGAAGTCTGAGTTGGAAGGTAGGAAAACGGTTGGTTGGCTGATTGGTCAATTGGTATCAAGGTAGCTCGGTTGACCAGTCAGGTGGTCGGTATTTAGGTTGGTTTGTAAGTTGGTAGTTGTTTTAGTAGGGAGGTAGGTCTGTAATTGGTCTGTAAATAGGTACTGTAGGTAGGTAGGTTAGGTCGCTAAGTATGTCAGTTAGTCGGTAGGTGGGTAGGTAGGTAGGCAGGCAGGTCAGTATGTAGGTAGGAAAAACAGTTGATTGGCCAGTTACTCGCTTGGTAGGTAGGTAGCAGCGGTTGCAGGTACAAAGGTCGGTTGACCAGTCGATTGGTGGGTATTTATTTAAGTAGGTTGCTATGTACTGTAGATAGGTAGGTAGGTAAATTGGTTGGTTGGTACTGCGATAGGTAGGTTAGGTCAATAAATTCAATTGTTCAGTAGGTAGTTGTTTAGGGGTAGGTACGTACTGTAGGTAGCTAGGTTGATCAGATCTATCTATTAACCTACCCAGCTATATATATCTAGTTATTCAGGTACTGTAGTTTTGTATGCAAACATTTTTGGCAGAGGTAAAAGCAAAACTGACAATAAGTCGTAAGCCATCATAAAAAAAAAATAATTAACAGTGGCATAAACGCTAATAATCCCAGAGAAGGAAGAGGGTCTCCTGCTGGCCGTAAAAAAGGCGATGGGCTGTTGTTGTACAAATCCCCCCCCCACCCACCTTCTCTTCCCTCTCACACCTTCCCCCGTTCACTGCCACCCCCCTCGCAGTGACAGATCGTCTGCAATTAAGCAAACAATTAAGTCGGCATTTAGCGTCTGTAAGAGGCTGTTATGAAACATTACGCTCAAAAGTCAATGTGCGTTTTACGGTCCCGGGAGCGGCCCGCTAATCGCTCGGATGTTGCCGGTGCCACAGGAAAAAAAAAAAAGACAAAGAAAAAGCAGCAATCCAGGTCAAGATCTTTAAAAGGCTTATTGTTGCACTTTGAAAAGGTAATAGTTGCACTGTAAGTGGAATGGGAAAAAATCCTTCAATGAGAGCAAATGCGGCACTTTTTTCTCTTGCATTTGAGTGCACTTTTTGTTCACATTCAATCAGCAAACAGCAATGTCACACTTGAACTTGTCGGTCAAAAGTGGCTGGCTAAAGTCAAATTGAGATCAGATGTGTAGATTACAGATTACAGTAATCCTGCTACTTTGCTGTACAATGTCTACACGCGACAGGTGAAGGACGTGTCAAGCTTTAGCCAACATAGCTAGGGCGAGGAAAAAGGTCAGTCGAAAAAGTAGTTTTGTAGGTTGGTAGGTAGGCTATGTAGATTCGTAGGTAGGTTGGGTGGTTAGGAAGAGAATTAGGTAGGTCGATAGGTAGGGAGGGAAATCAGTAGGTCGGTAGTGTATGTACAGTTGGCATTTGGGCAAGTAGGTAGGTGAGTAGGTAGAAAAGTAGGTCGGTTGGTAGTTTTTTAAGGGTTTATCTCACTGGCAGATGTCGCCAAGACTGCCAAAAGTGATAAGTTGTGGCAACTAAGAAGAGCAAAATATTGCTTGCGCTCTCACCAGGGCAACGTCTCATGGAGACCAATTTGCCCAGAAGTCACCGCGACGGAGATCCTGTACCCGAGTGAAGGTGTCTTCATTATTGTTATCCAAGGCCAGTCTGGGCTCAGTCTCGTGGTCTCGAAATCGCGTGGTCGATTCGCCAAGAAGTAGCAGAGACGTTACTGCGATGTCTCCTCCCATCTCCTTGGTTTCCAGCAGGTCTCGAGGCGTCGCAGAGACCTTAGACCAGCTCGAAACATCAAGTCTCCAAAAACATTTGAATTTACCGCGGCTTCCTGGCGACCCAGCCAATCTCCAGGAGATGCCGCTGAGACCCGAATCGTCATCAGGTCGCCAACTAGTCTCCGAGCAATTGAGATAGGCCCTTCAGGTAGCTGTTTGGTTATTTATTTCAGTAGGTAGGCAGGTGAGTGTAATTGTCAGTATTTCGCAAGGTCATTTGGTCAGGTGGGTCGTTATTTCGGTACCTATTAAGGCAGGCGGGTTAGGTATGTAGGATAGTTTGTTTTGGTAGTTCTGAAGATGAAGGAAGGTGATGATTGAAGGTTGTTCCTGGGTGTTGGCGTTCTTCTTCCTCGAGCTTTAGCCTTCAGGTCTAAAAAAGGGAGTGGGAGTATGCTCCTTTAGTTCTGCCTGGCGGCCCAGTTGGCCGTCACTGTAATTACCGCAGCGCGCCTTAGGGAGCGTCTCATTTGCATAATTGATTCTTTTATCAAGGAACACTGCCGTTATCGCTCTGATCGCCCAATGGAATTTTCGCTAGCATTCCAAAACGCCGATCTTTGTTCTCTTGTCCTCCATTAATCCGCCCTCCTCTCCCTCATCCATCCTTTGTCCTATCACTTCTTCATCCTGCCTTTCATCCTCTCGCTTAACGGCTGTCCTGTCTTCTCATCGTCTTGTCGCCTGCTTGCCTTTGATTTGGGTTTTACTCTCTTTTTGAACTTTTTTCCCCCCCCCTATCTTTCTGTGGTTTCTAGGCCGTCGTCCTACATTTGGGAGAAGAAGGATGGAGAGCTCCCCCCGCTGGCCAAAGCCGAGGGCACCTTCCTGCGCTTCGAGGCGCTCAACAAGTCGGACAACGGCGTGTACCTGTGCTTCGCCGACAACGGCATTGGAAGCAGCGTCGGCGAGTACGCCCTGTTAGTGCAAGGTAAGTTTTAGGGAATGTTTTAAGGAGAGTTGGGGATTCTAGTTGAGGTTTTTAAAGGTATGTAGGTAGTAGGGGACTAAGTATATAGGTCGTTTTTTGATAATGCAGGTACGTAGGTAAGTAATGAGCAGCAGGAATATTTGATAAATGTTTTATGTAGGGTTGGGGATTCTATTTAAAGAGGAAGTCAACCCAAACATATTTTTTTCCAGAATATGTTCTACGCAGGCCCACCAGTTGAAACAAGGCATTCTGATTCATATTGCGTTTGTGTAACGTGAGAAATCCCCCTGTTTTTAGGTGTCTCACGGGGCGTCCATTTTGTCACTTCTGTCGACTGAAAATGACGTCACAGTTGCTCAGGGCTCAGATAACGACCAATCGTAGCTCAGCTTCAGAAAACGGGTGAGCTGTGATTGGTCGTTACCTGAGCCCTGAGAAACTGTGAAAGGACAAAATGGCCGCCCCCTGAGATGGCTAAAAGCAGGTGCATTTTGCTGCTTGACTCACATATCACAATCGCAATATTAATCAGAATGCCTAGTTTCAACTAGTGGGCCTGGATAGAAAATATTCTTGGGAAAAAATACATTTGGGTTGACTTATCTTTAATGCTTTGAAGGGAAGGTACGTTAGTGGGTGGGCCACGAGAGAAGGAGCGCACTGGCCAGAGAGTGACGGGCGTTTCGCTCTCTGACAATGTTGGTCAATGTCTCGGAACAAATCGCGGGGCCACGTAGGGCATGTGCCACTATGCGAGAAAAAAACAATTCTGACACGCCAGACTTTCTGTGTCATGGTTGTGAGGCTTCCTAGACGCCGAATCGGCATGCGTTGATTACGTGATATACACGAACGACGCTTCAAGAAAACTCATAATCGGCCATGCACGACAGTTACCGTTTGCATGCGACGCGTCTGTCGGGTCCTAATCGGGCTACAATCGTGCCGTCTGAGCTCGCCGTCATCAAACGTTGCTGGTATGGCCACGTCGGCGATTTGGATGAAGCCAATGCTTCTTTGGATTTTCCTCTCTCAACTCTTGCACTCATGCTAGTGGACATTTCACCACATCCATGAGCTGCAATTTGAAGCCGTGTACGAGTTGCAACTGTGGGTGAACAATGCAAATAACTGAAAAATTGTGGTCCGGACGGGCGTGTCGTCCTGTGCACAGCCTACCGAACAGTTTTGGGTTTTCCATAGCCGCATCCCTGCTCTGTAGCTTAAACGAGCAGAAAGAACATTTGGGGAATGTTTTCAAGAAAAGTCCTGTATTTTTTTTTCTGTTTTTCCATCTTTTTTCTCTTCTAATTTTGTTTCATTTGTTTCTTCTTATCCAACCGCGTTGCCTTTGCTTTACTTCCATACGCTTTTGCCTCGCGCTTCGCTCCCCTTTTCTGTGCTGTATTGTACGGTCCGCCACCTTTTCTATGATTGCGCATTTCCCCCCCCCCCGTTCCTTCCCGCAAAAGATCCCACCGACCCCACGGACTCCACCAGCGCTCCCCCTACTTCTACGCCCACATTTTCCTCCCTGGTGACCGATCCCACTTCCTCCCCTCCCGAGCTTTCCTCCACCGAGTTCCCGTCCGAAACGCCGCCCACCTCAACCGTCACTAGCGCCACCGCTTCGACCGCCATCGCCTCTACCGCGCTTTCCAACGACCTTTTCCCTGACTTGACCATCAACCCCGACTCCTCTGCAACGCCTCCACCTTCCTCCCCTTCCTCCCCTTCCTCCCCTTCCCCCCCTTCCTCCACTTCCTCCCCTTCCTCCCCTTCCTCCCCTTCCTCCCTGACTCCCTCAGTTGCCGACGGGCTGAATGGACATGACACCCCCACAGGTAAAAATTAAATAATAAAAATGACATCAACAAGTGCGAGGCCCCTGCCCACCATGGCAAATGAATACACAATTGCTCAACTTGTCGCCATGGAGACAAGGACTTTGTATGCATGTCGGGATTTCACATCTTTTTTTTCTTTCTTTCTTTCTTTCTTTGTCCCTCCTTACCGCCGCACTCACCCGGTGATAATCCCTGAACACAAAACCACAACACACACACACCAAACAATCATCCCATGGTTTCCTCGTCCACTCACCAAGATGCAGCTGAAAACATCGCAGGTACAACGCGCACCTGATTGTCACCTGTTTGTCACCTGGGTGCTTGTATTAGGCGCAACAAGTACTTGCAGATGGGAGGGTGGGTCGGTAGGTAGATTAGTTCTAGGTAGCTAGATATTCAGAAATGTAGGTTCCCAGGAAGTATGGTAGTTAAGTCCGTAGTTAGGTACGTAGATTTATAAGTGGGTGGGTACTACCGGGTAGGTATGTAGCGATTTTGGTAGGTAGATATGTAGTAGGTTAGTTGGTTGGTTTGTTAGGTTGATAGGTAGTTTGGTTGTGAGGTAAATGTCTGGGTAGGAAAGATGGTACGTGGGTTGGTCAGTTGGAAGGTGGGTTGGTGGTTAGTTAGGTCATGGAGGTTGTTGGTTAGGTAGGCAGGTTGGTTGGTTAGTCATTCATAGATCTGATTTGTTAGGAAGGTAACTAGTTAATTTCAATAGGTCGGTACAAAGGTTGTTCAGTTGGTTGTTAGGTCGGGAGGTTGCTCACTAGGTTGGTCGTAGATCAGTAGTCAATAAGGTAGGTCAGGTTGCTAGGTAGCTTGGTACAAAAGTGACAAAGTATGGAGTTAATTGGTTAAGTACAATAATTGTAATGATTAGTTAGGCAGGTAGGTCAGTTAGTTAGGTTGTGATGGAAGGAATGAAGGTAGTTAGATTGGTCGGTCGTTGTTTCAGAGGTTACTTGGTTGGTGAGGTACTTGGTACTGTAGATTGCTTGGGTAGTTAGGCTAGTAGATAGTTGGGCTAGTAGGTTACTTGTGCACTACTGCCACCTATAGGATAAGAGTGGAACCATAACACCTTTCACTCACCAACCAGTCAGACGGACAAGAAGGTTTGGCCTTGGCGGAGGTCTACTTGTTATTAGCACTCTTGTATTGAGCTCATCAGATTGTTGATTGTTGTTGTGGCCCCTTGAGCTTGTGCGTGCTTTCATGGTGCTTTGCATTTGGTTTCCCCCGTTAGTTCTATTTAGTTGTACGCATTCTGTGTGTCTGTGTGGTTGTGTGTTTCTGTCAGTACTCACACACAGTCACACAGAGTGAGTAATGAATGTTTCATGGCGACACGTGTGTATGCGACACACGTTCCACCAACACATGACCCTTTGAGTGGTACTGGTCAATTACACTGTGTCCACTGTGTGCGTAATGTGTGTGTGTGTGTGTTCCGACACTGACAAGTGGGATTAATGGCCTCATCGGCAGTCTCGCCTCGTCAGCGCACCTCCATCACCTCCACGCCCAAGTGTGTGTTTTGTGCATGTGTTTGTGTCCCGGTCTGTGCTGTAAAGTACCCAAGTATAAATTATTTTTAACTCATTCAGTGCCAGCTATTTTGAGACCCTCCTTTAAATAACGAGATTGACTGCCTGGATTATTATAAGTCATACACATGTCTCTGGGGTTGTTAACTGCACTTACATGTACAAGAATTCACTCTTGGAGTACTCACAAAAATAGAGTACTGACACCACTAGTACATTTAAATCAACACGATGGCAGATAATTGTGAAGCAAGCCTTTCTTTCTTTCTGACGCACATGAAGATTTGCAACAGCGGTGTAGCACCAACTACTGGCAAGGAGGCCTTACTCGATGCCTGATTTTTTTTTTTCTGAAGTATTGATGGCTGGTATCGGCGGCCCTCACGAGTACCTGATACATAGAAATAAGGCTGGTGTCGGCCAGATACCGATACTTGGTGTCAGTACTTGCCCATCCCTAAATTTAGCCTTGTACTTTATTACTTTTACTAAAGTCCATGAGTTGAATCATTACTTGTACTTTTACCAGTCCTTTTTATACACAAGTATCTGTACTTATACTTAAGTACAAAGTGCGTGTACCTTTGCCACAAGTGTGTGTGCGTGCGTGTGTGTGTTGACCCCGGCAGGTTGCGTCAATGACATGTCCAGCTGTGGCCACTAAACCATGTTTTTCACTTTTTCTTTTTTTTTTTTGCCCCAAAATGGCCGCTGCCACACCAGTTTCACGTCCCCCAATAACGATGACGTCACTGCTAGATTGTTGTACGACATTTAATGCGCCTCTGTGTTCTAATTGCGTTCTTGGTTTTTGCTCTTCTCCTCCTTCTTCATTTCGACCTCTCGTCACCTCCTCGCCGCCTTCCTCGCATCCTACTTCTCGAAACAATCCATCCACATATTTCACACCTCCCCTCCTCACCCCATGATCTCCTCTTCCCCCGATTTTCCTCGCCCTGTTAGACCCCACGGCGATGTCAACATCATCAAGCGTGGACCACGCGGTGATCGGCGGCGTGGTGGCCGTCATCGTCTTCATCCTGCTGTGCCTCCTCATCGTCCTTGGGAGATACCTCATCAGACACAAAGGTCTGGCGCGTTCACACACACACACACACACACACACACAGGTTCTACACACCCAAAATATTTTAAACCCATTTGCAACCATTTCAAAAACGATTTTTCACACGTCATTTTGGGGTGTTGTGTGAAGAATTTCGAGGAAGGCTGCATTTGAAATGTAAATCTCGCCTCCGATCGGGTTCTTAATTGTTGCAGACAAAATCGTGATTGCGATTAAAATCGCCCTTATTTTTGTCTACATTTTTTTTCATAGGAACTTATTTGACCCACGAGGCCAAAGGCTCGGACGACGCCCCCGACGCCGACACGGCCATCATTAACGCCGAAGGCGGAAACTCCGGGGCCGACGACAAGAAGGAGTACTTCATCTAGGGCGGAAGAGAAGAAGGATTGAAGGAAGGAAAGAGGAGGAAAGAACAATCTTGCATTTTGTTTTCACCACACTCAGTTGGTCGAGAAAGGGGCAAAGTTGGGGGTGAGGACTTTGTTTGCATCGATACAGGGACGTGAGATTTGCACTGACACACACACGATGACTTACTAACACGTTATTGTTACGTTTCGATCCCGGCGTCCCGTTTTCTAACCAATTCCGAAATTGTAACTCACATTGCTTCCCGAGCCCCTTCCTACATGAACCCCGCACCCATTCCAAGAACATCCTCACCCATCCCCTCATTCTACCCAAATCACCCCGCCCCCGCCCCCTAAAAATGGTACGAGCTGCCCTGAAACACCCACCCGAGGCCCTACACCTAAGATACAAACATGTATACGTATAAATATATATATAAATATATATATAAATATAAGCATTCTTTTTACTGGACGGAATCGGTGTCAGATGCGTGCGCCTGTAAATAGAAAAAGGAAAAAAAAGAAGAAAAAAAAAACCCACTCTCCTCGCTCATGTAGCTCACTTCCTGGAGTACTCTTATTGCCTGTTTTTCTTACATGCGTGCAGAGTATCTGAACAAGGGAAAAAAAAATAAAAAATAAATGTAATAATATTAATAAGTACCAACAATGGCATTGCAATGTAAACTAACTTCAACTGCAAATATTTGTATAGATTTCATTGTTGTTGTGTTGTTGTTTTTTTTTTTTTTTTTTTTTAACAAAGGTGTGTTGGGGCCTTACTGAAAAGAAAAAATATAATTATACTGTGACAGTAAAGTTCGATATTTTGAAGTAAAATTAAATTTAGAATGAACTACAAAATTTAAAACAAATTTCTTGAAAAATAACTTGTTCTCAGAAAAAATATGAAGAAATCTTAATCTGCGGTGAAGAAACTTGTGACTTTTCCAGATAAAGTGAATTTTGAAAAACAAAAATATTGGAGCAGAAAGATAAATATGTATTTTGTTTAAGGTAAAAAGCTGTTCCAATTAGGGATGTTCCGATCAGGTTTTATGACACCGATACCGATCATGCATGAGTGATATCGGCCGATAGGGATTCCGATCACATGGAATGTCTGTATATTTTTCCATTTATTTATGCTGACTGCTATTCTGAAAGAAACCTCCATATTATTGCCGGAATTTTGACAAAAATCTATATATATTTTCAAAAGCATGAAGAAATACAAAACCGTTGCTGGCACAATACAACAATTACTCAGTCACAAAGATAACTGAAAAACTTCATTTTACCAGCTTTTAATAACACAGTTTTTAACAGATCAAAATAATCAGCAGTCTCAAAAGACTTAATTATGCAAAAAGTCAAATAAATAACATGCCACCTAAACGTTGCATGGTTCAGAATATAATCAAAGTAGAGAAAATAGTCAGATGCAGGCTTCACTTGAATAAACTATTCAATGAGTTCCTAAATTGAAACGACTCAGGAACTTTATTGTCTTGTGCATAGACAAACTATCTTGTGCATTTGTCAACGACAAAAAAGTCACTGCTAATCTTTTAATCTCCCTGTGGCAATAATGCCACTTATACTGCGCTGTGTCCGCCTTGACTTTATTCAATGCAGTGAGCCTCGTAAACTCGCCATAGTCTCCCAATTGATTGTTGTTCAAATTAAGTAAATTAAGTTGGTTGTGTTGAAACTTTTGGCCATGCTCCCCCCGCGAGGTATCTTTTCATGGCATATACAGTATTACAAGACGCAAACTACACACAGCAGTTAGTAGCACGGACATGTTCGTCTGTTTGTTATTGCCGTGCGCCTTCGGGGGGGCCACGGCAAGCAGGCTGCGATGCATGAGCTGCGGGTGATTGGATTTTTTGATCGGCAATAAAAGGCTTTGATCGAATGTGCCGATCACGTAATTTTTCACGAAAATCGCCCGATCATTATCGGTGCCCGATCTATCGGAGCATCCCTAGTATCAATAATTAATACTCCTATAAATGTGATTTTTTTAAACCAAAAATACACATTTCAAAAAATCATTGGAAAAAAGAACTTCATTCTCAAAAAATGGGTTCAGTGGTAACTTTTCGAGATTAAATTAACAAATTTATTTTAATAAGCCATAATATTCGTAAGAATCTGATTTGAAAAAAAAAAATCAAAAACGTTTTTCCAAATCCAATTTAAGCGATAAATTTACATTACTGCAACAGACTTTATTTTGAAGCAAGTATGAATAACATCATAATCGTTTGAGGATGAAGTACTAATTCCATCCATCCATTATGCAAACCGCTTATCCTCACGAGGGTCGCGCGTGTGCTGGTGTTGTCTACGGCCAGTAAGCGGGGTACACCCTGAGTTGGTTGCCAGCCAATCGCAGGGCACACAGAGACAAACAAACAACCGCACTCACAATCATAGCTAGGGGCAATTTAAAGCATCCAATCAACCTGCCATGCATGTTTTTGGAATGTGGGAGGAAACCGGAGTCCTCGGAGAAAACCCGCGAGGAGAACATCCAAACTCCACACAGGGAGGCCGGGGCTGGATTTGAACCCGTGACCTCTGCGCTGTGAGGCGGACATGCTAACCAGTCGATCACGTGCCGCCCTAAAGTAATAATTTTTAGAGCAAGAAAGAATAAGGATAAAGTTTATAATATTCGAATAAGATGGCTTTTTTTAATGCCTATCTTGAAAACTCTTCTTGAAAAAAATAGAACTTTTTCCTTTTGTAAAAAAAAAAAAAAAAAAATGATTATCCAGATGATTTTTTTTTTTTCTTTTTCAGTGTGGCCCCACCACATAATATTTTTTCGGGACGTGTGAGAGTTGCGTGTTTTTTTTGTTGTTGTTTTTTTCGGTCAAGTGTTTACAGTCTTCCCTTTGCCAAAATAAACTAAATTGAAGCTACAATTCACCCATTTATCCGCTTGCAATAAACCAGGGGTGTCCAAACTTTGGATGTTAGCTATTCAGGGTGCACAATAGAAATACATACAAAAAGAAAACAAAACTATCGACATAATCAAAAAAAGGTACGTGGCATGTTGCGGATATGATCTTCTGTAATCCAAACTTTCCTTTAACACCTTGTGCAAATGTAATAAACAGAACAACTCGAAATAATCCACAGAAATAGAGACACGTCATATGATTAATATGATCTCTCTTCTTGCTTGTTGCACAATAATAATTAACCAGAACCACTAGAAATAATCCTCAGAGTAAGGAAAAAAAGTCCACGACGTTCGGTCACGCCTTATCATCATATAAATCTCCTCTAACCAGGTATTCAGGATAACCGCCAACGTGCACAGTAGAAATGAACAGAAGCCCTCGAAATAATACACATAGTCCAAAAAAAAAAAAAAGTTGCTCAGACATACAGTATGTGTCTGCAATATATATACCCACCATATAATTAATGTGATGGCTTCTGTTTCCGCTCCTCTTGCTAGTTATTCATGATAACTAGCGATCTTGCACTGTAGAAATCAACAGAAATAATCGAAATAATCCACAGTCCCAAATCTAAGGACGGTCCCTGGACTGGATTTTTTTTTTTGGGCACCCCTGTTTTAGGCTCATGGGTACATCCCGGCAAAGGGTTCCCGTAAATGAGTAACGTTGGCTGGGGCCGGCACGTGGAAAGGCAAAGGGAAGGTAATCTGGCTAAGAGGCCGCGGGCGCCGTGCCAACGTTGCGCTTCCGCCGGCCACAAAGTCGGCGAACAACTTCAATGTCCTCGTCCATTTCTTTTCATTCTTTAATCAATCAGCCCCGGCTGTGTCCTGATCCACCTTGAGCCCCCCTCCCCACGCCCCACCCTCACCCACGCCTTTACCCTCCATATACGTGATTGATGTGCTGCGTTCCTGGCAGGAACCACAACCCCCCAACCCCACCCCACACACACACACACACACACACACACTTTATAGACACTAGTGTGCGTGATTGTATGCTTCCATACAGGTGTGCTCGGAATGGTGTGGAAAGCCTTCGTGGAGAGAGAAGCTGGTGTCACTGCAAACTCCACAGTGTCCCAATACCTTTGTCCAAAATCCACATTTTCTTTCATTTGGTGTCCCGACACTTTTGTTCTATGTCCTGTAGGTGTCCCAACACTTTTGTCCCTTCCAAAAATCCGCCAATTTCACTTTCCACTTCCAGTGGGTGTCCCAATACTTTTGTCACCAATTTTCTTTACACTTGACGAAAACCTCCCAATACTTTTGACCCCTTTGTGTTTGTATTTTTTGTTCTGGAATGTTCAGGGATTCTTCTTCGTTTTCCAGTCAGAACCCTCTCCCCCTTTTTCGTGAGTCCCTTTCACGCTGCCTATCAAAGCTGGGTTATTTTTTTTCAGTTTTTTAAAAAAATTTTAATTTGCTGTTCTCCATGTGAAAGGTATTGACATGGGCTGCTAATTTTCAGCTTCTGGGGTAATGTCACAAGTGGGACGATGACTATGTGAAATCAAATCCTGCAGGGATGTTGACGGCAATGCTGGTGCCCTGTGTTCCATGTGAAAGACCCTGCCTGTCAAAGATGTCTTTTTTTCTGTGAATTTGCTGTTTTCTGCATGAAAGAGACTGACACACCCCGCTAATTTACTGTATTTGGGGGAAGTATCACAATGTGACTGTGTGAAGGGGTAGAGCCTGGGTAAATTGATGCTGTGTCTCTGTGTGAAATCACGCAGTTGCCCTGGAATTTCATGCTTTAACACGAAACCCAGTAAAGATTGACATTTTCTAACATCATTCAGATGTACCATTACAAGCATTACAGATAGCACTTGTGTGAAAGAAAATACAGTGGATGTACTGTCTCTGTGTCAAAGCGCAGACAGTTGACCAGGAATTTTAGGTTTTCACCCAAGCCCAGCAAAGCTCCGTTTGTTTGCTGTTTTCTATGTGAAAGATACTGACACGGATCACTAATTTCCCTGCTTGAAAGTTACTAAATGGTTGCTTTGATTGGAAATTTCACATTTTCACACATAACCCAGCAAAGATCCTCACATTTGCTGATTTTGGGGTGAAATTTACTGATACAGACTGCAAATTTTCCAACTGCCCTTTGACCGTTTTTTAGCTGGTTTGTGTGTAAAAGGTACCAAAACAGACTACCCATTTCCCATCAACCCATCATGTTTCCACCATTTGGCTGTGTGAAAGGCACCCTACAGGGACTGCTAATTTTCCAGCTGCCTGTCAAAGGCGTCTTTTCCCCTGTGCTTGCTGTTTTCTGCGTGAAAGGTACCGACCGAATGGGTTCCATGTAAACAAAAACAAAAAACGCCTTTCATCTTTCATTCTGTTTTCGTTTTGCCTGTTTTTTTCTCTCATGGGAAGTCCTGCGTGAAAGGGGCTAGCGACTGCACTGTAGCCTAGCTAGCGTGCTAACATAAGCTAAGCTAACTGCTACAGCAAAGGCGTGTCTGGCGATTTGTAGCGATTTTAGCGGAACTTGACACTTGATCTTTTTTTTTTTTTTTTTTTTTGTCTGCTGTTGCTGGCGTCTGCAGACCAGAAAGGGGTTCTGTCATCCTACGCCTGATTTGAAACGCCAAGAAGAATTAGCTGCGTCGTGCTACCCAAAAAAAAAAAAAAAAAAAAAGTGTTGTTTTGTTAAAAATAAAAAAATCTGCAAAAAACTAGCGGACCTATATTTGCCTGTAATCAGTCGTCCTGTCCTTCGTCTTAGCTAATGTGCTAGCATGTAGCTTGCATGAGAACCAGTGGGGTGGTGTTTAGTGTAGTGCGAACGAGACAAAATGTCTGCCCTCCTCTGGTCTGCAGACGTCAGTCCGAAATAAGTCGGGGCTTGTGTTGTCTTAAATTATGTCATCCATTTTATCTTGTTTTGTTAGATTTTTTTTTAGATGTTTAGATGCTCCGAAACTTGTACTGTAGATTTTTTTTTGTATATAGTATTTCATATCACGACATGTTGATTGGATGAATGATGATGATGTCACCAAGCCGCATGCTGTCGTTGGCTCCTATGTTCAAATTGTACTTATTTTAAATTTTGTTTCTTTAGTTTTTTTGTTTGTTTGTTAAAATTCCAGTTTTTGGTTGTTGACTTCAATAAAGATGCAATTGGGTTAATTTCACTCATCTTTGTGCTGCATTTTTTTTTTTTTTTTTGGTCTATCTTTACCCAAAAAATTGCTTTGAATATGCCACAAAAATGTCAGTACCCATTTTTAATGCTGTTCATTTCTGCATTGTCAATTTGTAATTTGTGCGTTGTTTTTGTGTATTTTATTTATTTATTTAAAAAAGAGAGAGGCGAAAACAAACCACAATCATTTGTAAATGTACCACAAAAATGGTCCCAACACAATTTTAACATATTTATAATATCCATATGCAGTGACTTATTTGTGCTTAATTGACAAAAAAACAAAAAGGTTCTAAAATACATTTTAACCACATTTTTTAAGAAGTTGTACTATCACAGTAAATAAACATCTGCAACTCCTGTAATTTTAATTTGTAATTACATTTTGTGTTTATTTTAAAAACTATTTTGTCAGAATTGTGTTCAACCACAAAAACTTTTAAATATGCCCCCACCCCCCGCCCCGAAAAAATGGTACAGCCACAGATTAAAGGTGGTTGATTTGTGTGCTTATTTTTTCTAAAAATTTTAATAATTTGCTCCTGTAATATCAATATGTAATACACATGGGTGAGTTTTGTGATTATTTTACTAAAAGATTTGCTAGAATCAGTTTGACCGCCACGGTTTTAACATAGTTCATTTCTATGATGTCAATATGTAATGAAGTTCTTGTGCCTTTCTGTGCTTATATGACTATTGCTTTTTGTACAAAAAATAGCACAAGAGCTTTAAACCGCGATAACCTAAAACGTTAAAGTGCCACAAAATGATATAGTGTAATTCACAATATGCCCGGCAGAGGGAAGTACAATCCAAAGAAATTTCCAACGTATTGACCATAAAACGTTGATTTACTCATAAAAAATAAGTTGTTTGGAGTCTTCTTTTTGTTTATACTCTTGCTGTAACGTGACAAATCTTCATTTGTCAACAGTTATTTGCTAAAAGCCTCTCTTTTCCATATAATTGGAATAAATTATGGTGAAGTGGTCTGTTGGTCGAATAATACGATTAATAATCCTCCTAAAAGCAATAACATTATTTGAATTATAGTTTATTTAAATACATTTAATTACATATTGATATATTTTGTATATGTTTTTAAAAATATTTGACTTATTCAACTATACAGTTAGCTGTTTGACAGATTATGATAACGATAAAAATGATTGTAATATATATTACACAATGTCATATTTTATCATTTCATCCATCCTTTTTATTTGTTCAGTATTATATATTGTTTTTTGTTTTTTAAGTAGATTGTTGTATTTTTTTGCTTTGTTTCATTCTTTGCCTATTTTCTTTTTTGATTATTTATATTTCCTTAATTTAACTTTAACTTTTTATTTTAGTTTATTTTTATTTCTGTTTATTGCATTTACTTACTGCTGCTTTAACTTTCGTAAATGTTTTTTCAATTTATTTTTGTCTATTTTTTTCGTATTTTTTCATGTGTCTATTTTTTCATTCTTTTTTTTTTACATGCTATTTCTGTTTCTTTTTTACATTATCAAGTACTGTGTGTGAATCTCTGAAGCGCAGTTTCCCTGACGGGCCACGGGAAGGAGCCCTCCGCGTTGTTGCGGTCCAAAACGGAGGGAGGAAGAACGCTTGGGGGCCGAGGGGGTGGGGGGTGATGAGGATGATGATGATGATGAGGATTGGGGGGGCAGGGGAGCGGGGGGTCGAGAGCAAGCTCCTTTCTTCACTCAAACGGCAGCAGAGCGCTGCGAGGAACGGACGAGCGTAAACGCAACATTTCAAAGTGCACGCGGACGACCAAGAGGAGGATTTCGTCTTCTCTTGTCTTGAATTGCAAATATTAATCACAATCAGTAAGTCTGGCTTGGCCTTTCTGATGAGTGGAATCCGGCGGGAGTTGACGGGGGGGCGACGACGTGCATGTGCGCGGCTGAAAGCATCATGAAGCAGCCTTTGTGGATCCTAACTTTGCTCGTCACTTTGCTGCCAGGTGAGCACGCGTGTACCCCATAAAGTTCAATGAGCATCTGCTGCTTTGTTCCTTTTGTTGTTGCTGATGAGCGCCGATTGGCACTTGATTGGTCGCACCTGGAAGCCATTCAGGTTGATTGATTGCTAAATGGCAATGGCGTCACAATGTCAAGCTTTTCGGTCATAAAGGCGAGATGACCGCTTCGAAGTAGTTTTGGACGTGGTTTTTGGCTGCATCCACTTTGCTTTCAAGTGTCCTTTTTGGTCAATGGAGAGATGATGGCGACACACAACAGTTGGGTCTGGCACCCCGGAGCCATGGCAAAAACGGATGTGTGTGTGTGTGTGTGTGTGTGTGTGTGTGTGTGTGTGTGTGTGTGTGTGTGTGTGTGTGTGTGTGTGTGTGTTTTGAGTTATTTGCTTGAATGGAGAGGTGATAGCGACATGACATGATGGTTTTGGGTGGATCGAACTCTTCCGGTGACCTCTTGTCATGAATGGAGAGATGATAACAGCGTGGTAGTTTGATTGCAGTTAACCAAGGCAGAACGCTGGGAAAAAAAACAAAACAAAACTGGCGTGTGCATGCGCGTGCGCGTGGAGAGATGAAAACTAGATGACAGTTTAACCAAAGCACAACACTGGACTTAACGGTTAAAAAGTGTGTGCGTATGCGTATGTTTGTAGAGACAATAGTAGCGAGGTGACTTAGTTGGCGCAACTATTCATCAGGGTTTTTTTTTTTTTTGGTTTTTTTTTAAACATAGTGGGTCTATGTGCGTGTATTACCGTCACGTGTGTTTTTCAGTGCTTGTGCACCAGCCTCGCCACCTGGGTCCCCCCATACCACCCCCCTGCCGTCGTGGTGGTCCACAGATGATGATGTGCGCAGACAGCTTAGAGACGCCGCCGCCGTCTTTACACGATGAGGCCTGAACTAGAAAGCGTTGCATTGTGGGACATGATGGACCCCTTTCACACTGATTTACTCACACAGATGAGTCAACACATTCATTTGCCGGGTTCAGAGGTAGTATCAATCAGACGAAACAGCAGACCCATTTTAACGCTGTCTTTAAAAGTTGGTATCTGTCGTCATTCGGAGACAATGCACTGAATGGAAGACAGCGGACAACAGAAAACACACTCTACAGAGTTAGCTTCAGAAAGCACCTTCAGACATCAACTTAAACACAAGCCAGTCCGTCGATTTTCCGTCCATCGGTAATTTCAGAATCTACGGTCGGAGGACTATGAATTTTAACAACTGAGACAAAAATCTCTCACCCTGTTGGGTCAAAAGCAATTGTGCCTTACCCCCTGCCTGTTTTAGTCAGACAATACATATCTACTACCATTTTCGCTTTTAGGATTGTCGAACCAAGAATTAGCCTGCTATGGAAGGTAGTATCAGATGTGTGACTGAAGGCCACTGTTTGTGGAATTTGGGATTTTCCCGTATTTTGTGTGTGTGTTGCGGTTCCATATAAACAAACCCAAAGAAAAATAAAGTACAAAGTCCCCACTTCCATTTTCCGCCTTCAATGCTAGTATGTGATATGCAATGCTGGGAAAGGAAGAAAGAGGAAGTCAACCCAACACTTTTCTTTTCAAGAATATGTTCTATGTAGGCCCACTAGTTGAAACATGGCATTCTGATTAACATTGTGTTTGTGGAATACGAGTTCATGAGTAAAATCCACCCGTTTTTGTCCATCTCAATGTTCCGCCATATTCTCACTTGCTGTTGACTGAAAATGACATCACAGTTGCTCATTACTCAGATAAAGATCAATCATGGCTCAGCTTTATAAAACAAGTGAGCTGTGATTGGTCGTTATCTGAGCCCTGAGCAACTGTGATGTCATTTTCAGTCGACAAAAGTGACAAAATGGCCGCCCCTGAGATGGATAAAAACGGGTGGATTTTGAAGCTTAAACTCATCAGAATACCATGTTTAGAATAGTGAAAGCTCATAGAACATGTTATTGCAAAGAATTTATGAGGGTTGACTTCCATTTTAACTTCTCCCAAACCTGTTGTCAAAAGCAATTGCCCCTTACCACATGACTGTCAGAACTGCCTTTTTCTTTTTACCCGTGTTGCTATTTGAAAGTCAAAATCAAAAGTCAACAGTTTTTTTCCCCGCTCTTAGAGGTAAACTATTATTTGAGCCATAAAGCAGGGGAGAAACCACCTTTGTGTCAAGATATTCCTCTATGCAGGCTTGATAAATTAACACCCGAGTCTCAAATCTTCTCCTGCCATCCTCACAGCAATTTACCGTCCTTTTCTTTTTTCTTTTTTTTTATCATATCAGAGGTGGACTCAAAGGTAGAAAAGCCGGAATCACCCTGCTTTCTTTCTTTCTTTTTTTCAAAAGCATCAAAATGGTTGTGAAGAACGATGTCAACAAAAAGGGCGAGATAAAGAGCTCTCTCTCTCAAGTATTTCTCCCGATGCTCGCTTGGCCCGTCTGAATGGACCGCCCACGTGAAAATCCATTGAGACGTGCATCTTGACGAATAACAACCAGCAGTTCTTGGTCAATCAATCACGTCATTCCACAAAAGATCACAATCACACTTATATCTATCTCTCTGTGTGTGAGAGAGTGCGGAAGCATGTGTTTTGAGTGTGTGCATGCGATTGAAATACCAATGTCACAATAAGTTATATCATTACTTGTCAAGGTACATATTGTGATTTATTGGTACGGCAGAGTAGCACTAGGAGAGTTGGTGAAAAATCAGTAATTGTATCAAGCGGTTGAGGTATGTATCGATACTCGGGGTGACATCAGATAAATGCATTTATATTACGTGTCAAGGTATATTATTGTTACGAAGTGAGGGGCTTAATATCAATATTCTGTAACACTCAGTGTATATTAACTGTTAAGATAAAGTATACCACAGGTATGCGGTGACTCACATTAATTTGGTTTGCATCCTTACAACTGCGAGGTGCTAAAATGTTGAAAGATCGGTAGTTTGAAGCGAAGGGAAGGAGTTGTGTTTCTGGGTTCAAAGACATGATGGACTTGGAAAGGGTTGAAGGAGAGTAGCTTGCTGTTCGTTCTCAACACACTTTGTTTTGTTGTGGAGGGTAAAGTTGCGACTCGCCTTGAGCTTCTCGTCTCACCATTTACGGAATCTCCACAACTACTGTATATCAATATCGCCTTTGTGGACGCCTTCCATTCGTGGGGATTCGGGACCGTGCCCGACCGTGAATAGTGAAAATCAGCAAATAATTGACACTCTCTTATTTATTGGCATTTAGAAAAAAAAAATGAAAAAACAAAATGGGGATCATGTGAAACAAAAATCTGAATAAGCTGTTTTTTTGGTGTATAACTGAATAGGTTACAAAAAACTGCAAATAACGGGATAGGTTGAAAAAAATCTGTAAATAAGTGAATATTTAAAGGGTGTCCACTGTATATCACATTTTAATCATAATACAAATTAATTTTATTTGTATTTTATCGCACAGCGTCAATACCAGGGGTGGGGAAAAAATCGGTAACTATTGCTAATTTTCAAGGTACAGTATTTACAGTGATATATATGATAGTGATATTTACAGATAATGTTTCAGTACGGTATTGTTACTCAGGATGGGCCAAAATATTAGTATCGCGACAAATCATGTGTAAAAGTGCAGTATCAATACTTAATATTGTGGAAAAGTATGGAAACTCAGTGTTGTACCAACATTGATATCGAGCTACGGTATATCATTGTGTACAGTATTGAAACTAGAAGCAGGACAAAATATCGCAAATTGTATCGTAATGTGCCAAGGAACAGAATCAATATGATACCGATTTGCGATGTATCGTATTGTTAATGTATGGTATCGTTACTCGGGATGGGACAAGATACCAACATTATAATGTATCGTCAAGGTCCAAGGAGGGTACCGTCCCCAGAAAATTATCAATACGTGATAATGTGGTATCGTTCAGTATCAAGATACGTTATAGCAGAAGCATTTCTACTGCACAGTATCGTAACACAGGACGCCACAAAACATTGTGACACACAGTATCATATTGTCATGTTTCAAGGACGGTTTTGCACGAACAAAAATGTCAATATGGTGATGTGTGGTATCAATACGCCGGGTGGACAAAATATTGACGTCTCATTAAGTTTCAAGGCATGGTGGCGCTATGAAATATGTCATATATCATTAGAGATGCGGAGATAACAGCAGCACCCGTGCAAGCCAACTCCTGATAAGCGCGAATTGAAACACAAGCTGGCGGCAGCGCGGGTGGCGACCAATCCCGCCTCCCATCCTATCTAATCATCATCATCATCCATCGCCGTTTACAAGCGAAGCGCAAGAAAGCAGGATCCTCCTACCAAAAAGAAGAAGGCGCTTGTGCGAGAATGAAAGGGGTTTCATGCAGCAGCCAGTTCAATTACAGATAAGGAAAATGCGTTGCGGAGCGACTGCAAGGTGCTAAAATGTTGAATTGCGGCCGAGGCGATAGCGCGACTGGAGGCCAAACGGAGATTAGCCAGCACCCGATTCAACATGAACAACTTTGCCGCTTAAGCGTCCCCTCAGTGGAACTTGTTGAAGTGTGATGATATGCTCATTTAGATGACGTTTAATTAAAATGCTCAAGTGTAATGTAACGTGTCCACAGATAAAAGTTCCGCTCTTAAAAAGTTTGAAGAGAACTTCGGCCGCCGGTCCCGCAGATGATCAAAGCAAAAACGATAAGCTTTCAACTCAAAATGATACAAGGCATAGATTTGGATCGTATGAATCATGTCCAGCACTTGTAAAGAACATAGATGTATAAAAGACCACTGGTAGTATGAAAGAATGTCCAATATCCATACTTGTGCCTTAAACAATTAAACAATGTCCCCATATAGGCGAGGCAAAGGAGCTTTTTATTCATATCGAGCATACACAAGGAAACTCAATGTGCTCCCTGTAGTTACAAAACAATATTTAATGGTAAAAGCATTTAAGACCTTAAAAAGTAAAGTAGAGAAATTAATAAAGTCTTACAGTGGAAGAACTTTATTTTTGAAAAAATTATATATAAGAACTGCTCTAAATGACCTCAATCATAGATATGGGGAAATAAAGAAGAGTTTTTAACCAAACTTTTACATTTGGGGGCTATGGTGAGTTTTGTTGGCAGCTTATTTCATTTGCGTGCAGCATAACTGCTAAATGCTGATGCACCATGTTTGCTTTGTTTTTGTGTTGTTTTTTTTTTTTTTTCCAAAAATGACTTGAACAATTACGCTATGAAGCTAATGATATGGCAATGCCATTATTGATAATGTCCTTGATACGTAATATTTTATATCACAATAGGATATTTATCAATGCGATATACTGCGATAGCAACGTCTGTGGCACGATACCTTGACACTTAACAGAACCATACCTCACAGTATTGACATTTTGTCCCACTCTTAATATTAATACTGTTCTTTGATACATTCTTACTATATGACACTTATTGATACTGTCACAAATTAATATTGACTATCGATATTGTACCATTACCCTAATCGTTGGAATTGATCGCAATAATGATTTAATGTGTAACGATGATAGGGTTGTAAAAATAATTGCAATACGACACTTAACGATACAATATATCACAATACAAGACTTATTCATACGATAATTTGCGATAACAATTTGTGCTTACCATCCCCACTATAAATATTGTACCTTGACATTGAATGATAAATGCTAATGACAAAACAGTAACTGTGTAAGAGTTGGGACAACATTTCGCAATATATCCCTGCAATTTGACACTTAACGATAACATATATCACAATGATTATTACTACGATACTTTGCAATATCGATTTTTATGCACCACTAGTTGTGAGAGTTGTGAAAGCGCTCTTGTTTTTCCCCTCTGAGAGGAACATTTACATGACGCCTGTGTGTGAATTGATAAAGTTAAGCGCAATGCGAACACAATGCTGGGCTCACATCTGGTGGGATAAAGAGCACATAGCAGGTAGCGTCGTGATATTCATGTGTGCGATGGAGGAAGTGGTAGGATGTAGAATTGGGGGCTGGGGGGATTGTTTAAAAAAAAAAAAAAGGATAATTTCTTCTCTTCTTTTAAATAACTGTTTCTATAGCAACGGGCCGCTGGAGGAGGAGAGAGGGGAAAGTGGGGGTGTACCAGCGGGAGAGAGAGTGAGACAGCGTTACCGTGGCAACAGAGGAAGAGGGCGAATAAAGAAAGTTTGAAGGGAAGGGAAAAAATACGAGGGTGTTAAAAAAAAAAAAGAGACTTACGGGAGAAGTAGCGCAGTTAAAATTAATTAAACGGGCGAGAGTTAATTGAAAATGTAATGAGTTAGTCAGAACATGCGAGTGTCAGGACGCCCGCAACGGACGTCGACCGTTAAGTCGTCACAGAAGCCATTAAAAGAGTCCGTCTAATGAGCGTGAGTCCATCCTTCCAGGTGCTTTTTGATTGGACGCCGTTGCTGGGAAATGAGGTGACGACCAGCTTCAGAACCTAGCATGTCTAGCGTAGCATCATAGATCACCAAAATGTGAAATATGATTTTTTTTCTAATAGGAAATAAAGGAACAAGACATGCGGTGTTGGGTGATATGGCTTTGAAAATCAAATTTATACTTTTTCACAAAATTCAGAATTTAGATCCACTGCTTAGTTGCGTTTTTGTTTTTTGCTTCGCGAAGATTTTATTTATTTTTTTTAAATACAATGATTTTTATGATTCCGCGATCATTCTATTCTATGCCGAAATTAAATGATAAAATTAGTCAAATCTGCATTTGCTTCAGTTTTTTGTGTTTTCTAACAAAAAAAGAAAAAATGACTTTACAACATTATTTTTGGAAGGTGACTATAAAAACAAACACATATGATAATCCACTTTTTTTTTTGCCATTTTTCATATAGAAAATAATCGAGGTTGAATTTGTCAGTTCCAAATTTCCATGATGGTTCCAGAAAACAGGAAGCAGCCTTGCACTAATTAGCATATCGTCGCTGTCCTGCGAAAAACACTTATCTCCAATTTTGGAAACTTTTTTAATTTTCACTTCAATGCGATGTCTGTAACGCGGAAACATTATTCATGTAAAAATAGGAAAATAAAAAAAATGGAGATGAGTGTTTTTCACATGACAGCGACGATATGAACAAACGATTCAGCATTTTTTCAATCTTACCTTTTTGTCCTGTGCCTTGTAGTTTTCTTTTTTTTTGGGTGATATACTGTACTGTACTATAAGTTTGGTTTCCCATTTGAAATATTGGACGTAGAATTAGTCCGATCCATGTAACACAATATTGCCACAGAACAGGAAGTAGCCCGAGCATATGGACAAACAAACACATATTTTCATACTAATTTCAGTTTTAATGGTATGATCCTGATTCATTGTCGTTAGCTTGCTAACACAATAAGAGACAACAGAAGACATTGTGTAAATGTGTCAGCCTTGGAGGACTAGAGGTCTGCGATCAGCTGAGTGCAACACTAGTTATGTTGCTGACTTGAAAATGACTTCCGTCTGGCTTCCGATTGGTTCAAAGAGCCTATGCTGGTCTGGCCTTGGTTTTTTTTTTTGCTCCCGGCTAAAGACCTCACATGACCTCCATTGCCAAGTGAGCATTGAAAGGGAGGAGGAGAGGGTGTGTGTGGAGGGGCGATGGGGTGATACGCAGCCAAAAGGGGATTGATTAGAAGTCTCACAGTTCAGACAACCGCGACCTCCTCGCAGGGTTCGTCGCTCGTCGGGCTCCCTGAATGCACTCAAATAAGAGAAGAAATTAGGAATCCCAGCACTTCCGTTGATTTTTAGTCTGTGCATCAGGAGGTGCTGTAATTAGATTTTTTCTTCCCCTTGTTTTGTGAGTTTGCCATATATTCTTCCATCTGTTTCTAATTAATGATGATCCAATTTCGCACCTCAGGTTCCGCCCTTATTTCCATGATTAACTTTTTGGTTT
Organism: Filicampus tigris; assembly: GCF_054856515.1. Lineage (NCBI taxonomy): Eukaryota > Metazoa > Chordata > Actinopteri > Syngnathiformes > Syngnathidae > Filicampus > Filicampus tigris. The sequence continues at coordinate 14,467,826 of NC_141226.1, read as the reverse complement.
ATATTTTTCGGGATATTTTTTCCCCAACCACTGAATTTCTTTTTTTCAGATTTATTTTTTTTAATTGTGGATTTTTTTTCCAACCCTCCGATTGTTCCTTGATTTCTTCTTATATTAGATTTCATTTTCAGATTTTTCTTTTTTTTTTCTTTCTTCAGATTTTATGTCAGATTTGCAGTTACTGTTTTTCCCCCCAAATTAACTGATTCATTTTGAGTATTTCATCAGAATTTCTGAAATGCGGATATTTTCTGACTTACGATTCTTACCCGTTTTCTTCCGATTTTGTTCGATTTCTCAAAATGTGAACCCCGAGTTGCTCCTGATGCTACATCCGTAGGTGAATGAGAAGACCGTGTTAATGCGTTTTGCGTACATATCTGTATAGAATCTCACACATTATTTCCAAATGGCTGCTGTCACGTGAACGGAAATCAGCGATGTACGGCGTACGTGTTTGAAAAGGTGTTTCCACAAATTACGCCAAAAGTGCCCAACTTGACAGCTATGTCATCAGGTTCTATTTTATCCCAGAAGCATTGAATGTCACCTTTTGCGTATGCGCAGTACGTACGCATATATACAAATAAAAAAATAATAAATGTCACCTGTGACCCCTGGATGAGCAGGGATGGGTATACGTTTCAGTGTCACCAGAGGGTTTTTTTTTTGAAGCATCAAAAAGCTAAAATCATTTATTTGAGTTCAACTAACTCATCAGATTTGACCGTGTAACTGAATGCTCCTCACTTGCTGAACAGTCTTTGAAATGTAAAATCTCAAAACATTTCAGTTGAACCAACTCCGGTTTTAGTGTTAGAATCTTCCTCGCGCGCTCAGCAGTCATTGTAAAATGTCAAAAACAAAAGTGCCGCTTTCTCCTCATTTTGTCTGTAAAGTTGTCCTCGACTTTTCCACCTCTACGGAACGGTTAGCGCTCTGTTCTCTTGAAAGCGGCAGCAAAATCCGCCGCGTTTGCAGACGTAGCAGCAGCAGCGCGTTGGGGAACAAAAGGTTTTTGATTTTCTGACTATTCCCTATGCTGGCGCGTAATCCCCAGTAATTAGTCTTCTTGTTTGCCGAGGAATATCCTTCTCTCTGCCGCCGTGAGTCAAGAGATAAAAGTGCATCAGGGAAAAGAAAAAAGCGTCCTCTTCCGCCTTGTAAACACTCGCCGTCTCTTTCTGAAGCGCACTTATGTGACACGTGCTCATTAATCATTTCTGTTTGCTGCACTCAAGCTCGCCAGGCTAATTATTTTCCACAAGGAACGGCCATTAGAATTTCTAGCGCATAAATTCATTCCACCCCCCCCCCCCCCCCCCCACGTGCGCTCAGACATAAAATGGGAAATCGTTTTTCTTCCCACATTTTTTTACGGCGAGATAATGAGACGCGCGTGCGTACGGTACGGCGTGGTGGTCGGGTGCACCCGCGCGGGACATCTGTCTATTTTAAGCTATAGCTGCTGGCCAGCCGAGCGCTGGCCTGTTTTACATGGATAGCAAATAGCTATTAGGCCTAACTGCCAGCCAGTTAGCCGGCGGCCATCTGCCGCACGCTGCAATTATGCGGCGGGAAATATACTCGTTATGACCGCGCCGCGTATTAACGACCCGGCGCGGCGCTGAATACGCCGGCGGAGAAGAAGGGATTTTTTTTTGGCGGACGATGCGGTTGTTTGGGTCGGGATGCGTGGTGGTAAGATGTGTTACATTGAGGGCAAAGATGGGAGCTGACATGTAGCAGGCAGCGTGGCTAAAGTAGTAGTACGGTTTCAAAGTAGGGTTCCGAGCCAAGGTGGGGATTCATGTTTGGTGTTCAAGTCAGAATTGGGTATACAATTATGATTTCGAGCTTGTGTTAAGGTTTCAGATAAGAGTTTTAAGAATGGGTTCAAGAGAGGGTTAGGGTTTCAAGACAGTGTCAGTGTTGCAAATGAGGAATCCAAGACAAAATTTAAGGTTTCAAATTGGGGTTTCAAGCCATTGTCGAGGTTGTAAATTGGGGTCTCATGACAAGGTTAATGTTTCAAATTTGGGTTTCAAGCCCGAGTCAGGGTTAAGGGCTTCATGGAAAGGATTGAGGTTTCAAGGCGGGGTCAAGGTTGCAAATCGGTGTTTCAAGACCGGGTTAAGGTTTCAAAATTAGAGTTTCAAGCCTGGGTCACGGTTGTAATTTAGGGTTTCAAGACAAAGTTAAGGTTTCAAATTAGGGTTTCAAGCCAGTATTAGGAAATCAAATTTGGGTTTCAAGCCAGTATTAGGAAATTAAATTTGGGTTTCAATCCAGGATCAGGGTTGTAAATTAAGGTTTCAAGATGGGGTCAGAGTTACAAATTACGATTTTTAAGACAAGTTTAAGGTTCCAAGTCATGATCTGGATCTCAAATGAGTGTTTTAAAACAGGATTAGGGTTTCAAGGATACTAAATCTGAGTTAGGGTTTCAAACAAGCCTTAAGGTCTCGAAGGTTAAGATTTCAAAATCAGGTTTTAAGCCTGGATCAGGGTTTTAAACTATGGTCTTTGGTCAGTGTGTTGAAGTATGGTGTCACGCTATGGTTAGGGTTTTAAGATCTGGTTTCCAGTCAGAGTCATGGTTATGAACAGTTGAAATTAAGAGTTTTGAGCCAGTGTTAGGTTTTGGATTTTTTTTTAAGCCTGCGTTCGGTTTTCAAATGAGCATTGAGCCTTCTCTCTGGAATTTGCTGATTGAGGCTGCACTTGCTCCTCCAATTCCTTCAATTGGGGCCCGCTTTGAGCCGGCGGACGTTTTCCTCCGTTACAATGCGGTGATGTCGCAACGTCTCCAAGCGTCTTTGCCGACAAGTAATTAGAAGCTTCTGATAAGCTTTGCCAGCGAGGGCTTATCTCAATTCCGTGTCATTGTCTTTGCGCGCGCACACGCACGCACACAAATTGGCCCCACCGCCGCCTTCTTCCTGGAAGCGAGCCGTGTCAGACGGCAGCGATATTTGCGCAGATTGCAAACATCGACCGGGGACACGCCACATCTGCAGCTGTGCTGAGTGCAGACCGGATCTTAAAGGACCTGACTACTACTAGGGTTTTAAGACTGGGTTAGGAGTTCAAAATAAGGTTTCAAGTCTGGGTTACAGTTTCAAGCAAAGGTTAGGATTTCAAATCAGGGTTAAGCATTCCAGTTAGGGCTGGTTTGGGGGTTTGAAACGATCTAGAGTTTGGGTAGCAAGGCAGGGTTTCAAATTAGGGTTACGTGTTCAAGATAGGGTTTTAAGCCTCGCTTAGGGTTTCGAAGATAGGTTCGGGTTTCAAATTGGTGGTGAAGCCTGGGCTAGGGTTTCAGATTCGGGTTTCAAACAAGAGGTAAGGTTTGAAATTGGGGTTTGAAGCCTGGTTTAGGGTTTCAACGGAGGGGTTTAAGTTTGGGTTAAGGTTTCAAAGTATGGTTTTAAGATTGGGTTAGAGCTTCAAATGGTTTCAAATTAGGTTTTCAAAGGTTTCGAATTAGTATTTGAAGCCTAGGGTAAGGTTTCAAATTAGTGTTTGAAGCTTGGGTTGGGGTTTCCAATTAAGGGTTCAAAGACGTGTTAAGGTTTCAAATTAGGGTTTCAAAAAGTAGGGTTTGAATCCAAGGTTAGGGTTTTCAAAGAAAGTTGTGGTTTAAAATTAGGGTTTGAAGCCTTGGATAAGGTTTCTAATTTGGGTTTGAAGCCTTGCTTAGGGTTTGAGGATAAGGTTTCAAAGAAGGGTTAAGGTTTCAAATTAAGGTTTGTAGGCAGATGAGGGTTTCAGGTTAGGGTTTCAAAGAAGGTTTAAGGGCTCCAGTTATCTTCAGGGTTTCAAATGAGGGTCTGAAACCAGGATTATGGTTTCAAAGATGGGTTATGGTTTCAAGGTATGGTTTTAAAGCATCAGTCGTAGCTCTGTGTCAAACACTCGACTTGTTTGCGATGTGAGGGAAGACCTTTTTTTTTCCCGTTTCCTCTCTCATGTGTGTTTGGGCCTCACTCGGATTCCTGCGTTACCATGACGACGGCATGCTTCCTTCATCTCTCCTTTGTCACTGTTACCATGGCAACGTATCTCTTTGCCTGCCCGCTACCTGTTTGCCTCCCTTTGTCCTCTCTCCTCATTTTTTCCCTTTTCTTTACCTTCGTTTGACTTTTTCTGATGTTTGTCTTCCCTTTTTTTTTCCCTCTCCTCCTCCTGTCATTTGTCGATTTGCAACCAGTTTTTTTTCTTTTTTACTACCTAGAGGGATTTAGGCATTTTTTACAGACAGCAGCTGTTGCCATGGTGACACAAGTTTTGGATTTGCCGTGCGTGGCGAGGGATGAATGGGGGGGATTGAAGAAAGAGAGACAAGAAGGGGTGTGCAGCACAGAAAAGCGCTCCGATTTGTCTTCCATGCCAAAATGCAGGAGGGAGTCTTTTTGACGGGAAGACAAACAACTCAAAGATGATTTAGGAGAAAAAAAATAAAATAAGATGCCTTCTTGTAAAACAATGCTTTTTAATTTCCTGCTGTCACACATGCGGCGGCGAACGCTTCACGAAGCACTCGGCTCGTGTAGTGCCAAGTTTGCGTTTTGAAGGAAACGCATGAGTAATAACGTCACCTCCTATCCATATTTCGGGGTTTTTACGTCGTGACATGAGGTCATATTGACAAAGTAAAAGGGATTAAGGAAAGCCCTCGTCAAGGCTTTTAATTTGAGATATGACTCAATGTGGTTTCTTTCAAATACATTTTTGACCTTTCAACACTTTTTACAAGTCAAACGTTGAAAAAATGTCTTTCGTAACTAGAGGCAATATTTTCCTGTTGAGGCGTTTCGTAACTTGAAAATTTCGTATGAAGAGACGTTCGTAAGTAGCGGTACCGCTGTACTGGCAAAATAATGACATGTTTGGAAACTTCTCATCAAGGCTTTTAATGTGACATATAACTCATTATGGTTTGTGGATAATACGTTTTAGACCTGCCGATGATTTTGACGAAGCATCAATACGTGCTTATCGGTTATTATTTAATGTCAGGTCATAATAATGAAATATTTACATACTGGAAATCCCTCACAGAGTCCTTTTAATTTGACATACAAATTAATGTGGTTTTGTGCAAATCTATTTTGGACAATTTGACTCTTTACCAGGCAACTCTGACATTTTGTGGATCGTCATATAGGGACCTACCAACAAAAACGATTGCATATTTTTGAAAATTCCCAGCAAGGCTTTTAATTTGACATATGACTCATTATGGTTTGTTGAAAATACATTGTGCACCTGTCTACCCTTTTTACTTGTCAACGTTGACATTTCCAAGCAAAAAAAACAACAACAACGTGTCATCACATCAGGTCATATTGAGAAAATATTGACATTTATGGAAAAACCTCACCAAGGCTTTTAATTTGATGTATGACTCAATGTGGTATGTTATAAATAGATTTTTTTCCTTTCAGCTTTTCACACTATTTCATCAACCTTGACTTTGATGTCCTTCAGGTCAAGGCAAAATTCCACCTAAGAGGTAACCAGCTGACCACCTTTGGAGACGATGGGATAAAACTTTTTGTTTTTGACTTGTTAGGAATTGTTAACTGAAAAGAATAGATCCATGGTGATGCGTTTGTGACTATGGGAAAACAAAGCATTCGGAAAAAGACACTACAGTAATGAATCGGCGAATACTTTTTCAGCTGTTGGGACTTGTGGCTGTCTGTGTGAACGAATCGTTTCGTGAGCCGTGTGATGTCAGGAGGGATGTGTGTCGACGAGGTGGGTTTGGGGGGGCCCTGGGGGCGGGCTATATGTCAGAGGGGGTGGTTTAATTTGGGTCGGCAAACAAACACGGAGGCGGTGGGAATGTTAAGCGCTCCCTTGTCTAACACAAAGTGGCTCCTCAAAGGTCATGCTTGACAGTTGATGCGGCGACAAATCGAATGCAATGACACCCACCCTTCACTCCGCCACCACCCCCTTTCTGTTTCCTGCCATTTCCTGACCCCCACTCACCCCCTACCATTTGCAGGGCGGAGGGTGGGGCGTTCTCGAATCCGGCCCACCAGGCATTTACATAATCATGATTGCTACCGTCAATTTTTTAAATTGTAAATATTAAAAAAGTGAGTACAATAACTTTTCAACAATCATTTAAAGTAAACGTTTAACATTGTTTAAGTTGTGTGATTAATTTATTGTAAATAATAATTGGAAGATGAGTACAGTGTTTTTTTTGGCAGGCATTTTAGATTTAGTCTTAGTCTTTTGGGCAAAAATGCTTAGCACATTTTAGTCGTTCCTATTCATGATAGTTTTTTTTTTTTTTTTAATCAAAAATTGGTGTTGATGTATTAATTTTTTATTCCTTTATCCAGTTAAACAATTAGTTAATTTAGTATGTATTGTAAATCGTCGCTGTCCTGTGAAAAACACACATGTCCATTTTTTTTTTCATTTTAAAAAATGTTTACATTTCCGCGTTACCGACAACGCATTAACATGGAAATTTAAAAAAAATCACAGGACAACGATAATAAAGCATGTTGATAAAATGACAATTTTACATGTAGAGTACATTTAAAAAGCAAAATAATTTAATGAAATAGTTTTTTAATTGAAATTTCGATTTATTTTTTTTTAGTCATTTATTACATTAATTTAAAACATACAGTGCACGTAAAAATGTATTGATTTACTTTTTTTGTTAATGTGCTATTAACTATTTTACAGATATATTTTTATGTATTCTGTTGTGTTTTATTTGTTATTGGAAATGTGCTTATTCACCTTTATTTATGTTTATTCACTTATATTTTTCATAAATCACCATATTGAAATGAACAATTGAGCATCCCATATTTGAAATCCACACTGACTTTTGTGAATGCATGCATTTCTTCCTTCTTCCACTTTGTCATCTTTATTCATCAGCACCTCCTCGTCTTCCTCTTTTGCTGTAATGCGATGTAAAGTGTGCCATTTTGTCAAGAGTGCCCCGTCGTCCGGGGGCGTCCGATTGAGGCCGAGGATATGCTGCGGGCTGGCCCTGACCCTTCGCCTCCTTCCCTCCTCTCGTCTCCTCGCCTGCTTTCAAATTCCTGGGCTTGGGTGCTAATCTGCTTTTTCCAGTGGCCCCCGCGTCGGTGTTGTGTGAGTTCATTGATAAGGTCTCGGCCGCCCTCCGCGAGCGTCTTTGAGATTCCAGCGTGCGCAGTTTGAGTCAATAGCACTTCGCCGGCTGATTCCGCAGCTCTGCATCAATACCCGAAGGCTCCCGTGACTTGCCGCTTATGAATATTCAAATGCGTATTATAATGAGCGTCTCTTTTCAAAAAGGATATGTTGCTTCTTCTATTCGTTTCCATCTTCCTTGCACGTTCAAATCAGAAAGGAAAACAATAAAATTGCATAAATTGAAGAAATTTAATCCATCCAAGCTTCTGAGAATATTGTTTGCACCATTGTATTAACAATGTCCTTGTGAAAACGTGTGTATGAAAAGATGGATTTGAAACCCTATTTGGAAAGCCTAACTTGAAACCCTACTCATGTTTTGAAATCATAGTTTGAAACCCCAATCCAGGTTTGAAAACCTAATTTAAAACCCTATCCCTGTTAAAAACCTTAACCAGACTTGACACTCGAATTGGATACCCCATTTCAAAACCCAAGACCCCTCTTGAAACCGTAATCCTAGTTTACAGCCCTGATCCATGCTTGAAACCCAAATTTGAAATCCTAAAGCTAGTTTTAAAACCTAATTTGAAATCCTAACTCAGTCTTGAAACCCAATTTTGAAACCCCAATCCAAATTTATAACCCTTACCCAGTCTTGAAACCCTGAGGAACACCAACTTGAAACCCCAAACTATAAAAAGCCTGTCTAGAAACCCTATCACAGGTCTGAGCTTAATTTGAAACCTTGACCAAAAACCTGTCCCGACTCTACTTTGGAACTGAGGATGTTGGATAAAAGTTGACCACTTCGGGTATTCGCTCTTGAGCACTTTCCAATACTGAGTGCAGATAGCAATACTGTCGTTCTTTTGATACATCCAATTTCAATAAACGTCACGACAATTATAAACAAAGACCTGTCTGTCTATTTGATGCACATGATGTTTCATTGATGCAGTTTATCACCAATTACTAGTGAGGGGGACCGGTGGCTGGTATTGGCATTCTTCACGACTACCCGATATCTTGCAATAAGGTTGGTATTGGCTCAATACGATGTTCTCGCCCATCCCCATTTGAAACCCTGATACCTGAAACCCGAGTGGAAAGTGGGAAACCCACCCCTAGCTTTCTTAACTTAACCAAGGCACGAAATGCCAATTTGATTGAAGCCCTAACTTTGTCTTGAAACCCTACTTTGAAATAGATAGACGACCAGTCAATTTATGGGCCCCGGATGTCGTTTTAGAGCAACAGCAGAGGTGGGATAAGACACCGATGTGCCGAATTTCCGTGACTAGCGCTAGAATAGGCAGACACAAAACAACACTTTGGAAATTCTACAGTCAAGTACACTCACACACACAAACACATAACGTAACTCCTCCGTCGGAACTCCGCTGAGGTTTGGCTTCGCTTGTCGCAGCAGACAAAAACACCATTTTTCTCACTGATGATTTTTACAGGCAACTGAAAAATTCATCAAATTGCAGTAACGTTGCAGGACTTTGAAAGGATTGGGTGCGTGTGTGCGTGCGTGCGTGCGTGTGTGTGTGTTGCGATGCAGCTTTTCTGTGTCATTCTTAATGCCGCCGCCGCCGCCGCCACAACCTCCGGGGGCTGCAGTCCGCGCTCACGTGCACACATTATATTTATACGGCTTCACACACACTCCACGCATACGCACCTATAGATGACACGCAATGTAACACACAACGTGCACATTCGTTTCTGCCTGAGTAAAAAAGACAAAGCCGTGCTACTAAGTTGTCATAAACACATTGCGTGTGTTTGCGTGCGTGTGCGCGTGTGTGTGTGTTGTCACGCAGAGGAGCAGAGGTTGACCTCGGGCTTGCATAGCTAATTAAAACTGTCCCAGAGAAAACCAGGGAGGAAAGCGAGTGGGAGGTTAAGAGAAGCAGACCAAGAGATGAGTAGTTAGTTTCAGTGCGCGTGCATGTGTGTGCGCGTGTATTAACTGACTGCTGTGCCACTATCAGATTTGCTGATTGCTCCCCTATAGGTATTTTTCCTTCAATTTATTGCTTTACCTGGTAGTTTTTAGCTATTTTTTTGTATTGCCTGTTTGGTTTTGAGCGTCGATCCAATCAGATTTTGGCCCCACGTGTGTCACCGGGTAAGAACAAAAATATGCCTCTGTAGTTCAAAATCCAATTGTTAAAGCATGTTATTATTGATAGTTTTCATATTCTTTGTTATTGTTCCCTAATGGTCGTTTGTCTCCTATTGATTGCTCTTGCCTTGGTTGGTATGTGCTGCTTCCTGAATTGGCCATTCATCCAATTAGATTTCAGCCTCGTGTGTTGCTGGGCAAGGAGAAAAATCTGCCCTTTTAGTTTAAAACGGTCACTAATGCATTTTATTGTTATTTGATCATATGTGCCAGAAAAATATGCCCCTGTATCTTAAGATACAGACAGTAAGGCATGGTATTGATTTTTTTATTTTTTTTTAAATCATAATTTGTGTCTCTGCCATCAGAATTCAGTATTGCACATCTAGTGTTTGATCCAATCAGATACCGGCCACGTATGCCACTAGCCAGAATGAATCTGCCACTGTTGTTCCCCATACAGACGCTTTGACCAATCAGGTTTGAGGTGTACTGTGATGTCAACATATTTTGGATTGGACACTCAGGTGGGCTGGATTAACAAACTCGCTAATGACATAGCAGTTAGCAGCATAAGCTAAAGTGTCTAAGCCTTGGTTCAAGCCGCAGGTCTAAATTTTTTTGTGTAAGCGTTCATATTACATTATAAATACAATCTCCGTCTGTCTCGTGTATGAACATAAGCGTCCCTAAAGTGACCCGCAGAGCTGGGCAGTTTACTACAATTTCCCGGTCCATTTATCATCTTCGGCCTGCAGCCGGGGTACCCTTCCGCGGTCCGTCTATCCACCTTTTTGTCCCGAACAAATAGTAATCGCCTTTAGGGCGGTCTGCCTATCATTTTAAATGGGCTTCCGTTTGCGTTTCCGTCTATAAACTTCGACCAACTTCCCCTCGCATTACAAAAAATCCAATACATATCCGAACAAGAACCGCATATACAAGTGGCCCAGGTCGCATTTGAAAAAATCGGAATTGAGCCTTTCAGACTGTCAAAAACAGAAACAGGTCACATATGGGCCAAAAAATCCGATCTGAGTTGTATTTGCCTGCGGTGTGAGCCTAGCCTAAGTCATGACTTTTATATTAAAGCATCAAGATAAAGCCTACAACGGAGTCACTGAACTTGGATGGAAAGCAGGATTAGATTTCATCAACAAATGAAACAGCTGTTTTGGTGAGTTTATTGGGGTTTCAATCACAGTAGTTATCTGCTGTACAGCTGTGTTAATTGTATTGCTAAGTCGTTCTATCAAAAAAATAAATAAATAAGTATGGTTTGGTTGGGGAAAAAAGTTCTGTGAAAAAGGCAGTGAAGCAGAAAGCTGTGGCAGTGGTGTGATGAAACCTCTGGTAACATCCCAAATCAATAGTGGCTGTTGCTGCTTTGACGAGGAGCTTGTGGAGCGCTGCAAGATTGCGTGTACAGTTTACTTTTGTACTGACAATGGACAGAAAAGTGGGTTTAGCATGCAATAAGGAAAGCGTCACGATGCAGCAACTGTGTCAACACACACCATTGCATTGTAGTCTATCTTTACCAAAGCAGCATCACTTAGTACTTAATACTGTTGCTGTCAGATTAAAACAAAATTTTTGCATCTCTAGTGTTTCCCTTTCGCTAGCCAATGAAAACACGCATGTCCGAATGTGAGTTTATTTTTACTTATCTCCCTTTTTTTCCAGATAATGGGAAAAAAAACTGTCGAAATAATGCCTTTTGGTGAAATTAGGAGTAAAATGTCACCTTTTCTAGTCATTTTTCTGATTTGTAGCCCAAACTTGAAAATCTTGGCTGTGAACCTTCTTTAGAAACTGTAATCCTAGTTTTAAACCCGAACTCTGTCTTGAAACCCTACTTAGAAAGTCTAGCCCTAGTATTAAACCCAAGCCTATGCTTGAAACTTGAATTGGAAACCCAAACCCTAGTTTTAAACAGGCTTGAAATTCAAAGTACAAACCCTAGTGCTGGCTTGAAATCTGACTTAGAAACCCTAACCACAAAAACCTATGCAGCTTCGGAGTCAACAACAGTGTCCCCAAAATGCTAAAAGCCAAGTGAGAAAAGTCGAGAATGCGCCAAGCGGAGTGTGAGAATGTGCGAAAGTGTGAGCAGGCAACACCATGACCTAGACCGGGAAACACTTTTGAAAAGTACGTCCATTGCCTTTCTTATTTCATTTTCATCTGTTTTGTGTTTGTTTATACTGGAGGCCACACAAGAAGCATGCAGGACGTCAATGTTTTATTAATGCTTCCGCAAATACACAATCGATGTCTCCTTTTATATAATTCATCACTGGCTTTAAATATTTCACTTTCAACAAGCCAATTAGCTTCACATGTGTGTCAGGGTTTTTTTTTGGGGGGGTGGTAAGATCTGAGATGGAAGTTTGATCTGTTCCTTGTCCCACTTCCACTGCGTAAGACCCCCCCCCCACCCCAGGAGACCGGAGAAGGAAGGCGGAGGGGTGTGTGTATGTGTGTGGGTTTTTTTTTTTTTGCGTGCATGCGTGCGAGATGGCAAGGCAACCTCAAAGAGGCAAAACAGATAAACAGATAAACAGACGGATGGAAATAGTCAAAGTGACAGCTAGAGGGGGGAGGATGGGAGGGGCTTTCAGGAGCTTGAGAACAGAGTTGCAACCATTTGGGAAATTATTTATTTATATTTTTGACATATTTTTGTAACGATATTATATTTATTTTGTTTGTTACATGTTTAGACTTTTTGTGTTTATTTCATGGTTATTTGGGATTTATTTTATATTTGTAGTAAGTGTTTAATAATGTGTGTATTTTGGTATCCTTTTTTGTATGAATTTGCACCTTTAGTTCGTACTATTTTCTGTAGTTTGTTAATTTGTTTATTTATTGTGTATTACATTTTGCCAAAAATTATTTGGTATTTTTAAATATAATTATTAGAGTCAATAATTTTTAATACAGTGGTACCTCTACTTACGAAATTAATAGGTTCTGGAAGAAATTTCCTAAGTAGAAAATTTTGTAAGTAGAGACGCGTTTTCCATGTAAATGCCCTAATCTGTTCCAAGCCCCCCAATATTCAGACATAAATGTTTTATAAAGCCATCCATCCATCCATTATCGATACCGCTTATCCTCACAAGGGTCGGGGGTCGTGCTGGAGCCTATCCCAGCAGTCTTCGGGCAGAAGACTGGGGACACCCTGAATTGGTTGCCAGCCAATCGCAGGGCACACAGAGACAAATATCCGCACTCACAATCACACCTAGGGGCAATTTAGAGTGTCCAATCAACCTACCATGCATGTTTTTGGAATGTGGGAGGAAACCGGAGTACCCGGAGAAAACCCACGCAGGCTCAGGGAGAACATGCAAACTCCACACAGGGAGGCCGGAGCCGGGATCGAACCCACGACCTCTGAACTGTGAGGCGGACGTGCTAACCAGTCAACCACCGTGCCGCCATTTTGATGCATTTGGTGCAGAATGCATTGTCTTTATTTCTGAAATGTATAAGGAGTAACCATTTGATTCCTTTGGGATTCCTTTCATTACTGTCAACAGGAATCTCGAATCAGTTTAGTAGAAGTACTGTTTGTTAATAGTCACTTTCCTTTTCATACTCTATTGACGTATTTGTTAACTGTTGAGGCGCATGTCAGCAGCTGCGAGGATCTTGGCTTTGCCTCGCAGCTTATTTCCACCTTTCAGCGCTGAAAGATGATAGAAAAAAGATACAGATCTTTGCGAGGGTAGAAGATGAAAGCCAACTTCTATGTGCCGCTTAGAAGAATCACTACTAATGCATTCCCCAATTTCCATCTGAAGAACAAAAAGCGCTTCCGTCGTCTCGCTTGAACAAGTCGCACATTAGAAATCAATTCTTGGAACGCCCGCGTGCGGAATAAATCCGTTTCCTGGGCCCGCTGGAACCGCGGCTCATTTGCATGCGTCCTACCCCCGCCGCAGCCCACTCCTGTTTCAAAAATTCCCTTTACGTTCAACTGCGCTTCCCGCGGCAAATTTTTGACGTTTTCCTCTATGTGTGGCTGCCAAAGAAAGCGACTTGGAGGGCCAGAAAACATTCAACATTCATCGTGTTTCCTTCTGATGTCGGCACAAGATACCTCAGCGGCGCTTTGAACATCTCATCTTTACATCGAGAAAGACGTTTGCTTTCAACTGTCAGGTCGCCGTGTTTTATGCTCAGTTCCGCGCTGTAGCTTTTAGATGTGCAAGGCGGAGTTCCCCTTGAAAGGAAGTCTTAGTTTTCACACTTAATTGCTGGTTCGAGAGTCACACGCTGATATTCCACAGCAGTGACGCAACTTGTCCATCAGTTTTAATAAGATTTTTTTTTTTTTTTTTTTTTTTTTTTTTTTTTGCATTCATATGGCAGGCAGTTGAGACGGGCTCCTGTTCACCCGCTACCCTAATTAGGCCATGCGCTATCAAAAATTGATGGAAAGATATGCTGCTAATATATTGTAGAGATGTGATTCCAGATGATATCATTAGCCTGGTTTACATGGAGCCCCGCATTACGTTTTAAATGAATCTGAATGACCAAATGGAATGAAAGTGCTCCATAAAAACACCTCCGTCAGAAGAAAAAGGCCGAATATGAATGGTATTTCATTCAGATTCACAGGGGTGGTGTATTCCTTTTTCCGATGCGAACGAGCGTCATGTAACAGTTCAATCAGAATAGCCGAGCTGCATCCGGTCTTCTAAACGGATAGTGACGTTGTGTATATGCACTTTAAAATGCACCAGAGCACATCTGCGACGGGAAAAGTTTAAAATAATTGTAACTTGTTTTTCTCAAGATGTTGCATAAACAAAAGTGTTAAAACTATCATGCTGAGTAGACAAATGAACTCCATCTTCACATGATGTTAACATTAATCTCCACCTGTCACAAGGCTTACATGATCAGCATAATAAATAGCGCATGTAAATGGAAGATTGGAATAGATTACCCAGAGATGTTCATTCAGAATGATTTCAATCACAACGACAAAAATGTTTCCATGTAAACTCAGCTATTGTCAACTTTTTCCAAAGATACTGTTATCCTAACACGATACAGCGATTGTGCGCTGATCATTTCCATGTATTGTGGAAGGCGAAACTTAAAGTAAAATTAGTGAAATGATGCGGAGGAAAAAAAAGTCCAATTTGTCATGGAGTGCAAAAATATATTTTGTCCAGTTGTATTGATAATGTATACTGACGTATGGGTTGGAATCAATTCCATTGATATTGATACTGTATCACGATACAGCGATTAAGCTCTAATCATTTCAATGTACCGGTATTGTGCCTTTGGAAGGAAAAACCGGAAGAAATTACTAATTAAAAGGGAAATTATTTGAAAGAAAAAAAAAGTCCAAATTGTCATCAAATATATGATTAAAATATATTTTATCCATATAATATACTGTAGTAGGGTTGTGGATCCCCGCAATATCATATTTTTTGATGATACTGCAGAGTATCGTAGCAATTTCAATTAAAAGCGACCTTCATTTTTATTCTTTATTCTTTGTTTTTTACACTATGCACAACTCTCATTTATTGTGCAATAATCTAATTGTAACATGTATTTGTTACATGTTTTGATGCATTTTTATGCTTTATAAAACATTTATGTCTGAATATTGGGGGGGCTTGGAACAGATTATGGCATTTACATAGAAAACGCGTCTCTAATCACAAAATTTTCTACTTAAGAAATTTCTTCCAGAACCAATTAATTTCGTAAGTAGAGGTACCACTGTACGTGGATTGTTGCTGCATCAGTGCCAAACTATCACCTAATTATCATATTGTGAGTTGCTCTTAAAGTGAAAGCAGGATGCTCAACAAAGTGTAGCCTTTAGATGTAAAATGACTGGATTAAAATAAAACACACACTAAAAGAATGCATTTCGTCGAGCTCTTTGGGCTCCTAACTGATCAAATATTCCCTTTTGTGCCGTCTAAAAGGTCCTTAGTAACCATTTAATGCAGGCATGCTTGTCTCTTCAAATTGAAATAATTACTTTTATTACCATCCACGGGCTACGTTTACATGGTGCCGAAAGCCCTCTGGACGGGTATAGTTTTAATGTTTTGTCGTGTATCGAAATACCGTTAACTTTTTTACCCTCAACAAAAATGATCATGAGGGGAGAGATCTGGAATAAAAAAAATTCTGTGTTGCTGCTGAAGCAATTGACGTAAAAGCGTCCAACGCTGGCCAACTGGGAGACTAATAACAATCGTCTGCGAATCTGCAAAACTGTAGTAGTTGTAGTGTTGATTTTATTTTTGACTTTAATTTGATCTCACTTGAAACATGAAGCATAAATTGGAAATTATTGGTCCTAGTATTGATTCAGCCACACGGAATGTTCATTAGTTATGTGCCGCAATGACATGACGTCATCTTTCGTAGACGCTCCATGTAATGTGGAGATCGAGGCGCGCCGCCTCATCTCGCCAAAATGTTTCCACCTCCTCCCGCCTCGCTCCTCTGTCAATATGAGATACACTGTGTAATGAATGTGAACGAGTACGGTACATAAAACGATTGAATTTAATCGGAACATAGCCTAATATCGTGTTGGGCATTTCAAAGGCATTATGTGTCGCAAAGAAAATAACAAGGAAACTAAAAAAAAAAAAATTTAAAAAAGAAAACAATGCCGCCGATGATGATCAAACGTTGGGGTTGTTCTTATGGCGGCACCTGTTTTTTTTTTTTTTTTGGGGGGGGGGGGGGGTTGAGCAGCAAAGGACACTTGAGAAAAACAGAAAAGCAGTGTCTCCATCTTTTTTTTTTTTGTTGCTCTGCTGTCCATTTGGATTTGTTTCCAGGCTGTGCTCGCATGCCTCAGCTCAGCCCCCCCGCCTTGCTCAGAACAACGCTGCTCTATTTGCGCTCAACCTTTTTCAGTCTGTAGGCATGTCAATCACTCACTGTGTGTCTGTGTTGGTGTGTCTGTGTGTATAATGTTTGTGCTGAAGGTGGATATGGTGTTGCGGAGCACATCCAGGCAAAGCTGCCTCAGTCGTAAACAAACACGTCAACACAGGTTTTGTGTAAACAAAAAAAAACAAAAGTGGAAGTAGTCACATATTGGCGGGAAGAATCTGCGGCAGATGTCATACGGTAACGCCACTGGGACTTACTTGTGACTTACTTGTGACTTGGCATTCAATGCTCTTTAAAATGTGCATTACAGATGTTTTATTTGGATATTTGAATCTTTCCAGAAAAAGACGACGTTTGTAAAAGATCCCATTGCATGCATTTCAAATACAATGTTATTCAGCAAAGGTTATCCAATGTAAAATTGAAATTTTAATGTTGTGTTGCCCACAGTGTGTTGTTGGTAAAAAAAAACAAAAAAAAAACTCTAAAAACAAATGAAGAAAAATGATATGTAATATAAAATAAATTTGTACACACTGGAAAAATAATAAGATATACAGTACATATGAAAAGTAGTATAAATGTAAAAAATCTAAAATGTATTGTTGCTGTTCTGTGAAAAGCATGCATGTCCAATTTTGTCATCTAAAAATGAGTTCACGTCTGCGACGTGGAAACCCCATTAATGTAAAAATAAATACATTTTTAAACAAGGACATAAATGGTTTTTTTTTATGGGACAGCGATAACATTCTTGTAAAAACTAAAGGAAAAAAATTTTTTAAAATCTATGTATAATAGATGTATCTTTTGTAAGTATTGAAAATATTTGAAAAACTAGTTATAAACATGAACGATCATGTATGATCATGATCATGAATATACAAAAAAATATCAAATGAATACAGTGGACCCCCTCACTCGCAATTCAGGGACCTATATATTTCCAATATTTCACTTTTTTTGGACGTCATTTCCGCTTGTTACTTTCAACTGTCAATAAAACTTGATATTCATGTCACTCACCACACGAATGAAGCAGCCGGTTTCCTCCTCACTCTAAAAGCGTGCTTTTGTGCTGCATCTCTGAGCTTGTTTACCTCTGCTTATATATTTGCGATGGGTTTCGCGCCAAACAACGCACTTCCGCATACGAGCGCTTCCTGTACTACAAAGACCAGCATTTCTTGCGGTTGAGCAATGAGCATGCGCAGAGTGTCTCGATCGTGTCTTTTTGCGCGCCGGCAGTATATTTGCCTTTTCGCCCTCCTCTCATCCTTCTCCATCCAATTCTCAGCACTAATGCTAAGTAAAGCATATTATGCTTTTTACTTGAATGTATTTTGTTTTTTTTATACAAAGTATTTTGACATAAATTTCGACTTTAACGGTTAAAATCCGACATACGACGAAATTCGTGTTACATCACCAGCGCAGGAACGGGGCTCGTTCGTAAAATGAGGACTCCCTGTAATGTCCTGATTTTTGAACAGACTTACGGAAATACAATCGTTATTTGCGGCCCTAAAACATCCGGTACATTAAAAAAAATGAAACAAAATACTATAAAATATACAAATTAATATATAAAATACAGAATAAATATAAAGCAAAACAAATATATCAAATGATCGAAAATGAGAATTGATATTATATTATTATTATATCTCAAAATGTATACTGTATTTGAATACTGCTCAGCTTTCAAAGTATCCACATTGCAATTGCGTACTAGTAAGGCAAAAATCGGGCCTGCATATTTGATTTTCAGCATTGCCATTGTTGGACGGCAAACTTTGCTCTCACCGCAAACAACTTGCCATCCATCCACTTATCCATCTCCAACATTTCATGTGTGACTCTCGAGTTTTGTTCGCTCAGCTTGTTTTTTCGCTTCTTTTTTTTTTTTTTTTTTTTCATTTATTCCCTCTCCATTGGAATCTCATCATCTGGTTCCGCCTGAGCGGAGCGCTCACATCACCGATTCTTATTGAATAGGAAGTAACGGCGCGGCGGTCGCTGCTGACTGAGCGTGGCGCTTATTTGGATAATGACTCATCTGCCTGCACGGCGGGCCAGGTCGCGCTCGGTGGATGTGGCTAATGGTGGGGATGCCGCATTGTCTGGGAATGCATGCGCTCACACACACACACACACACTGTTAGCAGGACTGACGCACGCTTTAATCAACGCTGCTTTTCCTCTTGAAATGGTTGGCAGCCCTCTCCGCCTTGTCTCCTGCTGACCTCCACTTTGTGGATTATTTCTGGTCCTAGTGTTGTTTCAAGTCGGTGGTTTTGATTGTGAATAAGATGCGAGAGAAGCCGTCGCCTAAGTTATATAACGCGTACATCATGGCTAAGCGTGACTTAACTTGTTAAAAACAAGTTGCTCCGAGTCAATTCTGCTTATTTTTATTGTGCAAGGTGGCGGTACTAGTTTGAATAGCGCTTTAGTAATGGCACGTGTCGTACATTGTACCTCTACATGGGACCGAGCAAGCTGTGGACTTTTTTTTTTTTTACTTTGTGGATTGTTGCTGTGTGTATTTTTTTGTGAATAATAAGAGGAGCCATCACATTGACTATATGACAAGGAGAATGCAGGCGCCCATGTGATTTGAGTGTGCTGTTTTTCTTTTATTCAGGAGTGGATTATTTCTAGTCAGTCTGTTTACTGTATTCCTTTTGTGCATGGCGTTATCATCTGTACCTGGCCAAAATGTGCTGTATACTTTTGACTTTGTTGATTATTCCCTGTCGATGTGTTATTTCTATGGTACTGGGTGGCGGTTATCATAACTGGCGAGAGGATCCATCGCATTAGCTGTGGCTACGTACGTTTTGCCTGCGCATGTGACTTTTTTTTGACCATGCGTATTATTCTGAGTCGCTGCGTTTATTTTGTTTGTGCAAGGTGGCACATACAGTAAATCATGATTAAATAGCGAGAGGTTCCATCACATTCAGTTCTAGGACAGGTACATTGCAAGTGCTCATGTGTGATTCAGTCTGCTGTAGATTTCAATGGCTTTGTGGATTCATTCTAGTTACTTTGTTTTTCTGCTGCGCAGCTGTGGTCGTTTTTATCATGAATAACTGAGGCCCTTTAACTTGTTGTGTGCCTTTTTTTTTTTGACCAAGCGTATTGTGGGCTTTGTGGATTATTTTCAGTCATTCTGTTTTATTTCTATTGCGTATGCAAGGGTGGTGGTTAACATGAATAAGTGGTGAGAGGCGCAGTCACACTTACTAGGCTCCCTGTGTAAGACCAAGTGTGCTGTGGACTTTTTTTTTTTTTTTTTTTGCTTTGCGGAAAGGTCCCACTCATTCTGTTTATTTTTATAGTACAGAGTGGCGGGTATCATGAATAAGTGGTGATAGGACACATACATTTTGGATTACCATGTGTGACCGACTTTTTACTATGGATTACTTCTAGTTCTGTTTTTCTGTTGTGCAAGGTGGCGGTATTACCATGACAACCGGCGCGAGGAGTGATGACATTAATTGTGACAAATACATTGCATGTGCCCGTGTGCGGCCCAGTGTGCTGTGGACCTTTTTTGACTTTGGGGATTATTTCTATTGCGCAAGGTGGTGTTTTTATCCCAATACTGTAGTTGGAAAGAGGAGCTAGCAACTTAACTATGATTAAATTGATTTTTACATTGTGGCTGGGTGTGCCTTGGATATCTTTACATTGTGGATTATTTCTATTGTTCAATTGAACAGTTTTATCATGATTTTTGTTGTTGTTGTTTTTTTTTTTTTTTACTGATTAGACTGGATTATATAAAGTAACACAGCATGTAGCTAGTGCCGTTAGCATAGCTCTCTAATCGTCCCATTCATACCATCGCGTTAGATTTTTGGATAATAGTAGTATAGCATTGTTTTAAGGACAAATAAGTACATTTAAATGACTGTGTAAATGACCACATATATGTATGGGGAAACCTGGAATCCTCTCTGGGTTGGACACAAAACATGCGCGTTAAAAATCTACGACAGACTTGCACAGCAGGCGCGCACACCCACACAGGCGCACGCTCACACCCCGCCATACACTTGGTCTCGTTTTTTATCGACCACTCAACATTTACGGCCTTCAACCTCTCATGCGCCAAAAAGACAACCCCGCACACACACACAAGCACGCTGTGTGCTCATTGGGTGATGCTAACGCTATCAGACGTGTACAGTGTGCTCTAACGACAAAGGAGAGGCAAGGTTGGGGTGGGCGTGTGTGCGCACTTAGCGCTCTTAAAAAGCAATTAAGAGCTAGCAGCAGTAGCAGATGACGAAGAAGAGGAGGAAGAAGAGGTGAATTAAACATCAGCGCCACCAGATGGAAGGAAATGGGACGGGAAAGAAAGAGAGAAGATGAATAATTGAGGGCGTCGTTAAAAGAAATAAAAGTGAAATAAGAGATGAGATGAAATGTAAGAAAGCGCAAGTCAATTACAGACAAGGCTGCAGGAATTGGGTGCGCGCGTGTGCGTGCGTGTGTGTGTGTGTGTGTGTGTGTGGAGGCCAGTGTACAATAGTGTGTCTTTGTATGCAGCTGTATGTCTATGGGGGTATTTGTGTGCGCGTACACTAAGTACCACGTGTACGTGTGTATGACAATATGTGTGTGTCTCTCTCCATGGGTGTGTGGGTGTGCGTCTGCGCGTGCGTGTGCATGTGTGTAGTATGCATGATGTGCGTGAGTATGTTTTTGTGCGTGTGTATGGCTTTGTACGTGTATGTATGTGTGTTTGCGTGTCTGTGTGCATTTGTGCCATGTACGTTGACAGTACTTATGTGTGTGTATACGAGTAGACGTGTCTGTGTCTCTATGGCGTGTACTTGGCCGTGTGTATCGTATGTGTGTGTGTGTGTGTTTATGTGTGTGTCTTTGGACGAGTGAATCCGTGTGCGTGCATGTGTGTCTTGTACTGGGGTCATCAATGTGGTGCCCCCAAGGACCACACGAGCAGCCCGCGTGCCTGATCTAAAAATACCTCACCAGTGATTAGACATTGTGATTTTCTAAGAATGTTGTAGAAGTGATCCAAAGTGTTGCATGTGTTGTTTTCCAAAATAGAGTGGGAAACCAAATCACTAACGTGATCAGTGTCTTCATATCAATGAATATCATGAATGAAATAACATATAAAGGTCATTTTAGCAAATAATAATATTTCAGAAGTGTGTATCAAACTGGTTGCCATTTGCATTAATGAGTTCTCAAGAAGTAGCTCTCAGTTTCCAAAAAGTTGTTTGACCTCTGGTCTAGTACATGTACATTACACGTGCATGTCTATGTGCAGATGTGTGTATTATGTGTGTGTGGGTGTGTCTAAAATATACGCCAGTGTGTAGTATGTATGTGTGTCATGTGTAGTTTGGTGTATTACACTCGACACTTTCCTTGTGTGGGCCACTGAGGAGGACAAACCTTGATGTCTCCTGATTGGTTGCTTGTATTGCGCAACAAAGGCCTTGTGTGTGTGTGTGTGTTTGTTGTGCTGAGTGAAGTTGATTCATGTCTCTGTGTGTGGGTATTTGTGCGTGTAGGTGCGCGTTTGTTAAATGCCCCGGTTCAGGTTTTTGTTGTGAGTGCGTGTGATTTGCAGTAAGCGCTCAGTTTGCCCGCCGTCTCCTCGGCGATTGGCGTCACGCTGCTGCGCCGCGCCGCTGGAAGGGAAATGAAAGCGGTGGCGAGGGGACGCCGGGAAATCAACAAACAACAACAAAGAGCCGCTGTGTGTGTGCGTAGTGTGGGATTTAGGTGTGTGTACGCTCTGTGTGTGTGTAGTGTGTATGTGAATGAGTAGTTGTGTCTGTGTAATACGTATTTGTGGATAGTAAATGCATGTCTTTAGTATGAGTGTCTAGTAGTACATGAGTGTGTTGTATGTATGCTTGTGTAGTAAAATCAATGAGGGCAATACTTTCTGAAATAGGTCATTCAAAGGAATCAATAGCGTTCTTGCTGCGACATCTAGATAGAACGCTTTGGATGTTTGAATGCCATCGTCAGATGGCCATTGTGATCAGTTGGCACTAAATATATTAAAAAAAAAAAATACATTTGATACACTTCAAAATCAATTTGCAGACCGATACCAGTACGGGTTTTCACTCTTCACTATTCACAGATACCACTAGCACTTTTGATCCATCAAATTTCAATTTGCACAGACTCCGCCCACTGACGCTCTCCAAAATAACTGTTCCAGAAGGGGAAGACAGCAAAGCGGTCTCCAAGAAAAGCAAACCATTTACATGCGTTCATCCACACGACAGTAAACGCGTGGTGTTGGCCACTCGCAGCTGACCCGGTTCCTGTTTGAAGCATCCTGGAGTGTTTCCTCCCTCCCTGGTGAGTGTGAGTCTCAACAGCGACCAGGCTCCGGCAATGAGTCAGCGCCACTCTCATGCGAGAAGCCACAAGCGTGACTCACAAAGCTCACTTTTTACAATCGCAATCACAAACATACATGCCGGACACCGCGGTGGCTTCTGCTTTCGTATGTTACCTTCTTAAACGTTCAGGTTGTTGACTGACTTTTGGCTTAGTCCGTCTTTAGTCAGGGTTGGCCACAGCGAGTTACTTGCTGCTATTTTTGGCAAAGTGTTTGTACGTCAGATGTTCTTGCTGACGCAACACACCCACGAGAGTGTCTTGGGTGTCCAACATGTGCAAACGAAGGAAATTGAAAGACGCAATAACAACACATTCTGCTTTTGACGAAACAACACATGAGTTAACAGTTCTTGACTTTGAGGGCCTGTCGTTTTTTTTTCTCGGGGCATTGAATGGATCGCAGCTGGACTACTGTGGTTGTCTTAGAAGGCATTTCGCCTCTCATCCGAAAAGGCGTCATCAATTCATGCAACAAGGCTTGGTTAGTGGAAAAACCTCCTGTTTATGTCTTTCATTGTTCTCACACAAACTACTATATGAGTCGTGCACTCTAAACCTTTGTGAAAATGCCCGCAGTCCTCTTTCAGAAAACCTGCTAACTCGGAACAAACTAGACCGGTGGCGCGGCAGACCTCAGCGAAGGCCAAACCATCCTAATATGGAGCATTCCAATACCTGGATTGTCAGAGCGGGAGAAAAGGCAAGCAGAAATGAGGGAGGATGTTGTAAATAAGAGAGAGTAAGCACACAGGAGAGAAAATCACCAGGGAATGCTGATGGTGGAGAATGCCGACGAGTGTGCGTGTGTGTGTGTGTGTGTGTGTGTGTGTCTGGTGTGAGGGTTGTGTTGCGAGAAGGAGGATGAGGGAGGGCGGCGGTGTATCCCGTAGGGTTAATTACATCTCTGTTCTCTGTCAGTACGATTCTCCCGTCTACAATCTGAGCCGCCGCCGCTGTGGGCTGACAGGACACGCACAAGCGCGCGCACACACTAACTCACATATCCTGCCCCTGTAATATCCATAAATGAGCTAAAAATGACGTTATGGTTCGACCTTGAATATTTGAATAAGATCAAAGGGTTTGTCTTTAATTGTATTGTGTATAATGAAATTTCCATAAAGCCATTACTCAGAGCCAATTTCACTTGGCAACATGAAATTCGGTAGCAGTGTATCTTGAGCTCGGTGGTCGACTGGTTAGCACGTCCGCCTCACAGTTCAGAGGTCCTGGGTTCGATCCCGGCATTCCTGCGTGGAGTTTGCATGTTCTGACGGTGCCTGCGTGGGTTTTCTCCGGGTATTCCGGGTTCCTCCCACATTCCAAAAACATGCATGGTAAGTTCATTGGACACTCTAAATTGCCCTTTAGGTGTGACTGTGAGTGTAAATGTTTGTTTGCCTCTGTGTGCCCTGTGATTGGCTGGCAACTGGTTCAGGGTGTACCCCGCCTACTGCCCAGAGACGGGATAGGCTCCAGCACGCCTGCGACCCTAACGAGGATAAGCACTTAGGATAATGGATGGATGGATGTATCTTGAGTAAGCCCACAAAAAATTCTGAAAAAGCCACCAAAACACAGGGAATGAATTATGTTGGCTCAAATCAGTCATTTTGGCCATTTCCAGGGGTCTATCCAAGGCCGTTCTCAAGACCTGGTTTCACACAAGAAAATGAAATTTGATAGGTATATTTATTATCAGTGGATCAACAAAAAAAATCACAAGAAGCCTTGCCCGTTAAAAACAAAAGGCAGACAGTTTGTCTCAAATCAGCAATTTTAAAGGGGAAAATGACATCACAAAATCTCAGGGCTCAGGTAGCGACCAATCACAGATCACCTGTTTTCTGAAGCTGAGCCGTGATTGGTCGTTATCTAAGCCCTGAGCATTTGTGATGCCATTTTCAGTCGGCAGAAATGACAAAATGGCCGCCACCTGAAATGGCTAAAAACGGGTGGATTTTGCTGCATAACTCATATTCCACAAACGCAATATTAATCAGAATGTCAGTGTTTCAAGTAGTGGGCCTGCATAGAACATATTCTTGAAAAAAATATGTTTGGGTTGACTTTCACTTTAAGATAATTTTGGTCGTTTTCAAGGGTCCTTCTGAAGCCACACTCTAAGTAGTGTGACAAAAGAACATGAGGAGCCCCACAAAAGCTGAACAAGAAACCATGTATGAAAAGACATAGGAAGTCAGCCATTTTGGCTCAAATTGGGCATTTCAAACTCATTTTGGCCATTTCAAGGGTCTTTCTAAAGCTATACTTACAACATAGTTACACTTAGAAACATGAAATTTAGTTGGTATGTCTATCCTGAGTAGACGCACAAAACGTCTAAACCAGCCATGCCCAAAAAGACACAGGAAGACTGCCATTTTGCTTTTAAGATGCCATTTTTGTGTTATTTTAGCAATTTTCGTGGTCCTTCAGCGACAAACTTCCAAGAGATTTTGCGTGATTGCTACCAAATGATAATTTCTTATACACGTAGAAGACGGATGTGCGACAAATTAGTATTTTTCATTATATTGTGTGGGTGGAGTATAACAGTGAAAGGTTGACAGCTGGCCATTAAAAAAATTGGGTAGACATATTGGATCTGTCATAATTGGACCCACAACAAAATCTCAAGAAGCATGCCAAAAAGGCACAAGAAGTCTGCCATTTTGGCGAAAGAGTTTCTTCTCAAGCAACCTCCTTGAGCTTTTATCCAATTGCTACCATATTTGACCGAGTCTACAAAAGCAAAAGAGATCAAACATTCAAAGTGTACAGTACGGTTGCGCGGTCCCACTTCGGCGGTTTTCCGCCATCTCTTCCTTGTTTGTACCTCGCCGCCGCAAGGTGGCTGCCGCTAACCTCATTAGCTGCTGCCGTCGTCTTCATTAGCTAATGGGATTGTTTTTAAGAGGGATCCGAGAACAGAAGAGCCCTCGGGGAAGACAAACACCCAAACTTTTGTATGCCGCCGTGGAATCACTTTGTGACTCGCTTTGTGCTGCGAATTACTCACAGCTTTGTGTGCGTGTGAGTGTGTGCGTGCGTGCGTGTGAGTGAGCTTTTGTGTTGCAGTGAGTGAATGTCTGGGAATGCGGGTATGGGTCCGGGGAATGTGTGCACGTGTGTTTATAAAGCGCCTTCTCTTAATTAGCGTGCAAGGCTTGCTTTGAGAATATGAAACAACATCACCTGATGATGCAAACGACTGCAAACTGTCGCCTCTACACCTGTCACTGTGTGTGTGCGTGAGTGTGCGTGAGCGCGCACATTACACTTGTAGTCTTTACACGCCGCGCTCTCTAGCGGGGCACTGCGGTAGCCAAAAGGCTTATTTTGCCGGGGGAAATGCAAGCGTGTAAGCAGAATCCTTTGTACTGTGTGATGGGGGTTGAAAAAGAAAAGAGCAGCTCTGCAGTGATGTACTCGCAACACACAAAAAAACCCTCCATGCTCATACACACATGCAAACACACGCACACACTGAAGTACTAGCGAAATATGCCGAGAGACCTTGAAAAGTCGTTGAGAAAGAGAAACAACAAACGGATGCTAGGAATATAAATGAGACGTTTAAAGTTGAAACTTGTTTTCGCCAGCAAACAAAGTACCGTGCTTCTATTTGAGTTTCACGTAAAAAATTGTCGTATACGATCCAAAATCGTGTAGCGTAGCATAAGGATAAAATGGCTAAATGACACCAAATTAAGTGATAAAATTCCGTTTTGATTGGTTAGTATTACAACCATTACTACTTTATTTAGTGCTGAATGTAGCGGTTTGTGTATCAAAATAGAATTAAAACAGGAAAAGGAAGGAATTGTATTTGTATCACAAAAAAATGTATGACACTGTGATTAAGCTTTAACTTTAGCCAGTTAGCATACCCACGCCACTTCTCTTTGATTCCCATGTAGAAATTGACCTCTGAGATGGTGTGCAGAAGGGATTTAACGTTTTACGGTGTTGAAAAGTGATAAAATTCCAAATAGCTGGTTACTAGCTGTTAAGATAATACTAGATGCTAGTATTGTGTATGTTACTATACTGCTCCCACCTTATTCAGCATTGATATTTACGGCAGGCTTTATGTGTGTCAAAATGTAATAAAAGCAGTGAAAGGGGATTTTACCGCAAAAAAAGGATTATAAACTGAGCTGCATGGTTCTGAGTTTGTTTGCAGTTAGTGTTAGCTTTAGCCCGTTAGCACGACTGTGCTAGCTGTTTTTTATTTTTGACAAATAGAAATCGTCAACTGGTTTAGACGGTAGAATAGGGATTATGCACTTTATGCAATATGATGATCTGCGATAAAATTCACTGTGTAATAATTTACAATCATAACTAGATTGTTTAGCATTCAATTTAAGGTTTGTAATAGAAAAGAGAATTAGGGAAAGTGGTCAAACAGAACTGAGGGTACATGCGGTTAGCTGTAGCTATAGCTATCGGGCCCTTAAAATTATGGTGAAAAATAACTCCCAAAATTTTATGGAGCTCAAACAACCTTCATGCACTTCTACTGGACTTCATTCCACCCAGTTATGCTGTTTAGCGCTTCTATTCCAAATGTAATTGATCTCAGTGGGGAGGTTTTTCCATCTGGAAACACAACATAGTTAAATCTGATTGGATACAAGCTCTTGCGTTAACGCAACACTCCAGAAAAAAGCAAGAAAAACAACTATTTGGAACAATAAGGCGTTACGAACTCCACATGCATCAAATTCAAACTTTATTTTGGACAGTTTAACTCACAGGACGGATGCCTTTTTGTCTGTTTATGTTTGCAGCGTGGTGCGTTCACTTTTCCCAGGAGCCGGCCGACCAGTCTGTGGTCCTGGGTGAGCGAGTGGTCCTCTCCTGCGTGGTCTTCAACTACAGCGGCATCGTCCAGTGGACCAAAGATGGCCTGGCGCTTGGTGTCGGCGAGGGCCTCCGAGGTCAGGGCCTTTATATTGAATTCAGACCTGTTGTTTTGTTTCCATTGTTATTGCTTCATAATCTTAAAAGTTCATATTTTAATGGAACCCCAAGGAGTCTTAATTTAATTGTATTTAGCTACATTTGTTTTTACCGTTTTTTTTCCAGGTAGTGTTTTTGGAGTAAAAATGATTAAATGAAAATTAAGAAAAGATAAGAATCCTAATCACAACAATAAAATAGTAAAAAAAAAAATGTAATTAATATAATTAGGTTAAAATAAAATACAAAATATCATACTATTTTTGGTAATTTAAAATGTGTACTGTATACTGTAACTAATTATGATAAAATATTATAAACAAATATAAATTAAGTAGAATTAAATGTTGTAAAGCCAACTTACACATTTAATATTGCACAATATTGTAATTAATATGATAAAATGTTAGTTGCAATTACAATAAACATGAATAGTAAACATTTGATCAATATTAGTCATTTATATTTTTTGTTATTAAAATATTGTAAATAATTTGAAAGAAATGACATTTTTGTTCCTATAACAATTTAACTGCGGTTAAATATATGACTAATGAATATAATAAAATACAAAATGAGCAGCAATAACAATTTTACCATGATAACGTTTTTTTTCTTAGTGAAAAATGTCAAACTCGCGGCCCAGGGGCCAAACCGGCCTGCCACATCGTTTTATGTGACCCGCCAAAGCAAATTATGTGCATTGACTTCATGCTTCTTGCTGAAAGACCAAAATTGAAAATTGTCTTCACGTTTAGAAACGTTGACAAGCATTGCTTTGTTACCAATCCCCCTTTTAAGTTGTAATCATATTTGAACTCACAGTTTTTAATTTGTGCCTAGCAAGTTTTCCACTCCTGCCTGAGTGAGTCTGACCTCCTCGTACTATTTTGTTCATTTTTCATTTGATGACAAAGTCCAATGAGTGCAATGAATTATGCCTAGCAACAAGTGACAAGACTTTTTTTTTTTTTTTTTTTTTAACTTTTAGTTATCTGCAGTTTGGCCATCTTCCCCACACTCGTCTGTTCCCTGCTCCATTTCCTTCATGTTGACGCTGTCACTAGGCTAAAAGGGAAATGCCCAACGATCCGGCTTTACATTGCTTGTCCTTGGCGGAGGTTTTCTCGTTGTCTTTACGAGCGGCAATTAACGTCGCAGCGACACTTGAAGAATGGATGCTCTCTCGTGCTGGCTCTCTGTCTTTGCGGCTTTTTATTGTCCGAGGTGAGCGCGGCAGCATCTGCAGTCGCCGCCAGAATCTCAATAAAAAGTTATTAAATGTCAAGTGCCGTGGCTTAATGGCGGCTTTATAATCACTTTAGCGTCTCCCATGGACAAAATGTGTGCTGTTTATTAATTGTGGCGGGAGAGAATGAACCTCGGAGCGTTTGTGCAAAGCTTTTCGCCTTTTATCGGCCCACAAGCCACATTTGATAGCTTTAAGTGTGAGGCCTTCAAAATGGAGTGCTCACTCATGATGTGGCAGGAAAACCACATGACCTACACTAGCCAATCGGGATCACGGAAATGAATAACTATGATGATTTTTAAATATTATTTTTTAAAGGAATCATACAAAGTGTAATACATTCAATATTATTGTATAAACTCTAATACAAAAGTAATTAAATGGTGTGCAATAAAATGACATTAAATACTCTAAAATAAAATACCCCCCCAAAATATTGTGGTAAAACACAATTCACAAGACATGGACAAGATAAAATATAACAAACGTGTATGAAATATAATAAAAATAAAAATGCTACTATTTAAAAAATATGTATTTTAAATTAGTAAGATTAAGACTCATTCAGTACCAGAAGTTTTCAGACCCTCTCTGAAATGAATCAGTATGAGTAAAAAGAATGAAACAGAAAAAATATATACATGTCTTTAATTGAACGACAACGACAAATAAAATGAACTACTTCAATTTCAATATAATTAAGTGACCCTCCACAATTTAAATATACATTTGCATTTATAAATGAATAAAAATAATGAGTAAAACATTAAAGGCAAAAATTATAAGGAGTATTTAAAATTCAATATGATCAAATATATAAAAGCTAGGAAAGCTAATTTAAAATAATATAGAATAGAACAAAATAAAGTTAATAACATTAAATGATTTCCATCCAACAATAGTTTAAATGTGAAAAAAAAAGTCTTAGTAATATGATCATTAAATTGTATATGATAATATGATCAATATAAAAAATATGGAAATATGTAAAAATCTATGTAACCTGTTGGACAGCTGACAATATATTTTTTAACATACACGACAAGTACGCGCGCGAACACACACTCTCTCATACATGACATCATGTGAATTAGGTGTTCAAGTCAATTGAATTCACACATGCATGCACACACACTTCCATCATCAGCCTTATGCGACTGCCTCAGCCCCTTCCTCTCCCTCCTCCTCCTCCTTCTCCTCCTCTTCCTTTTTATTATTTTTTGACACACTCTTTGTCCTTGCACCCATCTTCTCCACCAGCCAGGAAAGCGTCAGCATTTGATCATCATGTCGTCGTCTTTTTTCCCGCCCTTTTCCACGCACCCGGCCACCATTTGTCTTCTTTAAATGGAACACGCCTTGACAAAGTGTCGTTCTCTCCTTTATCGTCATCTTCGTCACTAGAAAGGCATTAAAAGCACAGCCGCTACAATTTTGATGCAGTCATTCTGTGGTAGTTGCTCAAAGGTGAACAAATGTAGAGGTTGAAAAACATCTTGAGAGTGTGATAACTTAAATGATCTTTTCCCATTGAAACCAATGGCAATGCCATTAATCAAATTCGAGCCTCCCCATGAACAAATAAAGACACATGGGATTCATAATAACATCTCACCAACTCTCTGAGCTCATCTGTACGGCACTAATGTTAGTTGTTCTATGCAAAGGACAATGACTATACGTCCATGAAGAGTACTGCTATATTGTACTGTATGTCTACATTGTGTTGCGGAACCATTTGTGTTAAAGCAGTTGCTTAAGGTTCAAAGCACTGCAACACAGGTGCTAATTAACATTGGCCTTTCTTGAGACTGTTGTTTGGCTGTTTTAAAAACACAAAGTGGAGCTGTCTTTGTTTTTTCTGTTTAGTTTGACAGTAAACTTCATTGTCTCAGCATGATGTAGGAATATGTGCGCTTTATGATGAAATGTTTTTCCTTCATCACTTAAGTAACTATCATGTGTTTTTTTTTGCATGTATCGCTAAATCATACTACTTTAGTGCTATTCGTGGCCAAATATCACGTCATCATCATCTTGCTTACTCTACGACAAAATATGAATATCGTCGCTGTCCTGTGAATAACACTTATTTCCAATTTTGGAAACTTTTTTTTAATTTTCGTCTGTAACACGGAAACATGATTCATGTAAAAATAAGAAAATGAAAAAAAAATTGAGAAGTGTTTTTCACATGATAGCAATGATATTCTAACACATGATGCATATTTTTTTCCAAAATAATATAAAATATCGCGATACTGGCTGTAAGATTGAAAACTATCGCAGAATTATGGGACAAAATATCGATATCGTGATAGAGCCTAGCGGTATCTTAAATGATACACTCCAATGTATTGAGTATCATACAATCCATGTATCGTGACACTGTCGGTTACATAAATATACTGTTGGATAAATATTGCGATATTATGTTTCTGCGATTGACAAAGTATATATTAGGAGTCCGAAAATAATATTAGCGTGATGTAGTGTATCAATATCACATACATGTTATGAGCATTTTGACTTTTTCCCTTGACAAGATGCATAGATATTGTGACATATCATACATTTTTCTCCCCCCGGTTGCTATGCTGCGAGGTGCCCGAGTGGATGATGTAATCTCCACCAATACTTTTGTCCAGCGTTGACCCCCCCTCAAGCCCCCCCCCCCTTCTTTCCCCCTCATTTACCGCAACCACCTGCTTGCCAGCCTCTGCCATCTGAATCTATGATGTGATGATGCCCACTAGGATGTCGGAGAGCGCCTCCTAGTGGGAAGTTTCACTCTTGATTCAGCATCTAATGAGGGCAGAGCATGTCGTAAAAGTTTGATCATTTCTAGGATTCGATGTGAAAATGGGGGTGCGAGGGTACGAACCCTGCTTACTGCGTAATTATTTGTCAGCTGGACAATATGTTGTGTCAAGCTTCCGTTTATGAGCTGGCACACTGCTTCTTACCCACATACGCCGTAAAAAAAAAAAAAATCAGCGACTGATACAGTCAAAGCAACTTTGTGTCCCACCTATGAGTTTCCTTGTGAATTTGTCATTACTATACAAGACTTTCAATCTGCTGCTGACCTTGGGGAGCACATAACACAGTTTGGAAATCCCTGACCTGATTAAATATAAAAGTAACATATTTTTAGCCAGCATGTGTGATGTTTTGTGGGCTTCAAACACTACTAAAAGCCTCCTCGTGATCACAAACATATCATTTTTGACAGTTTGGTTCAAAAGTAACCTTGGTTAATGTTTCACTGCTGTCTCAAGTGCTTTTTTTCCTTTCTTTTCCCAGCGTGGCCTCGGTACCGAGTGCTCCGGGCTCTGGACACAGGCCAGTACAACCTGGAGATCTCCCGCGCCGAGCTGTCGGACGACTCGCTGTACGAGTGCCAGGCCACCGAGGCTGCACTGCGCTCCCGGAGGGCCAAGCTCAACGTCCTCAGTAAGTCATAGCCAGCTCACCATAATTAAGCAACTGTGTGATAATGGATGGATTGCAAGAAATCCACCTATGATACATCACAATATGGAAAACTTCAAAAGTGTCATGATTGGTTAACGATAATACAAAGCAGTTGTACGCATCCACTAAGGCTGATCAAGAATTCAATATCACTAAATATTGCGATAGACACCTGATCAATATAAATAGAAATTGCACTCAAAGGTTGGCTGGATAATATTGATTAAAAAAAACAACAACTCAGGAAGCAGTGGCCCTGCCAGAAGCGGCACTGGCCCTGTACAATTTCAAAAACGCTGTCAACAGATTTTTACAATTTAAAAAAAAAATCTGAGATGCAAGTAAACTTATTTGCGCTGATTCCGAACCCGCCCTTAGTAATCATTTATATCGTTATCATGGACAATAAAGAATCGATACACCGTCAGATATTAAGACTGTCCCTCGTCCAAGTGTGTTTTAAATGCAGGATATGCATATTTATGAAAAAAATGGGACATCCCCTACATCCATGTTTGCGCACACATGCATGAATAGAAGATTAACAGTCTGTTTGTGTCTCCATCCTCCAGTCCCGCCCGAGGACCCGGTGGTGGAGGGCAGCCCGGAGCTGCTGCTCATGGCCGGCACGCCACACAACCTCACCTGCGTCACCCGCGGCGCCAAACCGGCCGCGCACATCCAGTGGCTCAAGAACGGGCTGCCCGCCGAGGGCGCCCACCAGTCAACGGTGACTCAAACGCGTCATCGCACACTTAAACAAGACCTCCACCGAGGCTAATTTAGGCTCAGGAATACACGGAAGCTAAGCAGAGCTGCAGGGTTGATGGATGCACTTACTCATGATAACTGATTTTCAGACCTTGTCCGATTCATTTAGCGTTGCATCCCATTGGCGGAAGGCAGTGTCAATCAAACTGTCCAATTTTTTTTGAATCATGACATATGAAAAATCTGATACCCAATTTGGATCTAATCTGAATCAGATCTGTTTTGACATTCCTGTCTCACACCCTGCCCACAAGTGACACATTTTGTGAAAGTGGAAGTCAATGCAAACATATTTTTTTCAAGAATATGTTTTATGCAAGCCCTCTAGTTGAAACAGGGTCTTCTGATAAATATTGCGTTTGTGCAATAAGTGTTAATCCACTCGTTTTTAGCCATCTCTGGGGGCGGCCATTTTGTCTTCTGTCGACTGAAAATTACATCACAACTGCTCACAATGACCAATCGCGGCTCAGATTCAGAGAACAGGTCAGCTGTGATTGGTCGTTGTAAGCAGTTGTGATGTCATTTTCAATCGACAGAAGACAAAATGGCCGCCTCCAGATATGGCTGAAAACAAGTGCATTTTGCTACTTAATTTATATTCCACAAATGCAAAATTAATCAGAATGCTGTAATTCAACTAGTGGGCCTGCTGGGAACATATTCTTGAAATAATTATGCTTGGGTTAACTTCCGCTTTAAAAGCAGAAAAAAAAAATGACAAAGACATAAAATCCAAACGCTTGAAGACGGGAAGTAGTACAAAAACAGACGAACAAACAGACGATTCCGGCAGATCCACACTTAATCTCACATGCCGAGTGCTGGATTAAAGAGGGGTTACGGCACAAATTCCGCTACAAAAGCAGAACAAGTTCACTTTAAATTCTCCGCAAAGCGACTTCATCTTGTTTGTTGGCTCATTTTTATGCTCTTTGCCTCTGGCACAGAAAAGGAGGAATTAGAGAATATCTACCCCAAAGCAGACAGAAGATCAGGAGTCCTGTTCAAAAATAAATAAAACACAGTAGAAACAAAACCTTACAGTAGACTAGCAGCAAAGCTAATCCAATCAGTTGTACCGCCGTGATGCAAAAAAAAAAAAAAAAAAAGCGATAGCGGGACAAGAAGGCGCTTTGTTTCCATGTGAAGTTTTGAGGTCAGTTTTGTACCTCATGTGCGGTTTTGTAACGTGTTTGAAACATACGTGTTCCCATCATCTCTGAAGACACTTTACAGTCGTCTACGTAAGATGCATATATTCGTAACGTGTTCTGATAATCACTGAAGAGACAAGAAAGGTACTAACATTCATTTGCATGTTTTTTGTCAACTTTAAGGACATTGTAGTTCTTCAGTCAAGGTAACATTGAAGTCTTTGTAACAATTGTGATGTACTCATTCAAGACTGTTTAATCATAAATCAACCGAAAATACTTTGTAACAGCCGTGTTTTTGTAACACGGCATGTTTTTTGTCAAACGGACGTGTTTTGAAACGTATTTGATAGTAACAGTATTTATTGACGTTTGTTTTTGAAACGTAACCTGTTTTTCTGAATCATCCCATACATTTTTTCTTCTTTCACCCTAACATTGGTTTTTGTAGCGTTTTCATTTTATTTTTGTTGCAATTTCGCAGTCACTGAAGACAATGTAGTCTACAATAAACCAAACAATTCCCAAAGATAATTTAGTCAAGATGACTTACTGTGCACATTTTTATCACGTGCATATTTTCAAAATCAAGTTAACAAGTGGGACGCACCTAACCTTTTAAATGTCATCATTTGCATTATGTGAACACTTTGCCCTCTTTCTCCCACCTCCGCACACACACACATACACACACTTGGTCTCGCTCGCTCTCCTTCCCGTGCACTCGACTCCACACGTGAAATCATGCCTGAGAGCTCCGCCGCAAACACACCGGCTCACATATGCGCACGCAGCAGCAAACACTGACTCACGCACTCCAACGCACATGTTTTGACATCTCGCACACGTGCATATCACACTATTGCTTTTTTTGGGGGGGGTTTTGTTTTGTTTTAATGCGGAACCTAAGACCCCAACTAAGAAAATGAATATAAGTGGATATTCCCATCCTGACAGGAGGTGCTGCCAGACCGCAAGAGGGTGACCACCAGGAGCTACCTGCCCATCATGCCGCTGGACACCGACAGCCACAGCAACTTCACCTGCGTGGCCAGCAACCCGGCCGTGCCCATGGGCAAGCGGGCCAACATCATGCTCAACGTACACCGTAGGTTCTGATTCAACTGACGCTGACATCCGTCATAAGACAGTTGTGACCTGAGATAACAGGTTGCACTAACTTACGAGTTTTCCAGGGACCGGCATCCATTAGGCCGATTTAATTAATTAATTTTTTTTTTTCTACAAGCAACAGTTTGGCAGGTAATGAACAATTCTTCATAAGAGACTTCAAGCTGTTTATTGCCACAACAGGTTAAAGGTTGTCAAATGAATCATAAAACTAAGAATTAAATATTGTGTATTGAACCAACCCACATAACTTGCCCTCCTAGTGTCTGCTAGCTTAATGTTAGCAAACACACAATGCAAGGTGCCATAAAAAAAGGCAAGCTAATAGCATTGTGCTTTGTGAGTGACAATTTAATACTCACAGGCATATGTTCTTGATCCTCTGCGAAAAACGACTAATATACTGCAGCTTTCTGCGGAGCTGCGACGTCTCCAAATATATTTGCATATCTGTATTCTACTGCCCCCAAGTGGCCAAGGCACGCACACCAGTGGGAGCAGCACAATCACAATTGAATTGAAGCAAAAAATGTGGATAATACTGTTGAATCCTTTAAGTAATAGTCATTAATGTATGTTTTAATAAATTATACAATATTAGAGGAGATTTTTCTGTTTTTCCTATCCCGCGCCCCTTGCGAGGATAAGCGGTTTGGATAATGGATGGATGTTTTTCCTATTAATTTTTTTTTTTCCGGGGTGGGTGGTGTGGGATGGGCGGAGGCTCTTCACATTTTGGTAAAACAGATGCTTTAACAACACCCGCACTAATACTACTTCTAAATACTGTCTGTATTTGGTTCCAGATCCGCCGACGGTGACGTTGTCCATTGAGCCTCGCTCAGTCCTGGAGGGCGAGAGGGTCACCTTTACCTGCCAGGCCGCTGCCAACCCGCCTATCATGGGCTACAGGTCGGGATGACTGCAACGCGGCCCTTGCTCTACTCGGTAGAGTAGATTGACTCAACTTGACATCTACCGCGTCTCCGTCAGGTGGGCGAAGGGTGGCGTGTTGCTCGAGGGCGCCAGAGAGAGCGTGTTTGCCACCACGGCCGACCACTCCTTCTTCACC
Source organism: Filicampus tigris (assembly GCF_054856515.1). Taxonomy (NCBI): domain Eukaryota; kingdom Metazoa; phylum Chordata; class Actinopteri; order Syngnathiformes; family Syngnathidae; genus Filicampus; species Filicampus tigris. Next base: position 14,431,368 of record NC_141226.1, on the reverse strand, counting down.
GAACCTGTGTCCTGTCAGGTGTTCAACGCGGTGGGCAGCACCAACGTCAGCATACTGGTGGACGTACATTGTAAGTACCAAAGACATGGTCCTTGGCTCCTGTGAATCAGAGTTCCTTCCCTGAAAAACTGCCTTGCCACCTACGCATCTGCTATCCTTCCTATCAGCCCCAAAACCTACCCATTTACCAAACTTGAGAACCGATTTCTTCCGTCTCTTTGTCACAGTCGGACCAATCCTTGTGGTAGAACCCCGGCCCATCGCGGTGGACGTGAACTCGGATGTCACCCTGAACTGCAAGTGGTCTGGAAACCCGCCGCTCACCCTCACCTGGACCAAGAAGGGCTCCAACATGGTGAGAAATTATTGTCCACTGCAGTTGGCAACGTTTTAATGAAGATACAGAATTTTACCTCTATTAGTGTATCGATGGAAAATAGATTACCATTCCCTCCAATGATAGTCATTTTGCATTTGATCAAAATTCAAATTTATATTTGAATGTGCTTACAAGAGGACAATCCGTGTGGTGCATCCATCCCAGTGGAGCTCATTACTGTCTGGCTTGTTGTGGCACAATCTGGTACTACATTGAAAGTACACAATTAAATTGAAACTGTCCTGTACATGTATACTGTAAAAAGGGGGCGTTGTAAACAGTTGAACAGCAGCACAGAGGGGAAACCCATGTCACTGGGAAATTCTCCAGAAAGCCTTCCGTTGGTGTTTGAAAAAAAAAGGAAAGAAAGAAAGCCAGACTTCATAAATGTTTGCTTAGTTGTAAAGTAGACACTTTGTAGAAAGACTCTCCGTGTCTTAAATCTTTAATTCATGCCCAACAGTTTAAGAGAAAGCTCCAGGAGAAAAAGCTAATGGAGCCTGCTGAGTAAATCAACATGTTTTATGAATTAAATATGTTGCTCGCTCTCGCTTGCCCTGTCTGGCTCGGCTCGACGCCTCCCAAGCAGACTCGGCTGTTTACTCTCGTCTGCGCTTCTCTACTTCTCTTTGTGTGCCCGCGTCATTGTGTGCGCAGGTGCTTAGTAACAACAACCAGCTGTACTTGAAGTCGGTGATCCAGGCAGACGCCGGCCAGTACGTGTGTAAGGCCATCGTGCCGCGCATCGGCGTGGGCGAGACCGAAGTGACGCTCACAGTCAACGGTGGGTCACCATCTACCATGCGGTTCATCTGTCGCTACCCACTCACCTTCCACTTACTAATTTACCCGGTGACTTAGCAGCCTGTTTGACCTGCCTGTCTACCTCCTCACCTGCTTGTTTACTGCCTACCTACTTTTCCATCCACCTTTGCACCTACCCAAACTCACCTATTTACATTTACCCATCGGCCAGTCCTACATACGACCTAGCATAACTCAATAGACTCCTATTGAAAATCAACTTTTGCCATTAATCTGTGCTAACAACAACAACAACAAAAAATCATGAGAAAAATACTAAATATTGTATTTTATAAAAATGGTCAGTAATAGCATAACTGAATAAAATGTAACGATTTCAACAATTTGTACATCACGATTAATTCAGTAAGCGGCTACCTCTGGTCTGCATTCCTTGGCCATTAGGGGGCAGTATAATAAACATATGGATTTAGACAAAGATGGTCACAACTGCTCCATAAGATTCAGTAATATTATTAGTCCCCCCCCCCCCCAAAGGATTACGAATATATGGCTGTGAATAATGTCATTGTGTGCCTACTTGTGTTGCTGCAACTCACAAAGATATTGATGCTATTGTTTTTTTTAGCTTGTCTATGGTGTTTCCTATTTCCGGTATGTGTTCGTATTAAACTAGCGGACTTTCATGTAAGGCAAAGTTATGGGCTTGTTTAAAATACACTACTATGTTTGTTTTGTATGATTTGCTTGACAGTAAATTTAAACCAAAGCAAAAAAAAAAAAAAAAAAAACGGTAGATCTTGAAAACCATGAAAGACGAGTCACTAGTTACAGGAAGTTGAGGTACCAGAGTACTTGCTTACATACTGTATTTATCTTGACCAGCTATCAGTTTACCTAAACTTTTGTCCCTACCTATCCGCTGTCCAATCATGTTCTGTTTTGCCCCTGCCAGGCCCTCCCATAATCTCCAGCGATCCGGTCCAGTACGCCATCCGTGGTGAGCGAGGCGAGATTAAGTGCTACATTGCCAGCACGCCCCCACCGGACAAGATCGTGAGTCTATGCCTTTTGAACCATAGGAAAAGTAACTGGTGCAGATTACGGGCAAAAGAACACAGTCGACTGCTCTTGTTTTCTCACCGTCTCGACTTATTGTGCATCAAGTGGATTTTTCTTTTTTTTGCCCTGCATATTGCGTTCGCAACCTCTTGAATGCGGTGTGAGTTTTCTTCTTTGAAGGAATGTGTAATTTTTTACCCTCCAAAGCACAGTTGATGGAACGACACTCTAGCACAAAGTGATGGATCATTTCAAAGCCTGGGTATGCGAGAACATTTTCAACCCCCCACACCAAAAAAAAAAAAAAAAAAAAAAAAAAAACAGGCGTTTCAGCTTCACCTCTCAGCCGCAATTATCCAATTTTTGCTGCGCTGACATGACAGAAATCAGAGCTTTTAGGAGGCTTCAGAACCTCCGCCGCCCGGCCAGGGAGCTGCGAGCGTATAATGTGATACGACATTATAGTCGCGGCTTAATGCACAGACACAAGGACTTATAAAAAATGGAGTGTGAGCCGTGTGTGTGTGTGTGTGTGCGCGCCGCCAGATATTCCAAAATAAATCCGTCTGTGTGCACATTATTCTCCATAAAGAGGGTAGATCTGCGGGAATTTATGCGGCGGAAGTGACTAGCACTAATGTAAGGCGTAACTAATCACATTTCAGTTATATTTTAGCCGTTGCAGTCTTGGTGAGTCGAGTTACAACATTCTCAAAGCTTGGGGTGACCAGTCGTTTCCTGGACTTGTCGACTTTTTGCCACATATCAATATGACAGGCCCGCCTTTATGTCTAAAGATGTGTCAATCATTATTACAGCGCCAAAAGATGAATTTTCCACCTCACGAGACGGTGCTATATATTCTAATTACGATATGACGCACTCAAATTAGAAAGCAGCGCATTACACGGCAATAACAACGTGATACAATAACATAAAATTCACTCAAATTAAGATGTGATTCACTCCGATTACAATGTGATACGATTCACTTCAATTACAACGTAATCTCATTCATTTCATTTGTGATGTTACAGTTATGATGGGCATGCATAAGATTAACTCTGAAGGTGATTCTTTACATTTCAATGCAAATAACTCCGATTATGTTCTGCTTTAATCTGATGATGACGTTGATGCAGGTCATCCAATTACAAAGCGATTCACTCAGATTATGATGCTCCTCGCTCCAATTGAAATGGGAAAAGTCCAAATAGGATACCACACCCTCCAATGTTGATGCAGTACCACATGATTCACTCCTGTTGCCGTACAATCTGATTCACTCCAAAAACGATCTGATTTGATCCGCGTTACGATACGATCGAATTGATTTACGACGGGATAGGATACAATGAGCTTCACTTCAATTATGTGATTCACTCCCGATTACGATACAATTTGCTCCAATTACAATGTGATTCATGCTGATCACTATGCAATTCACTTTGACGACTACGCGATTTAGCCCAGTTGCAATATGACTCACTTGAATTCCGATGCGATACCATACAATTATGTCAAATTACTGTGCAATGTTACTCTTGTGATTATACGCTTCGCTCTAATGATAATGCTATATGGTACGGCTACCTCTAATACTGATGTGATACCATATGATAAACAACAATTATGACGTAGTGTGATTCCCAAAGATTACATGGTGATACAATACGACTCACTACAATGCGATGCAGTCATAATACGATATTATTCGATTACAATGTGATCCACTTACGATGTGCATTTCGCAAAGCCCTCTCAAATGATGAATATTTTTCAAGTCGGGCCATTTACGTCCTAGTCAATTTGAATGACACCTCGCTGCGTAGCCGCCTCTTTTTTTTTTCTTCACATCCCTAACGGCGAGTTGACAAGGCCCCATAAACCTTCCATGACGTGCGTGTTGTAGGTGTGGGCGTGGAAGGAGAACGTGTGGGAGAAGGAGAAAGGCACGCTGATGGAGCGTTACACAGTAGAGCAGAGCAAGCCGCCGTCGCAGGGCGGGGCCGTGCTCTCCACGCTCACCATCAACAACGTCATGGAGTCCGACTTTCACTCGCCATACAACTGCACAGCCTGGAACTCCTTCGGGCCCCGCACCATGATCATCACCCTGGAGGAAACGGGTATGGCAATGCAGCAAAAGGCCATTTGGGCTCCTCTCTTTGCCAGTTATTGAATGAAACGTTTGCTCCGGTGGCTGTGCTGGCTGCAATATGTTCTGGCCTTTCCAAAACTAAACCAGATGAATCCAAGCTCAGGAAAACACTATGGAGAGGTCCACGTCATCCTCAACATGAATGCGGGCCCCAACGTACGGCATGATAGTGCGATTCTCTCAAAAATCAAAAATAATGAAAGGCCTGGATAAAGCTATGGGATATCCCGTTAGTTGAAACCTATTTGATTTTTACTGGTAAATTAATCTGTTGAGGTTGAGCCATGGTATCACTGTAGTGAGGAAAAAAAATGGTGTTACCTCAGTGCAACCCCTGTTGGATTTATGTGTAAGTGAATTAACCTTGACCTTAGTGCAAAACCTGCTGAATTTCTGGTTTGAACGTCCCATTCTTGCGGTTCACTCAAGGTATCGCCTTAGTGCAAATCTGTATTGTAGTTTGTAAGTTCCTTTTTTTTGTGTTGACCCATGTTCTCGCCTCACTGCAAAAGACTGGATTGGATTTCCATTTTGGAAATGATCTTTGTGGGTTGACACCTTAGTGTAAAACTTTCAATTTCTATTCTACATTGAATCTGTTTCGATTTCATTTCATTTTCAGTTTTTGTTTTTGGGTTGACCCATGGTATTACCTTTACTGCAACGTCTGTTGGTTTTCGATTTTTACGTTTTCACCCATGTTATGTACAAAACGTTGTTGTTGTTCTTTAAAAAATTGCCACAAAGTTTGTCGCGTCTCGTGCGCCTTACAGACATCGTCCCGGTGGGCATCATCGCCGGGGGTACAGTGGGCTCGTCCATCCTGCTGCTCATGCTGCTGCTGGCTCTCGCGTTCTTCCTGTACCGCCAACGCAAAGGCAGTGAGTTTCTCATCTCCGTCACTCAGCTTCTGCGACATATGCATTCCGCTTTTGTGTTCCATTCAAATGAGCCGCATGAATATTCATACAAACGTGGCAAACAGCCTCCAAACGCCCACACGCCAACCTCTCATTATTCTTCAAGTAATTGTGGATACGCCAGATAAAGAACGCCGCTGAAGACAAGGTGAGCCTTGAAATGCTGAATTTTCGGCATGTTTTTCACAACGTCAAATCCAACCAGAGAAGGCCGTTTACGTAGCAATTGTGTATGGATGCCAAATTGCTGCACAGTTCATCAAAAATGGAAGAAAAAGTCAATGCGAGATGGGGGTGAATGAAAAAAGCTGAATTGAGAGATGCACATTTTTAAAATGGATCCATTTATTTAGGATGACTAAAAATTATGGGAATTTTAAGTATGTGAAAAATACTTACCAAGGTGTCCTAAATAAACTGAAGAATTTGAAGCTGATAGGGTTTGAATCGGTTGAGATTTCTGCAAGGAGTTATGTGGAAAAATTGCTGGTAATAATAATAATAATAATAATAATAATAAAGAATTTGGACGCACTTCAAATAGTGGTGTCATGTAGGGGTTTCAAATTAAGGTGTCAAGTTAGGTTTCAAACTCGAGTCAGGGTTTCAAGAAGCGTTTCAATTTATGGTTTAAATTAATGAATTAGGTTTGCAAATTAAGGTGGCAAAATAAGGTTTCAAATTGGGTCTTCAAGTTGGGGTTTCAATGTATGGTTTCAAATGAGTGTGTCAAGTCAGGGTTTCCAATTAGGGTGTCAAATAAGGATGTCAGGGTTTCCAATAAAGGGTATCGGGTTAGGATGTCACATTAGACTGTCAAATTATTAGTGTTGGATTAGGGTTAGAATTTGGCTTCTAAATTACAGACGGGTTCTCAAATGAAGGTTTGAAACTACGTTTAGGGTTTCAAATTAAGGTTGCACTCGAGAGTTTGTGTTTCGGACACGGTTAGAGTTTCCATTATAAGTAGAGTTGTACTGATCTGATCATGTGATCGGAAAATTGGGCCAATCTCATGAATTTCAGTTGATCGTTTCGGCTGAAAAAGATCGGATTTTAAAAAAATGTTCACGATTTCTAAAGTTGTGGATGAAATATTTTATTTGTTCACTTGATTTGAACCACTGATGAGTTACAGCCACATAAAAAGTTACGTTGCGATACCTTTATTCAAATTAAAAATATATGTATGATAAGACAATTCAGATGTAGCAGTAACGCATGCCGAGGTATCGGATCGAGACTCCATATCGGCAGATACTTCAAAACAAATGACTCACACTCGGACTTGGGTGCAAAAAAATGTGTTCCGGACATCTTGTAAGTTTTAAGACAGGATTAGGAGTTCAAGTTACGATTTTCAATATGGGTTTGTTGAAACTCTAGTTTGCAACCTTGACTCTGGTCTTGGAACGCAAATTAAGATAAGATAAGATAAGAATGCCTTTATTGATCCCACAGTGGGGAAATTTTCGTTGTTACAGTAGCAAAGATATAGGTCACACAGGGGCGGCGGCATAATGTGGCACATTATGTAGTGTGAGGGTTTCAAAGGATCAATAAAGTCACTCATAGCATTTTCTTCCATCACGCGAGCATTTTGACTCCAAGCTTTGGACTCGGCCAACATTATAGTGGATTTTGACGCGCTTGCGTTGTCTTGCCAGGTCGTCGAGGAGTGACACTGGGCAAAGCTGACATCAAAGTGGAGACGGTCAACAAGGAGACGCATGGTCTGGAGGAGGAAGCGGCCACCGTCTCCACGGCCACGCGCATGGTCAAGGCCATGTACTCAGTGAGTCCACGCGCACGTCGACCGGTCGCCACGCCCACAAAACGACTCCGCCACACCTGGGAAAACGTTGGGCTTTCTTTGTCAAATGGAATTTTTCGAAAACAGACAGATGGGACAGCTCATTTGTAGATGAGGTGGGAAAAGAACGTGAAATAGCTAAATGCGTGTCAAATATTTTACGGATCGTAAACAGTCGCATTTTTTTTATTGATTATGATTAATGTAACTGACAATCAGTCAATTGTTATTATCGATACAATTTATAATAAATATTACAACCAATGATGTGATGAGAAATTATTACAAATAAATGTAAATGTGTAAAATGGTTTAATCAATAGTTTATTCTCATTTTTTTTGTGTTTAAATTATAATTCATTTATGCATGATTGATTAGAATTAAATCAATGTATAAATAATAATAATAATTATCCTAAATGATAAAATCAATGCATTTGTAAATGTAATTTAATTCTGATTAAGTAGTCAATTATTTAATATTTTAGAAAATATTAAATATGTAAAATTGTTACAGTTATTTGACTACTATTTTTGTATTGTATACACTCAATACTATTCATTAATTCATGATTTTATTGGTAGTTCACTGACAATCAGTTATATAACACAATAAATACAAATGTGTTAATTATTTTCAAATTTACCTGTACTTTATATTATTTTCGCAAAATAATCATTTAGTGAGATGCATGAATTTTGAAAACATTAAACGACAAAAAAATATGAATAGTAATTTCTTCTCTTGGTTTTTATTTATAATGAAATGATAATAGAATCGAGAAAAACGTACATGTGTATGTAAAAATCTTTGACGCAACTAACGGCATTTTATATGATTCTTCGTCAGTCAAGCCAGAACTGAATGAGTTAAATGAATAAAAGTTGCAACTCTGTTCTCCTCCCTGTCTTCCTCCTTTCTGGGCGTCCTTCCCTCCTTCTCTCCCTCCGTCCGTCTGTGTGTTTTGTCGTTTGACGGTTTAGTTTCTGCCCTCTGTCTCCCTCTCTCCCTCCACTCAGCCCTTCAAAGACGACATGGACCTCAAGCAAGAGGTGCGCAGCGAGAGCGACACGCGCGACGACTACGAACTCAAGGTAGTGCATGGGCTTAGGGTTTCAAATTAGAGCTTCAAACAAGGGTTACGGTTTCAAATCAGGGTTGGCGATGAGGTTTAGGTAGGGCGTTATAAACCAGGGTTGGGCTTTCAAGTCAGGATGTCAAACTCAGGTTCGGACGGCAAATTAAGGATTCAAACAAGCCTGTCGATTTAGATTTAGGATTCGGTTATTGGATTTGGGTATCAACTCAGGGTTAGTCCTTCAAGTTAGCACTTCAAACTACAGTTACGGAGGTTTTGGAGATCAGGTTTCAAATAGAGATTAGGTTTTCAGTCTTGAGTTTGGGTGTCAAACAGGTGTTGGGGTTTCAAACCAGGGTTAGGTTGTCAAGATAGGGTTAAGGGTTTCAAACTCAAATTATGGTTTCAGGTTTGGGCTTCAAGCCACGGTTAATCAAGCCCAGTCCGATCAAGATTTTTTTCAAAGCGAGACGGGTGGTTTATGTTGATAATCCGATCGGTGAGCATGGAAACGCTTATTCCGAAATTTTGGACGGAACCGTCTTTACCGTGCAGGTCTGTGACGTCAGTTTACGCATTTATGTCCCGGAAGCTAGTAGAAGCAAAGCGAGTGAAAGATATGGTGGGCGCAAGACTGAACTGGTACAATAGCAGCTCCATCAGGAAGTGTTAACTGAGTGTAACGGTGCAAACAGGGAAAAGACGCTAACATTTAAAGTAGAAATGGACGTCGCTACGCCTTCGTCTTCTTCAACCACTTTTTCCGGTACATTTGGTTCATCTGCTCATGTCAAAATAATTTGTTCCAATGGAAAGCGTGACGCATGAACCCGCAAGTCCTAATGGGATCAATGTTTTTCGTGTCCATGAAAAACACTGCATCCGATCATTATTTTGATCCGAACTCTGATCGGGTTAAAGACATTTTGTCCATGTAAACGTAGCCACTGTTTCGAATTATGGTTTCAAATTAGAGTTCCAAGGCAGGGTTTCAGTTTCCAACCAGGGTTTTGAGTTGCAAGTCTTCAATTACTTTTACGAGGCTGTGACTTGTGTTTGCGATTTCAGGATCCAACAAACGGCTACTACAACGTACGAGCAACCACCCACGATGAGGCTCGCCCTCAGTCCCGTGCTGTCCACTACCAAGGAGACTTCCGCTCCCCCAACGCCAACAGTGGGGCGGGCGGCACCGCCGTGTCCGCTGCCCCGCCCTCCGCCCCCAGCGGCGCGGTCCCCCCGAGCGGCGTACCGGGCTCGCGGGCCGGCTGCTACGATCCACGCCCCCCTTCCCGCATGTCGCACTCCACCTACGCCCAGTTCAGCACGCTCTCCCGGGCAGCCCAGGCAGCGCCCAACCCGCCGGGGGACTACCCGGGGGACTGCGGGCTGCTGGACACCACCACCCAGCTGGCCTACGACAACTACGGGTACCCCTCGCAGTACCACGGCTACCGCGTGGCCTTCGCACCGCCCGTGGAGGAGGGGCCGGCCTATGAGATGTACCCCACAGGACCGGGGAGTGGACCCGGGCAGCAGAGCCCCGAGGCGGGGCTGGGGAAGTATGGCACCGCCACCCGCTTTTCATACTCGTCGCCCCCTTCTGACCACTCGCAGAGACACACGCAGAGGATGCAGACTCACGTGTGAAAACAAAACCACATGCGGCGTCGTCAGCAATATACATGCTAATTGGCGCTAACTACAATCAAAAAAGAAGAGGAGCACTTCCGACCAGTCAGTCGCATTTTTTGGGGAACCTGAACGTTGAACTTTTATCCCGATGAAAATGTGTTTACACTAACGCATGCGGTAGCGCCACCCCCTCCAAAACCAGTTTCCAATTGATACAAATTCAATGGCCATGATAGGACACATGAAAAAAATCTGAAGGACAAATGTCTGAAATTGAACAGGAAGTCATCCTTTATGTGTCAAAACGGCCATTTCGGGGCTGCCTGCTAGGGTGCCTCGCCAGTTACTGTACCTCCAGTTCCACCGATCGACATGAAATTCAGCAAGCTGGTGTGTCATGACAGGACATATGAAAATGTCTCGAGGACCCACATCCAAAATTGAACAGGAAGTTGACCCTTTTTAGTGAATTTCGACAAGGAACTAAGAAAGGTACATAGGTCCAGCCTCGTGTTGGAAAAAAATTACTGGCCACCAGTCTATACCAATCAACACAACATTTTGGACGTGTCTATCATAGCGGGACGCAGGAAAAAGTCTCAAGTACCCATGTCCAAAATTAAACAGAAAGTCAGCCATTTTGCGCAAATTCCAGAGTTTTGACAAGGAAAACCAGCCAAATAAGTCCCAATCGGACACAGATATCTGAATGCTAGTAGGCTGGACCAGTGTATCCTAGACCAGTTTTTCCCCACCCTATATTGAGCCAAGCCATTCATTCTGTATAAAAAAGTTCCAAAAAGTATGAATATTGAAATAATGAGGTTCTCGTCTGTTTACTCACAAATTGACTCACTGTAAAATGTGGGCCTGTTGAATTGAACATAACGTTTTCTCTTTATTGAACCTTCTGCCAACTAATGGAAGAGCATTTAAAGGTTCCAGTCATGCTATGTCGTTAGCATAGATAGATTAATAATTACACTTGTTTTAACGCCCTATAGTCATAGACAGGCACCCATACACTCGAGGTAAAAATGGCCGCATCTTTATTTGCGTGCTGGGGCAAGTCTAGTTTACCATGTTTGGGACCGTGTTGCGCCTCGCTGGTTGTTCCTGCAGACGGAGCTGGTACGCCCCCGACGCACCTGACAATTTGGTGACAGAAAGTTGACCGCACTCAGCGTAAAAATGGGCGCATCGTCATTTTCGTGCCGGGGCAAGTCTAGTTTAGCGTGTTGGTGAATTTGGTCAATTGCGCTACGCCTGAATAGGCGTACCGGCATATTTGACAGCACGCCCCTTGCAACATCTGGCAATTTAGTCACCAGCTAAAACTCGCCGGGAGTCGGCTGCATTCCCTCCCGCAATGGTGCAAACGCTCACTTGTGTCTGTGCTAGTCAAGCAAAATACCAAAACAAAATTGTACTTCACCCCTGCACTGGGCACAAAAATAGGGCCCCAAATTTGAAAGCTTTTCCATTCAAGGCCGTCTACCGTGGCTGTCGAAGTTGAACCATTTTAAGCATTTGACATGAAAAAAATAAGTGTCTTTTAATGCAGAATTCCTTGCTTTGATGTGGAAATCTTGTACAAAATCAAAGTTGCGTATCTTTCCATGCACTGCAGCAACTTGGCAGCTTGTTGAAAACACACAAACCAGTGAGGAGCAGATCTTTTCTCTCCAGGAACAGGTAGCAAAGTGTCACCCAAATTTTCTATGCTCATGAAACATTGCGACGGCAGCTTTTTAGTCCATTTGATTACTTGCAATTTGTAGGAAAAAAAAAAAGAAAAAAAAGAAAAATACCTCTGCACCCTGGATCCTCAAGTGTCAAAGCGTGTGTGTTTCTCGTCACTTGCACAGTAGAATAGTTTTGTTTTTTTCATATTTATACTGAAAGCGGGCTTGGGGAGGTACTGCATAAAAGAACATTTATTGTATTTTTATTTAAAAAAAAAAAAAAAAAGAAGAAAAAAAAAAGGAAAAAAAATGTGAACCAAAGGTTCAGAATTTTGTGTGAGGGATGCTGTATTTTTACAACAGAACATTTTCGCCAGGGATGGACGATGTTTATGCAGCAAAGAGGTTATGGGGGTCTTTTTTTTTTTTCTTTTAAAGCAGAGCCCCTCAGACCACCAGTCCCCCGTGACTGGAATGCCTTTTTTGATGATTGGACAGCAGGCGACTGCCGGGTTTCGACGGAGTCTTAACATATCAAATTGAAGCTGCTGAGGCTTCCGTGGAGCTCATTTTGCTCCTGTAAACATGTCAATGACATGACAATAACATGTAAATGACACATAAACAACATGTAAACATGTAATGCTTCCTCAATGCAGCAAAAACAAAATGGTGGTGTTTGGTTTTGTTTTATTTTCACTTTCTGGTCTAATCTTTGCTATTTGTGAGTGACTGGCTTTCAGTGTTCAATGCTGGTGTCCCATTTATACTGTATTAATCTTGTGCTTAGCCACACCCTTAAAGTGCAGACTGGCCAATCAAAACGCAGCACAGAATAGCGGTCTGTTTAATGACACATTTTTCATTGTCCTCAAAAGTTTTGGATGTATTTTCTTTCTTTTTGGTATTCTGTTTAAAAAACAAAACAAGCTAAGCCTTTCAAGTTAGGGTTCCAAATTAGGGTTTCGAGACAGAATGAGAGGTTCAAATTTGGGTTTTAATATCAGGTTACGGTTTCTAGTTACGTTTCAAATTTAGGGTGGGGTGGAGGTTTCCAACAATACCTGTAGTTTCAAGCCAAGATTAGGGTTAAAATCGTGCGTCTTAAGATAAGAGTTAGTGTGTCAAATTAGGGTCCCAAGTTAGGGTTCCAATGTGGGGTTTCAAGTTAGACTTCTAAATTTGGTTTTCAAGCCATAGTTGGTTAAGGTTCCAAAATGTGGATTTCAGCCTAGGGTTCCAAATTGAGTTTAGGGTTCCAAATTGAAGTTTGAAGTTAGTGTGTGGGTTTCAAATGAGGTTGGAATGCAGCATTTTTCCCGTGTTCAATTCTCCTGCATGGTCTTCCCTCTGAATGTCATTCAGAACTGGATCAGCACTTTAGTTCTCAGCAACATTCTGCCATCTCCTCTTGGATGGTATGCCAAACAAATGCGCCTCATGTTACTTGGCGATTTATTTTTTCTCTTTAATGTTCTTTCATGAGAACAAGCCGGCTGCAAAGTGGAGCCAAATGAGAAGGAGGATGCGCTGACAAGCTGAGCCACCATTGGCTCCATCCGCTGACGTACCCGACGTCGTCTGCCAAAGCACTGCGAGGAGCTCGACTGTGTTCACTTTGCGTGTGCGACTTTCAACACTGCTTGAAATCTCTCAGAACGACTGAAAGAAGAATGAAAAATTACACTGATCAACAAATTGGCAATACATTTTATTAATCAGAGATGCAAGTAAATTTCTAGATTTTATGCACTGATTCTGAATATGCCCTCACTTTTTCTCTAGCATGTCAGGTTTTTGTAATAATATAACAATAATATACTATGTAGTATAATACGTATTTTCCGGACTATTAAGTCGCGTTTTTTTTTTTTCATAGTTTGGCCGGGGTTGCGATTTATATTCTGGAACGACTTGTGTGAGATTATTAACACATTATTACCTGTATATCATTTCATATGTTATTTTACCCTACGTAAAGAAAGATAAATCCTAAAAGCTATTAAAATGCATGAATAATTTAAACGTTTAAAATCTAATATTTTGTTAAATAAGTAATTAAAATAGTATGATAAAAAGACAATTTGACTGTTCCAAATTGCAATCCATCTATACAAAATAGTTTACTGTTGCTTTAAGGCGCCGTGTCTGAGACGAACAGAGATATAATTACGACCGAATACAAAAATACTTTTGGAGACTCGGACACATTCTACATGGTCTGCGATAAATAAAAGACTTATTTAACCGATCTACGACCGTTTTGGTGAGTTTAAGGTTATCTTACCGTAACTTTCTTGTAATGCTACATGTGTGGATATTAGCTAAATGTTACCATCGTAGCTCGGCGGAAATGATGTGTACTAAGCGCACAATTTTATTCATTTGATTTATATTGACACAATTATTTGCCTTACGCGACAGATACAACTTGGCTTCCCAGAGGGGTTCGGGAGGAGGAGGGGGGCCCGGTGTTGTATAATGTAACGTAAGCATACCGTTCAGCCTGTTGTTGCCTCGATTCTATTTTTATTTTAAATTGTTCGTCATTTAAATTTTAAATGACACGTCTGTTCTTGGTTTTTGTATTTCATGAAATACATTTCCTCCCATAATGCGACTTTTATGTTTTTTTCCTCTTTATTGTGGATTTTATGGGTGGTGCGACGTGTACTCCGGAGCAACATATAGTCTGGAAAATACGGTAATATCGTTGGTGATTTTTATAAATTAAAGGTTACTTTCAGCAACAGGTTGATTTTTCTAAAACGTCGTAGCTATAATTCACAATGCAAGTTAAAATCCATATTGCGCAATAGGTCAAACAAAAAATGAAAAAATAAAAAAAACTGACGTGAAAAAAGTAGACGTTTTAAATCAGAGTCAAAAATACCTGTAGGGCCACAGCCATTTCTGATTCAAATTTGCTTTTGACCAGTGTAATTTGCCAAAATTTATAAAAAATAAGTTGCTAGCAGAGTGACTAGGTAACTTGGTCTACCTGACTATCTTTTTCCCCTCTGCTTGTTTGAGAGATGCACTTGTAACTAATTGGAAGAGTGTTCAACAGCATAAAAAATACTGAATTAAGGCAGAATAGCTGCTAGCTGAAGCATTTAAAAAGGATGAAGGAGAGATGCTAGCAGATTGACTTGCCAAATTGCTCTCTATGGTGATTTTGTCCCCCTCTTGTTGAACAGAGGAGCCTAAAAATAATGTGTTCAATGCATGAAAAAATTGACGTGCTAACTTACGTTTGGAGGAAAAACAGTTGCAAGTGAAGTCTGTAGTTGAGTCTTGAAAACAAGGATGAAGGAGGGATGCTAGAAGGGTGGCTTGCTAAATTAGTCTCTAAGACCAGTGCACCAGAGTATTTCCTCTTGTTGAATGGACAAGCTGCTAAAAAAAAGTGTTCAATAGCATGGAAAAAAACATGAGGATGAAGGCAGGAGAGTTACTAGCGGAGAGACTTGCTGACTTTTCTACACGGCCAGGTCACCTGTCCCTCCCATCTCCCCGTGGGTTGTTAGAGAGAGGCGCGCTTTCAACTTTTTGGAAGTACATTCAAGAGCACAAACACACAAAAGTGAGACAGGAAGGTGGTTAGCAGAAGCTTTAAACACAACGATAAGAGCTTCGGACGGTGTTGGAGACCTTCTAGCGGGTTGGCTTGTTAATCATGACTTTTGCCCCGCCCCCCATGTTGGCAACTTTGTGGGTAGGAGAGCTAGTGGAGAACTTGCTAAGTTAGCATACACGCTAATCAATCACCAGTGTTTTTTCCTCTGGTTGCCATTGAGACAAACTGGTAACATTTGGAAAGAATGTTGAAAAGCAGGAAACGAGGAATAAGGTTGAAATGATGCTAGCTTAGTGTCCAGCTAATGCTGCGGAATAGTGTTAGCTTGAAAAGACTGAAGGAGGAGATGTGCTAGCGGATGACCAACCATCTCGGCTTCTTCAGTGACGTTCACAGTCTTCCAGTTTAACAAGTCGAGGAAACAGGCTACGCTAACTTAGCTGGCTGATCCACAAGCAGCTCTTTTCTCAATAAAACATCCGTCATTTCCGCAGCGAGGTGATAGCCAGTGTTTTTGTTGTATCGACATCGACAGTCGAGAAAGTATGTCCATGGTCCAGTATTGACTTGTCCACTGATGTTTGATATTCTGCCATGTAAGATTGCATTTTTGTCTTATAATTTTATAAATATTAAAAAAGTATTGTTTTTTTTTTTTCCATCTGTCAAATAGTATGTTATTTTTTCACACGATTCCAGAAAATAAAACTTTCATACAAAATTAAGACACATACTTGAATGTGTAATCGGTTTATCTACTTGTTTTTTTTCCTCTGTTCAAAAAAAATTCTAATGTGTTGTAGTGTAATAGCCCAACCCTCTCGCCCGAACACGTAACCCCAGCTGTCCTGAACATCAATTAGGCCAAATATCGAAAAATTAATCGGCAACAAATCACACGGAGCCAGATCTTGTGCCCCAAATCCTTTTCCCAGGCTACCTTCCTCTTGTCAAGTGCTGAGCATAATGACACCGAGATATTATGTAATTTCGACAGCGCACCTTTAAACAATGTGTTGAGAGAGATAATGATGTCAATCGGGTTAGTATTGGGCACTGAGGGGAAACTGGGTGCATTGGAGTGAACATGCTCCTTGACCTGTAGAGGTACTGAAAGAAGTGAGCTTGGGGTGTATGTACTTCTCAGTCATTTGAGTAAAAGGGACAAACATTCCATCTATGAACATGTCAACAAACAATTTGATACCCTTTGCATGCCATGTCCAGGAGCTAGAATCAGACCCAGAGGGGATAAAAAGGTGGTTAGAGACAATCGGACTCAAAAAAGAGAAGAGTTTGTATTTAAAAGACCTCCTAAATTGAATAGGAAACGATTATTTTGTTGGTTTTCCGTATGAATTACTGTATTGTTGTCCTCTCAATTTTTTTTTTCACAAAGTTTCTTCCGATCACTTAATTTTTCGTCTGCTTTTCTGCAGGCTTACTCATTATTTGTCACTGTTCTTGCTAGATCCACTCACACTGTTTGATCGTTCACTTTATTTTATTATTTTTATTTAATTATTTATTAATTCTGGTTACTTGCTATACAGTATTAAAGCTTTAAGATTTATTTTTGATTAATTGGGGTCAAACATTTGAAACCTGAAGATTTAGTGAGTTTTTCTGATTAATGTATCTTCCTTCTCTCGATTTTGTACTTTTTCACCTTTTTTACCACAATCACTTCACTTTTTTGTAATCATATTAATGAAAAAAATACTGTTCATTGCTGTAATTGATTGAAAATACTTTGGGCATTTCTTAAGCTAAGATTGTGGTTAAAAAATGGGAACTCTGATTTTGTCGTCTACCTTGTTTATTCCTGTCACCCTCTCATTTAAAAAAAATCTTTTTCATCTGCTTTCTTGCAGATTTATTCACCTCAATTTCTCCTTTTGATTGCTCTCTCCCATGTTTGTCACATGTTGATCGCGACCTTTCGTTATTTTATCAAATTGCCCTAAATTATTGCTATTTATATATAATTTTGGAATTTTATTAGATCAAACTTCGAGGTGAAAAAATTTGAAACCTTTTCTGCATCTTCCTCATCTCGATTTTTATCCCCCACACACACAATTTTTTCCTCATTTCTCTTCTCCGATCACCTTGTTTTGCTTTGCTTTTCCACAGATTTCTCCTTTAGTTGTCATTTTTCTCTTCCCCATGATTGTTAATTTAAAAAATAATTATAATAAAGTATTTTAGTCAAAGGGCGGCACGGTGGTCGACTGGTTAGCACGTCCGCCTCACAGTTCAGAGATCGTGGGTTCGATCCCGGCTCCGGCCTCCCTGTGTGGAGTTTGCATGTTCTCCCCGTGCCTGCGTGGGTTTCCTCCGGGTACTCCGGTTTCCTCCCACATTCCAAAAACATGCATGGTAAGTTGATTGGACTGTCTAAATTGCCCCTGGGTGTGATTGTGAGTGCGGATGTTTGTCTCTGTGTGCCCTGCGATTGGCTGGCAACCAATTCAGGGTGTCCCCCGCCTACTGCCCAAAGACAGCTGGGATAGGCTCCAGCACGACCCTTGTGAGGATAAGCGGTATGGATAATGAATGAATGAATGAATATTTTAGTCAATTGCTGTCATTCATTGAAAATAATTGGGTATTTTCTTGAGGCTAAAAGTAAGTTAAGTTAAATAGGGACCTGATAGTATTGTTTGGTTTTCATGTTAATTTGATTTCTGCATGTACCTCCTCTCGAACGCCCACACGCCAAACCACTACCATTTTCCCCTCATTTGTCTTTCTGATCACTTCTGTTTTTTCAACTTCTGCTTTTCCACACGTCTTCTCCTTTAGTCCTCATTTTTCTGGCTATCTGCGCTCCCATTCACCTTGGGAATACTCCTCGTCTCACCTTGTTGCCAGGGGATGAGAAATGAAAAGAAGAGGAGCGTGGCTTGCCATTTTAGCGCCACGTCGCTGATGGTCGTCTTTCTCCTCCTGACTGAGGAGTAATGTCGGAAATAACCTTGACAGCTCCACTTCTCCTCCTCTTCCTCCCTTTCTTCTCCTTTTTATTCCCCCCCTTCACATCTCAAGCGGTCGTCGGGCGGATTATGGTCCCTCTCAAACCGGGCACCGCCGAAGATATATTATCATATTAGTGCAAAATGATGTCATGCAATTCAAGACGTTTGTCCTTCGCGCACCCTCTGAAGCCCCTATTACACCCCTACCCTCCATCCCCCCAGATGATGTCACAGTCTTTTATGTGTGGGAGGCAGACAAGCTGTCCCCCCAAGTTCCCTACAGGTTTCAGTGGGAGGCTGTCGCCATCTTGTGAGAAGAGAGTGTATGAAAAACTGAGTGACAAATGAGTTGAACAATTGAGCCATATTGGCGGCAGAAGAGTTGCTAGCAGATTGGAATGTCAGGCAGTAGGGTACACAGATACACCTCAGGTAGTGCTGAAGCACTAGCCCCTCTTGCCCTCTCTCAAAAAAGTGCCCTTTGGAAAGTTTTTTTGAGGAGTGTTGCTTGCATGAGAAGCTAACTAAGTTAGCATACACGGTGATAGTCGATAGTGTTGTTTTAAGCAGCATGAAAAGACTAAGGAGCTTTTTTTCAAGAGTGGTGGAATAAGAGTTGCCAAAAGAGCGGCTTGCTAAGTTAATAAAACAACAAACGTGTGTTTTGTCCTCCTGGTCGAGGGACCTGAGTGTTCAGAGGCAGGAAACCACAGTGGGTCAGGACAGAGACAGAAGAGATGTTAGCGGAGACGCTAAATAAATTAGCATGCAATGCTGTCAAATTTGTTGCCTCTGGTAGTTTTTAACAGATGGATTGT
Organism: Filicampus tigris; assembly: GCF_054856515.1. Classification (NCBI taxonomy): domain Eukaryota; kingdom Metazoa; phylum Chordata; class Actinopteri; order Syngnathiformes; family Syngnathidae; genus Filicampus; species Filicampus tigris. The sequence continues at coordinate 14,412,490 of NC_141226.1, read as the reverse complement.
AAAACCGTGGAACATTTTTTCATGTGATTAAAATAAACACAAGGAAGGTCACAAGAGTTGCTAGCAGAAAAGCTAGCTAACTTAGCATACACTGTAATTATGCATGTCATTTCCTCTGGCGGACTCTTTTATTCCATTACTTTCCATGTCACTGTTCAAAGGTCGTCATCCATTTCCAGGGCCACTTCCTCCAATTGAAGCCAAGGCAATTCACTGCGCAGCGTGACAAAATGGCCGACGTCGACCAAGCCAGACACCACGCAGCAACTGAGCGCGCTCCGAGAGACGGCCATGTCACAGGCAGTGAACCAGCTGGCCGTGTGGGCATCGTAATACTCCACCATGTTGGTGGCCGACACGCCTGTGTTGCCCCCGGCCACGAAGAGGCGGTCCTCTACCACTTGGATGCCAAAGTTGCTGCGCGGACACTGCATGGAAGGTAAGAGCATCCAAGCGTCCGTGTTAGGGTCGTAGGCCTCCACGCTGCACAGACGCATGTCGCCGTCAAAACCGCCAATCTTCAGGAGGAAGAGGAGGATTACAAGTCAGAGATCATACCCTAACCTGAACCTTAACCGCAATGCCCAAACCTAATCCTTTACCCTGTCTTTATGTAGCTTAGGCCTGGTACACGCATGAGGATTTTTAAATTCTTAATTCTGTGATCAGACCAAACGCGAGCTCAGCATTTCTAGCAGTGCATTTCAATATAGTGCAGTTTATGCCGTTGCGTGTCGGTCTGTGCGGATGAAATGATCCGGAAATGTAGCTTTTTCACCCATTTCACCAGGGTTTGCATATGTGAACTTTTCGTGGTTTGGGTCGCCGACGGCCAGTCTCTATCGAGAATGTACTTACTTCGTCATATGCAGCACAAGCATAAACAGTGTGGTGAAATTTAAAAAAATGTGGAACAAAATCATTGCAGTCTGTGTAATGTGAGGTATACAACACAGCAAGCTTTCAATAGCAGCCGTGACCAAGCCAAAAAGGAGCAGGCTTGGAGTGGGGGCGTATCTGCCAAGTGACCGTATTAATTAATAACACAACCACCAGTCCCCAGATTGACTAGCAATGTTCAAACTTTTTTTTTTTCCTGTAGGAGGAGCACCTCCTCTTCTCTGCTCGTAGCAACCCCCATGTAGTTCGCCCGTAAACAAAATCATGTGAGACACGTACGGTGAAGCGATACTTTGTGTTAGGTCTGAACCTAACATTAGATATTGTTTATCTGTTCCAGCCCCCCACACATGAAGAAAAAAAATCTGGCATTTGACAGTTTTGATGCGTAGTGTGCTCCGACTGTTCCACCACCGAGCTTGAGTCTAGTCCTCCGAGACAGAATAAAGAAGAAAAAACAGCAACAACCACATAACACAAGGCGCAGAGAAAGGGAAGAGAAAACCGGAAAGGAGGGAATTATGTTCTTTTGACTATTTTTCTCAAGAAAACCACCATGGAAAAAATCCTGGTGCCCGCATGAAAGCGGACTGCACGAGCTGGTCCTCCACTTCTGAGGTCCACCAGACTTAAATGTTTAGGGTCGGACATGTTTGTTTTTATTTTCGGTCATTTGCTTGTTTCTCAGTCAGGGACAACCCCACCCTCAACACACCTCAGACCAAAGGATAATCTCATAAAACACAAGATGGTTTGCCATTTGACATCTATAGGTGGGAAGGGGCAAAATCAAAACCTGATTTTCCTTATGTTTATACCAGGCCTTACACTAAACCTGACCCTGCTAACCCTTAAATGGATGACCCAAACACTTAACACGCTAACCCAGTGTATTGCAACGTACTGCATAAATGTGGTTGGCATACGCGATGACTCCGGTGCCACTGCGACAGCAGTTCATTGGGACGATCATGGTCCACTGGTTGGTCTCTGGGTTGTAATACTCTGCCGATCGCAAGGGCTCGTTTCCGTTAAAACCGCCGCAAACGTAAACCTGGAACCCCAAGGCAGAATGACTGGTAAATCTAAGGTAGAATAATACACAAAAATATCTGCATCCTAATGATAATTATAACTAAGAAAAAATATATATTTTTAGCATGTGGAATGCTATTAAATTTTGAGAGCTTATATTCGAGTTTTTGCAGTGTACCTTTAGCACCACCTACCTTGTTGTTAAGGGTGGTGCAGCTGGCGTCACTCCTATGCTCATGCATACTGGCAATAAGAGTCCACTGGTTGGTCTCGGGCATGTAGTACTCAGCGTTTTTTAGTCTTATCCGACCGTCCACACCCCCGATGGCGTACACGCGCCCGTTCAGCACCGTGACACTCACTGAGCACCGGCGAAAATGCATGGGCGCCACTTGGTGCCAGGTACGAGTGTGCACATCAAAGCGCCTGACAGTGTTGTAGTGCCTCCGGCCATCAAATCCACCCACGCAGTAGACTGAGTTGCCCAGGAACGCGGTGCCGAAGTAAGCGTGCGGATGCTCCATGTTGTCGACCAGGTCAGCCCAAGTGTTTGCGTGCACATCATATGCCTCGATGAGGTGCGTTGGGTTGGGACCGCTGAAGCCGCCGATGGCAAGCAGGACGGCGGAAGGCAGGCGAGGACGGGCCACCAGGTTGCGGTAGCCACACACCGAGTTTGTGGTCATGTGGCACATGACACGGGTGGCCATGGCGACCATGTCCAGACACTTCCTACTGTCCTGGATCAACTGATTGGTCAATACCTTGATTTCGATGAACTCCACGCTTGTCAGTGCAAGACGTACCTACACGGTGCAAATTAGAATCAGGTTGACAGCAATGCGGGGACGAGGAACTGTGGTCAGGCATATGTACATTTTCCCTGACACCTAACCCCAAAATCCAAACGATAACCCTAGACTCTAAATTAAGACTAGCACCCCTCATTTTTTAGCAACATGTGCTATCAGTGGAGTAGCTCTGGGAGAATTACCAAATTTGAGAGAACATAATTCCTTACACCATCTGTCCAAACCCAACCCCAACCCTAATCGTACCATAGCCCTAATCCGTAATTCAAATCTACCCCAATCCTGACATCTCTCATTTACCTCTAACCTAATTTATTGATGAATCATATTCCTTCCCTAACGCCAAAGCCACAACACAGGGCCTACTCCTACAAACAATCGAACCGTAAACTCCTTATGCTAACGCATAACCCATGCCTAATGTAATGCCTAACCCAACTCTAACCTAGATTTGATATCTAATACTGTCCCTACTATACCCGCATCCTTAATACTAATCCCAACGCTAATCCTAATCCCACCCTAACTCTAACTCTTAATTTATCCTATCCTAACCCTACCCATAACCTGAAACACTTTTCCTACCCTACTTTAATATTCAAGAACCAACTCTGACCAACTCCATGCTTAAAAACCCTAACCCTAAACATTAGATCCTGTACTGTGAATTGCCCAAGTGCTTTTTGACTTACTTTGGCCAGCAGAACCGCCATGTTTTCGCCTCGCTCCCAAGGTGCATGTGCGATCCAGTTCAAAATGGCCTCATATACAGTATTCTCCGTTTTTACAATAAGGTCATCCCGGTCCAGGATGGCGCATAAGTCCTGTATAGAGAGTTGCTGCAACTCTTTTGAACTCGCAACGTCTTCAAAGTGGTAGAGGATATACCGGTAGGCATTTTGCTGTAGATCCGGGGTGTAACAGTTCCTCGTGAATTGCCAGATGCCAATGCAGTTTTCTGGACAGAGCTGGTCTGTTAGAAATGCACAGCAGGTCTGGACGATGCCGGTTATGTTGAACCGGTCTGCAGCCAGTAACAAATCCTTGACATTGTCCTTTGTCACCAACACGGAGCCGGCATATGCAAAATCAACAAATAGTTGCATTAACTGGGCCGTCAGACCATGTATGACATAGACCCTCTGGTCTGAAGTTGACCAACGTAGAAAGAGGGCTCTAAACATTCAGAATACAAGAGACAGAAATGGATTTCATTAGTTTTTACTAGAGAAAACATACTGCTTAGGTTGCTTACCTAGGAATTGTCAACTCACCTGAAGTATTGGCTGCACTTGCAAAGAATAATCTTATGGATGTGAAATTCAGCATTGTCAACCCTGATGACTGCATCACTAAGTTTCCTTGTTAGACTTAGTTCGTCATTGACAGACCTGTATGAATATTTACCATCGTAACTCATCTTGATTGTTTTGCCATCTCGAAACACTCGTTGGTCTTTTTCTAGTGAAAGTCTCAGCAGGGAATATTAACACACCGAGGGATGTTACAATTACATCATGGTGGCGTTCTATGTCAAAAGACACCCTCGTCATCAGTGGCTACATCATTGGCATCATTAAAGCAACAGCACTTTGGATTGAAAGAAAACATCACTGTTCATTTTTACACTCCACTGCAAGAAAGATGGTGCACATTTTTATCAGGAGCAGAAAGGCAAAGTTCCTCAGAGCCTATCCTGGTCGATTTCAGGATGATGGAAGACTCGACCCTGGATATCATATGGAAATTGATTGCACTAAAGTCAACTCCCTTTCTTTGAAATCACTTGCCTTCCTAGAAGAGCCATAGGTATCCACGGGCCAAATAGATATGAATTCGAGGTCTTCTTCTAATTGCCCATGAAAACTCTGAAACTATGTCTCGGAATGCCTTGGGATCCCTCCGGAAGAGCAGGAAGATGTGGCTGGGGAGAGGGAAGTCTGGGCTTCCCTGCTGAAGCTGCTGCCTCCGTGACCCGACCTCAGATAAGCGGCAGATAATGGATGGAAGGATGGAACTCTGAAACTGAAGACTCCAAAACGGACTTATCTCTACCCATGAACGAGGTGTGTCTTTTCTCAGATAAACTGCCTGAGCTCAAAGACCAACAATGCATACGCCGTTAAAAAAAATAATTTCTATCCTTAACCTAGATTTTCTTCTCAAAACAGGCGGTGAACATGATCCTCAGATAATTTTCACTATAAAATAAACTCAATTCCAATTCATAGCCCACTGTACCTGTCTAAAACCTGGGAAATCTTTTAAGAACGAAGAGCTGTTCTTCCATCAGAAGACCACAGAAATTTTAACCCTTAATCTACCCTAATCCCCCTTGAATTGAAATACTACCCCCTAAACTCTTACCCTAAACCTAATCCCATGTAAAAACAAAACATTAAATCCTAAATGCTTTTTCACAAAAAGTGGATCCTGCTTTCTAGGTTCTTGACCTTGTAATGATTCTCTATATATTTTTTTTCAACTCTTCAAGTTGATGCTTGAAAATGAATTGGAGCAAGGGCAAGGCATAGAGAGGCCCGCAGAGGACCAGGAGAAGCCTTAAGACCACATAGAACTTGATTAGAACACATGGAGGCAGAAGAATGTCCAGAAGCCCATCCTAGCTGTCCAGATGAGAGACGAGCAGGGCATGGACAAGTACCCTGGTGACAGTAATGGATGCAATCCCTAAAGTGCAACGTGTGATTTGGTGGCTGACCCGATGTGCAACCAGAAAGACAGGTTGGATTCAAGTTACAAGCTTCAAACTACAAGTGTCAGCTTTAGTTCGCTTTGATATGACTTTATAACTCAACAAATTTATGTACCGGTACATATTTTGTGACCTGAGTATTGCTGTGTGCACTATAAATCATGAGTGCTTTGACTTGCCAAACCACATAGTAATATAAAACATTGAATCATCACCTTGTCTTTGATGTATCCTTTTAGAAATTATTATTTTTATGAGTTCTACAATCTGCATGAATGGGTCAATATGTTTTTGAATATTGTGGCTATATGAAAGTCTAGTAAACGTACTTGAAATAAGTAGATTTGAGTAGATGTCCAGTCAATTTCTTGGAAATGTTTGCATGTGGAATATAAGAAATAACACCATGTGCTTCCTAAATGGCAGAATATTTTAAATAGGAAGTCCCCCCCAAAAGTTATTTGCAATAATGTGTTATATGTTCCTTCACTAGTCTAAACATGGCATTCTGAATAATATTGCGTTAGTGGAATATGAGTTAAGCAGCAAAATTCAGCCATTTTTTGCCATCTCGGGTGGCGGCCCTTAGGGGTTAGTTAACGACCAATCATGGCTCAGCTTCAGAAAGCAGGAGAGCCGTGATTGGTCGTTACCTGAGCCCCGAGCAACTGTGATGTCATTAATTAGCATAACACAATCCAAAACACTCACTATCCATTCCCTTCGAGTCACTTTAGAAACTGACAGCTCGAGACCCAAACATATCCAGCCAGTGACTATCCTCATTTTATTGTTGGCCAACGAAAAACCTTACATGAAACAACCAACGGCGATCTACTGAGCTATATTGTCACTAGTTATCCACTTAACTCCGGGAAATCTTGTTTGGTCAACTTTGATCAACTTTGGTCAAATTTGAGAGCAGCAAAGACTGGACAGCGCCGTCATCTTCCCTGCATCTATAATATAATCCTGCAATCCACATTTTAATAAATGTACCTGCAATCTGTTTTTTTCTGTAACTGTAGCGGAATACAGTTACATTTTTTTATTCTGAATACATAATGCCGGTACATGTACTACATTATTCCCCAAGCCTGTTCACGCATGATGTGCACTTGATGTTGCCGCCACGCACGACAGTGCCATACACATCATTGTGCAGAGGGTGCAGTGGCCCTGCTCATACCTTGAAGTACTTAACTGACATTTGTATCCCAAAGACTAATCCTTTGGTAATCCAATTGTCCCATCCAGTCTCATGCCAATTGTTACTAAATTCTATCATAATTTATTTCAGTAAATTATTAGAATCTTAATATTGTCAAAATAGTTACTTGCACTCAAGGGAAAACTATCAATGTGTGGGTATGATTTCAGATTTTTTTTCAGTAGTTGGTTCACACAAAGTCACTCCAGTTTTTTGTTAAACTTCGTCTTCCATATCAACTGTATCGTCCTCCAGGAAGAGCAAAGGCAGGTCATTACGAAGCATCGTATACTGGGCAATGTTGGGCAAGCCGGACATCACGCAGCAACTGAGAGCGCTTCGAGAGATCCCCATGTCATTGGCCGCAGACCACATGCCAGCTTTCAGATCATAGTACTCCACCAGGTTGGTGGTGGAGACACCGTTGTAGCCACCGGCCACAAAGAGACAATCCTCCACCACTTCAATGCCAAAGTTGCTCCTGGGGCACTGCATGGGTGGCAACATGATCCAGGTGTCTGTCTCAGGGTCATAGGCCTCGGCACTAGCCAGGCGGTCATCGCCATCATAGCCTCCAACCTTTCGGAATAAAGGTAGGATTAAAACTCGAGTTCCTAGTGAATCAAATTCCTATATTTGATAGCATCCTTTGCGGGTGTCAGGCTTCCACTTACTGCGTACACAAGGCTGCCATGCCCAATGACTCCAATGCCACTGCGGCGGCAGCTCATGGGGGCCGTGGCCATCCACTGGTTGGTCTCTGGGCTGTAATATTCTGCCGTTTGCAGGGACTCATTTCCATTAAAACCACCGCAAATGTAAACCTGAAACCAAATGGGGATGATTATTAGTGAATTGAAGTCAAGATCAATAACTGACAGTCACAACTTTTCTGCCACAATCTTCTGTCACTCAAATTCTGAGCAACTGAGCATCACTCATCTGATATGTGGTTTGAATTTGGTATCAATCGAACTACATTTCTGAATAGTTTCCCGGTGATGAAACGCTAGAGACAACCCTAAAATGGCTACTTTGAAGTAAAATGGCAGTTCAGGCATGACTCTTGCCTTTTTGTCCACCTACACATGATTGTTGGTCATATTCCTAATTGAAATTGGCTTAGGCGGCTGAATTTTCTAACAATTCCTGGAGGCATTGCCATTAGTCACCAAATCTCAATGCAATGATTCAACCATAAGACATGACCAAAACTAGAATTCTTCATAGACTAGTAACAACCATGGATATATCTGCAAGAGTTTGTTATTGATAGACCCTTGAAAAATACCCTAAAATGGCTGTGTAGAACCAAAGCAGCAGAATTCCTCTCTTCTGGATAGGGTTGGGTTACCTACCTTGTCATTGAGGGCGGTACAGCTGGCATCGCTCCTCTGTTCTTGCATACTGGCGATAAGAGTCCACTGATTGGTCTCAGGCGTGTAATACTCCGCCGTCTTTAGTCTTACACGTCCATCGTGGCCCCCTATTGCGTAGATGCATCCATTTAGCACCGTGACACTCACATAGCAGCGGCGGAAGTGCATGGGTGCCACTTCCTGCCAGGTACGAGTGTTCAGGTCAAAGCGGCTGACAGTGTTGTAGTGTTCTGTGCCGTCAAAGCCGCCCAAACAATAGATGGCATTGTTGAGAAAGGCGGCGCCGCAATATGCCCGCGGTTGGTCCATATCATCCAGAAGGCTGACCCAACTGTTCGCATGGATGTCATACGCCTCGATGCACTGCGTTGGGTTCACTCCACTCCATCCGCCTATCGCCAGAAGGATGGCGGACGGCAGGCGAGGACGGGCGACCAGGTTGCAGAATCCAGACACGGAGTTGGCTTTCATGTGACGGATCACTCGAGTGGCAAAACCTACCATGTCCAGACACTTGCTGTTGGTCTGTACCATCTGATTGGTCAGCACGTTGACCGAGATGAACTCTTCACTTGTCAGAGCCAGACGGACCTGCACAGAGGACAGAGGACAAGGATACTATTAAATGAAGTGCTCAGTTCAAAACCAGTCATACGGATGACTATTTATTTAAATACTAATTAAGGTCGTGCTATTAATATGCTGTTTTACGTATTTATATATACCGTTGTAGTGATGTGAGAGTTTGGGTTTCAAACGAGGGTTAGGATTTCAAGCCAGGGTTTGATTTGAAAGTTCTAATTTTGTTTTCAAGTTATGGTTTTAAAAGATGCCCAAGGTTATGAGCCATGGTTAGTTGTTGTTTTTTAATCTTGAGTTGCAAACCTTGATTATGGTTGTAAATCATGGTTTGGATTTCAAATTAAGGTTTCAAGTCTTGGTTAGTATTTTAAACCATGTTAAGTTGCAATTAGAGTTTCAAGTCCTAGAGTTCAAGGGTTACGGTTTTTGAGATTTTAATTTCAGGATTTTAACAAGTTCTTTTTCTTCTTTCGACTAGATTGTGATTTGTTGTTCAATTGGTTTCAAGTTCGGGTTTCAAACCTGCTCTTATGTTTAGAGTTAGGTTTTGAAAATAGGATTGTAAAACAACGCATGGGGTTTAAGAGTGGGGTGTCAATACAGGGTTAGAGTTCCAATTTGATACTCAAATCCTGAACCTGAAGCAAAGAGCTTCTACCAAGTAACAATTCTTGTAGAATTTTTGTTGCAAGAAGGTCGACACAGGTTCCCTCTGATACAAATGAATGAGCTTGTTCCACTCACCCGAGCCAGCAGCACGGCCAGGTTCCTGCCTCGCTCACGGGGTGCATGTGCAATCCAGTGCAGGACCGCCTGGAATACCGTGTTCTCTTTCTTCACGATCAGGTCGTCGCGGTCCAGGATGTCGCACAGGTCCTGCACGGAGAGCCGGCGGAGCTCATGCGAGTTAGCCACGTCCTCAAAGTGGTAGAGAATGTACTGGTAGGCCTCGAGCTGCAACTGGGGAACGTAATAGTTCCTGGTGAACTGCCAGATGCCCACGCAATTCTCCGGCCTGAGCTGCTCTGTTAGAAACGTGCAGCAGGTTTGAACAATGGCAATCATATTGAACTCATCGGCCGCGATCAACAACTCCTTCACATTGTCCTCTGTCACCGACACGGTGCCGGTGTATGCAAAATCGACAATGAGCCGCATTAAGCGGGCCGTCAGACCACGTATGACATACACCCTCTGGTCTGGGTTGGACCAGCGTAGAAAGAGGGCTCTGAACAACCAGGAGACACACACACACACAAGATCAACTTGAAATGAAAAGGTCCATAATCTTTATCCGAAGATGTTTCCCACCAACTCACCCAAAGTAGGGGCTGCAGTTGCACAGGATGATCTTATGGATGTGGAACTCGGTGTTGTCCACTGCGATGATGGCATCGCTGAGGCCTTTGGTGAGATGCTGCAGTTGGCCACACGCCAATGGACCATCTGAACTCATCTTGAAGGTGTTGCCGTGTCTTCATAGTGCGGCTGGGCGTCGGCCCCGGGGTCCGAGCGGCAGGGGATCATGGAAGGGACATGGGGGCTTGGGTGATTGGAGAGGTGGGGCGGTGGGGGTGATGGGCGATAGCATCATGGTGGGATTCTGTGTCAAAACCATGGCAGCGACCTCATCCGCATCATCAAAGTCCCAATGCTTTAAAATGAAGAAACGCATCACATCATACTTTTGACCACATTTCAACTCAATATTAATTGGGGGTGTAGATGTCCCTTATTCATATCACATGATAAGATTAAATTTATTTTTTCACATTCTTCTCTTGACTCTAGTGAGCAGGTTTGGGCGTTTTCTGAAGGGGGATAAGAGTTTCAAGCCTGGGGTACAGTTTCATTGTAGGGTTAGGAATTCAAATTAGGGTTTCAAGCCGCTGTTATAGTTTAGAGTGTGGGTTTTGAGCAATAGTTTCAAAATAGGGTTTTAGGCAAGGATTAGACATTTCAAACAAGGGTGGGGGTCCAAACAAAGATTAGGGTTTCAAGACAGTTTGGGTTTCCAGTACGTTTCAGGGTTTAAAGTTTGTGTATCAAGCCAATGTTAGTGTTTCAATATAAGATTTCAGGCAAGGATAAGACATTTCAAACAAGGGTTAGGGCTCAAATTACAGTTTGGGTTTCAAATATTTTGTAAGACTTTAAGTGTCAACATAATTTAAACGGGTTAGGGATTCAGAGTAGGGTTTCAAGCTTGGGTTAGTTTTCAAGACAAGTTTCAAATTAGGGTTTCATATCTAGGTTGGAGTTTTGAACAAGGGTAGTGCTTTTCAAATTAGGGTTTCATATCTAGGTTGGAGTTTTGAACAAGGGTAGTGCTTTTCAAATTAGGGTTTCAGATCCAGGCTAGGGTTTAAAATGAGTTCCAAGCCAGGGTTATGGTTACCAAATTAAGATTTCAAGACAGGTTGTGGTTTCAAACAAGGGTTTGGGTTCCGATCTGAGATTCATGTAATAATCAAGGGTGTTTCAAAGCTGCGTTTCAAATTATGGATTCGACCCAAGTTTGGGGTTTCAAACAATGATTGGCGTTTCAAGCCAATGAAAGCCAAAGATGGACTGAAGTGATTTCATAACAAAAATATTTATTGACCTGTGGATGGCAAACTGCATCAAACGCTACTGACTCACACAGAAAAGATGAATAACAGAAATCAAAATCATTAAAAGCAATCAATGTCACCTTTGTCACTTTTTCACCACTTTCATTCTTAGCCGTTGAAGCATTTTTCATTTTATTTCGGGGTCAATTGTCTGTTTGTATCAAGGTTTTTCCAGCATCAATTTTCATTTTCAGTTTTTTTTCAGTTTCTAGACATCATCCTCTGTGTCCATGTCATCCTCCAGAAATAGCAGCGGTAGATCATTCCGGAGCATGGCATAGTGCGCCATGTTGTAGAATCCTGACATCACGCAGCAAGTCAATGCACTTCGCGATATCAGCATGTCACAAGCTGGAGACCACAGACCTGTGGTGAGGTCGTAGTACTCTACTAGCTTGGTGGTGGAGACCCCGTTGAACCCCCCGGCCACAAAGAGGCGGTCTTCGATGACTTCAATGCCAAAGTTGCTCCGGGGGCAGTCCATGGGGGCCAGGATGATCCAGTTGTTGGTCTGTGGGTTGTAAGCCTCTGCGCTGGTCAAACGGGTTTGACCGTCATAGCCACCAACCTTGGGGAGGAAAATGGCATAAATAACAGACAAGACTTTGTACAATGTAAACATATATGGCATCTGTACCGCTACAGGCAGGGTTATGATTTCAACTTAGGGTTTTAAATAAGCATTACAAGCCTGGGTTAGGACTTTAAACAAGGGCTGTGATTTCATGTGAGTGGATTATGATTTTAAGGTTACGTTTTTGCCGCATTTTTCTTTTTTATTATGCGAGTTCGCTAGCCTCGCAAAAAAGTCTTTCTCCCTCCCCCAAGCAAAGTTTCAAATTAGATTTTGATTAATGTTGAAGTTTAGGAAAACATGCTCCACAAACTTTAGACATTGGGGAAAAAAATATAATTATCACTGTGTTCCATCCTTTTTCTTCCATTCATCCCCAGTCTGTGTGAAGCTAAGAGAGATGCCAAAAATTCCTTGTCTTTGGCCACCTCCCGTAGTCCTTAGACACTGAGACACTTGTTATGGGGCCAGAGTCCTTCCAGTGTGTCCTAAATCTGTCCCCAAGGTCCATCTACCGAGTAGTCATGCTCCAGATCCTACGGCTATGGTTACAAAGGTGCAATGTCCAGTATCCAGCCTTGGACGACTCATGAACAAGACCCAGAGATACATAAACTGATCCACCCAAGGCGCGGCTTTGTGCAGTCAACTAAATTTACCCCAAGAGCAATGGCCTTGTAATTGGATCTTCACTTTTGCTGAAGGTCATAGCCTGGTGAAGCCAACTGCAAAAACTGATACTCTGCAAAAGTTGAATCAAGGCAGCTGGGCTCGTTTCATACTTCCCTTTGTCTGAAAACCTCCCCTCGTTATGCCAGGTTTATGCCAAAATTTTTCTTAACTATGAGTCCCTCCATTTCAAGGTCTCACTACCAGTTGGACATGCTTGGGATTCAAAACAGATGTCCAAGCCAAAGTATCCAAGCAAATATTAAAAACAAAAATAAAAAATGCTTTACTTAATTGTTATTCAGTCACTGCGTTATGCTTCACTTACTGCATAAACGTGGTCAGCGAATCCAATGACGCCGATGCCACTGCGACGGCTGCTCATCGGCGTCATCATGGTCCACTCGTTGGTGTCAGGACTGTAGTATTCTGCCGTTTGCAAGGGCTCGTTTCCATTGAATCCACCGCAAATGTAAATCTGGAAGCAAACTGATGGTTGAATGCAAGTAGGCCTGCATGACAGAAACTTCAATGCCACCTACCTTGTCATTGAGGGTGGTGCAGCTGGCGTCGCTCCTCAGTTCGTGCATGTTGGCAATAAGAGTCCACTGGTTGGTCTCAGGCGTGTAGTACTCAGCCGTCTTTAGTCTCACGCGTCCATCGTAGCCTCCCAATGCGTAGATGCACCCGTTTAGCACCGTAACGCTCACGTAGCATCGACGGGAGTGCATAGGCGCAACTTCCTGCCAGGTACGTGCGTTCAGGTCAAAGCGGCTGACGGTGTTGTAGTGTTCTGCGCCGTCAAAACCACCGAGGCAGTAGACTGCGTCGTTGAGAAAGGCGGCACCGCAGTATGCCCGTGGTTGCTCCATGTCCTCGATAAAACTGACCCAGCAGTTGGCATGCACGTCGTATGCCTCGATGCACTGCGTCGGGTTGGCACCACTCCAGCCGCCGATCGCCAGAAGGATGGCGGAAGGCAGACGGGGACGGGCCACCAGGTTGCAGTATGCGGACACGGAGTTTGCCACCATGTGATGGATCACTCGGGTGGCGAAGTCGACCATGTCCAAGCACTTGTTGTTACTCTGCACCAGCTGATTGGACAACACGTTGATGGTGATGTACTCCTCACTGGTCAAAGCCAGGCGGACCTATACAGTGGACAGACTGATATTTAAGATATTAAGAGACCCATTTTGTCCTGTAGGTTTCACACCTCATTCAACACTGCTTGGCCATGGTTGTACTCACTCGATCAGTGGTCCCCAACCACCAGTCCATGGACCAGTACAGGACATTTGGTACCTGGCCACCCAGACCGAGAACCCCAAAAAAGCAGAGCATGCCCTACACGTCAGCCCCTACAACCCCCCACCCCGTTGATTACCTTCCGAGACAATATTAGTAGGGCTGGGTGTTTATATGATTGACAATCATGATATTATGTGACCAGCTCCAAGCTGTGATCATATTTACTCAATCAGACACGGCGGAAATGTATGTGACTGCAGCCAATCAGAATCCAGCTTTTCCTTCTATCTTTGGTTTGCAAGGAGTGTAAACAGAACACATCAATGAATGAAAGAAGCAGTAAACAGAAAATATGTTTTAACTATATATTCACTGGCGTTTGCACATAGCACTTAACGTGCAGCTAGACACGCAGCTGATGGGCAGCCATGACTTGCTGTCATCTTCCAAAGATGAAGCTATTTTGACAAGAGTTCATTACTATTGCTTGTGTGTGGGTATCTCCAGAGTGACATGGATTAAGTGAAGGTATGCCGTCCAAAACAAGGCAATACGATAAACGTGTTGAATGATTTGAACAAGTAGCACCCAAGTGATGAAGTGAAAATGTGAGGGAAGTTTGCAGTTGTACGGCCTGCCCACATTAACATTTTCGGTTTAGCCACTACTAAATACTTATACGACTATAATATAATTGAAATCGTTGGTTCTTTTCTCAGACAGGTTTTTAGGTTGGCATTTACCTGACATGTTTCGGCAGCAGAAAATGACAACCTAAAAACCTGTCTGATAAAAGAACCAAGGATTTCAACAACCCTCATCTGACGACCTGCAAGGTACCAGAGACTTAAATAGGGAGACTCCATATCTAAAATTTATAACTGAAAGATGCCTTTTACATTTACAGTGAGACATCTTCAACAACGAAAAATTCAGTTCCCTCGATTCAACTTTAAAGCACTTTGTCATGACCTGCATGACTGAGAATCTACAAAGACAATTGATCCAGAAATATTCCCTCCCTCAATATCTCCCTCAACAACTTCCCGGGTTGACTTACTTTAGCTAGGAGCACGGCCAGATTCCTGCCTCGTTCCCTCGGCGCGTGTGCAATCCAGTGCAGGATGGCCTCGTAAACTGTGTTCTCCTTCTTCACAATCAGGTCGTCCCTGTCCAGAATGTCGCAAAATTCCTGCATAGTAAATTGCGGCAATTCCTCAGAGGCTGCGACGTCCTCAAAGTGGTAAAGAATGTACTGGTAGGCGCTTATCTGCAGCTCTGGCGTGTGGCAGTTTTTGGTGAACTGCCAGATGCCGATGCAGTTCTCCGGACAAAGCTGCTCTGCCAGGAACACGCAGCAGGATTGGACAATGGCTGTCATGTTGAATTTATCGGCAGCAATCAACAAGTCCTTGACGTTGTCCTCTGTCACCAACACGAAGTTGGTGTACGCGAACTCAATGAAGAGCTTCATTATGTGAGGTGTAACACCTTGTATGATGTAGACCCTCTGATCTGGGGTGGACCATCGAAGAAAGAGGGCCCTGAACACCAGAATAGAGACACAGGTAGTCAATCAACATTTAACGGCCAAGTGAACAGTACTATCTAATTTTCTTTTATTCAAACACATGGTGGGAAGATACAAAGAATTTACCGGTGCTCTACTTTTACTCTCCACATTTGAAAACAGATCTGTACTTTCTGTTCCTTTGTCGAAAATGGGCTTGTTACTTTTTTCAAACTCCATGGTTGACGACACGACATTAAGATGGTCAAGTCATTCTCAGTAGAAATCTTTGATTGCTTGAGGAGATCAATCCTCCAAAAGTGACCCCACATCAGTTTTTACTATTTTTCACCTATGGGTGTATTCACATTTGTTGCCATCAGCTTAGACACTAATGGCTGTGTGTTGTGTTATTTTGACGATAAAGTAAATGTACACTGTTATACAAGCTGTAACCTGACTACATTGTAGCAACTTCTACATCAGTGTTGTTGCTTGAAAATATATTTTGAAAATGTGGAAGCATAATCACTTTTGTGAGAGACTGTATACGACAACAGCAACATGGAGGAACGTGCACCAAGTAGAAGTACAGATATTTTCTATTTTAAAAGATAAAAGTACTGATTAAATTCCTAACTAAAAGTACAAAAGTAAAAATGAACTATTTCATAAATAGAATTGACAGTAACAAAAACAAATAAACCATCAACATAAATGATTCTTTACTACTGCAGTTATACCATTTACAGAAAAAAATCATTTTTGCTTGTGGACTCAAGTAAATTAGTTCAATCAGTACTACTTACACTAGTCATTTCTGTACTTGTATGTCAGTACAGAGCACTTTTGCCATTTCTGAATGCAAGTAATTAAAAGTAGATTTACTTACCCAAAATATGGGCTGCAGTTGCATAGGATGATCTTATGAATATGAAACTCATCATTGTGCACCTTGAGGACCGCATCGCTAAGTCCTCCGGTCAGTCGCAGTTCATTGTACACAGAGCCAGATTTGTATGGAATTTTACCATCATAACTCATCTTGAATTTGTTGCCATTTCTTAACACTTTTGGCATCTGCAGAGTCTCAGCAGAATTAACATAAAGCAGTGGGGGACCTGAGGAGGGGGCAGCCAGGTAAGAGGGGCGGGGATGGGGGAGTTTGGCATTACATCATGGTGGCATTCTGTGTCAAAAGCCATAGTCGCCATCAGCAGCGACATCATTCGCATAAACAAAGCATCGCTACTTTAATCTCAAGAGATACATCATCTTTCCTCCATTTTAATTAGAAAATCGAAAACACATTGAATTTGTTTCACATTTAATGACCACTGGTAGTCTAACCATATTTGAATATGCCACGACACAATACAGAAAAATTTGCTTGCGGAACAGCTTCTCATCTTTTATGATCAGGCCAGAGTCCAGCCCCTGTTGCGTCAGATGTCGCAGATGTTGAACCTGGAAGTCCCTCCCAAAGGTTTATTCCAAAGATGTTTGACGGATATCAGGTGGACGAGGGACTGTCTTTGTCCGTATGGACTTACCCCGTAATTATCTTCTTTCACAAGGCAAACTCCAAATCCAGGCCTGTCCACCAGACTCCCAGACAACAGCATTCGTAGTTTGGATTCCAAACCCTTTGTTCGGAATAACTCCTACCCTTCTAACACAAGAGAAACCACAGAGACTCATTCAGGCTTTTCCTGTAGCTCCATCACCAAATAATGGAGGTCATGGATTCTTTATACAGTATTTGTTTATATAAAGGCCATACAGATCTATAAACATGATTATTTGTGTATTGTTGCTGGAGTCCGGGATGGTATAGTTGCTCCAAATATTGCCGTCTGCCTCTGTGCCCTGTGATTGACTTGTGACCATACCAGCAATGGTGGGCCTTGTATTTGGCTTTGTCTTCAGTAGGGGTTTACCCAACGTAATCCAACTTTTAATACCACTAACATACCATTGTAGAAACCCTCAATACTTGAATAATAAATACAATAAATAGAATAGAATAAAATGTATTGCAACAGCTAATCTGGAACAGTCCAGAATCAATGATTATGTAATACATAGGTGTCAAAATTTTCCCTCCTCCAACAAACCTGATTCAAACGATCAGGATTGTTATCAGGCTCCTGCAGAGCTTTCTGATGATCTGATAATCTAAGTCTGATGTGTGGTAGGGTAACATCTAAAGCTTGCATGACTCTGGCCCTCAAGGACTGGAGTTTGACACCTGTGATCCAATTGCATGACAAAAACAAACATTTAAATAAAATACATTGTACTTACCAGAGCTGCTGATTATTAAATGTATTCATGTGTGCAGATCACTGGAGATATGTTTTACTTGTCAAACTGTTTTGCTCCTACCAATTTATCTGGATGGAAAAATGCTGACGTTATATGAATATGAAATCTGATTGGTTAAAAATGCAGCCCCATTGCTAATATAGTTTAAGTTACATCAGATAGAACTTCTGATGCCCTGGACAGTTAAGATTGATGTGAGCATTTAGGGGCTAAAATCTGATTGGACAAAAAAAAATCTAACATCTACTGTGCATGCACTGAAAGCAGTGCAGCCAAGAAAAGTACTTCAAAATGAAGTGAATAGACGGTTGGGAATAAATTAACATTTCATTATTAACATTTCATGAAACAGTAGAATATCTTTTTCACACCCATGTTAGCAGGGATAGAGTCAAAGTCTTATCAAGTCAAAGTTCAGTTTCATCACATAACCCGATACCATGGTAGGTTTTTCTTCTCCCGTGGTTCTCAAATTATGACAAATGCATGCAAATCAACAGCAGCCTTTCATAGGAGACATGATGATTGTAGAGCTATAAAGAAATTCTGCTGATTATTATAGAGTTATGTAGAAATTCTGCGGGGGATAATCCCCAATCAACCCGGATCCCTCACATTGTTCGTTATCTGATACAACTTAAAAACCAGTATGCAGGAAAAAGATATTTAAAAAAGAGTGACTCATATGAAAATATAATAGAAATTGCAGATATTTTCATTTTCTTTGTTTGCGTTTTTCAGTGAGGTTGGCACCTCTCCAGGATCAGGGGGTTATCCTACATTTCCAAATCATCCTCCAAGAGGAGTGCAGGTAAATTGTTCCGCTGCATCGCAAATTTTGTCACGTTGTGAATTCCAGACATAACGCAGCAAGTCAAGGCATTTCGGGAGATCCTCATTGCACTGGCTGGAGACCACAGACCGGTGGTGAGGTCATAGTACTCCACATGGTTGGTGGTGGAGACACCGCTGTAACCACCAGCTACAAAGAGGCGATCCTCCACCACTCCGATGCCAAAGTTGCTTCGGGGGCACTGCATGGATGGCAACATGATCCAGTTGTTGGTTTGTGGGTTGTAGGCCTCGGCGCTAGCCAGGCGGTCGTCACCATCGTATCCGCCAACCTCCACATGGGAAAAGCATGAATTTTGGATGGTTTTAAAATAGAAGGGAGAAGCTAAGGTTTGTAAAGCTACTTACTGCATAAACGTGGTCAGCATAGCCAATGACTCCGATGCCGCTACGACGGCTGTTCATGGGGGCCATCACGGTCCATTCGTTGGTCTCTGGGCTGTAATATTCTGCTGTTCGCAGGAACTCATTTCCATTAAAGCCTCCACAAATATACACCTGGAACCAAAGGGAAGATCACGGTTGAATTAAACCACAGGTTTATCAAACGTTCTGACTCCAGGAATCTTTACAGGGAAGGATTTTTTTTTTTCAATTTTTCCAAGGGCCTCTTCATACATACAACAACAGATAACATATCCTCTGGTCATTGAAAAACTCTATTCACTGTTTTTGTGCTCAGGCTAGGTCTCTAACATAAAATATTGCTTTGCCACCACCTTGTGGCACCAGGGTTCCAAGGAAATTAGTGGGGTTCACTTTAGTGTATTTTAGGTTTGAAATTTCACCTGAAATATTCCAATTTAAAAAAATATATATGAATATTAAAACATATGTTTGAATAAGACAGGACAATTTATCAAAAATCATTTTGTGGAGCCAGAAGGTCTGGCTCACAGCTCCCTGGAGACACCAGTGTGAGAACCACAAACAAATCAAACCAAAACTAGAATTCTTCATAGACTAGTAACAACCATGGATATATCTGCAAGTTTGTTATTGAGAGACCCTGGAAAAATACCCTAAAGTGGCTGTTTAGAACCAAAGCAGCAGAATTCCTGTCTCTTCTGGATAGGGTTGGGTTACCTACCTTGCCATTGAGGGCTGTGCAGCTGGCATTGCTCCTGTGTTCGTGCATGCTCGCAATAAGAGTCCACTGGTTGGTCTCAGGCGTATAGCACTCTGCCGTCTTGAGCCGCAATCGTCCATCGTAACCTCCTACCGCGTAGATGCAGCCCTTTAGTACTGTCACACTCACATAGCATCGACGAAAGTGCATGGGAGCCACTTCCTGCCAGGTGCGCGTTTTCAGGTCAAAGCGGCAGACAGTGTTGTAGTGTTCTGCCCCGTCAAATCCTCCGACGCAGTAAACGGAGTCGTTGAGAAAGACGGCACTGCAGTATGCCCGGGGCTGATACATGTGGTCCATCAGGTAGTCCCAACAGTCAGCTTGCACGTCATACGCCTCGATAAGGTGCGTCGGATTGGCGTCACTCCAGCCACCGATTGCCAAAAGGATGGCAGACGGCAGGCGAGGGCGGGCCACCAGGTTGCAGTAGCCAGACACGGAGTTGGTTTTCATGTGTTGCATTACTCGAGTGGCAAATGTGACCATCTCCCGGCATTTTGTGCTGTTCTGCACATGTTGATTGGTTAGCACGTTGATGTTGATGAACTCCTGACTGGTCAGAGCTAGACGGACCTATAGGGCGGCAGGAAGAGAAAGAAACATGGATTACCAGAAATGGGAAATTCAGATCCAGAAAGTAAAAACCCTGCCACAGTTTGTCTTGAGCCACAGGGGCTTCTAATCAACTGAGCTCGTTTACCTGCTGTTTGAGTAGAAGCACCTGTGGCTAAAACCAAACTGTGGCAGGGATTCTACTTTCTGGACCTGGATTTCCCATCTATGCCGATTCCCATCTGAATGTTTAGGTGATTGCAAGGGTGTGTGAAGTAAAGCCATTTACAGCCTGCTGTCCATTTCGAGGGACGGGCGTATACTAAAATAATATATAGTACAGTAAAACTCCCTCTTATCAAGGGTTCCGGGTTCGCGGTTCCGGTATTTTACCGATATTTTAAGTGTTATTTGTTTGGGGTTTTCTTTCGACGTTTGCGTTTTTGCAGCATTGTTTTGAGTTTCAACCCATATATCATCGCTGTTCTGTGAAAAACACTTATCTCCATTTTTTTTTCATTTTCTTATTTTTACATGAAATGTGTTTCGGCGTTAAAGACATCGCATTAATGTGGATTAAAAAAGTTTCCAAAATTGGAGACAAGTGTTTTTCACAGGACAGCGACGATATACTGATTCAGCCAATAAGAGCATCGCTATCGTTTTGTCAGCCACAGATTGGCGATTTTGTTCTGTCAGTAGACTCACAGTTGATCACCTTGCAGACCACTTCCACAGTTTCCCTTGCTGTATGAAATGTAATGTTAGCAGAGTGGCATCCTGACATCGGTCATGCACTGCAGTTCCAAAAAAGCATTGATGGAGCCACCCAGGTAACCACATTCGTAGCGGCAACAAAAAAAAGTCACCGATGTAGAATGGCTGAGACCATGCTAATGCGCAGTTACACTATATGCTCATGAAGGTGGAACAACTTCGACAGTCAATATCAAAGCATGACAATTTTTTTTCTTTACATAGAAGCTACATTGATTTCGACGTTGAAACGGGAATGTACTGGATTACGGCAGCTTCACCATCATCGTCATTGTGAGTACACGTTGCGTTGTTTGTACAATATTTTTCTTGATCTTGCTCTCTCAGTTTTAAAAGTGTTTAAATTTCTTTTTTTTTTTAAAAAGGTATTTCAGTGCCCGGCGGCACGTGGTTGACTGGTTAGCACGTCCGCCTCACAGTTCAGAGGTCGTGGGTTCGATCGCGGCTCCGGCCTCCCTGTGTGGAGTTTGCATGTTCTCCGAGTGCCTGGGTGGGTTTTCTCCGGGTACTCCGGTTTCCTCCCACATTCCAAAAACATGCATGGTAAGTTGATTGGACTCTCTAAATTGCCCCTAGGTGTGATTGTGAGTGCAGATGTTTGTTTGTCTCTGTGTGCCCTGCAATTGACTGGCAACCAATTCAGGGTGTCCCCCGCCTACTGCCCGAAGACAGCTGGGATAGGCTCCAGCGCGCCCCGCAACCCTTGTGAGGATAAGAGGTATCGATCATGGATGGATAGATGGATTTCAGTGCCCGGAATGTTATAATACAGTGGGCTCCAAGTCCAAGCAGTGTGAGCCCCTATCCAGCCTGTAATATATGTTTCAGTGTTCCAACACACCGGAATCAAATGATTAGCTCATCAGTAAGCTTTGCACAAGTCTGATGATGATCATGACATATGAAACAGGCTGGATAGGGGCTCACAAGGACCAGACTTGGAGACCCCTCTATAATAACATGCCCAAGGTGTATTTCTATATCTCGGGTATCACTTCTTGTAGGGTTGTTCTAGAACGTAACCTCTGCAATGGAGTCAGATTTACTGTATTTGCTTTTACACAGGGTGGCAAGACAGGATAAGTAGTTTGTTTTTATCTCACACATTACACTGTAAGTGTTGGTGTCAAAACCTTTCATTGAGTCCGACAGCCAACTAGTGGTGCACTGAATTACCCTACGGATGAAGACAAGTGTACTATGATATGCATCTTGAACTGGATATTAAGGATATGAAATACATTTTCAAATGGTTAACCATTTAACCCTGACTAATATTTCTAATAGTGACAATAATTCTACTTCTACGACAACTAATAATAATAATACATAGATTTTATAGAGCATTTCACTAGATTTGCTGAAATAAAAAGGAACTATTTACAACAACAACACTAACAAAAAATCCCCCGCAAAAACACCCTGGTCACTAAAAATAATTCAATTACAGCAGAAAATACTTTGCTCCATGTCAAGGTCATCTTAGAACAGATTGCTCTTGTTTTGGTTCTGGATGTGGGGATGTGATTTTGCCACTGCTCAGTTCAGGGGCAGGTTAATTCGAAAGGGAAATAGCAACCTGATTCTCAATGTAAAACGTATTACAGACTCTGATGACCGATAAAATATTTTTTGTTCAGTCTCTCTGTGCAGTTCGGTATTAAATGGATGGGTACTGTTGTGCTACAGCACTTATTTTGTATAACAGTTCTAGACCTGAAGTGGATGTTGACTTACTTTGGCCAGGAGCACCGGCATGTTTTTGCCTCGCTCCCCAGGAGCTTGTGCGATCCAGTGAAGGATGGCCTCGTAAACAGCATTCTCCTTCACGATCAGGTCATCTCTGTCCAGGAGGTCAGAGAAGTCCTGCATGGAGAGTTGCCGCAACTCGTATGAGCTCACGACAGCCTCAAAGTGGTACAGGATATATTGGTAGGCATTGAGCTGCAGTTCTGGGGTATGGCAGTTCTTACTGAGCTGCCAGATGTTGATGCAGTTCTCTGGGCAGAGCTGCTCTGTTAGAAATGTACAACAGGTCTGAATGATGCCTGTTACATTGAACTTATCAGCTGCTATCAACAAGTCCTTGACATTTTCCTCTGACACAGACATAGAGCCAGTGTATGCAAAGTCAATGAGAAGTTGCATTAAGGGTGGCGTCAGACCCTGTATGACATAGAACTTCTGGTCTGGGGTTGACCAATGCTGGAAAAGTTTTCTAAATGCCAGAAACAGAGGTTATATTCAACATGTTTACAATTTTGGGGACTCACAGTACTGTGTTCTCTGACTGTAAATCAACTCACAAAAAGTACGGGCTGCTGTTGCAAAGGATTATCTTGTGGATGTGAAACTCAGCTTTGTCAACTAAGATGACTGCATCGATGAGTTTTCTTCTCAGACGCAGTTCATTGTACACTGAGCCAGACTTGTGTGAAAATGCACCATTGCTACTCATCTTGAATGCGTTGCCATTTCTTATAACAGCTTTGGCTTCTGCTCAATCCCAACAGGAGTCTAACAGGAACTCGGTATTAACATCATGCTGGCATTTTGAGTCAAAAAGCCACCATCGACATCACCAGTGACATCATCCGCATCATAAAAGAGGCAGTACTTTAATTGTAAAGAAAACAATGGTGGGTCCGGACACAACAGATCAGATTTCTACCGATGGTGACGCGAAGATTCAAAAGTAGTGAAACATTCCTGACGGATATGTTCATTTCGAATATTATCAATCAGGTTAACGGAATTCTGGTGGCTCCCTCTTAAACAAAATCTAAAGTAGACCTATTAAACTTAAACGGAGTAAAACAAGTGGGAGCTTTTGAAAAGGGTCTTTTTGAACACTCAGGGACTTCGAAGATGTCTTCTGATGTTGAAACTGCAGACACACACCAGTTGACAAGGGTTGACTGCATGATTATGTGTTGCCAAAACTGTCAGGGTGACACCAAAAGGGGAAGCTGGGCACTGGTTGCCAAGTTTAGCGCAACAACAGTAGACCTGCTGACTTGGATTGTGCATGTTTGGTTTGTGATAGTGTAGTGTATTTTCATTGAGGAGCGGGTCTGTCTCAATGTCCTTCTGGAGAGGCCGCCGAGCAAGACTGGATTGGTGATGGAAATGAACTTCTCTGACACAGCCATTTTGGTTAGATAAAGATTTTATTCTGGTCACATTCTGATGTCAAAGAAGTCTCCTAAAATACCACGTGCGCTCCCCCCCTCTTGTGTGTCTTCTTATAGGGAGCGACATGAATATTCAAACGTACTTTTTACATATGCATTGCCTACACCTAAAGACCGAGATACGCCAATCCGACGTCGGTAAGCGTCGGGGTGTCGTATTGCGCCGTCTGATTGATGTTGCGAACACCGTTGTAACATCGGGCCCGTCAGGAAGCGTCTGGTGGGCGTTTCAGCATGTTGAATTGGCGTTGTGACATTTGGTCACTCTGATTAGCTGTTAGCTAGCGAATCAGTGCACAGGGCCAGAACAGGAAGTGACAGATGCGAATAAACAGGCCTTTGGTGCCTTAATCTTCCTACAAGTACAAGAGCGAGGGTTGACAATTTAAGTATTTCACGATATGTTTTTATATTTTATTCCCACCAGTAGCTTTCCGGTTGGCTTTTTCTAACCATGAGGAATAGTGACTCCCGCCGCCGATGGTATGGAGGGGTATGAAATCTCTTGCATGCACAGAAGGTACTTTAATGGTCAGCGTCGCTGTCTGTGGTTGCGGTGTGTAGAGCAGAAGTGTAATAAGCAAAGCTAGCTGGCTGGTGACTAAAAAAAAAAAAACATGATTAATCAATGTGTCAAGGTTGTTTTTGTCTTCTAGTTTCTCTGTTGTACATTTTTCAGTTTCTTTCAATTTTCATCTGAATGGACCTTGGTCTGGTTTATTCGTCAATATTCAGCATTTCATCTTCCAGGTTTAGCAAAGGTAGATCGTTCCGAAGCATAGCATATTGGGCTATGTTGCGAAGTCCAGACATCACACAGCAAGTCAAGCCGCTTCGAGAGACCCCCATGTCACTGGCCGGAGACCATAGACCGGTGGTGAGGTCGTAGAACTCCACCAGCTTGGTTGGGGAGACACCGTTGTAACCCCCGGCGACGATGAGGCGATCCTCAACAACTTCTATGCCGAAATTGCTCCTGGGGGATTCCATGGGGGGCAGCACGATCCAGTTGTTGGTAAGGGGGTTGTAGGCCTCTGCACTGGCTAGACGGATGTCACCATCATAACCTCCAACCTTCAAAAGCACAAGAGAAGGCATTTTCTTAACAAAGCCACCAATCGGGTGTTTTGTAGAGTTGCAGTATAGTGAACCCCAGCCATTTGCGCACCTCATTGCTTTTTGTGTATCACTATGATGCGCCTCAAGTTGGTCCTAGCTAGTCATAATTGTTGTCAAGGAAGTCCCTAAGCCTCTTGACTGGGGGACCGACATCTTATTATGTTGGGGAGGAGCTACATTTTGACTTGGTTGTTGGTGCACTTGCAGTACATTTTTTAAAAGAATCATCTGTAGGCCACTTGAAGTGTATTGTAAAATGAATTTGAAATAATATTAAAGTGCTGTGGAGTCCTAGTCTGTCTTTACCCTCAAATTCGCTAATCCCAAATTCCCTATTCATGCTTTTTTCTATGGAGCCTATCATCAGATATTTGCTGAAAATTTTACCTAATCAAGGAATTGCTACGTATTTTAGGGCTCATTCTATAATGCCCTAAGATGCCACAAGATGGTGCAAAAGCCATGCGTAATTAGAATGTACTAATCGGTGTCAAATAAGCATGTTTAAGTGAAACATTTGGAAGTGTTCAAAGATCATTGCATATCTGGAAGTAGCTAGGTTTCAGAACTAGCAACGTTTTTATGGCATGCGTATGTTTCGTTTTTTGAAAATCAAATCGTCTGTAAACCATTTCATTTTAAGGGTAATGGAAGATGAGTTTGAGATTATTTTAAAATGTTTTGGGATCATAACTGATGGCATATTTCCCCTTAAACTATTAATATAGGCAATTCAGAGTATTTTAAAGGGTGTGTCAATTACTTGTGTCTTTGTCTCCAGTCCTCGAGGGCCACTATCCAGCAGAGATGGATACTTTACACTTTTGTTCCGGTCTGTCCTCCGTCAGCGACCTGAGTACCCTTCTGTCCTCCTCCCTACATCCTTATTCATAAAAATAATCGTCTTCCAACCCCGTACGTCCTCATTCTTTTAAAGCGCTTCCGTCCTTATATTCTGTCGGTCGCCCCCCCTCCCCCATCCTTGCTTTTGAAAAGACTTATCTTCCTCTGTCCGTCCGTCCCATTTTGTGGAAGGTTCCAACCCTGGGACGGAATGTCCATCTCTGCTATCCGGCATGTTTCCAATGTCTCCCAATGTCCTCCTCCCAACACCCCTGATTGAAGTGATCAGACTTGTTTTCAGGCTTCTCAGAGCTTGTTGATGACCTGCTCATTTGAATCAGGTGTGTTGAGGTGTGAGACATCTAAAACATGCTGGCTTGGGGCCCTCGGGGACCGGAGTTGGACATACTTGTTTTACTGTACCTTGCTATGCTACTTACTGCGTAAACATGGTCAGCAAATCCAATGACTCCGGTGCCGCTGCGACGGCTGCTCATGTTGGGCATCACTGTCCACTCATCCGTCTCTGGGCTGTAATATTCTGCTGTTTGCAAGAACTCATTTCCATTAAAACCACCACAAATGTACACCTGGAACCACATGAAGGCGACTAGCCGATTAAATCAAGGTCAGCAAAATACAAATGCACATTCTTGAGCTCAGCTACCTTGTCATTGAGGGTGGTGCAGCTAGCATCGCTCCTCAGTTCGTGCATGCTGGCGATAAGAGTCCACTGATTGGTCTCGGGTGTGTAGTACTCAGCTGACTTTAGTCTCACACGTCCATCGTGGCCTCCGATTGCATAGATGCACCCATTAAGCACTGTGACACTCACATAGCATCGGCGGAAGTGCATGGGTGCCACTTCCCGCCACGTGCGCGTGTTCAGGTCAAAGCGGCTGACGGTGTTGTAGTGTTCCGCTCCGTCGAAGCCTCCCAGACAGTAGATGGAGTCATTGAGAAAGACGGCACCACAGTACGAACGGGGTTGATCCATGTCATCTACCAAGTAGCCCCAACAGTTGGTGTGCACGTCATATGCCTCGATGCGGTGTGCGGAGTTCCGGCCGTTGCGACCGCCGATGGCCATCAGGATGGTGGAGGGCAGGCGAGGACGTGCGACTTGGTTGCAGAAGCCAGACATGGAGTTGGCAGTCATGTGACGTATAATTTTGATAGCGAAAGCCACCATCTCCAGGCATTCGTTGCTGTTCTGCACCAGCTGATTGGTCAGCACATTGATGGTGATGAACTCCTGACTGGTCAGAGCCAGGCGGACCTATAGGTTGGAAGAAGACACTAGTACGTGTCATTCATTTGAGAATCAGGGACCCAGTTCACCAAACTATGCTGTTTTTGTTAGTGCTTTTAAAATTGCTGAATGCGAGATGCAGGCTTGATTCATGTTGAGTTTGAGACCACATAATCCGAGACCAAGACACTGAGGGATTGAAACCGAAATGAGACCAAGATTTTCAGGGGTTGAGACTAAACCCGTAGCTGATTGAAACAAAGTGAAGGTCAAGGTGTTGATGTTCTCTCGCAAAGTCAAGACCAGAACTCTGATGTTTTACAGTTGAACAAAACTAAGATAATAGCTGGTTGGGACAAAATGAAGACTAAGATACTGA
This sequence comes from Filicampus tigris, assembly GCF_054856515.1. NCBI lineage: Eukaryota > Metazoa > Chordata > Actinopteri > Syngnathiformes > Syngnathidae > Filicampus > Filicampus tigris. The sequence goes on along the minus strand of NC_141226.1, from coordinate 14,384,809 downwards.
GGAGTTGAGAATGCATACTAAAATCAAAGTCGGTAGAAACAAAGTCAATACCACGATTTTGCACTGAGTTGAGGCTAAACTGGGACTAAGACCAAAGCAGGTTGAGAGTCAGTCAAGATCAAGACTCGAAGGGGTTGAGTTTGAGATGAGACTAAGGTCAAATGCAAGTTGAGACCAAAATCAGGTTAAGGGTCATTGAAATCTACAAAATATTCTACTTGATGACATATTTTGGGGTGGTTATGATTGATTTTCAATTCCATCCATAAATGTGTAAAGTTCAAAGGTAAAGCCTTGGTGTACCCTGTATCTTAGTGTTGACTAGGTCTTGACTGGTCCACTATGTCGGAGTCCATGACAAAAACAAATTAAAATGTCACTGAGATGAGACTTTGACACTTTGAGACCAACCTTATGACCAAGACCAACCCTCATGTACTTACAATTGTATTAAATACCCCAGGTTCTTGTTCATTACTGGCATCACGCCATGACAAAAAAAAATATTCTGCATATTGCAACCACACCACACACCCAACATGGTGTAAAAGGGGTTGACTTACTTTTGCAAGGAGCAGAGCCACATTTTCTCCTCGTTCTCGAGGGGCATGTGCAATCCAGTGGAGTATGGCCTCGTAAACCCTGTTTTCCTTTTTCACAATCAGATCATCCCGGTCCAGGATGTCACAGAAGTCGTGAATGGGGAGTTGCCATAACTCATCTGATGTCACAACTTCCTCAAAGTGGTATAGGATGTACTGGTGGGCATTGTCCTCTAGCACCGGAGTGTGGCAATTCTTTGAGAACTGCCAGATGCCAATGCAGTTCTCTGGGCAGAGCCGCTCTATTAGAAATGTGCAACAGGATCGAACGATGCCAATGACGTTGAATTTATCGGCCGCTATCAGCAAATCCTGTACGTTGTCCTCTGTCACAGACACGAAGCTGTTGTATGCGAAGTCGATGAATAGCTGCATTAAGGGAGCTGTCAGACCATGTATGGTGTAGACCCTCTGGTCTGGGGAGGACCAACGTAGAAAGAGGGCTCTGAAAGGAGATATGATTTTTTTTTAAATTTCTTCTAGGGTAGATTGCAGAGGTGGGAGGTAGTCACATATGGTCTAGTGATAAGCAAGTCTCGAGTTACTGAGGCAAAAATTAAGCAAATCAAGTCGAATCCCTACTAAATTTAAAACAAGTTTTGTCATTGCTCGTCTAAAGCAAGTCAATTCAAGTCATACAATCTTCCACAGTTACAGATTACTGTTCACTATTCAGCCACTAGATTAGGCTATGTTAAAATTGGCTGTACTGACACATTCAGAATTGTGTAAATTTTCTAGTCTAGTACTTTATCGTCTGTGAAGTTGACATAGCTTTTACCTGTGTGGGTGGATTTTAAAGTGACAATCAAGTTAGATGTCATTGTTGTTATGTCTTCTCATCTATGAGTTGCAAACTTTGCTTGTGTAATTCTCTCTTTTTTAATTTAATGTATCAAAAACATACTTCTTAAGAACAAGTGAAATGATCTTTGGATCTCCCTCCATGATACTCGCTTCATGAGGTACCACCTGAACCCGGTGTCATAGCATACTGATGGGTTGACAGATTCGCGTGCGCTACACAAAAAGGCAGGTTTTCAAACAGGCAAGGCTTATCAAGTTGAGTCAAGTTTTAGCCAAGCAATCAGTAATATTGACTTCAGTCTGACCTGAGTCAAATCATGTGATGCAAGTCCCCTTCCATTGGTAAATAGTAACATATGACATTAGAGCACGGGTCTTCAATCCTGTTCCTTAAGGGCCGGTGTCCTGCTTGTTTTCCAGATCTCCTTGCTGCAGCACACCTGATTCAAATGATCAGATAATCAGCAAGGTCTGCAGAAGCTGATCCTGATCCTTTGAACCAGGTGTGTTGCAGCAGGGAGAGATGGAAAAGAGGAAGGACACTGGCCCTCAAGGAACAGGATTGAAGACCCCTGCATTAGAGCAACTCACCCAAAGTACGAGCTGCAGTTGCACAGGATGATCTTATGGATGTGAAATTCGACTTTATCGACCGCAATGACGGCGTCGCTCAGTTCTCTCGTTATGCGTAGTTGGTTGTACACGGAGCCAGGCTTGTATGACAACTGTCCATCGTAACTCATCTTGAATTTGTTGCCATGTCTTCAATGTTTTCGACTCAGTGGGAGTCGTGTAGTGAAGCGTAGAATGTTGTAGGCGGGGGGAGTCTTCTGCAATTACATCATCGTGGCATTCTGTGTCAAAAGCCAGGTTGGCGATCTGTGGTGACATCATCCACATCATCAAGGCCTCGGTGCTTTACATTTAAAGCAAACATCACTGGGTTCAACTATAAAACCCCCAATGATATTACAGGGTGACCCAAACAACACGGGCCTCGAAAGATTTGGAATTGGAAAAGTGGAAATTTTAAATGGATTTCTGAAGAAGGTGGCACGGTGATCGATTGGTTAGCACGTCTGCCTCACATTGCAGAGGTTGTGGGTTCGAATCCGGCCTCGGCATTCCTGTGTGGAGTTTGCATGTTCTCCCCGTGCCTGCGTGGGTTTTCTGCGGGTACTCCGGTTTCCTCCCACATTCCAAAAATGTGCTTGGTGGGTTAATTGGACACTCTAAATTGCCCCTAGGTGTGATTGTGAATGGTTTTTTTTGTCTCTGCACTGTAATTTGCTGGAAACCAGTTTGGGGTGTCCCCCGCCTACTGTACAAAGACAGCTGGGATAGGCTCCAGCACGCCCGCGACCCTTGTGAGGATAAGCGGATTGGATAATGGATGGTTGGATGGATGGATGGATGGATGGATGGATGGATGGATTTCTGAAGAAAAGGCCAATGAGTATAATGTTTTAAGGTGATGATCTAAACTCAATAAACTAGTTATATGTCAAGTTGCACTTTATTCAGTGAAAAAAAAAAAATAGAGTTGATGTCTAGTGATAGTTGGATCCCGTTTTACTTGGGTCACCCTGTACAATAAGACAATAACCATATCCTATATTTAGTCTCCCCCCAAAGACAAAGGTGAGTTGTGAACATTAGAATTTGGGTTGCCAGATTTGCCCCCTTAACTAAACATAGGGAAAGAAAGGTTCTATTGACCTGGAGTGGAAATGAGACATTTTCAAGCCAACTAATGGTGGAACTCCAAAACTCTAACCCCCATATATACATTCCCAATACCATACATACCTGATTCTGTATCAGTCTAACTCAGAAGATACTCATCCCACCAAAAAGTGAACTAAGAATATCAGAATTTAGGTTGTCACACATTCACTGCCAACATTGCCATTTGCATATTTGGTATATATAGCCAACAATGGCAGTGAATAAGTAACCTAAACATGTGATCAAGGAAAGTCTCTGGACCTGGAGTGGAAAAGTTTGAGCCACCACTATTGCGGAAATTGTGTGGCGCTTAAATGGTGCTCTGTACGAGACCCCCCAATGGTGCCCCTAGCCCCACCACAATGTATTCCTCCTTCCTCCTCCAACCAGTCACTCCCACTATATGATAAAAATTAGTTTTGGTTACATTTTATTTTAAATACAAATTAGAACAAAGATGTTTTGCCTCTCATCTGAGAAGGCCTCATTCATCAATTTATGGAATGAGGTTTGGGTAGTACTGCACCAGCCTGAGTTGATGTGGAAAACCCAACTGTTTATGCTCCAAGTTGGAGGCTCGCACCACCACTACGAATGGTAACATTCTTTTGTGATGCACAACCACCATTGGCCATTATGGTCGTGATGTTGCTCAGTGTTGACTTGACTCCCTGTTAAGTAATGAGAAAAAAATACAGCATATCGTAAATCAGTTTCAAATCAAACTTTTAAAAAAGCACAAAAATGTATTTTTAGATAAATATTTTATTGACCCCTAAATAAGAGATTTGTCTCGATTGTTCACATCAGAGGAAACTCACAAAATAAAAAAGTATGACTCAGCATATTTTGTAGTGATGACTTTTTTTCCTCCTCTTTTATTCAGTTTTTCCATCATGGCCGTGAAATTTTCAGTTGATACTTTACATTTGGATATCATCGTCCATTTCTGTCATATCGTCTTCCAAGAAGAGCAATGGTAGATCGTTTCGAATGATAGCACATTGAGTCATGTTGCAGAGTCCAGTCATAACGCAACAAGTCAGACCGCTACGAGAAATCCGCATGTCGCTGGCTGGAGACCACAGACCAGTAGTTAGGTCATAGTACTCCACGTGACTGGTAGTGGAGACACCGTTGTAACCCCCGGCGACAATGAGACAATCCTCCACTACTTCGATGCCAAAGTTGCTTCGGGGGCATTGCATAGGGGGCAACACGATCCAGTTGTTAGTTCGAGGGTTGTAGGCCTCGGCACTGGTCAGGCGCACTTCACCATCGTAACCTCCAACCTTAAGGAACAGAACCTTAATTAATCTTATCACCAATGAAAGAATACTACATCAAATTTGCTCAGTGCAACGTAATTAAACCGGTTTAAAATGTATATATTTGTTATATTGCAGACCACTTCTGATTATGTGAAAATGTGACAATTAGTGTCCAAAAATGTGAACAAATACATTGTGTCCCAATTTTTTTAATTGCAATCTGTGTATTATCCAAAAATGCATTTCCAAAAGATTGAAACCAAAGATTTTTGTGCCTTAAAAATACTGTCCAAAAACATGTCCCGAAAATGTGTGCCAAGTGTGTTGCAAAATTTCTGTTGTAAATGCAGTCGAATTGTATGTCCAAAATTTTGTGTCCCATGCGTGGCCAAAATTTGGTTGACAAAGATTTGTGCTCAAAAGTATTTAAAAATGTGTACTTTTTGGTCACGCATTTTTGATGACGCAAATTTTGGGACACAAAAATCTTACTGTAACTTACTGCATAAACATGGTCAGCAAACCCAATGACTCCAACGCCACTGCGACGGCTGCTCATTGGGGCCATCACTGTCCACTCATTGGTCTCTGGGCTGTAATATTCAGCCGTTTGCAAGGGCTCGTTTCCATTAAAGCCGCCGCAAATATAAATCTGGAATCAAAGGGCGTGACGGGTGATGAATTCGAATAGGCTTGTATGACAGACATCCACCTTCAGGTTCCACCCACCTTGTCATTGAGGGTGGTGCAGCTAGCATCGCTCCTCTGTTCGTGCATACTGGTAATAAGAGTCCACTGGTTGGTTTCGGGCGTGTAATACTCCGCTGTCTTAAGTCTTACATGTCCGTCATAGCCCCCTAATGCAAAGATGCACCCATTTAGCACCGTGACGCTCACATAGCATCGGCGAGAGTGCATGGGCGCCACTTCCTGCCAGGAGCGCGTTTTCAGGTCAAAGCGGCTGACAGTGTTGTAGTGTTCTGTGCCATCAAAGCCGCCCAGACAGTAGATGGCGTCATTGAGAAAGGTGGCGCCGCAGTACGCTCGGGGTTGGTCCATATTGTCAAACATGTAGTCCCAACAGTTGGCGTGGACGTCATACACCTCGATGCACTCGGTGGCACTCGGGCCGCTCCAACCACCGATGGCCAGCAGGATAGCAGAAGGCAGGCGAGGACGAGCCACCAAGTTGCAGTATGCAGACACGGAGTTTCTCGCCATGTGACTAATGACGCGTGATGCAAAGGAGACCATCTCCTGGCATTCACGGCTGTTCTGCACCAGCTGGTTAGTCAGCACGTTGATGGTGATGTACTCCTGACTTGTCAGTGCAAGACGGACCTGCAGCACAGTGGCAAGAAGATTTTTTTCGGGGTTGTCACTAAAGTCTTATTCGGATAACCATTGTCAGCGTTCGTCAACTTCAGCACTGAGAACTAAAGAATTTGTTAATGAAGGTACATTATCGGTTTTTGACAAGGAAGGGATGGTTGTTTGGCGCAAAGTTATCAAGAGGGTTGCAATCGGGTGTTCTGCCAAGTATTTGATAGGGGGCGACCGATTGTTTGGCACCAAAGGCCGGGGTTAGAACAATTGTTTGATGAAGTTTTCAAGGAGGATTGTACTATTTGGTGAATTTGTCAACTGGGGAATCACTGGTTTGGTGACGATGAGAAGGGAGATCAGTTGTTGAGCCATGTTTATGATGGGGGTTTTATTTTGTAATTTTTTTGGGGCACAAAGTGTTGCAATTGTGTTAAGCAAAGTTGTCAGCGGGGGAAATCGTTGATGTTGATGGGGGGATTGATCAGTGAAGTTGTGGATGGGAAACTGAGTGATTGGTGTGAAGTTACTACCAGGGTGTGTTTAATTGGGGAAGTTGACAGTTGATTGGCCCAAGTCATGGACAAGAGGGTGTGATCAATTTCCGGCCAGGTAGAGAATGGCGGGGGATCGATTGATCAGTACAAAGATGTTGATGATGGGCCAATTGATTCTTCAACTACCTTGTGATCAGGGGTTCAGCCAAGTTTTGATGGGGAAGATGGCTTGTTTGGCAATGGGATCAGTTGTAGGCCAAGTTGTCATCAGGGGCTGGGATTGTTTGGAAAACTTGCCAATGGGGGGGACCGGTTGTTGATGGAGAGATCAATTGTATGGTACAAAGTTGCCACCTGAGTGTTTGGAACGATGTTGGTGATTGGGTGCAATCAATTCAAGATTGAAAGTTGTCAAGGGGACGATAGGTTGTTTGCCAAAGTTTTTTGAAGGAGGAGTGGTTGTTTGAAGTAGTTGGAATGGTTGACTAAGCAAAAAGTGTTGGTTGCCATGGGAAGAAGTTTTCAAGGTCGGTATGGCTAATTGTCCGGTGAAGTTGTCTACAGGCGGTTACAGATCATTCGGCACATAGATGTCAACAGGGCAACCCCTGATCCATTTTTCAGAAGAGTTGTCAAGTAAGCGGGGCTCGTGATCAGTTGTTTGGCGAGTGTACTAGACAACTGATTGTTGAGCATGACACTGTCGACAGAGATATTGACTGTCTACAACTGGCTCAGTTAGTTTTGGTCTGTTTTGCCTCCCACGTGACTCGAACCCTGATGACTGTGGTTGGTTTTTGCTGTGGTTGATGTAAATTCATCTTACCTTGGCCAGGAGTATCGGCATGTTTCTGCCCCGCTCCCAAGGCTCTTGTGCAATCCAGTGCAGGATGGCCTCGTAAACGATGTTCTCCTTTTTCACGATCAGGTCATCTCTGTCGAGCATGTCACTGAAATCCTGCATGGAGAGTTGCCGCAACTCGTCTGACGTTGCGACCTCCTCAAAGTGGTATAAAATATAATTGTAGGCATTGCTCTGCAGTTGTGGGGTGTGGCAGTTCCTTGTGAACTGCCAGATGCCGATGCAGTTCTCCGGGCAGAGTTGCTCCGTTAGAAACGCGCAGCAGATTTCGACGACACCTATGACGTTGAACTTGTCGGCGGCTATCAACAAGTCCTTGACATTGTCCTCTGTCACCAACACACAGCTGGTGTATGCAAAATCAATGAAAAGTTGCATTAAGTGAGCTGTAAGCCCTTGTATGGCATAGACCTTCTGGTCTGGAGTGGACCAACGCAGAAAGAGGGCTCTGAACATCGGGCACACAGAGAAAAGATTTCAATTTCATTTCTTAAAATGTACAAATGACTGACGACCAGGATTCTCAAATTTAGGGAATTGAGACATTTTTCCAAGCACTTCCTTCTAACCCTAACATCTGTAATAACTATATCTACCCCTAAATGCCAACTGATTTATTTAAAAGCTTGCAATGTTTCGATTTTTTTTTTTGTATGGTTGGGAAGTTATAAAGACAATACTGTAAAAAATGTATTCTGTCAGATTTGTGTGGCATGTCACATTCATTTCATTTGATTGGTCAAAAGTTAATTTGGAAGGACTAACTGTTTTACTGTCTTTGTCTCCTGACCCCACTTTGAGAACCACTGGTAAAACACAATGTTTGAAATGAACACATTGACAACATGCCCTGCGATTGTCTGCAACCAGTTCAGGATGTACCCCAACTACTGCCCGAAGACAACTGGGATAGGCTCCAGGAGGCCCGCGATCCTCGTGAGGATAAGCGGTTCGGATAACGGATGCATGGGTGGATGGACATTGACAACAGTTGTTTTTTCAGCTCTACAGTTCTTCAACTCAAACCAGATCTTTTACTTGTGAGGGGCGTACTTACCCAAAGTACGGGCTGCAGTTGCACATGATGATCTTATGGACGTGAAACTCCACATGATCGACTATGATAAGTGCGTCGCTGAGTCCTCGGGTCTGTCGCAGTTCATCGTACACACATTCTACGCACTTGCTTGCAAGTCTACCATCCACGCAATTCATCTTGAATTTTGACCATTTCGTTACACTTTGGAGTCCTGCCGAGTCGCGGCACAAATGACATGCAGCAAAGTGACTGGGTGCGGTGCGGCAGGGTGGGGTCATGCCATTACATCACAATGATGTCCTGTGTCAAAAGCTGCCTGGCGCATCATCAAAGCCCCCGCACGTTAGAATTAAGGAAAACATCACTGGTCCACAATTTTTTAATTCCTACAACCACAAACAACAAATTTGTAACAAATTCAAGCCAAACAAGTCCGCCAAGGTTAAACCACAGCAACTGGCTCTTGGTTGTTAAGGGTCTAGTACTCATTTCAACTTGAATGAAAAGGGCTTCTTCATTTCAAAATATTAGGTGTGGAGTCCCTCTTTTTATTTTTCCAGTTGGCGGTGGTTACGTGAGTTGTTTGTGACTAACCATCCTACATACCAACCAGTCGCTCACCTGCCTGGTGGCAAAACGACTCCTGAGATGCCACTTTTGCCATGGAGTCAGACAATCTTTGAGGGAGAGACGTCAGGACGGTGTTGTAATTGAACAAGACAAGTGATTGCATAAACCACCTCTGCTTAAAGATGGCCTTCCTAGATTGACATAGTTGGCTTCTTTCACACCTCTTTCAAACCATCTCTCCTCACTGTTCAGAATTTGGCCATTGTTGTCCTCAAGGACCGTCGCTTCTCTTTTGGTGCGTTGCGAACTGCTAACTCTGGACCTGAAGAGGCTGCCCCCTTAGCTTAGTTTGTTGCTTTCTCTAATATTGGAGTCACTGCACTCCGCACCAAACTACGCTACTCTGACCTGCATTAACAACATTGCTGTGGTTAATTCTATGGATTTTGTCCTTGGGGTGCACCAACGTTGTCTGAGGGGGTCGCTGGTTTTTAAGCAAATCAGTTTATGTTTGGGGCGGCACGGTGGTCGACTGGTTAGCACGTCCGCCTCACATTCAGAGGTCGTGGGTTCGATCCCGGCTCCGGCCTCCCTGTGTGGAGTTTGCATGTTCTCCCCGTGCCTGCGTGGGTTTCCTCCGGGTACTCCGGTTTCCTCCCACATTCCAAAAACATGCATGGTAAGTTGATTGGACTGTCTAAATTGCCCCTAGGTGTGATTGTGAGTGCGGATGTTTGTCTCTGTGTGCCCTGCGATTGGCTGGCGACCAATTCAGGGTGTCCCCCGCCTACTGCCCAAAGACAGCTGGGATAGGCTCCAGCACGCCCGCGACCCTTGTGAGGATAAGCGGTGTGGATAATGAATGAATGAATGAGTTTATGTTTGGGGAAAACTCCTTCCCAATTTCTCTGACAAACCACTTGCGTTAGGGAGCATCACATTCCGCCTTCTGTTTTTATCTTCAGTATCAGGTGTAGTGGTCCATCTTCACACTCGCCACTAGGTGTCGCACTTGCCCTAGTAATGTATGGTTCAGTTGTACGTATATTTCAGTTGGAGACGCCGCCTCTCGGTCACGTCAGCTTTGAGTTTGATCAGCAAGTGGCGATGCAGATCAAAATGGCAACCCCCTCAAATAGATAAAGACAGGCAGATTGATCTGTCTAATTTATATTCCACAAACAATATTAATTACAATACCGTGTTTAGTGGTGGCACATAGAACATAAAAAAAAGACCATTTTTAATGTGGTCAGTAATTCTTCCGTTAGTGGTATGAAGGCACCATCTTGTGGTACATGAGATTATCACTGAAATAAATGCTGGAATTGTTCATAATACATTGTACATTTTTGAAGTACAGTTCAGTTTTGTTTATGTTTGAAGTACCATGATACCTTGAGTCGAATCTGTCAAGAAGCACAGCTTCACCTAAAAAGTATAGACTGTAAATTGATGTGTTGGTGAACTGAGGTTCCACTTAAACTTCCATCCATCCATTATCTGTGCCGCTTATCCTCACAAGGGTCGTGGTGCGTGCTGGAGCCTATCCCAGCTGTCTTTGGGCAGTAGGCAGGGGACACCCGGAATTGGTTGCCAGCCAATCGCATGTTTGTCCCACACAAAGACAAACATCCGCACTCACAATCACACCTAGGGGCAATTTTAGAGAGTCCAATCAACTTACCATGCATGTTTTTGGAATGTGGGAGGAAACCGGAGTACCCGGAGAAAACCCACGCAGGCACGGGGAGAACATGCAAACTCCACACAGGGAGGCCGGAGCCGGGATTGAACCCACGACCTCTGAACTGTGAGGCGGACGTGCTAACCAGTCGACCACCGTGCCTCCACTTAAACTTGATTGCGCAATTATTATTTTTTTAACCTCACTCAGGCAGTCGAGGTTCCGAAGTGCACTCGTAACGCAAATCACTGCTCGCAACACTAGGCAACAAAGTGTTGGCTCGTTTCTCGTACTTGTAAATTGGGTCACTTGTATGTCCATTCAGTGCTGTACAATACATTTGCACTTACTCTTAGAACTGTCTGTTTTCTAACATAATTTTGGTCCAATTTATTTTTAGCTTTTATGTCCAATAAAATACTGTAGTCCTGAGGTGGTACATTTTTTTTTACTCCTTTTGCATTAAAAGTTAAAATGTTTTTAACAAGCACAAAGAATCTAGCTGTCTTGTTTCAACTTTTGTGGATAACCATGACTTAAATAACTGAGAATCTAAAAAATGTATAAACAAAAAGGGCATCGTTACAAGGGTTATCCTTGGACCAGCAAGGAATCCAGTTCCAACATCTGCCGGGATTGTCCTGATCTGAAAACTTGAGCGTACATGGTCTCGCCCGGTCCTGTGTGATGTCCCACCATTGAGTAGGTAGAGTTCGGAGTAGCGTCATCATGGCAATTATTGACATTCATATTTTGCGCCATGCTGAACTCCTGCAAGTAAATCAAATAAAAATGTTTACCTATTTGGTTTCAATGCCTTTTGATAAACTGTAGGATTCAAGGACTCACCTGAGGGCATTCATGTTGCCCGGTCTGTCTTTGTCTTCCTTGTAGGATATCAGCACAATTCAGTAAGAATTTTGTGAAAATAACATGAACCACAGATTGTAGCCAATAATTTATCGCCTTCCCCGCAGTTGTAAACCAATCAGAACAATGTATTAGGGTTTAGATAAAGGTCTAAAGTGCTAGGGCCTGAGGACAGAAGTTAGTTCTACTATGGTAAATTGGACTTGGGTTAGTGTTGTATAAGTGGCAGTACTTGGGATAATGTAAGGCAGTGATTCTCAACCAGTGTGCCGTGTTAAATTGTTCAATGTCAATTATTTTGACAAAGAAAATGTACTTCTATTAAAAAAAAAAAAAAAAAATCTGTTTGTTAATGTATTCATGCCGACCACGCATAGTAACACGCAAAACAATATCTTCCACTAGATGACAGAAGATGCATAATAACCCTGTACAGCCACTTTTTGTGAATCAGGGTTTTGCTAAGTGAAATATGTGCCTTGGCCAAAAAAGGTTGAGAAACACTGAAGTAAGGGGACAACGTTTAAGACTAGGGCAAGAGTAAGTGTGTGTGGTTCGGTGTCACCGTTAGGACTAGGGTTGGAAGGGTTCAGGATTTAAGATTGTGATGAAATGGTACTGGTGTTAATGTATGTATAATGGGATATCACGGTCAGGGTATGAGGAGAAGGATTATGAGAGGTTCACGATTCGCATTAAACGATACCAGCATTAGTGTGAAGGAGGCAATAGTTGGGGTATGAGAACAAGGTTTGGGATTTACAAGTGTAATGGTGGACCACGGTTATGATTAGTGTCCGGGTTTTTGGACAAGTGTTTTGTTAGGTTTAATAATTCGGGTTAGTGTAAAGGAGGGAATGAGTACAAGGTTTAGGGTCAACAGTGGTAGTCTTGAATTGTTTAAAACTACAAACACCTTAGGACTTGAGTGGAACAACAATGAGCCAAACTTACTTTTGATAGCAAATATGATAAGGCCAAGGACAGCTAATCCTAAAATCACTGGGATCCAGATCCAGTTGACTATTGAGCTTTCTTTGGAAGCTGTGGAAAAAATACAAAATAAAATCAGCTTTTCAAAGAAGTCAACACAAACATTTTTTTCAAGAATATGGTCTATTCAGGCCCACTAGTTGAAACACGGCATTCTGATTAATATTGCGTTTGTGGAATATGAGTTAAGCAGCAAAATCCACCCGTTTTTAGCCATCTCAGGGGCGGCCATTTTGTCACTTCTGTCGACTGAAAATTACACAAATTCTCAGGGCTCAGATAACGACCAATGATGGCTCAACTTCGGAAAACAGGGGAGCTGTGATTGCTCGTTACCTGTGCCCTGGACAACTGTGATGTCATTTTCAATCAACAGAACACAAGTGACAAAATGGCAGCCCTCAGTGATGGCTAAAAACGGGTGGATTAACCTTTATTCCACAAACACAATATTTATCAGAATGCCTTCTTTCAACTAGTGGGCCTGCATAGAACATATTCTTGAAATCAAATATTTTTGGCTTGACTTCCTCTGCAAGCCCCTAACACGCTGGCTGGCTTTTTCCTAGCTGGTTTTCATAAGCCGCACAGGATCTCTGTGTGAAAGTATGCGTAGCCACAAACTGACTTTCAGTAACAGCAGCAATGTCCTGCCTTCACTGAGTTTGGTACCATTCTGGCTGCGCTACACCACTTTTGCAGGATCTCTGCTCGAAAGTAGCTAGAAATACAAATCCGGCCTCTGCTGGGTCCTGAATAACAGACCCAAGCCCACTAGATTCCGGGTTATACAGCATACTCACGTTGATGGCAGACTTGTTGAACCGACATTGCGTCCTGGCTATCGCTAACCCGGTTGCTGTGCTTGCACACGATAGAGGAATTGAAGACAAAGGCCTCAAGATCCGCATCTGACAGCTGGCTTCCGTCCGGAGTGCAGTTATCATGACGGCATCCAAAAGTGGCATTGAGGTGAGTTTTGTCAGTCCTGCAGATCACCGTCAAGTTACAGGAGTCCGAGGCGGCCCGCACTGACGCCACCTCCAGCTTGACGGGAGATACTGCGGCTGTAAAGTCAACTAGTTAGTGTACAGGTGGAAAATAAACCTCCAGTTGTGTTGTTTTGCGGGGACAGAAATGATACTCATGTCCCGCCCATTTTCATTCAGGTCTAGTCAATGGCTATAATTGGGTACCCTTTCCTCATATGGTTTCTCCTTGCCTTGTCTTTTTATCACAGTTTATCAGGTTGTGTGTATGTGTGTGTGTGTGAGTGCAGATGTGCTTGTGGATATACCTTTGTGTATGTTGGGAGGGAGGGAGCGGGTTTTTTTTTTTTTGACGTTGTATTTTCAATGTTTTTATTGCACAACACTTTGAGCTGCATTTTCATGTATGAAAAGTGCTATCCATCCATCCATGATCGATACCGCTTCCCCTCACAAGCTGGCTTCGGGCTACCCTGAATTGGTAGCCAGCCAATCGCAGGGCACACAGAGACAAACATCCGAACTCACAATCACACCTAGGGGCAATTTAGAGAGTCCAATCAACTTACCACGCACGTTTTTGGAATGTGGGAGGAAACCGGAGTACCCGGAGAAAACCCACGCAGGCACGGGGAGAACATGCAAACTCCACACAGGGAGGCCGGGATTTGAACCCACGACCTCTGAACTGTGAGGCGGACTAGCTAACCAGTCGACCACCGTGCCGCCCTGAAAAGTGCTATATGAATAAAATGTGATTGATTGATAATCGCACAGGGTCAAATTGATGTGTGATGATCAGTGATGATCCAGAGTTAGTCTGATGTTTAACACTCCCTGACTCTAATTTTCAGTTAGCAATGTTTCTCGGTCAATTTAACCCCGGGTATTTTTTAACACTCTTGTAAATGGTCTTTGGCTTGTAGAGCGCTTTTCCACCTATTAAGGCACTGACATCACATCTACTGATTGGTAGTGTAGCATCAGGAGCAACTGGGGATTCAGTATCTTGCTCAAGGAAACTTTGACATGGTCATCAGAGCTGGGCATCATCTATTTCCCATCTGGAAATAGGAAAAAATAAATAATAAAACAGTATTGTGTACTTTGCGGTCCTCCAGACGTAATAACATGTGCTCCATATTGTTTTTATTTCACTGATCACCGCGCTGTGTGTGTTTGTGTGTTGTTTTTGTTTGATATTTTTTCTTGGTTCGGCGGCGTCTCTGCTCGTGCGGCACCTGCTTGTGGCGTGAAGATTGCGTTCTCGACGCCGATTGGCTGTCGCTGACGAGCGATGGAACGCGACCTCGTGGTTGAATAAATATGCAGGACGTAAGGCGGTGGCGGTTAGGCAATGCCCAGCTCTGATGGTCACAATAGCCAGGGATCAAACCCACACAACCTCTGGGTTGGGAGACGACCACTCTACCAATGAGCCATGCTGTTCATTTTCAGGAACAGTCATTTTCCTGGATCATTTTGACTGGCGGCATGATGCATTTTTAAGGAGCAATAATGTTGCTGGGTCAATTTGACCCATTGCATGTTTAAGCCTCCGGTTACGTTTGGTTTTCAGTAACAGCAACAATGTCCTTGGGTCATTTTGACACAGGGCATGATGTGTTAGATTTCCAGGAACACAAATGATGTTGCTGGGTCACTTCAGTATGTTGAGCCTTTCTGTTATGTTTTACAGGGAGACAAGTAATGTTCCTGGGTCAATATGAGCCATGGCATATTTAACAGGCCCTTTATGTTCGTTTTTCAGTAACACCAATAATGGTCCTGGGTCATGGATTTCATCGTTTCATGGAGCAGGACTGATGTACCTGGGTCAGTTTGACCCGAGGCACATTGCGTGCATTTTTCAGGAACAATGATGATTCTGAGTGAATTTGACTTGTGGGCATGTTTAACCAATTATGTTTGTTTCTCAACAACAGCACCGATGTTTCTGGGTCAATTTGACCCGGTGCATCTTTAAGACTGCCGTTATATCTGTGTTTTTCTTTAAGAGCAGCACTGATATTCTTGTGACATGTTTAACTCGTTCATTTCAGGAAGTGCAATAAATTTTATAATATAACATATGGTAAGACCATCAACAACCATTTAATTCAATGACATACCTTGAATGTGAACTTGGTATTCGGCCAACTTTTTTCCTTTACCGCTGAGTACTGCAGTGTAGAGTCCAGCATCCCGCTCTTGTACATTTCTTAATATCAAGGAGAAGTTGTCTAGTAGCTCCACACTTTCGTTGTACTCTGGATATATATACATGTCTCTTTTGTTTTTGCCTGATCTTAAAATGTCGGAACTTGTGTTGACTCTCCAAAAGAAGAGGTCATTACTCGGTGTAAAATTGATAGGATTCTTCACGTCCAAACCTACGTCTGCTCCCAACTTTACAAACTTGCTCTCTGCTCCAGACCCTAAAAAATAAATAAATAAATAAATAAAACACAACACCAGACTAAAATAACGTCACAATATACCAGTGAATAACCGATCAAAATAACATAAAACTTTTGTATTATGTTATTTTGACTTTCCAGAGGGACTTTGTCAAGAAAAATATGTTACATTTTAATTTTTAAAAATGACGTTTGGAGAATACATATTTCTTGTAATATGTGTATATATATATATATATATATATATATATATATATATATATATATATATATATATATATATATATATACATATATACATATATGTATATGTATACATATATATATATATATATATATATATATATACATATATATATATGTATATGTATATATATATATATATATATGTATATATATATATATACATACATATATATATGTATATGTATATATATATATATGTATATGTATATATATACGTATATATATACATATACATATATATGCATATACATATACATATATATATATATATATATATATATATAGTACAGTTTAATAAGCTTTGTTTATTCCCATTCGAGCGTCTCCATGCAAATAAAGCAGAAGCCACACCAGACAAACATGCAATTTCCTTGTGAGTTTCACGAGTCACTTCTTTACAGCACAAATTCAATAATTTTTGAGCTTGTGGCCAAATGAGCGAAGGTCAGCAATGTGACTGGACTATCACGATTTTTTTTAACCTGAAAAATGCTACTTTTCCTACAAATAGCTACAATTTATTAAAATAAAAAAAATAAAAAATAAAAAAATAAAAAAACACTTTTTATGCAATTTAGATTTTTTTTTAATGCTGTATTCTTGTAATATACATTGTTTTAAACTTGAAAAAGCAGCTTTTGGTTAAAAAAACAAAACAAACATTGCTACATATGTAATTCTACTCGTTGGCTACACGTACTTCCTGGTAATATGGCTTATATGAACGAAAAGATACAAGATACAACTTTGGAGTCTCTTCCTCCAACATTAAGCCAAAGAACAAATAAAAAGCGACGCGTTTTACCTTCTGTTTGCAGCAGACAGACGAACAGCGGACAGACGACCAAAAATACAGCCAGCTCCATGGCGTGCTAAAGGGGAAGTAAGCACTTTGACTATTCACGATGGCAACCACAAAATATGGATGAAAAAACAACACAGCTATGTGTATTGATTCTGCTATGTTTTTATCCATGTAACATTATCTCATACGATATTTACCGTTTTTCATTCATTCATTTATCTGACAATAAAAATTCAAGCTGCGAGCAGCGATGTGTTTTTAAAGTGTTTTGCATTATGGCATTGAACTTCGCTGACAAGCTGGGAAAACACGGAATGACAAAAACTCAAATCGGTGCTTATTTACGATTGTACATCTGCCTAGCATGCAGTATCACTCTAAAAACAGTTGGGTTAAAAATAACACAATTTTGGGTCAAAAATGGACCAATCCAAAAATTGGGTCCATTTCCCTTCTTGCCTTCTTGCGTCGTGTTGTACAAAACTGCCCAAATGTTTGGGTTTGTTTTGGATGAAACTGCCCAAGTTTTTGGGGTTGTTTTGTACAAAACTACCCATTTTTTGGAGTAAGAAAATTGGGTCAAGTTGACCCAAATAGTGAATCGGTCCATGTTTTTACCCAAAATTGTGTTATTTTTAACCCATTAAGGCCTAAAGCGCCTGGCTCAACAGCTCCCCAAAACCTAAGGTCGTGTTTGGAATTACCCTTGATACCCTGAAATTTTCCCAGAAATTCAACACCTAAAAATAATTCATATCTCAGCCCCTGTAGCAGACAGAAACATCATTCCGAAAGAATTTGAGATCTTCGACATGTGGCTTCCTCACAGATCCGAGTTTATTAATCGTTACTGTTTCCATCAAAGAGGTAAAAATAAAGTGTCAGTGCAAGAGAAGCACTATCTTTCATTTTTAAAAATCGAGTGGTAACTACAATCTTCTATTCTGTTACAAAGACGTCGATATTGTCCTTGCCTACAAACATATATCTTAACCATATCTCACGTTCGACTAACTCTACTGGATCAAAATCCACAATCGCGTCGTCTATATCACTGCCGTTATTCAGCAGCTCCCGCAACTGCGGGTTCCGCCATTATCACTCGAAAGAATTCCGGAACATCCTCCGCGGGTTTACGACACCGTCACGTGTATATTCTGATGCATTTCATTGGTTAAGAGACAGCGGATTAAATAATAAATAGAAAATGACGTATACGCTCTCTCTGCTTTAAGGCTAGAAAGACGCTCTAGTGGTAGAAACGCGGTTATGCGCTGCCGTCCTTAATGGGTTAACCCAATTGTTTTTAGAGAGTATGTGGCCCAAATTTGGTTGCAAATGTCTTAAAAGGGATTAGAGGAAGAAACCCTTGTGGACTTCTTGTGGTTTTGTGGGCATGGCTTCCTTCTTTCTTGGTAGTGTCATAGTAGACGTTGCCAAGAAATATGTTGCTAAGAAAAACTGGATGCGGCACGGTGATCGACTGGTTAGCACGTCCGCCTCACAGTTCAGAGGTCGTGGGTTCGATCCCGGCTCCGGCCTCCCTGTGTGGAGTTTGCATGTTCTCCCCGTGCCTGCGTGGGTTTTCTCCGGGCACTCCGGTTTCCTCCCACATTCCAAAAACATGCATGGTAAGTTGATTGGATACTCTAAATTGCCCCTAGGTGTGATTGTGAGTGCGGATGTTTGTCTCTGTGTGCCCTGCGATTGGCTGGCAACCAGTTCAGGGTGTCCCCCGCCTACTGCCCAAAGACAGCTGGGATAGGCTCCAGCATGCCCCGCGACCCTTGTGAGGAGAAGCGGTACAGATAATGGATGGATGGATGGAAAAACTGGATCTCCAGAATTTCTCGGTTACTGGATTTTCGTGTCTCACAGCGAGTCAGCCAATTTTGCCACCACGCTCAGCCCGCACGCAAAGACGAAAGGTTAAATCTTTCATCTGTCCAATCTATGAGGTACCAATTTTGTTGCAGTCGGACAAAATGGGGCAGCATGGCTCAGTGGTAAAGTTGTCCTCTCCCACCCCCGAGGTTGTGGATTCGATCCCCCGACCATTGTGACCATGTTGAAGTCTCTTTAAGCAAGATACTGCCCCACCCCCCTCCCCCCAGTTGCTCCCAATGCGTCATCAGTACACTGAAGAAAGTTTCTGTTGAATTTGCTCAATTTTATTTCTTCAAGTGGTTGCACGAAATATAAACTTGTCACTTTAACATTGGATCTTGAGAATACACATGCATGCAAACTGACTGTACTACAGAGGAAGCCAGTGGCAGTTGTCAAAAGAGGAACTTGTGTGTGGGTGGAGACAGTCACTCAAATCCGTTTTTTTTGAGTGATCCGTTTGCAAGCACTCACACGCACGCACGTGTCATTATTTGAATTTTCCACTGAAGGCTGCCAGCTCAAAAATATTTTGTTCTTTTGTGCTAAAAAATATAAATCTTTTTATAAAAACAATTCAGATTTGTTTGTTTTTTACCAAAAATAAAAACCCAAATAACCAAAATAAAAAAAAATAAAAAATATACAATTTCATTCTTGTAAAACAGACATGTCCAGCTTCAGTCCTCAAGGGCCACTTTCCTGCCGGTTTTCCAGCTCTCCTTGCTGCAACACACCTGATTCAAATTGAATTCCAGTCCACTATGTCTGAAGAAGCTTGATAACGATCATGATCCGCCTGTTGTAAGATTATGACTCTTTTAAATACAAAAATCCTAAATAATCCTAAAAAAAAAAATACAACTTTATTCTACTAAGATTTTAAGAAAAGGTTTTTTCCCAAATTCAGAATTTATAAACAAAAAATTCAGATTTTGTCTAGAATAGAAAGCTTTTTCTCATGATTACTACTTTCCCCCAAAATACAACCTAATTCTTGTACAAAAAATATTTTTTCTTATAAGAAAAGTGTGGCTATATTTCAACTAAATAAAATCAATATGAAATGTGATCCCAAAAATAGCTTTATTCCTGTAATATTAAGACTTTTGTTCTTAAAGGTAATTAAAGTGTATCAATATTTTTTAAATGTGACTTTCTCCCCCCAAAAGTGACATTATTCTTGTAGTATTGTATTTTTACTTTTTCACGTGTGACCCTAATATTCCTTCCCAGTCCACATTAAAAGGCATTTGTAAGGTGTCCAGTAAGTGCCACCCCAACAGGGGGCACTATGAGGCCGTTTCAGGCAATCAAAAGCCTGAAGAAAGTCATTCAGGAAAGGAAAGGCACAATGGCAACACTGGTCGGTACTGACGGCTCCTCTGGCCCGCGGGTCGCTCTCCCTCTCCAGCACCGGTGCTGGTTGTGGTAGCAGCCAACATGGCGGAGACCGCGGGTAAACATGTGCATGTGCCTGTTGGGCCGTCCATCCGCCAGCCCAGCCCTAGCTGGCTCCGAGGCAGCCTGGATTATCCTGCCAGTATGCTAAACGCCCTGCAATTGTAAGTCCACACGGATCAAACTTTGTAAACTTCCGAGACAATTTCGCAAGGACTCACCAATTGCATCTGCCGTCATTGATAAAGCACCGCTGGCGCATCTGTGATATTCCAACCTGTACACTCATTATGTCCTTTTTAGCAAAGTGAGATGCGTGTTCACTTGGAGAGAATATTGACTGATAAAGTGCCGCCAGCTACGGTCCTGTCAGTGTCAATTTGGCTGCGTAAGCAAATACTTCATGTACTGCAGTACTGCAAGTGACCCTCTCAGCGGCCACGGCCTTCCACAGAATCGCCTGTGGCTTGGTCAACTCGTGGCAAGAATGTAAAGGGATTGACAGAAAAATCAACATTTTTCCGTTTTTTTTTTTTTTTTTTTTTTTTTTAATTCTGACAGGCCCCCAACATCCGTAGGCACCCGAGCTCAAACCTAGGTAAGCCCATTGCTAAGGGTCACATACCAGAAACTGCCACAGCGCTTGACAACAATGAGGCAGCTGGGTAAACTTTTATTGACAATTGCTTAAAGTGCTTTCAACTAAGTTTAAACCGGTATTTAAATGAGCAGTCTAGGAGTTCGTGTTACGGTGTGACTTCATCTCTGACAGTGTTTACAGTACACATCAAATTTGCATCATCTCCTTTACATGTGCAACAATCTGAACACTTGTCACTTTAACAATGGATACAGAAAGCACACATGCACTCAAACTGACACTACCACAGGAAACCAGTGGCAAGAGTCATGGGGGGAGGTTTCGAGTGGGTCGAGACTTTGAGTAACTCCAATACTTGAATTTTCCACTGAAGGCTGCCAGCTCATTTATTCCCCTGAACAGCACACACGTGCTATTGTCTCATGAAAACAGCACATGATAGGTTAGATCATGTTATGGCGTCTTATGTTAAAATTCTTAACATACTACATTTTTTTTCTGATGTAAAGTATGTACACACGTACGCAAATATTTAAAAAGAAAAAATACGCCCTCTTCAGGACACAAAAATACAAAGGAGTTTTAAGGCCACACTGAAAAGAAAATACTTTTTCATAAGACGAGAATGCAGTTGAAGTCTGTATTTGCAGGTTATGTGGAGAGCAGATATCACTGTGTGCTTTTATATAGTACAATACTGTTGAATGCAATTTTTCTGATGAAAATTTTAAAAATGGATTTTGGTGTTGAACACTCTAAATTGGCCCTTGGTGTGATTGTGAGTGTGAATGTTTGTTTGTCTCTGTGTGCCCCGTGATTGGCTGGCAACCAGTTCAGAGTGTCCTCCACCGACTGCCCGAAGACAGCTGGAATAGTATTCAGCACACCTTTGTGAGGAGAAGCGGTTTGGATAAGGGATGGATGGATTTTGGTGTTTTTGGGGTGCTGGAACGGATTGATTGCATTTATAGTCATTCCAATAGGGAGAGATGATTTGTGATAAGTGTGTTTTGAGATACCAGCATGGTCAAGTAAACTCCTTTAAAGGCACAGCTGTATTCTCAAAAATATTCGACACCAAAGTTGTACAACAAATATGATATTTGAATTTGGCTGTGCAAAGTGTGCAAATTATTTTGGATTTCTCCAATGAGCCGTCAAGTAAGTTTTTTAAGTAAAACTACGTAAAAGTCCGTATTTGCGATTAATGGCGATTCATCTTTTGACGGAGGAGGGATGGGAGAAAAGGGTAACTGCCCATCTCTGAAAATCAAACTTTATTCCTGTAATATTAAGGCTTCTGTTCTGTTTGTTGTGAAATTACAGTGTATGAATATCTTTTTAATGTGACTTTTCCCCCCTAAAAAGCGACATTATTCTTGTAGTATTGTATTTTTACTTTTTCACGTGTGACCCTAATATTCCTTCTCTGTCCACATTAAAAGGCATTTGCAATCTGTCCAGTAAGTGCCACCCCAACAGGGGGCGCTATGAGGCCATTTTAGGCAATCAAAGGCCCGAAGAAAATCATGGAACGGCACAATGGCAAAATTGGTGTGTCTAGTGAAGCTACCGAATTAAAAAAAAAAAAAAAAAAAAGTGCATGTCAAAGAAACAGGGCGCTGCAAGGCCTATCCAAAAGGCCATTGTATATATTGACAAAGGTGTTAGGACACCTACAAAAGTATACACCGAAAATGTATGAAGCAAAAATACGGAATTTGTACGAAAGACTTGGTGGTACACCAAGTGAAAATGGGGAGTTTGGGGTTGGTGGGGGTAGTATTGGGACACCTACAGGCTTTCAGACAAAGGTATTGGGACATCTACAGGGGCAATTTGTTACCATTGTTCTTTCCCCTTAAAAGAACCTCTGTCGCCTTTCGCCAGTTTATTTTTCAATGCTATTTGATTGTCCTGAGTTTCTTCTCAGGTTTTGTGAGGCGGACGGCACCCCAGTCCACAAGCAAATCCCATATCAGGTTTTCACACGTTGCTGATGCGAACGCTGACACGGCCTCGTTCCTCCCTATAGCTTTGCTCCAGGCGGATCTTCTCCGGGTCGGACCCGTCAGCGAGTTTCCCGCCGCCATTGCTCTGGTAGCCGTGTTGCTGGACAACCGGAGGTTTGAAGACGGGCGCCGCCTTGCTCTTGGCCACTTTGTCGAAAAAGGCAAAGTCGGCCACGTATTTGCCCGACGGCGACAGGGAGACCACAGGCGGGAACTCGTAGCCCCACAGGATCTCGTCGGGCAGGTAGGAGGTGCGAACCTGGCAGGTGGCCGACGTGGGCTCCACTGTCGCGCTCAGGATGACCAGCAGCTCAAAGTCGGCCAATTCCGGATCAGTCCAGCCCCCGCCTGGATGGAAATGAAGAAGACTTGTAGTAGGATTATAGACAACGACAACAACAAGAGCAGAGAAAGAAAAAATGTGGATAGAATTCTCTCTCAAAAATATTACTAAAATGTGATTTTAACTCAAATAAAAATACAAATGCACGTCCAATATTATTATTGTTTTCAAAAAACTTCCCCCCCCCAAAATCTCTCGAGTCCATCATTTTTTAAACAAAAGGAATCAAAATGCTCTCACAAAAAAGATTCGTTTGCGTATGATTTTAAAAAAAATTCTCTATGACTAAAACAAAAACACAACTGAATTTTCATAGTGTATAATCAAAAACTCATGAGATTTTTTAAAAATGAAATTCAGAAAATAAATACATTTCTCCCCGCACCCTCTAAAAAAAAAAAAAGAAAAAAGAAAATATAATCAATACACTATGACTTTTCTCACAAAAATGAGATTTTTCCTTAGGTAAGAATACAAATGTACCTTCGGAATATAACAAAAAATGACTTTTTCCCCAAAAAATCTCTTCAGACATTTTTTGGATGAACAAAATCAAAATGTTCTCTCATTTAAATACTTTATTACCATGAGGTTTTTTTTAATCACAAAAATATGACTTTATAAAATAAAAATATGACTTTATTTTTTAAATGTGACATTTTTGTAAAAAAAAAAAAAAAAAGACGTTAACTTTTTTTGTCAATTTCTTTCAAAGATTTTTGGGGAAAAATGTGTCTTTTTTTTAGAAAAAGTGATAATATAATGAAATTAAAGATCTATTTTGGGAGAAAACTTTGAGTCTAGAAACTTAAAAAACTGCATTTTTTCATGAAAAACAAAGTCAAAATCTCATGAGATTTTAAGGGGCAAAAGTTAGATTTATCTGAGGAAGAAAGTCGGAGTAAAAGTTGCATTTTGTATTAAAAAACGTTATGTTAAAAGTTACTCTTGTGAGAATAAATTACTTGGAGGGAGTAGTATTTGATTTTGGTGAAAAGAGCATGGGAGAGCGACCACATAAGACGCACCCTTGGCCGCCCAGGCCCTGAGGGGGCTGTCGTCGTCGATGACATGGTAGAAGGTGAGTGGTAGGATGAGGAAGGGGCTGTCGCTAGACGTGTCAACCTGGAAGGCCACATTCCTCTGGTCCAGGCGAACCGTCTCGCCCTCCTTGGTCAGAGATGACTGGAGCAGCTTACCTGTAACCTGGACACACGCCCGACGCTCACTGTCAACATGTCATCAGCTGTTAGCTTACTTGCACACACAGAAGACAAACTATTGATGTTGCACTTTCCTCAATAGAAGACAAACGGTTTACGTTTCACTTTCTTAAAGAAGCAAAAACAAACGACCA
This sequence comes from Filicampus tigris, assembly GCF_054856515.1. Lineage (NCBI taxonomy): Eukaryota > Metazoa > Chordata > Actinopteri > Syngnathiformes > Syngnathidae > Filicampus > Filicampus tigris. The sequence continues at coordinate 14,360,499 of NC_141226.1, read as the reverse complement.
TGTTGCGCTGCAGTTACCTAAAAAACATAAATTTACTGAAAAGAAGACAAACTACTTATGCTGCATATTCCTAAAAAGAAAAAGAAACAGCCAACGTTACACTTCCTTAAGAATACAAACTTGGGATTTTTCACTTTCCTAAAGAACTGACAAACTACATATGTTGTGCTTTCCTAAAAAGAAAAATTACTGATTTTGCACTTTACAAAAAAAGAACATGTTATTGATTTCCCTTAAGAGACAAACTATTTTGTTGCACTTTCCTCAAAAAGAATACAAACTTTTGGTGTTTCACTTTCCTAGAAGGAAGGCACCCTGGGAGCAGATTGATTTTAAAGCACTTTGGGTTCCATTGTTTGTATGAAAAGTGCTTTACAAATAAAGCCTGTTAGATTGAGTGACACTAGCGTTGCACTTTGTCAAAACGAAAACAAGCCTGGTGGACGCTCACCTGACAGCCAAGCAGGAGGCTCTTGCGCATGTTGGCCACCCTGATCATGAGGCACGGGCGTCCCTCCTGGCTCGACACCACGGCGTGCTGGCTGAATTTGACCGTCTCGCCTCGCTTCTTCGGACGCGCCACCTGATCGCCCACACCACACAACAGTCACATAACATTCTTGCTACTCCGTCAACAAATACTGCAGCTCAGCCTCTGGCTAGCTGCCGTCATGATGAGTACTTTTGCCGTTTTTATAGCATAACAATTTAAACTGTTCAAATGTGCATTTTGTTCTTGTACTGTGCCCAAAGTAAATCAAACCGTGTCCTAAAAACAAAGGTTTCGTACAGAGCGGTGTTTTTCAACATACTGTTTCACCACAGGGATTATTGATTTAAAAAAAAAAAAAAAAAGTCAATTCGCTGTAAAAAAAAAAATAAAATAAAATTTTTAAAAATCAATATTGGGGAGAAAATTTGTTTTTCATTTAAATAATAAAAAGGTGTAATCTCATTCAATTAAAATGTTCAGAGTATGCTTGAAAATAAAATTAGTTTTAAACAGAAAAGGTCGGGGCAGGGGGTTTGTACTTTAGAAAAAGTCACAAAATTCTGAAATAGTCTTCTTCGTGGCAATGTTGTGAGTTTTTGGGGAGAATTCTTTTTTCCCAGTAAAAAATGTCATTGAGTTTTTTTGGGGGAATTTTTTTTGTCATAATCTCATGGAAATAAAGCATTTTGGGGTAGGGGGAGTTGTAATGCTACAAAAAATATTTTAGAAAGTCATAATTTGCAAGTAAAAAGTCTTAACTTTTAAGAATAAACTTTTTTTTAGAAAACGTTTAAAATAAGTCCATTTCAAAATATTTTGGGGTGGGAAAAGTCATTTGTGTAAGTCATAATGGGTAATGTTTTATTTTCATTTTCGTAAATCATATTTTTTTAGGGAAAAAAGTCAATCTTATAAGAATAAAGTCTTATTTTTGGTAGAAATTTGTTTATTGTTAAAAACATGATCTCAGAATGTTTTGGGAGAAAAGTTATTTTTAAGTGATAATCCCACAAGAATTATATTGTATTCTTTAAGAAAAAAGTTGTACTATTGTGAAAATGAAGTTGTATTTTTATTTTAGAAAGTCATCATTTGGGAGAAAAAAAAGTTGTAATCTTATGACAAAAAATCTTATTTTTGGAGGAAAAGTTTGATTTTTCATTTGAATTGTAATCTCAAAATATTCACATTTTTTAAATGACAATCTAACAAACCTGTCTAATTTAAAATTGCAATTTTGTGATTTTTTGGGGGGAAGAAATTTTGTTTTTGTTTTTTTGGGATAAAAAGTCAATCTCCAAAGGTACTTTTCAAAAATTCATAATTTTAACAATCAATTTAAGAAAAAATTGGAATATTATGGAAACAAGGTTATATTTTTATTTCAGAATGCCATCATTTATGAGTCATAGTCTTACGAAAAATCTGCTTTGGAGAAAAATGTAGATTTTTCATTCAAATTGCCCCTTTTGCACGGCAGCCAACATTCACACCAAAGCCTTCACCTTAGCCAGGAAGGTTCCGGTGATAAAGATCTCCATGAGCGTGGTGATGAGCAGCTGCACGATGAGCAGGACGATGGCGACGGGGCACTCCTCGGTGATGCATCGGAAACCGTAGCCGATGGTGGTCTGCGACTCCAGCGAGAAGAGGAAGGCGCCCGTCAGCGTCTGCATCTGCATCACGCATGGAGTGTGGTTGGATGGAGGCTCGAACTCTGTAACCACAAGTGGATTTTGGGGGGAGAAAGTGGGATCAGTAGAAAAAAAAAAATCCCTCCAATTATGATGAGTTTCTCTGGAAAGAAAAAAAAAACCGACTTTGTTCATGGAATATTGTGATACACATAAATCTTGTTACTCACATAAATGACAAGGTAGGGTTAAGGCTTAAGAATACAACTTTAGTCATTTCTTATAAAGCCTTTTCAAATCAAAGAATTTCTTTATTTTGTAAGATTAATCATTTTTGGAAATAAAATAAAATAAATACAGTTTTTTGTCATGTAAATTTTATCAGGTATTGGTATCGGGCCGATACCCAACCTTATTTCAAGGTATTGGTTCTCACGACAGCGGCCCTCTTGTGGCCTTTTTACTTTCGGGAACTAAAGGCATAGATGTCTGACAGATGTCCATTCATGAAAAAATTCTCTTAAAAGCATACATGTCTGACAAGATGTCCATTAAAGTAAAATTTCTCATTGTTTTTGGGGGAAATTTTATGTATCAAAAGTAAGAGTGGTATCAGTACCAAGTATCGGTGAACATTCAACTGTTGAGTACTGGTAACGGTCTGAAAAAAGTGGTATCGATCACCTCTACTTTATACTGTATCATGAGATTCTTTTTTTATCATTTAATTCTTATTTTATTATTAATTATATTTATTTGATCCTAATTAGACTAGAATTTCTGTAGTGTGTAGAGTGTGAAATCTCCCGGATTTCGTCCCGTCGGTTCTCCTTACCGAGAAGGTCTCCGTGCACCAGTGCCAGCAGGTACCAAAGCACCCCGAACAGGAACCAGGTCCCGGCAAATGTGGCAGTGAACAGGAAGAACTTGTAGCGCCACTGCATGTCCACAAAGGTGGTCCACAGGTCTCGCATGTAGAGAGAGCCACGCCCGCTAACATGCTCGATGCGGATGTTGCTGCGGCCATCTTTGGACAGCACCCGCCGCCGCTTGCGTGGCGCGCCACCGGCGTTAGAGAGGCCGCTGCCCAGCAGGGGTTTCAAGACGTCCGTCTGCGTCTGGGAGTGGCACACTTTCTGGGGGGAGGAGCTACGGGAGGACGGCGGGGTGGCGGACGTCATCTGGAGAAGAAAACAGCAAATCAACATCTCTCGTGGAGGTTCCCTTGAAACATTTGCATTTTTCTACCAAATACAGTGGACTCCCGCATACTTGAGATTTAGCACTGCAGATTTGCACGTTGGATGATATTTTTTCTCAATATTTTTACTTTTTCACACACACACATTTGTTGTGGATAAAACACATATTGAATTTATCAGCATCCTTTGAAGATTGGATTTCCCCACTGTAAATCCATTTTGAGGGCTTTTATGTATGCTAAAATTCGCCGAATTTGGCAGCTGTGTTCATCATGATGTAAATTTACATTCAATAAGGAATGTGAGTGTAAACCCTAAAATTTGGCTCAGTAGCACCCCCTGGAATTTCATTTAATTAAAAAAAAATTCAGCCCCCGACGCCAGTTTTGCAACTTGATAGATTAGTGGACATGTCTATCACAAGTAGACACACAAAAAAGTCTCTAGAAGCAAAGCCCTAAAAGACACAGGAAGTCTGCAATTTTGCTATGAAGTGGGAAATTTAGGAACGTTTCCAGGGGTCCTTCAAAGACCGACAAGTCCTGAAGATTTTGTCAGATGGCAACCAAATTTGAATCTATCTTGAATCTACCTCCTCCACACTTCACTCTCCCACCTGGAGAAGGCGGGGAGCACTGTGAGGATCATGTTCTTTGATTTCTCCAGTGCTTTCAACACCATCCAGCCCACCCTACTGGGAGACAAGCTGGAGCGGGCGGGGGTAGCCCACCACCTCACCACATGGATCCAGGACTACCTCACAAACCGGCCACAGTATGTGAGGACACGGGACTGTGTGTCTGACGTGCTCCTCTCTAGCACGGGGGCCCCACAGGGAACTGTCTTGGCTCCCTTCCTGTTCACCCTCTACACCTCGGACTTCAACTACAACACCCCTACCTGTCACCTGCAGAAGTTCTCTGACGACTCTGCGATTGTCGGCCTCATCACAGGCGGAGATGATCGGGAGAACAGAGAACTTACTCAGGGTTTTGTGGACTGGTGCCAGCAGAACCGCCTCCTGATCAATGCGGAGAAATCCAAAGAAATGGTGGTGGATTTCGGTAGGCGCCAGCACTCTTCACCTGCACCAGTGAATATCTGGCGAACAGATGTTGAGAGAGTCTCAACTTACAATTACCTGGGCGTTCATCTGAACAATAAACTGGACTGGAGCGACAACTCGGACGCCCTTTATAGGAAGAGTCAGAGCAGACTCTTCCTACTCAGGACACTGAGGTCTTTTGGGGTTCAGGGGACACTCCTCAGGAACTTTTATGACTCGGTGGTTGCGTCGGTCATCTTCCAGGGAGTGGTCACCTTGGCAGACGGCGTCTCGGCCCGGGACAAGAAGCGGCTAGACAAACTGGTCAGGAGGGCCGGCTCTGTCCTGGGCTGCTCCCTGGACTCTGTGGATTCGATGGGGGACAGGAGGATGTTGGCCAAGCTGTCATCAATGCTGGACAACCCGGACCACCCCCTCCAGGGCACCCTAACAGCACTCCACAGCTCCTTCAGTGACAGACTGTTACACCCTCACTGTGCAAAGGAGAGATTCCGCCGTTCCTTCTTGCCTGCTGCTGTCAGACTCTTTAACAAGAACATTGTGTAGTCTCTACAAACTGGCGGACATTAGTGCAATTGTGCAGTCGTGCACCTGAGCTCATATCGTGCAATACCCAATATTCCTCACTACTGTAATACCGTGCAATACTCAACATTCCCCACTACTGTTAGTCTAGTTTTTATCCAATGCTGTTCCTTACATTTCCCTACAGCACTGCAGCACTGTCACTTACTTAGAGTATTTTTCCTCTGTACTATGTACAGGCTAAAATGAGTGTTCCTCATACTTTTTATGTAGATGTATGTTGGTGTGTATATACATGTGTATGTACACATGTTACTGCGTATATTTACATAGGTTTGATCCTGAATGTTTGCCGTCAATGTTATAGATTAATGGCTACATTATGCCGCCGTCCCTGTGTGACCTATATCTTTGCTGCTGTAACACTGAAAATTTCCCCACTGTGGGATCAATAAAGCCATTCTTATCTTATCTTATCTTATCTTAAAGTGAAACTGTCATTGGGGGCTGAATTTATTATTTTTTTAAAATCCAAGGGGTGCTACATGCACTCGGCTGATTAGTCGCCACTCTCACTTGCTTCAAGAAGCATGACATCACAAAGTTGAAAGTTTTTACTGGAGCTGTTAGTTTTATGGCATTATGATAAGGTTGCCAAGCATAGCTTCCCCACGCAGAGGCAAACAAACGCTCAACTGTATTGGCAGCCATTAGACACGCTCACTTTGGTCCAACCGGTCGCCTATCCCGGCGGGGAGGGGACGATGGACAAAAAGCGGAGTCGGCGGGGAAGGAAGAGAAAGAGAAGCTGCGGTTCGCTCAAAGACAAACCAAGTGAATCACCATGGATGAAAACACTGAAGCTTCTTGTCTGACGGATCTCGGTATTCAGGGCACAAAGAGTGGTCTCTGACTAGAAACTAGAGACGACTGGGTTTGATAGGAAGATGGCCAAATGTTGCTTTTTCTGCGCGGAGACTTCCGTCCGGAAAGTCTCCGTCTCTCCACCACTCATCACTTACACTGGTCAACACGTTTTGACCACATTTTAATCTGAGATGCAAATTAACTTTTGTCTGTGATTTTTTTTTACTCTGATTATGAATCTGCCCTCGTTTTTTGTTCTCTAGCACATCAGATTTTCATAATAATAATAATAATAATAATAATAATAATAATAATAGTAATAATATGTAATATACACTGAAAAAATACATTTTAATTTGAATTCTTAGATGTATAGTCTACTTAACGTATCTGGATCCAGATGATTTTCTTCCATGCAATCACTTTATTAAATAAAATTGAGTAAATTCAACAAAAACATTTTTCTGTGTTGTCGCAGTGTTGCCACAGTTACCTTGAAAAAGTAACTTAGTTACTATACTGATTACTTGCTTTTGAAAGTAACTAAATTGGATTACAAGTTACTTTAATAGTTACATCCAGCAGATACTGACAACCCTGCTTAACATAAAAATTATGTTGCATTTGTAACCGTGAAATTTAAAAATAAAGTGTTTTGTAAAAAATAAAAATAAAGTCAGCATTTTTTACTTACCATGATTATTTTGATTTAAAAAATAAAGTCATTTCAGGATTTCAATTACTATAAATATGATACTAGTTTCTTGTAAAAAAAATATATAATATTAAGAATAATAATATAACCTTTTAAAAAGCATCATTTCACTTAACATAAATACATTTTTAAATAAAATATTTTTTAAAAAGGCAGTCTTTTTTGCATGACATTCAACTATTAATGTTATGATGGTAAAACTCAACATTACATGACAACATTTTTTAAACGTAGTGTTACTGAAGCTAGATAAAACTCCCTCGACAGCACAGAATGTGCTGTTGTTTTCAGTTGAAACAGACTCAAAATACTGATTGTATATCCATCTTGAAAACGCCAATCTCTCTCCTTCCTCCATTGCTGTTTGTATGGTATTGTATGGACACGTGAGTCTTAAACACGCTGTAAACAGTATGCGACTGTAAACATACGTGACGTTTCTCCCTCAGACGGGAAATTGAAGTTAAACACCCCCACAATGTTCAAGCTGTAAATACCAGAGTTTCCCTTACGTGTTCCATAATGGACCGTTATTGGATGAGTGCCTAGAGTGAGTATTGTACTAAGGTGTTAGGATTAAGGTGTCCGCCTGTATTTTATTTCTCATTAACTATACATATTGTTGCATGGACAATACGTGGGAGAAGTATGTGCTAGTCTTGTCAATTCTTTACCGCTGCTGCAACCTGGAGGCTGTAAACTGTAACTGCATTTGGTGGTGAAAAATACTACACTTTGAAACATTGATGTGACCGTCATGCGTAGTAACTTTTTGCGGTGTTTGAAGAGTAACCGTAGCCTGATGACTTGACTGGAAAAATGTCTTAGATTTGTCGTTACTTGAAAATGTGCCACTTTTGGAGTGACGCATTAGTTAGTAACATTGTATGGTCATATATTTTGTCATATTTATAAATGAAGTGTTCGGTTCAGCAGCAGGTGGAATTTTTTTTCTGAAACGTCATAGCTATCAATTACAACTCATGGTCACATCAGTACTGCGTAATATTTTACAGGTCAAACTACAAAACAAAAAATGAAAGCATCTGAAAAACCCGATGAGCTAGGGAAAAAAAAAGAGTTTACATTAGTTGTGAATGGTTAGTCTAATTTATCAACTAGTTGTGTCATGGTGTGAACAGACAGACATTGCATTGGTAGTGTGAATGGACAGGAGGAAAAAAAAGCAGCTTTGGCCTCCCAGAGGCCGCCCGGCAACAGATGACATAACCAATCGGCTTTCATTACTTCACCTTGTTTGGGGGTCCGATACCCTGAAAAGCTTCACACTCACAATGACACCATTCAAGAGTCTGAACATGCACACACACACGCACACGCGTCCAATCATATTGGGAGCGACCTCTCGGGCAGGATGTATTCCATCTCCATGGTAACGCCGCCACTCGCCGCACTTGCCCGCTTGGTGATGCCGCTCGCCCGAGACGCCCCAATCCAAACTTTTTTTCCTTTTCGGCCCCGCGGAGAACAAAGGCGGCATTTCCTCCCTCCTTCCCTCTCTCCCTCCCTCCCTCCCTTAGCATCCATCGCACTCTCGCCCTCTCTTGCTCTCTCGTTCTCTCCCTCTTTTTTCTCATCTTTTCCTCTCTCCCTCCTTTCCTTCTTGTGCCTCCTCTCCTCCATCCACACAGGAATGCTTTGTTTGGCTAACACATGAAAGACACAAAAGATGCCATTGACAAAAAGTATCCCTGTGTGTGTCTGTGTGGGCAGGCTATTACACATGAATTTGTGTGTGTGCGTGTGAGTGTGTGTGTGTGTGTGGGTGTGTGTGTGTGTGTGTGAGACTGTAAGCAAACTTGTGATTTTGTGTTTTAGTGCGTGAGACTGAAAGCAAACTTGGTATTGTGTGTGTGCGTGTGTAAAGAAAACGAGAATTGCGCAACAAAAGGCCCTCGTTAGTATTCCGCGGGAGGGAAATGATAGACCTCCATGGGCCAGCTGCGCTACACAACCATACAGCGACGTGCATTTTAGTATGATGTGTGAGAGTCTTCTAATTGGTGTGCCTGTACATGAGGGAGAAATAGTGTTTCAGTAATGTGAGAGAAAGCAAATAGTAGCTTGTGTGAAAGCATTTTCGATGTGTGTGTGAGAGCATTTCAGTTGTTTGTGTCAGCGTGTTTCAGTTATGTGTGGGAGAGCATCTTAGGTGCATGTGTGTTTCAGTAGTACGTGTGCAAGTTTTTTAGTAGGATGTGTGAGAGCAGGTGTGTTTAAGTAGCGTTGTGTGAGAGAATTTTAGTAATGTGAAAAAAATCTACGGTAAATGTGAGTGTTTAATAGTGTGAGAAACAAATCAGTAAAGTGAAAATGAGAGCAGTTCCGTACTCTATATGAGAGCATTTCAGTATGTGTCAGCGTTTCAGTATATTTGAGAGGAATTCAGTTGAGTGTGTGGGACAGTGTTTGAGCTGTGTGTCAGAAAAAAAGATTTAAGTAGTGTGTGTTCCATGGAATAATGTGAGAGCAGTTCCTCCTGTGTGAAAGCATTTCAGTATATGAGAGCATTTCTGAATGGTATGTGAGAGCATTTCGGTAGTGTGTGTAACAGCGTTTTAGCTGTTGCAATTTCTCCGAGAGCAATTCAGTAGCATTTCAGCAAAAAAAAATACACATTTTAGTGTGAGAGTGTTTTAGCGATTTCAGTACTGTGTGAGAGCAAATTTCTAGTGTGTGGGAGGAAAAAAGTATGTCTGAGAGTGTTTCAGCATATTATAGGAGAGCATTTCAGTTAATTGACTTAAATGCCTTTGGTCACATTTGGCAACGTTCAAAATTCAATGAAGTCGCAAAAACAGAGGCAGAGAAAATTGTCCCGATGGTCCCTGAACACATCACGCGTGGAGAATTGCATCATGGGAACCCAAGCTCACATTTGTACTTGACGTAAAAGTCAATAGCAAAGAAAAAAATATTTTAATATGAATGACTAATTGTAAAAACATTATTCAAGTATAATGTTATGACTCAAAGTCTAATTGTGTATATTCTGAACAGTTTTTGGATGTTTGATTTGATTAGCAAAAACATATATGCGCTGGGCGATATATTTATAGTTGTGCTGATAACTGCTAAGTATATCACGATATAAGTATTTCATGTTGGTCTACATATATATATATATATATATTTTTTTTTTTTCTTTCTTTCTTATTTTGGGCGGTGGGGGGGTAAAATAAGGACCCAGAGGGCAAGAAGGCTGAATTTAGGTTGTTTTATTTTAGCATATAACCTTTAATAAGAGGTCAATGCAATATTAATAATTCTTCAAATTTTTTAACCTATTTATAAAAAAAGGAAAAAAAATGTTGTGTACATCGTTATGTTGTGTAACGTGCAGTTTCTCCTCCACCAGTAAATGCTTATTTGCATGAGATGCTAGTGCTACCCCAAAGCAGTACAGTATTGTTGATACACTAACATTAGCCTTCATTCAATGTTCATACAATGTAATTGTAGTGAACTAATACTCTCTTGCAGTGTATGCATTAGTGTTGACCAACCACTTTAGAACTACTTTATCTTTCTAGCAGAGTCATTATTGCCATAGTCCATTCATTTTTACCTTCCTGATTGGGACATGGCTAACACTAACACTGGCACTCGCATGTCAAAGACAGGGAACACTCTTGACTTGTACGCCACGTCTCCAACTGGAAGTGTTTAAGTTACGCCACTCTGTCGCTCCATGCGAGTATGCCGCGCGCATGTGCCGTTGGTTTAGCTGTTTCTTCTTCGTTGGTTGGAATGGTTCTTCTTTGTTGGTTTAGCGGTATCTTCGTTGTTTTAACTGCTTCTTCTTCGTGTTTAGAGGTGGCTGCGCACTGCCTACAACACGCACAATGCCGCGATCGGGTTTGCTTTGTGATTTTTTTCTTTCGAACATTTTATCAGAGGCATTTTCTACTGATATCGATCACGTGCCGGGATACATAGTGATACTGAATTATCGCCCAGTCCTAATGCAAATATGGAACATCAAATATGAATCTGAACTGATTGCAACTGAAATTTGAAGAGAAAAATCTAAATTTGATCTTTTTTACTAGTAGCAAATGTAAAGGAAATAAACATTTATTAAGTGATCATTTTCCTCAAGGTTTTACAAGTGTTTATATTTTTCCTTGTAAATGGTATCAATAATAATATATCATCATCAGCATGGGTATGAAAAATTGCAATACAATATTACACTAATTTAATAATAACATAATATATGAGGATAACTAATAATAAAGAAAAGGAACATATTTTATTTTTAATATAGTATATTTAACATTTTAATTTTCATTTTATCCATGTTATTATTTTATTATTAATGTTGATGAGGGTTGATTTTTTTAAGATCAAGTAGTTAATGTTGTCAAATGTTGTTTGAGAATAAATTATTTGAATACACAAATGTATTTTAATTATTTACTATCTAAATTAATAATAATAATTATAATAATAATTTTAAAAAATCATCATCATCATCATCACAGTAATAAATAAACCCTAGATTAAGTAATTTAGCCAATTTAGAGAAATTATTGATCTGTTATTATTAACTTTTTTATTTGATATCAAAAAGTGGGATATAAAAGAAAATGAAAAGAAAATTTTTGAAAATATTTAATTAAAGTTTCCCAAATTTTCATTCATATTACTTGGATAAGAACCCCCCCACCCTAAAAAAATATTATGTGCAGGTACTGAAAAAAAAAAAAAAAAAAAAACCACAGCAAAAGCATCTTTTGCAGGTGTCCTTACCTTGTTAAGGTGTGCCTGTCTTGAAAGGTTAGCGTGTGAGAGGACTTCAGCCGCTGTTGCGCATGGTGCTGTCCAGTTGAGGACCGAGCAGGCGGTCCCTCTGTCCTCTCAAACTCGCTCGGACGTGACCCCCCTCTTGTCCCTATAAGAGGCCGCTCTCTCTCCCTCCTGTGCGCCTCGTTGTTTTCTCCCACCCGGCATTCCTGTCGCGTTCCGCTCACATCCGAGCCGTCACCTCTGGAGCGGGACCCCGGGTTCGAACGATTGCCGCCAAGAAGCAGGAGTGGGCTCGCGCACGTGGAGTGGCAACCGCACGTGCACGCTGGCCCCATCCTACAGCTGTCGCGCCCCCTGCCACAGCCTCTCCTGTAAAAAGAAAACAAGACACAAATGCTCTTTTTTTCATTCCCATTCATGAATGAGTTGGCCGGTACAGAGCGTCCTTTTTGGGCTGAAAGCGGCGCGATCGTGAGGCCAGTGTTAGCCCTTAGTCTCCTCGGGATAAGGCGACCCATCACGATTTTAAGGCAGGGGTGTTCAAATCCGGTCCTCGAGAGCCTATCCAGCCTGTCTTCCTATACACCTGATTCAAATGACCAGCTCATTTGAATTAGGTGTGTTGATGGAGGGAAACATCAAAAACAGGCACGATAACAGCCCTCGAGGACCAGATTTGGACACCCCTGATTTAAGGGCACACCCCCCCGAGGCCATTTGATCCATTTGTCGGCCCACTTGATAGCTAAAAGGAGGAAAGGAAAAGGAGGCCTCATATAATTACTGTACTGTGATTGTTCCATGTTGGTTATTCTTAAAAGCACAAATAATCCACAAAATTAAAAAAGAATAAGAATAATTTCAAAGCACACTCACTCATTCACTCTTCTTGTCAGTTACATAATCATGACAACCAACCACCTTGCACGAAATAAAATAAATCAAATGGACAACTAGAAATAATCCCCAAGGTACAAAAAAAAAATCCAAAGCATCCTCAGTCACACACTCCTCTCGTCACTTATTCAAGACAGCTAACATCTTGCATGATAGTAAGTTAAAAAAGAAAAAGGCCACAACATACGCATGCAGTGTAAATGTCATACTGTATGGTCGACGGTTCACCTCGCCAGTTACTCATCACAACCACCACCTTTCATGAACAACAACTAGAAATAATCCACAAAGTTAAAAAAAAAACAAAAAAAGAAGGCAAAAGGCACACTCAGTCATGCAATGTACAGTGTGTGTGTCAGATAATTAATGCTATGGCTCTTCTAGCCAGTTAGTCATAACAGTCACCTCCCTCACACTACTAGAAATAATCCAAATTGTAAAAAAAGAAGAGGCCATGAAACACTTTGCCACGCAACGTACACCATGTGTTTTCTAATCAATGTGACAGCACCACTCATACAATGCATTTGTCATATAATTAATGCTTGCCAGTTATTCATGAGAACCGCCACCTTGAATGACAGAAATAAACTAGACAACTAAAAAGAATCTACATGGTAAAAAAACAAAACAAACAAACAAAAAATGAGTCTAAAACTAACGATTGGTCTCAAAAGGTATATGACAAACTTTATAATGAATGCAATGGAGCCTCTCTCCAGCTATTCACGGTGTGCGCGTGTGTGTTGTGTCTTTTGCATATTGATTGATTGTTGCTTTGTCCTCGGCTTCACTTTCACCTCTGCACTCCATCTTCTTCTTCCTCCTCTTCTTCTTCGAACACCGCCGACGGGTTCACGGAGAGTTCGGACGCACTCGACAATAACCCTTCTGTGGTGACATCACACAAATAAAAAGATGAAAGATGAAAGAAGATTAAAAAAAAGCCAAAACACACAAGATATGTTGACTAGTCATCATATACTAGAGCTAACCTGTCTGGTAATCAAGTGTTGCCTTCAGGTACCGTTTGTAATCACAGATTCTAAATATGATATGACAGCTTTGCTCAACAAAACAACACAGAGTTCCTACTTTATTTATGTTTCTCTAAATCAATTCAGCTATCAAGTACAGGCATGGCGCTCAAAGCTGTGTTTTTCACAAATGTTTTTTTTCCAGTAAAGACAAAAATATTTCTTACCTTACTTTACGAGAAAAAAAAACATTTTCTGGAGAAAAAAAAGAAACCTAAAACCTATTCAAAAAAACAAAAAAATAAGATGAACATCAAAGAGTTGTTCCCGCTTAAGTCCTTCCAGCAATTTAATAATATTCTAAAATAAATAATTTTCTCGGCCCCACTATGTATGGGTCAAGAGCCCCTTGAGCAAAAAAATCCTGGCGCCGTGCCTGTTGAAAGTCAAGTGTTCCCTTCAGTGACAGACAGAAATAACAGTTTTCCTCAAAGCTGAGCAAAAACATAGGGGACATGTTTTTAAATTCTATCCAGGTAACCAAAAAAATGTACTACATCAAATCCAGTTCAGTGTTGCTTTCAATAACAATGGTCTATCTATCCATCTGTCTATCTATCTATCTATCTATCTATCTATCTATCTATCTATCTATCTATCTATCTATCTATCTATCTATCTATCTATCGATATACAGTACAACTCTTAGGCACTAGAGGGCATGATTACTATGCGCAACACACATGACTACATGACCAATTTGACCACCAGGTGACGGTAGTCCTCCCCTATTTAGGGTTTTAGTGCAGGACACGCTTTCATTTCTCGGGGGGAAAAGGACGACATGAAACTAATTTGTTGATGAAAGCTGCATGCACTTTCAATCTATTCAAATATTTAATATGCATTTTTGTTCATATTTCGTAATGTGGGGTTTTCTTTGAGCATTTGACATACCTAAAGTAATGTTTTTCAATATTTCGGATGTATTGCCTGCATTGCTTACCATTTATGTGGATTGATCCAGATATGGATAATAACAATAACGATGTTGGCACTTTACTTTCAGTTTCAGTTCAACACAGTTTAGTTTAGTTTTTTTCTTGAACATATGTTCAAAATGAAAATGAATTGAAATGAAAAAAAGTTTTTAAAAGTTTAAATATTAAAAAAAAAAAATGTTGCCGAGTGTTTTTTTAAACTGAACCTAAGTGCAACAAAGAGATTTTTAAAACCATTTTTTTTTACATAGTTCACTGTTGTTTCTGAACAACAAAATAATAATTTGAAACAATTAGTTTCAATTCTGTGTCAGAAGACACTGTAATTGCTGAAAACGTGCAGTTTCAGTTTTCCTGATTTTCGAAGTAAAGCTAAAATGCCCAGAGCTGGGCATTCCGTCCCGGGGGCGTAGCAGTCAGTCCCCCCGCCCTGGAGAGACGCCCATTTTTGGGACGGAGGACAGGGGATGACAAGTTTCAAAAAAGGGATGGACTAAGCAAGGGCGAAGATGGATTGTAGTCTATCCCACTAATTGGCCATCATGCGTGTGACGTGGTCGCGAGGCGGCCAAAGTTCATCTCAACCTACTCGGCGAAATGGGCAAATGACAAAAATTTCCTCCGAACACTTCAAATGCACCACTAGCTACACAACTGCAAGCTTACTTGCGTAGGGAACGCTGTGCACTGCACACGGGGTCATTTTTGCCCGATTTCTTCAGTCTTTAAAATCACTTTTGCTGCGAGTGTGTAGAAAGGGGCTTTGCGCTGGTGTGGCTGCTTTAGAGCAGAGCTGTGCGTTCCATCTATCTGACGGACCGGTCCGTTTAGGCGTCACTGACGGGCGCCCATTTTGCTGACGGTTGACGGACGACAGAAAAAAATTGAAATAGATGGATTAAGCACAGACGGAAAACTTTATTTAATCCGCCATCCGTCTGCAGTAGTCTATTTTTCGCGGTGAGGCTTCGATGGACGCGGCGAGCGCGGGGAGGAAAACAGTGAGTTGTTGTTGCTTAGGTGACAGATTTGAGTGAGGGACAGTGAGTCACTATAGTCCATCTGGGGGCAGGGGGTGGGAGTAAAAGTTGTTGTTGCGGTGTGGAAAAGCACCGCGATGACCTGGTAGGACATAAGCCTCGTTTCCACTGAGTTTATCTACCCTACTCTACTGTACTCTACTCGACAAAAGCCCAGTCTCCACCGATAAATCAATCCGGCTCTACTCGTTTTGTGGGGGACCTACTCCTTTGTGGGTCCAAAAAAAGTAGCTTGGTTTTAAAATGTGACATAAGTATTTTGGAGGCCAATGACCGAGACAATCGTCATCAATGTGCAGCTGCGCAAAGCACCACCCCGGGAGTAGAGTAGAGTAGAGTAGAGTAGATACTGTCTGTGGAAACGAGGCTATATAGGCCTATAATCCAGAGGTGTGACGAAAAGAAAACACAAAAAACACTTAAAAGTCATGAACGTTCATTCTGAGTTAGCAATTTGATGACATCCACTTGCATGATTTAAAAAATGTTATTGTCATTATTGCTATCAGCTGTACTCTCTGTATATGTTGACAAGACTGATGGCACATCAACCTTCAATTATTAAAAAAATATCATGACTGGTTTTCGGTGACACGGCCCGTGTTTGCTTGATAGATCACAAAAACACATTAAAGTCATGAAAATGCATTCAGATTCCAAAATTTGATGATGCGTTTCCCGTGATTGTTCAAGATATATCGGCAATATAATCTCTTAAATTGTATCGATTAATATATCTCTGATATGATATGATATGATATATATATATATATATATATATATATATATATATATATATATATATATATATATATACGAATATACATTAAAACATACAGTATCCAACACGACAAAATTTCCTCTTTGCCAGTCAGCAACCAAAAGTATGTGCTCCTCCCAACACAGCTGCAACCAATAACACGATTACTAAAGTACACGTGCCCTTTTTCCAAAAGTACAATAGTAGTTGTAACCTCTGTTACAGAGGAGAGGTAGAGAGGTAGTACTAATAGTAGTTGCCTAGTTTGCATCAATCAGTGTCGACATTATTGGTATTTGCGAATGTGTAGGTATAATGTGAAAAGTGATTGAAATACGCTTTCCTCTGCAGTGTACATACTCAAACACACGCGCACACACTCATACACACACGGGGCGGGGGGAGTCCGCCTGATTGTGTTGCAGGGGGCACACCGTTAGGGTTTGTGCGAAGCATTCAGGCGAAACCCTTTGTGTTACCACAAAAGGGCACTTATGTAACATTTGGGAAAACCACAAGTGCTCGGTGGACAGCACACGCTTAAAGGAAGTTTACATTGGGATGATTTTGAATTAAAACAAAGTGTTGCCTTTAGAGAGAGCCTGATATAACCGAACGAATGTTACAAATGTCATGAAGTGTTTAAAATGCCTAGGTATTTTGTCCATATTTTCCGTATATTATCCGCATTCTGTCGTCTATCAGGCTAATCCAGTTTGGATGTTACCTTCAGAGACATTCTGAAAACACAACACTTGTCATGAACACCTGTTGATAATAGTTTAGTAGGAAGTCACACTATTTGTCATTAACACCTATTGAAAGTTCAGTGGGACTTTAAATGATTCCAATTTGATTATCCAAAACGACTATGACAGTTACCAAACTAACGAAAAACAACAACAAATGTATTTAATCCATTTTGGTGTTGCCTTCAGGCACTACCTGAAGTTGCAATAATCATTATTAAACACCTCTGTATAATTGTTTAAAACGACATTAAGAACAAGTTGGATTATCAAAGAAACAGAGGGACAGTTGCAATGCCAATTTATTAAAACGTCAAACCATCCAAATCAAACCTAGTTTTGCTTTCAGGGACCGGCCGAAATCGCTGAATTCCTTATACACAAAAACGGGTGGGTTTTTTTTCCCCTCTATGTTTGAAATGCCCTCATACGAATCCAATATGATTAGAGGAGATGACACAACGTTACTAAAAAGATACATAAGTACATCAGAGGAGCTGCCCGACATTTCTCCTTCCGGTGTCTTCAAATGACGAGTGGCCATTGAACGCAGCGGTGCCGGCGCGCCTGCGTCATGACGACAACCCACCACCGGTGACGTGTTGTGGGTTGTGGCTGCCCGGTGGGAGTGGGGTTGTCCCGGGTTGGCTGAGAGAACGAGAGCGAGAAAGGAGAGGAGGGGGCTGGGGTTTCGCGTCAAAAAAACCCACCTCCTCCGCATCCTCACAGACGCACCCAGCAGGCAGGCAAAGCCGCTCGACGCATCTGAACGACCACCATCAGGATCAACACCTCCCGCATAATTGCCTCAACATGGATGACAAATTGTGAGTTATTCTTTAACCCACGCAGCATCCATGCGACACACGCGGAGCCCTCCTCATCCGCTTGTCATTCAAACGTGATCAGCCGATGGAGCGGCGTCTCTAAACGCGTCACGCCGCGGGCGTCGGGGTTCGATTCTGTCGCCTCTGAGCCGAACTATCCGCGAGCCAAATGTAAAATTGGCCCAAATAGCGCAGGAGTACGGTCGAGTTCATCTGGTTCAAGCGAGCTTGAAGGGAATTTGGGGCTCATGTGGTCCTGCGTGACGTCATTCATGGACTTTTGGAAACGGAGAGTCATAAAAGCACCTGAGAACAGGCTGAGACATTCTGTCACCGGGAAGGCTCATTTCTCAGCATCGGGGTTTGAGATTTTCATTTATGCTGAATAATGGCTAAGGTTTTCCACAAGATCTTTCATTTATGGAAACTTCTTGAAGATTAAGGGCATTCATGTGATGACGTCACATAAGAGCATTAAAAAGCAATTACGTCACAACACTCAGTAAATCTCCACAATCAGCGTTCACAACCACTAGAAGCCATATATCTCTTGTGTAGGGCCAAAACCTTGTACCTCCAAAATAATCACTTTCAGGAGACCCCAAGAATGGCAAGTTTGTTCAACCATTAGCATTGCATCGTGAGAGAGAGCAAGCCATTTTTAACACCTTAGATTGGTCAATAATGTGTAAAAATAACACATATGCGTGTGGAATGACCCGTAGTATAGATTTTTGAAAAATATTAAATTCACCAAAATGTGGTTTATGAGGTTTTGGCCGACACCAGCGATATATGCAGTTAGCTAGTTGCCTATCTAACTAAACAACATAATTACCGAAGTCATTTTTAACTTTGATTCAACTGGGCTCTTTTGTGTTCATTAAATTTGTCATGTTTTTATTCCTGTTTTCTGGAAACGTTCAAATTTGACACTGTTGTGCTACTAGGCTAACAATTGAACATGATATGCAAGGTTGGTTGCTGTAATGTGCTGCGAAGTATTAAGTGGTGTGTCCAAGCGAAGCTCAACAGATTAAGAATTGTTTACTTAACATTAAAGATAAGATTCTTTACTTAACACAGTGCATGCATAATATACTGCTATGTGTCCCTAAGATAGGTTTAAAATAAATAAATAAAAAAAAAGCGTTGGACCAGTCTTTGTAATATCATGGAGCTGTCATTAAGGAAAATGGTTACATAAAACAGCGCATAAAACAAAGTGTGTATGAAGTTACGATTGTTTACTCAAGATGGTTCTATTTATGCCGCTTGCTACACTTCACTGAACTACAGTGACGCCAATACGTATTGGGCAAGTTCACCCATTTGAAAATATAAATGTTTGTAATTTTCAACACATCAAGCGTGAGGGACAAAAAAATAGAAAAAAAAAATACAGCAAATCACATTGTATGATTTTTAAACAATTTATTTGTGAAAATGGGTGGCCAATAAGTATTGGGCAGCTAGAAAACAAACAACTCAAAGACACCAGAGATAAAATTGTTCAATTGCACAAAGCTGGGATGAGTCAAACTGCAATTGGTAAACAACATTGTGAGAAAAGATCAGTTGGAAACATTATTAGAAAATGGAAGAAGTATAACATCACAATTTCCCTCCTCGTGGGGTTCAAATGATCCTGTGAACAGTGAGGAATCAGACCAGAACTACACGGCGGGAACTGGTCAATGATTTCTGGGACCACTGTCACAAAGATGACAATAAGAAACACATGATGTCCTGGGGTGAAATCCTGCATTGCCGCTATGCAAAAAATTATGTAAGGGGCTGTTCTGAAATTTGCTAAAGACCATCTGCACAATCCATTGGAGGATTGGGAGAATGTGATGTGGTCAGAAGAGACCAAAATTGAACTTTTTGGTTGAAACACCGCTCGTGGTGGAAGAAGAAGAAGAAGGCTGAGTTGCATCCCAAGAACGCCACACCTACTGTGAAGCATATGGGTGGAAACATCATGCTTTCGGAATGCTTTGCCGCAAAAGGGACAGGAAGACTGGTCCGTATCAATGGTAAGATGAATGGGGCCATGTATTGCGACATCTTGGGTAAAAACCTCCTTCCCTAGGTCAGAGAAATGAAAATGAAACGTGGCTGGGTCTTCCAGCATGATAACGATCAAAAGCACACAGCCAGGAAAACCCAAGGAGTGGCTCCATAAAAAGCATATCAAGGTTCTGAAGTGGCCTAGCCAGTCTCCAGACCTCAACCCAAAATCTGTGGAAGGAGTTGAAACTCCGTGTTTCTAAGGGACAGCCCTCAAACATCACAGCTGAAGAGATCCATGCAGAGGAGTGGGCCAAAATACCAACAAAAGTGTGTGTAGACCTGGTCGAGAACTACAGGAACCATTTGACCTCGGTCATTGACAGCCAAGGCTACATTACAAAGTATTAAAAAGTAACTTTTACATACTGGCTATCCACTTTCACAAAGTGTTTAAATTCATGCAATGTGATTTCCTGGATTTTCACGCTGGATGTGTACCTATGATGAAAAATACGAAACTCTCGTATCTCTTTAAATGGGTGAACTTGCACTTTTTTAAGTTGCCAATACTTATTGGCCCCACTGGATAAAGAGAAGAAATTGGATTGTTTTTCAAATGTGCATATCGATAGATTTACATCGCTGTCAAAATAGAATGTTTGTGTTTAGTAAAGACATTGCATGACAGGCAGTTACTATGCCTCCCTGGAATGCAAAAGAAAAAAACATTAGTCCAAGATTAGTGCAGGTAAACGAACTTCTTAACTCACCTGTATTTATAAGGCACTTTCAGACAACCACCGCTGTATACAAAGCGCTTTGATTTTGATGTCATGGAAATGAGATTTCCGAAAAATAAGGGATTTTACTGTTTCACGTGCTGATATTGTCGCTGGCTCGCTGCTATACCGGGATGTGACAGTGCAAGTGTGGATAGTTGTACTTACAGTAGATGTCTCTGTCCTTGAAACTATATACACACATATAAATATATATATATCCATACATATATACACA
This sequence comes from Filicampus tigris, assembly GCF_054856515.1. Classification (NCBI taxonomy): domain Eukaryota; kingdom Metazoa; phylum Chordata; class Actinopteri; order Syngnathiformes; family Syngnathidae; genus Filicampus; species Filicampus tigris. Next base: position 14,339,940 of record NC_141226.1, on the reverse strand, counting down.
CACACATACATATATATATACACACACACACACACACAGAGTACATATTTGTAGTGCATAATAATAGGCTGCTCAAAAAAACAGGAAAACATTGCAGCGGTTCATACGTGGATGACACTGTCGTGGAAATACTTTTAAGATAGAATGCAGACAGTGTATAATATGCTGCGTTGCACAAAAATCCCCAACACTAAGAACACTATTCAATTGCTTTTTGTCCCGTGCAGCAACGACGAGTTTCAAGCAGCGGCCGACTGGCTGATGTCCAAGACGTCCTCCCGGCCCACCGTGGGCATTGTGTGCGGCTCCGGTTTGGGTGGCCTGGCCGAAATGCTCAAGGAGCGCCAGGTCTTCAAGTACGCCGACATCCCAAACTTCCCGCAAAGCACAGGTATGGAGCGCTTTGAACGAGTGTAGTAGCATGTGTGTGCACGTTTGGCTGGCTCATATAACAAATAGCACGTGTGTTGTGTCGCATTTCAGTACATGGTCACGCCGGTCAGCTGGTTTTCGGAACGCTAAAAGGAAAGGCCTGCGTTTGCATGCAGGGCAGGTTCCACCTGTACGAGGGATACCCCGTCCAGAAGGTCAGGAGATGATGCAAGGTTATCGATGTTTTTGTGATTTAAAAAAAGCAAAAAAAAAAAAGGCATGTTTTTATGATTTAAAAAAAAAAAAAAAAAAAAAAAGCAAGACAACAAAGAAGTTTTTATTCCAAGATTTAAAAAAAATAAATACAAATTAAATATTTGTTTGAAAAAACAATAATAATAATTTTGGTGGCTATCAGTTACCGATTCAAACAACGGAACTGACAAACCAAGCAATATTACAACGCTTGCCTCCCTCCTGTGATGTAGACAGTTGAGACGGAAAAAATAAGCCGAGCTCCAAAATGGGCCAGATGGGATTTTTTGTAAACCTCATCCTAGTGTTGGGGGATATGGCAAAAATATATCACGATTTAAAAAAAAATAATAAAATCACGATAATTTTATCATGATTCTTTTTTTACATGTTTTTTTTAGCTATCATATCACGATTTTTGTTGAATAAAATCATGATCAGGATATTATCATGATTCTTTTTTTACATGTTTTTTTACACTAATTTGCACATTTCTGACCATTTTCCTCATGTTAAACAAATAAAACATGTTTAAAATGTGTATAAAACTCTACAAGAAAAAAAATGACATTTTAATTAACAGATTTTAATTTGAAGAGTGACAATTTTTATCAAAATGTGCAGTGAATGTAAACATAAAAGGTAACATAATGTAAACATAAAAACACAGCTCGTAACGCAGGTCTAGTACTTTGAAGAGTCTTTTAAAGCCCTCGTTTTCCACTGTTTTAATGGCAATCATATCTTCAGCAAGGTAATAACTCTCTGCCTCAGTTACGTCTTTACTCTGCTTGCTTGTTTTTTCATATGGAGTGCTCTTGTTAAATGACTGTGTTACCGTGGGTTGCGTTAGCTTGGAGCTAGCGGCTGAGTCTGGCTGATCTCCGTTTGCTTTGGCTGTCGCCGCTGAAGTCGGAACCGAGTCTCTGCAAAATTTGCAAATAACTGATTTGCGCTCTGGATGTGGAGTTTCTTTTCGGGACCAACTCTGCTTCGTGGTGACTTTCGGCTATACAAGAAAAACAGGGAGGCGGGGAGTGTCACGTACCGTGCACTGTGCGTGCTGTGATTGGTTGGTCGGGTATGCGTCGGCTGCTTTGAGCCGCCATGGAGCTAAACTGTATAGAATGTGCCCCGTAGACGATCAGACGATCTTTCGGCTTTATGAGATCGTGAACACGTTAAACCGCTTAACGATCTAATATCGTCATATTGCCCACCCCTACCTCATCCCCAAAAAAAGCCCTTAAAGTGGAAAACACTTTTTTTTTTTTTCTCAAGAATATGTTCCGAGCAGGCCCACTAGTTGAAACAAGGCATTCTGATTAATATTGCGTTTGTGGAATATGAATCGAGCAGCAAAATCCCCCCCCCCCTTTTTAAGCCATCTCTAGGGGCGGCCATTTTGCCACTTCTGTCAACTGAAAATGACATCACAACTGCTCAGGGCTCAGGTAAAGACCAATCACAGCTCAGCTTCAGAAAAACCGGTCAGCCGTGATTGGTCGTTACCTGAGCCCTAAGAGTTGTGATGTTATTTTCAGTCGACAAGTGACAAAATGGCCCCCAGAGATGGCTAAAAACGGGTGGATTAACTCTTATTCCACAAAAAATGATCAGCATGCTTTGTTTCATCTAGTGGGCATAGTAAATATATTTGAAAAAATATGTTTGGGTTGACTTCCCCTTTAAATCACTACAGGGTTACAATGTAATTTTTACAAGCATACTAATTATATAAGTGCCAATGTTCAGCCCGTTTTGAGAGAAAAAACACTTTTTCTGTTCAGTTTTTTTTCTTGACTTATTTGACTTTTTTTCAAACCATCGGAATGCTTTAAAGCTTAAATTCCTTTTTGTTTTTAATTAAATTGTTTTGGTATGGAATGGTATGAGTCTATAGTATTTTGGCAGCAGTGGAAGGCGTACGTGGTGCAACCGTGACAACGTAAAGCGTCTTACCTCCCGCAGGTGGCGCTGCCCATGCGCGTCTTCAAGCTGATGGGTGTGGAGACGGTGATCCTGACCAACGCGGCCGGAGGCCTCAACCAGGACTACAAGGTGGGCGACATCATGATCATCAAAGACCACATCAACATGCCGGGATTCGCCGGAGTCAACCCGCTGGTGGGACCCAACCGTGACAGGTGACACGGCAAGGCATCCAGATTACGTTCAGGTCGGCAACAAAATTAGCCGTCCTTCAAATTGCCCATTGGAACTCTCATTGGGCTCGCAAGCTTTAGGAGAATGGGATTCTTTACGGATTTATATCGGTTTTATAACTTACAATGTAGAGCATTTTTTTCTAACAAACTGTATTCCTCCCTAAAGGAAGGGGTCCGAAAATGTGCTATTACATGCTACAGGACCTTCACAAATTAGGAAATTGGGGGAGCGGGGAGGTAAACTCATGGATATCATGGATGGACTTTTAATAGACAATTAAACACAAGCAAGAGTGAAAATAATGAGATTGTCCCCGTTCAGTCTTCAGTCATATTTTTCCCAAGTATTTCACAAATCCTGCCAAGAAAGGTAAACTTACGAGCATGACCGTATATACTAGGGCTGTTCGATTTTGCCTAATAAGAAAATCCCGATTATTTTCTCTCAAACCCGATTTTACGATCACGATTTCTTTGTAAAATAAAAAATAATGAAAAATGAAGTATTTTGAACGTCTTTTATTTAAACTTAATTTTTCTTTCTTTGAACTCAAAATGCCAGTCAATTGAACTTCATACACACAGAACAATCCATTGGGATTAACTGCATTTTACTTACACAATAGATTTCAGATCTATTCTTAATTAAACCAATAATGAAAGAAGAAAGTGCATACATCTGAAACGAAATCATCAACATGAGAGAAGGTAGACAGTCAAGTCTGTAAACCAAACAGTCTGTCAGCAAGTCATTTTGCCAACCAGCTAGTGACTAGCCTTTCACCTTTCTCCCTGGTCTTACCGAAACATAAATCAATGATTAGTGCAAAACTGTCACTCAATAATACAATGCACTGTCAAGCTTAAGTGCGGATGCATAGTCAGGACTGGACCAGTGGTCCGAGGAGAAAAAAAAGGGACGACTTTCAGACGTTGAGTCACTTGCTCACGGGTTGTATTGTACATCCGGGTCACACACTACACTACAGACCTATATTTTCCCGATTTATTAACTAAACGCTCACTTGCCTGAGACAATAGCAGAATCACAGGTATCGCCATGGATGCTGTCGTTGTTTCAGACTACGCGCTCATGGGAGGAAGCGGAAATGCAGAGGAAACTACGGTGGCTTGGATACACCAAAAATAACAAAATCGAACGTGCCGATTTGAACGTTTTTAACATCGTTTTATCTCGAAAATGTGGTTACGGTTCAAAATTGCTTAATCGAACAGCCCCAACAGTAACCCTTTTTTTCCCGTAAATAAAGTTGTATACTAGTGTATTTTTATTCTCTAATGATTTAGATTATTTTCTTCAAATGACTTAAATCCTAATTTTCTGACTGTCTTCAGACATTTTTTCTTTTGAAAATAAAAAATAAAACTTAATCTCAAAATGTTCAGACTATTCTCTTGGAAAATGTCGCAATTAAAAAAAATATAGCCCCAAATATATACAACTAACATTGAAAAAATAAATACATTTTTCTAGAAAAGTACCTCAAATTTACCGTTGTTTGTATTTTTTGGAAATCCTGAAAAAAAAATACTACTTTAATTTCGTCATACGCAAGACCTTTTTACTGAAAGAGTCCAACAATTTTAGCCCTCGAAGTAAGACTTTTCTTAAACGTAGATCTTTTTCTCTGGAAAAAATGTTATTCATTTTTTCTCTCTAAAAATAGCTACCCATTTTTTGAGAATTTTTTTTAATATTCTTTCTATAAAACCAATATAATAAATTCCAAGAAATACGTTTTCTCTAGAAAAACACAGCTTTTTTTTATTCTTGTCATTTTCTGACTTTTTTTCATCTAAGTTAATTAAATGTTTTCCCCTTGAAAGACATTTTCTCCTAAACCAAATATATTCTCTAAAAAATACTTGTTGGTAGGTGCAATCTGTACTCCAAATTTGATCTTGAGCCAAGCAGTAACAGTGAAGCATCTGATGACATTTGGGGATATCGAGTTTACTGACATTTAAAAGCTAACAAACAGGAGGAGCAAGTTTAAATCACTTGCAGCTACTGCGGACTTTGTGGGCACTGTGCACACTAGCAGTCAGCCGATATATGCTGGTCCGGACATTTATACTGTTGGTAAACTTGCCATTCTCCTATCAAAAATTACGGATAAAAGTGTTATAAGTTTAAATGTGTTACAATTTTTTTTTTCATATGATATATGGTTTTATATGGTTACATATTATCGCTGTCCTGTGAAAAACACTCCAATTTTGGAAACTTTTTTTCATTTTCACTTTAATGCAATGTCTGTAACGCGGAAACATGATTCATGTAAAAATAAGTAAATGAAAAAAAAAATGGAGATAAGTGTTTTTCACATAACAGCGACGATATGCTCTTTCTATATAGTGGATTCTCATCTATTGACTGTCTGTGTGCAGGTTTGGCGTGCGGTTCCCCTGCATGTCGGACGCATACGACCGCGAACTGCGCAAGCTGGTGCACGGGGTGGCGGCCGAGCTGGACTTTTGTGACTTTATGCGTGAGGGGGTCTACTGCGTCCTGGGGGGGCCCTCCTTCGAGACTATTGCAGAGTGCCGCATGTTACAGCAGCTCGGGGCCGACGCCGTGGGTAAGTATGGGCCACTGCTACATTGCAATAGATTAGAGTTGTGGCGTTCAACTTTTGAAATGTTTTAATTAAAAAAAAAAAAGATATGGTCGTCTCCAGAGCTGTGCATTCCGTCTATGTGACAGACCGGTTCGTCTATCCGTCACTAACGAACGTCCGTTTTGCTGACGAATGACGGGGAAAAAAAAATTAAAATAGACGAATTAAGCATAGACGGAAACCCCATTTTAAGTCCGCCATTCATCTGCAGTCTGTCATTAGTCTAATTTTCGCGGCGAGGCTTTGATGGGCGCGCTGAGCGCGGGGAGGAAAATAGTGAGTTGTTGTTGGTTGGGGGACAGATTTGAGTGAGGGACCAGGTTGTCATAGCAAGTATGCAGGCTTCCAAGGCGCAGTGAGTCACTATAGTCCAGCGGGGGGTGCGAGTGAAAGTTTAGTCGGACTTGCCGACGGACCGCAGTTTAAAATTAGAGGCGGACCGGCCAATAGTAAAATGCCCAGCTCTGGTCATCTCGTAATATTCTGTTCAATTAAAAAAATAAAAAAGAAATAAAATAAAATAAAAAAAAGCTTGTAACATTCAATTTCTGTTACATTCTTGTTCCTATCTTTAATCATGGTGTGCTATTTTTAACGTAACATTTTCTCGTAACGTTTTGATGTGCGTCGTGCTTCATTTTATGATTGTGCAGTGGGCTAAAAACGTTTATCCAAATAGCATAAATAATAAAATTCAAATATTACAACAGTATTTCAGACAATACAATAGACTAAACTACTGTTTCGAGTGTATGCCATCATTTTACTCTAAAACAAAATACATTAACAAAATGAGTCATACGATACCAAATCGTTTGCCATTATACTGTCACTCAAATTAAGAGTAAGAAGTAAGAATAGAAGCTATAGTTTTATTGCCACAATTGTGACATTAAAAATTATTCCAAGTAACCCCACTGATGTTTTATTTTAATTAATGTAATTTTAAGATCTTTAATACTTCATTGAACTATGGATGACAAACCCGACCATTTTGATACTAGGGACTGGCTTCCGGTCATCATTTCATTGTTTTGGCCAATATTAACTCTAAAAAGGTAACATCGACAAATCATTTCAGTTAATAAAAATAAAACAACACTCTGCAAAGTAATTAAAAATGTTTTGGCGTGAAGTAAATTGTACAAATCTTGAATCACCGAGCTGTACTGTGGCCCATTCTGTTGTTGCCTTCAGGGACAGTTTGAAACTGTAGATTTTAAAATTGTAGTATTTATCTCAAAACAGCCAAGTGGTTGGTCAATGAATGTTTAGTCTAGCTATGTATCCAGATAAGTCCTGGGACAGTCTGAAATCGTGGCGTTTACCTCATGCAGCAACACACAAATTAATCTGTTCACGTTGCCTTCAGGGACAGTCTGAAATGACAAAACTGTTGAAAAACAATTCAGTGTCACTGGTCCATAAATGATCCTATCATACCCTGTTATGACTCATAGACTGGTGATGCCTTCAGGAAAAATTGGAAATGAATGTTGGTCTCTGACTGACTATCCAAATGTTTCTCTGCACGCTGGCGCAGGCATGAGCACGGTGCATGAGGTGATCACGGCGCGCCACGCCGGCATGCGCTGCCTGGCCATGTCGCTCATCACCAACCGGGCGGTCATGGACTACGAGAGCCAGGCCAAGGCCAACCACGAGGAGGTCCTGGAGACGGGCCGCCAGCGGGCCGTGCAGCTGGAGCGGCTGGTCAGCACGCTGGTCGGCCGCCTGGAGCTGTGCCACAACAAGTCCTTGTGAGGACGACGAGTTTCTTTTATATGGCCATTTAGAGGATTTTTCTTATACACACACAGAAAAAAAAAATTGCAGGTATGTTCCATCCATGCAAATATTTATTAACATCAAACCCAAAAATGGGCTCTGTAGCATCCCCTGGGATTTTTGTTAGAAAATCTAGCCACCAAAGCCAGTTGCATTTAAGAGTATGAAATTTTAGAGTAATATCTATCATGATTAGACCCACAAAAACGCCTCAA